>NC_081167.1:26162709-27662709 GCF_012432095.1 Onychostoma macrolepis | reverse complement strand
GTATTAAGAGTGGTTACATATCTCCTATAAAATATTAAAAAATGATCACTATTTCATTATATTTGTATACATTAATCAATAAATAATTTTGAATGGCAGCCAATGGAGAAATATTCTCTTTGCAGTCATGTGGTGTAGTTCCGGCATTCACCAGCAGAGGCTAACTGAGCCATGCTAACTAGCTAACAAGCCAACCTTCAGACTCATTAGTCACGTGGCATGTATTGCTCAGATGTCTGAGTAAGTTCTATAATATTTCAAGTCATGAACATCCAGGAAGGAACAGCATCAGATAGTTTTCTCCAGGTATTATACATTTCCTTGATTTGGTCAAGCTGCCAGATGATATATTTTCCCAAAAGTGATATAAAATAAGGCCAAATAACTGGATGGCACTCACATGAGGTCATGTTTGAAACACGTACATTGCAATAATGCCACTTACTGTATTCAGATAGATTGTGTGCGGCCTGCTGTGTATATTGACAGTATTGAGAGAATAGTAAGCTCTTGGCAGAACAGGTTTAAGAGGTCATTCAGCTGGATTCCATTAGCAAACTACATAAACTATTGTGTTGTTTGATTAATGGATGCATCCTCTATTTTGAATCACGGCTCAGACCAGCCCCGGTGTGTTCAGCTGCCTGACATCTGGGTTGTAACTGCTATAGAAAACACAGCCAATAAAATCATGCCGTTTCCCTAATTACTATTTCTTTCATTTCCTCTGCCAATGAGCAAGAACTCGGACAGGCCAAACCAAACAAATCTCTGACTGCAGCATGCCAGCTCAGTTACCCACCGAAGGAGGGTCCAAACATGGACACACAGAGTATTGTTAGGTGGGCTGATTATAAATTGTCAAACCCACTTTTGATGATCCCATTTGTGCATGATTATGAAAGTAATGCCTGAAACAGCTACTGCAATAGAAATCAACAGTGACAGAATATATAAATGAGAAAATAGACAGTACAGTACAGTTCTTTCACAAGGGCAAAGTTGTGTGCTAAACTGCTCTCAGGAAAAAAGGTACAAAAGCTGTCACTGGGATGGTATCCTTTCAAAAGGTACACCTTATTTACCCATATTAGTACCGTTTGAAAAGGTAGCACCCCAGTGGTAACTTTTTTTCAGTTTTTTCTTTAAATTTTGTGTTTATTTTATATACACTATTGTTCAAGCGTTTGGGGTCAGGTTCAGTAAGTTTATTTATTTGTATTTTTTTAAATAAATGAATACTTTTATTGATCAAGGATGCATTAAATTGATCAAAAGTGACAGTAAAGATACTTATAACGTTACAAAAGAATTCTATTTCAAATAAATGGTGTTCTATTCATCAAAAAAAAAATCACAGTTTCCACGGAAATATTAAGCAACACAACTGTTTTCAACATTGATAATAAAACATGTTTCTTGAGCAGCAAATCAGTATATTAGAATGATTTCTGAAGGATCATGTGACACTGAAGACTGGAGTAATGATGCTGAAAATTCAGCTTTGCATCACAGGAATAAATTACATAAAAAATAAAATAAAATACAAAACAGTTCTTTTAAATTGTAAAAATATTTCACAGTATTACTGTATTTTGATCAAATAAATGTGACCCTGGACCACAAAACCAGTCTTAAGTGTCAATTTTTCGAAATTGGGATTTATACATCATCTAAAAGCTGAATAAATAAGCTTTCCAATGATGTATGGTTTGTTAGGATCGGACAATATTTGGCTGAGATACAACTATTTGAAAATCTGGAATATTGAGAAAATTGCCTTTAAAGTTGTCCAAATGAAGTTGTTAGCAATGCATATTACTAATCAAAAATTAAGTTTTGATATATTTACGGTAAGAAATTTACAAAATATCTTCATGGAACATGATCTTATAATCCTAATGATTTTTGGCATCAAATAAAAATGGATAATTTTGACCCATACAATGTATTTTTGGCTATTGCTACAAATATACCCCAGCGACTTAAGACTGGTTTTGTGGTCCAGGGTCACATATGCAGTCTTGGTGAGTGTAAAATACTTTTTTTTCCCAAAAACAATAAAAAATCTTACCCACCCCAAACTTTTGGATGGTAGTGTACCGGACATGATGACATAATTAAGGACTCATTGTTACATTTTACTGCTTTGCATACAAAATCAGCATCTCCACGTGGAAGTTTCCAGATAGAAACGAGTTGAACGCAGCGTTAGATAGAAACACGCACCTTGTATCTTGGCACAACAGGATTCCGTGTTCAATCCAAATCACACGCACATCTCATGTCAGCAGTCCGGTAACTCAAGGCCATGTTGAGCGTCAGTAATCATACGCAACTCATCTGATCAGTCATAATTCTCTGGACTGATTGTAAGCTTTGGAAGTAAACTATCATCACTTGTATCCCAGGGGCTCTCATGTGCACAACAGGATGATAAATATTCTCATAATTATGCCTATAAAATGAGTAACTCCAAAACACTTTTGTTTTTGAACACTAGGCGTAATATATGTGCGCACTAACCTTGTCATGGGATATTTCCGCTGTCAAGATTAATATGAAAGACCAGTTTGTCTGCATATTTCTAAAAGAAGGCCATAGAGAGATGATAGCATCAGTATTCAGGCTCTTATCCTCATTAAATTCCAAATTAAATGCTATTACAGCACACGAAAAGAGATCCAGAGCATTGTGGGTAACAACGACTTTCTGTCTCCTAGAAGAGCATTGACAGATCTTCTGACATAAGTGATGTGCTTAGATGTTTAGAGACCCAGACAAATGTACATATAAGCGCTGCATCAGCGTCTACTGTCTAGGGCTGTGTTAAGCCAAAGTTGATCATAGAACCATTGTCACCAATGGAGCTACGATCAACTTACATTTACGATGCTTTTGGGCAACACAGCCTAGTACGGTAATTTCTAAGGTTGCATTCTAAGTAAAACCTCATAAGTGATTGTTTATGTGACTTGTTTTTTTTTCAATTTACATGATGCTTTCTCTTTCTAGGCAGCAATTTTGTGTGCCTTAATAAGTGTGTTAAGCTTATTAAGGCCCCAGTAAGCCCACGAGCACATCAAAACCGAAATACTGGGAAAATAGCATGTTTACTTAGATTCTTTTATGATATTAATATTAATACATTTCATAGAAATGATAAATTTGAAAAGCAATGTAAATTGTGATTTACATTGAAAACAGTATGTTTATACTATAGTATAAATTGTATAATGATGCATTTGAAAATTACAATGTAAAAGTACATATAAATAAATTAAATTATATAATATAATATTATATAATTACATACAATAAATAAATGACGTATCTTTTTGTATTATGTATGCAGCCGTTATGTAGGCTACAAATCATACAAAATGAATTTCATAAATGCAGATCACAAATTTGAAAAATACAATGTAAATTGCATTATAAATGTCATATGAATTATATAATAAGATAAATAAATGATGTATGTTTATGATGTACTGTATGTGTATTTATGTATAAATCATATGAAAATTAATTTCAAACAAATCATGCAAATCATAAATGTAAAAAATACAATGTAAAAGTATTTTCAAATATAAATATATAACAATATAAATACATAATATACATAAGTTATGTGCAATATGAATAATATTAATAATAAAATGAATATAAACTGCATTTATTTATCGTTTACAACACTTTAACTTTTGCAGCTTGAACTTTACTTTTGTTTTGAGGCATAAGGTCAGTCTGTGATGCTTAGACCCTGATTTTGCTTATAATTGTGAAAAAAAACTATGCAAATGTGCAGCTTTTTTTCTTAAAAATTACTCAGAAAACAAGTTAAACTCAAGGTGCTTGTCAATAGGGGGCGCCATGTAACACCAATAGCAACTGCCTTTGAATAATGCAGAAAACTGAGCTTTTGATACTTGATATGTCTGATCATGTCTCTCTCTCTCTCTCTCTCTGTGTGTGTGTGTGTGTGTTTACTGTTGTTTTTCTATCATAAGGACAGTTGATGGCAGCGCCGTGGGCTTTGATTTCAGCCTGTTTCATTCATCTCGGCTCATCAGCTGGAAATATTTACATTCTCAGATCCCTTAATCTTTAACGAAAGAGGCATGAGGCTCTGTCTTAGATTTCAACACAAGATGAACACAGAAAAGGCAAAGAACAAGAGAGAGCAGAGGCTGTGATAGTCATATATACAGCCTGCAAAACACTTCTCTAGCTCTGAAAAATCATGAACACTACTACTCAGAAGTTTAAAATGTTTTTCAAATAAGCCTATCAGGCTCATTAAGCCTGCATTTATGTAATCGAAATGCAGTAAAAACTGATATTTTGAAATATTATTGCATTTTAAAATAACCATTTTCTATTTGAATATATTTGAAAATGTAATTTAATGCAAAGCTGAATTTTCAGCATCATTACTCCAGTCTTCAGTGTCACATGATCCTTCAGAAATCATTCTAATATTCTGATTTGCTGCTCCACAAACTTATTTTTTGTAACATTATAAATATCTTTACTGTCATTTTGATCAATTTCATGCATCCTCGCTGGGAAAAAATGGCCAATTGACCAGAAGTAGGAGGATTTGGGAAACATACTGTATTTGAAAATAATAGTAATTTTTATTGATGCACTTTAAAACTTTGAAGGTTGATTAAGGCCATAAAGAGACCTTTATTTCGGGATATTAACATTTAAAAATATTTGTTAAATATATTTGACTGTTAATTAGTTTAATCAAGATAAAATAGCTAAAAAAAAGTGCTAAGTGCCTGTAATTATAGAATTGCCCATAAGTGAACTCAACACGTTGTCACATGTTCTTCTCCAAATGCTGCAAAGACGTTCTTCACAGAATGGTGAACATGTGCTCCTTCCTGTTTGACCTTCCTCTAATGCTGTTTTTACACAATAAGTCGTTGTGGGCTCTCAGGTCGTGCCAACAGCCTCTGGACACACAGCTGTGTGCTAACAGACCTCCCTATCGATCCAACATTTAGCTCAAGGAATCGCAGATAAGATCAAATGAATATATAGAGAGATAGATTCTTAATTATTTTCACATTACTACACTTGACTTCGCTGTTTTAAACCTTAGTCCTATTTTACCACAATTCTGCCCCAATTCTTGTTTGTTTGTATTTAATCTATTGCACTAATTAAAATTATACACATTAATATTTCTAGAGAAGAAAGAAACCATTTTATCTTGTTGCTGCATTTTTATGGATGTTATTTTATGGAGTTTTATGTATGACCATTTTACACAATTTTCATGATCTTGCCTTGGGCCCCTTAAACAAACTGTCCTTGTTACATTTTTTATGAGTACAGATTATACATTTAAAAGATATAAAATAAAATCAGTTGACAAGCAAGGGCATACCAGCTGTTTTTTTTTTTTTTGCTGACCCAAGATGGTCTACCACCCTTAATTAATCTGCTTGACAACCAGCTC
The DNA here is from genome assembly GCF_012432095.1 of Onychostoma macrolepis. Lineage (NCBI taxonomy): Eukaryota > Metazoa > Chordata > Actinopteri > Cypriniformes > Cyprinidae > Onychostoma > Onychostoma macrolepis. The sequence continues at coordinate 27,657,230 of NC_081167.1, read as the reverse complement.
GACCAGCTTAACCACCTAAACCAGTTTAAACAAGCTGTAGCTAGATTTTCTAACAGGCATTTTATTACTGGATGCATATATATATGTGGGTGTGTGTATATATATAGTGTACAATACACAGTGTATACTATGTATTTTTATGCTTTTAGAGTATTACACATTTAGGTTGGAAACACTCTACAGAAATCAATTGTGAGTCAAGTCTCGGGTAGCACACAGTTGCTGTTTATGAACAGCATCATTGTCAGACAAACTGACACAAATTTGACCTTTTACCCCACCTTAAACTCTTTGACCCTGTGCATCATATTTATAAATTTGAGTCAAGACTTTTGTTCACCTTCACAGATGATGTAAATGAGTAAACTCACTGCCGGCTGCCAGAGAGGAGCTCAGCGTGTCAATGAACCGTGCATCTGTTTGTCTTAATGCTCACTTGTCATGTCTTTCTTCCTTCTCTCTCTTTTGTCTGTGTGTGATCATAGGATATCCTTCCAGCAGAGGCTGGAAACGATTATATCATCTCTGCTGACGCTCTTTCATCTGTGTGGAAACATCCCGAATCAGCCTGGCCGGGAGGATGAAGCGGCACGGAAAATCAAGCTTCTGAGAGCTGAATCAGAGCTTGCTGGAGTTGGATGGGAGTGTTTAACCGCAGTAAGTAAGCAGCCGTAACGGAGAGAGACGGGAGTTTTTAAAGGGCTGCATACGAGGGCTTTCTGGGACGCATTAAGCAGCTCTGTGGTTCGCTGAAGGACTCTGTCCCGCCCACCGTGTTTAACAGGCCCGCATGTGCATGGCGAGGGGTAGTTGGATGCCCCTGTGCCAAGCCGTGCCGTATGATCTCACTTCCCCTCTCGGTCATAGTGGTTTTAGATTGGCCACTGTTTGCTGTGACGATTTGTGGCCCAATGGGAAGCCAGGGACTGTTCTTTATGGAGCGATGGTTTAAACACTGTGTCTAAGCAGGAAGCCAGACGGCTGCCTGCGGTCAGAAACTTCTCCATCCTCTATCCCTTTTTTTCCTGTTCTCCTTTAACACATGGATTGATGGAGTACATTTCCAAACTCACACACACATACACACACACACACACACACACACACACACACACAAGCTGCAGAATAGATCTATCTATCTATCTATCTATCTATCTATCTATCTACCTATCTATCTATCTATCTATCTATCTATCTATCTATCTATCTATCTGTCTATCTGTCTGTGTCTGTCTGTCTGTCTATCGTTCTGTCATTCTGTCATTCTATCTATCGTTCTGTCATTCTATCTATCTATCTATCTATCTATCTATCTATCTATCTATCTATCTATCTATCTATCTATCTATCTATCTATCTATCTATCTATCTATCTATCTATCTATCTGTCTGTCTGTCTGTCTGTCTGTCTGTCTGTCTGTCTGTCTGTCTGTCTATCGTTCTGTCATTCTGTCATTCTATCTATCGTTCTGTCATTATATCTATCTATCTATCTATCTATCTATCTATCTATCTATCTATCTATCTATCTATCTATCTATCTATCTATCTATCTATCTATCTATCTATCTATCTATCTATCTATCTATCTATCTATCTATCTGTCTGTCTATCTGTCTGTCTGTCTGTCTGTCTGTCTGTCTGTCTGTCTGTCTGTCTGTCTGTCTATCGTTCTGTCATTCTATCTATCTATCTATCTATCTATCTATCTATCTATCTATCTATCTATCTATCTATCTATCTATCTATCTATCTATCTATCTATCTATCTATCTATCTATCTATCTATCTATCTATCTATCTATCTATCTATCTATCTATCTATCTATCTGTCTGTCTGTCTGTCTGTCTGTCTGTCTGTCTGTCTGTCTGTCTGTCTGTCTGTCTGTCTGTCTATTGTTCTATCATTCTATCTATCATTCTATCTATCTATCTATTGATCAGCAGGGAAAATAGAAAAGTATCTTTAAAAAATTAAAGTTATTGACATTTGATGCATACCTGGCCTTGCTAGTTCCACAGACTACACACACACACACACACACACATGCACACGCTCGCTCGCTCATGCTCACAGCATTTTTGTTGGATCAGAGAATGTGTGTGTGTCTATTTATGAGTATGAACTAGTGTGTGGTGGTTGATGATTGACAGCAGAGGAAGTGGGAGGGAGGTTGGCAGTCACACACTGGAAATGCGTGAGTGGCGCCAGAAGAGTTTTGTCTGGCTCACACACACCTGCTAACCAAACCAGCTCTCATCTGCAGCCAATACTAAGAGTGTGTGTTTGCCCTGTGCTGTGTGTGTGTCCTGTTCAGAATTACAGGGTTTTGAGCTTTGACAGGATCCTTTGATTTAGAGGCATGTAATTAATATTCAGTCTCACATATGATTAATTCCAGTTATTGATCGGTGCATCAGAAGTGATCATCTACACTTGTTTCTCATCAGCTCATGTTTTCTCACTGTCATATGTTGGGTGTACAGATCTATTCTGGTTTCACTGTACATCATTCATTTACTGTGATTATTTTGTTTCTTTCTAGATCAGTATTCCAGACTGCATTTACATGCGCAAAAAATATAGATAAGATTAAAATATAATTTTAATTTAAAACAACTGTTTTCTATTTTAATATATTTCGAAATGCTTCATTACTCCAGTCGTTACATGATCCTTCAGAAATCATTCTAATTTGCTGATTTGTGGTTCAAGAAACATTTTTTTATTATTATAAATGTAGAAAACAATTGTGCTGTTTAATATTTTTGTAGTATTAATGTATGGTTTCATATATATTATGTGAAAGAATGTATGGAATCCTTCATCATTTCATGCAAGAATTATAAAAAAAGAAAATTAAAGTTCAATTAAAGTCTATTTATAGAATATGATCTGTGGGGGACTCGCAGGCTCCATGCGGGCTACCAGGTTCCTACGGGCACCGTGTTAGAGACCACTGCTCTAGAGTCTCTGACATCAACCAAAATTGATGACAAAATGTAATGCATGCACATGTAAAAAAACAACATGTTTCTGAATTATGAATCTGGTCGAATGTAGCATGATTTGAACGATAACCACAATCGACAGATCTTTCATTTGTTGAAAATCGATCTTCGACTGCAAAATTGGATCATTGAGTAGAATCACATAATGGAACAGCTTTTAGGAAACTTCAAAATAGTGCTGATGTGACAGAATCACTGCATTAGCACGCTTTCCAAATCCACTAACACAGTGATCTGATCCAGAAGACCCTGCCCAGTATTTCTTTTTGTTTTTTTCTTTTTACTGTCGTTCCAGATTAATTTAGACAAGGAACAAACTTTTATTTACAGTCTCTTTCCATGTATGCTGTTGAGAGAAACATGGAATAGAAATGACAGCCTTGCAATCTGAAATCAAAAACTCACCTTACTTCATAAAATTAACTTACCTCATAAAATTAATGTGACTTAAAGGAATAGTTCACCCAAAAATAAAAATGTCCTAGATTTGTTTCTTACAAATGCACAGCTTTTCACTTCACAAGACATTAACTGATGGACTGGAGTTGTGTGGATTATTGTGATGTTTTTATCAGCAGTTTGCACTCTCATTGTGACGGCACCCACTCACTGCAGAAGATACAATGGTGAGCAAGTGATGTAATGCTTAATTTCTCTAAATTTGTTCTCATTAAGAAACAAACTCATCTACATATTGGATGGCCTGAGGATGAGAAAATTTTCAGCAAATTTTTATTTTTGGGTGTACTGTTCCTTTAAAAGCAGCTTTAAATGTGCTGTAAGTAATTTCCACTAGAAATAAGCAGCGTCTCAAAGTCTTCAGATTGGCTAAACAATACCATCCAGAAGCCAGTTTCTTTTTTTTGCGGTTTATAGAGCCTTGTACCGTGGCCCAGCCTCATACCCACCTGAGGATCCATGTGTGGCCTCCTGTCATGGTTATTTTAATTCAGTGACCGTGTACAGGTCTGGACGACTGCGGCCGCTGTCGGCTTGTGTGGTATTTTCCTGCCCAGATACAATGAGCCCAGCTACAGATCACTCCAGACCAGATGGGTAAAGGAGTCTCGCGCAGACCACTGCTGCGGCCACTGAGTTTGAAACCCAAAGCCAATGAGGTGGTGGAGAAACCGTCTACACACACCACACACAAACACACAGGAAGAGACAGGGACTTCCATTCATTCAAATGCTTGTCTGTCAAGTTCATTGAAGACTAAACATACTGTGCATTTGATGAATGCATGGTTTTATCTATAATACTAAATATAATATGTCCGATATCCTTATGTTTTCTCATAAAACATAATTATTTTGGATATTTATTTTGGATATTAGCATTGTCAGAATAGCTTGCTACGTTGTTTACTATATAGTAGAGAAGTATTCCATTTTGGATGCAGCTTGTGTTACTTTTTTGAATTAGATTTATTTCTTTTATCAGTACTTTAAGTATAAATTTTTTCCCCAGATTGTCTATTGGCATTGTCTAGCATGTTGCTAAGCTAACACTGTGGTTCTCTAACACTTAGCACACAAATATTGAAAAATAGTCCATTTTGAATTAGATTTGTTTTAATTAGTACTTTTTTTGCGCTGAATGAATTAAAGTATGTTTATAATTAGCATGTTTCCCCAAATTGTCTATTAGCATTATCACAATAGCATGTTGCTAAGCTAACACTAACTCTGACACTTAGCACACATATATATTGAAAAACAGTCCATTTCAAATTAGATTTAATTGTTTTTATCAGTACTTTTTTGTGTTGTATGAATTTAAGTATGTTTATGATTAACAGTTTCTATCTAAATTCTTTTTGCATCAGTATAACGTTGCTAAGCTAATTAACTGTCATACTCTCACACTAAACACACAAATTTTGAACAATAATTTGTGTTGTATTGAATTAAAGAATGGTTATAACTTGCTTGTTGCAGTGCATAATGGGATTGTCTTTTCTGCAAATATGCCTTAGAATTTGCCTTAAAAAAGTATGCATCTTAGAGGCGTAGATGCATTTTATTCATATCTAAATTTGTGATAACTATAATTCCTAATGTAATGTATAGAATTAAAGTCTCCAAACTTTTTGTTTTGACTTTGTTTGGTGGTCTCAGACCCCCTAAACCCCCCTTGTATTTGGCATGGTTTGTCTTTATGTATTTGAAATCTTCATACCTCTCAGTTTGTTGGCATAGCTGTAGGTCTGTGTAGGGATGTTATATATTTGCGGTGGATTGGTGCAGTATAATCAGGGCCATTTCTTGCCGTCTTGGCTCTTTCCTTGTGCGTTCACAGTTGAATAGCACTGCGTTACTGCGCCAGTAACTGCGGTTTCAATAAAAACTAATAATTTCAGTCTTTATATCTTATTACAGTCAGTCACTTTAATGTCAGCCCTCTGTAGCTATGCCAACGTTACCCATGAATGACTCGAGGAACGGAAAAGAGACGTACAGAAAATGGGTAAGTGGAGTGTGTGAGTACCAGAACTGCACAAATATAGACCTAAATACAAACAAGACGAGTAGGAGAAAACTAGTTCACAATTACACTACCATTCAAAAGTTGGGGGTCAGTAAGATATTTTAAAAGAAATGAATACTTTTATTCAGCAAGGATGCATTAAATTGATCAAAAGTGACAGTAAAGACAATATAATGTTAAGGTTTCTATTTGAAATAAATGCTTTTTTTAAAACCTTCTATTCAGCAAAGAATCCTGGAAAAATATATCCAGTTTCCACAAAAATATTACAGCACAACCGTTTTCAACATTGATAATGATGATAAATGTTTCTTGAGCAGCAAATCAGCATATTAGAATGATTTCTGAAGGATCATGTGACACTGAAGACTGGAGTAATGATGCTGACAATTCAGCTTTGCATCACAGGAATAAATTACAGTTTGAAGTTATTTTAAATTGCAATAATATTTCATAATATTTCTGTTTTTTGTTGTTGTTTTTTTTACTGTATTTTGATCAAATAAGTGCCATGTTGGTGAGCATAAGAGACTTAAAACTTACTGACTGGTAGTGTAGTAGGTCATTTTCATTCTACAGCTCTGTATGTTAACAATTAGCTCACTTGTGTCTGTTTTTATTTCTCCAAAATAATTTTAGAAGAAACATCTGAAAAGGCACATAACTGTGAATGCAACTGAGGTACAAAAAAAAAAAAAAAAAGAAAACTTTCCTGTAGTCTGGTGGAGTGAATTGTGTGTGCAGATGTACCTGATGCAGCACGGGACGCCGGAGCACTCTGAATTTCTGTGACTGTGGTCGGCTGCATTACTGAAGGAGCTGGAAGTGGGTTTGTGGCTTTGGTTCTGTTTACTGCCATCAGTGCTTTTGTGATTGTTTGTACTTAGGGAAGGGTGGAGTGTACGGTAAATGCCTCTTGTTGGCCAGCCACACTGCAGGGAGCACTGGCCACAGAAACCCTGGAGATGTGCAAGTCAAGATGAGGTGTGTTTCAATCTGTTTTAGAGAGAGGATGCATTTGAGAATGTGTATGTGTGTTATGCATCATTAAGAGAGTATGTATGCCCAGCAAAAGCAATATCGTACACTTTTGAAGTACTTAATTTTTTTCCCTGATGTCCATTTAGAATTTCTTTTTGCTCCAAAAACAGTCATAATTGACTTTTACATAACCATTTTCATCCTCTGTTTCAACGTTAAACTGACTGTTTTTGTTACCATACCATTAAGATGGTAAATGTATTTAAATGACCTCTGTTATGATTGGATATTTAGATTTTTCTTGCATAATGGATAAAAGCACCTTCCCTTGATCCTTTGTGAGTTTCATAACAAGTTTTTCATGTGATTCTTGCACTATATTCTATGTTTTCTGAAGCCATACAACAATTTTGTGTTATTCACTGAAAGAGATTTAAGGCCAACAGTCATGTCACCAACTGAGATTTAATATCTAAATATCTAAAAATGTTTGTAATTTTTGAATAACAAAACTGCAAAAATTCTACAATAAAAACTGTTAGTTGGTTATATGCAAGTTACCCTATAAAAAGTTGTTTGTACATCATATTACATGTAATTTTACTGTAAAATATTGTCAAATGTATGGTTTTCACAAGTAAAAGCTAAGAATTACTATATAATTTATAGTGAGAAACAGTAAAATGACATTGCCAGAAGTCCCTGTATGGCACTTGACATATTTTATTTTAGTTTTGCGTGACGCTAGTCTGCGGTGATTGGTCGATTTCATTTAAAGCAGTGTTTGTGAGGTTTAAACGCTCCAAAAGCGGCACCTAGTGGCAAAGAGTGAATTTGCATTTTCATTCAGACCAACATTAAAATCAAGTTTTCCCAGGTCTGCTGTGCAACAAGTGGGCAGGCAATATGCTAATGTTTCATGTTGATATCAACATGAAACGGCTTGAGAGTCGTTTTAAAAAAGGACTAGTTTCAATGATTCAGAGGTGACCCTTTCTTTTGAGAGTCAATAACTTTATACACGGTGCACTTTCAGATTTGCAGGATGTTTTCATTCACTTATAGCTGTGTTACACACTGCATGAAAGGTAATTTTCAAAAATCCATAATAGGGGCACTTTAAGGTAAAACACTGATTTTTGTAGTTCTAATAGATTGGTATATTATTATTATTATATTACTTTTAGCTTGTAAAGTATATACAGGCAGCAATAAGCCATTCCATAATATATTAAACATTTTCACAGTATATTTTTATGTAATTATTTTACTGCCCGCCCTTTTTATGGTAAATTTAGCATGATATTTTTAACAGTGTTGCAGAGGGGAAGATTATCAGTGAATAAAGACTTTTTAGTCAGAGTTAGTCTAATTTTAGTCTGTTCCTCCCACAAAACTAGTTTATAGCTTCTGAAGACTTAAAATATAGGGCATGAGTCAATTGGAAGCTACTTTTAAAGGTGTTTTCTTCTTCTTCTTCTTTTTCTTTCTGGAGCTTGTCAGTATAAATAACCATCTACTTTTTTTTATAGAGAACAAATCTTGTGTTTTCTGCCTCAGATCTATGTTTGTGTTTTTTAGGGTCATGGGTCAGTAGCAGTTTCTCATTCTATTTCTTTAAAGCAACAGGCAGCAGGTAAGTCTCCATTGACAAGTGTGTGCATACATCAAAACGGACTCTTGTGTTACAGTGTAGATCCATTAATAATCCCTGACACAAGAAACATCTGCGTCACAGTCTCCTGCGGCGTAATGGACAGCTTTAATTCTCCTTTCCAGTCATGCTCCATGATAATTTTTATATTTGCGCAGAATTTCAATCCCTCAGCGTGGACATATAATCATTGGCTGTGAGCAGAGGGGATACCTGGGTAATGTGTTTAACAGCAATGATCCTGTTTAACTGCAGCCTCTGTTTGAACATGAGAAACTGCCTGATGGTCAGAATCAATTTCCTTACGGCCAAATTACTCCCACATCGGCTTAGAGTTTCACCTAAATGGCCAAACCTTAAAACACTAATACTATTGCTATTAAATTAGAGCCTCATTCATATAGTTCAAGTTATGCTTAATGCTGTTTGCTTTATTTATTGATGCACTGAGGGAGGCAGAGAGACTCAAAGGGCTTTGCGTGTCCTCCAGTGTTTTGTATTTAAGAATAACTGTGTCTGTGTTGCATGCGAGCGCACTTTATCTGATGAATAGATAAGTGTAAATGTGTGACTGTTAGTAGATGTGTTTTTATAGTGAAAATCGTATGTAATGACATTGCTGCAAACTATATGGCAGGGGGAAAAAATGAATTATCTCATTTTTCGGCCTTTTGATAATATCCAGTTTCTCAGTATTTATGTGTTTGCTTTGAACTTTCTTTTCTTGAGCAAAAAAATTGAGTGTTTAATCTTATCATTATACATGACTGACACTCTATCCTCCAATTTGATACTGTTAAGTGCTTTGACACAATCTTTATTGTTAAAAGCGCTATATAAATAAAGGTGACTTGACTTGACTTGACTTAGGAACCACCATTTCAATTAGTCACTGCTTCCAATTAGATTCAGAATGTTTAATTTAACTAAAATACAGTAAAACTATAACTTTCCACACTGTTTTCACTTAATGAACTCAAGAATGATTTTAAATCATTTGATCATTTATTTGCACCAATATAACAATATTCACCTACATTACCATTCAAAGGTTTGAGGTCAGTACTTTTATTCAGGAAGGACACATTAAATTAATCAAAGGTGACAGTAAAGACATTCATAATGTTACAGAAGATTTCTATATAAAATTTAATCACGGTTTCCACAAAATATTAAGCAGCACAACTGTTTTCCATATTGATAATAATAAGAAATGTTTCTCGAGCAGCAAATCAACATATTAGAATGATTTCTGGAGGATCATGTGACACTGAAGACTGGAGAAAATTCAGCTTTGCCATTACAGGAATAAATTACATTTTAAACATATATTAAAATTGCATTTTAAAATACATAAATAGAAAACAGTTATTTAAAATTGTAATATTTCACAAAATCACAGTTTGTATTGTACTTTTTATAAAACATTTTAATGTAAAAATGCTAGGTTGAGACTTTTATGAAAAAGCTCCTTTTTTTAGTTATTATGCAAAGGAAGATCATATATTAATTATCTAAAAGATCATCTAATCTACCAATAAGATCATTTCAGATTATGCACAGAAATGATTCGATCTGACCAATTACCGCTATTTTTGCTGCTGAAATATAAATCAAATTTGCTATTTAAACATCTGAGTTTAAATGTAGTCTGTAAACGGTTGAGACTGAATTAATCTCCGACGTTTAATATTAAGGGTTAGAGGTTGAGAACAAACCGGAATGGCTTGTGAGAACTGTAATTCACCAGATCCCAAATACCCCAGCGATTCTGGCCTAGTAATGAGATGAGTCGGGTTTAACTGGTGGTTAGCGTCAGAGATCAGCTGGTGAGGGTGATTCTGCACTGGGAGAGAGGGTATAGATCTGTGGCAAATGTGGGCACTCGGTAGACCATCTGACCAGGCCACACATCAACAACACACAGGCCTGCCAGCCTAACTCACACAACAAGAGAGAGAGAATCACTGTCAGTCTTGCTTTCACAAAGCTGTTTATGTATATTTTGTGTGGTAGACCCTTATGGAAAATGCACATGAATTTTACATGTGAACACATGTTAGTCATATATGTGCACATGTGAGAGCATGTTTAATTCATGTGTTTTTGTGAAAATGGTTTTGTGGCTTGAAATTTGCACATCTGGGACTTTATCACTTTGGGAACATATTGAGAGACCAAAAACCACATAAAAATCACATCTGAAATTCATGCTTTTTTTGTTATGTGGTTGTTCTCAACTGGTTTTGCTTCGAGAACTAGATTAGACATCTAGTTGTGATTGAACACAGTAGTTTATCATATAAAAGTATCCTCATTTAAAAAAAAGAAAAAAAAAAAAGAAAGAAAGGACTTTATATTTAATTATTATTTGTAATATATAAAAAAAATAGGTAACAGTCAGTTTATAATTTGATTCACTTTTTTGATTCAAATTCAAAATATGGTTTGGAATTATTACGATTTTGAATGTTTTTGAAAGAAGTCTCTTAAATGCTCACAAGGGCTGCATTTATTTGTTAAAAAATACAGTAAAAACACAAATATTATGAAATATTGCTATTGCAATATATATTAAAATGTAATTTATTCCTGTGATGCAAAGCTGAATTTTCAGCAGCTGTTCAATCACAAGTCTTCAATCACATGATCTTTCTGAAATCACTCTCATATGCAGATTTTCTGCTCAAGAAACATTTATTATTATTATTATGTTTAAAACAGTTGTGCTGCTTCATATTTTTGTGGAAACAGTCATGTGTGTATATTATATATATATATATATATATATATAATAATTTTTTTTTGATAAATAGAAAGTTAAAAAGAACAGTATTTATTTTAACATTATAAATGTCTTTACTGTCACTATTGATCAATATAATGCATCCTTGTCAGATAAAATTGTTGATTTATTTAAAAACTTTTGAAGAGTAGTGTATATGCACATTTGAAATTTCTCTCTTTTTTACTCGCAATGCATTCTGGGAGCATGTTGCAAAGCATTCTGGGATTGCACGCCACAGCCTTGGCTTTGGGACCTGTGATGCATTAATATGCATGCATGCATCTTGTAGTTTTTGGTTACAGAGCTAATGAAATATAAATATATTTGTGTAAATAAGCAGGTGAAGCATGCATTCATGCCCATGTTATTCACCTGCTTCCTCCAGCGCGGATCAGATCCGAGCGCATCAGCGAGATCTCGTATTCTCCCCGAGGATGGCCGGCGGGTCACGCTAATAACCTCTGACAGCCCGTCAGGCGTGAAGAGGGTGTAGAGTATCCACAGGGGCCGGAACACACCCCGCATTCCCGCTCCTGTCCTCTCGCTCACACACACTTACAGCACGTGCGGCGGGAGGGGCCGCTGGCACTAAAGTGACATTAATGGGGCCGTGCTGACACAACAAGGCGAGCGCAGGGACCACTTTTCCGCCTCTTCATTGGTGAAGCTGTCGCCTCGAGTTTCACCATGCCCTCCATCCCTGGACCGGCCCGATCAGGCTCGGGATTAGGGTTTCGTCTCGGGGAAGCGGTCACGTGATTTACTGTTGCTCCCCTCGCTGGGCTACAGGTGGCCGGGATAAAATGTCTACGGAACGACGTGTGGTTCAACCGCACCTCGGATCTTAAAATGGGCCAGAATCCTCTGCACTGTGACAGGCAGCCACGTGCAGCGTCACCGTATACTTCAAACACACACACATACGCTAAAAGGTGGTTAATTATTAATGGGAAAAATTAGAGCTTGAAAACTGTATCTTCATTACACAGAAGTAAATCGCCGCAATCGGTGAATCTGAAAAATGAAGGAAGGATTACAATTTGGTTTCTGGAAAAAAGTAAAATCGGATGCTATAAAACTCAAAATTTGACCCCATTTACTTACAAAAGTAGCCTGTGGAAGTAGATTATTGTGGGCCAAGATGGCTGCATATTCAGTGTCATTTTCATGCATTTTTTTGGTGTTTTGCAGTAAAAAGTCAGCATTTCTCATTAGGACAAAGTGGATAATGTTATGCAGCCTTTAAATGAGAATGACTGCCATACTGAGCATTTTCATGTGATCTTTACATGAAAATAAAGGGCAATTTTTTTTGCTGCTTGTTCAGTTTACCTGTTTTGAAATCAGTTGAAACAACCCAATTTCATATTCATTAAAACTGAAGTTTACTTAATAGTTTTGTGTTCGGACTATACTAATTTTTGTTGACCAATGAAACTGAGCCATGGATTTCAAGGTCCCTGCATGCTTTGCATTGGACTGGATTGGGAGAGTCAATGTTGAAATTAAATTTTCCTTAATAATTGAAGATCATTTTTTTGAGTGCTGTAGAGTGAATGGGCTGTAGGCTTTCAAATGAAATTCGCTGCAGAAGCGGAAGATCAGTTCAGCACTAACAGCATGCTGATTGATTTTATTGGCCTGGTATTCATAGATATTGATCAGCTGATATTGCTTTCTTTATGCCTCAAATTCATGCTTCATGCATGGAAATAAGACAAAGTTGCAAGCTGTCACAAAAGTCATAGGGATTGATATTAATTCTTGCAATCAAAAAATTCTGGAGGGACTGATAAATAGTCATCAAGGCTGTCTCATTTCAGAAAAGCAAGTAGGAGACTCCGAATGCGACCTTCGAATGTGACTTCCTTTCACAGGAATTGAGGATGCATGAGATGTATCCTTCACTGCTACAGATACATACAATTCTTTGCGGCAGATGTGCACAGATGTGGTGTTTTCAACTTACCTTAAAGGAGGGGGTGGGGGAGAACGGGGGGCAAATTGTTTTCAAGAAAAAACAGAAGCAAGGCATTATTTGGGTACTGTATGTATTTTATTGCGTTTTACTTTTCATGTAGAATATACATGGAAAAATGGAGAAACCCCACTCGGCTTGGAAGAAAACCCAATCTGCTTGGGGGGGGGGGGAGAGAAAAAAAATGCATTCCTCTTCCTCTGCATTTTCTTGTCGGTGGGGAGAGGCGGAGCTTATTAGCCTGCCTTTTATCCAGCTGTCAGTGCAGACACGTTTCAGAACGTCAGTGATTAGCAGCAGAACGGATTTTGGGAAGTTTATGGATAAATTCATCACACATACGAAAAGGAGTTGTGACGACGCACAACGTCAGCTCCTACCTCTAAGAAGTGTAAAACACGAAAGTACGACATTAGCTATCTTCAGTTTGGCTTTACGGTGGCTGGGACAGATGATGAACCCCAGTGTGTCATATGCGCAGATCTGCTGGCAAATGATAGCATGAAGCCATGAAGTTGAAGCGCCATTTAGAAATGAAACACCCGACACTCAAAGACTAACCCTTAGATTTTTTCAAATTAAAGTTATCTGGTCTTGAAGAGCAGAAAGGCAACCTCAGCAAACACACATCAGTGTCTAACAGGTGTCTAGAAGCATCCTACTACGTCTCCAAACGAGTTGCTAAAGTAGGAAAACCTCACACAATTGCCAGGCGATAATCTTACCTGCTGCCAAAGATATCCGTCAGGTCATGTTTGGAGATAATTCTGCTCAGCAGATTAGTGACATCCCCCTTTCTAAGCGACACCGTTAGCCGCCGCATATCTGACATGGCAAGTGACGTTAAAGAGCAATTGCTGGCTAACATCATGCAAAGCCAGTACTATGCCCAACAGCTTGATGAGACAACTGATGTTGCAGGGCTAGCACAGTTGCTTACCTATGTCAGATATGTAAAAAATGGTAATATTGAGGAGGACATTCTTTTCTGCCGGTCTCTTCCAGAGCACACAACCGGTGAGGCATTGTTTGAAGTTCTGGACGGATATATACGGGATGCAGGCATGTCATGGGATAAATGTGTTGGGATTTGCACGGACGGGGCCCGTTCAATGACTGGGCGGGTTAGCGGTCTTGTCACTCATTTAGCCTCTTTAGCCAAGTGGACCCACTGTATGATTCATCACGAATCTCTCGCATCAAAGAAAATGCCTGAGTGTCTTGAGACAGTGTTAAAGCAGGCAGTGCAAATTGTCAATTTCATGAAAGCACGGCCATTAAATGCACGCTTGTTTTCCTTGCTTTGTCAGGAATTGGGAGCCGAACATGAGCAGCTCCTTTTTCACACTGAGATTCGCTGGCTCTCCAAAGGTCGGGTTTTACATAGCCTCTACGAATTGCGTTCAGAGGTGATGACATTTCTTGTTAATGTGAAGTCCGACCTTGCGCGGTACCTGGATGACCCCCTGTGGTTAGCACAGTTGTCATACCTTGTAGACATTTTCGACAGGTTGAATTGCAAGGGAGAGATGCCAACATCTTGCTCCTTTCAGACAAAGTCAGTGCATTCGTTGGCAAACTGGATCTTTGGCGTGATCGGCTGATTAATAAAAATGTTGACATGTTTCCCAACTTCACTGACTGTGCATGAGACAGGGATAAATATCTCTCCTTTGATTAATACAGTCGCTCAACATGTTGAGGGACTAAAACAACAATTCGGCCGTTATTTCACTGAGGATTTCAGCTCATTTGCTCAGCTGCCCAGGTAAGACCTTCCAGTTGACATGGGGGAGCAGTTAGTCGAATTAAAGAGCGACACCAGACTGCGACACATCTACAGCTCTTCCTCTCTGCCATCATTTTGGTTGAGCGTGATGCCTTATTATCCGTTATCTGATGCCGCCATAAAATTACTTCTTCCATTCACCTCAACTTATCTTTGTGAGGCCGGGTTTTCAAAATTGACGGCTTTGAAAACAAAGTACTGGAATCGGCTCCAGGTGGAGGATGACCTGAGGCTTGCGCTGTCCAACATTAAACCGCAAATTGCGCTTCTTTGTAAAAAAAAAAAAAAAGCAAGCACAGGTGTCCCACTGATTGATTTAACGATGCCATGGCTGAGACACAGATGCGCCCTGTGTCCCAATTTGCATAATATCTGCCCTAAATAGTACTGAATATTATTTAGGGCAGATAGTATGCGAATGCTTGTAGAATGCAACTATCTGTCTATCTATATAAAAAAAAAAGATAGGATTTATAGAGATTTTATCCAGTTAATCATTATTCCTGGTCTCCTTAAAAAAAAAATGGTTGGTGTTTGGAGAGAGGGAGAGGCTCGGGGGGGGCTTCAGTTCCAAAAGGTTGAGAACCTCTGTTCTAGGGTTGAGGACACTCCGTATATGCTTCCTATAGAGGATTCGACCTCCGGAGGGCGCAGCCTTCTAAATGAGACACAGCTTTGAGTGTCGTACAACTCTGACTGAAATTCAGTGACGTCAAGGCTGTAATGTGATTGGTTATTAAAGGACATGTGATCCAAGTTAGCCATTACGCTTTCTCCAATAGTAAATAATACAGACCCTCTTATCTCCCTATAGTAAAATAATCTAATCTCTGGCTGTACACATGCGATTGTTGCTGCCGTAAAGTAGTCCGTCTTTTTCACGAAATTTCGTGATATCGAAATATCTTAAGGTAAACTATACATACAGTTGCTTAAAGTGAAATTCTGAGGTACAAAAACTGAAACAGTATTACGTACTCCAGTAAACTGATTTACTGTAACAGTTCTAAAATGTGTGTTTACTTTGTGTTTCTTATAAATTATGTATTCTTTTATGCCGAAATATTTCAGAGAAGGAAAGGTTAGTGTGCATTTTGAGTGTGAATGTGTCTGTAGTTTTAGATTTATCTTGTGCATCGATGGCAAAGCTGTGTTGTTATATACAGTATGTCAACATCAGATGTGCCCACATATCTGAAGGGATCCTG
Source organism: Onychostoma macrolepis (assembly GCF_012432095.1). Taxonomy (NCBI): domain Eukaryota; kingdom Metazoa; phylum Chordata; class Actinopteri; order Cypriniformes; family Cyprinidae; genus Onychostoma; species Onychostoma macrolepis. Next base: position 27,641,329 of record NC_081167.1, on the reverse strand, counting down.
TGGTCGCTGGGTGGTCGGTGGCTCCTAACAAGGGCATTTATTGTCTCTGGTTATATATACCCACACTCTGGTCTACATGCCTGCTAACACAATTCAGCCTGAGCCAATTAAACTATCACACCACATCTCAAACGAGCCATTCATTTCTGGCCTGCCTTTGGTCTGAGACTGCAATAACAAACCTGATGTGAGATCATGGTTAACCTAAAGCATGAAAGGATATGCAGGGGGGGAAAAAGCGACTCTACCACATCTTGATGTTTGGGTTCATTATGGTTACAGTGGCCGTTTGATGCTTGGATTTGAGCCGGGCTGTAGAGCAGGATGTAGGAAATGTGAATGACTATACATATAAATGATTTTTGAAGAAATTTGTTATGCTCACCAAGGATGCATTTATTTGATCAAAAACACAGTAAAACAGTAATGTTGTGAGATATTATTACAATTTACCATAACTGTTTTCTATTTTAATATAGCTGAAAATGTAATTTATTCCTGTGATGCAAAGCCGAATTTTCAGCATCATTACTCCAGTCTTCAGTGTCACATGATCCTTCAGAAATCATTCTAATATGCTGACTTGCTGCTTAAGAAACATTATTATTATCATTGTTGAAAACAGTTGTGCTGCTTAATATTTTTGTGGAAACCAGCCGTAACACATTTTATTCAAAGGTTTAAAAGAACAGCATTTATTTGAAATAGAAATATTTTGTAACATTTGAAGTGCGTTTACTGTCACTATAGATGAATTTAATGAATCCTTGCTGAATAAAAGTATTAATGTCTTTCTGACTGTGGATTTAAGTGGAGCTGAGATTACTATACTCATATAAACCAAAACCAAAGAACCAAAACTCCTCATTCAAATAAGAGCCATATTGAACTGACCCACATAATTAGCACTTAATTTCAAAAATATGTTTTGGTCTGTCAACTACCCTTTTTTTTGGCTAGAGAAAAACAGGGCTCGACCTCTAACATGTTCAATATGCTCATTTTATTAACTATAAAGAAAAGAGAGAACCACACATACAAACTCAACTGAAGCAGGCATGTGCATGAGGCTCATATGTGACATCAAAGTGATATGAACACAGGAATTTCAATCAAAAAAGGAAAAAGAAATGGCTCACTATCATTAAAAATATATTAGCAACGCTTATAACTAGCATGTGGTGCAGCTATTTGGCCTCTTGCTATCAGGTTTTCCATGTTGCCTTTTTGGATCGTTCTTACTTATATAATATTAGAATATTTTCTCTGTTTAAAAATTTTGTGAACTGACTGCACAGGCATGAAGGGATCATAGACGTGCTGCATGGAAAAAGCTTTTCCAAAAGGTAAGCACCACAATATGCTGCTGCTTGTGTTACAAACAGCGTCACATATAACCTTCAAAAACAATGCAATTGTATAATGAATTAAGAAAAATCCATTTAAATGAACGATAAAATGAAAGAAATGATGATTATGTATTACTTCATTCAATAGCAAGAAGTTTAGGTAAAATTCGTTCAGTCTAATTAAAATTTGACATGTTTACCCTATATTTGTGTATTATGTGTTTTTATGCTTATTAGAGCAGGATTTCCCAAACTAGGCTTCGATGTTTGTAAATTAATAAAAAAACTAAAAAACCTCATAATAATTGTGTAATTAAATGTCAATTTAGAATTTAAAAAATGTAAAATTACAAATACCTAAATGTATAATTAAATAAATAAAATTATAATTGAATAATTTAAAGTTAAAATAAAAAATAAAAAAATGAAGTGAAATGCTTACTAAAAAACATAAAATATTTTATTTGTTTACCTTCATGCCATGTGACCATTAACAGAATGTGAACATGCAAACGTTGTTAAATTGTAAATTATTTATTTCATTATTTTATATTATTTCAAGTAAATATTTTATCAGCTGACAGAAAAAAATCTCTGTATTAAAGTATTACAGTGCTTAGCTATCAAACTCTACTGAAATCAGTTGTCTATGTGTTTTTAATTCTGCTCACTTATGCGGTTTCATTTCAGTTTGGATGCTGCCTATGGCAGGTCACGATTTGGGGACGGAGCCTTTGTTTTCACTAATGGCAATATCTTAAAAAATATCTTTTAGAGTCCTGACTGAATTTATAACATCAGAGGTGTTGAGTGGATTTTTCACAGTGTTGTTTTCTTATTTTCATAGGTGAGGGATGTGTAGAAACTAAGCAGGAGATGGAGTTATTACATGATCTGAATGTAAGCATGCTTTCCTACGTAATAGTTTAAACATATAAGACATGAGGCATGACAAACATAAGAGTAAAAATAAAATGTTCAGCACTGCATCAGGGCAGCATTCATGATGCATGGACACCAGTGGCAGCTGGTGCTTCTCAAGTCACTTATTAGTGGCTAAATGTGTATTCGTTTTTTTTACTCATGGAAAAGGTCAAACTCCCAACCCCCCATACGTGTTCCTCTCCTTTATTGTCCTCTCTTCCCGTTTTTCCTGCACTCCTTCACATTGATCCAAAACAGATTCATTTCAGATTCCAGTTACAATACATCTCATTGATCCGCACATCTCCTCTAATTAGCCGTTTGAATTTAACACTTGTATGGTGGCGGCCCAGTCACAAAGTAAACCATCCTCAGGAGAGAGCTAGGCTCAGTGAATGAGAAAAGACTTTTCTTTCAACCCAAGCTCATTGGAAAAACACACCTCTAACCTATGTTTTTGCAAAACTCTAAAAACTTGCTTGTACATACAATGCAGTGTAGTTTACAGTTGAAATAAACACTAGTGGCTGTAAAACACCAACCACTTTTACTCATTTTCACACAAATTAAGATTATGATTAAAAAAAGACTTATTTATTTGACATTTGCATCAAATAACCAGCTTCATATGTATGGCTTTTCTGACATAGTAAACTTGCTCGGTAGCTCACCCGGTACAGCATTGCACTTGCAATGTAATGTGCTCTGATACGAGTCCTGTGAAACATGAGTCACGATGAAAGAACTCAGACTTGCAGAAGCATTGTTGCTTGCTTTAGTATATAATTGTAATTGTTACTCATGGAATTAATCAAGTGAGCAATTATTATTTATATATCTCTTTTGTAGTATTTGGATATAATTTTTTTTCTGTTGTCTCTGTTTACTGATATGTGGTATATCTGTACATCAATTAAGATGACTTAATGAATGACACTGCTATCACCTGTTTGCACTCCCTGAGGAAGGCATGAGCCGAAATGTCTTGTAAGTTTGACATTGCGTGTCGGGTGGTTCTTCGCCTCCACGTCGTGCATTCAAATCGTTTAATGCACAGCTAGCCGTTGATTATCCCATTTATGCCATGGTCATTTGCCAGCATTCACATATTAAAGATGTTAATAATATTTGCGATACAGGTTATTTTCATCTGTATTACTATTCAACTGTAATTGTATGTTACTATGGTTACCAATGTTTATAGGAAGCACATTAATATAGAACGTGATTAAACTGACCTGGAACTACCTGTGCAGTTCAACGAATTTAATCAACACCTGCCAGCCAATCAGAATCGAGTTTTCAGACAGACCATGGCATAATAATATGTAAGCAGAAAAATCACTCTGAAAAAGTGCCATGGTCATCCTAAAGTTTTCATCAAAATAAAGTGTTTGCATATATTAAGCAACAGTCTGTTAATATTCTAGAGACTGGTAGATGCCCTGTAGTTGCATATACAGTGTCTAAAGTGGGCTAATAAAATGAATGTACTTTTAGTGCCACTCACTGAACAATTCACTTTGAAAGTGTTGCAAAGTTTCACATGGTTTTCAGAGATCGTTCTAATATGCTGAGCATACAAGGCCTTTTTGCCATGGTACAACAAAATTAAAAAAGGTAATAACTTTTCATCTCACAGTTATGACTTTTTCTGGCAATTCTGAGTTTGTATCTCACAATTCAGAGTTTTCTTCTCAGAACTGCAAATTTATATCTCGCAATTGCGAGTTAACGTCGCAGTTCTTACTTTTTTCAGAATTTTTAAATATAAACTCAGAAAAGTGAGATATAAACTTTTTTCAGTTGCAAGGAAAAACAGAATTGTGAGTTGTAAACTTCTGACTTTTTTCACAGGTTTACATTTCGCAATTCTGACTTTTTTTTTTTCTCAGAAATTGTGAGGGGGAAAAAAGTCCTAATAGTGGGAGAAAAAGTCACAATTACAGGCTTCCATTAGTCGCTGGTCACCAGCATGTTGTATCAAAATATGCCCACATTAGCTTTATTAGCCACGGTTGATGCCGTTCCGCAAGCAGTCGGACCACCCGGTCGACATCCGACCAAAGGAGGCCTCCTAGTTACTCTGTAAGGGTCCTCTAGGGTCTCTCCCCACACGTTTGCAGGTTTGGGGTTTTATGAACCTGGAATGACTGTACGTTTGCCAGACCCTAAAGACTCCAATCACTGTCAGCAGAAACACATGTGCAGGAAGACGTAATACACGACAAAGTGGCTCTAGACGAGTTAGTGAACATCATGGAACATTTTGCTATGTCACCGGCTCTTAAGTTGTACTCGGAAGTTGCACTCACAAACACACATGCATGCCCATTACTCTTAGTGTTATTTCACAGAGGACTTAAGCCCACAGAAGCACAAACATCCGGGATTAAACACACCACTCTGTGTACTTCAGTATATGTGTGCATGTAACTGACACACTGAGACTGATGGGAAAGAAAAACCTTGTCTGGCCTCAAACCACCTTATATAAAATAACAATAGTAAAATAAAACAGTAGGGTAAGCAGTCTTTTATGATTGCATTAGTTTTGAATACCTTCATGCTCATCAATCTTGGCTTATAAATATTGTAATAAAAACCCGTTGCCTTAAAATTAAGTACATAATTGAAAAAAAAAAAAAAAAGTTAAGTGAACTTGACAATTCAATTAACTTATTTTTTTAAATGATCATTTACTTAAAAATTTTAAGGCAACGGGTTTCCTTAATTTTTTTAAGTTAAGTCAACTTATCACTTTTTTTACAGTGTAACGTTAATAATTTTATAGTTTTTGTATGTGTTTTCAATTTTATGTTCTATCCTCTTATAGTCCTCCAGGAAGTGACATCATTTTAGAGGCAAAACAGCAGCACAAATATTAGTATTATCAATGGATTTTATGAATTTGGTATTTGTAGGTTTTTGTCACTTTAAAACATTCTGATCTATTCTATTTATTCTGTAATTTCTTTTAAAACCATTGTATAAATAATCAAGTTATAATGAATGAAGTTGAACTGTCTGACTTCGACAAGAAGAGCATAAAACCCTTTTAAAGAAGTACTTCATTTACAACACAAGCATATAAGTGTTTTTAATGTTCAGAAGTTACTGCAAATGTCTCATGCATGTTTTGATGTATTCATAAAGGGGTTAATGAAGGTTACAGAGCACTATGTTACAGTACTCAAAGCTTGCCACTGGATACATCACTGGATTTGCCATCTTTTCCAGGTTAGTGGCATCAAATCTTTGAAAGATATTCATAATTTTATAACTTAAGCAAAAAAGTAAACTAGATATTCTACAAGCAGCACTGAGTGTTGTGATTCATTTTTGAGGTATGCGAAATATTCTGTACTTATTTCTATTGAAGTGACAATTGCATGTACGTATGCATGTATTATATAGTTTCCATACATAAATATATTTTCATATGAAGTGAAAACATATATGAAACCGATTAGAACTTGGAACAGTTTCATATATTAACACTTTATATCTATCTTAAAACCTATAGATACATGTTGACATGATACAAGTAAATATAAAAGATAGACCTGTATTTAAAAATGTATTTCATAAACATATAAGCATACATATTTTTTGTAAATATGCTGTTTTAATAAAGTTGCAAATATAAATGAAATATATATTGTTGACATATATGGTTGCTTGCTACATATAATACAATTTAAAAACATATAGATATTATTACATATGTACACATTTTACTATGGGGATTTATGGCAATATTACTCCTGTTATATAGAGCAATATACATTTTCATATGGGGTACTGTCTAAGTGGCTGGTTTTTGGCCAGGATAAGCTGGACTCAACTTCAGGCCAATAATCAAAAGTGCATCTAGTTCTGGATGGATAAAACTGAAGTGATTAATTTAATTGAAAATCACTCTGTGTTACATAAATGTTTTGATGTAGAACTAAGACCGGGGAAAAACCCTCTAAAAATGGAAGAGATGAATGGTTATTTTTCAGGCCTCAGTGTAGACACACACACACATATATAGTGAGCCGTGTGTCAGGACTGGTTTTGGGGGCGCCACCGTGGTGAGACTGGGCTGTAGCAGTGAATAGTGGCCCACTCAGATTCTCTGTATGGGTGGTCCACACCGCCTGGGTGTGAGACACAGACTGACACACTCACACAACATGGACACAGATAACCAGATTCTAAATCGGTATGGTTGACACACACACCAAGAACTGTGTTAATATTTGTGTCTCTCTGATGCGGCTCTGTCTATGTGTGTTGGGGGTCAGACACTGAGCGGCTTCAGAAACCTGGAGAAACCTCAGATATTTTCAGCCTAAATTTCTCGCTTCATTTTTTCCCCTCACAGAAACAGGCGACAGTCTAAACAGGGATGTGGAGAAGTTTCCGATTTTTTTTTCTCTTTTCTTTTAAGCTGGCAAGAATGAAATATGACGTTATGTAAATGTTTTCTGAGATTTGTGTCAGAGTGACCACAAATGTTACAGGAGATGAAAAATACATAAAGACTTTTTTTTTTACATCATACCTGGTCTTATAATGTAACACGAAAAGAGCCTTTCATAAGATAAGAAGTGTGTTAACTGACTGTAAAAAAGCAACTGCATATTTTTATTGGACCGTTTGAGTAAGATAAACTAAGAAACGTGAATTACTTGAAACTACATAAAACCCCCAAGTTAGACTATTGGAAGTTCACCAAAATGTTGTCCCAACACAGTCGATATGGATATAATATAAATCGATTTAATAATCAAATGACTAGTGGGCCATTTCGTGTCAAATCAGCCAATTTTCAGAAACTTCCTCAGCTCAAATTCTTGATTTTGTCAATTTTTTTTTTTTCTGAAGGAAGATAAACATCTAGTGATGAAAGCCAAAATATTAAATGTCACAGAAAAGAATCAGTTGACTGCAAAGTGACCCACATTTGGTTTTTGACCACTGAAAATGTGTACACGTGTAAAAAAAAAATGTAACAGTTTACTCCTGGAGCCATATTGAGATTCCAGTATTGCTTGAAAAGTGCGTTTTCCCATTTTTGAATGGTCACCACTGGCGTATAATGCAACAAAGATTGCTAAAGTCTACAGATTTTACTAACAGACCTACCAATCTCTTTGTAAAGTAACGTTATGATGCTGAAAATGATGCCCCCTTCTATAATCTTGCTTCGAATCTCGGGTGAAATTTTTATTTTGAAAATATTTATTTTAGTGTGAAATGTCTGCAGTGTATTTTACTTTTGTATTTAGACATATTCCTGATTGAAACCACATTTAATTACATCTGATTGATCAAAGTAACTTCCTATTAATTTTTAAACAACCATTTCCTGTCATTGCGGCCCGTTTGTGTTGACTATTGCACTAATTTCCACCCAATCAGTCACTTTGTGTATAATATAGCAATCACTTCGATGTGAGTAATGATGATTCGTCTGTAGTGGACTTTTTTTTTTTCATCCCATTTTAAGGTCTACCATGCAAAAACTGTAATTCAAGTTGTTTAGAAAAGTACATTGAAAAAAATTGGTGTTGGATTTATTTTGAAACAAATTTCACAAATAATTACAAAGAAATGGCAAGTAAATTAAGTCGTGACGTATTGTCAAGTATGGAGACCCATACTCAAAATTGGTGCTCTGCATTTAACCCATCCAAGTGCACACACACAGCAGTGAGTAGTGAACAAATGCGCACACACACACAGAGTGAACACACACCCGGAGCAGTGGGCAGCTATTGCTCCAGCACCCAGGGCGCAATTAGGGGTTCGGTGCCTTGCTCAAGGGCACCTTAGTCATGGTATCGAAGGTGGAGAGAGCGCTGTTCATTCAAAATCCCCACCGGCGCGAGAATCAAACTGGCAACCTTCAGGTTACAAGCCCGACTCCCTAACCATTAGGCCACGACTACCCCTAAAATAAAGTATATTAATTGTGAAATTTTGAAGATTGGCTGAAATACATTTACATTTATTCATTTAGCAGACGCCTTTATCTAAAGTGACTTACAATTGCGGAAAACAATAAGCAATTCATCATAAAGAGGCAAATAAACACAGGAAGTGCTCTTCTGGCATTGATCAGATTAGTACAAGCTAGACAGGGAGAGTTTAAGGTATCTTTTTGTGACACATAGCCTACTCAAATAATCCAAAAAAAAAAAAAATATATATATATATATATACATAATACAAAAATGCATGATTTTATGTATCATTCATGTCTGTAGCCTTAGCTAACACCACTAATAACCAACTGAACAATTGATGCTTCTGATGCTTTTGAACGAAATAAGTTTTACAGAGCTGTGTCTGTTTCTGCCTTTCTAATATTTGAGTTTATTGATTAACATCAAGCATTGTCTTGATCCAGGCAGGGACACAGTGTAGACATCTCCACCTGAGCCACTGCAGAGCATTGTGGGTAACCATCTTCTCCATCACCAACCACTCCTGTGCGATCGTTACAGATGCTCAGGTCCAGAGTGAACCCTCTGCTAAAATGCATACACACACACACGCTCATCAAACACTCAGTTGTGGTTTACTTGGGCACTTAGTCGTCCTGTGAGCTCCTCTGAGCAGTCATAACTGCCCAACCTGATCTAGTTCTCCATTCCTTCTCTCTCTTTTACAGACTTCCTGTGTTCATCAATCAAGAAAACCAAAGAGAAGTGAGTGGGAATCGTGGCCAGAGACCTTAACCTCAAAGATACAGTAATGCAGAAAGCCTCTTTGCTGGATGTCTCAAGTACCAATGGCACTCCTGTATAAAAAGCAATGGCATCAATAATTAAGCACTGATTAGGTTTAATATTTAATGTTGGCGACATGTAATTTACACGTGCAAAACCAGAAATCCGGAGCTGCCGACTGAAATAAACAACTCTATTTCTGTATGGGTGACCTGAAACCTCAACACGCCTGTGTTCCTGTAACTCTCGCTCCCCCTCATCTTCACACACAACTTCTTTAAAGAGTTTTCCCTTAAAATTTCTTCTAATGCAGAAAGAATTCTTGAAAATAAAAGCTGTTCAATTTATATTCCCGTTGACTTGCTGCTGAAGAGTTGCTGACTGACTGTAACACACCCTTCACATCGCTAACAGTGAGTTTCCCCTCATATTTACATATTTATCAATGAACTTTCTGTCATGCTTTCTGAATATATATATATAAATATATGTCTATATTTATATTCATATAATTTATATTAGAAATAAATATATTTAATATATAAACAGAACCTATTTTTCTGAAATATATACATGCATGTGTGTGTATTTATATATACATACATAATAAATATACACAGCACACATACATATATTATGTAAACAAAAACTTTTATTTTGGATGCGATTAATCACAGTTAATTGTTTGACAGCACTAATAGCCTATATATATATATATATATATATATATATATATATATGTGTGTGTGTGTGTGTGTGTGTGACACATTTATTCTACATATTTTAGTCTGAACTTAATTCACAGGAAATTGAAAACGACTCTGCTGAAAAAAGCAAATGATATGCTTTTAATCAAGCGCATCCGTTGTGCATGCTGTGATGACAAGAGATGTCATTACTATTTACGCGTAAGAGGATAGGACTGGTGGTGCAATAGTTGAATACTCAAAATCCGTTTTTATTGTGCTAATAGTGGAAAAAAAGGATTAGTTTTGAATAAAAAACATTCCAAATGAAATGTAGGTGGATATATTTACATTTCAAATGCACTTCATATTTTTCTTGAAACCTTGATACATTTATAGAAATCTTTTGTAACAGTATTAATGTCTTTACTGTCACTTTTGATCAATTGAATGCATCCTTGATGAATATATACAGTAAATGCATTGCTAAGTCTAGTGTTCCTTGAATGTGTGAACACTCAACAAGATTTGAAGCAAAACACTGTTTAAAAAGCCACCAGCTCAGTATTGCTTTTCATTTTCATTCATCCAGATTGAAGAGGGCATTGTGTGAATTAACAAACATGTCATTGATTCCAGTGGAAGTACTGAACAAGGAAATTGCTTGAACCATCAAACAGAGATACCCAGATGTAAGGGAAGTACATCAGGCCAAGACTGTTAATACAAATGGAATAAGTTACAAAAAGAGCATGATTCCTCTCCATAAATTTGTAGAGATAATGCAAATTTCATTTGTTCCTGGTACATTTTAGAGTCTTTTGAAGTAAATACATCACATCTGAAAAAGTTGGTCTTTGCTGAGTGTGTTAGATGACTATCCATTGAATACTCTGTTAGATGCTAACAGCTGTTAGATGACTATCCATTGGATAGTGACTTACACATGAAGAGTTTTACATACTATTTATTTAAAGGACTCTGCTCCTTTAAGTCTGTCTTAAATATGAATGTATTTTTTGTCTTTCAGTGCAGATGCACAAAGTATGACGTCTGGTTCTCGCCTGAGACTGAAACAGCCTTACAGTTGAAGGTAACTAAAATGTTCATGCACAGCATGGCTTGATAAAGATGAACACTTATAATACCAAGATGTTGAATTTAAAAGTTTATTCTTTTAATATCAGTAAGTTTGAGACAAGAAATAAAGACATATATAAAAGCATTGTATTGTTGTCTGGAATACTATAAATAATGCATAAATCAGTTGTTTTGTCTAAGCACAGGACAGCGATGGAAAGATGATAATGGGGATTTTTATGTATTTATCTGAATGCTGTGGAACTAAACGATCCATAACAACTCAAAACGACATTTGAAGTCGTCTAGAAAGGGTTTGGAGTTTGACCAAAGGTACTCAAATATTGGAGTTAACTGTGTCCTCATTACTTGTTGCCTTCTCTTCTGCTCTGCATTTGTGTTGGAAACACTAGTTGTTAATACAAGAAACTTTAAAAAGGTCATTGTCAGATTTTTCCAAGATAAAATGAGTTTGAGTTTTGAAAATATAATGCAATACAAGAACTATGTGTGCATTTAATTTATTTTTTCTGTTGATACTAGTTGATTGCATGCAGCATGTGTGATCATAATTTTTGGACGGTCACTTTCGTGTTTGGTATGTTTTTATTTTGTAGTTTTCCTCAGAATGGTCTTTTTTAAATCAAATGAAATTGATGTGATGCCATTTTACCGTTTAGTTCCATTCACTGAGTATATTTCTATTGAGCTGTGTGGGAATATGTGTTAGAATTATATTCAATTCAAAATTAAAATGTGCTAGTTGCATTTCTAGTGCTTACTAATAGCCTTGCAGTCAATGAAGAACATAATGACTAATTCATGTAAAGTACAGAGACTTCCATCGGATTGCTTCAAAGAATTAATTTGTCAAGGGTCTTGGTCAAATGTAGTCCATGTGTTTCTGTATTTATTATTTTAAACTGCAGTATTTTCACACCAAGATTTGATCTTCCATTTCATTTTCCTCTCATTATTTCATATAATTTAATGCTACAAAGTCTAAATCACCATCATAGTCACCAAACCGTAACATGAGGCTGCATGCAACACATGCATATGATGATGAAAGGGTTGAATTTCTTCTTTAAATAAGAAAAGATGAGTGGAAAAAGACAGGAATTAATAAAGTGTTCCCGGTATTATTTGCGGCGGATGCAATAACAGCCTCTAATTATGGCAAGATGGCCTCAAATATCAAACCTTCCTGAGATTTCAATAAAACTCTTTCCACAAATGCTTTAATTTCTGCACAATATTTTTCACTGTGTTTAATTTGCATGACATTTCAGAATTAGATTTTGAGGGAGAGATTTAAATCTGAGCGAGCAAACAAACACAAAAAAATAAAATAAAAATCTACTTAAGTCTGCAAAATCTAATTAAATAAAGAATTTAATTCAATGCGGAATGTCAAAACAAATCCAACTAGATTTGAACATTTTCTGGAGGAAATGTTAGCGGTTCTTGTTTGTGCAAAACTAGCTTTTTATTAGTTCACTGTTAGGTGGCTACTCCAGTCCATATGCAAATTAATAAATCACATGCACATTTTCATCTGATGATAACTGCAATCTAAAAGCGTTTGTGTATTACAGGCAAACACTAGGGGGCGTGATTGAGTCTGGCTTCATAAAGCTGCCAGTATATTTCTGTCAGTCCAGTATGAAACCGCTCAATGTCCTGGCAGGACTGCGGAGAGCTCAATACCACCGACAGAGGCCTTGAGGTTTCTTCATGGCATTATGTAAGTGCTGTTGCGCCTAGTTCAGGCATCATGGATGACTTCCTTACCATGACTGGCATTTATCCACACGCTATTTTACAGTAAGGATTCCCACCTCTAATTCGGTAGTGTATGGACTGAAAATTGGTGTGCAACGGGAAGGAAAAACAGTGAACAGTAAATAGTGAGTGAGACTGGAGGGGAGAGCTGTTGTAGAAGTTGCGGCTTCACTGGTGATGGGCACCGCTTCAAGTTTCTCTCTCGTGCTCCACCCCAAAAGCCACTTTTATGGTGCTGTTTACTAGCTGAAGCTTCCAGAGATCTTTATCACAAAGTCTTTGATAGGCCAGATTTCTTCCACAGTCCATATGCTGCTGGATCTGAGCACCAGACCACAAGAGACGGGAAACCAACAGCGCTTACAGGACAGTACAACACTTCACTTGTGTGTTCAGATGTGCTGAAGTCTTCACGGATATTCTCTACCGACTATTAATGAGGGGAAAATAGTCAGGGCATTACTTAAAGTCAGTGAATAACTATTCAAATTGTTAAATACATGTCAGAATATTGTAGCATTTCATAAGAACACACAGAAACCGGGCCTGATATTTACACTACAACTGTACATTTATTCAGTAATGATGCCTTTGAAATATATAATTTTACAAAAGATAAGTAAATATTGTTCTTTGGGACTTTATTTTTTATCAAAGCATCACGCAAAAAATGTATCACGGTTTCCACAAAAAATATTAAGAAACAAAAACAAATTGTCTCGAGTGCCAATTTCTAAAGGATCACTTGACACTGAAGACTGGAGTTATAGCTGCTGCTGAAAATCAGCTTTTACATCACAGGAGTAAATTATATTTTAAAATATATTCAAATAGAAAACTGTTATTTTGAATTGTAATAATATTTCACAATTTTACTGTTCTTACTGTACATTTGAACAAATAAATGCAGTCTTGACAAGCATAAGAGACTTCTTTCAAAACCATTACAAAACTGGCTGGTAGTGTATATCAAATATTTGTTATATATGCAATGCTATATTTTACTGGTGATATAAAATTAAGCAACACCACATTATAATAAAAAAATCATATCTCTTTTGACAAAAATCTATTGTTTGCAGAAAATCAAGAGAAGTGTAAATTATAAATACAGTCCAACTTATACTTTATTCAGTACCATAAGCATTAAAATAGTTCAAGCAACGTTGCCTTTTCTTTTAGCCAATATTCATGTATATTATCATGTTATTTATGCATATTGTTATTAGCATACCAAATTTTGCCCCAGAAATTGGGCAATAGCCTAGCAACCACTTTAGCATCAACTTAACTACTTAAGCTACATATTATCAATCACCTAACAGCACATATCCATGCGTTATATGATCCTCTGGCCAAGAGTTTTGTAATATCAGATATATGCACAGAAATGGAGACGTTTCAATTCCAAAACACAGAAAATAAACCATGGCGCAAACAGGAGGTAGATCACATCCCACTTCCACCTGCAGTAGAAACTACAACCGCTTCCACTTAACTTCAATCCAAGCCAAAGCATCAGTGTCCTTCATATTCACAAAAATAAACAACAGCATCTCTCCTGTGTAAACTCACTGCCTGAGTGAATCTGTGCCACGACTGACCAGAGCGGATCCTGTAATTATACTGTGTTTAGTGGACATTGTTCAATCAAACCGTGGTGACCAAGAGGAACAATAGCAGCAGCACTTAGTCTATGAAGAACCGAAGGCAGCCAAACCAGTCTGGCACCTTCATCAGCACTACTGTCTTCCTGCTTACGGTCACATGTCCAGGGTCAACAGGAAGTCAGATCCGCAATATCCGGCGGCGGATTGCACTTACGAATGGCAACGTATGGTGAAGGACTTGAGGGTTTTCTGAGGATATAGCTTTGGTTTGAATGATAGGCTTTCTAGAAGATTATAGGTTTAGATTCAGCTCTATGTTGTCGCTAAGAGTGAACCGCTTCTTTCTTTGACAGAAATGGTCTGTGGAGAGGTGAAAACCCAAAGTGACAAGGAATGTGAAAAAGAGGGAAGGAAAGCTTGTAATTCCTGTCGGGTTTCATGCGGTCCAAAAATGGAGACAAAGGTGGTCTGTGGAAGACTAAGCGGTGACCCCGCCATTGAAGATCATTTACATAATGGTGTAGACGTTTGGAAGAAAGGTGAAATTTTAGACTTCCATTATAACACAAATAATGAAACCAAGCCTGGTAATTATTGCCTTCCCCACCCATCTAGTTCTGTACAGTTGGAGATAAAAACATGTTTTTTTAAGATGAAAAACTCTCTTTAGCTGCTGATTTTCCTTCAGTGTTTAGGAGGTGGAGAAACCTCACGTGCTGTGCTTCCAGAGTACGTTTACACTGGAGTAAAGCATCAGGGCTTGAGGAGACATTAGAGGCCCAGACTAGAAGATCTGTGGTCTACCTCTTTCCCTCTCTCTTTCTCTCTGTTTACGTTCCTTCTTCCCCTTCATGTTCTATCACTCTTAGTCTCTCTGCGGTGTTTCCGTGTCAGATTTTCCCTGCCTTTCTCTTTCTTTTCTCTCTCTGCTGTATATGTGGTTGCTGCCGCTATTATGAACACTGCAAACATGCTCTGATATACACTGCTGTTCTAACGCTTGTGGTCAGTAAGAAAATAGTGCTTTCATTCAGCAAGGGTGCACGAAATTGATCAAAAGTGACAGCAAAGACATTTATATTATTGCAAAATAGTTTTTATTTCAAATAAATGCTTTCTGTTTATCAAAGAATCCTGAAAAAGAACAAATGAATCATGGTTTCTGCAAAAATATTAAGCAGCACAACTCTTTTCAAAATTGATAATAATAAGAAGTGTTTCTTGAGCAGCATATTAGAATGATTTCAAAGGATCATGTGACACTGACGACTGATGCTGAAAACGCTGATTTGCATCACAGGAATGAATTTCATTTTTAATATATATTCAAATAGAAACTGGTTGTTTTAAGTTCTAATAATATTTCACAGTGTTGCTGCTTTTACTGTGTTTTTGAACAAATAAATGAAGCCTTGGTGCACAGAAGAGATTTGTTTCAAAAATCTTACCGACCCCAAACTTTTTAAAGAGAGTATATATTATTTATTGTGATAATCTACATCATGCTGTTTATAGTGCTTGACTCTGGAAATTTCCTTAAAATTGTTGGATCTATATGTCAAAAATGTTAATTTAAGCTCTCAGGACAGGAAAGATGATTGTGACAGATCACAGTTTGCTCTTAAGATGTCTTGATTGACATCAGCAGCCTGTGAGAGAGAAGGTGAGTATCTGTGGAGCTCAAAGGTTCATGCACAAAGTTCAAAGGTCAGTCGTTCTCGTGCTGTGACAGTACAAACTACCTAGTGAGTGTCAATACTGGGTTTCTATTCTGGTTTGCAGTCCCAAGTAGTGCTGGAAGTTTATATCCAAAATTCACTATATATTTGTGATCATTTTGATTGAGATTATTTGTTGAGGTAAGTAAACAACATCATGAATGATTTTTATTTTTATTTAAACAAAGTTGACTTAGTTTTGTGATCCTTCCTTGTTTCGCAAATCAACAATATGAAGCAGCACAAATGCATTTATTTTAAAATTGAAGTAATAAAAAATTAAATGAATGAAAAATGAGAGTTGGTAATTCGATTAATTGAAGTGATTAAGTGAAGTGAATCTCTCAGCATTCAAAAAGGTCAAAACATCTCTGCATGGTATTTTCATAACGTAAAATGTTTTGTCTCCCCTTCATCTGTCTTTTCTGAAATACAAGAATAATACCCAACTTTTAAAGACCAGAACTAAAACTGAACCGTATATAATTTTATAATTCCTCACAAAAAAAGAAGAAAGTGTCTTTCCCTCAGTGCACGTATACACATCTGGAGAGCATTGTCTGGCGTTTGTTCTCCTCTCTTGTGTTATTGGCAGGGATCTGACCGGAGCGTGCTCTCATATTCCCAGTGTAACACTTTAGAATGGAAATATTTAACTTACTATCCACCCTGTATAAACAGCTTCTTCTCTTCGCAATACTCCTGCCCATGACCGGACAGCATGCAGGACATCGCTGCCAAATCACGGTGGTCTGCTCTAGCCTGATCGGGGAATGGGACTCTTGCATGCAAATGTGAGTGGCTTTGTTTCAGGGAGTGCACCAGGTTATAAACTTGTGTTTAAACAAGGAAGAACTAGTGACTATTGAAGTTTGTAAGGTTTTTTGTTACCTGAACCCCTTAGATGTAAAATAGTATCACCCAATATTTCCAAATAGTTCATATTTCAATAGTGTTTGTGATTCTCGGATGTTGGTTAACGGTCATATGACATGCTAGTAAATAGATAAATGTATATTATATATTAAACATTTAAATATGAATAAAGTATGATTCATATTTAAACAGTAAAAGTATTAGTTGATATTAGTAATTATGATTTTTATTATAAATCGGTAATGTTAATTACGGTTATTATCCTTTAGTGGTTTAATTGGTCAGTGGTCACATGACATGCTAGTAAATAGAATATTGATTGAAATATTAGTAATATATTGAAATATTACTAAATGTATATTTTAACAGCAACAAAACAATAATAGTAATTAATATTAATATTATTAAATAATATTTACAATTCAGGGAGTTAATTCATTATTATTATTCTATTATAATTCAATTATTGGTGTTAATTATAATTATTATTGATTTAACACTAGTGATAAAAATAAGATATTAATATAACAATATTAAGATATAAGATACTGATATAATAAAGATATTACTGATTAAATTATAACAGTACTATAATTGTTATTATTTTAATAATTCTAATAACAATTTTATTTTAAGTTACAATACTAAGATTTATGTTTTGAATTCTAAACTTTCAAATGTTCAAACTCTCGAGCTTTTAACTTGTAAAATCCTTCAACTTTTTTGGCAGAATACTAATGAAAATTCCATAAAAATGTTGGAAATGATACAAAAGTGTACTAGTGCATGCTCTGTTCCCAAATGCATGCTAGTAGCTTCAAATCTTCAAACCTTTTCAATGCAATTTAAAATTTACCTGACCCTAAATGGCATGTAAAACGAATGAGCTTTGATTGGTCTCTTCATATGTCAGTCAGGCAGTCATTTCTAAGTGGGCGGTACTTGAGTAGAATCAACTGCAAAATGCACTACAAATAGCGACTAGAGACTTTAGTAATATGATAATTATTTGTTGATCATAAAAGGCTTCTGATTAGTACAGTATCTTGACCTCCTCATATGGCTACCAGACTTTTATCCATGACATGAACTCTGTCATTTGCCTTCTTTTTGACCTTTGTCCACTATTTTAAACCGAAAGGCGTCTCTCATTTCTCTAGCAGCTTGGCAGAGCCCTGCGTCTGACCACAAGACCATAAGGAAACCGCCACTCACCAATACAAGCACAAAGGCAGGGGTCGTGACTGGTCACCCGTCCAGACGGACCTGACGTCCAGCCCGTACGCTCACACATCCCTGCACAGCTGGGCCCATTTCCCTGGAAGCTTGACCTTTGACCCCTGACCTTGAACTTGAGCCTGGCCTCATTTTCCGAGCGCGGTCTGACCGCCGCGTGACACCGCAGATGACCCTCTCTGGGTTTCGGAAAGGGTGTAGTGGTAATGGCATTGATTAGCAGGGTCTGGTGCCAATATATTTCTCTCTGAAGCCGTTTTGATAGATGAGGCCTCATCTAAATAGATGAGCGTCTGGCTGAAGAGGCAGGTGCGACGTGAAGTTAATGTTTCTAAAGTGATGTGGACTTGGTGGAAGGATGCTACCGTTTGACCTCGGGGTCTCAGACGTCGCCCCTCCTCTCTCATTTTCCCTGTTTCCCCCGTGAAGAGCACGTCTTTTGCAGTTTGCGGGTGCAAACACCATAACCACCAGCAGCTGCTAATTAAAACATAGCTGTTGTCATTTAAACATTTGATGACTTTGACCCTCATCTTCTGTTTGAAGTTTTAGAGACCCCAGTGTCAAGAGTCGTAGGCCTCTTTTTAGTTGATGTATCAGGTTTACTTCATCATTTTTCCAAATATTTCATAATTGCATGCTTCAAAGAATTTCTCATCATTTTGATCAGGTTTTTTTTTTTTTGCAGTTTTTTACTGAACTCAAATTATTATTCTGAAAAACAGGCACATTTTTGAAAAGTGCATGTGGTGAAACAGTTTTTAAGCTTCAATAAAATCTAGTGGGCTGTGATTAGGTCTGAAATGAATAGTAAAAAAAAAAAAAAGGAAATTAAAAGGCTGATTGAAAGGCATTGCGATTTTTTATGAAATTGAGAATATTTTAATTCATTTTATTTTATTTTATCAAAAATATTCTGACAGAGATCACTGATATAGGTGTTGGCAGGATGGCCTGTGTCCTTTTTAGAGATCTGCACAGTCAGAAACACTTTCTGACCATCAATCATTTTGCACGTTAAGATTCGCTGGACTGGCTGACACGTCTTTATAGGATGAGTTTTTAGAGATGGGGTGTGTGGTTAAATTTTTTTAAAGTAACAGGATTTGGCAAATTTGTTTAAATTATTAAAGTGAATCAGATTTGTCAGCATAAATTTGCCAACAGTTCTTCTTTATAAGTATTAGTGGATATACCAACAGCATTCAGTCAGTGTTTATGAGGATCTCTACAGGGACAACAGGGGAAAATAAATCCAACCGTCCATTCAGGCGTCGCACTAAACGACAGGCTATAATGGAAAATGAAGTGTTCAGAGAGTGCTTATGATATGAGGCCCTACAGAACACCACAGAAGCGTCACACTCTGTGCATTAATATTTCAGAGATCATGCACACAAGCAGACAACACATTCTCACACACTGATGTTGGTGGATATTAAAGAATATTTTCACTGATTTTTTGTGGTGGTGGATGTTTTTATTTTATACTGTTTCCTGCGATGCTCTTATAATGTTATTAGGATTTTTACATCAAAAAATGTCGTAATTTTGAAATTTAAAAAAGTCCTCTGATCTAAAACTCCATTTATATAATAGATGGATGGATTGATGGAAGGTTAGTTAAACCTTTTTTAAAACTGTAGTTCCATTTCAACTAAGAAATCAGCATTGCAATCATTAAATATTAACTATGTCTAAGCCTCACTTTTGTATGTTTTTCTTCTTTCCTTAGGAGATGCCTATGAAAAGGAAACAGGAAAGCAGAGGCCTTCAGTTTTGGACAGAGCAACACACTCTGCTATGCAGTATGTACAGATGTGGATGATGCATAGTGAAATATTCAACTGGAGAACACGTGTTATGTCATAGTTGTTACTATACTGTGTTTTACCATGACTGGAATGCTGTATAGAGTGCATTTTTTCCAGCGGTTTTGGTTCCAGAAGTATTTTCATATTCATTTTTCTCATAGGGATTTTGAAAAAAAAATCTTTGTAAAACCGCAAAAATCTAAAAAGACCATACAAGATTGTGAAATGTATGGATTTAGTGAGGGACAGAACTACAATCCCATGAGGCATTGCTAATTACATAAATTAAAAACAATGAATATTAAATGATGAATATAAGTTATAGATATTTAGTTAGTCATCGTTTATTATATATATATATATATAATATATATATATATATATATATATATATGTATCTGTCTATATGCATGTATATGCTGACAGCATAGAGAGGCAGACTTGATTACATCATTTGCAATGCAGTAGGTGGAATTTTTGCACAGCATCTTGGGTAATGTAGTTTTTTACATTTACATTTACATTTAATCATTTAGCAGATGCTTTTATCCAAAGCGACGTACAATATGTGCCAAGCACAGAGCCTTGAGGAACCCCAGTAGCAAGAATTTGTGACTTTGAAACCTCACCCCTCCAAGACACCCTAAAGGACCTATCTGAGAGGTAAGATTCGAACCACAGGAGCGCAGTTCCGGAGATGCCCATCCTTCTGAGAGTGGACAGGAGGATCTGATGGTTAACTGTGTCAAAAGCAGCAGACAGGTCCAGTAAGATGAGTACAGAGGATTTGGAAGCCGCTCTTGCCAGTCTCAGGGCCTCAGTAACCGAGAGTAGGGCAGTCTCAGTAGAGTGGCCGCTTCTGAAACCAGATTGGTAGTTGTCCAGAAGATTGTTCTGCGCAAGAAACAAAGAGAGTTGGTTGAACACAACTCGCTCAAGAGTCTTTGCAATGAATGGAAGAAGGGATACCGGTCTGTAGTGTTCTAAAAGTGCTGGATTTAGAGAGGGTTTTTTAAGCAGTGGGGTTACCCGAGCCTGCTTAAATGCTGTTGGAAATGTACCAGTGTGAAGAGAGGTGTTGATAATGTGAGTAAGCGCAGGTATGACCGAAGAAGAAATGGCCTGAAGGAGGTGAGTGGGGATAGGATCTAGCGGACAAGTAGTGGGATGATTGGAAAGGATGAGTTTTGAAACTTCCGTCTCCGGGAGAGGAGAGAAGGAGGTGAGAGAGTGTGTGTTAGTCAGTATGAAGTTATCAGTTTGTGGTGTGAGGAATTGGTCACTGATGGTTCTTGTTTTATTTGTGAAGAAAATTGCAAAGTCATCAGCAGTAAGAGTTGATGAAGGAGGAGGGGGAGGAGGACAGAGAAGAGAAGAGAAAGTTTTGAAAAGTGTGTGAGAGTCAGAACAGTTGTTGATTTTGTTGTGAATGAATGAGGTATTTATATAGCGCTTTATTGTGTATTGCAATACACCCAAAGCGCTTTACAATCATGTGGGGGGTCTCTTCTCAACCACCACCTGTGTGCAGCATCCACTTGGATGATGCGACGGCAGCCACAGGACAACGGCGCCAGTGCACTCACCACACACCAGCTACAGGTGGAGAGGAGAGAGAGATAGAGCCAATCAAGTGGATGGGGATTATTGGGAAGCCATGATAGACAAGGGCCAGTGGAGGGAATTTGGCCAGGACACCGGGTTACACCCTACTCTTACGATGAGTGTCATGGGATTTTAATGACCACAGAGAGTCAGGACCTCGGTTTAACATCTCATCCGAAGACGGTGCTTTTTACAGTATAGTGTCCCGTCACTATACTGGGGCGTTAGGACCCACACAGACTGCAGGGTGAGCACCCCCTGCTGGCCTCACTAACACCTCTTCCAACAGCAACCTAGTTTTCCCAGGAGGTCTCCCATCCAGGTACTGACCAGGCTCAGCCCTGCTTAGCTTCCATGGGCAACCGGTCTTGGGCTGCAGGGTGATATGGTTGTGGTAGTATGTCGATTTAGCCGAGGAGACGTTTGCAGAGAAGGAAGAGAGGAGTGACTGATACGCACTAAGGTCAGCAGAGTTTTTTGATTTGTGCCATTTCCTCTCTGCAGCCCTTAGTTTAGCGCGATGTTCACGGAGAACATCAGACAGCCAGGGGGCAGAGGGGGTAGAGCGTGCTGGTCTGGATGAAAGGGGGCAAAAGTTGTCTAAGCAAGATGTTAGAGTGGAGCAAAGAGTGTCAGTAGCACTGTTTGTGTCCAGTGCTGAAAACTGAGAGGGTGAAGGAAGTGCAGATGTAACCATTGAGAACCATTTAATCTCAGATTCAGCTGTTAAACAATTATTTTAACAATATGTTCAAATAATGTGAACGGTTGGCTTGAAACAAAAGTGAATTCCATCGATTAACAGGTTTAATTCACATAAAAAAAAAAAAAAAATGAAAAATTGGAAAATTGAATAGGATTTTTACTTCTGGAACCTGACTGTTGCACTTTATTGACCAATCAACATCCAGGACTAGAACTCAATTTAGTTTAGTTCATATTTATATATAAAGCACAATTAAAGAAACAGGCCTTTGAGGAGTGTGCTGTAGAATAGTAAAAAGATGATGATATAGGAACTGAATAAATAATTAATGACATTAAAAAAAAATATATGAAAGAAAAACAGAGGCTAAATAAACAAACAAGGACATGCAGCAATTAATCAAAGTTCTGTTGAACTAAACGCCAGAGAAAGGAGATGGGCTTTTAAACGAGATTTAAAAATGTTTGAAAAGTTGGGGCTAGTCTTATATGAAGATATACTATCAGTTTAATAATTCTAGGGCCTGTTTACCACTTAATTCATGCGTTTTCTATAATCGTATAGCTATCCGATCGTGAAGATGCTCAACACACAATCATCTTCATTAAAAGTAGTAAGACTAACTTATCTTTCTAGAGCTGATGCCTCGCTCGCTCCTGTTGTGGTCTTTGATCTTGAAATTAGCAGATGATTAATATAAAGCAGCACATATCTGTTGCTTTCATTGACATGAACTAATGTTAAATTTGCATATTGCACGGGAATTGAAGATCAGATTTATGTCCGTTTTGTGTAAATGGAACTGTTTTAACAAATTAGATATCTATCCGATCAGAGAAAACACATGAAGTGACCAGGTGTAAACATTCCCCTAAATACTGATGGTCAAAAAAAGAAATGAACTTCTTAAAACAACAAGCAACTTTTCATAAAGAGAGCGTAACATGAGAAGAGCAGCAAAACAAAGTTTCTGAATTGGCAACAACAGCACAAGCCCAGACAGAGTTGGAGTGTCTCACTTTGGCGGGTTGCTAGTATGGATTAAAAAGTGTTGTGATAAATGTGTGAAATCATTTCACAATTATTCCTTCATTGTTTCAGGATTTTCCTCATTGTGCTCCAGTCATCTCTGGTTTGATTTCTGATATACCCGGTGTGAGCGGCACCCTCATCAGAACTCTGCCAGAGCCGCAGCTGGTTCGTATCGATGGTGTAATCGTCTCCAGAAGCTGTTTTACTCGAGATTTAACAGCTCTAACGTATTTTTCACATCACTGACATGTATGCCCTCACCAACAGAAAAAAGCCAGTGCTTTTGATCAAATTCACACCACATGCATCTGCTAGAAGATGAGTTTGAGATTGTGTGGAAGTGTGTTTTATCCCTGTTTTGATCAGGCTTGCTCTTCTCTCGTGTGCCAGAGGTTCTTGTGTATGTGCCCTGAGTTTGTTCCAGAGTCTTGCGGTGAGGCTGCACCAGAAAAATGGGTCTTTCTGGATCTTCTGTCAGTGACAGAAGAAGGATGAGCAACAGGCTTGGAGGACATTTATCTCTGACGCTGAGCAGAATCGCCACATGGACACGTTTAGTGGCTATGGACAATAGCTAAGCCGCAAATTTCTCTCTCTGTGTCTGTCTAAACACAAACTGATCCATATGGAAAGATTTCTGCTGAAGTCTGTACCAGCACGCTGGTGTCATACAGCAAACCTCCCCCGTTTGTGAAAAAGAAAAGGCAATCAATGCCTCATATCAACTATCTCGTTGCTGAGACGGGCTAAATGAACCGTTGGCAGTTAGAGGATGGCGCTTGCAATCAAGACCCGAACCGGTTTCTTACAAAGCAAAACCAGTGGAAAAGACTGTGCAATCAACAGAAATAAACCTAAAGCCCTGTGACTGTCCGTATCAGTGGAAACGCTGGAGAACAATAGCTGTAATGAAGCCAGAGAGCTCAGGTCCAGCCGAATGTTGCTGAACATTAGACGAGGTCTTCAGAAATAAATCCGAGTCTTAAAGGATCAGTGATCATGGTGGTGGGATTTGATTTCTCTTTGGCTTCTTGAGGTTGGAAATCTCATGATTTACTCAGTTTGATGCAGAGCTGTAGAAAATACAATCTCTTCTCTTCTCTTCTCTTCTCTTCTCTTCTCTTCTCTTCTCTTCTCTTCTCTTCTCTTCTCTTCTCTTCTCTCTTCTCTTCTCTTTTAAAAGGAAAGGTTCTTTATTGGCATCTGTGGTTCCATGAAGAACCTTTAACATTCATGGAACCTCATTTATACTCATTTATAGTGGAAAAAAGGTTCTTTAGATGATTCAGATGTTCCTTACACTCAGAAAAATGGTTCTTTTGAGAACTGGTCACCGAAACGTTCTTTAAGTTATTTTTAAAAAGTAATTGAAATAAAGCTGAAATAAAATGTAAATGTTAAATAAAAACTTAAACTAAAAAAAAAAAATATATGAAATTAAAATTTTTATTAAAAACGAATTTAAATGTGAAATGTTGCCTTGGCAACATAATAATAAATAATTAAATTAAACATTTAAAAAAAAACATTTGATTAGTTTTATAAAAATAAATAAATAATAAAAATATAAACGTATATATAACAATGACTAAAATTTCAATTATAATGAAAACTGAAAATATAAAAATAAAAGTTAATTCAAAATAATTAAATAAATTAATAAACACTATAATATTATATAAATAATACTGAAATAACACTGCTAATTAATTAAATATTCTGAAATATATCATGAAATCTCTATAGATGCCAATTTGAAGCACTTCTTTTCTCTTCTTATTTTATTTATTTTTTCTTTTCTTTTATATCTCATCACATCTCTTCTTGTGTTCCTTTCTTCCACTTCTCACTTTGTTTTTTATCTCTTATCATCTCATCTCAGCTCTTCTCATCTTTTCTCAATTCTCTGATCTCATCCATTCTTGTCTTGTCTTTTCCCTCTTCTGTTTTCATTTATTGTCCCATATCTTCTCCTCTAGATTCTTCTCATTTCTTTTAATCTCATCTCATTTTGTATGTTCTCAATTTGAAGATACTGTACAACAAAAGTGGAGTTTAAAAGCTTTAGGAGAATTGTTGGTCTTAGAAAAGCAATAAAACTTGAAATGCAGGTCAGCATAATTAATGTGCTGTTAATGATAACAGTGTTCTTTTAAAAGGCCGTGTTTATTCAGAACAGGTTTCACAGCTCCTTCACTTGAGGAGGAAAATGAGATCAACTTTCATCATTTTTCTGATCATGAACTTTTTAAGTGCATTTTATCAGATAATGGTCTACAAAAATGAAAATAATTTTGTAAAATGATCTGCAAATAGCTGCTCTGACCCGTTTTGTAAGTGTCTTCAGAATTTTAATGCTATCAGATATAACTCATAATTGTAACGCTAGCAGACATAACTGGAGTTATTCACATCACCTTCATCACCAGCGCTGAGTGAGAGACACATACAGTAGCGCCGGATCTTCATCTGCCATCAGGAGCATTGATTTATTAATGTTAGCGAGGCCTGCTACGCTAATAGGGTTTAGATCCAGGAAGTGAGTTAATGTAGCTGACAGCGATACAGGAATTTAATCTCTCGAGTGCAGAGAATTATGACTGCTCCCTATCAGAGCCGTCAGCGAGGGGGAGAGGAAATCAATCGGCGCTGAACGCAGTTTAACAGAGATACAGGCCTGATCACCACCATCAGACTCCTGCACGTCAGCTTGCCAACTTCACTTTATGTCACTCACCTTTGTGAAGTAATTATGCATTAAATCATTTACATTAAGTGAGGAAAAAAATTGCTAGATTTGTTTTCTGCTAAAAATGAGGCTATTTCAAACTGTCAGGTGTACCTGCAGCCACTATATTAATGTTATGATTTCTTGCATTCATGCAGTGGCCTGTCTCTGATTACACTGAAATGTTAATATTTCAACTTATTTGAAACTATCTAACTGTATGTAATCATTTTTAGAATTTTATTAGTTTACAAATTAGTTTACACTTTGTACGTTTAATTATTATTATTATTATTATTATTATTTTACAATATTTAACAGTACAATTATTGTCTTATTAATTATACATTTTCATGGTAAAGAAACTTAGTTACAATTAATATTAATTAAAAATAATTACAATTATAACAATTACATTTTAATATTAAATATATATATTTTTCAATTATATTTTAATTTCAACTATAATTATCAGTAAATATTACATAGATTTTGTTTATAACATTTTTAGAGAAAATTATTACTGTGCAATATAAGAATTTATATTATTTATTAAAAACTGCATTTGACAACATTTTACTGTAAAATTATAAGTATTGTTTTGCTAAAAATACCTTTAACCTGTCTTTATTTTAGCATTTGACATTAGTTTTATGTTCAAATTAATTAAACCTTAATCAACAAATTGATATTTCAACTTGAACTAATTTCCCTCTAAATATTACATAAATACAATATTTTGGTAACACTTTATTTCGATAGTCCACTTTAGACATTCTACTAACAGTAAGTAACTTTGCAACTACATGTCAACCAGCAGTCATTAGAGTATTAATAGGCTGTCTGCTTAATTTCTTCTAAAAAAAAAGGAGAAAAAAAAGTCATTTTCAGACTATATTCCTGGCTGTGTAACCTCAAATGACCACTGAGCCAACAAAAAGCATTTGTCCAAGGAAAAAGCTTGTATGTCTACAAGTAATCATCAGTAATTGAAATTTGCGTGGAGCGAGTCAGCCTGTGCTGATCGTACAGAAACATAAAGCTAAAAGTAGCACACGGCCGGTGGTTTGTCTGCATGTCTACACTGACTCAGCTGTAATTGGCTGTTGGTTTAGTAGGTGAGGTGGTGTTGAAACACTGGTGCCGGTGGGGAGATCTGTTCTAATGGTGTCCAGCGGCTGGCCCAAAACCACACAACACACTCAGCATTCACTCCACACGCGGTGCCGCCCAGACAGGCGAGGTGTGTGGGCCTGGGTGCACAGGAGAACCACACTCACCCTCTGTGTCTGTGTCTCACTCCTTTCATTTTCTTCTTCTAGGAAATCACAGGAATGAGAGATCATTGTAAGAGGAAGAACACATGCAGAGGGACCATGAAGCTTCACATCCAGATGCACTTGTGGTTTGCAAGTTGTGAGTTTCTCTTGTCTTTCTGGTGATTTGTACATGCAAAGAACTATGTGTCTCTTTCATTGTTGAGTTAGATGTTTTCTTCTAGAAGTCTTCTATAGTTTTTCCGGACATTTTTCTAGTCTGATAAATCCTTATTTTACAAAATATTCCTCTAAAAAACAAGTGATGTACACTCTGTTTAAATGTTTTAAAATGTGTGTGTTTGTGTGTGTGTGTATATATATATATATATATATATATATATATAGATAGATAGATAGATTAGTGGTATGGTAAATATGATATGGTATATAAATACATTCTATACTATACTATACTATACAATACTCTCTCTCTCTCTCTCTCTCTATATATAAATATATATATATATATATATATATATATACAAACCCGATTCCAAAAAAGTTGAGACACTGTACAAATTGTGAATAAAAACAGAATGCAATGATGTGGAAGTTTCAAATTTCAATATTTTATTCAGAATACAACATAGATGACATATCAAATGTTTAAACTGAGAAAATGTATAATTTTAAGGGAAAAATAAGTTGATTTTAAATTTCATGGCATCAACACATCTCAAAAAAGTTGGGACAAGGCCATGTTTACCACTGTGTGGCATCCCTTCTTCTTTTTATAACAGTCTGCAGACAAGTTGCTCAAGTTTAGGAATAGGAATGTCGTCCCATTCTTGTCTAATACAGGCTTCTAGTTGCTCAGTTGTCTTGGGTCTTCTTTGTCACATCTTCCTCTTTATGATGCACCAAATGTTTTCTATGGGTGAAAGATCTGGACTGCAGGCTGGCCATTTCAGTACCTGGATCCTTCTTCTACGCAGCCATGATGTTGTAATTGATGCAGTATGTGGTCTGGCATTGTCATGTTGGAAAATGCAAGGTCTTCCCTGAAAGAGACGACGTCTGGATGGGAGCATATGTTGTTCTAGAACTTGGATATACCTTTTCAGCATTGATGGTGCCTTTCCAGATGTGTAAGCTGCCCATGCCACACGCACTCATGCAACCCCATACCATCAGAGATGCAGGCTTCTGAACTGAGCGCTGGTAACAACTTCGGTTGTCCTTGTCCTTGTCCTCTTTAGTCCGGATGACATGGTGTCTCAGTTTCAAATTTTGATTCGTCTGACCACAGAACAGTTTTCCACTTTGCCACAGTCCATTTTAAATGAGCCTTGGCCCAGAGAAAATGCCTGGATCATGTTTAGATATGGCTTCTTTTTTGACCTATAGAGTTTTAGCCGGCAACGGCGAATGGCACGGTGGATTGTGTTCACGACAATGTTTTCTGGAAGTATTCCTGAGCCCATGTTGTGATTTCCATTACAGTAGCATTCCTGTATGTGATGCAGTGCCGTCTAAGGGCCCGAAGATCACGAGCATCCAGTATGGTTTTCCTGCCTTGACCCTTACGCACAGAGATTGTTCCAGATTCTCTGAATCTTTGGATGATATTATGCACTGTAGATGATGATAACTTCAAACTCTTTGCAATTTTTCTCTGAGAAACTCCTTTCTGATTTTGCTCCACTATTTTTCGCCGCAGCATTGGGGGAATTGGTGATCCTCTTCCCGTCTTGACTTCTGAGAGACAGTGTCACTCTGAGAGGCTCTATTTATACCCAATCATGTTGCCAATTGACCTAATAAGTTGCAAATTTGTCCTCCAGCTGTTCCTTATATGTACATTTAACTTTTCCGGCCTCTTATTGCTACCTGTCCCAACTTTTTTGGAATGTGTAGCTCTCATGAAATCCAAAATGAGCCAATATTTGGCATGACATTTCAAAATGTCTCACTTTCAACATTTGATATGTTATCTATATTCTATTGTGAATAAAATATAAGTTTATGAGATTTGTAAATTATTGCATTCCTTTTTTATTCACAATTTGTACAGTGTCCCAACTTTTTTGGAATCGGGTTTGTGTGTGTATATATATATATATATATATACGTATATTAAGCATAATTTTCCAGTAACATATATTTCACTGTAAGATTGCACTATATTTGTAGTATAATTTGACAGTAAAATATTGTAATATAGTTTTTAAAATAAATATAAAATATATATATCATATATAAACAATAAAAAATGGTTTTGAATATGCAATATTTACAGATAATTACAGTTCAAGTTGAAATATAAATTTTTTGTAAATATTTAATTTATTTAAAATAATTAATAAATAAGTAATTTTAAATAAGAAATACAGTGAAATAAAATTTACTACAACAAATATTATAAACTTTATATGTGTGTGTGTTATTTTGCTATAACTATGCTATATGTATTGCATTTCACTATATGATTTTAAATGCAAAAAAAACATTTGATCACTTGATCATAACTTAATTTAACAATTAAAACTTAAATTAAATGGATGCTTCAAGAAAACAATGTATATGTAGAATACTGTACTGCATTTTTTTTAAATGCATTTCATCCTAATGAGAGTCCACAAGCCAGACTATTAGTGTTAACCCAGCCTGACCCCGTCCTTATTTTAATGGATTGAGAAAGAGCTGCATTGCATTAGACGAGTCTCTCTCTTTCTTTCTTTTTTTTTTTTTTTTAGAAATGAGAAGGACCGCACTGCCCACACTCCAAGTCCTCTTGCCCCGAAAACCGCATCTGACCACCAGGACCTCAGGGAAACCACGGCCTGATGGAGGAATAAAGAGAGCGAGAGAGACAGAGAGAGGTGGATAGGTTTTGGCCCCACAGCAGCTGATGGTGGTATTAAGATATTAATTGCTTTTTGACATTATTTGGTTGCGGGCGGGTTGGTGAGCCCTTGTTTTACACTGAAGGCCACACAGACTAAAACACACTTCATTCTGCCTCTGCCTGAAAACAGCATTGATTCTAATATGTGAAATGCTACAAAGGACTGTAATGAAATAAATATGCTAGACTGAATTTCCAATATTGCATGCAAAATCAAAACAAATGTTCATACGTCAGTTCAGGGCAAGAATAATTTGCAAATCACTGTACTTGAAGAAAATTGTAGTTACTTCCGTAATCTATTAAAATTGCATATTTTAGGTAATATATTCTGACTACTATAGATTACTTTTGACCATATTCATATCAGAAAATATATTCTATATAGAAAACATGTAAAAGTGTTAAGAAAAAATATATTTAATTTTTTATCAAGGACATGAAAGACCTGTGAAGAAACTGCAGGGAGTTTTAGAGTTGATGAAAGTCTAATAAGTAACTAAAAATGTAAATTAAAAAAATAATAATAATCAACATAAAACACTTGAACACAAAAAAGTTTGATTTGTTTTCCTGCATGTCACATAATCATTAGTTTAATTTCAAATAATTTACTGCCACTGTTTGAATAATATGTAATGAATATTTAACTGTAGTTTGATTATGAATATTTTCAAATGTAATAATATAATTATCAGTGTTATTTTAGTGTTTTTAATATTTTGAATCAGTTTTTTTTTTGGTCTATGTTCTGTTTTCATTTTAATTTTAATTAAAGTTTTAGTCTTTTTTGTTTTTTTTTCCCAATGTTTTTTTTTTTTTTTTAATATGTCTATGTAGTTTTTACTCATTTTATTTCAGTTTACGACTTGTTTTTTATTAGTACTTCAGGTTAAACTACATTAATATGAGAAATGTTGCCTTGGCAACTAGCTATTTTTAATATATCTTTTATTTCAGTTAATATTTTTTTAACAAAGTTTTTTTTTTTTATTACTGGTTTTGGTTTTAGTTTTAGTAAACTATAATAGCACTGCTATTTACAAGTACTTGATTTTTGTTCTCTGATTACGTAATCCAGATTACATGTAGTCAGTTACTACCCAGCACTGGCTAACACTAACCTTGCAAAGACACAACCATTGTGTAACCTGTGTGAGTTTGTAGACCACGGGCCCATAAACACCAGTGTTCCTGGTCAGGATCAGAGCGATGGAGAAAGTGAATCACCAGGCGTTCGCTCTGAAGGACATACCCTATACTTAAACTACTGCCGTCATCATGCATTCAGCCTGTGTGTTTAAGTACAGGCATGCTCATATTACATATATTAGGTGACTCTAATGCATTTTTTAAAGAAATAGCTGCAATTCAGAAATCTCTGAATGTATATTATTGTGTTCTGTAAGGTCCCTATAGTCCTTCTGCTGGCTTTTCATTCATATGAATCTCTTCAGTCAATCTTTTGAAAGTCAGTCACAAGCTTTACAAAGTATGTAATATTTCCTACCTGGTCTCATGGCATAAACGTACCTAGGTGCACTTTTAACGAGACGTGAAATACATACTAATAAGTACATATCACTGCAGTTTCCAAAAGAAATGAACACTAGAGGCAGTAAAACTCCGATGCCTTTTATTCCTTTTCACACAAATTTACAGCTTCGATTAATAAAGCGTAATTTTGGCACAATTATTTGAAGAATATCATGTTAAGACTTCAAAACAATATTAATATGCTGGGAGATTTGAAAACTGATGCTTTTTAACGTTACGATCACATATATCCAGCTTCATATCTATGGGTTTTCATAGACGGTAGGTTTGTTCGGTAGCTCACGGAGTACTGGAGAGCTGAGGAGCTCCGGTTCGAATCCCGTGTAACTATGGTTTGACAAAACAGTTCAAATCTGCATCTAAGGAAGTTCAAATAGCATGGTTGCATCAACAAATGCGTTTTTATATCAGTTTTGCATTTGTCAACACTATCGGGTAGGTTTAGGGTTGGGTTTGGTGTAGGGTATATTTCCAACACGATAGAGCATTAATTTTTACGGACAGTCCCTGGATATTTGAATTCTGAACCGCCGCAATACGTACCTGAAGCAACGTAATAAAAACACAGCAATACGTACCAATATATACGTAATAAAAACACAGCAATACGTACCTATATCAACGTAAAAAAACGTGCCAGGGTTTATGTATTGAACCCGTGTTTTAGCGCCACTCAGTGGACATTTCTCTTTGAAACTGTGGCGAAACATGCAGCAAGGTACATAAAAACGTCTTGCTAAAAAGTGCCCCCAGGTACGTTTATGCCATGAGACCAGGTTGAATATTTCACACATTAAACAATGAATGAATTTAGCTTTACTTTGTATTTTGTTTTAAACTTCTGTTCCACTTGCTTATTTTGGGAAATACATGCTTATTGTTGCTTGCCAAACTCCTAATCTTTATGTATTAAACTTTAGTGTGTAAGTCATCCTGCAGTGTTTTGGTTACAGGCATGAATGATTCATTAAATCATGAGGATTTTTGCAGATATGTGTGCATCAGACTTTCGGGTACTTGCTTGGCAAATAATAAAAGACATAAAATCCCATATATTTACATTAAAGAAAAGGCATATAAACTTTGCGTGAAAAAACAATGAATGGATAGCTAAAACTGCACAGAACATGCTAGAAACTGGATAGCAACACACTAAAATGGTGCAGAACACGCTAGAAACTACAACACGCTAAAACTGCACAGAACATGCTTGAAAGTGGATAGCAACATGCTATTCAGTACACGTTTGAAAGTGGATAGCAACGTTAAAACTGCACAGAACATGCTAAAAACTGGATAGCAACATGTTAATACTGCAGAACATGCTAGAAACTGGATAGCAACACCTTTAAATCTGTGCAGAACATGCTAGAAACTGGATAACAACACACTAACTGCTCAGGACACAAAGTGTGCTGTACACACTAGAAACTAGAAACATGCTAAAACTGCACAGAATATGCTAGAAACTGGATAGCAACACGCTAAAACTACGCAGAACACGCTAGAAACTAAAACTGCACAGAACACACTAGTAACTGGATATCAACTCGCTAAAACTGCTCAGAACATGTTAGAAACTGAATAGCAATGTCCTGACAACCATACAAAACACCCTAACATCATTATGATAACTTTATCACAAGTGAATAGTGCTCACAACTTAGTGAATGTTGAATTTGGTGTTACAGCCAGTCTCAGCAAAGTTTCAGTGTGAAACAAACATGTGTGTGTGTGTGTGTGTGTGTGTGTGTTTGTAAGGTCCTGAGATGTTCTAATTAACAATTTGATTGATTGTGCTCTCTCTGGGTGCTGGATGATATATAGTCCCACACCTCTGAGGGTAAACTCAAGTAAGAAAAGTGTTTCCACTACTGTCAAAGAAAAACAGCTTTCATCAATAGACCTGTGCTGGAAAACACAAACCCGTGCCAAAAGAACAATTATATCCAGAAGGTATCAGTGTGATTTTATATCAGTGTGATTTTAAGATAAAGAGAGAGATAGATGCCTGAGAGAACTGCAAAGCATAAATATTTAGAAAACAAAAAGGTTCCATGGGAACTAGAGACCTGATGAAGTTCCTTTGGAATTACTTGATAATATGCATGCATCAAAACTACATGCAGTATTTGCAAGATGAGTGTACAATTACCTGTTTTGTAGAAGTTTTGTTTTAGTATTATTTATATACCATTATCATATTTAATAATATTTCTAATTAGCTTTAATTTGTACATTTTTATTTTCATTTATATTTTAGTTCATTTTATATGCTATAGTATTTTTTTAGTTTTTGTTTTTAATATGATTATATACTTTCTAAATGCATATTAAATAAAATAATTTTTTTAACATTTAATTTACTGTGTATAAGTCGCAGTATGTTGTACTGCATGGATAATCATGCTTTTTTTTTTGCTGCTGGAACAAACATTTTTGTATAGTCAATAGCAGCTTAACATTGACATTCTCAGTGTGCGTCTCTGCTGCAGAACTCTGGACTGCAGCTCATTAAAAATAGACAGAGCATTTAGAGAGAGTTAAAGTCCTAATGTAAAATCTTTACCAGTGACTTAAGTACAGCGCTGAGATCTGTTTCTGCTGAGCGTGCTGAATAATAAACTCAACATCTACTGCACGCTGAGTTACAGCAGCCATGTCTTCGTGGGGCTTTTATTTAATCGCTTTGTTTTTGTCTCATTAAAAGTCCATCAGTGTCAAGAAGAAAACAATAATTATGTTGTCTTGACAAAGATACTGTTAATGTACAAACTCGGCACGATCCTTCAGCCTGTTTTCCATTAGTATGCTTTATTTTTTCCAACTTATTGGAATTGCAGTTTTCACATTGTACTGCTAATGAAAGGATTCATTATTATTATTTCAAATAATAGCTGCTCTTTTGAACTTTCTATTAAGCAGCACAACTTTTTTTCAACACTGATAATAATACGAAATGTTTCTTGAGCAGCAAATCAGCCTATTAGAATGATTTCTGAAGGATCATGTGACACTGAAGACTGGAGTAATGATGCTGAAAATTCAGCTTTGCATCACAGAAATAAATTACATTTTAAAATATATTGAAACAGAAAACAGTTATTTTAAATTTTAATAATTGTTCACAATATTATTGGTTTTTACTGTATTTTTGATCAAATTAATGCATGCTTGGCAAACATATTAAAACATGTTATCAAACCAAGACAAGTCATTTTGTCTCAACAAATCTATTACTGATCCATTTCTAGTTCTACTTAGTGTTTGGTTAATTCTGTGTTTACTTGCATACAGTTTAAAGGCCATCATTTTTGCAGTCTTTGACTGAATAACCCATTCCCTCCCTCCCTCTTTATGACTCTGTCTCCAGCAACTTTTCAGTATAATACAGAGCGAGAATGTGAAAAGCGTCGCCGATAGGCAGCCGCACAATACCACTAACGCGTTAAAATGACTTCCAGATGTCTCCGACTCCTGATCAAGAGGAGGAAGAGTAGGGGGGAAACCAGAAGAGTACAGGAAACCAAAGCAAAATAAATGATTTGCAAATGTAGTGTGGGGTGGGGGAGACTGACGGACGGCTAGAGCCGGCGGTCTGGTGCTGGTTAGATGTGGTGCTGGCTCCGGGTGGGCTGCTGTGGGTGACAGTGATGGAGGAGGTGAGAGAGAACGCCCGGTGCGATTGGTCAGACACCTGTGCCAGCGCTCGTAACGGCTCTCAGAACCCACTCACAGATCGGACATCCCATGAGGGCCGCAAACTACAAGAATAGACTGAGGTACACATGATGAACCTTTGTTTCAGCTCGCACTCTTAAAAATACTGGTTCTAAAACAGGGTTTTCATGGCAGTGACAGAAGGAGTTTGCTAAAAAAAAAACTTTTTTCTTATGCTTCTTAAAATAAAGGTTCCAAAAAGGGTGTTTTTCACAGTGATTCCATAGAAGAACCATTTTTGGTTCCCCAAAGAATCTTTCATCTAACAGTTCTTAAAAGAATGTTTTTTTTTTTCTTAAAGGGAAGAACATTTTAAAAACCTAAAGAACCTTTTTGCATTATAAAGAACATTTTGTGCTATTGAAAGTTTCAAATGTAAGATTTTTCATGGAACCCTCAATGTCCCAAATGAGGTTTTTTGTAACGATGCCATAGAAGAACCATTTGAATTCTCCAAAGAATCTTTCAAACAAAGAAAGATGTGTGATGTGATCCCATAGAAGAACCATTTTTGGTTCCTCAAAGAACCTTTCAGTGAACAGTCCTTAAAACAACCAATTAGAAGAACATTTTAATAATCTGAAGAACCTTTTGTGGAATGGAAAGGTTCCATAGTTGTTAAATAAAGCAATAAGCCCCGTGAAGCCATGGTTTACAGTGACTTTATAACAGCTAAGGGGTGTTGTTAGGCACAACGCGAAGCGCAATTAAATTTGTAGAGTAATTTACAACAGCTTCGAACTTGGCTCAACAAATCAGAATCAAGAACCGGAACTATCCGTTTTATAAGGTTCTTCATGGAACCAATGATGTCAATAAAAAGCATTATTTTTAAGAGTGTACAAATGATCATTAGTGCATTTATAGAACAATCTAAAAGTGTTAAAACACTTCAATTAGACATTGCCTCTAAAATCAGATGGAATTATAAAGCGGGGGCATCCTCTTTTCCTTTTTACAGCTTTTGGCTCTGACTGTCTAATGCTTCCAAATCATTCAGTTTGTATTACATGAGTTCATATTTCGGTTCTGGGAAAAAAAGTTAACTGCAGGCAGTGTGAATAGGCCGGTTACACTCTAGGAAACTCTGACTGAGTGTTAGACAGATAGGAATAGGTAGTTTGCATTTTGATGGTGAATTTTGAGCACAACTGGTCTTACAGTCTAATATTTTATCAGTATTTCTTGCAGTTGTATCTGAATGTATTATAAATATATTACATTGGGGGCCTTAATTTTGTGTTAGGTTTGGGGCTCTCATTATACAGAATCTCAGCTTTGATCAAATCTGAAATCTGCTACACTGGAAGTGTTTTTTTCTGTAATATTGCATGGAGAATATTCTTCTCCAGATCTTCTCAGTACAGTTCCGCACTGTACTCTCTGTACTGTCAACAACACAAGCATCATATGATAGATGTTGACAGCAAATATTTTTCAGTGTTAGTGAGCGTTTTATAGGTGTAGAATCTAATCAAGTGTTAACCTTCAGCTCAATGACCTCTCAAGGGAAAGACAGAGAGAGAGAAGATGAGGGGAGGGCAGCATGAAAAATGTGCGGAGTGTAGAATAAAGGAGGAAAAGAGGAGACTAAACAATACACCACAAAGCTTTTGATATATATATATATATATATATATATATATATATTTGATGTAAATATAAAAAACTAAATTTAGATTTTTGAATTCTGCAGTGTTTTGTGTATTAATTGGTTTAAAATGTATAAAGTAATTAATGCTTTCATTCAGCAAGGATTCATTAAATTCAAAAGTGACAGTAAAGACATTTATATTGTTACAAAAGATTCCCATTTTTCAAATAAATGCTATTCTCCTGAGCTTTCTATTCATTAAGTAATGCTGGAAAAAAAATGTAGCACTGTTTTCACAACAAATAACAATCAGCACAGCTGTTTTCAACATTGATGATAATAATAAAAAAAAAGAAAGAAATGTGAGCAGAAAATCAGCATATTAGAATGATTTCTGAAGGATCATATGACGCTGAAGTCTGGAGTAATGATGCTGAAAATTCAGCTTTGCACCAAAGACATAAATTATATTTTAAAATATATGACAGAAACATATTTAACAATATTGTTGTTCTTACTGTATTTCTAATCATGTAATACATGTCAGTAGCTTATTGAGCAATAACTAACTTCAGCTCTTTAATTACATCTTAATTTAATTGTTTTGCCATTTGTGTAAACAGTAAAAGCAAATCAAGTGCCTGAGCTTGATCAGGGCAGATTTCCTCTTCATTTCCTTAAATTACAACAACAGAGTTCAAAACAAAATAAACTAATGTATTTTCATTACTAAGTTACTAATGTGACTTTCAGCGTGTCTTTTTCTGTCTTCCGGCATCACCGTTTTCTCTTTTTGTCTCTCTCTTCAGGCTCAGAAAGAGAGTCAATTATAGGGCTATAAAGGTCTCTTTAGCCTAGAGACGGGCCGTCCGTGTCGGGGGAAGCTGAAAGCTAACGTGATTACCGGGTAAGTTTATAAGCTGTAAGTGCTGAGATGAAGTGAATGCTCTCTCAGAGGAGACAAACAGAAAGATAAACTCTCTTATTCTCTTTCAGAGTGGAACAACTAGCAGCACACAGGAGACACACAGGAAAACTGTATACATGCCTCTGGAGGTTAGCATTGACGGATCTGTGTCCTGACTACATCCTTTCTTGGGTAATATAAAGCCTGGAGAGATCATGAAGTTTATTTAAAATCCTTTGAAAAAGTAATTAGCTAGGCTATCCATACCAAACTTCTCAAAAATTGTAACTAGATAAGCTATGCTATAGAAAACAGTATTCAAATTGACCAGAGGTTCCAAAAAAAAGCACCATAAAAGTAGTCCAGACAATTCATGCATTATATTTTATGATTTATGAAGCTATTTGTGTGAGAAACAGGACTAAATTTAAGGCAGTCATTCTTGTCTAAGCTTGTATTGAATCTGTTGTCACTGCAAACAAAGGGTTTTGGTATATTGTTTTTCATTGCAAGTCCAAAAATTCTTAAATCAGGATTCATTTACTTGACATGATGACAGTAATTTTTTAGTTTTGGGTGAACTATCCCTTTAGATCAAGATACATTTACTTGTGAACCAAAATGACTTAAGATATTAAAAATAAATGACTTAAAGGGATAGTTCACCCAAAATTAAAATTTGATGTCTATCTGCTTACCCCCAGGGCATCCAAGATGTAGGTGACTTTGTTTCTTCAGTAGAACACTAACGAAGATTTTTAACTCAAACCGTTGTAGCCTGTCAGTCATATAATGCCAGTCAATGGGCACAGAATCTTTGAGAGAAAAAAAAACATGCACAGACAAATCCAAATTAAACCTTGTGGCTCGTGACGATACATTGATGTCCTAAGACACAAAATGATCAGTTTGTGCGAGAAACTGAACAGTATTTATATCATTTTTTACCTCTGATAAACCTCAATGTCTGACTGTCACAACATCTGGTGCGTGAGTCAACCTGCTCTGGCACATATATATATATATATATATATACATAGATGCCTCATTAGCGACTGTTTCTATGGGCTGCGATACGTAAGGATCTATGTATATATATATATCTATGTTCCAGAGCCATTGACGCGTCACACGCCGGAT
This sequence comes from Onychostoma macrolepis, assembly GCF_012432095.1. NCBI lineage: Eukaryota > Metazoa > Chordata > Actinopteri > Cypriniformes > Cyprinidae > Onychostoma > Onychostoma macrolepis. The sequence goes on along the minus strand of NC_081167.1, from coordinate 27,602,370 downwards.
GTTGTGGATGAGCTCAGGATGGTTGGACATTGCCTGTATCAGAGGTAAAAAATGATATAAATACTGTTCAATTTCTCGCACAAACTGATCGTTTCATGTCTTAGGACATCAATGTATTGTCACGAGCCACAAGGTTTAATTTGGATTTGTCTGTGCATGGTTTTTTCTCTCTCAAAGATTCTGTGCCCATTGACTGGCATTATAGGACTGACAGACTGCAAAGGTTTGAGTTAAAAATCTTCGTTTGTGTTCTACTTGGATGCCCTGGGGGTAAACAGATAAACATCAAATTTTCATTTTTGGGTGAACTATCCTTTTAACAAATCAAAATGTATCAAAATTAAGTGAGTTCATGTTTATCTGCCAGTGGGGTAAGAAAAATGTTGTTTTCATTTTGAATTAAATGTATTTTTCTTACCACACTTTGTCACACAGACATTTTTCTTGTTTTGAGCATAAACTCATTTCCCTTTGATGCATTTTTCAGAAAACATGACTTAACATCTTATCTCATTTTATCTAGCAAATGTGTCTTGATTTAAAGGGATAGTTCACCCAAAATTGAAAATTCTGTTATTTACCCTCAACCCTGCTGTTGAACACAAAAGAAGATGAAAATTTTTAGTAACAAGTGTGAGTAGCCATTGACTTCCATGGTATTATTTTTTCTTCAAAACATCTTCTTTTGTGTTCAACAGAAGAAAGACACTCATAGAGGTTTGGAACAACTTGAGGGTTGAGTTTTCATTTTTGGGTGAACTATCCCTTTAAGAATTTTTAGATATTTGTACAGGAAAAAAGAGAAAATATAATTCTTTTTTTTTTTTTTTTTTTTACTTGCATAAATGCAAAGTTAGGTTTGGTATTAAAACAATTTCATTAAATCGCTAATTGATATTTCCTTTAAGATATGCTATTGTAGCCTATGCACTCTCAGAAATAAAGTTACAAAAGCTGTCACTGGGGCGGTACCTTTTCAAAAGGTACATTTTTGTACCTATTAGGTTCAAATATGTACACTTTAAGTACTAATATGTATCTTTAAGGTACCAAAATGGACCCTTTAGGTAGAAACATGTACCTTTTGAAAAGGTACCGCCCCAGTGACAGCTTTTGTACCTTTATTTCTGAGAGTGTGTAATGTGGTAAAGCAAGTATGTACAAGCAGTGCTTTCCTTCAATGACCCCTTCAGATTTTTCTCTAAATGTGTTTTATTCCACCCAGTGGTGAAATCACACATATCTGAGGAGAACCACTGACTAAAAATATCTCCTCTCCACAAATGGAACATCATTCACACACACTTCTGAACAGCCCATACTGTACACGTGTGAGTGAACACACACTCACACAGCTCCGCCCCAGGCTCAATTTGCCCTCAGTTCTCCTGATCTCCGGCCAATGTCCTGCTAGCGTTCTGGGTGGTCCCATTCCTGTGGTTCTGGCAACCCATCTGTCCACCGAGCCAAAATATTACAAACACACCCATTTACTTGTCTATATGACAGAGTGAGGTTAAATGACTAGATCATGAATGCTAGTGACCCTCCTATCCAGTGGTCCCATGTGCAGTACACTTACACATTGTACAGCTTGAGAAGACTTCAAATAGAGCCGGTGATGTTTATTGTTGCTTTTTGGAGCCTAATAACAGTCAAAAGCATTGTCCACTTGCATTGTCCAGGTTGAGCTTCAGGTAGAGTTTGGGTAAATTCTTCTGAAACAAACCAAATAAATGGTTAGACTGAACCTGCAATCATCACAATCCATTCAGTGGCAAACATTTTGACACATTTCTGCCCAGGGTTGTTTATGGTGTCCAGAATACTTGTCATGCATTTTTATATATTATACTGTATTACAGTAATCAATCACCACAAAAAATGGGAAATACAGTAAATTATTGTAATGCATATTTATATAAAGTAATTATATATTTTTTATGTAATTCAGTAAAATTACAAAAAAATAAAACAGTATTTTTAAAAAGGTTGATGTATACTGTATAATACAGTATTTTTTTCTATTAAAAATATTTTATATAGTATTACAGTAATCAAAATTACCATTGAAAATAATGGGAATTACAAAAACTATAATGCAGTATTTTAAAAATAGATTTTTATGTAATTAAGTAAAGTTACAAAAAAATGTTTTAAGTATTTAAAAATGTTTATACGATAAAGTAGTTTTAATGTTTTCTATGTAATTTATTATAATGAAAAGTACAGTCATCAGAATCACCATTGAGAATAATGGGAATTGCAAAAACATATATATAATAGTGTTTAAAAATATTTAAATGTAATCCAGTTTTTAAATTTAATTTAATGTGATATAAAAATGTTTAATTAAAAATAATAAAAAATATATATTTTTAAAAATATGCAATTTAATAGAATACTGTATTACAGTAATCAGAAACACCATTGAGAATAATGGGAGTTACAAAAAATGTTTTTAATAATTAGGTGTAATTGTGTTTACATATAGGGACTCAGCCCATTCACTGATAGTCTCTGCCTTGCTTTTTTGCCAATACAGATGATAACAAATTGACATTGCAATTATTTGAATGTGTGTCTCCATGTTAGTCTGTTAATGTCATGTCAAGTTCAAATAAATCTGCACTAGTTAAAACATAAAAACCAAAACAAATTGCTTTTCATGTCAGTCAGAGGGACTTTTCCTGAGTGGGCGGTTCTTGGTTAGAATAAGCTGCAAACTGGACTAGAATTTATGCTGATAGTCAAACATCTGACTATGTGAGAATAGGGCTCTGCTGGCCATATTTTGGTTCGTATGGAGACTCTACTTTTAGCTATTTGCAGTGACAAAATGACTACAACTTGTTTAGATGAGCTGACGATTTGTACACGTTGTGAATGTAACCAACAACCAACAATACAGCCAGGCTGTCACCTGAGAAGCTCTTATTTACAAGGCAAGTTGTAAATCAGTTAAAAAGAATAACAGTTCATTACATTAATTGAATTACCTTCAATAGAGATGCTGCATCTATTGTGTCCGCCATATTTTCTCAGTGATACGCCTCAAACTCGGAAACTTGGTTGGGTCCTGTGGATTCATCTTCCATAAGGTCTTGATATCCAGTACTGAAGCCTGAGTATCACTCTTTTGCCGTCTCATTCCCTTTCTATCTCTCTATTTTATGAGAACAAATCCAGAATAGCATTTCGGCTTAACAAAGCTGCGCAAGACCAGCCAAGCAAGTTAATATATCAGATGGAAACGACAACTGCCTCACCACTGCATTCATTTATCAGCTGATTTTCATAACTTTATAACAGTGTGATTTATATTTCTTTAACACCATCCATACTGTACCTATTATTCCTCTCTTAGGATGCGTTTCATGCAGGGGAAGTGATTTATGAGTCGGCTACTCTGTTCTGGACTGAGTTACGCGCAGCAGTTCACCCCACGAACCGCAAAATGCTGTTGCTTTATATCAACAGGTGTTGATGGATCACATAAAAGAGAGATAGAAACAGATTGAAAGGTGTGTGTGAGCGCGAGAGAGAGAGAATGAGAAAGACAAGCAGAGAGAGAGAGAGAGAGGGCTCCCATCTGCTCTGCATTAGCCACCGTTCTTCGCGGGTCAAGGTTTTGCTCTTTGTAAATGTATGTTTGTACAGGTTCGTGTCACAATAACTTGCAGAGTAGAAACAGCAGTTTCTCAAACGTGTGCAATTGCTCTCCACTTTGTAACCAAAGAGTGATGTTCGCTCCGTCCTCCAGGTCTCCCTTATGTAAGACTCGTACCCCCACGCCAGCTTCGGCTTCCGCTCTTAATGAGATCCAATTGGAGAAGGGCTGCTCTCGTGGCTTTTGATGGCTGTCACATGTGGAAGTGATTGCCGAATCTCGTGCTGCCGACAGTAAGCGTGAGGACCAGAAAGCCCCGGGTGTGTCTCAGCAGCTCCAGCGTAAGCCGTCCAAGAGAGAACAGTTTGTAACAGAGGCCTCACAGGGGCAGATTCGCTGAAGTAAAAGGTATTTCAATGCAAAAAAAACAGCATTATCTATTCAGTAAATATCCACAATGCAATTTGTCCTGGTACTATATGCACTGGTATTTTAAAGGGTCGGTTCTGGTACCGCAATCGTTTCATGAAAATTGCATTTAGCACATATTGTCATTACTGTGATGCAGAGAAGATAATGATAAATTATTTAAAATCAAGTATTTTAAATATTTGTTGTATTGCTTTAAATGTATGCTGATTTGAATAAAATAAAATTATTATAATGCAGCATTTAAAAAATATTTTTATGTAATTTATGGTCATGAGAATGAATATAATATAAATTTTTAATTATTTAAATAATATACATGCATGAATAAATACACTGGTAAATATATGCAAAGGAAATACAATTATTTTAAACTGTAATAATATTTCACAATTTTACTCAATGAATATACACTATACATATACACACACACACACACACACACAAACATATATATATATATATATATATATATATAAAGATATATATGTGTGTGTGTGTTGCTTTTGAAATATGTTTCATGCTCATCAAGGCTGTATTGATTTGATCAAAATACAGTAAAATTGTGAAATATTATTACAGTTTAAAATAATTGTATTTCCTTTGCATATATTTACCAGTGTATTTATTCATGCATGTATATTATTTAAATAATTCAAAAATTATATTATATTCATTCTCATGACCATAAATTACATTAAAATATTTTTTGATCAATATTGTAAACACTTGTGCTGTTTAATATTTTTGTGGAAATTGTGACTTTTTTTCAGGGCTAATTGATTAGAAAGTTATTAACATTACAAATGTTTTTACTGTCACTTTTGATCAATTTAATGAGGCCTGGCTGAATACAAGTAATAGTTTCTTTCAAAAAAACCAAAACACATTGTATATTGTCCATTATCTGGAAGCTTTATTTTTTCTTATCTTGATTCAGGCCTGTGCTTTATAGTGTCGTGTCTTTCTCACCCAAACTCTTTCTTTTCTCATTTCATATTTTTTTCCCAAAGAAAATGACGGGAAAGCCCCTGAGAAGCACGGACAGGCCCTCCTCATCATTTGTAAGCCATGTGCATGTGCATTAGAGTTGTGCGTAATAAGTCCTCAGAGGGATCTAATGGATTATGGGCCAAACACATGAAGACCTGTACAAAGAGCAGGGCCAGAAAGACCAGCATTGTGTAGTGTCATTAGCCTTGTCTAATGAGGGTTCTGGTGAATAAAGGAGAGTTGGGTGAGTAAATAATGTATTGGTGTTGTTTAGGGGGGATTTCTCCCAGTATATGAAAGCACAGGATCCATAAAGTATGTATTTAACGAGGGCGCGTGACATCATTTCCCCCTGAGGAAGGAGAAAGGGCGTCATAAACTCATGTGACTGGTTCAAAAGATACAAAACACACCAAATGTGAGACAGGTGGAAAATTAATCTAAAAGATTTGCTGATTTCTTTCCAGTTTCCTGTATTCATGCTGTATGAAAGTCTGTTCCTGCCATGGAACAAAATTGAAAAGGTAATTGTGACTTATTTCTCAGAATTGCGAGATGTAAACTCTTCTGATATTCTTGCAATTCCAATTTAACAGCTTGCAAAGTATATATCCCTCCCCCCTCCGAGTTTAAATCACAAAATTATTATTTTTCTGAATTCTGAGTTTATGTCTTAGAAGTCTTTCAGTAACAATAAAAAAAGTAACTTCAACTTTTTATTTTACAATTCAGACTTTTCTCACAATTGCGAGTTTATACCTTACATTTCAGACCTTTCTTCTAAGAATTGAGTTAAAATCTTGCAAATCTTGTTTCTCACAATTCTGAGTTTCTCGCAACTGAGTTTTTCTTAGACTTGCGAGAAAAAAAGGATGAATTGTAAGATATAAACTATATAAAGAGTTGTGAGAGAAATAATCACAATTACCTTTCTGATTTTTTTACATATAACCACCAAGTTTCCATAATGCCATCCATGCACTGTAAAAAAAAAAAAAATTATTGTAAATTAAACAAGGTTTACAAGAAAATGCTATTTCAGTCTTTCAACTTCAAAATTTCATGTTTAATTCTATATATAACTTGCAGTTTCTTTGTAATTACTTGTGATATTTACTGGCATTTTCTGAGTGAAAATAGCTTCAAAATAAACAAACGGCAAGCCTTTACATTAGATACTTACATCTTGCTCGTTATTGATTAAAAATCGTATTAAAAATATATTTAAAGAATGACACAAATGACTTCGTACAGTCATATGGAGGACGAGTTGCATCATTTCCATTACATTGAGCCGGGATATGTGTGCGCTCGGTTAAATAGAACAGAGGCAGATTTTTATTGATATGCCTAATGAAAGAGTGCGGACGGATGGATGGATATATTTCATGCTTTGACGGACTGCCATTCCCGGAGACGAGGCTGAGGATCAGTGTCAGCTGGTGAATAATAGATGTTGTTTATGAGAGTATATATTCAATCTGACCCCAGAGGTTACCGACAGAACTGCAACACAACTCCCGCAGGAGGAGAGAGGGAGAAGGGGAGAGATAGAGAGGGAAAAGTGACAGATGATGTTCGTTCAGGGACGCGATGGGTCATTGAGTGAGGAGGGACTCCATGATGAGCCATTAGTGACACTTCTCAAATTGTCTAATACACACACACACACAGCTATTAGTGATGTCAAATGTCTCTGTAAACATGCACAAACACAAAGCACTCAGTCATATGTGCAACAATATCACATGTGCTGGTATGACCTGTAAGTGGGTCCGTGACAAGGATGTCTGAGATAATGAAAATAAAATGCATGTGGCAAAAAAACACACACACACACACAAAAACACCCAGTTGTTATGTTCCTGTTTCGTTCATTTTTTAAAAAACCTTTCATGGTTTAATAACTCAGAAATGTAAAGTGGTGTAACAATCAAGTAAAAAAAAAAAAAAAAAAAAAGTTTAATGTTATATCAATATTATTTAATATATCTTTGAATGCATTTGCTCACATCTTAATCTTGATCTTAAAAAGTATTTTTTTTTTTACTAATATTATATGAATATGAAATATGAATTTTTTTGTTATCAACATTTTTTATTTTTCATACATAACATCCAAAAAAATAAAAAATAAACAAATAAATAAAACTAGAAATATGAATTTTTAATTAAAATGTTTGAATTTTTCTTAAAGAATCATGAAATTTATATAATGTTTTGATTTGACAACCTGAACCTCAAAAAACCTCTTACTGACCTTGACACACAGTGATGAGGATGTATTAGGGTCCTCTGTGTGATGTCATTTCCTGTTTTTTTGGTTTTCTTGTGAAATGACAAGCAGCATGGTTACATCACATTTACTTTGATTTGGCATACAAAGGTTGTTCAAATATTCATATCTTAAAACTCCTTCTCCTTATTTATTTTTAGATTTTTTTTCTTCATTATGAGCTCAGGAAGGTTTCACCATCTATATATATATGTCTCTATCTATCTATCTATCTATCTATCTATCTATCTATCTATCTATCTGTCTGTCTGTCTGTCTGTCTGTCTGTCTGTCTGTCTGTCTGTCTGTCTGTCTGTCTGTCTGTCTGTCTGTCTGTCTATCTGTCTATCTATCTGTCTATCTGTCTATATGTCCATCTTAATACTGGCTAACTGTACTTACTTACTTACTTAACTGTACTATAACTATACATGCACCACACAGTAAGCTCAGATGAATGGAGTCAGTTACTCCTGATGGTTCACATACTATCAGATCTGAAGCAACGGTTTGATTGGCGTCTGCCAGCAGGTGGAACCCTGTGTCCCTGTATCACCTTCCTCTGTGACAGCTGCATGTCTGTCTGTCTCCATGCATTGTCCTATTTAAGCTTCATCAAGCTTTAGGTCTACACCACACCATTTACCAGCAGTTATGTAACGGTGTAAGTATTTACGAAATGCAAATTGTGAAGCACAGAAATTCATGCATGCATATGATGTGCAGAGTCAGACTAAAGATATTCTGAAAGCTGATGTATCTGTTAGCGTGTGGGCCTTCTTGACTATTTTTTCCTGCCAAAATGAGATGTTTTCAAATCTGGCAAAACCCCCTTCACAAGCACACATGATGTCTCTAATAGAAGATATATTCCAAAAAGACTGTTTTCCTATGGAAATAGGGTTATTCTGCAGTCATTATAATTAGATACATGCAATATATAAAACCAGAGTCTAAGATCTATTCTTATATAAAAACACTGGTGTAGTATTTACCTTGAACATTTTTCACTCAGAAATTGCAAAGAAGCAGCAAGTTAAAACACTTAATTTAATATTGTATTACTATAATATTAACTTTCAAAAACATTTTTTACACTGTAGAGATCTCTTTATAATGCCAATTGTTTCTCCTAGATGTTAAATGAATTTTCTCTTGAGAAATCTCACATGCATATCTCAAAAATCCCTCAAAATGACAAGTGACAGTTGAATTTTTCAGTTTTTATCATCTGTGCTATACTATCTACATTCATTTTCAGCTACTTTCTCCGTTTGTGTCTGTTTTTATTAGGAGCACGTTTAGGAAAAACATCTAAGACAAAGTTGATGCTTCGCTGAATCATAACTGAGCGCTCCATTAAGTCTCTTGCGCTCTGGAAGAACGATCTCTGGGCTATATATCTTCCTCTGAGGATAGTTGGGTAAATGTATATGAGCTTTTTTGTGAGATAAAGTAACATGACCCTGGATTGATTGAGAATTTGTGAGGGTAAGCAAATTCATAACACTCTCAGATCTGTTCACGACAGTCATTTCCCTGCCTTTGGCCCTCTAGAGTCCCGCTATCAACTATGAACACACACTCATCATCATCATCTTCATCACACAGACAAGCTCTGGGTATCACAGCGGGCTGCTCTAGACAATATGGGGTTGTCTGTCTGTTTTGCGGCTTATGTCCAGGAAGCAGAAGTGTGAGAAATTAACGAATCGTTGCTAAATGTTGCCTGTGGTTTCAGACTTTCAAATATGTCTGATAACTATGTGTGACTGATAATATTAACATGTTTAAAAATGACTCAGAATAAGGAACTGTCTGGCTTCTTAGGGGAAAACTTAGAGAATAAATAGAGATAGAATAAAGAGTGAAAGAGAAAACGAGAGAAGCCGTGAGAAACAATGTCTTGAGATAAGAATACAGATGGACAGAAAATAAACGTGTGTGTGTGTGTGTGTGTACACACATTAATGAGGGGTATGTGATCACAGTTTTGCCTTGTTTAATAATTCACTTGTCTTGGGACGGTCCTGTTCTGAGCACATGTCCATTAGAGATGTCACACACCTTGTGTGCGTCTCTGTCTCTCTGAGCGCTGCTGTAATAGACCAGAGGTCACAGGTTAGCATAGCAAACACATGACCTTTAACACTAATGTGCTCACACACTCTTGAAGCCATTTAGCACCGGTTAGAAATGGGCCCCAGCAGGCGCTCGCTCTCTCTCAGACGCGCGCATATAGGCCTACATTTGTCTGTGAACAGAAATGTGTTTGTCTTTAATTGACAGGACAGTGGCAGGATAGAGAGAGAGAGAGATGGGATTTGAACACTAGGATTTGAACACTAGGCCACAATGTTTTATGGTCATCCTCAGCGGTTTACACTCTTTGTTTGCTTAGTCCAAGATTGCAGACCTGAGGTAAATTTGACATTTGTTTTGATAGTTCAGTTAATTGTTTTGAATTTAGCTTCTACATATCAGAATGTGGGCATAATAAGTCCTAATAAATAAAGATTTATTTATTTTATTAAATTTTAGTAATGTTTTGTGATAATTAATTAAATCATGACATATATTTATTTATTTGCATTAATTGGCAGTAATGAAATTCCTCTGTTGCACAACATTTTAATACATTGCAATTCAGTAGTGCTTTGCGATTATTGATAATTATTTATTTAATCAATTAGATTTCCCCCCCATTTATTTAGAAATATAGATTTATCTATTTTTTTATTTTTGCAGTAATTGATTGTTGTGATTATTGATATTTAATTAAAAAAATGTTTTTTACATTTATTTATAATGATTTTTTTTATTTGAAATGTTTTGCGATTATTGGTATTTATTTAATTTTCTTAATTTTTTGCACTAATTAAATTCTTTTGTAAAATGGTTAAATTTTTCTGATATGCAATTTTGCGATTATTGATAAATATTTGTTAGAAATACTTTTATATATTTAGTTATTATTATTATTATTTTTTGCATTTTTCTTTTGTGTGACTGCTACATTTTTATGAGTTGCAATTCAGTAATTTTGTTATTATTGATATTTAATAAATTAATTAGAGATATTTATTTGTTTATATGCTGTAATTAAATTAGTCTACTATGAAGTTGTGTTTTGTCAACAAAATGTGCTTTGAATCTTTTCAATGTGTTGTTTGAACAAGTTCACAAAACCATTCCTAATGATTCAAGAAAGTTTAATAGCGAGAATTAATAGCCACAAACAACATGTACTGGGAATACTTGATTGTATGACAATTTATCAAATCACATACAAAGCAGTTGGTTTTAATAAATAGCATTTATTAAGTCATGCAAAAACTTTCTGTTGAGAAATAATGTAAATTCATTTTAGTATTGCTGTTTGTAAATTATTTTTTAGTTTTTAACTCATTTTATTGTTTTGTCAGCTGAACCATAGCTGCAGTAAACCAAACTGGGACACGATTTTACAATAAGCATGCTTATTAATAAACCCTAATTGAAAAACAGCAATTTAATTGGCGAAGCTAACCAGCCAATCTTTGACCCCCTGTTTGCTGTGGTTGATGGTGACATCTGACCTCTGACTCTAAGAGTTGAAGAATTTAAATGCACAGCACAGATGATACATTATGTGAGAGTGTATGTGTGAGAGAGCGTTAGATAAGGCATTTATGTATAACTCTCGCTCTCTTTTCCTCTCTGGGGCCATGAAATGTTACCGTGACATCCGATACCACTTGATTGGGCCGAGGGCTGTCTGACCCACTGCCTGTCAGCAATTACCTCACGTTAAAAAATCCCCCTCGAGTTGCAAATTCAATCAGGCAGGGCTATCATTGCCAGCCCTGTCTCCAAACTACAGAGCTGTAAACCAGATTACAGCGCCGACCTCTCTAAGAATCAGATCTCTTACCCGGTTGATCAATATCTGAATATGTCTACAGGCGGCCCTGGAACTCCAAAATGTCTTCTGGGTTCCTCAGACGGGACAATGAACTCTTTAGATCAGTACGGGAGAGAAAAAAACAGCAGCAAAGTGATCTAGAGCTCATGATGAACTGCAAAAGACAGGAGAATGGGTTCAGTTGATGGTTCAGAACATCTAAAGCTAGCAAATTATGGGGAAATTGTTCAATAGCTTCTAATGTTTCTTGTGCTGCTTTTACAGATTTAATTGAGTACATACACAATGTTCATGTAAAATGAATGATGTGTAAATGTGTGTGTTTTTTACTGTATCTCAGGATTTCCTTGGTGCAGTGCAATTGTGGGCAGTGAACGGTCATTTTTGGCATTATGATGCAGGAAGTGTTCATAATGGTGGTCGTAAGACTCTGTGCTAAGACACAAATGGGATTGACAGGTATTTTTATGTGTGACTGATGTCTACCGTGCATTTCCTGGAAATGTTAATAATGTGGTAACATTTGTATGTGATAAATGGATACGTACAAGATGAATGGTATAGAGTTTAACTATTAATGTGAGTGAATCTGCACAAGCACACACACCGCTATCTATATACACCATGCTTATAGATGCTTTTCTTATGGTGTGTGTGTGTTCTTGAAGAGTCTATGGAGTGTGTGGTCAGCGCTGGACTCAGTGGTTTGGGTTTGACCACGGTGGCTCTCAGCTGTGGGCCGTGTCTATTTTACCTGATAGAAATGGGCATTATCATTTGTTAAGTGCCCTCTTTGCCTCTGGCCAATAACTCTTAACGCAGCCTGTGGTCACTCTGAGCGATCGGGAGGGTAAAATATTCATCGCTCAGAAGTGGTGGTTTTCCTTTGGCCAGGTCTAAAAGCTTGGACTGGTTTTGTGTCTTTTAACCAGGCCTCTAAAACTCGGTCGCTGAGGGATTGTGCAGTCAGGAGTAATGATCACTGCTCTCAGATGGAATGATCACTGCAGTCAGCGGTAATAATCACTGCAATTAAGAATAATGATTACTGAAAACATTCAGTGCAGTCAGACGTGACTGTCATTGCAGTCAGATTAAAAAATCACTGAATCAAAAGTAACGGTCACTGCAGTCAGAAGCTACTGTCAATGCAGCCAGACGTAATAATCACAGCAGTCAAAAGTAACGGAGAACAAATGGTATATTCTACACAAAGTTTCTTCTAAAGAAAATTTTATCTTGTTTTAAAGATGTTTAGATAGTTTTACAGTATAACAAGGCAAAATACTGAGTTAAAAAAAAGTTGTGTCTGCAACTCTCTTCTAGTGTATGCATGGAGGCATCAATGCACAACATTATAAGCCTTGCGCAACATAGCATTCAAATCCACACCCCAAGTCTGCATTTTTTTATTCATTGCAGTGAGATGTTCTTATCTCTGTGTTCAGAAGTAACGGTCACTGCAATGATCAGTTCGAGGTATCGGTCCCAGCACACAGAAGTAATGAGGGTAGCAGTCAGACGTAATGGTCACTTCAGTCAGAAGTAATGATTGTTGTAGCCAGATGTTCTAATCACAACTGTCATTAGTACTGATCACTGCAGTCCAGTGTTATAATTACTGTAGTCAGAATTACCAGTCACTGCAGTCAGATGTTATAATCACGGCAGTCGGATGTTATAATCCCTGCAGTTAGAAGTAACGGTCACTGCAGTCAGGGCTGGACTGGGACAAAACATTGGCCCTGGCATTTTTTGGTCCTGGTGGCCCACCACCATATATATATATATATATATATATACAGGGCTGCTGCTGGTCAAATGGGTGCCCTAAGCAGGATTGTATTGTTGTGCCTCCTCCCTCAAATATTATGGAAGTAAAAAAAAAATAAAACTTTAATAAAATATAAAAGTAAATAAATAAATAAACTGTAGCTCTAGACAGTTACCTATTGCAGTAATACAGTTGTCTGATTAATTGTATGGTCTCAAGCATTCAGAAATCATGCAAAAGAAAATTAAGCAGTTTTACTATGAAAGCCATGGTTAACTTTTGTAAGGGTTGTGATGTCCACATGTTTTTTGTTGAAGAAATTATAAAGGCTATGGCATCTATAGCAAAAAGGTGGCCAAAAATGAAAGATTAAGTGGATGTTTGAATTAAATGTTTGGTCAATAGCCTATTAAACAAGGATATGATCGTCCTGTAAGTGTAACAGTAGCAATGACCAGGCCTTTGGCTCCCTTTGCAGGCATTTGTAATATCATGTAATGTTGAAAAAAACAATAGACGCCATCACAAAATTTGTAATGGTTTTGCAGGTTATAATGGGACTTATATTGGTTTAATGGAAACTGTAATGGACCCTGTGGGTCTCTATTGGTAATTGGTCACCTTCTAAATCCTAATGGAATATGTCCCAAAACACACTACAGAAAACCATTATTTAATGGTTAAAACTTGATGGTTTGTAATGTTTGTAATGGTATTTGTGATTCATTTGTGAATTTACGTTTTATTAAAAAGTGTTTGCTTATTCTGCACTAATTGCGCGCGCACACAGGATAGATGCCTGCCTCTGTTGCGAGTCTGAATCAAGCACTTTACCGATTCAACTGCTCTCCTCTCCTCCTCCTCCTGGCTCTTTACGCCGCAGAGCAAGCCTGTTCTTGATAAAGCTGCTGTGAAAACGTGGGAAGAGCCTACGAGGAAGTAGGGGGGTGAAGCGTTCTTTATAGGCGGAGCAAAACACTTCATGGCTCTGTCTATAGCGCATTGCGATTGGGTGGTTTACGCTGTCAATACAGGAGACAAACCAATGGGCCACTGGCTGCTCGTAGTCCCTGCGTGATGGTCCTTGGTAAAAAAATTATAAAATTGTGTCGGCCCCTTCAGTGTGTCGGCCCACCGGGAAAATGCCCAGTATGCCCGATTACCAGTCCAGCCCTGACTGCAGTCAGATGTTATAATCCCTGCAGTCAGAAATAACAGTCAATGCAGTCAGATGTTATAATCATGGCAGTCAAATGTTTAAATCACAGCAGTCAGATGTTATAATCACTGCGGTCAAATGTTATAATGCCTGCAGTCTGAAGTAACGTTCACTGCAGTCACATGTAATAATCACGGCAATCAAATGTTATAATCCCTGCAGTCAGAAGTAACGGTCACTTCAGTCAGATGTAATAATCACTTCAGTCAGATGTTATAATAACTTCAGTCAGATGTAATAATCACTTCAGTCAGATGTTATAATAACTGCAGTCAGATGTTATAATCACTGCAGTCAGAAGTAACGTTCACTGCAGTCAGATGTAATAATCACTTCAGTCAGATGTTATAATAACTTCAGTCAGATGTAATAATCACTTCAGTCAGATGTTATAATCAGAGGTGGGTAGTAACGAGTTACATTTACTTCGTTACATTTACTTGAGTACATTTTTTGAGTAACTAATACTTTTAGAGTATATTTAAAGATGGGTACTTTTACTCTTACTCAAGTACATTTTTAGTGACACTTATACTTCATTACTGTGGGCGACGCTCCTCTCGTTACTTGACTTAATGCAATACAAGTTAAAAATGCTTCAATTTATTCCAAACGCGCTGTCTACTTTTCTCTGGGCAATGAGTGATGCCCATTTGCGAATGATTCATTCTTTTGAGTCAATTCGCACGTGCTGATAGGTCTGAAGCGGTTCTCACTCAGTTCTCACAGAAAGTTTACAACATCAAGAACGTCGAAGACGTGGCTTTGGATCTACAGTCAATTGAAAGCAAATGTGCAAAGGCTATTGTTTGCTAGCTATGAAGATCTTAGATGAACACCGCGTGTGCTGTCTACGGTTCCACAGGTATAGATAGGCTACATTCGATTACAGTAGGCCTACACGATACCACTATGACATTACCAGTTTGTTGTACATGTACCTTATACATTAAATACAGTGTATCATTTATAAATTAAATAACCTGTCACAGAGTATGAAATGAACACCTGCCAAACCTGCGTTAGCTCTGCGCAGCGGCGCGCAACCTGTTCCAGGGATGATATAATAACTGCAGTCATATGTAATAATCACTGTAGTCAGATGTTATAATCACTGCAGTCAGTAGTAATGCTTCTTGATTTGACTTATGCCAATGCTTGTTCTGATTATTCCCTGGTCTATTTCTGTATTGTCAAGTTGAGTCAGTGGTACATTGCCAAACTCACTGGTGTTTATTAATAATCAGAGAGCTTGTGGTATTTGCAGACATCTGAATATTTTATTTGTTTCATATGTACAAAGATATAGGCTACACCAGTCAAATGTTTGAAAGCACTTTTACTGATTGTGTGTGTCTTTTGATTTTAAAACATTTTGATTTAAAAGCTTATGCTTAAGTGTTTGAAATGAAGTTTGAAGGCAAATATTCAATTGTAGTTTACTATTATTCTAAAATGTGGGGAATGATAATCAGTGTATAGGTGTGTCAGCATTTGGTGTCAATCTGCATTGTTCAGACTGCTACATTCTTAAATGACAAGCAAGTCAGGAGCAAATACAGAATCCTGCTGAAGTGAGATATTCCTGCAAGGCACGTACCACATGAGTTTCTTTTACCTGTCATTCTTTTTATATGTCATGCTGCTGCACTCTGATTCATATCTAGATCTGCTTGCAGAGTGCAGCACGCTTCAGAAGGTCCCCCGACCCCTTTGCGAGCGTGCTGCTCTCTCTGGGTTTTTCCAGCATAGAGTGCTGCTAAACCACAGGTCACATGAGAGCAGGCTGACCTTTAGAGAGGCCCGCTCAGTGTGTCACTCGACTTGCTGCTGATGGGAACGCAATGATGAGTGAAAATGGAAATCAATCTGTGTGGTTTGTAGAACGTCAGAAGAATTGGGGCCGTTACTGATAAGTGCAGGTCGGAGTTTGACAAAAGGAAGAATATCAAAAGTGCAAATATGTGTGTTTGTCCCTAAAATGCCTCATTATGTATCATCATGTTTCAAACTTGTATGCTTCTTTCTTCTGTAGAACACAAAAGTGGGAGATTTTTAAAAAGTTGTCATGCTGCTATATGCAGCTCTAAAATTTACATTTACATTTTTTTTTTAAAATGTCTTTGAAGAAGTCTCTTACGCTCTTATGTAGTAAAAACACTAATAGTGTGAAATATTATAACTTAAAAGAACAACTTTCTATTTGAAAATATTTTAAAATGTAATTTATTCCTGTAATACAAAGCTGCATTTTCAATTTTCAGCATCATTACTGCAGTCTTCAGTGTCACTGTCACGGTGCACACAGCAGGGAGGAACGAGGAGACGAGGATAACTCAAATAACAGTCTTTAATGAATCCAAACAAGGCAGGGCAAGACAAGGCAAGGCTGACACAGACAGGAACACCGGGGAGTAACGAGTAGACCAGACCAACACTAACTGAACAGACAGGACTATAAATACACAGGATAATCAAATAATTACACACACCTGAACTGAATAAACTAATAATCACACAGAACAAGGACAGGAACATGACCAAATAAGGACACAAGAGGCGGGAACACATGACACACACGACAGAGGCCTGACATAACTCCCCCCTCCCAGAAGGCGCGACCCGTGCCGTAACAGTACCACCGAGGGGTGGGGGGGCACTCTGGAGGCCCCTCAGGACAGACATGGACAGGAAGACAGGAAGGGGACCTCCAGAGCGGAACAGACTAGAGGTCTGCATTCCCGCAGCTGTTCCGGTTAAACGAACTGTATCCTGACAAGACGAATAAAAATAAGGAATACAATTTTTGTACATTTTTATTTTCTCTGTGACACTTTTTTTCCCTACTGTTGGCAGCAAAATGTTAAACGAATTTTGTGTCTTAAGACACAAAATTTGTTTTACATTAATAAAAGACTCTTGACAAGACGAATAAAATAACAAATACAATTTTGTGCAGACTACACTCTTATTTGTTAGCCTATCTGTCTTTCTTTCAGTAGAGGAAATTTAAATGTGTGATTCTGGAAACGAGATCTAAATTTAACGGGAACGGTCGGGTCGGGAAGAAAATTATTCAATGCGGACAGCGGGTGAACAAAGAGTTAATATCACGGGAGCGGGTGGGTGCGGGATATAACCTCGCGGGAGTGGGACTAAAAAAACAGTCCCGCGCAGACCTCTAGAACAGACTGAAAGGGCCAAGGCAGAGCTGGGAGCTCTGGAGGCCCTGGCAGGTGGTCTTTGTGGCCGTGGCCTCCTCCCTCGGCCCGGCCACTACAGCCGGAACTCTACTACCAAATAAGGACACAAGAGGCGGGAACACATGACACACATGACAGAGGCCTGACAGTCACAAGATCCTTCAGAAATCATTCTAATATGCTGATCTGGTTCTCATGAAACATTTATTGTAATTATCAATATTAACAACAGTGCTACAGCTATGCAATCACAGGAATACATTACATGTTAAAATATATTAAATAATATTTCACAAAATTGCTGTTTGTAAGGTTGCACTGCAAAATTTAAAACAAATCAGCAATTGATATATAATTGATTTATAATTATTTTCAAAGCTTTCAATGTACTGTCATTATAAAAGAACTTCATTATTGTTTATTTAAATCTAACAAAAATAATTTGTTTATAATTTCTGCACAGGAGTGTCAGGATCATGGACCTGTCTGTGTGTTTTTGCTCCCTGTGACCCAGTTTCTCCCTCATGTTGATTGTTAATTTGATTCCAGGTTTGTCCCCTTAGTGCCCTCGTTATCCTGAGTTTATAAGCCCCAGTCCATTCAGTTAGTGTTTGTCACCCAATTCTTAGGAAATATATCAGTATTGGCATCAGCTATCGGCCAAAATGAGTTAAAAAATATTGGCATGTCGGCAAAATCCAATATCCTGCATCCCTTTTGCCTTCGTGAGACTTTCAAAAACATTATAAAATATTTCTGACCCCAAACTTTTAACTCGTATAATTTTATCTTGTTTTAAAGATGTTTAGGTATTTTTACTGGATAACTAGGCAAAATACTGATTAAAAAAAAAATTGTGTATGCACCTGGCTTCCATTGTATGCACGGTGCATCCCTGCCTTTTCAGAATAATGACTTGAATCCTATTCTTTCTTTCTCTTGTTTATTCATTCTGTTTTCCTCTGGTCCACCCATTCTATCTCTCTCCGTCTCTTCCTCTCATCTGTCTGTTTGCCATGGCTCTCAATGGGATGTAGGCAGTGGTTTCTGTCCTTTCACTTCAGGCCTCAAATCATATCTGTATGGCTCGCAGGCGTCACACTGCCGGATCTGCCCGTGCGCAGCCAGACCCTGGTGGCATATTCGGTCAGCCATGCTGGCTCTGCCTGCGCCAGTTGTGGCAGGTGTGGCCTCAGCAGCGTGGTGGAGAGGGAAACTGCAGGCTGCACACCACACTGCCATTATCACATACTGCACCTCACCACATGCAACACGCCAGACGGAGATCTATAGAAAATGGTGTTTAAACATCTCAGGGTGATATTTTTCACTCTAAACTCACCACTGATTTCTATAGTGCAGGCGTTGTTTTTCGCCTCTCAGGATGCAGATGTGTTAAATGATTAATGTCTGTCACTGTGGTTTTTATAGTTAAATGAGAGTTTAAAACATCCATGCTGGAAAAAAACAAACCAAAAAAAAAAAACAACTTAAACCAGCCTAAAGTGGTTTGATGGTCTAAGCTAGTTTAGCTGGTCTCCTGCAGCCCTTTAAAAACAGCAAAACAGACCAGCCTGACCAGACTGGGCAACCTGGGTGACCACTGAACAACCTTCTGTGGGTATATATGGTCTTAAAAATCTTAAAGATCTTTAAGGATTTTTAAATGGAAGATTTTATAGTGACCATGAAATGAAAATGGACATATTTTTTTTTTATGGAATACTGCAGTGTTTCTTATAAATTATTTATCCATGCATAGCATTATTATTATTATTTATTTTTTATTTATTTATTTTTTTAATCAAGTACCACCCTATATTTTTCCTTGTTCAAGTAGCTGTTTGACTTTGATGAGCGTCAAAGATTACAATTTCCTGTAACATTTTACAATGAGGTTCCATTACTTAATACAAAGCAACCTAGGTGTATATGACTTTCTTCTTTCAGACGAATCCAATCTGAGTTATATTAAAAATTGTCCTGACCCCTCCAAGCCTTACAATGGCGTAAGCGGGTGTTTTTTTGTCAACAGTTCAGAAGACCAGTGGTGGCTCGTGGGTTTTAAAATAGAGGCGGCAAACTAATTGTATTGGTCTGGGGATGCCTGCCAATTATTATTATTATTATTATTATTATTATTTGCTTAACCACTTTAAAATGGCTTTTTGGTTGCTTTTAGTCTGAAAATGTAAAGAAAACGCCACACATACAGCAAGATAATATAATTTCACTTACCTGGGCTATTACTTGAAGCAAACATCCATCCCTTCTTAAAAGTCTGTGTTAAAAGAGAGCTGCCTGTTGTGCTATTTAATTAAGCTGACTGCTGTAGCCTATATCCAGTTTAGGCGTGTTCTCCCTTTATTTTTAATTTGTATACATACTGTTTGAATGACAGCTTGGTAAATCTGTTGGCAATCAAATATTCAATATCGCTACTCATCGTAAGTAATTGGTACATTATCAGCGCAACGGGAGACGTTCAAACTAATATCACATACGTCTCTATAGCCCCTTTCACACTGCACGTTGGTCCCGGAAAATTTGCCGGAAAATTGCCGGAGTGCCTTCTGTGTGAACGCAAACATGTCCCGGGATCGATCCCGGGTTGGGGACCTAGTAACATTGCCGGGTTCAGTCCTGGAACAAGCACTGCGTGAACAAAAGCCGGATCAATGCCGTAAAGGGTGTGTTGTAATGATGACACACGTTACCGTGTGACTGTTTTACCGGGTGTTTTGCAGGCAGATCAACATTCGCGATTAAAAAAATATGTGCAAACTGTAATGAAGCAGAGATCAGGGAGCTCCCCACAATCCGTGCTGAAGCGGAGATCGTTCGGCAGATTTAGTGAAACGGTATGCGTCACATTACCCGTCACATAATGTCACGTTTGATTTTGGTTCATTCACACTGCCAGTGATTTTCCGGAATCTGTGTGTGCGTTCACATACATCCCGGAAAATCACTGGCAGTGTGAATGAACCAAAATCAAACAATCCCGAGACAAATCATGGAACAGATTATCCGTGTATTTTCCGGAATCTCTGTGTGAAAGGGGCCTATGATGATTGGTTGATATACCAGAAGGGAGGCTAGTACATTTGAAAAATGGATATTTATCTTACAAAAACGCATGGATTCACTACAGGAGGCCTTTATTCACTCCCCGGAGCAGTGTTAGGCATGTTTTATTATGGATGCGTGCACTTTATTTCACGTCTTCTGAACTGCTGACAAAAACACCCGCTTACGCCATTGTAAGGCTTGGAGGGGCCAATGACAATTATTAATATAACTCAAATTGGATTCAGCTGAAAGAAGAAAGTCATATACACCTAGGATGCTTTGAGGGTGAGTAAAACACAGGCTAATTTTCATTTTTGGGTGAACTAACCCTTTAATATATTAACTAACATAAATAAACAATGAACATACAATGACAATGCTGTGTTGTTCATTGTTAGTTCATGTTAATTCACATTAACTAGCACAACTAGCACATTAACTAGCACAACTAGTTTGCATTAGTAAATGGTGAAATTAACATTAACAAAGATAAATAAATGCTGTAGAAGTATTGTTCATTTTTAGTTCATATTAACAAGTTAACTAATGTTAACAAATGAACCTTATTGTAATATGTTACCCAACTTCCACTTCATACTGACTTCATTAGTTTCACATTAGTCTGTTTCTAAGCTAATAATGTGAAAAACTAATAAAAAGAAAAACAGTTCTTCATTGTATGGAAAATTTTTATGGATGCTTAAAAAATGTTTAATACAGTTTTTTTACAATCATTTTTGCACTAATAACAGAACCTTCATGTAATTTTTCAAAACTCTAGACACATAATTCACAACCGATGATCAAAATGCATATTTTTCAAAACACAACACGTTTTCCAAATGCTTGGATACAATACACATGAGCCAAAGATCTTTTGTTCATTGAACTAAAATCACCAGTTCAAAATGACACAACTTCAACATCAAAGTATTACTATTTCAAAATGTAACCCACACATTACATCTGAATTGAGTGTCTATTCATTTCATTACAATGATCTAACTATCAATTGACACAACTGCTCAAAATGCTAAGTAACTATTGCATTACTCTTAATGCATAGTTTTTATGGAAAATGATGAACAATCGTACACATTTAAATTATGAAAGTGAAGCAATCGAGGACTGAGTATGTTCAGGTATGATCAGTTTCAAGATGCCTGTTGTTGGGAGAAAAAGAAAAATCCACAAAAGTCTATCATTGTTATCAGTATTTGTTTTTTCTACAGTAAATGTCGTTTTAGAGGGTGATAGAGATGGAAGCTGATGAAAACCATTTGTATTTTTGGATGAGGCAGGCTTTACCCTGGCCATGACATGGAGGAGAGGTTGAGAGCCCAGCGGTTGAGAGTGGCCCAGAACTGTTACGGATTGTGGTTGTAGACAAAGAGCGCTCGACAAAGGAGTAAAGAAACAGAAATCTTTTAATAAGCTTCAACGCACAAATTCCATTAAACAAAATTAAGCTGAGACCAGGACTAAAGAAAACTGAGGACTTATAAAGAAAAAGGAACAAAGGAGCAAACAAGATAATAAATACAGATCAGGTGAGGATAATAAACGATGATTAACAAATGACAAAGACCGGAACAAAACCAAATAAGGGTAAACACGTAACAAGAACGATGTTCGCTGGCAGCCCGACCACCCCCCACTGAATGTGATTTTGAGGGGACCCAGAGCAAAATCAGTGCAAAGGGCCCAGAATTCCTAGCGACGGCACTGACAGCAATCATAGTTTCAGGGCCTTCCACAGTTTATCACCTTGTATTTACCCCCATACTCCCCTTTCCTTACTGTAACCCGACTGAAGAATTTTTCTCCACATGGAGGAGAGTTTACAGTAGGCTCCTTACAAACAAGTCTCTCTTCTCCAGACCATAGATGATGCGTGCAATGACTGATGTCAGGCCTGTATTTGCCATGCCAGAAGATTTTTTCCCCCAAGATGTTTAACTAATGTAAACATCCATTATGATGTGGATGAGAACCTGTGGCCAAATCCACAAGACAGGGTTGATAAAAACATAGAAGAGCAGTGAGAAACACTCCAGTTGACATTTTACTGTAGGCCTAATGTAGTTTTTTCTTATCTTGTTTTCTTATCAATTTTTTTCTTATTTAAAGTTTTTTGAAAAACCTGTTGTGTTGATTATTTCATCAATAATTTTCAAATTTTGATTAATGATTCCAGTGTCTGTACTTTTCTCTCTAGTCTATTACAATGATGCATGAATGTATAGAACCATAACTATATTTAATGATTGTACTAACAACTAAACACTGAAACTATGGGTATCTTGTGTGTGGGTGATCTAAAGTAATGTTCCTATGATATTTCATAATAAATTAGTTTTTTGAACCAATGCTTCTGTAAATGCAAGGCTTCGCTAAAGATATGAACATAAGCAAAGTTTTGAACATTGGATAGTCTGTGTTACAAATAATGACTGTTTTGAGTTTTGTGTCTAGAGTTTTGAAAAATGACACGAAGGTTCTGTTATTAGTGCAAAAATGATGGTAAAAAACTGTAAAATGCAAAAATATTTTATAAATAATATAAAAGACGTAAATATATATATATATATGAATATATTTTATATATATATATATATATATATATATATGAGCAGTTTTATTTAAGGTCACAGCTTCAAGTACTGATATCTTACTATACAGCCATATTTAATGCATATAATGTATGTCTTGAAACATAAACCATAGAGTGATCGCTTGCTGATTTCAGAGTAGGATATTTTTACTACCAAACCGGAGACATGACAGAAGACATGAGACGGACGGAAAAGGACAGACGGATGGTGTGAGAGAGAAAAAGAGAGTGAGCGAGATATCAAAAGGGAAAGAGACATAATGTGAAAGTAGAGACACTTCTTTTGGCTTCGCTGGAAGGACAGAAGACAGGCATCATCTGTGTATGAAATTCCATCTCAGGTTTAATATGCATTGAGTCTATGAAACTCAGTCCGAGGCAGACTACCTCCAGCCAGGCCGCAGTGGTCAGTCCGTGGGCAGGATAACCCTCTCTCTCCCTCTGTTTTAAAATTTGATAAAGATCAATTGTCATTAGTTTCTCATAACTCGGGAAACTGAGCTCAGACTCTGGAAACCTCAGCTTGAGCTCACTATCAGCAGGTCAAAGCCATTAAAACCTCGATAGTGGTTCATATTTATAAACCGAAACCTCTGTGTTAGCGGGACGTTAATTCTGATGTTAGTTATTTGATATAATATATTTTCATGCAGTCGGAATCTCACTCCAATAAACCATTTTTTAGTCGCTTTTAGTTCATGTTTTCTATATATATATATATATATATATATATATATATATATATATATATATATATATAATAATTTAGCATTTATTTTGGTAACACTTTAGAATAGGGAACACTTATTAACTATTAACTACGACTTTTCCCTCAATAAATTGCTGCTTATTAATAGTTAGTGCGGTAGTTGTTAAGTTTAGGTATTGGGTTGGATTAGGGATGTAGAATAAGGTCATGTAGAATAAGGCATTAATATGTGCTTAATTACTACTAATAAATGGCTAATATTCTATTAATATGCATGCTAATTAGCAAGTTAAGAGACCTTAAAATAAAGTGTTACCTTTATTTTTTATTTTCAGCTTTATTTTCAATTCTACTTTACTTTTTTATTATTTTATTCTAGTTAAGTTCTATCTTATATTTATATTTTATAGTATTAATATTTTAATATATGTTAGCAACAGCAACATTGGTCTGTTAGCTTTGAGGTCATTTATTTGTGAGTTTATGTCTAAAAAAAATAATTTTAGCTATAATTTTTAAAATCCCATAAACCAGAAGAAAAATATTGATGGCTCATCTTATTCTTGTTATTTCCCCCAATAAATGTACATTTTATGAATGAATTTACTTAATTCTGCCGTTTTTCACCCTTTAACAGGCAATCTGCAGACACAGAATTGTGGGATATCAAAAGAATGAAGGAAGTCTTTAAAAACAACCAGATGACCACATCTTTGCAGATGGGATGTTACACAAACACCGAATTCGGATGTGTCTTAATGCCTACTGTAGGTTTGGACAAACACATTCTCATAACAACAACATAGTTTGAACAAAAGCGAAAAATTACACAACTTTATGCCATTTATTTTCCTATTACAGCAGTGGTTCCCAACCATTTTGACTCTAAGACCACACATTGTCCACAACAATATTCAAAGGCCCCATTACTTCTCTAGTTGTTCGTGATTTGACTGAATAAGGATTTTTAAAAAGATTTTTTACTTACAATTTCAACCCGACAAAATATTTCATAATTTAAAAAAGTATGTTCATAAAATGCCCTTGAAGTTGAACTCAACCGTTCAAAATTAGGGTACCTCATATGCACAGGTTTTTCTTGAAAGTGAACCCTGGTTCTTTAAAGAAAAATAAAACGGTTGAATATCTAGATGTTTAGTCACTTTAGCTTGTTTTAATGTTGTTTTGTTTACTTTTAAATTATTTAAGCGGTCTCTACATTTTTAAACTAATAATAATATCATCAATAATAATGGCTAAAAATCTATTGATTATTGATTATATCCAAATATTATATTAAAATTAAAAAATCACTTATATTGTTTTTAACATTTCAATTCAAAAATAAAACAAAAAATGCTAAACAAAATATGAAACATAAAAATATAAATAAGAAACGAAGACATGCTTCAATGGCATGTTTTTTCCTCCTATTTTTTCCCCTTCCTCTTCTGATATGGCATGGCAGGCCAAATCAAAGGTCATCAAAAGCAAAATTTGGTCCGAAGGCCCTGGTTTATGCATTTTTGATTTAAAGTCATCTTGAAGCCCCCTGTTTAAGAACCACAGTATTAAGGTCAGTTTAGCTGAGGAGTTGGACTTTATGATTAGGTCTATGTTTAAATTGTTTATTTTGTGTTCATTTTGTACGAATTATTGTAGCTTCTCGAGGTTGGGTTGCTTTGGATGCAGCTTTTGTTTCCTAACGGGACGATTAAAATCCTGTGGATCTTGACTCCTGAAAGTCAGCTTCTCAGATCAGGCTTTACCATATTAGTGAGCGATTGGCATCAGACAATCTGTGAAGCAGTGGTGGGATGATCTGTGGCTGAATCTAATGTCCACCACAGCGGTGAGGAGAGGTGCTCTTGCTGTGTCTCTTGTTGGTTAACGGAGGAAGGGTGCGGCCCGAACCACCTCTACACTTACTTCTCATCGTGTTTAGTGGTTGTTTTTATGTCGTATCGTAAGTCTTTTATGGTTAGCAAATGCAATCCCTGTTACTCTTATCTCTGAGTATTCGAAAACCTGCCTCACCTTGGTTTGTGGCACTTACCCTCAGTAACAGCAGGCTTTCCACATCTCTGTAAACACACCGAAACCTCATCACAAAGATGAACTAAAGGGCCTCTCTTTCTTCCTCATATGGCGAACGATATCGCAGAGAGGAGAGTGGCTTCTGACAACCCGAGGGCAGCCACTACACGGTCTTGAATCTGTCATAGGATCACCACAGGCCTCATCTGCTGGAGCGTGTGGCAAACAGCTGTAGATTCATAAAGCTGGGATCGGGTTATTGTGGGTGATATCACTGATACCATCTTGCCACTTGTGAAATTACAGTACCTGTTTCTCAATACTGTCTGTCTGAAAACAGCACACCTAGACATGACCTCAGCTCTTGTGTTAAAACTCTTGTTTCTTCACCTAGGATGTAGCACTCGATTGGCATTCAGTTCGTGCTGCATCAAAAACCGTTGAGCTAGGTTTGACATTGTTGACTTTGAACTGGCTCTGACAGAGAGCGATATTTGTAGCGCATATTGACTTGTCTTCTTTTTTTATTGAGCAAGGATGCATTAAATTGATAAAGTTACAGTAAAGACAATTAACATTTAAAAATAAATAAATAAATGAAAATGCTTTCAACATTGATAATAAGAAATGTTTCTTGAGCAGCGAATCACAGAAATAAATTACATTTTAAAATATATTCAGTTATTTTAAATAGTAATAATGTTTATTTGTTTTCATTGTATCTTTAATCAAATAAATGCAGCCTTGATGAGTATAATGGACTTTTTTACTATAAAGGTGAATGTATATCCTAAAAAGGTGCTCTAAAAACACCTGAAAAAGAAAATCTTTTGAACACTAATCTCAGCATTATCGGTTCCTTGAGAATGGTACAAGGAAGTGGATATGGAAATTCTCAGGATTTTCCAGCACAAGTCAGCAGATCAGTGTTTGGCCACAATAGAAACTCATAGTCATAGTGGCCTTCCATGTCTTTTTTTTTTTTTTATTCATTTTGCAATTTAGATTAGTCCTGTCTTAGTTTCGCATAGACTAGTATAACTAATACTCCATGATTAGCCCTGCACGACCTGTCCTGTCTATGGTGAGGTGTGGTATCACAGGGCAGGAAGGTGACAGGTCTGTGGTGGGAGCTCTGGTTTCTTCAGATTACATTCACTTAGTACTACTGCGATAATAATAGTATCATGTGGCAATAAGTTGTTTTAACCATTTTTGGTTTATGTTCTGATTTATGATCTGTTCTGACCAATTTAGAAGAGCAAATCTCTTGATAATTAATATTCTGTTATTATTTATTCCAGGGTTCCCACACTTTTTGGCCTCAATAGCCTTTCCATTTGTGTGTGTTCAACAGACCTTAATCAGTTTAGATGCCATATTGAAATTAATGTGCAAGGATAGACTTACAATCTTTATAATGGCACACACTGGTCTTACATCATGTAATTTCCACAAGTCACAACTTCAAAACCTTTTCAGAAAGATGTTTTATCAGCTGAACAATCGATATTTTTAAACAATAGTACAAACCGTTGAACACATTGCACATGCTATCCTGACTACCCATGAACTTGACTTTGCTGATGCCACATTTCACATTTTGAGCAACAGGAATTGCAAATCTTTTTGATGCGAAGTGATTCGCTAAAGAATCATTCAGAACAATTTGGGAACCAATTCAACCAATGGCTAGCAAAATCTATATGATTAACTTAGGCGATTAACTATTTTACAGCTGAGCATAACTTGAAAAATGTATTCACTATAGAATTTTCATGACTTTTCAGACTGTATTTACATATTTTATTATTAATTCTGTAGAAATGTCCACAACTTCGAGGCCTTAAAAACATTATTTCTGAAATATTTCTTGGTCAGCGATTATGACAAACCTGCTCTTCACCATCATTGTTGCTTCAAATCCTGCTGTTTTCCAAAAGAAAAGCATGGGATAACATGAGGGTGAGTAAATCACTTCATTTGGGTTTATTTTGGATGAGCCATTTCCAGCCTTTCTGGACTATTCTTCTTATTTCAGTATTAAATGTAATTAATTATTTTTTTTTTTTTACTATATCAACATGCAAAACATCATATATAGGCTCTAAGTTTTAAAATATTATCTAATTGTCTGTCAAGCCAATTTAAGTTAAAATAAACTTTCATTGCAGAATGCAATATCAGAATTTAAATGATCTTGTTCCTGTACAGTGAATCATATGTTTTGCTGGAGAGGGCAGTAAATGACAGGATGAATTCTGCTTGGTGACATCTGCAAGGATCAACAGGACCGTCTCGTCCTTTCCCACGCTGAACATCTGACTGCCGACCCCTTCTGTGAGAGAAGTCTGAAAACCACGGCAATGGCCATCAAAAAACCAACAACTTCCTCTGTCGCCTGCTCACTTCCTGTTTCTGCGACTGAGGGCCCAACGGTGCAGTGATGATTAGCTGGGCCTTTGCGTGACAATCAAGCAGCCAGACACTCTTAGTTTCCCCCATTCAGACCGGAAGCAGCACTATTGCAACGGTAAACTGTTTCTCACTTCTGCTGCGACAGTCACACACGCTGTCTGAGCGTCTCATAAAATGTGTATTGTTTTGCTTCTTATTTTTGCAGAATCATCTGTGAAATCTGTCTGCACCCTTTCAAAAACAGGAAGTGTGACTGAGATCTGATAAAGACCCTCTCAATTTCATCTAGATCACATGGGCATCAGTCATCAGGTGTCTCACTGGGTATTACTGCCTTCTGATTTCTCATCGTTCCATTATTCACTCACAGCGAAGATAAATGCAATTTGTTGTGTCTAGCAAAGTATTGGCTACTGAGAGCACAAAACCACTTTTTTTTTTGTAAACTATATATAAATAACTTACATTTGCATATGCATGGTTACATTTGAATATGCATTTACATTTGCAAACTGCATGACTTTAACTCGGGGCTAGATGGGGTTTATGGTTTACTTTTAGTAATCTGTTTTTTGAAGTAAAACTAGTTAAACCAATGTACTGAAAAATAAGTGGTGAAACAATTTTCACTCAGATATTGCTAGTAAATTTCACAAAAAATTATAAAGAGACGGCAAGAAACTATGGAAGACCGTTTCTGCAAATTGCTGCTTTTTATCCCACAATTTAGACTTTTTTTCCTTACAATTCTAGGTTTATATTTCACAATTTATATTTCTTGCAGTTTTGAGAAAAAATGTGAGATAAGCACAGAATTTTATGATGTGCGATAATGTTAACTGAAATATAAATTTGCATTCGGCAATATGATTGGTCAGATCACCTGTCAATCAAGCTCCCTGCAATGGGTCAATTGAGAGTTTATATTTAAAAAGTCTGATTTGTGAGATAAAATGTTGCAAATGACGTTTTATTCTGTGGTAAAAGCAGGGTTCCATGAGTAACATATTGAATAAAAAGAACTAGAAAAAAAAAAGAACTAGAAAAACTGAAATAAAATTTATAATAACGATAAATATTCAGGTTTGTGACACCACTCGTATTGACTTGGTACACAAGTACAGATACTATTGACATTTCTACTGTTATGTGTGTGGATTTTTCTTTTTTTTCTTTTTTATAAAAATAATATTTTTATAGCATATTGCAAAGCCATACTCAAAGAGATTAAAGTCATGACTCACTGCCTCTTTTGACTGTTTCTAAGGAACAAATGTGAGTGAATTGGTTCGAACACTACTGAATTTAGGTCTGAAGTTTCCATGAGTCACTGGACTTGTCATAACATCTGTCCACTGAACCTACAATTGCATTTATCACATTAGCATCAGATAGTGCTGAGATCATTTTCCATGACCAGTAGACTCCAGTTTATCAATGGAAATTTTTACTGTGCAAACAAAAACCAACAGGAATAGAGAAAACTGGCTGAGGATGATTTAGATGGTGTAACTGCCCAAATACCTGGTGAAACTGGTTGACCGTCATTTCTAGTGAGACTGGTTAGTCAAGAAAGTCTTAAGAGTTAAAGGAATATTTTGCCTAAAAATGAACAGATTTGGAGAAATTTAGCATTACATAACTACACCAATGGATACTCTGCCTTGAATGGGTGCCTTCAAAATGAGACCAAACAGCTGATAAAAACATCACAATAATCCACAAGTAATGCCTTAATGATGGATTTGTTTATTACAAACACACAGCTTTTCACTTCTCTAAAAATTAATTGATGGACTGGAGTGGTGTGGTGTGGATTACTTGTGGATTATTGTGATGTTTTTATCAGCTGTTTGGACTCTCATTCTGACGGCACCCATTCACTTCAGAGGATCCGTTGGTGAGTGAGTGATGTAATACCATATAGTTTATAAAGTACCTTGTCTCGGTTAGTTGGCTCTCATACAGTGCTCAAGTAAGGTAGCAGTGAACATGTTAAAGTTAAAATGCATAATCACCTGCCATAGGTATGATACTACTTTGAGCCACTTTCAGTGAGCTTCAAATGTTGATGCTATAAAATCCATAATAATCAAATAAGTTAACCTGAAGAGTTTAACAGGAAAAATGCATTGAGAAGATCATCTTGTGTGAGTCAGAGTGTTACAGTGGTTTGTTTGGATGTCATCATGGCCTTTATATTCTCATGACGCCCACGTTTCACTGAAATACAGGTGAATTGTTTTTTAAACTTTAGGTTGTACCCTGTGTGTGTGTGTGTGAGAAATATGCATGCATGCATGCAAGGATGAAAGCTCTGAGAGGCCATGCATTATTTTTTCCTGTCCCCTTTTCTTACGATCGCGCCTAAAAAAATTTAAATTTACAATTATGCACTTGGCAGACTCTTTTATCAAAAGTGACCTACATTGCATTGAAGGTATACATTTGATCAGTTCATGCATTCTCTGAAAATCAAACCCATGAGATTGTTGTTTGATGCATGCTTCATGCTCTACTGTTTGACCTACAGGAAATTTCTCGTGATCTTATCATATTTAAAGTTGTTTTCTCCACTTAATTTTCTCACGAGAAGAAAAAAAAGATGTCACACGCCATTTTTCTGGTCAACCACAAACTATTTAATCGACATCTGTCAAACATCATGCAGATGTCCCTCGAGTGAGCTGCGAATGAAACTGACCACATGTTCAAAGTCTCTACAGTGACGGAGATGATAAAGTTTTAATCTACAACAATAAAGTTCTCAAGTGTCAGACACTGTTTTGGAAGTTGATTCGGCCACTGACATAAAGATATTTCATCTTGAGTGAGTCTCTGAACAAAGTAAAAAATCAGTTTGCTTATGTATGTTGTACCAGTACATATATATCGAAATGTCTTTTATTACAAGACCAAGAAAGACAAGCAACTTTTGAGTCAAAATCACATTCAAATTAAACTGTTTGCTAGCTGCAGTGTAAAAAAGTTGTAAATGTATGTTTTACAAGAAAATACTTTATAGTCTTTCTACTTCAAAAACAGATGTTTAATTCAACGTGTTATATGTTTATCAGTAATTATTAGAGAAATTGTTTGCACTTTATTTTGATAGTCCGCTTTTAGACATTCTACTATACTTTAAAGGAACACTCCACTATTTTTGAAAATAGGCTCATTTTCCAACTCCCCAAGAGTTTTACCGTTTTCAAATCCATTCAGCCAATCTCCAGGTCTGGCGGTAGCACTTTTAGCTGCAGCTTAGCATAGATCATTGAATCTGATTAGACCATTAGCATCTCGCTCAAAAATGACCAAAGAGTTTCGATATTTTTCCTATTTTAAACTTGACTCTTCTGTAGTTACATTGTGTGCTAAGACTGACGGAAAATGAAAAGTTGCGATTTTCTAGGCCGATATGGCTAGGAACTATACTCTCATTCCGGCGTAATAATCAAGGAACTTTGCTGTCGTACCATGGGTGTAGCAGGCGCAATAAGTTGACATGTAAGGTCACTGCAAACTGAGTATGAAATTTTCGCATGCGTTTTTTAGTTTTTCCGTATTCGTCATCCTTTTCTATCAAAACGCATGCAACCGATGCGAAAATGTAGAAAATCGAACCTGATTCTTTATTTTTTAATGTGCGAAAATTCCGGACTCCGTGTGCAATGGCCTGTACTTACAAAGTTTCTTGTAGTTAGTAGAAGTGGACTATCAAAATAATGTGTTACTGAGAAATTTACTAGCAAAGTGAAAATTGTTTCGGACACCATTTTTTTGACTGATAATGTGGATGTATTTATCCAATTTAATTTAGTTTCACACTAGACTGTTGATTTAATGCATACTAAAATGTTAGTATGAGAAAATATTCAGAACTGACAGAAATATCAAGATTTGTGACCCCCTGACAGAAGCTGATGTCTGAGTCTTAGAAATCAGCTTTTATTAAATGTTTATGCATTCAATGTTGTTTTATTCTGTAATTTCCTTTTCATTTGTTTGACTTCTCTCCTGCCTGTTTCAACAGGCCATGTGGCTTCCTGTGTCCCATGAAGGCAAATACTGCTCATCTGCAAAAAAAGGTCCAGGATATTTCACAAAATGATGTCTTTGCAATCAAGGATGTCATGCACCTGCCTCAGGTAACATTTGGATCTAATAAACAATCATAATATGGTTGTTGTGCAGTTTTATTGTGGGTAACACGCAGAAAGACATCTTTGGCCTTTGCACTGCACATTGCATATTTTCAGCATCTTTAATTGTTTTAGTCACAATACAGTCATTGCATACAAACTGCTATGTCAAGGTACAAACAGGTACAAACAAACAAAAAGTGTCTCAGTCTGCTAGTGGAGAGAAAAAGTAGTGCAATCATGCACATAATTTTATGTTAATGTACTATGCAACATATAATTTAGTTGTTTGTAATTTTTAAAGTAACTTTCACCAACCATTACTGATTATTGCATTTTAAACCATTGTGTTTTCATGCATTTAAAGTCACTTTCTCTCACTTTAGTGTCACCAAGTGTTGCATTTTAACAAAAGGTTCTGCTAAATGAATGTCGCAGGCTACACGTTTGAGCGACGAACCATGAATCCGCATAAAAACCAGTCAGCTGCATCGTTCTCTTTTGGCAGAGTGTGTGTTCATGCACTTGATTTGGTCTGATTTCCTGAGCTTTATAATGCAGCGTCTTTGCCCACAAACCTCTGCTGTGGCCCCAATCACAGAGCCCACAGGAGTATTTGGGCCTTTTAACCTCCTACAGCAAACCTCTCGTGCTGATAAACAAACCTCTCTATTCTGCTACCCCATAAACACACATCTCCCTACTTACTACACTGTAAAGACGACACACCGCACCATGATCAAACGAAATGACGCTTCCCTATTAACCCCCACATACCAAGTGAGAAAATTCAAGCGTGCCAAGTAACGTTTTTCTCACCCGGTGTTTTTTTTTTTTTTTGCACTGACTAATAATGGGATGTTCACACTGACCGAGATCTTCCACAATATTTGTTTTACCCGAGTAGATTAATCATTATATGTTTGTTTTTTTGTCAACAACATGGAAAATTGCTCATGTTAAGCCAACAAAATATTTTGTGAAGTGTCACTGTGATATAGACCAGCTCATCTCGTATATGATGCTGCATTGTTTGTTGAAAACAAAACGGTGGGAATTAAAAAATATGTAGAGTGGGGCAAAAAAGTATTTAGTCAGCCACCAATTGTGCAAGTTCTCCCACTTAAAAAGATGAGAGATGCCTGTAATTTTCATCATAGGTATACCTCAACTATGAGAGACAAAATGAGAAGAAAAAATCCAGAAAATCACATTGTAGGATTTTTAAAGAATTAATTGGTAAATTCCTCTGTAAAATAAGTATTTGGTCACCTACAAACAAGCAAGATTTCTGGCTCTCACAGACCTGTAACTTCTTCTTTAAGAGGCTCCTCTGTCCTCCACTCGTTACCTGTATTAATGACATCTGTTTGAACTTGTTATCAGTATAAAAGACACCTGTCCACAACCTCAAACAGTCCAACTCCAAACTCCACCATGGCCAAGACCAAAGAGCTGTCAAAGGACGCCAGAAACAAAATTGTAGACCTGCACCAGGCTGGGAAGACTGAATCTGCAATAGGTAAGCAGCTTGGTGTGAAGAAATCAACTGTGGGAGCAATTATTAGAAAATGGAAGACATACAAGACCACTGATAATCTCCCTCGATCTGGGGCTCCATGCAAGATCTCACCCCGTGGGGTCAAAATGATCACAAGAACTGTGAGCAAAAATCCCAGAACCACACGGGGGGACCTAGTGAATGACCTGCAGAGAGCTGAGACCAAAGTAACAAAGGCCTCAAATCCTGCAGTGCCAGACGTGTTCCCCTGTTTAAGCCAGTACATGTCCGGGCCCGTCTGAAGTTTGCTAGAGAGCATTTGGATGATCCAGAAGAGGATTGGGAGAATGTCATATGGTCAGATGAAACCAAAATAGAACTTTTTGGTAAAAACTCAACTTGTCGTGTTTGGAGGAGAAAGAATGCTGAGTTGCATCCAAAGAACACCATACCTACTGTGAAGCATGGGGGTGGAAACATCATGCTTTGGGGCTGTTTTTCTGCAAAGGGACCAGGACGACTGATCCGTGTAAACGAAAGAATGAATGGGGCCATGTATCGTGAGATTTTGAGTGAAAACCTCATTCCATCAGCAAGGGCATTGAAGATGAAACGTGGCTGGGTCTTTCAGCATGACAATGATCCCAAACACATCCCAAGGAGTGGCTTCGTAAGAAGTATTTCAAGGTCCTGGAGTGGCCTAGCCAGTCTCCAGATCTCAACCCCATCGAAAATCTTTGGAGGGAGTTGAAAGTCCGTGTTGCCCAGCGACAGCCCCAAAACATTACTGCTCTAGAGGAGATCTGCATGGAGGAATGGGCCAAAATACCAGCAACAGTGTGTGAAGACTTACAGAAAATGTTTGACCTCTGTCATTGCCAACAAAGGGTAAATAACAAAGTATTGAGATGAAATTTTGTTATTGACCAAATACTTATTTTCCACCATAATTTGCAAATAAATTCTTTAAAAATCCTACAATGTGATTTTCTTGATTTTTTTTTCTCATTTTGTCTCTCATAGTTGAGGTATACCTATGATGAAAATTACAGGCCTCTCTCATCTTTTTAAGTGAGAGAACTTGCACAATTGGTGGCTGACTAAATACTTTTTTGCCCCACTGTACACAAATAATGGAAAATATTTTTCAGTTGGTGAAAAATGTGATAAATATGATAAAGTTATGTTTGCATCCTAGTTCCACACCACTAAATGTGTATCTCTTGATTAGTATAGCATGATAAACAGTATTATCATAACGTAAACAAGCAATGAGAGGCTTCATATATATGGAAAGTTGCATTACTGTGCAAGGACAGACACAGATAGAGAGAGAGAGAGAGAGAGAGAGAGAGAGATGTTTCCACACACCCACGCTCAGTCACATATCGCAGTGGCGGAAACCAGACCTGAGACTATTGTCACGAAAGCTTCATGTTTGACACAAATGATGCAGAATTCAGCTTGGTGTGTTCTGCATGTGTCCTCACAGTCAATTCCTTCGTTTGCGCGCAGTAGAGCTTTGACTACAACCGCAAACCCTGCAAACACCTGCCACCGTGAGATACACCAAGAACACT
Source organism: Onychostoma macrolepis (assembly GCF_012432095.1). Taxonomy (NCBI): domain Eukaryota; kingdom Metazoa; phylum Chordata; class Actinopteri; order Cypriniformes; family Cyprinidae; genus Onychostoma; species Onychostoma macrolepis. The sequence goes on along the minus strand of NC_081167.1, from coordinate 27,566,890 downwards.
GACTATCTGCTCTTTGGATCAAACATTTGTTAGAGATGGTTCTGTGTGATTATTTCACTCATGTTCTAAACAAAACAAAAGAGAACGGCTGGAGCGATTATGACACTTAGGCTGGTGATTAACTGTTAAACAATAAAGTGTGATCAATGATTTTGTCCAGTATTCACTATGCCATGCTGGTTTCGTCTGGCCAGAGGAGAACTGCCCCCGACTGAATCTAGTTTCTCCCAAGGTTTTCTACTCAATCTCTGTCACCGATGGAGTTTTGGGTCCTTGCAGCTGCTTATTTGGGGACACTTGGTTGATTGCACAGACATTATTGGAAGAGAACTAAACTGGATGATGTCAACACTGAATCACCAATTAACTGACTTTAACTGGAAAAATGACTTGTTAATGTCCTCTTGCATTATTGACAAACTATTTTCCTGTTTGACTCTGTAAAGCTGCTTTGACACAATCGGTATTGTATAAAGCGCTACATAAATAAAGGTGACTTGACTTGAGTTTATATACTGTAACACCTGGTTCATTTCTTTTTTTTTTTTTTTGTGGAACTTCTGCCTCATTTTAAAGATGTAATTGTGAACAATAGTAATATTTGTAAATGTTTGTTTGCTAACATTTTGTTTAGCTTGTTTAGTTTTTCTTATTTTAGTCTTTCTATTCTTAGTTCATTAAACAAAGTTTAAACTGAATTTTGCAGTTGTATTACAGATGTAATGTTTGTCAACTGGAGCTTTAAAGGGATAGTGCACCCAAAAATGAAAATTTGCTGTTAATTTACTGACTGTCAGGCCATCCAAGATGTAGGTGATTTTTTTTTCTGCATTCCTGTATGCTTAGTCTGTATGAAAAATGTTATAAATGGAGATTGTTATTAAATAACGGCTATTATGTGTTGTAATGTGTGTGTTTTTAGTGATTGATAAACCCCAGTTAATCATTTTTAATAATTTTGTTAAACTATAAAAATGTTTATTTATTTCTTATGATAATTGCCAAATAATAAATCTTAGTTGAGGTAACATATAAAACACATGGAGTAAACGTCTGAAACGTTCTGAATGTTTGATCAATTAAAATATTTTAGTTGAATGGACTATAAAACTAGTTCAGTAAAGGTTGAGCCAACTAATAAATAACAATTCAGATAACATTTTGAAGTCAGAAATTGACTGAACGTAAAATTTCTGTGTAACTAGTTACTAAATAATTAGTTGAAACTGCTTGAATTGTTTTATATATATATATATATATATATATATATATATATATATATATAATAGTTATATTTTCATTAATATGAATAATTTATATAAATGCAATTTCATATTAAAGTAATACTTTATTCATTTTTCTAATTCAGATACAGTATAATATATTAATAATAATAATGTCTCTCTCTCTCTCTCTCTCTCTCTCTCTCTCTATATATATATATATATACATACACACACACAGGGCCTAAAATTAACACTCGCCAAGTGCCAAATGCGAGTGAAAATCAGCGTTGGCGTGTATGTAACAGTGCCAGTCACCAGTAGGCGGGTAAAACTTTTACGAAATATAACAATGCAATGTAGTGGGAACAACAGCCAGTTTTTAAAGAGATTCGATGTACCTGACGTAAGCGAACAAAATAATATTTCCGAAGACAAGATCATCATGATTAGCTATTATGTCATAAGCGACAAGAGTGAATAATAGGACACAAATGGGCTGATAAGGTCAGAGCAGTGTGATGGCCAGCTTGTTCATGGACACGGTTCTAATAACTTTTACCTGAGAAGATTTTGCTGCTTCATTTCAGAAGATCAACTTTTCCCTTCTTTATTCTTCATAACCTGAGAATGTGGTGACATATACCTGGGTTTACACTGCAGAAATGGTGCAGTGAAGTTTGAAAGGTTGTCCGTTCGGCCGAAACACATACTGTACGCTGAGCCGCTTCAGACAGTGCACCGGTACACACACAATTATGTCAAAATACGTGGTTTTGGCGAGTTACCTTGTAAACGTAGTCTTAAATGAGTTATAAAATCTTAAATGACCGTAAAGAGTTTGGAGAAAATAGGGTATGTGTCAGATCCGTGTCATGTGCATCAGGTTTTAAAGTCTGCATGAAATCAAAATTGTCTTTATTTACTTTACTAGTGCACATTGCTAGTCTCGATGTTAACAATTAATCCGTGCAAGTTAATCCGCTGAAAAAAAATTTTTGTCTTGGTAATCTTTAATCAAAATCTGAACATTTACTTCCGCTCTGGAATGGCATTCCTTCTCTAATGACGTCAGTTTGACGGCTTGGGCAGAATATACTTAAACACGCCCCTCCGACCGTTAGGTTGCTATGAGTGAGAGACAGAGAGGAGGAGCGCAAAAATAAAACCCTGCCCTCTATTCAGTATTCTGTTTCTGCTGGAAATACGTCATTACACTGAAATAAAGTCGGCAGCAATTTCCAGTTCACGTAGACTTTAAAGAAACAACGCTGCTTTTAAAGTAAAACCTGCTGAAGTCTGTCAGTGATGGAAATTAAAGAACAAAAGCAAAAGAGAAATCCCTCGACTGCTTTAGTCGCTGATTAACTTTTGTAGCTTGAATAAAGATTAATCTGTATGGTTTATGCATACACAATTTATAGTTTATGTGAAGATTGTTTTAAAATCACCTAATATTTCAGAGCCTATGAAATGTTAAAAATAATGGATTTCAACTATACTGTCAATTTTGAATGGCTATAATTAATAGGGAAAATTGAGGAAAAATGCATTTAATAGAGACACCAGTAGCAGTATTGGTATCAATACTTCATTAATAATAGGCTACTTAGTAAATAGATGCCATTAAAAGCATATTTTAAAATATACTATCTTTGCTGTTTCTACATTAATTTGGAGGTTCAATGTGAAATTATGACAATATAAATATGCGATTAATCATGATTCATTACAGAAAAATGTGTGATTAATTATTTTTTTAATCGACTGACAGACAGCACTAATGTTAACCTTTTATAGATTTTAGATTTCAATTTAATGTCTAATTTTATAGGTCCCCCCAGAAAGAGATCTGATAATCTGACCCATGTTAAACCGTTAACATGGGTGCGGGGGGAAAATATGCACCACATACGCACTGAAAACAGAGTTTGTAAAAAAAAAAAAAGATAAATCAATAAATCTGTTTGTTGTTTTTTAGTAAAATAAAGGACAAATTAAAACCATTGTAAATATGTTTAGTCATTGTAGTAGTAATAAATGCCTGTTTTTGCAAAAAGAGTTTCATGGCCGGTAAAAAAATTTTGAATTTAGTTTGAAGTTATTTATATATATATATATATATATTTATATAAATGTAATTTCATATTTAAGTAATAATTTCATATTAATTAATTGTTCTAATGTATATAATTCATTTTTTTGCACTAAAATTTTATATCTTTAAATTTTACATTCCTCTAGTACATTTCTTCTCTCTCCAAATAATGTATTATATATTAATGCATTATATATTAAAATAAATATTATACAATAATAATAAGAAGAATAATTTTTTATTATTGTTGTGGCCTTTATTAGCATATTTAAATAATTGTTTAGTATATTCATTTTATTTATGCTTCATTCTGATGCGTTTGGAGAGAATATCTAACATTACAGAGTCAAAGCTCACCATTTTGCAAAAAAAAAAAGTAAATAAATAAATACAATTATATACGAGGGTATTCTAATCGAAGGTTAAGGAATTATAGCTCTTTAATATGTACTTCCCCCCTTTTTCAAGGGACTATAAGCAATTGGACAATTGACTCAAAAGCCATTTCATGGACAGATGTGCGCTTCCTTTGTTATTTCTACCTAAATTGACCATTCGCAAAGAGCTTGATTGACAGGCGATCTGACCAATCAGAACGTGGATATTATGTGCCGCCGCTGCTATCCGCCATCTTGCCCGACATCCACGGCCGGCCAAATTATTACCCCCTCGTTGAAATCGCTACCTGATTGCCTAATCCTAACCCCTCCCCCACACCTAACCCTAAACCTACACTGTAAAAAGTGATAAGTGGACTTAACTTAAAAAAATTGAGGAAACCTGTTGCCTTAGAATTATTAAGTAAATAATAATTTTTAAAAATAAGTTAAGTGAATTGTCAAGTTTTTTAACAAATCATTTTAAGGCAACAGGTTTCTTCAATTTTTTTAAGTTAAGTCAACTTATCACTTTTTACAGTGTACCAACACTAGGCAATCAGGTAGCGATTTCAACGAGAGGGGGTAATAATTTGGCAGTAAAATGGGCACAACACTGGTGCTATATGCATGGCTTGCAGCGTTAGGATATTGAGTGTGAAAATACTGAGTGTTAAATAATAAAATGATATGTTAAAACGTGTGCTCTTATCATTCTGCGGACAAAATCCCGTGAACTTCGCCCTGATCGGGAGCTGTTTATGCACATGTGCGCTCATCTGTTTTCAGTGCATCTAACCTCGCGTCGCTTCATGTCATCTTTCCACTCATTAAACTATGACAGGTCCTTTACTGCATAAAGAGCATCACTGCGACACTCTAAAGTGATGAAACTATGGCGTCATGTGCTTTCTAAAACCATTTTCATAGGTTTCACATGATATTTTTGGCTCTGAAAATATGTAAATGCACATGCCCAGTAGCCGCAGCTGTATCCCTTCTAGCCTTATCCACAAATCAGACAGAGGAGTAGATTAACTTTGGTGGACTTTCACTTGAAAAGTTCAGCGGTTAACAGAAAATACGTTCTGATGTTTATTTATGTTCATTTCGTGCGTTACATAAATATGAAAAGACGATCGGTTCATGTGTTTGAACCGTTTGAACTGAGGCAATTTCATTGATCTGTCACGACACATTGAAGAGCCACAGAGCGGTATTTATTGTTTGAATTTATTTAAAAATGACTGTTTAAAAGCTGAGAGTCCTGAGACCTTGTTTCATATCAGAAGTAACCTGCTCTTTCTTCTCTGTCAGTGTGGTGTCAGTTTCCTCTTTGCTCTGCGATGTATTTTTCACTGCGTGAGAACATGTATGTAGTGTGAGAGCGACACTGTTTGTCGGCCATGGCAACTAAGGGTGGGCAGGTTTTGCGGACAGTCAATTAAGCAGGTAAAAGGTCTGGAGTTGATTCTAAGTGTGCCATTTGCATTTGGAAGCTGTTGCTGTGAACCCACATCATGTGGTCAGAGGAGCTCTCCATGCAAGTGAAACAGACAATTGTTAGGCTTCAAAAACAAAACAAATCCATCAGAGAGATAGCAGGAACAGTGGCCAAATCAACAGTTTGGTACATTCTGAGAAAAAAAGAACAAACTGTTGATCTCAGCAACATAAAAAGGCCTGGACGTCCATGGAGGACCACAGTTGTGGAGAGTTGTGGACCTCTCCATGGTAAAGCAGCCATATCACCCTGTAGCCAAAGACTGGTTGCCTACGAAGCTAAGCAGGGCTAGGCTTGGTCAATACCTGGATGGAAGACCTCCTGGGAAAACTAGGTTTCTGCTGGAAGAGGTGTTAGTGAGGCCAGCAGGGGGTGCTCACCCTGTGGTTAGTGTGGGTCCTAACGCCCCAGTATTGTGACGGGGACTCTATACTGTAAAAAGCACCGTCTTTCGGATGAGACGTTAAACTGAGGTCCTGACTCTCTGTGGTCATTAAAAATCCCAGGATGTCCTTGGAAAAAGAGTAGGGGTGTAAGCCCGGCATCTTGGCCAAATTTGCCCATTGGCCTCTGACCATCATGGCCTCCTAATCTTCCCCATACACTGATTGGCTTCATCACTCTGTTTCCTCTCCACCAATAAGCTGGTGTGTGGTGGGCGTTCTGGCGCACTATGGCTGCCGTCGCATCATCCAGGTGGATGCTGCACACTGGTGGTGGATGAGGAGATTCCCCCCCTTTCATGTAAAGAGCTTTGAGTACCCAGAAAAGCGCTATATAAACGTAACAGATTATTATTTATTATAAAGAAAAACCATTTCACAACATCCAGCCAAGAGAAGATCACTCTCCAGGAGGTAAACGTGTCACTGTCAAAGTCTACCATGAAGAGAAGACTTCACAAGAGCAAATACAGAGGGTTTACCACAAAATGCAAACAAGGCCAGATTAGACTTTGCCAAAAAACATCTAAAAAGCTAGACCACTTCTGTAAAAGCATTCTTGGGATGACTGAAATTAAGATCAACCTGTACCAGAATGACAGGAAGAAAAAACATATGGAGAAGACTTTGAACAGCTCATGATTCAAAGCATACAACATCATCTGTGAAACATGGTGGAGCAGTGTGATGGCATGAGCATTGCTTCCAGTGGCACTGGGTTACTGGTGTTTATTGATGACATGTCAGAAGACAGAAGCAGTCTGAATTAGCAGAAGATTAATTCTGAAGAATATAAGGGATATACTGTCTACCCAAATTCAGTCAAAATGTCGCTGTACTAGATCAGGTTCTTGTATTCGGTTAAATGTGCTTTCTCTGCTTATGCTCCTTGGGCCTGGAATGAATTGCAAAATGTAATTAATCTTGATACACTTCCAACATTGAGTACTTTTAAATGTCTTTTGTATAATGTTTTAAAGGATATCTGTAATTGTTTTTCATGATCAGATTTTATTTATGAATTGTGATTGTGTAATTTGTGGTACTGTCTCTGTGACTCTTTTGTATGAAACTTTATGTGCTGCCGTCTTGACCAGGTCTCACTGGAAGAAGAGATAGCAATATCTCAATGTGATTTCCTGGTTAAATAAAGGAAATAACCCACAGCAAACGGTCTTGGCCCAAATGTGGCCTCAAGCTGGCACTGCTGGGCTCCTGTCAGCAATGGCATGTACCCATTCAGCCAGAGCTGGGCCATGTGTGGCAATGATGGCACAGCGTGGATCACGGCAAACAATATGAGGGCTGATTGTTGGTGGGTGGAGTGTGGCCCACATCAGTCCAGTGATCATGTGGCTCAATTCAGGCAGTGACCTGACAGCATATTATGTAGACCCATGAAAAACAAGATAAATAAAATATGATAAAATGATCACAGAAAGTTAAATGTGGTATTGTTTAAATTTAATCTTTGAAATGGCAAGTCAAAACAGAATAAAACATTATCATTTCAAAATTAAGCAAATCAGTAAATCAGTCAACTGCATTAAACTGCACTTAATTATCTTAATTTGATTATATTTTATATTATTATTCTCAGTACAAATAATCTTAGAATCCTTATATGGAGAGAGAGAGAGAGAGAGAGAGAGAGAGATCATTTAACCATTATCATGTAATATTTATTTGGTTTACCATGGGGCACATCATTTTATTAATATGCTGTCATGCACAAGCATTAAATAAAATGATCATAAAAGTATTTCATTTTTATTCAAATCCTCGGCATCCATGTGATGCTTTGTGTGAGGGACAGATCCAAATTCAAACCATTCATCAGCGATGAATGGAGCTATAGTAACAATTAAAAAATTTGCCTTTAGGAAGTTTTACAACAAGTTTTACGGCAGCGATATCAAACGGTCATTGGCTCTCGCCGGTTTTGTCATAGATTGCGGCATGCTGTGTTTCCAGGGATGCGTGTTTTGAATAAAAAATGCGCGCCCTCACAGAGTGATCGATAGTGTTTTCAGTGTTTAACAACTTTAATTAACCGTTTAACCATTTTCAGCATTTAACAACCAAGTACCGCACTGCAAAATCATTGAACTGCATGTCTCCTTGAACTGAAAGCATGTCTAACAAATAACTTTCTACATCTAAATAATGATAAAACACAAGTTGTTTTGTTCGGATCAAATTTAAATGTTTGTTAAAAACTCATCTTTTCTCCCGTGCTTTTAATTGAGAGGTGATTGGGTTGTTTTAAGGTTATATGTTTTTTTCTGTTGTATTTAAGCCTATGCAATACTAATGCAGCGATTAGGTTTGTCCACTTTTTAAATGCTGTAATTAGGTTTAAGTTTTATGTACAGCACTTTGGTCAACTAAAGTTGTTTTAAATGTGCTTTATCAATAAATTGAACATTGCTTGCAAAGTATTCTCAACAAAATATTAAAAATTAACATTTTATTTATGATTACATTTATTTGTCCAATTACATTTGAGCCCCTGAAAATGGGGGTACTGTGTATAAACATGGTTGTAATTCCTAAGCATTTTATGTTATATTTTTGTTAAACCCCAAAAATTAAAAGCTTAAAGCCTGCACTTCAATTTCATATTGATTGTTTCATTTTATTTCTATTCTGGTGGCATAAAGAGCCAAAATTATGAAAATTGTGTCAGTGTCCAAATATATATGGACCTGGCTGTATATATATATATATATATATATATATATATATATAGATTCACTCACAACTGCACATTGTCATAGAGTACAAACAACACACTGTCTGTTGTGGGCCTCTTTATTTAAAAAATAAATAAATAAATAAATAAATAAAATATATATAAATATATAAATATATATATACTGTATATACAGGTGCATCTCAATAAATTTGAATGTCGTGGAAAAGTTCATTTATTTCAGTAATTCAACTCAAATTGCGAAACTTGTGTATTAAATAAATTCAATGCACACAGACTGAAGTAGTTTAAGTCTTTGGTTCTTTTAATTGTGATGATTTTGGCTCACATTTAACAAAAACCCACCAATTCACGATCTCAACAAATTAGAATATGGTGACATGCCAATCAGCTAATCAACTCAAAACACCTGCAAAGGTTTCCTGAGTCTTCAAAATGGTCTCTCAGTTTGGTTCACTAGGCTACACAATCATGGGGAAGACTGCTGATCTGACAGTTGTCCAGAATACAATCATTGACACCCTTCACAAGGAGGGTAAGCCACAAACATTCATTGCCAAAGAAGCTGGCTGTTCACAGAGTGCTGTATCCAAGCATGTTAACAGAAAGTTGAGTGGAAGGAAAAGTGTGGAAGAAAAGATGCACAACCAACCGAGAGAACTGCAGCCTTATGAGGATTGTCAAGCAAAATCGATTCAAGAATTTGGGTGAACTTCACAAGGAATGGACTGAGGCTGGGGTCAAGGCATCAAGAGCCACCACACACAGGCGTGTCAAGGAATTTGGCTACAGTTGTCGTATTCCTCTTGTTAAGCCACTCCTGAACCACAGACAACGTCAGGCGTCTTACCTGGGCTAAGAGAAGAAGAACTGGACTGTTGCCCAGTGGTCCAAAGTCCTCTTTTCAGATGAGAGCAAGTTTTGCATTTCATTTGGAAACCAAGGTCCTAGAGTCTGGAGGAAGGGTGGAGAAGCTCATAGCCCAAGTTGCTTGAAGTCCAGTGTTAAGTTTCCACAGTCTGTGATGATTTGGGGTGCAATGTCATCTGCTGGTGTTGGTCCATTGTGTTTTTTGAAAACCAAAGTCACTGCACCCGTTTACCAAGAAATTTTGGAGCACTTCATGCTTCCTTCTGCTGACCAGCTTTTTAAAGATGCTGCCCACACTGCCAAAAGCACCAAAAGTTGCTTAAATGACCATGGTGTTGGTGTGCTTGACTGGCCAGCGAACTCACCAGACCTGAACCACACCAGACCTTGTCAAGAGGAAAATGAGAAACAAGAGACCAAAAAATGTAGATGAGCTGAAGGCCACTGTCAAAGAAACCTGGGCTTCCATACCACCTCAGCAGTGCCACAAACTGATCACCTCCATGCCACGCCGCATTGAGGCAGTAATTAAAGCAAAAGGAGCCCTTACCAAGTATTGAGTACATATACAGTAAATGAACATACTTTCCAGAAGGCCAACAATTCACTAAAACTGTTTTTTTTTTTTATTGGTCTTATGAAGTATTCTAATTTGTTGAGATAGTGAATTGGTGGGTTTTTGTTAAATGTGAGCCAAAATCCTCACAATTAAAAGAACCAAAGACTTAAACTACTTCAGTCTGTGTGCATTGAATTTATTTAATACACGAGTTTCACAATTTGAGTTAAATTGCTGAAATAAATTAACTTTTCCATGACATTCTAATTTATTGAGATGCACCTGTGTATATATACTATTACTGCATGCACACATCTATTTTAATAGTAAGAAAGGAAAGCGTGGGAAACTGCTGTGTGGTCTCGAGAAGAACAACAGACAGAAGAGAGAAACAGAGAGAAACAGAAAACATTTATCAATAGTGCCACGTAATGACAATATCTCCAGAATATAAAACGTTTGCAGCCAGCACACTGACACACAGAGAAACACGTCAGATGATGATCACGAAAAATATATTCTCAGGCACATGAGAACACATATATGCACATGCAGTCATACGAACAGACACGTTTAGGAACAGGCATACACACACATTTATAAAGATGCTTTTTAAAGATGCTTTTTCATATAATGGTGAGTTTTGGATGTCAAGCGAGGACAAACTGGCAACAGATTGAAATAAATCTCTTTTTGTCTCACATGAAATGCACTCTCTGATTCACAGGATTTCTCTGAACCAAATGAGCGATGGGCCCAACTGAAAGCAGGTCATACCAACCACACAACTAACCATGGAACACACACACACTTACACACTCACACACAAGAGCCAGTTTAACATGGAACACAAACACTCAAACTTCACACACACACACAGCCTTTTTACCATGGAACACTCATTTCTCAACCTGTGGTCACATCCCTACCCAGAATGCACTCTGGCTGCGGTGACTCATGGCATTCTGATAATCACCCAAAAACTGAAGTTCCACCGAACTCGAACGTGGGGGTGTAAGGAAAGAGACACGTGGATTTACAAATGTACAGATAGATAGATGTATGGATGTACGGATGGATGATGAACACAATTTTCATTTTTTTCTTAAATTCACATTTTTAAGAAGAAACATCTATTACCATTACCATATGCATATACATATTACCATACCTTATGCACACTGATACCAGTATGGATGTATGTATGTATTTAAATTTTATATTGTTTATATATTATTGGATTTAAATAATTGAATTACGAACAATTATGAAAGTTCTTCCAATAACGTTAATGGAATGTTCATTCAGCGTTATGTGGTCTTTAATAATGTTCTCAAAACATTAGCACTATAACTATATTATTTATAGATGAAACTTTTATCTAAAGCGTTTTAGTTAGACGTTCATCTGACATTTTTATTTCTTGCTCCAGAACATTCAGAGAACATTCAAAAGTAACATTCCCATAATGTTTGTCAAATTATAAAATGGAATGTTCTTTTAACATTCATATAACATATAACCCCCCCCCCCCCATTTTTTTTTTTTTTTAAGAAATTAAAATTTTGAATGTTCAGAGAACCATATTTTCTATTTTCATAAACTAATGGAAACATTAGCAAAACATATTTTTGAGCCCTATAGAATTTTGTTGTAATTTTGTTACAATTCTGTGACAGTAAGAAATGTATGATAGACTTCTTTTTTTTTAAATCATTTTCATTTAAATCATTAATGGTAATCATGAGACTGCTTTTATCTGTTTATATCACTTGTGTACATCTAAATACTGCTGAACTGTTATCTGTTGGATACCATTTATCATCTAATTTCTCTATGTGAAGGTATGATTTTATCAGGACTGCAGACAGCATCATATTCCATCCATCTGACTGAGATAAAAAAAAAAAAACGCATGCATGCAACATTAACTCTTAAAGATAACGATTCATTCATTGCATAACCAAAAAATGTGTGCACAGCGACACTTTGCACAATAATTTGTGTAGCATGCTATCTTTCTTCACAATACTTGCTAACCTGTTGAGTATTTAATGCATTGACATTCAAACATTTAAGCGTGCAAATATACGTTTTGCGGTCGTTATATATTTGCTGTATTATATGCACGCACACACAGTGTACTGCATGTAAATGTGTCTGTCTGCATTTAGTGCGAACAACATCTCTACATCCTGTCCCGAGCTCTGAGCTCTCCTTTTTGTCTGGCACATGCAAACCTCTGTCTGCACCACAGGAAATCAACAGGTCTAATATACACACACACATACAGACACAAACACTAACCCATACATAGACACACACGACCGTGCATAAACACGCACATGCATTTAGAGCCGTGTGTCTCTGGCGCTGTAGCACGCAACATGCACAAAACACACAAGCAAAACTGTACATTAACGTGAGCAGAAATACAAATGCACCGTACACACCGACATAAGATACAATAGATGCATTTGATGCATGCAAAATTGATAAGTCAGAATATCTGCACAGGTACTTTAGAAACCTCATGCAGGTCTGGCATGAGAAGCGATGTGTTTGTTTCATCAAAGCCAAACGCAACCGAAACTGAGAAAATTTCATGCTGTGGGAGAGAGAAAACAAGAAATACGAACGCGGGATCGATTGGCACGGCTTGATTTGACACACATCTGCATGTTTGAAGTGCTCTGAATGGTAAGGAGCCGAGGTTGGTGGTTGGGTTTTGGTCGACCATGCTCTGGCCCAGATCTGGTGTGATCTGGTCTGGTCTGGTTTGAGGAATGTGAGATGGTGAATCTTGAGGTGGAGACCGTGGCTTTCAGGGCTCCCACGCAGTGGAGTCTGCCAGTGGAACTCTGTAACCCCACATTAATGTAGTTTTATCCCGTCAGCAGCGGTGATGGGTCACAGAGCAACCCCAGTGTGGAGGTCATTTCTGTGAAGATGACTAAGGCGAAGCAGTATTATTAGCTTAGGAAGCTTATTATTAACCCAGTTTACACTGATTACACTTAAAAAAAAAAAATCATATTTTTAGTAAGTATGTTTGTTTTGTTTTCCAGTAAAAATATCTAAACTCTATAAAATTAAATTTTAAAAAATCACAGTTTTCTTTTCATGTGATGCATTTTCTATTTAAACAGGAAGTTTGGGGCGGGACATAGAGGGGTTTGTGCCATACTTTAAATAGCCAATAGATTTTAATTTACATTGTAAACCCTGAACCATGCTAGAAGTAGGTGATTTTCATTCTAGAGTGCATTTGATTGGACACATTTTGTTTGTAAATTCCCCTGAGAGCAAGACGAGTCATCATTTTAGAATATTTTTTCGGTCTGTTTTCCCAGATAAGAAAGACTGTACACGTTTTATGTGTATCTGCTAAATCCGAACTTTTGGTCAACTTTTTTGAGTACACTAGCATGTAGATGACCTCAAAGATAACAAACATGGATTAAAAGCCACACAACTCCAAATGTGACCTTAGTAGCACATATTAGAAATAAGTATCAAAGTCTTGTATATGGTTGTATATTGTATGTATATATGTATAGTGGAGTTGTGAAGATGTCATCAGCTTCATTATTGGGTTGGTTGATATTTTTAAGTTGATGAGTTTTAGACTTTTTTTTTTTGCCAAAACTGACAAAATGTTGCCTATCTTAGCTTAAAGAGATAGTTCACCCAAAAATAATATCGTCGTCATTTACTCATCAATACTGATTTATTATCTTATACATATTGTTCTGCGTATTAGAAAAAGTCATAGAAGTTTGAAATGACATAAGGTGAGCAAATAATGTCAGAGTTTTACTTTTTGAGTGAACTAAGTATGTTTAAGGATGCATGGACGCAGTGACATAATTATGCTGCCTTCTATGATACTTTCTTTGGTCAGCATTGCACATATTGTTTCACAATACAGAATGCAATCATTTTATTTTGGGGTGAGCTATCCCTTTAAACAAATTACTTAAATAATTCCACTAGTGTTTCAAGCGTTGTAGTATTGAAGTTCTCAACATAGCGGCATGATCTAAACAAGTTCATAGGTCTCTGAGTATTTGCACTTACACCATAACTGTAGTGAGTACTGACGACGCTTTCTCATGAGAAAAATAATTTTGTAAAAGCCACATAAACCCGACAGACATGATCTTTAAGGAACTTAACGAAGGGGTAGTGGGTGTTAGGAGACTGTGTGAAATATTGGAGTGAGGGTGCAGATTGTGCATTTCAGTAACTGAGAACTTCTATGCAGAGAATTTGGTTGTACCAGATTAGAAGGTATCATTGACGCAAGAATGTGGGCCATCATAGATGATACTCTGTATTACTAAATGCTCATTAATATGCATATAACATTTAGCCAGTGCTTTTTTCTTTAATATTTAGATTCAGAAGAAAATGCATTCGGCTGGTATGTTTTTCTGCCAGTAAAGGCTCTGTGGTTGAGAGAGAGTGTGAGAAAGCGGAAGGCGGGAGGTTTGGGTACAGCTCTGTGGAAAGGGGCGGAGCTTAGCAGGCTGGCAAGGCGATAAACAGTGCAAACTATTTTTTTATCTCTCACTTTCTCTCTTTTAAGATTGAAACTTGATAATTGCTTGTATTGTACAACGGAAAGATGTTCTGACCTAATATACTATGGCCTGGTTTCACAGACAGGGCTTAGACTAAACCAGGATTAGGCTATAGTTCAATTAGGACATTTAAGCAATTTTCCTTCACATGCCTTAGAAAAAACATAACTGGTGTGCATCTTGAGACAAAACAAAGGCACTGATATTTTAAAGATCAGTCAGTGCAAGTTTCTTTCAGTTGAAACAGTTCAGAATTACATTTTAGTCTGGGACTAGACTTGACTAGACTAAACCAAACCGGGGGTACGTCTTTCTAACTAATTGGACAGTTTTTATGTATCAGACAAAAATAGGATGTTGAGAGTGAATGTTTAGAGATTCCCATTATTTTCAAAAAACCTGACCTATTCAATTGGTATCAACAGTGGCAAGAAAAAAACAAGAACGATGAATCGAAACTCTACCATCAGCAACGGTACCTGTGAGAAAAAACGGATCCAACACTTTTTTGAGCTTTGTTATTTTAGATGTGTGAGAAGCCAGGGATTGACACAAATGTTATCTTTCATTAACACATACAGGCAGCCACTTCCCCTTGGAGAGGATCTCAAACAGCACAAGACAAAAACAGGCAAATGAGATTAATTTAGACAGAGTGCTATAATATTATATAATAATAAGTTCCTTATATATATAAGCTCGATACCATAGAGCCCCCCCACATAACAAATCCCAATTTAACCCCTGGCGGTAGGTAAGGTTACTTTGTGGTCTCTATACACTGTATAATTTTAATATAAGAATAATTCACTGAATATGAACATTTCAGTTTCCACACAGAGAGAAGAGGTGCCAGTAAGAGAGAAAGTGATCAAATGTGGGGCAGGCTGAGTGTGTGTGCAGGAACACGTTGAACGTTGCTGTGAAAGGTTGGTTTTTTGTGGTGCATTTTCTGCTGAAGTGGCCTCACGAATATCTTTTTCCCTGCTGATGAATTAACTACACATTCACATCTTTTTTCTAGATGTCAACACATCTTAACAAAGTCATCATGTCAGCAGACAACTAATTGTTGATCTTGCATTTCCTGTCGGTTAATATCATGCATGTGTGCTACTAGTTGTACAGCATAGCAGACTCAAGCATGTTATAAATCTTTATATATAACCCGTGTAAAATATTTCGAAGTGAAACACAACATATATGCTTAAAATAAAATAATTTTAGCACCACTAGTGTCAACACAATTGCTCAGTTAATTATTGTTTCCAAGGTTCAGGTTTACATTGGTTGGACTAAGAGACAATCCTGTCCCAAAGTCACACGATTGATTAATGGAATAGTTCACCTAAAAATGAGCATTTGCTGAAGATTTACTCACCCTCAGGCCATTCACGATGTAGATGAATTTGGTTCTTCATCGTAACAGATTTGGAGAAATTTAGCATTTCATCACCTGCTCACCAATGGATCCTCTGCAGTGAATGGGTGCCATCAGAATGAGAGTCCAAACAGCTGATAAAAACATAACAATAATCCACAAGTAATCCATACCACTCCAGTCCATCAATTAATGTCTCGTGAAGTGAAAAGCTGTGTGTTTGAAAGAAACAAATTCATCATTAATGCGTTACGGCTTAAAAAGTTCCTTCTAGTCAAAATACCCCATAATAATGCTTGCTTCAGTAAAAAAAGTTAATCTGCTGTGGTCTTCTCGCATCGTAATCTACCAACAAATTGGTTTAGAATTGTTTTGGACTGTTTACGCTTGTAACCTGCATATTTCTCTCTAGATTCAGAAAAACAATGTTTTTTTCACTGGAGAAACTAATATTATAGAGGACTCATTTCAGTAAAGGTTTGAAGGAAGCAAAGAATTGAGGTTAAAAACATCTTGAATTTATTACAAACAGCTTCACAAGATATTAATTGATGAAGTTGAATTTTTGTGGTGTTTTTATCAGCTATATGGACTCTCATTCTGACGGCACCCATTCACTGCAGAGGATCCATTGGTAAGGAAGTGATGTAATGCTACATTTCTCCAAATCTGATCTGATGAAGAAAAAAACTCATCTGCATCTTGGATCACCTGAGGGTGACTGAATTTTCAGGAAATTTTCATTTTTGCGTGAGCTATTCCTAAGTCAATGTTGTTTTAATAGGGTCAGTGTTGATAAGCAGTATGATTCTGGGATTCATGAAATCGAAATGGCTGACTGTAGTTTCTCATATTCTTTTCTCATCCTTCCATCCAAAAGCCTCGATCCCCCTTAAGCGGCATAGCCAGATTTAGACTCTGGGCGTTCGCTTTTGGTCCGAAAATGTGTTTGAAGTGAAGATGGCCACCTCATCACTGTATTTTTCCTTCTGTCCTTTGCTGTGTTCCCCCTTTATGAGTTGCACATGGGGCAGCCTGCAATTTATACACCACAAAATAAGCCCCTGCACATCTGCGCTCGCAACCGCACGCTCTAGCCACCACCCCGCTCTGCCCCACCCGTGGGGTGGAGGGACATTGGCAGCATTCGGCCCACCGCAGGTCTCTCAGCAAAACACTGCAGTTATATTAAACTTAAATACAGGGGCTTGATAAACAAGAGAGAGAGAAAGAAAAAAAAAACATCTCTGTCCGATCGCTGCAGTGCTGCTTCCACCATTTTTGCTTGTGGTTAGTGAACGACGCTGCTAAGAAACCCTTTTCCCAAAACACAGAGCAGATGGTGTTTGTGTCTGTGGAAAGAAGCTGGACGGCCCCATCCTCAATGTCCAATACACTCTTCGGGAAGACACGCACTTGTGGTGTACTTGCTAAATTTATACATGTGCATAAAAATCAGAATATGGCTGTTAAACTTGACATTAAAATTATTTGTCTTATACTGTGTTTCATCTATGCACACAATTCCATAAAAAATTTAAAAAATGTTGCAAAAGCTAATGCTGTATGTAATGCAGTCTTAATACAATTTTACCAATAGTCAGTGACTTAATGTGTAACATACAGCAACAGTAGCAAATAACAATAGATTGAATGCATCAAGATGCTCTCTAGGGTGAATTTGACCTGCAGCCTACACTTCCTCAAACAAAAGAAAGCCTTCCATACTGTTCTGGTATCGAATGCCCACATGGATTCAATCAATTCTCAATGAATAAAATTCAAGTTCCTCTCTACAGTGTTTTCTCTTTATCCAGTTTCACTCATGTGACAATGACGTTGAAGAGGTAGATCCCACACAGGTGCACATACAAACACACTGACCGAGCTGGGTGATTCTCTCGGGAAACTTTGTGAGGTTGGAATAAGGTTGATAAAAGCCCTGAAGTCATTCTGTGGCCTCACCATAGGCCACACTCCCTGGAAGTGTGTTATTTGCCTCACGCACACACACATCCACTGTGTCATTTTCCCTTTGCTGCTGACTGACCAGCGCACAAGTGCTCATTTTCAAGGCTCTGTGGCTGCAAAGTGGCATGTTACAACATAAACTCAATCACACATCTATCTATCTATCTATCTATCTATCTATCTATCTATCTATCTATCTATCTATCTATCTATCTATCTATCTATCTATCTATCTATCTATCTATCTATCTATCTATCTATCTATATGTCTGTCTGTCCGTCTGTCCGACCATACATCCATTGGTCAATCCATTGGTCTATCTATCTATCTATCTATCTATCTATCTATCTATCTATCTATCTGTCTGTCTGTCTGTCTGTCTGTCTGTCTGTCTGTCTGTCTGTCTGTCTGTCTGTCTGTGTCTGTCTGTCTGTCTGTCTGTCCGTCCGTCCGTCCGTCCGTCCGTCCGTCCGTCCTTCTTTCTTTCTTTCTTTCTTTCTTTCTTTCTTTCTTTCTTTCTTTCTTTCTGTCTGTCTTTCTGTTGTTCTATCTCATCAACTGTTCTCTCTGTCCATCTGTCTAACTTTCTGTCTATCTGTTGTTCTATCTCATCAGTTGTTCTATCTATCTATCTATCTATCTATCTATCTATCTATCTATCTATCTATCTATCTATCTATCTATCTATCTATCTATCTATCTATCTATCTATCTATCTATCTATCTATCTATCCATCCATCCATCCACCCATCCCAGAACACCTGCCTAACAATATACAGCAAGCATGTAGTAAAGCCTTAGTAACCAGCCAAAACAGCCTGACAACCACCTACTGTAGAAAAGCCTTAGCAACAAGCTAACAATGCCATGGAAACCATCCAGAACACCTTAGTATTTCTTAGTTGTCTTATATATCAGTTGGAATGGTGCATCAAAACTGCATCAAACATCAGATTTAATCTGGGGACAAATTTCACACACACACACACACACACACATGCATACCAACATGCACAGTTAGATGGTGTAGATAAAAAGATACACATGTTTGCTTTTAACAAGGCCACTGAAATCAGGCCATATATGAAAGGTGTGTCAAATACCGCAAATATTTTGGAAATAAAAAGTAGGCCGCCCACAGCCATGTCAACATCATAAAGCACAGAGTATTGGGTACAAATGAGGGTAAAAATCGAGCGGGGGGCCTAATTAAATGACTGGCATGGCTGTTTTTAATGAGGCTAACATTGAGATACTATCAAGTGGTGAGTGAGGGTGGAATGGTGGTTTAACATACTCAAAACCACCAAAACACACTCGCACACACACACCAGCACTCTCTTTTCTCCAATAATCATCTTACATCCCACATTTCTGCAGTGTCTTTCACTTGAGAGTTTGTGTCACATTTCAGCTTCGTGGTCCCTCTTCTAGAAGGTCCCATCATCATCCGAGAAACCATTAAAAAAACACCCATCAGCCAATCAGATGGGTGTGAAACACACTGGGAAAGAAACGAGAACTTCACTGCATGCAAGTGAGAGAGAGAGTCATGTGACTTGAGGTCCACCAATCAGATCATGGGATTGCCGTGCAGCAGCCCTACCGCGGGAGCTGTGACCTCGGATACCTCAGACATGCGACTGACAGGCCGTTACCACGGAAATCACAAATGTGAGAGCGTCAGACACCTGAACTTTCAACTACCTGACTAAAACCACGTTGAGAGTACAAACACCAATACTAGAGAGACAGACAGACAAAAGTGTCCATCGTCAAAGGTGAGTCCATCGCTCAGAGTGGCTTGGTCTTTCTCTCTCTTTCTCTCTCACTCTCGCTCGCTCTCACCACACGGCACATATGCTGTTCTGTTAGTCGGCTTGTGGCGAAAGATTCCTGTGGCACTCTCAAGCCCCAAATTCTTGGTTGCAGGCAGTCTATGTAGTTTCTCTATTTCTCTTTCTCCGACTGTCATTCTCTCAGGCTGAAGTCGGTGAGGCGGCGGAGAGGCCAGTTCTTTTCCCTCCCGAGCGGGACACATGGCTTCAAACAGCATCTTCGACACATTCTCCAGCTACTCGCCCAGTTTACTGCGAGGTAAGTCACCCATCGTGGCGTTCCCTTCCCTCCTCCTCCACCGCTGTGGTGACCAGAAAGCTGTCAGGCGTAGTCGTAACGTTCATAAGAGTGTATCTGCTGTAGTTTGCTGTGAGTCTGTGGCAGTTTAGCAGTTCTGAAAGTGTGACAGTGCATGCTTGGGTTTGACGTGTTGCATGTGGACTACAAACTCACTTGAGAACTATTATCTAACACTTTTTAAAGTGCAATCTGTCCGTTTAAAGCATAGACCAGTTAACACTTGTTTTGCTTTGAAAACAGACTGCTTAAAATGTCTGTTGATGTAAAAGAGCATCATGTAATTCTATGTATATATGTTTGAGCCTTTACGGCCTTCCATAGATGCGGTGAAACCTAGATCAGGGTATTCAATGCACAAATCTGTGCATATGAGTTACCTGCGCATTTGTCTCCCGTAAGATGTTTGTTTTATAATGCCGCAGTCTGTTTGGAGCAGTTCTGATGGGTTTGGATCATAATGGCCTGCTCACCGCAAGCATTAGCACCATAAACGCTCTCTCAGCGCAGGGCGCAAGGGAGGAACCAGCTAGACCAACCTTTACTGGAACTCACAAACCAGTCAACTTCTGGAGCCAGGGCACTCTCGGCCTTTCTGTGGTCGCCGTGTATATGTGTGGGTACGAGCCCAAGTCAACATTAGTGATTTACTGGCATCTGCATCTCCTGAGCTCCTCAGAAGAAGCCATTTGTCACTATGGTAACGTCAACATGTGATGAGGTGCTTCCAGCCCTTGGATCAAATCCGGTTTTGTTTTAAAAACAATGTGGAATAATTCTCTTCATGAAGTGCTCATTTAGGGCGAGATGAAGATTTAAATCAATGTGAGGTCAAAGCTGATATTTAATGCATGTATCTGGTCTAATTGTACGTGATGCATCACTGCAATAACTAGAAATAAAAAAATGTTTGACTTCATAACGAAATGCTGACGTCACAAATTCCTCCACCTGTCATTCACATATGCAATTCTGTTTTCACAATCAAATCAACTTCTAATGGATAAACTGAAGACCTGTCATACATTTTTCAACATTTTTCTTAGAAATATGTAATATTAAAGGTGGGGTAAGTGATTTCTGGTAGCCAGTGCTGACATTTGAAATCACCAAAACAAACACGCCCCTACCCCAAAAGGGTCTCGCCCCTATTTTGATAGCTCCGCCCCACACATACGTACGGCAACGATTAGTTCTGCACTCTCAGAAATAAAGGTACAAAAGCTGTCACTGGGGCGGTACCTTTTCAAAAGGTACATGTTTGTACCTAAAGAGTCCATTTTGGTACCTTAAAGGTACATATTTGAACCTAATAGGTACAAAAGTGTACCTTTTGAAAAGGTACCACTCCAGTGACAGCTTTTGTACCTTTATTTCTGAGTGTGTGAAACAAAGCAGAACTCATTATAATCAGCGATGCTGTCTACATTGGGCGCGCCGCGACAAATCCCCGACAGTAAACTGCTGCCGCATTCTATTAATGACATATTGACACAAATTTCAAATGATTTTCAACGGTCGCTTTGTTGCGTCTGGTGTAGACACGGTGTGAGCCTTCTTTTGTTCCTCAGACGTTTTCCTCTTTTGTTTTTTATGCGCCATTTCTATTTTTCTGTCGTGAGCACTCTGATGAGCACTCTGTCCTCGCATCATGAGTAGACAAGTCCCTTACTGCTGATTGGCTACAAGTTTGTTTTGGTACTGGCCCGACTCAGTTTTCTAAAGCATAAAAGAAAAAATGCATACCCCACCTTTAAGGAAGAGAAATTGGTTGAAAACTGCATTTGTTAAATATGATTTTATTTTTCATAATTTTGTATGAAATGAAATATATATATATATATATATATTCACATGTTTGTGAGTGGCTTATTGCTTTTATGAAAGGGCTGCAATTGCAATATAGTATAAGATGCCAATGTGCAGTTAAATGTGAAGTTTATTAATATTTATGTTTATGCATTTGGCAGGCGCTTTTATCCAAAGCAAGTTACATTGCATTCAAGATACTGTATGTATTTCATCAGTAAGCATATTACCTGAGAATGCTGTATATTAATCTTAATTATTCTTCTAGCAAGTATTATTTATTTGTGTAGGCTGTTTACAACATAGCAACTTGGTGCATTAATGCAACTGCTTTCAAAAGCAGCTCATCCAATCGAAAATATCTGTTTCAGAAAACAAGTTGTGTAAGATCAAAGTAAAGAAGAGCAAATCACCCCTCGCCAAGATTGCAAGTGATGCTTTCGGTCTTGTTAAGTGACGCCACCCTGCCCGGCAGAGACAAAATATATACAGCCTGCCTGTGTTGTTTTTCTACTTCTTTGCAGTCCATTTCACATAGATGACTTCAGATCCATTCATATCCCACTCATCCGCTCACATGAAAGTCTAGAATTTGAGTAATTGCTGCTGAATTGATCCTCACATAGTACGGTTGAGTCTGTGTTTACATGCATCAGCAGAACTCTGAGCTGGTTAACATTACCATAGAGTCTGGGATGGATCTGTGTGAGTTAAATAAAGTAGCTCAGAATTGGACTGAGTGAGCACTGATGTCATTGGCTTTATGTAGTAAGCGGTAGCTAAATGCTAGCGGGGGTTTAGGTTTGCTATGTTACTGTAAACTCCCAGCATGCCGTTCCACTCTCATTCCACATGTTCAGTACTGGAGGGACCATCAGTCAGTGAAAGATCTTGATTGATTACTAATCAGAATAATCTGGGGAAAGTCTGTGGTGGTTACGTCCGTGTGGGATGAGCTGAGGGTTTTAGTTTGTCTTAACAAAGTGCTCACATCCAAAAATAAGGAAGAAAAAGAAACAGGGACAGAAAACAGAAGTGTCAAAATGTGTGTTTGCTTTAGTAACAGTGTTGCCATAATAAGAGTCTGGGGCAAGAGATTTTGCAGGATATTTTTTACCAGTTTAGAGTCAAAATGAAATACCTTTCGTAACTCATTTTAATTTTTTTAATTAATTTATTTCCAAATAAAACTGAAAAAATGAAGGGTGGGACTGGAGTGTTTTTAACCTGAGCTGATTCATAAAAGCAAGTGCTACATATCAGAATAGACTCAAGTGATTGGAGAGAAGAGGTTGAGAAGTAATAGAAATTTGTGATAGTAGATGGAAAATAATGTCGTTTCATAGTTTAATTGCATTTTGAGGACAGAATATGATGGTTTTTTTAAATTAGCAAAATTTTTTAATTGGCAAATATGTGCACTGATGAATCAATCACTATTATGATAACATGTATTAAGAATGTAAATAGGCTCAATTTTGATTTTGTCAGTTATAGTCTTTCTTTGTTCCTTTCTTTCTTTCTTGAATCAATGAACTATGAATTCAGTTTCTACTGTTTAGAGTCAGAACTTCTCAGATACCAAAACGCGGCTCTAATTACTATTGGAAATCATTTGTGAATATGCAATATCCTTTTTCAATTTGTTCGGCCATGAAACCAAAAGTGAATCATTTAAAAGCAGAAAGCCATTAAGTTCTCTAATCTGAGATATTCAGATATCCTTTATGTTGTGTACAAAAAAAACTAAAACATTTTGGACCCATTCACACTTTTGTGTGTGAAATCATGCTCCATTTTAGAGCATTTGCTCAAAATGTTTTCATAAGGATTAACAGTATATCTAATAATGATAATGTCTAACAAATATAGCGATCTGAATGAATTTAAACTATGATATATGTATATTTATATAGAATATTTACTCTATTATACTTGTCAAGAAGAATAGATATATAAATTCTAAGGTCTAAATAAAAACATTTATTCAAAAATATATTAAATTCAAAAAAGTTATTCCAAATTCCAAACTCAAATTTAAAGGCAACTTAATTGGATGAAGACAGTCATGACATATCCAGCAAACAACAAAATAAATAAATAATTAATTAAATAAATACAATTATAATTTTAATAATCAGTATTTTTGTCTTGTGTTGTTATCCACTAATAATATTCAACCATCATTAAAACATCATTTAAAGGATATATTTACTTGAAAGGCAAAATTTCATAAAATATTTAGACAGTTATCCAGATAATTAACCTTATTTTTCTTACTCCATTGGAAAGTTTGTTCTTGATTTAAGTATAAATATAATACAATTTACAGAGGTTCATGAATAAAACGAGAACATTTGCCTGTAGGGAAAGAATAAAAAACTTCATTTAAATACATTCATTTATCTCATTAAGTACATGTTATTAAATAAAATTATTTAATATTTGACTGGAAAACACAAATAATTATAAAAAAAATCTCCGTGCAATGATGTACGATACAGAAAGAGTCTCGTAAAACGGTTCACATATAAGAGAAAGTGAGTGAGTGTGAGAAAAAAATTGAAGAAACAAGGCGAGAGGGTGGGTGTGTGTGTGCGCGCGTGTGTATGTGTGTGTGTGTTGCGTGTTAATCTGATGCAGACTCTGTTTGCTTCTGCTGCTCACCAGCAACCACAATGAGGTCACACCTGTTGCACTGAAACAGCAGTCTAAAATACACACACACACACACACACACACGCACACACGCTCAATATATAAATATATATAAACGTCTATACAAGCCATCTACTTGCATAAATGGAAACATTCACGAACACGCAGCCACATTCACGCACATAAGAGTATGGGTCTGCTCGCATTGCTGGCCTAAATCTTAAACATTTCAATGTAAAAATGATTCACAGATCAAATAAATAATGTTCTTTTACTTATTATTTACTTATTATTGACATTTGCATATTTGTTCTAGCAACTTGTCATTTTCAGGAACACCAGTAATGCATCTCAATGCAGTTTATTTCTATATAGTTTCTATATATATGTTTTTTTTTCTTTGTTTCTATTGTTCAAACCAACAAGCACAACTGGACTCATGCAGTATTTGAGTTCAAATGGCCTGACAAATGAAAAATCTTTGGCTCAGTCCTATTCAATCTCTTACAAGCATGCACTAGGGCATCAATAATTAATATGGCTGGATATGTTTAACCAGTTGTTTACACTGTTGTTGTTTATTTTGTTGTCACATTTAGCAGCTTGTTGTCTTGTGATGTCAGGATGAGCTTGTTGCTCTTAGTTTAAAAAAAAGAAAAACTGTTTTTGATCAATTGAGTTTTAACCTTGTTGCATTTCATGTACCAAGTGTTGTGGTCTATGTGGTGTCTAAAGGGACTTCATGACTGATTTTTTTCTCACGAGTCTTCATATGAGTGTTCATATGATTTTGTCAATCGTTAACTCTACACAATATGCTTAAGTTCAAACACTCTTGAAGAATTTTTAACAAAGACAACCCTGAATACTTTTTAGAATTGTTATCTAAAGCAATTTAAAGATTTTTAAATTGTATACCTTTTTATTCATTTTGAACTCGTTACTCATCATGAAAACAGACAAATGCGCCTGTTATGGCTTTAAAGTGGAAATGAAGCAGTCAGTCAAGTTTACATTATTTAGGAAAATAACTTCCATTTTAATAAAAAAATATATAACAAACATGATTAATGTTACCATTTTAAAGAAAAAAGGTTGTTTTGTTATAGCTTTTGGAGCTAGGGCGCCGCAGTCTTGCAGAACCACAGCGTTTGATGTCACGGGGTTGGTTCGCTCCGATGGCCAGTGTAGTAATATAAGCATTTCTTTACATTTTGAACACACGCTTGTTTTGAAATGGAGCAAGATGACCTTGAAAGCACTGTTGAGTCCATAATAAGTGCAATTGCCTATGCATTTGAGCCGATACGGCGATGGGGCCGAGCAGTATTAGGGGTTGGAGAAGTCGTGAACCTGCTGGTTTGTGTGCATTTGCTGATGAAGGCGCAAAAGAAAGCTCAATTTGGTACTCACGTGCTGTCCGAGCTGAGCTGTGGCTTTTTGTGTGTGTGCGGTGCCACCGGCGCGAACAGAAATGATCTATCACAACGCGTGAGTACCGCATTTAAATCTCTATCAGAAAAGGTCTATCACAGCGTATCACAGCGTGTAAGAACCGCATTGAAATCTATTTCGTGCTGTCTCATGCTTGAATGGCTTAAAACACTTTAATGTTTAAACTAACAAGGCTTAAAACACGTGAGAATGATAAACTTTGAGGAAGCAGCACTGGCCCGAACGTTCAGATAGGTGATTAGTTAAACACTACGTCCTGTTAACAGCAGGAAAGCTAATTGTATTCGCAGGTGAACATAAAATATGATACATACAACTGGTGAACCAGGCAATGTAATGCGTATGTCTGAATGGTCTGAATAACAATAAAATGCGACATGAATGATACTGTATGAAGCGTTGTTTGTTTACATCAAGTTGCACCTCGCAATTATGAAAACAATGTTTGGGATACCACTTAGCATATAGACAGTTTGATGTTGAATATTCATCCAAATGATGGTGATAACCAAATTATTTGTGTGTTAAAATAATATTTGTGTGTTCAAAATGTAAAGAAATGCTTATATTACTACACTGGCCATCGGAGCGAACCAACCCCGTGACGTCACACGCAGTGGTACTGCAAGACGGCGGCACCCTTGTTCCAAAAGCTATAACAAAACAACCTTTTTTCTTTAAAATGGTTACATTAATCATGTTTGTTATATATTTTTTAATCAAAGTGGAAATCACTTTACTAAATAATGTAAACTTAACTGACTGCTTCACTTACACTTTAAAACATCAACCAACATCCACATGCATATTTATCACACACACACACACACACACACATATATATATATATATATATATATATATATATATATACATACAATTTAAAGTCATACCAATTTAACATTTTGGTCGACACTTTTAGTTAAAATAATTAAAGGGATAGTGCACCCAAAGATAAAAAATCTGTCATCATTTACTCACTCTCATGTCATTCCCAACCTGCATGACTTTCTTTTTTATCTGTGGAAAAGAAAGTACAAAGAATGCCATGTGTGGACCTCAAAGGTCTTCAAAATATATCAAAAGTCATTTAGGTTTGGAACAACATGCGGATGAGAAAATGATTAGAAAATTTCCATTTTTATTTGGGTTAACCTAAAGAAACTGAATTCAACTCAGAAAAACCCATGCAAGCGGTTGCCTTCAGGTTTCCACGAACGCCTCATTTTGTACAGCATGCAAACATGCGTACACAAGTATACATCTGCATGCATGCACATATGTAGACATGCATAGTGGAACCACTGTGGAATCCTGCCTGAGTCTTCCGGTTGGATTCTACCGACATGACCTCACATAACACCAAGAGCAAATCTAAACTCCATCAGCTTGAGCTACAGAAAACATCTATAATATTCTGCTCCAAAGCATTCGTGGTAAAACTTAAGGACACTGAGTGCTTCACCCACAGATTTACCAATGCAGCATGCAGGTCGTGCAAAACTTCAGATGACTGCACAGAGTTTATTAATTTCATAAACACATGGTTCGTGCTCCTATAAATTGATACTTCACTGCGCTGGAGCACATTCAAAGGCTTTCGGCTCCTGCCCATTACCCTCGGCCCCCGAAAATATCAGCATCCAAGGCAAGAACTGAAATCTGTAACCAGATATTGAGGGTCTGGATATTGGACAGGGAAGAGCGTAATGAAAACTGCATGAGGGTCTCAGCGGAGGGTCTGGCTTCTGTGTCTAATTTAGCTCAGAACAATTCCTATTTATAAAGCACAGGCTCTGTTGTGGGACTGGAGTTGATTAGGGAAATGTCCCGAGTATAAGGGGAGTGTTTTGCAGGGATTTCTTGTCACTGGTCCTGAAGCTAGCGATCAGAGATCTAATGGCTGTGATGAGTGAGAGAACTTCTCGTGTAGTCGCTCTCTTTCTTGAGAGACCGTTGTTTAGGTTGCAAACAGAGTTTTTAACCCTGTAAAGCCTGACATATGAAATAAGAGTCCAAAAATCTATTTGTTTTTGTTTATTGGATAATTATATATTATATTCATAACAATATAAAATGTATTCTTGTTTACTAAAGATTTCAGAGCAAAAAGACATGTGAACCACAACCTGAAGGTGGGCATTTTTAGAATTATACTAAAAGCCAAAGTTTTGATCATGCTAATAATGGAGGCTTTAGAAGTTTGTGTATCAAATATGATATAGTGGTCTTTATAGGGTCAAAGTTTAATTCTAGTGTTTGAGAGTCTAAATATATACAAAATGTTTATTTTTAGGTGAACTATCCTGTGCTTTTCGGTTACTGTCGAGGTAAATGCCATTAAACCTAACATGCTGATATACAGGTACCAAGCTATAGTCCTGTGTCAATTTCCTTTTTTGTTTTTATCATATTTAGTCAACCTATCCTGTTATTTGTTTAGTCAAGTTTTAGTTGCTAAAAGTCTGGAAATTTTAGTGTAGTATTAGCCAATGAAAATGTAAAAAACCTAAAAGTCCGTGTAAAGTCAATATTAAATGTGTGTTCTGAGTTTGTCACACCACAGAAAAATGTGTTATTAACCACCCAGCCAAATTTGAATGCTAAAAAAACCCGCCAAGTTGGCCTAAATAAAATAAGGTATCAAAATCTTGAAAAAATCTGCTCCCAAACGCTGGGGGCGTGTCTGCTGGTGGCGCTGAAACCACACCCACTCGCGGGAAAGCTGCCGTCTCTCTCAACTGTCTTCCTTTAGCAGCTTATTTAATAAGGAGACCGAGCTGTTTTGTAAATGATCGCAACTAGGTATTATGCATTTACGTGACGAAGGCATAGCTAGCTAGCAAACTGTAGGCTGGAGTATTGACAGTAACTCGCGATTGAGCCACAAACCACTGGTGCTAATGCGCTCTAGTTATTAGGTATAAGCAGAAATAAGAAGAATATAAACTGATACACATGGATTATTTTACCTCATCTATTTTACTGATTTATTAAATTATCATATCAATGTAAATTTACATGTAAACTCTATGAAAAACTGGTAAAAAAAAAGCTTTTCTCAAAAGCTGAAACAGTGAAATTCCTTATATTTGTTTTTATTCATTCCAATTTATATTCATGTTTTTCTATTAAAACAACAACAAAACAGACTTGTGGCACAAAAGTTGCATAAGTGCACTTATTCAGCAACCACATTCATGTTTGGATTTATTGCAGTTCCTCACTGAGAATGTCTGGCAGATTTAGTCTCATCAAACAGCCGTCTGAAGGAACACAGACTGACTCTATTACACATTAATTTGAGCAGAATATCTCAGTGTATCGTTGAACTCCAACTTAAACATTTGTCAATGTTTTCAGCTCATCTGCGCTTTTTCCACAGTGTAGAGAGAACATGTGCGAATGGTTGCCAGGTTGCAAAGATAAAGTAAAACACTGAGCAGAAAGTGTGTCCTTTTAAGAGTAAATGTCTGATAGAGGGATTTGAACCCTTGACATCTGGCAACCCCTAGCATGACAATACGTGGAGGTCTATACTTTTTCTCCCTTTTTGTTTTAAAGAAAATATATAGAGATTTTGGATATAGAGTTGTTCTGTTTTATTCTCACCTTTTTTGTCGACGATATTGCATGTTGATAGAGTCATAGTTATAGTGTTTAATGAAGTCGGTGTCGTCTCATCTTTGCCTCGCCTCTTAGTCAAGGAAAAAAGGTCATCAACATATACATTTCATTAACGAAATTAACACTGATTGCATAAGTTGTTTTATTAATTAAACTCTGACATATTTCGGAATATAACGTGTAGCTAGAAGATTTTCCATTCAAAATACTAGTACGTTTTCGAGGCTTAAAATGCTGCCTACACTAGGTTTTGGAACAGAGCCAGTGTTCTTCTTTTGTAAACCAGAATACTAGGCCTTGAAAAGGTCAATGTGTGCGCATCAAAAGTGTTTTTCATGTACGTGTACAGCGGCAGCCGTGTACTGGGTTCACCCAGAGTTAGTGTGTGCTTTCAGAGCTTGGGCGTGTGATTGTGTGTGACAGCAGCGAGTGAAGCCGAGTCCTGGGTGTATGCAAAACACATTACCACAACACACAGCGAGTCTGAGGAACAAGAGGTGTTCGGTGGTCCTTCCATAATGATCTGTCATGATATGAGGAGGTAGAGGGATGTCAATGTCATTTATAATGTCTAGACGAGCTATTTTTGAGAGACCCTCGCTGCAGTGGAACAGACGCCATGAAGGCAGGATGAACACTTCCAGAATATCCACAGCACTGGAAAGCTCAGTGGAAATGCTCATAAAATAGTTTCTGTTTGATTCTCTGAGCATGTTAAAATAAATGCATCTAACATCTCTATAGCTCACATGTTCCAGTGAGTAATGGACCATTAGGAGAGATTGCAGTCCCACAGTACAGTTTGTTTCATGCTTATGAAACTTTTCTCTCCACCACTGGTGACCTTTTTTATTTCAGTACTGTTCATTGTCTCTCCTTATGATTAATTGGATATGTTTGTGATTTTCATTCATTTGTAAGTTTCAGGCAGAAGTGTATGAAAACTAAATAAATGTAATATGCAGTAAATTTACTTGCAGAAACACCTACAATATCATTCAAAAGTTTGGTTTCAGTAAAATTTAAGAAAAAAAAAATATTATGCTCACCAAGGCTGCATTTTTTTTTTTTGATTAAAAATACATTAAAACAGTAATTTTGTGAAATATTATAAACAATTTAAAAGAACCGTTTTCTATTTGAATACATTTTATCTGCTTAAGAAACATTCCTACTGAATTTGAATGTTTTTTTTTTCAGGATTCTTTGATGAATAGGAGTCCTTTATTTAAAACTGAAATCTTTTGTAGCACTATAAATCTCTTTACTGTCACTTTTGATCAATCTAAAAGTATTAATTTCTTTAAACAAAAAATCTTACTGACCCAACACTTTTAAAACGGTAATATATGACATGCACTTGTGCTGAATTATAAGTGTTCCATCCCAGAATAGCAGATGACCTGTAGCAGATCTACATGTAAAAATACACAGTGATAAGAACTGTGGCGAGTGAACTTGTTTAGGAGTGGTGTGACATACTGTACTGTTATTTTATGTTATGTTGAAGCCAAAATATTGTGAAGTGAGAAGAAACTGAAAGGTTTACACCCTACTTTCAGTGAGACCATCAACAATTGACAGTTATTATGACAACTGGTGGAGGTGGACAAAATACACAACTTCATTGAGTTGTGTATTGTGCATTGAGTGAAAGTATAGATGCACTTGCTTTTAAAAGTACTTAAGTACCAAAAGTAAATTTGCTTTATTAGGTCAACATACTGTTTTATTATTATATAACAAAAGCTTTTGTTTTGTTAGGAGACGCACAACAGTTCCTTTGTGGCAATTTTGCAAAATCAGACAATATTTTGTCTAATATATACCGCAATATTAACTTCTTATTATTGAATTGTTGTAAATAAATATCACATTTGGAATTGGTCAGTGTTCACAAAAATGCTGGGAAATCACTTCACGTAAACCTACAATAGCGATTACTGATAGACTGTCTGAGAAAAAAAGTCAGGTTTTAGAGAAGAAGAAAAAAATCAGCCACTGACTTTCAAAGCTGTTACATAGTAACGACTTTCTACTTCAAGGACATCGATAGAAATGTAGTGGAGTGAGAAGTACGATATTTGTCTTTCACATGTAGTGAAGTTAAAGTCAGAGTAAGTGAAAGTAAGTTTAAAGTAAGTTTCCAGAAATAATAATACTCAAGTAAAGTACAAAAAGTGTACTTAAGTCCAGTACTTAAGTAAATCTACTTGGTTACTGTCCACCTCTGAGCATCTGCTCATTCAGTCCAAAGTCTGGACACATTTGCCCAATCTGTATTGTTTTCCACTTTTGTGAATAATAGTAGTTATCAGCACTATGAAATAATGAAATTGGAAATATGGGAATAATTTAGTGATCAAAATCAACTCTTCTTTGTCTTTAGATTCCAGCTGTGCTTTCTTTGGATCTTCTCCCAAACAAAAGATGCATCCTGGGATTATTTTAAAATGGTATTGAAGGAGTAGAAGTAGAAATAATTTTGTCTATAAATCAGATTTCATACATTTAAGCAGTACTAGTAACCAGTGGTGTGTTTTTGTGCAAGACTGTTTAATAGAAGATGGTATGAGAGTTCGGGAAAGTTTTTTAAATGTTATTTATTATAATCTTTTGCAATTCCATTTGGTGCCACTAGTGGTGCAAGCCACATTTTGGCTTTAAATATATGCAAGAAAATATAATAATTCAAGATAGAAGACCAATAAACCAATTGGAAGATTCAAAACTTTCAAAATAGATTCAGGTTGTAAGAAAGAAAACCAATTAGGAGACTTGAGAGATTTTGAAACTTATAAGACTGCAAAATTGTCTTCAAAATCAGAGTCTGAATGGAGCCCAGAATAGTCGAGGAATATTAATACAGTCCTGCTTTAATGTGTTTACAGATTGGACAATTATAATAATTTTGACTGTAATAAGAACATGCAATATAAAATTTGAAGCAGACAGAGTTGTTCAGAGCCACAGACCACTGGTATTTTATCAGACGGACAGAGGAGGACCTGGCTTTTAGAACATCATTCTGAACTTAAGTAGATTAATTTGGGTCTCACTGTAGTGTTTAGTCACGACTAGCTTTGTTGTTGTTACTTTGAAAACTAACAGAAGTAATCATGTATTTTCACTGCACAGCTCGACACCTGCTCTTGAACACTGATAAGCTTGTTTTGCATTAGTATCACTTTCAGACCTCACCCAGCACCTGAATGAAAGCGCAGAGAAGCTAACAAACATTCGGCTTTTCAAGCAAACACATACAGATCCTCCCAAACACACCCTATAACTGTTATTGCTATGGCCCCACCAAGATGCAAAACCACTAAGAACATTAGTGCCGCATTTTTAGCTCCAGTTCACACTGTGTTTTCACAGAGTAACTTGAACATTTCCACATTAGGACTTTAACCCTCAGAGACCCGCTGTCACAACACTGCAAGGCATCTTAAAAGCAATTCAGCACTAATTATGGGTTAAAATATACAACAGTTTATCATTTTATGAAATATAGCATTGCTATGAGAAATATTTGCAGTTGAAATCTCCGGGTTTAAGAGTCTGAGGGTTTAAGCAACTTATTTCTAAGTTTGGTCAAGAATAAATGGGATACATGGAAAATTAGAATTTGCAATGATTGCTTTGCCTCTTTAAAACTGTGCCCTGAAGCGTCTGCTCACAATCGTTTTATTTGTCGTTCAAACCTCAGACCGATGCGTCAACAGTGCCTCAATTATCCGTCTGAAAGCATGCGAGACTGATACGCGACGGAGACTCTTCTACCATGAGAACTCTCACACACAGACAAAAATCCTTAATCGTCTTCAAAACCTCTCCCTTCCTCTCTCCCTTATTTGCCAGAGTGCAATAAAACAAGTTAATTATGGCGTTGAAAATATGAGGATAATGATAGGATATAAGATGATGGTCGCCCTGAGGTTATGAGTTTTTGATTCTCTCTGTTGCCTTTTTGTTTTTTTCGCTCGCTAAATCCAAGGCGCCCTTCCCAGAAAAAGCTGAAGTTGTTTACAAGCGGTTTATTGACTTGCGTTGGGTGATGGGAGATTTTCAGGTTGGTCTTTGTGAAAAGAAACAACTCAGAGTTCTTTAAGTGAATAACTATTTCAGATGCATATTTCAATGCATCTGTGGTTTCTCCAGTTAAAATCAATGCGATATAGAAGATTAGGTTTTAAAAAAGGAATAGTCACATCTGAATAGCCAAATCTGTTTTCTTCCTCTATTAATCGCATAAGGAGATGTTAGGCAGAATGTCCAAGCTGCTCTTTTTCTTGCAGTGAAAGTGGATATTAAACAAGAGAATGTAGGTGTATAAATCATTCTACAAATAAATTTCAAGTAAATTCCATTCAGAAATCGCTAGTAAATTTGGCGAGCAATTACAAGGAAATGGCAAGTAACACATCGAATTAAACAAGAAATTTTGAAATAGAAAAACTGAAATAGTATTTTCATGTAAAATGTACATATATGCAAAATGTACACCAGTAATGTTTTTTTTTTTTTTTCATCATTTTTACATTGTATGACAATTGAGAAAAAGGTTGAAAATTGATATGGCTTGGTGACTTGGTGAAAGGAAATTGGTGGAGCAAATTATTACATAAAAAGACAAATATATATATATATATATATATATATATATATATATATATGTATATATATATATATTTTTTTTTTTTTTTTTTTTGGAATAGCATGCATGGATGTATAATCCACACAAAAAAACAAAAAACAGGAATATACATTATTGACATACAAAAAAAAAAACAGTTGAAACAAAAGTTGAGAACATTTTATAAGAAAATACTATTTCCGTTTTCTACTTCAAAATTGACTTGCTGTTTCTTTGTAATTGTGAGATTTACTAGCAATTTCTGAGTGAAAATTGTTCCTACACCATTTTTTTCCCACTGTAGGCTTCGTTTTGATTTCATGTTGACTGTGAATTTATAATGTAAATAGACACATGCACAAACATCCAATTTTATGAAGCTACTGTGCACAAAGTGTGTATTTTAGATGGGTAGTCTTTAAACTACAGTAATCTAGTTTCTTTGAACAGTTCATAAACTATAGGGAACTCGGGAAGTGGCCTTTTCATTCATCTGATGAGATAGTAATTTTAGTTTCACTAGTGAATCAGTTTTAGTTTTAATTTGAGAATACCTGGCATCTAATCTTCAACTGCACGTGTGTGCTCGAACAGAGCTAAAACAACGAGTGTGTTTGTGTGTTCATGGAGTTGCAGCAGTTCCTTTTCTGAGGAAAAGCCCCAAACGAACAGACAGGGATTCCCCCTCTCACAGACACACACACACACACACACACACACTCACGCTTTCTCTCTTCCCATTCCTCTGCTCTTCTGTGTCTGGACTCTGGTCAGGCTGTCTGGATCACTCTCACGACATTCCCATGCAGACACACATACATACTGTACAAGTTGCAAAATCTCTCACACTTTCTTTCATTTTTGCAGACAGATGACAGATGGTCATGCTGCTGACTCGTTATGTCACAGTGATGACTTGGCGATTTCCCTCCATCTAGAAAACTTCATGAAAAATATTCACACTGTCACTTCCTGTTGGACATTCCATGCTTCATTTAACTGATGTCTCTCTGAAAGCGTGAAACCCAAATTTAGGAAGTAACTTTAAAGTCAAAATTTTACAG
Organism: Onychostoma macrolepis; assembly: GCF_012432095.1. Taxonomy (NCBI): domain Eukaryota; kingdom Metazoa; phylum Chordata; class Actinopteri; order Cypriniformes; family Cyprinidae; genus Onychostoma; species Onychostoma macrolepis. The sequence continues at coordinate 27,531,775 of NC_081167.1, read as the reverse complement.
GAACAATCTGCCTTATGCAGGGTTTAACTGCTTTATTCCACATGAACTGAGAAAATTGATCTGAAATAAATATTTATTGGCTGTGAAATGGCTATTAAAATGTTTAATTATTTTAAATTTAGCATTTTATATATAGGGGGAAAATCTATTATTAAATCAGTATTATTATAAAATTATAATTATTATTAAATATTTATTATAATATATGATTTTTATACATTTTATATTATTATAAATACCATATTATATTTATTGTATAAATATAATTTAATGTTATTATTTTTACTAGCTGTTTTTGGTGGCTTAATGCAAGGAATGTTTATTTACAACAGATGTTTTCATTTGTACACATTTAGTATGTATCTTTAATTTGAATGACTTTTTATTTTTACCTCATTTATTATGTTGCATTTCCTGATGAGGTCACAGACCAGCTGGCAAGTAATTTTTAATTCAGTATATGATTTATGAGTTGGTACTTTAATTGATTAGTAATGTTGTAATATTTTAAAGGTTCATTATTTTTGCATTTATTTCTTGGGAAAAACATGTTTGCCAGCAAAAATGAGCTCAGCGGTGTGAAAACACTCATATCTCTCATTTACGGGCCACTGATAGGAAGTCAAACTTGGCGAGCCTGTTATGAGTGATTAAACATGCAGCAAGTCTGTTAACGAGCTCGTTTTAAAGCTTTGTCTTTAATCAATGCAATGGCAGAGACTTTACATGCTCTTGGATTGATTCGCTCAAATAACAACGACACCTTCCAGCACTGTGACTGACTTATCAAACGCACCAGAAGAGAGCTTTAATCAAAAACTATAGGCAGAAATTTTGTTCAAGGCCTGATATGCAATTCAGAGATTTTCAAAGTTTGCAGCATATTATGTAATCGTATACATTTTTATGTTTTTTTAATGCGCTTAGTAGACTCTTGTATCCAAAGTGACTTACGTTGCTTTTGAAGGAATGCATTTCCTCAGTTCATGCAATCCCTGGGAATCGAATCCATGACCTTGGTGTATTATGCACCACAGTGTTATGCATCTGCGCTTTGTGTGTTTCAGTCAGAAAATCTGCATCAAGATAATCATGCGTGTTGACTGCATACACTCATGTGCACATGCTCTGACAAGCGTGCTGTTTTGACAAATTCCTCTGTTCTGTGTCGACCTACTTTTTTAATTCCCTCATTCCTTTCATATACAGCATATCTCCTCCTCAGACACTCGCGAGATGGAGCGCTTCGTCTGAACAGAAAAAAAGATAAACATGTGGCTTTTGTTGCAGGCGGGAATGAATGACAGCATTCCGCATGAGACCACATAAAGGCCCCTATATCTCACACCATTTCTCCTCTTTCTCTTCTACCACTTTATCACGCTTTCATTTTTCTTTTTTACACAGCTTTTGTTTTTCTCTTGGTTTTAAATGTCTTTTCGAATCTAACAACATCTACCTATTGTTTGTTCTATAATTCATTCAATCAAACATCATCATACATCACTCTGTCTAACATTCTATCGTTCTATCTATCATTCTGATGTTCTATCTTTTACTGTATTTATCGTTCTTTCTATCTATCTTTCTTTCTTTCTTTCTTTCTTTCTTTCTTTCTTTCTTTCTATCGTTCTATATCTATCTATCGAAATATCTATCGTTCTATCATTCTTTCTATTGTTCTATCTATCTATCTATCTATCTATCTATCTATCTATCTATCTATCTATCTATCTATCTATCTATCTATCTATCTATCTATCTATCTATCTATCTATCTATCTATCTATTTTTGTTGTTGTATCATTCTATCATTCTATCTTTCTTACTATCATCAGTCTATCTATCTATCTATCTATCTATCTGTCTGTCTGTCTGTCTGTCTATCTATCTGTCTATCTATGTATCTATCTATCTATTTATCTATCTATCGATCTACCTATTTTTTGTTGTTGTATCATTCGATCATTCTATCTTTCTTTCTATCATCAGTCTGTCTGTCTGTCTGTCTGTCTATCTCTCTATCTATCTATCTATCTATCTATCTATCTATCTATCTATCTATCTATCTATCTATCTATCTATCTATCTATCTATCTATCTATCTATCTATCTATCTATCTATCTATCTATCATTCTGCCTGTCTATCATTCTATTGTTCTATCTATTCTATCATTTTGTCTATCTAGCTATCTATTGATCATCTATCTACATATCGTTCTATCTATTGTTGTAATGTTCTGTCTTTCATTCGATCTAATGATCTATCTATCTAGTCTTTCTTTCTTCCTTTTCCCTCCTTTTCCTCTATCTCTCCCTGTCTGTGTGTTCCGGCTGAGAAATGGCCCACCGCACGCAAACACAAAGGAGCATTGTATTCTGGGTAAAATGTGGTAAGCAGACGCTGGTGGACGGCCCTAGCGGTTGCTGGCAGGCAGACACACTTCCTAACACTGCAGGCACATGAGCTCTTGTTTTGGGAAAGCCCTGAGTTATGGCGGCTGTGGCGAGGGGCATTTATGAAATCGGGACGTGGCTTATTTTGGGAGCCAGTGGGGTGGAGTGTAAATTTAGCCCCCACCACAAGGTCACCCCTGGATCTCTTTCTCTCTGTCTCCCTCATTAAGACATCTGTACATCCATCTATTGTCAGGGCAGAACCACCGTGTGCCCACTGAAACTCATCTCTCACTTACTCCATCAAATTGGTTCCAACAAGTCTGAAAATACATCTCTATGCTGAGTTCGGGGGTCTTTTCCAGGGGCTTTGAAGTTTTCCTAGAGGGTCAGACTTCCCAGCGGTGGTGGTGGATTACTGCGGTTCGGCTGTAAAAATAGAGCCGCATAATAGAACTGTGCGCCAGCAGAATTATGTCCACGAGATTGTATTATTTAGAAATATGGGAGATTTTTTCCGCTACATTTTTTTCTGTCTCCTAAGATGATTTTATAGATCTTTTTAGTTTTAAAGGTGGTGTATGTAATATCTTAAATATTCTATTTTTTTAATCCAAGCTTAATGTGGAGAGACTATAATTACTTCACAAAAAATAAGCCATTTGTAAACACTTTGGCACTATGTTCAAAACAATGACGTTTGATTGGTGACTGAAGTAAATATTCATTAAGAAACCTGTTTGAAAACAGTTATTATTTTGCATTTCCATTTAGTGGCCATAGGTGGAAATTACACACTTCACCTTTAAAGGATAGATAGATTATAATGTCTTAGTTAAGTCTTGGTTATAGTTCAAGTCCAAGGCTTATCCCATTTGTCTTTAAAAAAAGTATCATTGATTCCAGGATATTTTGTAAATGTTTTATCATAAAACTAAATTTGAAAAAGTTACATTTTTAAGTATTGCAAATGCTTCTAATTGAAGAATCCCACATTACTGGTTAATACCAGAGTTTAAAAAAACCCTCAAAACACACAGATGACTCTGTGTGAATGACATCACAAACGTACGACAGTCATGGTGATTCTCATGTGTTGTGAACTCATAAATGAATGCTGCTGGTCAACCACAGTCAGAGGCAAAAAGTGCTTGGTCAACAGCATGATTTTAATGAAACGCTGTACATTGTCTGACCACATATGAAAGAACTTCTTGAAAGAGCAGACTGGAAGAGTCTGAGAAAGCGACTTCTTGGCTTGGGAATGGCAAATGTTTTAAATACGAGTTAAAAGAGGCACATTTTGGTGGGAAAAATCAGCCTGCTGTTTGTTATGGCAGTGAAATGTGTTGTAGTTGTTTTTTGCAGTAATAACAAGACTGTTTAGCAACTAGACTGGTGCATTCTTAAAGGGATATTTTCTTCTTTTTTTATTCATTTTATTTTTACCCCTAACACTCAATAATGTTAGTAAATGTACACATTTTCCACCCTCTCTTTTGCACTTGTAATTAAAAGGGTTGTTTTGAAGCTGTGTAAACCATGCAAACTTCCTCTGCACATCTAAAATGTGATAAAGCACTCTGGGGTTTTCTTTTTATTTTCCTGTTTTTTTATAGAATGGAACTGCTAAAACATGCAATTACTCTAGATTAGAGATGCAATATCACAGTATCGGACACGCAGTGAGAGTGATGCAGTGAGTCACTCTGTGTGAATGTGAGTGTGAGTTTTCTCGCAGGTGTTTGTGAATTTACAGATCATGTGCAAACATAAGAGATTCGACTTGATTAACTAACATGCTAACTCAAAATCGAATGTTTATGATGTTTATGAGGATTTAGATGTGTAATGTAGAAAGTAGAAAGAGCCAGGGAGACCTTGTAGCATATGCAATGTGTGCAAATCCGACCTTACTTTGCGCTGATGTTTCCTGTGTCTCCCACCAGTGATGTTTCAGAAGCTTCAGCTGATGCACATGCCTCCTCTAGGGGCCAGGAGGACGACTGTACCACCATGAAGTTAGTCCAAATCCGACTGAAAGAGGAAATGACATTGAAATTGCACATATCTCCATAAAACAGCATTTGATTTATTTCTCAAGGGAGGCATTTTACTCAGACAGTTCTTGCTGCAGAGTCTCAATACTCCTAACAGCGTAATAAATCTTTGTACTTTTCTACCGCAAACATTAACTCCGATCTCTCTCTGTAAAACACTTCCTGCATGCTCCATGAAAAACAGACTGTTTTGATGACACGATTCATTATGCATTTTCAGAGTTGTCACATAAAACTTCTCCACTGCATCGGAACATTTTTAGTTCATAAATACTTATTGTAAAACAGATATACTGAAATAATTTGCATCCAATTTTCACTTAGAAGTTTATAGTAAATTTCACAACTCATTACAAAGAAACAGCAAGCATCACAATTAACCCGTGACATGTTGAAGTATAAAAGCCTGAAATGGTATTTTCTTGTAAAATTTTCCCCAATCTATATATATATTTTTTTACAGAGTAGTTCTGGTTTTTGGTGCTGCTAAAAGTATCAAGCCATGCAAAAATGCACTAAATCGTATTTGTACCTTCACTTAAATAATGCATGAGAAATTGAGAAGATTGGTGTAATAGACAGACGTTGTCATCTGAACCCATCGGATATTTCATTGAGTAATGTGTTTTTTGGAGACTTTTAAAGTTTATTCATCCTAGACAGTTCTTGTGAGCAAATATGGCTTTAATTTTGTGCTCTGTGAGAGAGGGAGCACTTCTGGACAGAAATACAAAATAATTGTTTGTTTTACATTCTCTGAAAAGATCCATATACGTTGCGAATGGCGTCATCTGTAATATTTCAGTACAATAACAATTCAGATTCATCCATCAGCAAAATATGCTTTGATCTGACACGCTTTACTTAAAATATAAAACAAATTACAGCTTAGAGTGAATCATTCACCGCAAGCTTCACTGTATTTGACAAAAGGCGGTAAACTGAGCGTCATTACAGTCAACAGTGCCGAGAGCGTGTTTATATGTTCTATTAATATTGTGCATTGTGCATTGATGTTATTTTTCCTCACATGAAGTGGAGTATTAGCTGCATGCGATGAAAACGAAAGGTGACATCACAAAGACTTCAGAAAGATGCATTGCGCTTTAGATAGGACACTGTGATGATGTCATTAGGGACACCTGATATGAGGTGGGGCTGAAATTCAAGCATGTAAACGGGAGATTTAGAGTTGACTGCAGGTCATCCATGCTGCTTTCTCAGGCAGACAAACCCGCAGCTGAAACACAAGGAGACACTGTACGGAAGGAATGCTCTCTGCGGCTTCCAGACTTGCTCCCTCTGTAATTTGTAAACGTAAAGAAATGTGCTGCCGCCCACAGAGGGGGGAAGATAGCAAATCCACAGACTTATGTCAGCATTTTATTCCCCGATTTGATTTTTATCTGCGGGTATGGAGGCCTGTGTGTGTGTGTTTGGGGGGTGATGACTAATGAAGTAATGTATTACCAGTTCAGAGCGTTTGGGCACAAATCTGTGGTTTCTTCAGATTCAGTACTCTTCAGATTGTCGTGTTGCTTTTGTATGAAATCTAAGTGGGTTTGTTTATGTGTGTGTGCGCATGCTCTCAACATTAACCTTAGAGACGTATGAAGTTACTTTTTAAATTTAGTTTGGCATGTGGACTGTTTAACATCTTTGTCACTACTTAGTGGGTGCAATGAAGTGAAAAGCCTAAAATGTGGAGTTAGGTCCCAGAGTATATGATCATTTATATATATTTCTTGATTGAACAACATAATTTGCATCAAAATAATTTGCTAAATATGTTGTGATTTAAGTTTTTATGATGAAACTTGCGGCAAAAAGCCTCTAGTTATTGATTTTGAGTAGATATGAGGTGAAACTCATTCGCAAAACAAATGCATGATATTTTTGGAATAACTTTTAAATAACCACTTCAGCAAATGGTTAACCAGTTTTGTCTGTTTATTCAACCACTTTTGGCATTTCATAACCTCTCAAGTATTTCATGCAAATAGTGTTTTTCTTTTAGTACAGTAAGTGCAGTGTTAGTGTACGTGTATATTACAAAATTAATCTCCATTGTGATTGGAGCCGTCGGTGTGAGCCACATCCTTTGCAATAAATATTTTCCCTCCCAATTATGGAAACCAATTTGTTGCTGTTCAGGCGTACTGTATCGATCCTGTGCCAACCAAAGACTTTTTGGTGAGGCTTTTGGCCACAGTGTTTTTTTTTTTCTCCCTCCCAAGTGCAGCCTTCTGCAAGGACAATTAACTTAATATATGTTTAAAATGTTCTATTTAGAAGAATTTAATTGTTAATTACATCATACTTATCTAAAATAGAGTATATAGGGTTTTACTTGAATCGTAAGATTTATTTTTTACTATTTAATTTTTAATAGTTTTTAATAGCATTTGTAGTTTTTTGTAATACATTGCACTTTTTGCAATTTCATGGCAAGTCATTAAGAGAGAACATTCACAACTGAACAACTTATGGTATGCAAGCTTTTTTTCTTTCTGTTAAATGCATAAGGGGATTCCCTTTTGTTGCAGTGTTCAGATAAAACATTTCCTTTTTGCCTCAAAATGCATGATATTTTCAGGGATTCTCATTAGCTAGCTACATGAATCTGCCACATGTTTTAGTACTAGACAGATCAAGTTACCTCAAAATCAACATTTAGGAGTCTCATGCATGACTTCATGTTGCTTGTGCAAGGCATAGTGACAAACAGGTTTAGCAAAGAGCTGTTGTGGTTTGTGTTGCTATTTAGCGTTGTGGGAGAAAATAAAATCGAATCAAAAGGGTCTTTTTCTCCTGGAGGCATTTAAAGAATGATGGCATGTTGGTGCTCTCTGAACTGTCTCTGGAATATCTTTCATTGTTTGAACTTCAGGCTGTTTTGGAGGGCTCGTGCCTCTTTGTATCCGCTCACATCATTTCTCAGTGCTTGATTACTGGATGTGTATTTGACGCGGGCTGTAAGCTGCGCCTCTCTCAGATCACATATCAGAGGGACGCGAGTCATTAAGGAGTGCACGTCGCCGCGCGACTGTAACCGTAGAAACTGCGCGCGGAGTCTGAATATGACAAGCTGAGCGCGTGCGGTCACGTATTAATAATGAACAGATGCTGAAATATCACCGATATATGCATGCACAACGACCCCTGACCAGCTTGTGTTTGGGGAGGTTTCTTGGCACGTTCATGTTCAGGATAACAATTTATGCTATAGTGTTTATTCTTCTTATTATTATTATTTATTTATCACAGAGGTAGGCTATATTGTTTTTTTGTTTGTTTGTTTTTTTGTTTTTTTAGATGACTGACGTTTAAAAAGCTGTTCTAATGGCGCCAGAGGATAATTTGCTCTGGGCGAGACGAACTTTGACAGATTGCGCCTCAAAATACCTTTATATGTATGATCTGACATTTAGCAGACTGTTAAAATTTGTCTACACATATCAGGCCTATACCTATATAGCACACATGCAACATAAAACACATTTTATATGTTATCAATAAGAACAAACGCGCTACAAAATGAAGCAGTCCTTTTAAATGCATTCTTAATGTTTATTATAAATGAGCTAATATTATTTCCTGATAGTAACAGGCACACTGTAATGTACAGCGTTATTCAGTTATTGCATACGTGTGAATAATGAAACTATCCCGCTTTATTTTAAGCGTTTAGGCTGTGTGCAACACATGTCAACATGTGCGTCTATTTCGACAAGAGTTACTCAATGCAACGGGCGGATGGAAGGCGTGAAAAGAGGAAGACACCTTCGCAATAGGTCTTTCGAGCAGATGTTGATGAAACATGCTAATGATCTTGAGATGTAGGATAATGTGCATATTTTCGCTCTCTTGGACCATTGGTGTGGGTGAGACTTTGACTTCCCTTCTAGGCTATGTTCACAATATTTCCTCACATGGAGATGAAAATAAACATCAGTGGTGTAACAGCAAAAATGCTGCGACAACAGGAAAAAAAATAATAAGTCGGATTCTTGGCCTTTTGAGGTTTTCGTGGAATAATAATAGCTATTATTATTATTAATAATAATAATAATTAAAGTATTATTATCATTATTATTATTATTATGTGTACATGGATGTTGTTTTTATTGTTTATTAATTCTAATTATTAAACACTTGTGTGTCTGTTTTGTTTTTGTTTGTTTTAATGTGTTGTTGCCTTTATGTAACCAAACGCTGGTTTCAAACTGAGCTCATCTTTAGCATGTGAGCCCGCAGAATTCTGGCACGAATCCTGCCAACACGAGTTAAACCTCCAGCCCACTGCACATATATAACACTGAAACATACACTCCCTCTTTCCGTCACAGAATGAGCCAATTAAAGAACGAATACAGGCAGAATACAATGTATTTAATGGCTGTTACGAAGTAATCGACTGTTAAAAATGTAAATTACTACATTTCTGTTGGCTTTAAAGAAATATGAGACATGGCAAATTGTAATAAATTATTTTATAAAGAAAACATTTAATATAATAATAATAATAATAATAATTACTCGATTTGTCTTGCGAATGGAATGTTCTTTCTGACTACATTTAGATTAAATGCTTTGGTCGAGCAGAGTGAAACTATTAAATTTAACTCAGAATTCAAAACTGCACGTTTTTATATAATGTATAAATGTATGTAAATATTGTAAATAAATAGTTATTTTAGCAGTTGGGGCATTTGTAGAGAGAGAAGGCTTTTCTCCGTTTACACACCTTAAACAATTTGTTTAGGATTTGTTAATCAGTCAGTTAATTAATTTGTTTCTTTGTGTTCTTAGCGTCAGTTTTAGTGCGCGTAAGAACATTTATGTAGATCATCAATAACCATCAAAAGAAGCAAACAAACAAAACTGTTGAAATGCACATAAATAGATGAATTCGTTCAGATGACCAGCTGTAACTGCGAAAATCGCTTTATTTCTGCCTCTGTATTTTCTTCTTCTTTTCTTTCAGTCTGTCTCCCTCTCTCTGTCTTTTTCCTTCCCATTCAGTGTTAGTTTAATGCGCTTTAATTCGCTTTCCGAGGCGCCACTAAAGGTTTTTAAACGACAAATGCGCCTACTAGTGGTGACAGTGTGAGCTCAGGGTGTGTCAACCACACAAGAACTCATTAGATTCTAATTAAATACCATGTATGAGACTTATAAAATCCATTATCATAATTATTGTTGTTCTGTTATGATGGAGCAAAACCATTAGTTATTAGAAAATTAATTTAGCACAATATGCATGGGAGATAGACTTTAATTTACCACTTTAATTTTTTCCTGTGCAAAAATACTTGTTTAAATATTATTACCGTTTCAACGTTGCTTAATTATTGTTATTGCTACAGTTTTTAACCTAGTTTGTTTTTGAGGGATAATTGTTGCTTTAACAATTAATGTTAACTAACTGGATTGCTCAATACATTATTATTTTAATTTTTTTACAAAAGATAAACTGGCACACAGACATGAATAACTTCGACAAAAGATATTTAATTTTTTGTCTGTGGTTTTTAAAGGTTACACCTGGCAAACTCTAAACCTTAATCCATTATGTGCCATAACATGTGAGGAGAGGATTGAAATATTTATTGATTGTTCATTAAGTATATGGCTGATAATAGAGGAGCTTTCAGTTTTGCTTCGGCGCGTTTGATAGACGCATCAAACCCAGCCCTGTTCGCGGATTGGTCGATTAAACCCGGCCCTGATCGCTGATTGGCGGAGCGCTCAGCGCTCTCCAGGCTATAATGAGATGAGTAAATAACTCTTGTCTTCAGAGCGCAGAGCGCAGCTTTTGCAGGCACGTACGTCTGACTACCACAAACGTTTTTTTTTTCTTGTTTAAACTCACTTTCAGGCTTAAACATTCGACTGGAAGCAGAGCATTTGACAACTAAACCGGACTTTATTGCAGAAGTTCATCTGAAACTGTGGGATTAATTTGTGTGGACTTTATTTTCAGAGACTCTGGACTGAGATAGAACGGAAAGTGTCGCTCTGACTGAAAGTAAAACTGACATCCAGGAGCAGCACACACCTGCTGTAGCTACACACTCTGGAATACATGCGGTTTAATAAGCAGCTTTAGAATAATAGTTTCATATGCTTTGAGAAGCATACTTGTATTAGTTTTTGTGCTTTGACTCCAAATTCCTTTCATCGTGCAGAACTAGAGAGTTCGAGCGCGCGCGCGTGTGTGTGTGCTTGCGGTTTCTTGGTTTTTGCTGAAGTCAGTGGGAAACTCAAGCGCACTTTAACACTTCTGCGTCCTGCACTGAAACGCAAAGTAAACGGTCACGGAGGAGTTTTCCGAGGCCACTATCACGGACTTTCTGTAGGCTACTTACCCCATTTGGGTGCCTGAGCTCTTCACGGGAGTCTCATTTGTAATCTGTTGTGATGCATATTCCCGTAGACCCGAGCACGAGCAGACGGTTCACGCCGCCCTCCGCCTCGTTCCCGTGCGCTAAAGTGACCGACAGCCCGAACATGAGCGCACCGGGTCCGCTTCGGGCCGGCCGGTCGGTGGAGAGCCGCTCCGTGGTGGACGTGCTGGCGGATCACGCCGGAGAGCTGGTGCGCACCGACAGCCCCAACTTTCTCTGCTCGGTGCTGCCGTCACACTGGAGGTGCAACAAAACCCTGCCTGTGGCTTTTAAGGTAAATAAAACATTAATTTCTTCAATATAACTCATTTCATAGCATTGTCCGTTGAATCACGTTGAATCAAGTCGGTCAGAACGCGGCAAGTAAACAGAAGTCGCGCTCTTCTGAAGAGATAACCATAGCAACGGTAGGCTGCTCGAGCCTTTTTCGTTAGAATACAAAACAAAATGGTAATTGCCATCATTATTAATCGCTTCTCGCATATTTATATATCATAGCTTCATAACAAAATACGGTAGAGTGAAATAGTTGACGTTTGGTTCGTCTAAAGTCAAATCGGTGGCGGGAGCCATGCTCACCAGTTCGTGTTTTGGAAATTACTGACAAAAATTCCTTTAAAAAAGCCCACTCACCTGAAAGTCACTGAATATTTCAAACACTTGCATGTTTTTTTTTTTTTGTTTGTTTGTTTGTTTTTTTCTCTGATATCATCGTAACATACTTCTGCTACACTGGTAATATAGAAGATAAAAACAAAATATTGATCACGTCAGTGAAAATTCGACAAGACATTGTACGGTCCTTGAATTGTATTATTATTATTATATTAGGCCTATATAATAATATTATTATAATTATTATAGGCCTATTATTTGATTGGAAAAGAGGAGTTATAATGATCACCGCGACAACTGGCCTATATTCCGGTTATAATGTTTTGTTTGCGAAAAAAATACCGTTTGGCTACATGCAATTATTATTCATATCTAAATTGTGTTTATTTTGTATTTAAAATATAGGCGACACAAATCACAACCGTGAACTTGCAGCAAATTGCTAAAATTGAAAAATATATATATTTAGGCTATTATAATTTATATTATTCTATTTATGTGTACACATAAGTAGAGTAGTATTAACAGTAATCGTCAATATATTGTAATTATGTACGAGCAAACTTATATTGTAATAATTATTGCGGGGGTTGTTGCAACCCGGGTTTGCTGGGTTTGGGGTTTGTTGGGTTTGTGTGTGTTGGTGATTGGGTTTGTTGGGTTGATCTGTGTGTTTATCAGGTGGTGGCTCTGGGTGACGTTCCTGACGGGACTCTGGTCACTGTGATGGCGGGAAATGATGAGAATTATTCCGCGGAGCTGAGAAACGCGTCTGCCGTCATGAAGAACCAGGTGGCGCGGTTCAACGACCTGCGCTTCGTGGGCAGGAGCGGCAGAGGTGCCACATCTAGCAATCTGTTTTTCTGTCTGTCTGTCTGTGGTCAGATGCATGTATGTGTTGGAAATGCACCAACATATTTATAGCCTACTATATTATGATAAAAAAAGAAATTATATTTTTTCTTCATGCAAGCACAATTTGAAATTTCTAAATTGTCATGCATTTAAACTCAAACACATAAGCTGCAGTATTGCACAGTGGAGACTGGAAAAAAAGGGCTCATATAACAGCATGCTTCAATTACTTGTCCCAGAGAAATAATTTCCCCACATCAGAATTTTTCTTAAAAGATTTGAGGTTTAAAAAACCATCTTGTTTACACACCTAAAAACACCCTACCTCTTACATAGCTCGCATTCTTTCACAAGCTTTTCCTTCTCGTCTTTTTCCTTTTGGCCTCGCTCCTCGCACTCACATTTTTCCTGTAAATGTTACACTTTAAATAGTTGCAGACGGATGAGTGGAAAGCGCTGCAGTGTGCGAATTAAAAGTACCTTTCATTTCTGCAGTCAATTACCCCACCCTCATAGCCCTCATACAAGCCACGGCTTTCTCCCCCTCAAAGCGCAGCTTCATTGCATTTAGAGATCACACACACACACACACACACACACACACGCACGCACACACATGCACACAGACACAGCGGAGTCCCGGGAACAATCTGGAACACATTGTCTGACTAATCCACATCATAAACGCATTTGAAAGCGCATCAAAGCAGTAGTGCTGTCTCTTTTCAGAGGAAACTCATTCATTTCTCCCAGCTGTATGTGACCCACCTCGCTGGGATTGTGCATCGAATCTTTACTTCATGCAGCCTGAAGGAGTTTCTGTTTTACCTGAGGGCTTTTCTGGTATATAATCAACTTTATGTAATGTAGTAATATTTCACAACTGAAAAAAAACTGAAAAGAAAAACGGTACAAAGCTGTCAGTTGAGCTGTGGCCTAAGGGACAAAAGCTAAAAGGTACATTTTTGCACCTTATTTATCCCTAAATGGTATATATTATTACCTTAAAGGTACATATTGGTGCTTTAAAATGTACTTCAAAAGTACACACATTTTAATACCTAAGGTGTACATATTAGTACCTTTCACAGTATTGTACTTTTTTTCGGAGAGTTTACATGATAGTCCCGTACGCCGCTTTACAGACTGAATTTAGAAAATATCAAGTATGCAAATGTTGCTAAAATACTGGCTGCAAATGCTTCTGTTTTGCAAAGGTTTTCAATACAAATGTGATTATCAGCAGAATCGTTTCAGAGACTAGTTGAATTGAAAACATTTCTTTTTAAAATGCCCTCATTTTCTTTTAGTGTCAACAGCACTCGAGCTACATGAACGAAACTTGATGATCACGTTATCCAGCATGATTTGAGAATGCTTATGTTTATTTCTAGGATTAAATTATTATTTTTTCTGTGAATCATGCAATCATTTTTCAAACCAGCTAAGTGACATTTTATCCCGTGTCTTCTGGTCGTCCTCAGGAAAGAGCTTCACTTTGACCATCACTGTGTTCACTGGACCACCCCAGGTTGCCACATACCACCGCGCAATTAAAGTCACCGTGGACGGACCTCGAGAACCAAGACGTGAGTACCCATAATTCCCCTGAATGACTATCAAAAAGAGTATTGACCAAGGTTTCCAACAGCACCGACAATGAAAACATTATTTTGCACAGGTATCCACCTCTTTGCATGATAATGCTCTGCATGAGCTCAATGGTTTGTTTTATATAAAGTACTTTATCAGGAGCTGCGTGTTTCTTTGTGCATGAAACCAGCGTAGAAAACAACATAAAGAGGCACTGTCTGTTTTATTGATTTATCATTCATCATCATATCAACGCTGGTAGAAAAGCATTTGAGGCAAAGTATTTGAGGAGGTGATACGAGATGAGATATTCTCTCCTTTTTTTGTCTGCTTTATACCGTGTTATTTACTGCAGTAAAAACCTGGCTGAGCAGTCTTTAGAACTTGTGCCAAGTAAAACAGATTAGTTAATCTGTTGGTTCCTGGCGTTTTTCTTACTGTATTAGAGCTGGGAGGTTGATCATTGCACGCTACTGTTGCTAAATCGGTGAATGTGCGTAATGGTTTTGATATTATGCTATGTTGGGACGGAGTATTCGGACAGTACGATGAGTATTTGAACTATTTTCAGAGCACCGACTGCTTTAATAGTCCTATGAGTCATTCACAGATGATACCAGGGGGGTAGAGCCACTGTGTGTGTGTGTGTGTGTGTGTTCCCAAATAGTACAGTGTATTTTTGTGAGTAAGTGTTGGTTTCGATGTCTCCTTGTATTCTTGTGTTTGAGTGTATACATACCTGCACAGCAGCATGTGTTAATATTAAACAGCGAACAGTCCTTCGTGGTCTAGATGGCTGCCAACCTCAGATGTCAGTTGTGGTGTGTTATTAAGCCGTTTCGGGCGCAGAGAGTGAGGGTGCGTCTCTGAGCCACAAACACAGAGGGCTCAATGAAAGTGGCCACTCTTTCTGACCAGCGGGGTCAGCAGTGCCTGACCGCATTAGAGCCGCTGAATTAACACAGCACTGAACGCCTGCTAGGGGTGCAGATCCATAACACTAATGCAGCCCGCGACCACAACAAGAGGAGACTAGAGAGAGAGAGAGAGAGAGATGAGAGTAAGTCAGTGCCTCTGTTTACAGAGCTGTTGTTGTATTTGTTCAAACACTAGCCCCAAAAAATACTTTGGAAACTGTAATGAATTTATGATTGTCATTGCACTAGATATCAAACCAAGCATGGGTACACTTTTCAAGCGGAATGTCAGTTTTGTTTGATTTGAAATGATAAGTAAATAGATCTAGCGTACCTGAAAAGACAGTTTAGGTGATGTTGAGTGAACCTCATAAAGTCTGTCAAGAATATGTCCAGCTCATATTTCCAATTCAAAAAAAGTAACAAGAAATTATATTTAGCTTAAAGAAAATGCCTACTTTCAGGAAAAATATTTATTTATGTATTTTTTTTTAATATTATTTTTTGACAGTTTAGCACACCCCACTCCCAGTTCTCATGATTTGATGCAATATATATTGGTTTTATTATATGTAAATTAAGTTAGAATTAATATAATATAGTAAATTTTATTTATGAATACATCATTTGTTGTATTGCCTAATTTATGCTAAATCTTAAAGAGTTGTATCATTATTTATTTTGAGAGAAGATGTGTTTGCATTAAATAATAAATCCTAATGATTTTTGATTTTAATGATAAAACCCTAAAAATGGGCTTTATATTATTTTTACATTTTTTTTTCTTTCTTTCTTTTGAATGTTTGAAATGTGACCTGGACATGTTTTTGTTCTATAAAAAAAAATCTAGCATTATATGAGCAAATGCCATTTGTTTTGATATTTTATAAATTGCAGTGACATGTAGTAATGCAAAGTATATGCAAAAATCCTTTTTGGTTACGTCTGTAATTCTAGATTTCCTCATGCATGTCATATTTATCATTTTGGCTGACTGACGCTTGGCCTGTAATGAGTCTTTAGAGCCGTTTCCTGTAGAGCGAATCACACAGCCGTACCTGTAGCCTATGCTTACTCAACTAGCACTAATGAGCAGGTGCTTCAGACGCAATGCAGTTTGAAATGATGTGTGAGAGAGCGTGGTTTCAACGTGGTTATGGTGGTGCGGTTGCATTAGACTTTGAGTATGTCAAATTACTTCAGACCCGCAACGAATATGAGATACAGGATATGAGATGTTTTTAATAAACAATACGATACAAATATTAAATGATAATGTGACGTGTAGAAAAAAAGTGTATACTGATCATCCCATCATGCTGAATACTAATGTGTGTGATAGATTGAAGTCTTTGAATTCACTGCGTTGTTTATTTGCAGTTTGTGTGTGAATATGCACTGGAGTGTTTCTGTGTGTGTGTGTATTCTGCTTTTGTCAGACATGTTGTGTTGATGGCATCTTTCATAAGAAAAACCACACCCTCTTCTCCCCCAGGCACGGGCTGACTGAGGCAGTATGTGTACTTTGATAGTCCTGCCAATAGAATAATACCTCATTAATGTTTACCTACGGAGTTGATAAACCTGATGGACGGGACCCCACACACACTCACATGTTGGGTTTTTATGTCTTATGGAGACTTTCCATTTTTGAAATATACAAACTGTATATTCTATCCCCTAACCCTCACAGAAAACTTTGCATTTCTACATTTTAAAAAAAATCATCATTTAGTATGATTTGTTAGCCATTTTCTTCATTGAGACCAAAAAATGTCCTCAACATTTGGTCCTCACAACATAGGGTTTACCTGGACCATATATGCATAAACAATACAACAGACCTAGAACGTTTTCGGAATATATAGTCACATTTAAAAGATTATTGGAGTGCGTTTTACAGGAAAATATCATTTCAGCCTCTCTACTTCACAATTTCACGTGTAATTTAACATGTCACTTACAGTTTCTTTGTAATTATTTACTAGAACTTTACTAGGAATTTCTGAGCGAACATTGTTTCAGAGTAAATCCAACATCAATTGTGTGTATGAATGTCATTACCTAACAATCTGTCAAAACAAGCGTCATTCATTTTTAAAGATGCATGCACACTTATCAAGCAAAACATCACCAGCAGGTTTAGAAGTCATTGCAAAAAAGGCTCCAAAAAGAGAAGATACTGTTGTTCTGAGAAAAGCTTAGATGCCAGTTGAATTGAAATTTCATTGAGAAGAGAAGAGTCGAGATTATGGGCAGGGGTTTCGGGTTCGACTGTATTTGCATTTTGGCACACAGCTCGTAGAGGGCATGTAAATCTGTTAACAATATCATTTGCTGTGTTATTTTTCCACAGATATCACTCTGTGTTTCTGTAAATAAAGGAGTGTACATGCATACATTAGTATGTGTGTGTGCGTGTAAAACACCTGCCAGGTGTGTCATCCATTAAATAATGCGTGCCGCACCCATAGATATGAATACATAGTTCTGCATATTGCAGATGATATCAAAAAGACTCATTTAAGATTTTGCTTTCCTTTGGGAGGATAAAAATCTTGCATGTGTGTGTGAGTGTTCTGCACATTTTTAATGGTGGAATCATCACACTAATGCTATTAACAGTCATTCTGTTATGTGTGCATCATAAGAACGCTTCTTCAAAGTAGCGCTAACGGCGAGTGGCAGCTTTCGTCACCGCTGACGCTAAATATGAATGGAGCCAATATCGGACGGCAAATGAATGGAATGCGTTTGAAAAATGAACAGACGATTCATTACAGAGCAAACGCATGCAGTGCAGATTTAGCCATTGGATGTGCGCAGTGCTGCTTTAGCATGCATGCAATGAATCCTTGCTGATACTAGAGATCCACAGCTACAAAAAAAGTGTCTTTGAGGATGGAACGGATGGTTCTGTCCTCTCATTATCTTCACCTCCCGGTCATATTTTCTTTTCTTTGAGGGATAAACTCAACAAAGGCTGACAAGAGAGGCATGGACTATCTACACCCCTGCACAAGTCACACACATCTTACAGGCTCAACTTGTGTTTGTGAACTTCCTTGTTTATTCTTTCACCCAAGCAGACACCATTAGCAGCTTTAAAGAGTAATTTAATAAAGTAGCATAATAAAGCACCTCACAGTCCATGATAAACGTCTGAGAGGCATTGAGTAGGAGAGGGAGACAGAAAAGGGAGGGAGGAGTGTTACGGGAATATTATAGTGAATCATCTGTTTATTTTTCTGCCATTTTTAACAGTGAGGAAAATTCTGCAAATAGCCTAATTGAAGAAGCGAGATGTGCCCAGACTTCCAGTAACACACACACACATGCCGAGCTTGTTGGGAAAAGGAGATTTTCTCTTTGTCAGAGCGTAGTGTTTCAGCATTTTAAATGGGTCATATCATGAGGAATCAATTTATCCTTGATCTTTTGAGATGAAAGACTTCATTGTGTCATGAAAAATGTAACTTTTCAAGCTCTAACATATCTTTTTCTTGATTCCGCACTTCCACAGCTTTCTGACGTCAGACAGACACGTTTGACCATGACCACCGTATGTTAATGAAGTCTGTTTGATTTTCAGAAACTTCGAGTGATGACAAGATAATAAAGAGGAAGTAGAATAGATACTATTATTTTTAAATATGGGAAGATCTAAAGATAAGATTAAATGCAGAAAAATCTGTCAAACTCTGCAGATCATTCTGAAGAATCCCAATATTAGAAATGAGCATCTGAATATATTTTCAATGAAATCGCTTATCTGAAAAGTTTAAGCAACACATTTCAGTACAGATTATCTTAAAATATTTCTTATTTCACATGTGCAGAGGACATTTACATAGATGTTTTAAAGACACAAAGACACAGCAGGTGCATAATAGTCAAGACTAAACTAAATTGTATGTATATGTAAAATTATAATATTATTTTTTAAATTATTATAACATTATATATTAAATAGATTAAAAATAATAAAAATTTATTTAATTTAATATATTTTAATGCATTTTATTTTTTATTCTTAATATTATAGAAATCATTATATACAATATATATTCAAAATAATATATATATATATATATATATATATATAATATTTCAATGTATTTTAAATTTCTATTATAATATAAAATGTTGTATAAAATATATGTGTGTATATATATATATATATATATATATTTACATTTACATTTAGTCATTTAGCATATGCTTTTATCCAAAGCGACTTACAAATGAGGACAATAGAAGCAATCAAAACCAACAAAAGAGCAGCAACATGCAAGTGCTATGACAAGTCTCGGTTAGCCTAACGCAGTACACGTAGCAAGGTTTTTTTTTTTGTTTTTGTTTTTTAAAGGTGTCAGGTGTTTCTTTTAAGGTTATGGTTTTAGGGTTAGCTAATTCCAGAAACAGAATTAGAATATGAAACTATAATTAATATAATAAACTTTATATATATATATATATATATATATATATATATAGTCTACACTATGTCCTCATTTAGATGGCAAAGTAAACATTTGCGTGTGTGAACTATAAGACTGAAACCTATTCTACATGACAGATATATCTCAGTTCTCACACTCCTGCAAACTGCAGTTGCGTCAAATCCTGTCACACGCACACATACGCGTAGGCGCTTGCATTTTGAAGTCAAGGGTCTCTTCCTGCCCTTTAACACCTCTAGCAGTTCTCATCAGAACACCTCTGCCCCTTTCTCTGTCATCTCCTCCCTAATTTCCACTCCATTTTCCAGAATAATCTCAAATAAAGCCTTCAGACAGTCAGTCTCTGCTGAGAGCTGCATGTTTAAAGAGCTGGGTGAAATTCCTTCAGTTGCGTTTGAATTTCATTAGTTTGGCACGGGAATGCGCTCCTAAATCACGCTCTTAACACAAAGTGCGCTCTTTCTTTTGTCCTATAAACTCCAGGCGTTCGATTTCAGCACATTCCAGCTGCATACAGCCAGCAGGACACCTCCATCAGATGCATGCTTGTTCGGAGACACAATGTGCGTACAAGTCGAGCTCGTGTCGCATCATCTGGGTCAGAAGGGTTTCTTGGTTTGAATTATAACTAGGTCAACCAAAACCAACCAAACACCAAACCACACATATGCAGGTGCAAGCACATATACATACAATAGCACTACCACTCAAAGGTTTGGGCGCACCTACTCTTTTTACACATCTTAGAAAAAGAGTAAAATCAGAAAAATGAGGAAATAACACAGTATGAGAATTATGTAGTAAATTATATGTGATTAAATGTGAAACAAATGAAAACTCTTATTTTTGAGCTATTTCTTTAGTCACATTCATCAAACAGCTTCAGATATGTAGATACGGATATTGATATAAATAGATATAGAAATATAGACAGATAGATAGATAGATAGATTGATAGATAGATAGATAGATAGATAGATATATTTTACACATATATAAACACATATGTAATTTCTCACTGAAGTCACAAAAAACCACAAACGCACATGTGTGCTGTTACGCCCTTTCTGTTTATCATGCTCTTTTTTGCATTAGACATGAACAGGAAAAGCAGAGGGCGTAACAACACTGACATAAAAAACACAAAGAGGTGGGTGACCGCCTCTGGCTGGTGTTTTGTCTGATGGATATGGGCACTATTGAAGGGTCTTTCTTTATCTCACCTGTTCCAACTTGCCCTGGAGAATGAATCAAGGGTTAGAGATAATAATATAAGAGACTCTTTATTCCCTTGCGACCGGGACCTTTGGATTTGTTTATATGATTTTCACATGGCTCAACCACTAAATATAGTTGAATGTTTTAATTTAAAATATTAATATTAATATGGTTTAGTGTGAATATTACCAAATTTAATTCAAACAACTGAATATAGCTTTCTCAACTAGGTAAACACAAGTAATTCATTATTTATTTATTTTTTTTACCTTTTTTGGCCTATCTTTGTGTTCATGTTCAGTTGAAGGGGGGTTATTAAAGTTACTAAAGATAACCAACCAAAACCATTGAGCGGTTTTCTTCTGGTTTATTTATTTTTTTTAAATATTAATATCAACAACATAATATAATATGCACTTGCACTGCAAGATCTAATGCACAGATCAGATATTTTTGACACATATCCAGATTATCTGTCCTGTCTGTTTACATTCTCTTACGACATAACCGACTGTGTTTACATTAATGCCTTGCCAAGACAGGCATTTTGACCACATTTCCACACATGCACGTATCCGAAAGCAGCCTATCAGTATGACGGGAACCTACCAAATTCTGGATTCTGGATTACTAGTACTGTAGAAAGACTTATCTTTAGATATTGGTCTGCTACCAATGGTCTGAGTGCTTTTGATATCCTTAATATTTGAGGTGCAAAAAAGTCAGAAAATCTCAGAAACAGTGTGCAGTTTGAGGTTGAATAGAGGCTCTGTTCAGGATTTCAGTTTACCGCCCAACACACTTTACTGGCACAAACCCACTTCCTGTCATGGGCTGATGGGATTGGTCAAGCATTGGCCTGACATCACGACAACTTTCAGATTGAGAGAGACCGAGTTTAGGATGTTTCGAAAAGGAAGACAGGTGCTGCGATCTTAGCAGATGTAGAAACATCTCCAGCGTTCGTTACTACGGAAGCACACTTTCATCTGAGGCCTCGGTTTCCACACCTGATGTACGCAAAAACTCACTCTCATCAACTGTCAGCTACAACGGTGGAGAGAAAGACAGGTGGAGCTCTGCATTATTCACCATACTGAGATGCTTTAAGTCATATAAAAGTGCTTTATAATGCGTTTTCAGAGTTGGAATCCCTAATGAACAAATTCAGACTGCTATCATCCTCAGATGGGCCACCCAAAATCTGTATGTTTACAAGATTTGATATACTTCAAACCAATGTTTAAAAAAAAATAACTCACTGAATTACCTACATTTATTAGAATTTTTTTTATTATTATTATTGTGGTATTGTCTGTAAATGGCAAGTAAAAACAAAATGTGCTTTGGCTGGGAATTTTATGCCAAAAGTCAAGTTTGCCTGCAGTTTCTTCAGAATTGAGGTGAAAACATGAACCAAAGCATGAAAAATTGTTAGTTCTAAAACATGAAAGCAACTGTGTGTAAACATACTTCATTTTTTGCTTCTTGCATGTTTATTCAATATTTTTGCTAATTACATTTTTTATGTTTTTAGCACTGAAAAAAAAATGGTGTAGAATTCATTTTCACTCAGGAATTATTAGTAAATCTCAGTTAATTACAAAGAAACAGCAAGTAACACATTGAATTAAACATGACATTTTGAAAAAGAAAGACTCAAATAGTATTGTCTTGTAAAACATACTTTGAAAAAAAAAAAATATATATATATATATATATATATATATGTGTGTGTGTGTGTGTGTGTATGTATGTATATATATATACACACACACAAACACACACACATATGTATATATATATATGCTGATTTTCCTTCAAAAAAGCCTGCTTATTTTTCACATCACTAACCCTTCTGCACTCGGTCGAGCTAAAGTATGCTTTACTCTCAGTCTGTACAGATCGATTTCACAATGTTATCAAGTGCCTATCAGCCCCATTTATAGACACCCGTACAAATATTTACAGTGTGCCCGCCGTGACACGTCTGGCCCTCCACAGCGAATGTCGAGTTTCAGCCCTGCCCAAATGCACACACACTCCCACAGCGCAAAAAGAGCCTGTGTTCTGTCAGTCCAAAAGGGAACATATGTTTCTTTCTTTTCATCGTTAGAGAGAGAGAATGAAGAGAGGCAGGAAAGGAAGGAAGCTGGGCGTATCAGTTGATCAGTGTAAGTATGAGAGCTGAAAGTGTGCTGAGAGGGCCTCTGTGTACACACTCCACTCGCAGAAAGTACGGACTCGAATGAACGATGACGATAGCTGCACTGTTTAGATCACAGTATTTATTGAGCAGGATAGTTTTACACTATTTGAGAGTGCCAGTGAAACTGTAAGTAATGCTAAAACAGAGCAGGACGTGTTCCAAATGGGTCAAGTTGAGGAAGACGTTAATATTAAAGGGTGCACAACGAGTTTTATTGTTTGTAGTCGTTCGTTTTACTGGCAAAAAATAGTAATTGTCTGTTTGCATGTCAGTCTGCGCATTTAGTCATTATGTTTAACTAGTCATTTATGTTTCTTATAATTTATCATTAGCTGCATTTTTATGATTTCCTAATTTGGAATATGATGAAACTTATTTTTGAACTTGTATGGGGAATTTGGCTTTTGAAAATATAACATTTCACTCCGTTCAAACTAAATGACTTGAATTAAGATTTGTTCATTTTGCTGCACAAGGCTGAGTGAAAGTTGGTCAAATTATCTTGAATTAATCTGAAAATCTCAAATTAACCTGATCTTTCCATCATTAATGTAGATTCTATCATTTTTTTTTCTACAAGTTTCATTGTTAGGACAGTAGGTGGCGACAAGTTACTATCCATTTCAATTCATGAGTGAGTCATTGAATCATTCCTTGAGATGATTCATCTAGAAATGGATCAAGTAACTTTCTTTATGAGTGTTCATTGAATCAGTTTCTCAAACAATTCATATCAAAACATCGATTAAATCTGGTACCAATTCAAGTGACTATCTTTATGAATCATTGACTCTGACAGATAAATGATCTGTTTTCATGATATGAATGATCTGATTATATACACACCCACTGCTTTTGCCAAATTACCATTTCTGTAGTAATTATTAATCTAATTTCACCTATCACATGAAAAATAACACATACCCTAACCCAATGCTAAAAAAATAAATGTGTTTTTCATAGCATTTATGGCTGTATTATAAGATATTATAAGAGTGGTGTTCATGCATATTGTGTATATCATAAGGTATCTGTTGCAGTTGCGCTGAGTTCATCCCAGACCATTTCCCCATGACATGTGTGTATGTGTGTGTGTGTGTGTGTGTGTGTGTGTGTATGAGAGGGATCCACTTATTATTAATTTGTGTGTCTGTGTGTTCTGTGGTTATGATATCATTCTCACAAAAAGTCAACATTCCTGTCTAAGTGCCCCTTACCTATGAAATATTCATTCATCCATAATAATTCAGACAGGGTGAATGTAGGCAGGGCAGATGTAGGGTTTGACCCCACAGGCAACCAGGAGAGAAACTGCCCACGCTAGCGCTTGAACAGAAAGAGTTTAAGCATAAAACTTTTCAAACCGCATTAAAAAAAAAATACAGTATACCCTACTATATAGTGACTTACAGTACGATTACAGCTTTAACATGAAACACAGTAAAAGTTAGTGCCTGAGGCTGAAAATGTAATATTTAAGACTACGCATTACATTTGACATCTTTCATACCTCAGAAGCTGCAATAGAGAGATTTGAAACACTTTTTGAGATTTCTGCAGTCCTTTTTACAAGAAAAACATCTAACATTTGGAGAATAAAAATCTATATTTGCTTTTCACTCTGAAAAAATAAAAAGGATTTAGTTTTCACTCAATAGTAAATTTCACTAGAAATGGCCTATAAAATTAAATGTTATGTTATTTTGAAATAGAAAAATCATTTTTACAGTTAATTTAATCTCATTTCAGTCTAGGAGAAACAACAAAAAAGTTATTTTTTCTTTTCCTCTTGGATTTTTGTTTTGTGTATCCCACAATTCATAAACAAACCAAAAAGTACAGAAAAAAAGATTTTATTTACCATTTAAATCAAATCAGAGAGGGAGAAAGCAGCAACAAATGGAGGAAGCGATAAACTGACAGAAATATTACCCTGGGGGTACAAAAATGTGGAGTGATGTATTGCCCTTGGGTGAAAGAGAGGGCAAGAACACACAAAATCCATATCACAGCGTCTGTTATCCCTCAATATCTGAATAAAATATTCAAATACAGCCATTACTCTACATTAAAAACCACAAAATGTTCACATGTTCCTCACACGCCACTGATAGTCACATTAAACTCATCCATTAGAGCTGACCAGACTACACGTATGATGATGATGATGATGATGGCGGGCGGGGTGTGGGGGTGGGGTGTCTGTAATGGTTATGGCAACTTACTGTCTGTAATAAACCCCCACACACACGCACACACACACACACACATACACTCACAGCAAGGTTTTTCTTGGTGATTTCCTCTGTGGATGAGTCACGACTGAGTACACAGTTCTGTCTGAAAGCCATAAGCTCTTTTTACTCAATATTTGTGTATTTTTATGCTTATTAGAACAGGATGTTGTTAGCTTTGTGAAACACTGATGTCAAACTTTATTAGAATCATTTGTGAGTGTATTTGCTCCTGTGTGACATGTTGTCTTTGCAAAGTGTTTCAACACAGGTTCCATAAGTTAGGAGGCTGTCTTAGAAAGCTGCTGCCTGTGTATTTTAGTGAGTTTATTTTTAATTGTTATATGGAAATGATTTATTTATTTATTTCACTTTTTTCCCTTTTTTATAAAGAGAAGGGGTGTGTTCTTTAAAATTAATATTATGGAAATTAATCTATTTTGTTTTTGAATGCTACATATGAAATTGTTTGCACTCTATTTACTGCATTTGTAGCATAATGTCAGTTACTACAGAAAATAATTTTTAAAAAAATCATTGTGCCCCACTGTTCAAAAGGTTGGGATCAGTATGATTGTTTAATTAATACTTTTATTCAGCAAGGACGGATTAAATTGATCAAAAGTGACAGTAAAGACATTTATAATATTACCTAAAATTTTGATTTCAAATAAATACGGTTCTCTATTCATCAAAAAAACAGTATCACAGTTTCCACAAAAAATATTAAGCAGCGCAACTGTTTTCAACATTGATAATAACAATAAATGTTTGAGCAGCAAATCAGCATATTAGAGTGATTTCTGAAGGATCATGTGATACTGAAGACTGAAGTAATGATGCTTAAAATTGTAATAATATTTCACAATTTTGCTGTTTTTACTGTATCTTTAATCAAATAAGAATCTTACCAACTCCAAATTTTTGAGTGGTAGTGTACGTGTTGTTATGAATTTCCTTAACGCCTTTGCCTGATATACAATCTTTCAGCTTCAGTAATGCCTGTGAACCTTCCACACAATATGTGCATGATAACAGAAAGGGGATGTTACATGGAGAAACTCACTCACAGGAATCACCTCAGTAATAAATAACCAGAAAGTTCATGACATGCATAAACAAAATGGCTGGACAATGTTATGTTACATTGTTACATGTTATGTTACCCCCCCCCCGAATTAGTCATTAAAGTTTCACATTTCAGCTTTCAACTGACACAGGCTTGATTTACTCCAAAATGGTAAACGTTCATGACAAAAACTGAGGGACGAGTGAAAAATGAGATGTTCTGGACTGGTTCATTCTGATTTATTATGCTTAACTTTACTGGGATATTGCAATCCTAATAACCCACTGCATTTCTCTCCATCTCTCTACAGGTCACCGCATGAAGCCGGACGACCCTCATAAGCAGTTCTCCGATCGCCTGAGTGACATCGAGCGTTACCAGAGGGCCGGTCTGAGGATGAACCCTGGCAACGGGACCACCCGCTCCCACCAGACCCATTACAACCCCTCCAGCACCACACAGATACCAGGTGCGTGTTTTGTCCCTGGATGCCCTACAGATCCAGTGTGTGTGTTTGCTTGATTCAGACGTTCAGGCTCGTCACAACAACTCGCACCTCGACGTCTGGAATCTAGCAACCCCTCTCGATCTCGGCTCCCACGTCATTGTGTGTGATAGTGGGTGAGGATACGTTTTCAGATGCAAGTAAAGACGTTTGAGCATGATGTCTGCTAGCAAACCAGCAAAACTCTCACACTCTCAAAGGCACGTATGCACTTCGCTCGCAGTATTTTCAAACAGACATACACACCCAGGCAGATTTCACACCCCACCCGTTCTCCTTCACCGTAATGCTGAAATGTGCTTTTTTTATTCATTTCTGTTTGCTCACTGTTTCGGCAGAGTAGACTGAATCACTCACATTTCAAAAGAACTCAGACCGGTGTGTGTTTACAGTCATCTGACTCACATTTTAATCAAACGTTCATCTAAGATCAAGAGCCTCAAATGAGTTTTATATAGTTCCTTCGATCATTCGGGTCATAAACCTACAAATTTATTCCGTACTTCTCTCAGTTTCTAAGTTGGATGCTGTTTGTGAGCTGGATACACAGTGAAATCTTGTATATCAAACGTCTGATATGTTTTCATTGGCTTTGATTCTGTCATTTCGTTAAACAATTTCGCCGTTTTTGTTTGTTTTTGTTTGCTCACTGCATCTGTAGTGTAGGCAGAATCGCTCATATTTCGTAAAAACTCAAACAGAGTTGGCGTGTGTTTACGATTATCTAAGCAGTCGTGACTCACATCTCTCTGCGATCAATCAAAAAGTGAGAAAGACCAAATGCTCCCGAGGGTTAAATCACGTCCCGCTGCACTTCTTTCATCTTTTTTTCCTTCTTTTGACCATTTGCAAATCCACAGTCGAACCTAAAGCTCTGAATTGATTCCTTACTACTGTAAGTTCGTAAGTTCTGATAGCAAGTTAAAAGTAGATGCTGTGTACAACATTCATTTTGTCTGTCACTTAGTTTCTATTTCTGTTAGGTCATGTTAGGTAGCTCCGCCCACATTCAAATCTCTTTGCTTCTATTCTTATGATTGGTTTTAAATGACACATTCAATAAACAACTTCATGAGGTGCCTTTCAATCAATATCAAGCTCACCTTTATATTTATATATATATATATATATATATATATAAACAAAACAAAAAAATATGTTTTTTAATGTTTTTGAAAGAAGTCTCTGCTCACCAAGGCTGCATTTATTTGATCAAAAATAAAGTAAAAACAGTAAAATTGCAAAACATTATTCCAAGTTGTAATATACTTTAAAATGTAATTTATTTCTGTGATGACAAAGCTGATTTTTCAGCAGCCATTACAGTCTTCAGTGTCACATGATCCTTCAGAAATCATTCTAATATGCTGGTTTAGTGCTCAATGATTATGATTTGGTGCTGTTAATATTTTTGTGTAGAAAGTGATCTTTTTTTTTTCAAAGTTCAAAAGAGTAGCATTTATTTAATAAAATCTTTTTACATTTTTTTAACATGCCTTTATTTATACTTTTGATCAATTTAATGCATCCTTTCAGAATAAAAGTAAACATTTTTATACATATAAACAACAGATAAATAATTGTGTTGTTTTGCAAGGCCTTAAAAAAATATAACTTGTGTCTGGTTAGGACATGATGTAATGGTCAACCGGAACCCATAAAAATGTGGTTACTTTCGTAACGTTCATTATTGATGAGCAGTTTATCCACAATGAGCCGGTGAATTAGAGACACTGAATGTTTCGCTGGTGTTTTTGTTTGGGGTTTTTGGTAAATTCCTCCATCAGATTGACCTGATTTCTGAAGGGTGGACGCTTACACAAGCATTCCTGCAAAACCAAAGCCGTGACTCATGCAGAGCTCAGCGCGAGAAGAATGGGAGATTTACTCTCACCGCGTCAGGAGTGCGCTTGAGCTGGTAAATCACATCTAGTATCCGTATCTGCAGGTGGATTAGCAGAGGAATTATGTCTTCATGGTGCTGTCAGAGACCAGGACTGCCGACACACACACATCTGAAGCAGACATAACACATTAACAGAGCTTTAGACTGCGTGTCTGTCACTGCTGTAGGCCTGTGTGAGTGTGTGATACATCAAAACCTCACTGTTATGTCTGATATTAGCATAGTTATCTCTCACCTCAGGGCACTGTCTCTCTGGCTGGCTGTCTCTTGCATCGGCCCAACTTCACCTTTATGCCTAAATCTTAACACACACACACATTCAGTCAGACAGTTCTGTGTGGTATGAGGTTTGCAGACAGACATGTGTAAGATAGACATGTTTAATCAGATTTATCACACTCATCACAGGGTAATTAGATGGTCTCTCATTCCACCTGAATGATGCAAACCCTCTCTGTGTGTGTGGTGTTGATTGCATCATCCTGGAGTCTTGAGGTTTGCAGATTGTTGATGACTGTAAACAGATATTAAGTTACAAAATTCACAGCACAAACACAGACATGGTTCATACTTAAACAGATTTGTCAAAGCACACAGTACGTACACACACCTATTGTCATGCCGGTGGAGCAGGGAGGTGAATTAAAGTTGGCTTTAGTTGACTTGCAGCGACACGCTTCAGACAGGAATAAAACGAATGAGGAATAAACGAAACGAAAAAGCAGAGGGAGTTTAATGAAGAAAATAAAAGCACAAGCGCATAGAGATGTGGGCAGAGCTGTGTGGTGTTTATTCATGCGCTCATGCATATCCCACATACTGCGGAACAGACATGCACATAAAATATGTCTGTGCAAAAGATTAATTATTTTGCATAAAGATAAGGAAGTCTTGACTTTATGGATCATTAAAATTGTTTGCATTGTTGCAGTTTTGCAGGCATTCTCTGCCTAAAACTACATGTAGTCATTGACTAAAACAAAAATGTTTTATGTATAATTATTTAAATAAATATGTTTTATTTAATATATTTCTAAATTGCTCTTATTGTAAAATATATTCATTAATTTCTAGATTAATTCATATTATTTAAATAATAATGTTATTATATTAATATAAAAATATTATGTTTTATATTAATTATATTAATTAAAAGTTTTATTAAATATTAAAAAAAAATAGTTCCCATAATAAAATATGTAAAATAAATTAATTATTTTAATTTCTAGATTAATTTATATTAATTAATTAATCTATAAAATAATTAGTTTTATGTATACTTAAATATGTTCAAATAATCATGTAATAATATTAATATAAAAATATTATGTTTTATTTTAATTATATTAAATAAATTTAAATTTAAAATAGTTCTCATTATAAAATATGTAAAATATATTAATTAATTATTAATTTACATTAATTCATCCGTAAATCAATTGATGGATTTATGTATAATTATTTGAATGTTTAAATAATCATTTTATATAAATGTATTATAATATACTGTACATATACAATTAAATAATTTTAAAATGGATTAATATAAAATTATATATTTATATAAAAATCATATTTTATATTAATTAAAATGTATTATTTTATTACAAATATATTAATGTTTAATTTTTAGTATTCAATTTTTGTTTTTACTTTTTTATATTATTTACATCTTTATGTATAAATATAACACATTTGTGAATTGTAAAGTATATGACATTACAATAATGAGAACGGAGGTAAATGTGCTTTATTGTCATGAAAGTAGTGTCACAAAAATGGTCTTTTTCAGACAGTGAACAGGTTTAAATCTGAGACTACATGTGTGTGAGGACTTCAGAGAGTGTTTGAGTGTTTTAAGGAGGTGTGGCGAAAGATCTGACAGGAAAACCAGACTTCATGGTGGCTGTGTTTGTTTTTGCTGGTTCTGAGGAAAGCCTGCATTTCCACTCAACGTTACACAGCTTCTCTCTCTCTCTCTCTCTCTCTCTCTCTTACTCTTTATTCTCTTCTGTCCACAATCATACTATTTAAATAAGCAGTATCTTTTTGATTATATTTTATTCATTTTTTATTTTTTATTTTTTATTGCTATATATTTATATTTCATTATATATATATATATATATATATATATATATATATATATATATACTTAAAATAATATATATAGAAACATATTTTAGAGGAGATTTTATCTGAACAGTTAAATGAAGTCAATTGGCATGACATAATTAACTAATAACATCAGAAAGAATTATAATTTAGGTAACTGAATGCTAAACACCATTATGAACAACACCATCTATGTAAACAGGGTATTCCAGTCAACCAGAAAATAGTTTTTGATCAGTGAATCAATCCTTTGACAGAAATGAACTGATTCGCTAGAACAAACTGATTTAATTGTTCAGTCACGCTATGCTACTGTTTGTTGGAAACATAGAGTTGCTGTCATATTACTAATATATGTGTTTAAGTTAGTCACATTGCTACTTTTAGTTAGCTTCACCCCAACATTAGTCCACTCAGAGATG
Organism: Onychostoma macrolepis; assembly: GCF_012432095.1. NCBI lineage: Eukaryota > Metazoa > Chordata > Actinopteri > Cypriniformes > Cyprinidae > Onychostoma > Onychostoma macrolepis. Next base: position 27,500,786 of record NC_081167.1, on the reverse strand, counting down.
CACAAATCTCACATATTGTCCTGCTCACAGACTGTTTCTGTGACATGCTGCTTTAATAGTGCTAGAAATCTTTCTGTTATTGACGTTGTGTATCAGCCAATCAAAATATTTGAGTGAGATGTTTATTTTCAGCAGAAGCACCAGCTGTGGCCTGAATAAGAGCATTTATACTGAAGAATTTATCATTGTGCGGCGAAAACCAGAGAGAGAGACTGAGAACAGCGTGTTATTAGTAGTGTTTGCTAAGACAAGCATCACTGTTACTACTGCTCATGCTTACGGTTATAGGGATTTATTCAAACCCCTTACCCCAAGTATTAAACTTTGGCATTACAGACGTGAATGATATTTCAAATAAAAAAACAAAAAAACATAGACTTGCTTTTGTCTTGGACTAGTAATAAACCACCCTAGAAAAAACACACTACACTTTGCATGAACAAGCACCGCTCACATTTTTCTCAGAAAATGTAAAAATCTACTCGCATACGTCTCATATCTCATACGTGTATGTGTGTTTGTCGCAACGATTAGCTTGTAACAACTATCTCATCTCAGTCTGAGAGCAAACAGGATTTATTTGCATGTCAAATTGGCAGTTCAGTGTACACACACACACACACACACACACACACACACAAACATACTCTATAATTTCCAAAGTATCTTATTTTTAGACTCGTGCAGTGACTGTTGTGTGTGTGTGTGTGTGTGTGTGTGTGAGAGAGAGAGAGCGTGAGAGACAGCTGCATTTTAATGCTGACAGAGTGTTTTAAAGTGTTCGGATCATACACACATACAGGCGTCACATGCTCAAGATAAGATATGTGATAATCACACACCTTTAACAGACACCCAAAATATCATTCCTCATGACACACTGATACTTTTCTTGGCTCATCAGCAAAACAGAAAAATTAGTTATCTACTCACACACACACTTTTGACAGATGGAGTTCTAACGCGCGTGTGTGTGTGTGTGTGTGTGTGTGTGTGTAATGTGACACCAGCATAAGATTTCATGTTTGTTTTTCTCGGCACCTTTGATGAAAACACTAGCAGCTCTCTCACATTGAACGTGTGTGGACAAATTCATTGTGTCGCAATCCTACAAACACACACACAGGGCTGGGTGGCATATCTAATAATCACTGTATATGCATGATGATTTTGCTGCCAAAATAAAATTAAAATTAAGCAACAGCATCTTTGGTTTACACTTCATTAACAAAAATGGTGTTGTTCAGACTACTTCCATAAATCAGTTTAATCATCTGAATCAACTGTTCGTTTCATTCAGTGAACTGATTCAACAGTTTGTTTATCATTCAAAAAGGTGTACAATGTTTACAATTAAAAAAGTGTTGTATTGCTGCATATAACAGCTTCTCTGAGATATATAATACTGAGACATTTATTTTAACTTTATTGCACAGTGTTTTATTATTTATTGCATTAATGCATATTTTAGTTTGGTACATTTCTGTTTATCTCTTGCTGCATATGAAAAAAAAAAGTTTATTTTATTAATAATATTTGTGTTAATTTACAGCAACTTTAAAGAGCTAATACATAAATATTAATATATAAATATCTTAAATATTATCAAAAGGATATAAAATATGAAGTTTTCTTTTAACTATATCGTACAGCATTTTATAATTTATTACATTAATTTATATTTTGTTTTGATAAATTTCAATTTATTATTATGGATTATTACATTGTAGAATATAAATGTAAAATATCTTTATTATGTTATTATGTTGTTTAATAATTTACAGCAATTTTTAAGAGTAAATACATAAATATCAGTATAGAGATACTGAATAATATCTGAACAAGTGCCTATAAATGAATAAATGTAATTCAGTATGTATATATATATTTATTTTATTTTTATTTTGTTGTAGCATTATGGCCAGATCAGATTGACCCTCCTGCACTGAAGACTTGCAAAGTGGAAGACGACTTACGCTGGTCAAGTAAGAGACCTTACAAAGTCACCTTTGACTTTGATTTTATTTATTTATTTTGGGTTAATCTATTCCTTAGCCATACATCTGTTTCAGAAAAAAAAACTTTTATTGTTCGGTGCTCTTTTGTGTTATTGGTAGTTGAATGAGAGTATGAATCACTGTTGCATCTAAATCATCAAAAACCACATGCACACACACCGTTGTCCTCAAATGACTTTTTTAATATGCAGATGTGTGTGTGGGTGTGTTGCCATCATAATGGGTGAATCATAAAATTAATGATCCAATCAGAATCCAGCGTTTTTGTGGAGGGGCTGAAACAAACAGAATATAAAAAATGATCTACTTTCGCTTACACACGCACACACATGCATGGAAACAGAAACATCAATAAACATTCTAAGTGTGTGAAATACACACACACACACACACTTGCTTTGGAACACACACATATAAACACACTCACTCGAAAACATTCACACAAACTCTGGCTGCCATGGACACACAGCCACATACCTGGTTCTGGCACGGTTTTCCTTCCCCACGGCGACACAGAATTCCTGCCCTTCCTGTTCCCGCAAACCCCAAACATCCAAACCAGCTGAGTCATTTTTACCTCCAACACACACAAACACACACACACAAGATTCCTTTTGTCACACCAGCCCCTGTGACATTTAAGTTATAGCTTTCTTTAATTGCACTTTGATTGATTGATTTATTATTCCTTATAGACTTGCTGCGTGTCAGGTGACATGTTTCAAAACACCAGATGGCAGTTTCAACATAATTCATGCTCTGTGATGTGAGGAAATATTTGACGTTTATTAAAAGCCACACTGCAGCTAAAAATATTGTCACTCCTCTACTGGGTGTTTCATTTCATTCAGTACGCTCTGTAGTTATTTATGATATATATATATTTAAGTCTGCATGTTTTCCATCAAAAATAGCAGTATAAAATGGGCTGATCTGGCATGCATGTTTCTTTTTCACAGCCATGTCACAGTCAGCCATCACAAGATAATTAAGGGTATTCACTCCCACATTTAACTGCGGTTGTCCTTCCCGAAACTTTGCAGTGTTTAAAACTCACACAAAGACAAAGTTCAGTTCTAGAATTCACTATGCACTTCAATATGCATTCAAACTTCTAAATTAATTTCAAACGTACTTCAGGTCAGTCAGTATCAGATTTGATCAATTCATGTTATTGCAAAGGAAATCATTTTAGAATCAGAAGTTTGACTACACATTTCATGCACAATATGACTACACATTTAAAGGCGTAGTCCACCCAAACATTTAAAGATTCTGTCATCACTCTAATGTCATTCCAAACCTGTATGACTTACTGTCTTCTGTGGAACACAAAAGAAGATACAAAAATTAATCGGAAGTCTATGGGACCAAAACCGTTCGGTTACCAACACTCTTCAACGTGCATGTCTCTTTATCACTGTCAACCGTCACAAGGTAATTAAGGGTATTTACTCCAACATTTAACTGTGGTTGTCACTCTTGAAACGCTGCAGTGTATACGTGGCCAAAGAGAGTTTGAAAAGCTTACAGAAACATGATTGGAAGGCAGAATTCTGTTTTAGAATTCTCAGGTTTGTTCTAGAACTGCCAAATATGGATTTGAACATTTTGGAGAATACTTCAGGTCAGTCAATAGTAAATTAGATTAGTTTACACTATTGCAAAGTTTTCCAAAAAATTATTTCAGAATCATGAGTTTTAATGAAGTTTTTAATGAAGAGATCATTCACTCACCCTCATGTCTTTCTTCTGTGGAACACAAAAGAAGATTTTTTGAATAACCACAGTATGAACAGTCAATGAGACCCAAAACTGTTTGGTTTTTCTCTTCTTTTTTGTTCCACATAAGAAAGAAATGCATACTGGTTTAGAATAACGTGAGGGTTGTAAATTATGACAGACTTTTAATTTTTGGGTCAACTATCCCTTTAAGTATCAATTTTGTCTCAGTTGTTTCTCTTAAAAAATAGCTCAGATCATTTGGGCTTCGAAGAACTTGATGTGAAATGTTTGCATATATGTGCAGAACTCATCTGAGAAACATCTGAGCAGTCTGAGAGTTTCATTTTGCTCTCCATCGCTCTCCATAAGAAACAACTGAGATATTAAGTAGATCTCATTTGTGAAGTGGGTTCAGATAGCATGTGTTCTGTGCTGCAGACTTGCGTGAGTTTAATGTTGACTCACCGCTCTGAACTGCAATGATCAGAAACGCCTACAGGAATAATGAGATCCAACAGTTCTTCTGTTTCATAATAATTGCTTCCGAAAGAACTGAATATTGATTCCTTTCAACCTCCTAGAACAGCAAAAGCAGCTTAATAATTGTGATTTTTGGATCAATAATAATGCAGTCGTTTCAGCAAATGGATTTTAGAGTCAATAAGGTCAAAATTCCTCACTGGAGAAAAAAAAGGCATTCCTGATTTATTCACAAATGCGTCTCATTGTGATCCAGGTTCTGAATCAACGACCTGATTTGTAAATCTCCAGTACAGTATCAGATGTTTGTGAATGGTAACCTGAGCCGTCCTGATGTATGAGATGGCGGCGCAGCGCATGTCGGAGATGAGCTAGTTTGCATGCGACGTGCCGTGTTGTCTTATGGACTACAGCTCTAACATAAACACACGAGATCTACATGTTTGCCTGCGTCTCAGGTTCTCTGCCTGTTGGAGCGATATGCCATTACCTTCAGTTATCATTCATCAACATCCAGTGCAAACATTTAGCCATTTCAGCCCTGCTCCAGTTTTTATGCCTGCTTGTACAACCATCGGTTTATCATTTGGAAGAATAGGCTATAAATATATGAGATCGCAACCATAAATTGTTCAAACAACTACATTTATAGTTTTTTTTTTAACCCAGTAGCATTCTTTTTTGTGGAATATCTTAGTGCTGGGCAACGATTAATTGCGATTAATCACATCCAAAATAAAAAAAAATTGTTTATATAATATATGTGTGTGTACTGTGTAAATTTATTATGTATATATAAAAACACACATAAAGTATATATTTTGAAAATTTTACTTATAATTTATATTATATATAAATATATTAAATATATAAACATAACATATTTTTCTTAAATATGCATGCATGTGTGTGTATTTATATATACATAATAAATGTACATAGTACACACATATATATTATGTACACAAAAACTTTTATTTTGGATGCAATTAATCGTGATTAATCGGTGCCCAGCACTAATATATATATAGTATAGTACATTTTTTTATATAGTCAAGTAAGTACAGTGCAAATTGGTTTAAAGCAGTTTTATTAAAAATCAGTCTTGAAGCGCTGTTTGTATATGAACATATAATAGATATACATTTTTAAATTATTTAAAAGCAGGGTATTTCATAAAATGTATGTTGCTGGGTTAAAAAAAACAAAACAATAGATATACTATTTAAACTGTAGATGTTCGGACAAATTATGGTTTTCAAACATTAGTGGAACATGTTCATACTTATTGTGCAACACCAGATGGTTAAAAATAATAGTTTGAGGCCTCTGTGTATGGCATAGTTGAGTTACATGCAGTGATTGTTTGGTTGGTTCCTGTGGGTTTGTGTCATCAGTTGAGCATAAAACCACATAGTAGAAACTCCAAGCATGAACTATAAGCAAGTCTGGGATCCACATCATTGTATGATTGTTGGATATGTGGTATTTTCGATACCCTACATTCTAAAGCAAATATACATGATTTGATTAGATTATATAGAGTATCAAGTATATATTTCAGTCTTTATGTCTCCATGTCTTTCTTTCTCCTGGCCACATGATTTGCCTGGTCCAGGTGTAATCCATCTGTTTTTGCATTGCCATTTTATAGGTGAGGGCCGAGATTTGCATCCTCACCAGAACCCTGATCCCACACACAAACACGCACAATACTTGCCGATTAGCTACTGCTTGCTCTTCTGTTAACAAACAAAATCAGTTTCTACAGCAGTCAAATGAGGCAAACCTCTGTAGTGAGCCGGGTTACACGCTTGACTGTGGGCTAGTGGAACACGGCAAACTGAACTGATCGCTGTGATGGGTGAAAACACAATTGGGGAAGGATAACAGCGTTTGACAGGGGCCATTTGCAGGAGAATATTAAGTTTTTTTCCATTTATTTTCATTTGGAAACACTAATGCTGAACTTTAAAGTAGCGTTTTTTCCCACCTCAGGGCCATAACGGCCATAGATAGCACAGAAGGATGTTTTTTTCCCTCAGTAGTCATCATGGCTTGGTTGTGCCAAGACCAAATGTCCCTTACATTTTTGTTTTATTTTTATTTTTTGCATTAAAATTAATAATATTGTTTCTGCAGAACTTACTATTAATTAATTAATAATATGCACTAATATGTATTTTTTTTAAATGTTCTGTTCCTTATATCAATTTTATTAATATCAATAATAGCATTAAAATATTAGCAATAAAATTTATATAAATATTGTTTCTGCCGATTTTTTCCCAGGCATTATTTATTATTAATAATTCATTTATAATATTTATTAAGATTTAATATTTTTCCTTACAAATATCTGTTATTTTCCCCATAACGATTTAATTTATTCATAATTTTTATTCATATTTAATATTTTTCCTTAGAAATGTCTGTTGTTTTCCCCATAACAATTTGTATTAATATTCCTATTTATATTTAGCATGACACTGCAAATGTGAGATATAATACAAATACTTGGTGGATAAAAATATGTTGTCAGGAAACATCAAACCATTGCTTTTATTTTATATTAATATTAAATATTAATATTGATTCTGCAGTCATTTTTATTTTTATGAATATTTATTAATTAACAATGGTAATTAATATTAATGCTTTTCTGTAGAAATGTGCCATTTCCCCAATAATAGAGTTTTAAAATATTAGCGTGTTTAATAATATTAACATAGCTATTAATTGTAATATTGATGTTAATATAAAACATAAGAAGGCCAATGTACATGTAAACATAATGAACAAAGTACTGAGTGTATATATATATATATATATATATATATTGACCTCTATTTAAATCCTTTGTTTAAAAAAAGGGAATTCACTCCCTTAAATATGTTGTCAGAAACATCAAACCGTTATTTTTTAAAAGGGGAAAATGTCACATAATTATGGGTTATACCACATGGTTTCCTGCTCTCTTTTTTCTTAGTTTTTAAAGAGTTTTTCCACTGACACTAATGTAGATCATGTGTGAAGTGGTTATGCTGAGAAACAGCAAACTAGTAACTCTCTAGAGGAACGGTCTTCGAAAATAGGTCTCAATAATGTGTTTTTTATGATGTAAACAACATCAAGTTATCATCAGCCAGGTTTAAAATTAAACTCTCTTTTTTAATAATAACAATAACAATATGTTTCTATCCACCAAGGGCTCTGAAAAGGTTGAAGACCCCTGTTCTGGAAACGTTCTTGTCATTAATATCCTGTCAGGCACTAGAGGGAGACACTGAGTCTAAGTCTGAGGGTAAACAACATATACAGTTTGGGTGTTATATCTGGTTTGCAGCTGTTTCTCAACTCATTTGTCAGATTTCCGCTTTTAGTAATTAATCTCATATGGTGTGTGTGTGTAAATGTGTGTGTGAGCATGAGTAAAACTGCAGAGACTGGCAAGAATTTGTGGCCATTTCCGTTAAATCAGTGGCAGCTGAAATCTTGAATTCTCCTTAGTGCAAATCAGATTCTGGCCCCCCAAACGGGAGAAAGAGAAAGTCAACACCCCTCTGAGAGAAAGAGCGAGAGAGCATGGTCTGAGGAAATTGAAATGGAACTGTATGTTTTTCTCTCTTTCTCTGTTTCTGTTTGCAAATGGACCCAGTGCCCCAGACAAACGGGGGGAGAGCGTTTTAAACGAGTCAGTGGCACGCACAGACGGCATTCTCCTCCCTCAGGCGCTGGCATGCCAAAGCCTGCTCCAGTATCCCAGCAGTCCCTGCTCGTATGTGGGCAATAAGCAGAAAAATCAAACCAGAAAACAGCACTAACTGGCGGAAACAGGCAGCAGTTTGTGCTTGCGTGCAGGTGCACGGACGTTTCTCTTACACCTGTTCGTAAAGACGTGAACACTAAATGAAACTCCAGACGTCAGAGCATACCAGTCTTCATCATCATCTTCCTCCCCAGCCTCATAACATTAGGCTTCCACTGACTGTTTTCACTTTTACCATTTATCAGACGATCGTGTGGAGTTCACAAATGACACTAGGTGGAGCAAGATCAGTGTGTCAATAGGGTTCTGAGGCATCTAATGCATTTGATTTTAATTTATATTAATAATATATATTAACATTATATTACGTATTATGTTAATATAATGTTAATGTAATGTTAGCATAAATAGTAATGGCATATATATATATATATATATATATATATATATATATATATATATTAGTGGCATATATATAAATTCATTTTGATGAATTAATGTTTTATTAAATAATTTTTTTAATAAACTATTTTATTTTTAACTTTAATTCAATCTTGCTCTAAATTTTAAAAATATATATTTTAATTTAAACAATTTAAATTAAATAAAAAATTTAAACACTATTTAGTAATCATGGGAAAAGCATGACAATTCTTTGGCCAAAATATGTGGAATTTTGTGTTCATATCATTACTATTTTTGTTGTATATATATGTGTATGTATATATATTGTTTAAATTCTTAATACTATAAGTTTTGTTCTCATTATTGTGAAAAAATAATAGATTATGTCAATTGCAAATCATTTAAATAGGCATAAGTTTTTTGGGCAAAATATATTTTATGTTTAGATTTTAGGGTGAATTGTGATCTGTTAAAATGTAAAACTATGTCTACAATTCAAAGACAGACGATCACAAACATTTCAATTTTTTTTTTTTGGTTTTAATTAATAATTTATTACATTTATTACATTTTTATGCAATTTTTTTGGGGGGGGGGGCTGAAATGTGATTTGTAAAAACTTAAAACTGTCAAAGAAAGACAGACAGGAAATCACAAACATTTCGTATTTTTTTATTATGATTTTAATTATTTAATTAATTAATTATTATAATAAAAATATGTATTATTTATTTAATTTTGTAAATAATCTATATTTTATTTCTTAGCTTTAATTCAGATGGTCTGAATTTTTAAAAATGATTAAAAATGTCAGCTTTATTTAGTAATCAAGGAAAAAGCATGGAATCTTGCATTCTGTGATCTGTTTGTTGTTTAAATATTAAAGTGACACTGTCTTTATCTTTCTCGTCCAGGTACGGATCTGTTCCCTCAGAGGACGTCCTTCCCATCTCTGTCTCCATTAACGGCTCCTCGGTTCTCAGATTCACACATGCATTATCCGGGTCCCTTCACCTACTCTGCTAACCCGTCCAGCACTGGAATCGGCGGTCTCAGCGTGGCCGGGATGCCCACCTCCAGCCGCTACCACACCTACCTGCCTCCTCCATACCCCGGCAACCAGAACCAGAACTCCCACTTCCAGACCAACTCCTCGCCGTACCACCTGTACTACGGCACCGGATCCGGCTCCTACCAGTTCTCTATGGTTCCGACTGGCGGCACCGGATCGGGAGGCGACAGGTCGCCCACCCGCATGCTGACGTCCTGTACCGCGGCGGGCGGAGCCGGAGGCACCGCGGGCGGAAACAACAGCCTGCTCAATGCCAGCCTCGGCAACCAGAGCGACGGCGTGGATGCTGACGGCAGCCACAGCAACTCGCCCACAGCGATGAGTGCGTCCACACGCATAGACGAGTCCGTCTGGAGGCCTTACTGAGAAAACGTGTGTAGAAAGACTGAGAGAAGAAGTCGAAATTTAAAGAAGAGGTGAAAAGTCTTGCATGTTTGATTGTTTTGTTTCTTCGTCCTTCTATGACATGTCAATTGCTTCTAAGAGAACCAAAGTGAACCGATGACCAGACATGAGTCTGAGCGCTCCATACAGGACAGAAATGGACCTCCGCTGATCAAAACTAAAGGAGGACAGAAGTCTCACAGGAAAATGAGGTGTATATAGAAAGATTATAATTAAGAAAAGGCATCCCATAGTAATATATCAGCAACTTTTCTTACTAAAAAAGCTGAAAAACCAAAGAAAAGACATATTCTGATGAGCCTGTATCTGAAAAAAGCCAATTTATCCAGCCTTACAAACCAATCTGCCAGAACGCTGTAATTCCCAGAGTGCTTTGCAACCGCGAAACCGTGTCATGCAGACAGTATGAGAGAGCTTCACAGAGCTGCAGGACTGTGGGACTTTTAATGTATAAATATGATGATAAACAAAAATGCTAGCCACGAGTTTCAGGTACTTTCCAAACTTGCTGAAATAGACTTGATTTCATACAAGTGTGGAGATTTGTGAGATGTTGTGTCAATGGGTTTTTCATTGAAATGGATTTTAGGGTGAATATCACAAAACCTGTCAGGAACATATTCAGGTCATATTTAATGAGAAATGAGAAATAATATTTTGCATTAAAAAAATGATGCTCGTTTTTATTTTTTTAGAACCATTTATTTTTGCATTTGCATTGTGACATTGTTTTAATCAAAATGAAGCACATTTGACCCTTACATTCTCATTATTGTAATGCAAAAAATTGTTCTCATTACTGTAATGTAAAAAAAATAATGATATATTATTTCATTTGCAAATCACTTAAATTTACATAAATATAGGCATCGTTTTCATTATGCAAAAATATTTTTTGCTTTGATTTTAGGGTGAAATGTGATCTGGATGTGCTTTCGTGAGATTCACCCTTTAGCTGCGGGTTCTCGATTTGTAGAAACATAAAACAGTGTCTATAATCCAAAGACAGACAGGTGTTTGATTTTTTTTTTTTTTTTTATTTTCTTGCTTCATGCCAAAATCAGAACAATTTATTCGTCTTTGAACTTGTGGAGACTTGTCTTTTTTGGAATAGTTTTTAGTGTTTTTTTTTATTTTTTCTCAGTGTTGATCGCTTTTTATGAATTTTTTTCAGGCTATTGATTTGAGCTCAGTTTTATGGTTTGTGTATTTTTTTTTTTTTTTTTTTTTTTTATTTATTTGAGCCAAAGAGGATGCGTTCCTATGGTTCTGGGTCACAAACATTTCGTGTTTTTTTTTTTTTTTTTTTTTCGATCTTTTGATTTCTTTGTTTTAATATAAAATTGGAAGTTGTGCTACTGTAATATATTCTTTCTAAATTATACAAAAGTTTTAATGTAATGCCTATGGTTTCCAATGCAGCTTTAATGCACTAAAACATTTATTTAAGAGGGTATATGTCCTTGTTAAACCACATAATGGAGACATTCTTACCAGATTGAATTCCACGTGATATTTAGTCATGTGCCTGAAAGGCCTCAACCATCACAAGCCAAAGAGTTCAACAATCACCTGTTGTCATTCCACGTCTCTAAAGTGTGAAAAATATGTTGCTCTAAGCACCTACATTATGTGTCTATTTTTCCTACCTTGTTCTTGCAATGACTGAAATCGGAGACAATAATTGGGCACGTTTGAAAGGAGATCGCCCGTGATTATTTGAATAACAAAACCATGCACAAGCTCATACAAGGAGGGTAAAGTGGCCATGACACACACACACATATACATCCGCGTAACAGGTGTAAATGAATATTTCAGCGCATAACCCAGAGGTTTTTCCCATGCTCACACCTGCTGCCATCACCTGAGGGCCGAGAGCCCCAAAAGAGCAAAGGAAACAGGTAGAAAGATGGATGAAGAGAGACGTATCACCTTTCGCAATCATTGGTCATCCTTCAGGCCTTGTTATCCAAGCAGAAGTGCCCGTGTTCAGCTTGATTCACGGCCGCTTTGATGCCTTTATGTGGGCGGTTATTTTCCTTCCCATTGTGCCTCTGCTTGATTATAGCTGCAAGCTGCAGGCTACAGGAAAATGGATTCAAAATGTGAGCTGGTCTAGTTACAAGCGGGAGTCGATTCTCTCCTGCAAGGACTTCTGGGTAATAGAAACCCTGGGTAAACTATTTGCTTCTGTGTTGTAAGATTCTCTCTCAGTGCCTCGGTCTGGATCTATTAATGTCTGTGGATATCAAATCATGTCAGTGTAACAGCTGTATTTTCTCCAAAGAGTTTGTTGTGATTGTTGATTATGATTGAGATGGATCAAGACTCCAAATCAAACTCAATTAAGATTTGCTGGCCCAGAACAAGACCAAAAACCTATCTATTTATTTCCACTGTATCAATACTGATTGTGTGTTGCATTGAACATTCTATTGATATCAAGGTTCTGTTCCAAAACCTAACTTTTGAAAATAAAGGTTCTGTATTGACATTGAAGGTTCCATGAAGAATCTTTAACATCAATGGAAACATTCCAAAGAGGACAAGTTCTTTAGATTATTAAAATGTTCTTCACAAGCAGGAAAAAAACTGGATCTGTTAAGAACTGTTCACTAAAAATTTCTTCAAGGAACCAAAAATGCAAAAACACCCTTATCGAACCTTTATTTTTAAGAGTGTAGTGAGCTCCCTACGAAGGCAGCACAGAATCTGTGCCAAAAATTTAGCGGTGTAAATATGCCTGCGGGTTTCTCCCTATGTGAAATGTTTCAAATCAGTCATTTATTTTGAAGGCAGAAGCCTATGTAGGCAGCAGTAGGTTTTGGAACACAACCCAAATGTTGCCATGAGTCAGTGGTGTTTGTAAAGTGCACAGATTCGAATCATGCCGAAAGAGCTAAAAAGCACAACACACTCCTGTTGAAATTGTCTTTTTCACTCATTGTACGTTTGTAATTTTGGTTCCGAAATATGCTCTTTTGTTCCTTCATTGTGTGCTAATGATGTAGTTTTTTATGCATTTTAATTAAAAAAAGATCAGGATTTGCTTGTGATTTTGAATTTCATTTACTTAATGTTTTTTTAATTCAGCCATTGATTTCACAATGCCATAAAAAAGTTATATAAATTAAATTTCCTCAATATTTCCACATTTCAGTGGTGTCATTTGTTTGAGATCATGTAAGTTTGAAGGTTTAACATATTTTTATAGTCCTACAGACAGAAATTAAACTGCTTCTAATTTTTAAAATGATGTAGCATAGTCTATCAACTTGTCTACACAAAATATTTGCAATAAAAATAACAAATAAAAAAAATTCAAAAGTCATTATCATTCAAAGATTTGAGGTTGGCAAGTTTTTTAATGTTTTTGAAATAAGTCTCTTTTGCTCACCAAGGATGCACTTAAGCAAAAGTACAGTAAAAACTCTAATACTGTGAATTATTACTATTTTATATTGCTGTCTTACTAATATTAGTAACTTGTTAATATATTAGTACTATATTAATATTAATAAATATTATATACTTTCTATTTTAATATATTATCAAATTTAATTTATTCCTGTGATGCAAAGCTGAATTCTCAGCATCATTACTCCAGTCTTCAGTCACATGATCCTTCAGAAATCATTCTAAGATGCTGATTATTAGGGGCCAAGCCCAGAATGGGCTGTAGCCCCTATTGAAATTGTATGATTTTATTTTCGTCCAATGGGAGTCTATGGCAGTCCTATGAAGGGAACATAGGAAAATTATGAAAATTGGCACAGTTGTAGAGATGGCCATGAATAGTGATCTGACCAAATTTGGGGTCTCTAGAACCAACTCTATAGCGCCACCACCAGTTCAAAAATTAAAAATTGAAATGGTAATAACTCCTGAACCCCTAATTCTAGAAAAATGAAACTTAGTACACCTGATTACCCTCTTCATGCTGATCACAGTCAATAGCTTACATTAAGACTCCACCCATTACAGTAGCGGCCATTTTAAAAAGTACAGTATTCTTTGTTTTCGCTGCTCCTCCTTCAAAATCTGTCCAATTCTTCCCAAAATTGGATCAGATGATATTTGGACTGAGACGCACAGAAATGACTGAACAGATTTTTTTATTCATCTTTGTTTAAAAGTTATGATGATGTGAACTTAACAAAGTCGACCCAAAATTGGTTCAGAGACTGTATCTCGGCCAAATTTTGATCAATCAAAACTAAACTTGATTTGCTTCATCAACACCATGATCTGAGAGTCCATGCCAAAGTTGGGAACAGCGCCACCTATGGGTCGTGACATACCAAAAATTCACATTTTCGCTTATAACGTTTGAACAGTCAGTCAGAAAAATATAACATTCATGTCTATGGATTCCTTGGGTCATGCCGAATCGAATGATATCAATTTTGCCAGGATTGGCTGAACCACGTGTCCGACATTTTGAAATTTGTCATAAATTGCTTTATCTTTTGAACCATTTGACATATCTGCACAAAAATCGGTAGGGATCATGAACACGATGTCATTGAGGTACACCAGGAAAATGAAGACAGCGCCACCTAGTGCTCCAGAGCTATAACAATTCTTGCAAAAGCACTTTTGAAGCTTTTTAACTTTTGAAAATGTTGTCCAAAATGTGTCATTTTATGTCGTTTTGTTCCCTGGATTATGCCAATTCTGACGATGTCTCATTTGTCATTTTCCATTAATGTACCTGTCAGCCATATTGAATTAAATGAAAAACAGTTTTATTGTTACTCCTCCTTCAAAATTTGTCCATTTCTTCCCAAACTTGGCTCAGATGATCTTCAGACTGAGCTGCACAGAAATGACTGAACAGAATGTTTTGACCGTCTAGTGAAAAATAAAAGTTATTTTGCTGTGAAGTTAACAAGGTCGACCCAAAATTGTTTCAGAGGCTGTATCTCGGCCAAACGTTGATCAATCGAAATGAAACTTGGTACGCTTCATCAACACCATGATCTGAGGGTCCATGCCAAATTTGGGAACAGCGCCACCTATGGGTCATGAGATACCAAAAATGCACATATTTGCTCATAACGTTCTGGAAAAATGAAACTTAGTACACCTGATTACTCTCTTCATGCTGATCACATTCAATAACTTACATTAAGACTCCACCCATTACAGTAGCGGCCATTTTGAAAAGTACAGTTTTCTGTCTTTTCACTACTACTCTTTCAAAATTTACCCAATTCTTCTGAAAATTTGCTCAGATGATCTTTGGACTGAGCTGAGCAGAAATGACTGAACAGAATTTTTTAACAACTAGTGAAAGAAAAGTTATGATATTGTAAACGTAACAAGGTTGACCCAAAATTGTTTCAGAGGCTGTATCTCGGCCAAACTCTGATCAATCGAAACGAAACTTGGTATGCTTCATCAACACCATGATCTGAGGGTCCATGCCAAAGTTGGGAACAGTGCCACCTATGGGTCTTGAGATACCAAAAATGATAATTCTTGCTTATAACTTTTGAACAGTCAATCAGAAAATTATAAACTCTGTGTCTATGGATTCCTTGGGTCATGGCGAATCTGAAGATATCAATTTTGCGCCACCTAGAGTTCCAGAGATATAATGATTATTGCAAAAACTCTTATAACTTTTGAAAACATTGTTCAAATGATATTGTTTTAATATCATTTCATTCCCTTGGTTATGCCAATTCTGATGCTGTCTCATTTGTCATTTTCCATGAATGTGCCTGTCAGCCATATTGAAGTAAATGAAAAACATTTTTATTGCTACTCTTCCTACAAATTTTGTTCAGTTTTGTCCAAAATCTGATCATACGATCTTTGAACTGAGCCACACAGAAATGACTGAACAGATTTTTGATATTCACTACCGTTCCCGAGAAATACCTCTCGAAAGTTGACTGTGCCCATCTTTGTCGTCTTTTGCTCATAAGCTTAGCATGCTAATAAGTTACAGGCTAACCAGTTACCATACTATTTAATGTGACTCTTCAGCTATTAGTAACCGTGTCTTTTTGGTGCAAACCATGGTTTTAAAAAAACATGGTTCTGATACCATGGTTTTACTACAGTTATATAAACCATAGTTCATTTTGCAATTATGGTTTTCTACAAAAACTATAGATAAATCATGGTTACTGCAGTAAAACCATGATTAATTTCGTAGTTACTATGGTTTTACTATGGTTTTACTACTAAAACCATAGTTAAACCATGGTTTATTATGTAGTTGCTATGATTTACTACAAAAACCATAGTTAAATCATGGTTTATTATGTAGTTACTGTGGTTTCACTACAAAAACCATAGTTAAATCATGGTTTATTATGTAGTTACTGTGGTTTTACTACAAAACCATAGTTTAACTATGGTTACTGTGCTAAAACCAAGGTTTATTTTGTAGTTACTATGGTTTTACTACAAAAACCATAGTTAAACCATGGTTACTACAAAAAAAAAAAACATGGTTAATTTTCATAAGGGGTGTTTAACCATGTGTTAAGTGTTTAACCGTGGTAACTATGTGCAATGTTTAAAAGTATCCAAATAAAAGTCAGGGCTTGGTCCTGGTAATCACTGCATGCAGCTATATTTTCTTATTATTATCAATGTTGAAAACAGCTGTTTAATGTTTTTGTGGAAACTCTGATACATTTTTTTTCAGGATTCTTTGATGATCAGACATTTCAGCAATTAGTTGAAATAGAAATCTTTTGTAACATTTTAAATGTCCTTAGTATTGTCACTTTTAATCAATTTAATGTATCCTCGCTGATTAAAAGAACAAATTTCTTTAAAAAAAAATGTACAGGCCCCAAACATTTGAACAGTAGTATGTAAGTGGCCTAGAAAAACATTTAATTTACAGAAAAATCATAGCATGTCATGCTAAATCTGCTACATGACTAAATGTAATGTAGTAGAATAAATAAATAAAATTGTCTCAAATTAAGCTGTCAAACTTTAGCTTATAACCCTCAAATGTGAAGGTTTGTTTTTTCAAACGGTCAAGCCAACATTCAAAGTTTGTCTTGACAAACCTTCCTTCTCTAAGTGAACGTCAGTATGTTTATGCGTGGAGGTGCTTTCTGTCACTTTAGAGGAGATTCACACTAACAGCTTCTCACTTCACACAATCATAGCTGAGCTCAGTTTTCACACCTTCCACCAGACAAACAGCAGCTGCTCGACAGTTTCACATAAAATGAAAGATGTGTGAAGATTCACATGGTTCATCAGATTTAACTGTAACGTCTGAAACCCCTCAGGACACAAACACAGAGCTCTGCTGCTCGGACCGTGTTCAAATGTAATGCAAACGTAAACATGGCCGCTCTTCCAAACCTGTCATGCAGTCAGCAGGCATTACTGTCAGAACAGGTAATTATTGGAAAAGACTAAACTGGATGCGGTCACTTGCATTACCCACTGCGGGATGTAAATAAAAACAGTAAATTCACCTAATGAGTCGTGTTATATGACGGGGTTTACGGGCGTGTGCTGCATTTCAACATAAGAACGCTATTGTCTTGTTTTTGGCATTGTAGGGAAACATGCTGTTATTGCACAAATTTGACTTGTTTTTTTGTAGTCTATCATCTATCTGTCTATCTATCTATCTATCTATCTATCTATCTATCCATCTATCTAACACTGTAAAAAGTGATAAGTTGACTTAACTTAAAAAAAATTGAGGAAACCCATTGCCTTAAAATGATTAAGTAAATAATAATATTTTTAAAAAGTTAAGCGAACTTGATAATTCACTTAACTTTTTTTTTAAATTATCATTTACTTAATTATTTTAAGGCAACGGGTTTCCTAAATTTTTTTAAGTTAAGTCAACTCACTTTTTACAGTGTGAGGAAACCTGTTGCCTTAAAATGATTAAGTAAATAATAATTTTAAAAACTACGTTAAGTGAATTGTCAAGTTCACTTAACTTTTTTATTATTATTATTAATATTTACTTAATCATTTTAAGGCAACGGGTTGCCTCAATTTTTTTAAGTTAAGTCAACTTATCACTTTTCTGGAAACCCGTTGCCTTAAAATTATTAAGTAAATAATCATTTAAAAAAATAAGTTAAGTGAATTGTCAAGTTCACTTAACTTTTTTTTAATTATTATTTACTTAATCATTTTAAGGCAACGGGTTTCCTAAATTTTTGTAAGTTAAGTCAACTCACTTTTTACAGTGTGAGGAAACCTGTTGCCTTAAAATTATTAATTAAATAATAATTTAAAAAAATAAGTTAAGTGAATTGTCAAGTTCACTTAACTTTTTTTTTATTATTATTATTTACTTAATAATTTAAGGCAACGGGATTCCTCAATTTGTTTAAGTTAAGTCAACGTATCACTTTTTACAGTCTATATATTTATCTATCTATCTATCTGTTAGGGGTGTGCGATATTAACAAAAAAATATCTCAACCTTTTAAGGGGCGGTAATAATGATAATATTTTGCTCTGAGTGTGTCTTTGTGTTGGTACCTTGGCTGGTTTAGGCCTGTCATGGATAAAAAAAAATATGACACTAAAACCACCAGAAGGTGACGGAAAGATTAATGAGTGATTCATTGAATCATTCATGCAAACTGTTCGTATGAAATGGTTCATTAATTTATAAGCGAAGCAGGCAGCTGTCTGTATGAATGGATCATTGAATCATTGACTCAAATGATTTGTTCAAAAACAGATTCATTCAGGAACAAAACACTGCAGTGTTGCTCTGAGGTGCACAAAATATTCTGCTTCGGCTTCGTTTGGAACTCTTTTCTTTTGCGAAACAGAAAAAAAAACAGACAATATTATGTCTAAAATGTCATTCATATTAATGTCTTGTTTGTTGTTGTATAAAATCAATATAACATTTGCAATCACGTTCACACACTGATATTCAGGAAAACGGCACTCTTGCTTGTGTTGCATGGTATATCTTACATTATGGTAGATGATAATTATACACACCTGTACTATCTATCAATCTATCTATCACCTGCAGATGTTTCTTGTTTGTCATAGTCTTTTGACAGGTCTTGTCTGTAATGAATGAAACATCATTAAGTTGTTGATGTTTCCAGTTGTTGGTGTTTTTGGAGTCTTATATTT
The DNA here is from genome assembly GCF_012432095.1 of Onychostoma macrolepis. NCBI lineage: Eukaryota > Metazoa > Chordata > Actinopteri > Cypriniformes > Cyprinidae > Onychostoma > Onychostoma macrolepis. The sequence continues at coordinate 27,481,792 of NC_081167.1, read as the reverse complement.
TGGTTTCAAATAAATACTACAAATATAATCACAACTTCTATTTTCCTGTTGAACCCAGTGTTACAGTTACTCTCCCATATAGAGCGCAGATAAACGTCAAGCTTTTAATTAACTAAAGCTCAAGGGAAATACTGATACACAGGCCGTGATGCGGGAAAGTTTTACTCTTTCTGCCACAAACTTTGTAAACATATGGTTATCGGAAAATCTAAAAGTCTTTTACCTCAGAGTATCTTTTCCTTATTTTTCTATATAAACTCCCAAAGGGCTTTTTAAAAAGTGAAATGAGGCCTAGTCAGAGGTCAGAGCTACACACCAGAGAAAGCCACAGGATTTCTCTGAGAAACATCTGAAGTATAAGGAAATTTAACACTATCGTGAAATTTTAATAAAATATTAAGAAGTTATTACAGTAAAGACATCTACTGTTACAAAAGATTTGGTGCATTTCTCAAATCATCCTTAATATTTGCAAATAAGTATGTGCCTTTCTCAGAACTATTTGTAGAAACAGCACCACACAATGGATTTCCTGCAAAAGCCTGTAAATTACTCAAAATCTTTAATTCATCTCTCAAAAGTAAGTATTTATGTCAATGAACATATCAGTGCCATCAGAATGAAAAGTCCTTGTGTCATTGTTTACAGACAAGATCGTCAAAATGCTTAGTCATGTTGTCAATATAACAGTGCACTCTCTTAGTATTACCTGAGGTAACACTTTATTGCGATAGTCCACTTTAGACATTCTACTAACAGTAAGTAACTTTGCAACTACATGTCAACTAGCAGTCATTAGAGTATTAGTAGACTGTCTGCTTAATATTTTCTAACACTTTATTTTGATGGGTCCACAACATACAACATACTGAGTATTAGAAACTTTGCAAGTATATGTCAACTTATTCTACTAACCCTAAACCTACCCTATTGAGAGTTAGTAGACATGTAGTTGCAAATTAATGAGAATTAGTTGACATGTAGTTGACATGTAGTTACAAAGTTACTTATAGTTAGTAGAATGTCTAAAGTGGACTATCAAAATAAAGTGTAACCTTACCTGATGTAAACTATGGAAACAGTTTGGATGACAGTTACTGTACTGAAATGCAGGAGGCTGCACTTCTTATGTATGCCATATATCCATTTAAAAATTAAAAATTTACACATTACTGTGTGTGGGATATTGATTGAAAGAGACTGGATAGGATTCACAGTTACACTTTTACTAATGGTCTGACAACAACAACAACAACAAAATACACATTACAATGTCATTATGATATAGGAAAGAAAAATAAATATGAGCACAAAGGCGAAAATACAAAATTAGAAAGGCAAACACAGGCAGACCTTTGCTTCTGCATGCAGCACTGTACGAGGAATTTCAGAGAACTGGTTTATCATTGGTTGATCTACATTCTCTTCATTAGTGAAAGTCAAGATTCATGGCAAATTTACAAAAAGTCTAATAGAAATGTGTATAAAATATGCTTGACAGTTTATGACAACTATATCAAACATTTTGCATTTAATGACTTATATGATGAACTAATGACTAGATGTTTTGACGGGTAAGACTATTGCACAGAGAACCCTATAATAAATTTTGAGCAACATGACATTAGCAACTGATAATAAACCACAGACAAATGTACATAATCAGTTGCATGAATGTACCAAAGCAATCGCAACTTGTTCAAAAGAATGAGAATCTGCTTTTATGATGTGCACAAGTGACTAGATGATGTGAAGGTTGAACAAGTAGTTTTGAGAATTTCATTTCTGATCTGAGAAATGCACCAAAGCGACTGAGAAAAACTGTCATCAAAGAATCCTTAAAAATATAAAACTCTATCACCATTTCCACAAGAATATTAACTTTTTTTCAACATTGATCGTGACAAGAAATGTTTCAAATTGGCAAATTAAAATGATTTCTGAACAACTGAAGACAGTTTTAAAACATATTCAATATGTTGAATATGAAAACCATTATCTTAAATTTTAATAAAATGTCACAATATCACTGTTTTTACAGTGTTTTAGATCAAATCAATTCAGCTTTAGTGAGCATTAGAGACTTCCCTCAAAAACAATAAAAGATCTTATCAACTTCAACAGGGTTGAATTTAAGTATTTTGAACAACGACTTCATCTTTATTAACTGTGGCTGTGGGAAGTCAGCTTCACTTGGTTTAAAACACATAAAAGAAAAAGTCATGCAAAGACAAGAGCTGATATATTTTGGAAAAATAAGGGACTGTCAAAAGCGGCTTTGGTTTCTCATGGAAACCACTTCCTGAGTCATGGGGGAGCCCTTTGGTACCTGCATCCATACGAAACCCATTACAACTGTACTGACCTCTCTCTTCCCAGCCTCCGTGAGAAGAGGGAACAAGCGGGCTGGAACCGGTTTGCTTCGGGAGCCCGTGAGCGCGGGACTATTTTTTAACTGGACCGGAGAAAAACAGACTGGGATGGGAAAGAGAAACTGTGTCCAAAATCACGATTCCCACACAGAGACCGTGAAACAGAGACCACAGGGACCAAAAACCGATGATTATTCTCACATTCCCACTCAGGAGAGGACAGAGACCAAAGATGACTTCTTCTGGATTTAAGTAATGGGGAAAAGACAGAAGAGAATAAGTAACAATAATCTCATCAAAAACTCAACAGCACAGACATCAACCAAACAGAGACTTTGCTTTAGTCTCCTGCTTGTCAGGTTTTTCTCCTGGCAATCATATATATTTTATATAATATTATACATAATGTCTATACACAGATTTAGCCAGATACCAGATAAGTCTTTGATCAAAAGTCACAAGAATTCAATCAATCTTCAATCATTCAAACATCGATTCTTCCAAGACTAAACTAATTTTGTAGCTCTAAATTAATACTGTTTGTCAACTATTGACATATTTGTGTTTATTTTATTTTTTTATAAAGAATGATTTATTTATCATAAAATGTATTTATTATAAATAAATAACATGTTTATTTTGTTTTACATTAAAAATATGAAGATAAAATAATATACCTCACTAGTATAGTGAAAAACCAACCTGGAAATGAATCGTTAAATATACTGTATCTGATTTTTCATTCCTTTGCTTGTGTAACAATCATACAAATATTAACGTCTACCTTCAAGGCTAAAAGCAAAAAAAGAGGCCCCGTTCCCATAATGCATCATGAGAACTGATGCAGCAGGCTGGTTTCTCACATAAAAATGACATGCGATCAAACTCCAACAAGAATAGATATTGTTTCCTGCAGAATCCGGGAAATCAGGAGGAGGTGCACACTGGGCTTGAGATCGTATCTAATAAGGGATCTTGGCTCATTAACTGATTTTGGGAGAAACATAGATGGGGGTTAAACCCTCTCACACCCCCTCATTCCCCCATCAGATTATCTCCCTGTAGACACAGTCCACGGGAACAGCCCTCCTCATGAAGATCTGGGAAATGCTTGTTATGACATTTCATTTGTTTCCTTCTAAAAGCAGCAAGTTTAGACACATAGATCTAACGATAAAGCAGTTAGACAGAAATATAGACAGAAATATAGCTAGAAACTATGAAATAAAAAAAAAGAAAGAATAATAGCTAGAACAATAGTATGCTAGCATAATAAAATGACTCTAGATAGATAGATAGATAGATAGATGACATGTTTTTAATCTATTTTTGACTTCATGTACATTAAATGAATTTGTATTTAGAAAGTAAACAGAGTTCATTGCGATTTCACTTTAATCTGTGTGGAATAAAGCAGCATCTTTAATCATGTTCCTCAAGCTGTCTTTGAAATGGTGTAGAGTTACAGTGAGCACAGCAGACTGTGTGTGAATGTGTGTGTGTGTGTGTGTGTGTGTGTGTTTGTGTGTTTGTCAGAGAGAGAGCAATTATGGTAATTATAACATTAAAATAGGTCAGCAATGACATACAGTCTGGTGATGATCAACTCTCTGGTCCGCTGGGGGTCTGATCTTCACTCTTCACTTCTCGGTTCTGGGACTCGTGACTCAGGGACCAGAAGCTAATTCGGAGCACATTTGTTTTGACACTCGTGGAAAAATACACTGAAATTATATTTGAAGTAGTTAATAATTAAGCAATTCGGTGGTAGTCAATCGTAAAATTGTCACGAAAAAACACGATTGTGAGTGTGGTATTGCTTTTATAGGAAGCCTACAATAGTTCAAAAAATAAACAGGGAATTAATAATGAGTAGGCTACCTTACATTTTAGACAATATTCCCAGTTGTTTTGTCTATTTTACTTCCTCCAACAAAAATATCGAAACAATGGCAAAGTATAATCTACACTGTAAAAACTTTTACTATGATCTACTCAGTTTTTTATAGCAGGGTTTTGTTTCTGAATGGATTCACGCTTTTGAATGAATTGAATGAATTTTGTTGTTGTTTTATGGGGTTTTGGTTGAAATGTCTGAAATAAGCTCAGTGGTTAACACGAGACATTTTCATATTTTATTCCATTAGCTATACACATCAGTATTTTCTGCAATAATACAAAATCTATTGGAAAATACCATTTGGTTTTTGTCAGGGGGACCAGGGTCATGCTAAAATCTTGGGTGGCCTACAAAAATGCATCATCACTGCAACACTATTCATTTGGGAAAATAAAAATTGATGCAATTGGAATATTTGAGCTATAAAATTAATGTGCATAGCATAACTTATCATTTGTTTTTGTTTTGTTTTTTGCAAGAATTTGATAAGAAATGTGTTTATATTGCAATCTCTAACTTGGATTGTAGACTGAGTGTAGTTTGAGACATTGCTTTAATGTCTTCTGAAGTTAATGGGGTCTTTGTTCCCACTGATCCCCATTAATTCCTATTGTCTATAGGAAAAATGAGTGCAACATTTAAAAGACGTCATTTGTCATTTTATTTCCTACAGGATTAGACTGCAGTGTGTGTCCATGTATGTTTAACATTCTCAGAAATCGAACACCTTCACATCTGCTCCCCGAGGCTGAAACAGAGCCATCTCTTCTCAATAGCTCCATCCGTCTGGAGGAATTCACATTTAGGCATAATTACCGAGATAAAACACAAGGAATGAGAGGAGAAACAAAGCTCACACTCTTTTTAGGCCTGGAAAGAAAGAGTCATGTTGATGAGGGGTTTTCCTCAGAGATGACAGAGCGGAGGTGGATCACAGGGAACGATTCAAACGTGTTAATGCTCCAGATTACCTCACCAAACCCACCGCGTGAGTGTGTGTTGTGTGTTTGTCAGAGAGAGAGCAATTATGGTAATTATAACATTAAAATAGGTCAGCAATGACATACAGTCTGGTGATGATCAACTCTCTGGTCCGCTGGGGTCTGATCTTCACTCTTCACTTCTCGGTTCTGGGACTCGTGACTCAGGGACCAGAAGCTAATTCGAGCACATTTGTTTTGACACTCGTGGAAAAATACACTGAAATTATATTTGAAGTAGTTAATAATTAAGCAATTCGGTGGTAGTCAATCGTAAAATTGTCACGAAAAAACACGATTGTGAGTGTGGTATTGCTTTTATAGGAAGCCTACAATAGTTCAAAAAATAAACAGGGAATTAATAATGAGTAGGCTACCTTACATTTTAGACAATATTCCCAGTTGTTTTGTCTATTTTACTTCCTCCAACAAAAATATCGAAACAATGGCAAAGTATAATCTACACTGTAAAAACTTTTACTATGATCTACTCAGTTTTTTATAGCAGGGTTTTGTTTCTGAATGGATTCACGCTTTTGAATGAATTGAATGAATTTTGTTGTTGTTTTATGGGGTTTTGGTTGAAATGTCTGAAATAAGCTCAGTGGTTAACACGAGACATTTTCATATTTTATTCCATTAGCTATACACATCAGTATTTTCTGCAATAATACAAAATCTATTGGAAAATACCATTTGGTTTTTGTCAGGGGGACCAGGGTCATGCTAAAATCTTGGGTGGCCTACAAAAATGCATCATCACTGCAACACTATTCATTTGGGAAAATAAAAATTGATGCAATTGGAATATTTGAGCTATAAAATTAATGTGCATAGCATAACTTATCATTTGTTTTTGTTTTGTTTTTTGCAAGAATTTGATAAGAAATGTGTTTATATTGCAATCTCTAACTTGGATTGTAGACTGAGTGTAGTTTGAGACATTGCTTTAATGTCTTCTGAAGTTAATGGGGTCTTTGTTCCCACTGATCCCCATTAATTCCTATTGTCTATAGGAAAAATGAGTGCAACATTTAAAAGACGTCATTTGTCATTTTATTTCCTACAGGATTAGACTGCAGTGTGTGTCCATGTATGTTTAACATTCTCAGAAATCGAACACCTTCACATCTGCTCCCCCGAGGCTGAAACAGAGCCATCTCTTCTCAATAGCTCCATCCGTCTGGAGGAATTCACATTTAGGCATAATTACCGAGATAAAACACAAGGAATGAGAGGAGAAACAAAGCTCACACTCTTTTTTTAGGCCTGGAAAGAAAGAGTCATGTTGATGAGGGGGTTTTCCTCAGAGATGACAGAGCGGAGGTGGATCACAGGGAACGATTCAAACGTGTTAATGCTCCAGATTACCTCACCAAACCCACCGCGTGAGTGTGTGTTGTGTGTCTGAGTCTGTGTCTATTCTTTGATCGTCTCTGCTGCAGATCCTCCACAGAACTTTGCTTTCATCTGAGACTCTCCTTCAGGAAAGTCTTCCTGGCATCCCGTCTCATTTGCAGTGCGCGTGTGCGTGTTGTAATGGCCCATAACGTAGTCTGTTGTTTCATATCAGGCCTCATTAGCCAAACTGCTTTTGAGCTGCACTGAAAACTAAGTGAAATTTTGGACTTGAATGAAACGCTCTAAAAACAGGCATTGGTCACGAATAAAAAGCCAGTGTTTTCGAATAAAAGCTAAGTCTCTTTGTACTGCTTACATATGTTTTATGTGTTTTCTGCATTATAAAACAGATCCTTCTCATGAAGATACCAGCTCACTAGAATCTAGTCAATTGCCAATAGATAAGCACAATAGATGACTTTTGGTGTCAAATTTGAAGGCAGCATTTATCATTTATCATATAATTTATGGTAAATGTGATCCCATAATGCATTGTGGCTCAAAATGCATTCAAGATGGCTAACAAAATGAGACAAAGGTTGATTATCAATATCCTTATAAATAATTTAATCTGAAAAGTATCATAGCGAAGCATTCTAATACCAGACTCACATGTGAGTCATATTCGAACGAATCTCCTCTATGTTTTGTGCTCCAGACAGAGAAAATGGATAACATTCACAGACGCTTTCATTTTCAAAAGAGAAGATTTGACAGAAGAAGCAAACAATGGATAAAACAAAGCGTGAGTTGTTAAATGGCATGTTACTGTTGTTCACCACAGATGGATCTTTTACTGAACTGAAAGCATGTGTGTGTATCAGTGGGTAGCTTGATTTTTTGAGGGTTTTGGGGTCCACTTCTATTTTTTTTTTTTTGGACCAAAAACAGTCCTAATTTTGCTTTTTATGACTTTTTTTCTGATATTAAGAAAGAAAGAAAGCATGTGAGTAAAGTGTGTGTGTTATTGATGGTTAAAGCAGTCAGTGCTGTTATGCTACTTAATGCCACTGGCTTGAGCTAATGGAGCTATTAGACTAAAGCCCTTAAACCCCACAGAGAGACACAGACAGAGATGCTGAAGATCAAGGGTCTAGTGTGCTTTACCTACAGCTGATGTTTCTTGAATTCAGTTGGATATGTGTTCAGAGCACTAAACTATGATAATATGGAAAAAATATCACATTTTACAACCCGAATTTCGGAAATGTTGGGACGTTTTTTTAAATTTGAATAAAATGAAAACTAAAAGACTTTCAAATCACATGAGCCAATATTTTATTAACAATAGAACATAGAGAACATAACGAATGTTTAAACTGAGAAATTTTACACTTTTATCCACTAAATGAGCTCATTTCAGATTTGATGCCTGCTACAGGTCTCAAAAAAGTTGTTACGGTGGTAACAAAGGGCTGAAAATGCAAGAGATTTTGAAAAGATTCAGCTGGGAGAACATCTAGCAACTAATTAAGTTAATTGACATCAGGTCTGTAACATGATTAGCTATAAAAGGGATGTCTTAGAGAGGCAGAGTCTCTCAGAAGTAAAGATGGGCAGAGGCTCTCCAATCTGTGAAAGAGTGCGTAAACGTTCCTCAACGTCAAATTGCAAAGGCTTTGCAAATCTCATCATCTACAGTGCATAACATCATCAAAAGATTCAGAGAAACTGGAGAAATCTCTGTGCGTAAGGGACAAGGCCGAAGACCTTTGTTGGATGCCCGTGGTCTTCGGGCCCTCAGACGACACTGCGTCACTCATCGGCATGATTCTGTCACTGACATTACTAAATGGGCCCAGGAATACTTCCAGAAACCGCTGTCGGTAAACACAAACCGCCGTGCCATCTGCAGATGCCAACTAAAGCTCTATCATGCAGAAAGGAAGACATATGTGAACATGTTCCAGAAGCACCGTCATGTCCTGTGGGCCAAGGCTCATTTAAAATGAGTTTCAAAGTGGAAAAGTGTTCTATGGTCAGACGAGTCCAAATTTGAGGACATCCGCCATGTCCTCTGGGCTAAAGAGGAGGGAGACCTTCCAGTGTGTTATCAGCGTTCAGTTCAAAAGCCAGCATCTCTGATGGTATGGGGGTGCAGAAGTGCATACGGTATGGGCAGCTTGCATGTTTCGGAAGGCACTATGAATGCTGAAAGGTATATAAAGGTTTCAGAGCAACATATGCTCCCCTCCAGACAACGTGTATTTCAGCAGGACAATGCAAAACCACATACTGCAGCTATTACAACACCATGGCTTCGTAGTTGAAGAGTCGGGTGCTGAATTGGCCTGCCTGCAGTCCATATCTTTCAGAGAACATTTGGTGCATCATTAAATGAAAAATACATCAATGACGACCACAAACTCTTCAGCAGCTGGAAACCTATATCAGGCAAGAATGGGACCAAATTCCACCAAAACTCCAAAAACTTGTAACCTTGATGCCCAGACGTCTTCAAACTGTTTTGAAAAGAAGAGGTGATGCTACATCATGGTAAACCATCATGCCCCCGTCCCAACTAGTTTGAGACCTGTAGCAGGCATCAAATTTGAAATGAGCTCATTTTGTGCATAAAATTTCTCAGTTTAAACATTTCTTATGTCATCTATGTTCAACTGTGAATAAAATATTGGCTCATGTGATTTGAAATTCCTTTAGTTTTCATTTTATTAAAACAAAAAAAAACGTCCCAACATTTCCGGAATTCGGGTTGTATCATAAAATCTTTAAAAATAAAAGACTAACAAATTAACTAACTAAATAATAATAAAAAAGAAAGAATATTTTGCATTACAATTTTTTGGCATTATTTTTGCATTAATAGATCCCAAAATTATACTTGCTTCATTAAATCACAGTTTTACATCAGGTTTATAGCCTACATTATTTTTCTTAAATACATTAGAATATTTTGTAATACTTGTCATAAGGCCACACACAGTTTAAAGTGTTAATGCAATTGATCGCTGTGACATTGGCGACCCCTAGTGACCAGCGTTACTAATTTCAGAGAATAAACATTGCTTTGTGTTTTAATTTTGAGTGAATTACTGTAGTGTTTTTACTGTTGAATTAAGAATTAATCTTATTTGAAAGATTTATTACCGACCATTTCTTATCTGAAAACGGCTTCTCTTATTGCACAGCAATGTATTATTCAGCATTTGGATATGTCTTTGTTTAAATTAGCACTGTTTGAGTATTTTCACAAGCAAATGCAATGAAAACAGAAAAAGATGGTGAGACGCCCTGTAAATTAATAGATGAGTAACATTATTCAAAACTATGATTTTGTTCACTCTTAATTGCTTGCGATATTCCTCTATTGTAGGTCGCTATGGATAAAAGCATCTGATGAATAATTAAATGCAAATTTATTAAGGCCTAACATTGTAACATTGAAAATGATTCCTCATATTTCACCCAACACAATTTGAAGTCCAATGGACTATGACTTAAAATGAATTATGTAGGCTAATTCACACTCCACAAAGTTTCAAACGAAACAATTGCAGTGCAATGTGTGATCGGCTACTTCAGGATTTGTACATGAAAAATTTATGCTGTTATTTTCTAGAAAGTGGATTTTTTACTGCTAAGCTGGAAAAGAGCAAAAAAGCATAATAAAAGTTACAAATGTCACTCATGCTTGAGTTTAATCACAAATTAAGCCTTTAGGTTTGTTTAGTCTAATTAGACATTGTTGATGTGATTGAACAAATTAGATTTGAAAGCTTTAACAGAGGGGAAAACTGAACATTTGAATGCAATATAGCGCACGAGTTCTATGGACTACTTTTGGTGTTTTTATGGACTTTTTAAACCTTAGGGCCTACTGCATGAATCCAACCATCCACTGTCCGCATGAAAATGTGTCTCTTGTATTTCACTGAATTAAACACTAATGCGTGGTTGAACATGGCATGAAACAGAGAAGAATTCATCTTTAAATTCTGAACTGAATGTCAATGCGTCTTTTGAATAGATCAAGTTAAATTGGAAATGACAGCATCGTTCCCGACTCCATCTTCCTCTCTCTCTTCTTTATTGCTGCACCTGCACTCTTTAGACAAGAGTGCTTTCAGAACTCTACAAGTGCGTTTCCATCCATATTGACTGACTGTTTGTGAGGAGAAAGTATCATTTTGCAAAGGACTTCACATATAACTCCTGTTCTGTAAAAGTGCCATAAACTGGGATAGAGCGAAGATATCCGACCCCCAGCGCTTTCCTGCTTCACGTCAGTCCGCGGGAACTGAAGATCTCGCACAGATAAAGTTGCTGGAAGTCATTAGAGCATATGGGTTTACAGGGCTGGAGAAACGCTCTTGCCTTCAAGACGTCCAAGAGCAACAACCGTGCAGCAGGCGTTTCCCTGTCCCGCGTGAGTAAATGCAGGCCTCGGCCCAGGGTTTAAAACGGTAAGCTTTGTATTACAAGTCATGCAACCACTCAACTCTGGATATTTCTTGGCAGGAGAAGACATTTGCTCTTTTATTGAGCCTGAAGTGCCCTACATGCCCTAAAATCAGTTTATTTTCAGGAATGGAAAGCCACCTGTTTCAATAAAAGTGCTGTGAGCTCTTTACCTGGAATCATCTAAACTAGCTTGAAGCCCTGTGCTGTTTGTATTTCCGGTAACACTTTATAAGGTCTTATTTGTTAATATTAGTTAATGCATTGGTTAACATAAACTAAGAGCAATATATTGCCATGCAGCAAAAAAAAAAAAATTACAATTACATTTTTAAAATATATTTTAAAATATGCCAAAATGGCTAAAATATATATTTGCTAAAATATGTTTCAAAAGTAAATGTTTTTTTTTTTTTTTTGCACATTTTTGAAAAAGCATTTAAAAAATATTGGCTATAATATATATGACAACAGCTTCTAAATTTCTTCAGTCTGCAGCATCCTGGGGGTCTTTCTCTCTCTCAAATGAGCTGAGAGCCTCTATGTAGGCAAGTAACCAGCGTCAATATTTACCTAGCTGCATGAAAGCATGTAATGAGTGTTTGGACTACCACTCCATACACATATGCAGCTGAAAACCCCTAAACTCATGATCTCTGCCATTTATTCTCAAATATTTAGTAGCAATAATAATAATAACTATTTTGTGCTGAATGTTTTGTTACATGTGTGTCCTCAAATTGTATAATAATAATAATAATAATAATAATAATAGATCTGCCACCACTACTATTTTAAAAGTGTAGCCTATTTATTTATTTATTTAACTATTTTCTTTCTCTGGTTTTAATTCAGAGGTTTGGTGTGATCCAGCTTAATATTTCTGGTTCTGGTTTATGCCACTTAGACAGTTATAGGCTATATCTGATATTTATCCACATAACTTTTGTGGATTGTTATTTTAATCGTTGCTGAGGTTGTTAAATAATGAGCATACTTGTAGCCTATCTAAACGAATAGATATTTTGCCATATTTTTATTGCTGAATACGGTAATCAATGTTCTAACACTTCCCACTTCATGCAGTAGATGGCAGCATTGCCGCGCAAACGCACAGCGCTGTTTTTCCTCTAGTGGGCGCTCGAATCCTCTGCTCAACCACATTCATATCACCTTCAAACTTTTTTTTCCGTCTATATTTGCTATAATATGTTAAAAGTTATTTAAAATGAAACCCGCCACAGCAATGCATCTATAAAATGGCTTCATTACCGAATAATAATTCAACTGATTGTGATTGGCTCATTCTGACCAGCGCTGTGTAAAGTAACATGTACCACGTGACCGCAGAGGTTAATTTATGAGAGACTTTTTCTCAGAATCACAAAGCATTGCAGTTCTTTTTTTTTTTCTTCTAGTACAACAATTTAGGAAAGTTAAACAGAGCGAGTGTACACTAAGTTAGTTCCTACTATGCAGTAGATGCATTCTCATGTCCCCATATGTGCCATTATGTTGGACAAAATATTAATTTTAAATGTACATCGTTATGATTTATATTTTTAGTTGAATTTCAACATCAGAATAAAGTGAACATAAGGGTGAATGTATTTCACTGCTTTGGTTTGAGGTGGATGTTGTGTGCCATGCTAACAACTCATTATGAAATAGTGTTTCTTCATTTCCCTTTTGAATGGATTTCAATATGAAGGTATTTTTGGTGCAAAACAACTAAGCGGAATTTGTAGTTGTAGAGAATAGCCACACATGTGCATCAGTAAATTTGAAGCCACAGACAAAAGTTGCAAACTTGTACATTTTTTTCTCTCTCCCACAAACACAACGCAACAGTTACACCTTCTCGGATCCTTCATTGCAGATACACAAATCCTATTCTACGAATCACAAATCAAGAAACTCGTACGCTCACATCACATGTATTGCTGCAGTGAATATGGTGCAAAACACATTCACACAGCTGCATCAAAAATGTAAAGTCGCGGACGAATTTTATACATCTGCAAATCAGTATGTGAATTCTTGCAATGAGATTTGCACACTTGTAGAATGTTTTCTTACATATATATATTTTTTCTTGGATGCTTTTTCTAGCACAAACACAAGTGCATAATGCTGCATTTAAACGCTGTTTTTCACGTGCTGTAAATGACAAGTTTCGCACACTCTCCCTTTTGCACCACATATCTGTGTGACAAATGGAGCAAAAGTGAGTTGTGCATCTGTAGAGGCAACGGCGGCCACTCTTCAGAGATCAGAGAAGTTTGGCCAATCAGAAGAGCTAGTTTGGGCGCCTATGAGCAGGGAGGGAAAAAAACTGTATAGTATATTTGTTTATAGTTTAAATATTAAATGAGTTTAGCTCCAACCCTGATAAAACTCACCTACCTGTAGCCTTCTAGTAGTCCTAATTAATTTAGCTGGTAAAGGTGTGTTTTATTAGGGTTAAAGCTAAACACTGCAGCTAAACACTGTGGCCCTCCAGTACCAAGTTTGCCCATCCCTGCTTCAACTCACAAAGGCTTCATAAAACATAAACCCGTTAATTAAAAAGATTATTATGAGAGTGTCATATACAAGATCAAAAAAATAAAATAAATCAATTAAATTAATTTTATTTATATATATATATATATATATATATATATATATATATATATGTTGTATATATATATATATATACAGGTGCATCTCAATAAATTAGAATGTTGTGGAAAAGTTCATTTATTTCAGTAATTCAACTCAAATTGTGAAACTCGTGTATTAAATAAATTCAATGCACACAGACTTAAGTAGTTTAAGTCTTTGGTTCTTTTAATTGTGATGATTTTGGCTCAAATTTAACAAAAACCCACCAATTCACTATCTCAACAAATTAGAATATGGTGACATGCCAATCAGCTAATCAACTCAAAACACCTGCAAAGGTTTCCTGAGTCTTCAAAATGGTCTCTCAGTTTGGTTCACTAGGCTACACAATCATGGGGAAGACTGCTGATCTGACAGTTGTCCAGAAGACAATCATTGACACCCTTCACAAGGAGGGTAAGCCACAAACATTCATTGCCAAAGAAGCTGGCTGTTCACAGAGTGCTGTATCCAAGCATGTTAACAGAAAGTTGAGTGGAAGGAAAAAGTGTGGAAGAAAAAGATGCACAACCAACCGAGAGAACTGCAGCCTTATGAGGATTGTCAAGCAAAATCGATTCAAGAATTTGTGTGAACTTCACAAGGAATGGACTGAGGCTGGGGTCAAGGCATCAAGAGCCACCACACACAGACGTGTCGAGCAATTTGGCTACAGTTGTCGTATTCCTCTTGTTAAGCCACTCCTGAACCACAGACAACGTCAGAGGCGTCTTACCTGGGATAAGGAGAAGAAGAACTGGACTGTTGCCCAGTGGTCCAAAGTCCTCTTTTCAGATGAGAGCAAGTTTTGTATTTCATTTGGAAACCAAGGTCCTAGAGTCTGGAGGAAGGGTGGAGAAGCTCATAGCCCAAGTTGCTTGAAGTCCAGTGTTAAGTTTCCACAGTCTGTGATGATTTGGGGTGCAATGTCATCTGCTGGTGTTGCTCCATTGTGTTTTTTGAAAACCAAAGTCACTGCACCCGTTTACCAAGAAATTTTGGAGCACTTCATGCTTCCTTCTGCTGACCAGCTTTTTAAAGATGATGATTTCATTTTCCAGCAGGATTTGGCACCTGCCCACACTGCCAAAAGCACCAAAAGTTGGTTAAATGACCATGGTGTTGGTGTGCTTGACTGGCCAGCAAACTCACCAGACCTGAACCCCAGAGAGAATCTATGGGGTATTGTCAAGAGGAAAATGAGAAACAAGAGACCAAGAAATGCAGATGAGCTGAAGGCCACTGTCAAAGAAACCTGGGCTTCCATACCACCTCAGCAGTGCCACAAACTGATCACCTCCATGCCACGCCGCATTGAGGCAGTAATTAAAGCAAAAGGAGCCCTTACCAAGTACTGAGTACATATACAGTAAATGAACATACTTTCCAGAAGGCCAACAATTCACTAAAAATGTTTTTTTTTATTGGTCTTATGAAGTATTCTAATTTGTTGAGATAGTGAATTGGTGGGTTTTTGTTAAATGTGAGCCAAAATCATCACAATTAAAAGAACCAAAGACTTAAACTACTTCAGTCGGTGTGCATTGAATTTATTTAATACACGAGTTTCACAATTTGAGTTGAATTACTGAAATAAATGAACTTTTCCACGACATTATAATTTATTGAGATGCACCTGTATATATATATATATATATATATATATATATATATATATACTTTTTTTTTTTTTCCCCCAAGTATTGTAAGTATTACTCAGAATTTAGAGGTTGCACGTCTCAAACCCTTTGGCCTACAAAATGTAATCCTGGTCCCTTTTGAAAGCAGACACTTGAAAGTATATACTATAATAGTACATAAATAATACTAAAATTATTCTTATAATTATTTTTTGTCCAGTCTGAAAATTGTCAGCCACTAATCGCATTATGCTTACGTTGCACAGAAAAGAGCATTTTGCTCATTTTTGTCTCACTGAAGAAAAAGGAGATATATGAACCAAAATTTTGAGTGACATAACATTATCATTTTTGGACACACAATCCCCTTATAAACTGAAACATGCGAGAGAGAGGGCTGGTGTGTGAGACTATAAAACCTGCAGACATTGGGATTAGATGTATTTGGGTTAATGAAATTGATTCTCAATGCTCCCACCCTTCACCTCTGATGACAAAAGACAATCATCACCAGCCGAGTTCAGACACAGAAACACGAGCGAATTGTGCATCTGGTTGGTTTGTTATGACATCTGCAAAACTCATCCATGACACGTGCACCAAACAAATCTACTCCAAAACAATCACACATCACTGTAATACCAGTAAAACAACCCCTGCGACTCTCATAAGCACCTAATTATGATATTGATCTATTCATGATGACTGGAGTGTCTTTACGTCAAGATAAACAACCATTTAATTAATGTGCTGGTAAAATAATTTCATTTAAACAAACAATTGTCATTATTACATAAGTACACATTAGAAGAGGAAAAATGCTTGAAATCACAATTATTTGCCAAGATGAATACACTACAAAACTATGTTTTTATACTTTCTGGGATTGGTTCTTGCCCAGTCCCAATCATTTCTCTATACATCAACACAGTAAACCTTTTGAAGTACATAATTCTTACTGATAACGGTCCAGTAAAACCCATTTAAGCTCTCTATATGTTAAGAAAACAAGAACTTACAGGGGCCTGCGGTTCCTCAAAGGTCACGATGTTCAGTGGTATTTTGCTACGCCCAAATTCCTGAGAGTCCACTTTTATCAGTCTGTTTGGGAGACACGATCTTCACCTCCACGCCGTTGGACAGCACCGTGCCAAACGCGGGGAACGTTTCCACCGACCCTGAGCCGTTCACCACCCGGTTCTCGGAGGGTTCGTAAGGGTCCTCAAAGTCCAGATCTTTCTGAGCCCTGTAGGCCCGTAGGATCTCGCTTTCGGTGTAGTCCGGTTTCACTCACTGTTACAGTATAACAGTGAGTGAATTCAAAAATAGAAAGAAAATGTACCTTGATTGGTATTTGCTGCTGTCTCCTCTGGAAGATGCTCGCAAGTGTTTTTTTATTATTATTTTATTCACCCCTTCTCGTTCGGGTGCCAACGGATAGGCACCTAAACTACACTGTAAAGAGATTGCTGTAAGTTTTACAGTAGCTGGATGTATTATTACTGTATTCTCATTTAAAGTATTATTATTGTACTGTCAATATTAGTACTGTTCAGTTTATTTTCATGTTTTGCATGTATAAAACAATCTAATTGCAGTACAACACTGTATACCATATTATTTTACAACCCCAACCCCATAAAGATCACAATAACTCATTAGCATTTGTCTTTATAATAATTATTTTTAATTGTTGAACATGTTCTTTTTAAAAATACAAATTACAAATCTTCATCTCTAGCATGTGCTAGCTGAAAAAGGGCATCACCACAGTCCCCTGAGGACTTTGTATCTGCAGCATGACAAAAGAGACTTCACAGAAATAAAATACAGTAAAAATTTGTTTGTGTTGTTGTGTTAAATTTCAGTAATTTTGGCAAAGTTGACAAGCTCTCTGATGAGAAACACCATGAGGGGTTTCAGGCTGATGCACCCTCTTTCCAGAACTCCATCTGATCTCTGACTCTGAATGGTATGCCACCAGGGTTGATTCTCGGAATGAACCTGCAAGCACAAGAAAAAAAAAATATTTCAAACAAGTGTTAACAGAATTTGCCCTGACTGCCAGACTTTGTGCTGTATGCAATTTGAGATTAATAAAAACACTATACTCTCTGAACGCACCTACAAGGAAGGTGCATAATTAGTTGATAATCCATCACAAATCATTAAACTTATAATACTTAATAAGTATTAAATATATGGTCACGACTTATAATACTAATATTAGTCTGTTTATTTCTTATTCCGAGGTCACCGTAGCCACCAGATCCAGTCCGTATCCAGATCAGATGGTCACTGCTGTCTCCCGGATCTAATATGCTCACAACTTAATGGGGAAGTCGTGGCCTAATGGTTAGAGAGTTCTCCTCTGGCCAGACGAACCAGCAGGTTGTTCCATGCTGCAGCAGAGTCAGATTGTGCAGATTACTCTGGTTCCTGTGGTCTTGTCCCGATGGCCGTCTAGGAGACAGGGTCTTCACTGGGGATCAGTCTTTGGGACTCATCTAGGTGTCCTGGTCTCCGCTGACGTTCAGGGCTGTAGAGGTCGTCTCTAGGTGCTGATCCACCATCTGATCTGGATACAGTCTGGATCTGGTGGCTACGGAGACCTCTGAATAAGAAAGAAACAGACTAATATTAGCATAGATTCCATTCTTCTTATGATGTAACAAGTATATCAGGTGTTTTGGGAAGTGTTCCCGGTTCCGGTTGACCTAATTAATGCAGCCTAACAAGTTTAACGGATTTGAATTATAGGAATGTGTTAGTGTGTTATGCGTAAACCAGGTTAAAGAGATGGGTTTTTAATCTAGATTTAAACTGACAGTGTGTCTGCCCCCCGAACAGTGTTTGGTAGATTGTTACAGAGTTTGCAGTTGATTTTGATATTCTAGGTATTATTAAATGGCCAGAGTTTTGAGAACGTAGCGGATGTGAAGGACTATAGTGTGATAAGAGCTCGCTCAAGTACTGAGGAGCTAAGCCATTCAGGGCTTTATAAGTAATTAACAAGATTTTGAAATGTATACAGTGTTCAATAGGGAACCAGTGCAGTGTTGACAGAACCGGGCTAAAATGGTCATACTTCCTGGTTCTAGTAAGAACTCTAGCTGCTGTATTTTGGACCAGCTGGAGTTTGTTATTAAGCATGCAGAATATAGCATTACAATAAAGCATTACCTTGAGGTCATAAACGCATGAATTAACGTTTCTGCATTTCACATTGTGAGCTTAGTGTTATATTGCTGAAATAATGGGGTTGATTCCCAGGGAATGGATAACGATTTTAAAAAAACCAAAAAACTTTAACTAGTTTACTTCGGCTAACTTACCAGTTGATGTTATCCCTGTTACGATGGCAATCACAAAAAAGCTGTATTCTAACTGGAATGCAGATGACATGAGCCAGACCACAAACTAGAAAATAATAATAATAAAAAAAAAAAAAACAGTAATTGAAAATACTACTCAATGTTCAACTGTTTCACTGTTTTTAGTATTATTGTAGTTTATGGTCAGAAAAAAAAAAAAAAAAACTACCATACAATAACAGAACTTACAGGTTATAATAAAATAAACAACATTCATAATATTTGTTAGCCAAACTTCCTATGTATTGCTAGTCCGTTCCTATACAACCCGTTCTGTGGGTTAGTGGAGAACAGCGGCCAGTGGCTAATTCGGCTAATATAGTAGTTGATGGCAGCTTACTCACCTGTTGTTACCACCTGTCCACCTCTACAATGCAATCACAAGACTCCAATACACCTCCGTTGCAGGTGGCATTACCAATAGACTAAAACCTGAAAATAAAATACAAAAGATGTACATAACGGCGGTGTGGCTTAATTCATTTTTCTTTACTATTTTCACGCTAGCTCGCTGTTATGTAGCGTCTGACATAACCTGCGATAAAAAGGCAGTGTAGAATTATTCTTCCCTGAATAATTTACTTCGGATAACTGACCTTATAACTTAACTTACCAGCTGATGTAATCACTGTAACGATGGCTCCAAAATACACCCTTGTGTATTTTGTGGAGAAAATGCATGTGAGCGTACGAGTTTCTTGACTTGTGATTCGTAGAATAGGATTTGTGTATCTGTGAAATTGTGTATTTGTGAAAGTTTGCAACTTTTGTCTGTGGCTTCAAATTTACTGATACACTGTTCTCTACAACTACAAATTCCGCTGTCACGGACGCTCATTTGTTTTGCACCAAAAATACCTTCATAGTTTCAAGCCAAACATCTTTACAGTCTCTAGTTTTTATTTCCTGTGTTCTCAGTAGCACTTCCATCCTTCCAACTACCAACAACACCTTAGTCACTGATTTAGCATGGTTGATACCAAGAAAGTATTGAGCAAACAGGTGAACCAAAGTGAAATAAATAACCATTGTAGGGGTAGACTGAGTACATTTGAGACATGTGTACAGTTGAAACACCTTAAATAACTTGCATATACAAGAACCCTCTCTTTAATGGTGTCTACTGGTATGTGATGGTTTCTATTGGTGGGATGTTAAATCCTATTGGAAAAATCCCCAAAACACACTACAAAAAGGAATTTTGTAATGGTTTTACTGGAAAAAGCTAATGGTTTATAATAGTATTTTAATGGAAACCATTGGAATTTCTGTGATGGTTTCTATTGGGCTTCTATTGTTTTTTTTGTTTTTTAGCAGGGTTAACATATATCATTGCAAACATTACTCTGTGCTCTAAAAATAGACATATTTCATGATATTGTGCCATGCGAGGTCTTTTCATAATCTAGAGAAACGTGTGAGCATGTCAGTGGGGTACGGTTGAGACACAGTGTATCAACTGTACCCGGATTGGTCTCCTATTGCTTCACATGCTGTTTAGTTGTAGTGTTATGATAATAGGATAAAAGTCATATTTACACATATGCTATGCAAATTCTGTTAAAAATTGATATTTGCGATGTTTCAACTGTCAATTTTGTAATTTATTACATTTGCAATAAATGGTTATCCAGCTTTAGAGCATTAAGAATGGGTGTCTCAACCGTACCATGCTACTGTTTAATCTGTACACCATATGGGTACAGTTGAGACAAAAATGCACCTCATGTTTATGAGCTAATTGTGCAAAATATAAACTACTTATGGCTATTATCAATTCATGATATTTTAGTACACAAGCAAAAGAAATATCATGTGAAAAATCATTTCATTTCAGCATCTAATTTTTGTGTAGTGATGAAAAAAGCAGAAAGTGTCTTTACTGTACTCAGTCTATCTCTGTCACGTTTAAGCGGATGATGAAGAAGATTTTGTAAAGGACTTTTCTTTCTGTTTTAGATGTTCGAAGTTCCAATCTGAATCAAAAGATTCATAAACCCCCTCCGAAGATCCGATCTAAATCAAATGATTTGCAATCCACCCTCTGTCCCGGGTGAAGCAGATGAACACAAAACAGCTCAATAACATAAAGTTAAAGAGGGTAAACTTTATCATTCAACTGAAATGTGCTCGTATGTTTTAAACACTTCGGCTACCTTATATGTTCTCACTCCGCACATGTATTAAATATGGTATCAGTGATCTATTTTAGATGAGGTCGAAAATACAACAGCAGTGGTTACATACACATACTGTTGATATAATTATTTGATCAAAATTATTGCTATAGGGACAATTTAGTAGTCGCTGGATATGGGGACATGTCCCTAATGCTCTTCTAAATTCTCTCTCTATAGACATGGATTATAACAAACTGTGGCTTTTCTTAATAATTGTAAAAATGACTATTCACTAAGAGCTTCATACAACTCTGTTTAGTGATAGCTCAAGCTGATTTTATACTTTATGATAGTGGAATGTAATTTAAATCAGTATTTGTAACAGTAAAGCATAAAAATATTAGTGGTGGTAATGATAAACATTCAAATTCAACACTATCATGAAACACAACTGCACCCTTCTTTCTAAGAAATAAACTCTATCTTTTTGTTTCCATTGTTCTTTTGTTTTCTAGCTTCTCACAAGCTATAATTAATTAAGTTTAAGTGTCTGAGCCAGGGTTAAGCTAAAATTAAAACATGTTTTTCTTGATTGAAATACATCTAATGAAATATAAATATTAGATGAAAAAAAAAAAAACTAAACTTATTTCAGTTAATTGCCAGGGCAAGATATATAATTTCTGTGAAGTTTAAGTTGAAGCACTAAAATTGCTAAAATAAAACTGAAAACCTAAATAGTAATCATTATTTTTTTAATTTTTTTTTTTTTGTTTGTTTGTTTTACAAAAGCACATAAATTTACTAAAACTTTAACAAAAATTGAAATAAAAACAAAGTATAAAAAATAGCTCATTCAAAATATGAATAAAAACTAAAATGGTAGTATTATAGTATTTTAAAATACTATAATATTAGACTAATAATAATAATAATAATAATTTAACAACAAAAGCAAATTTATTTTCAGCTAGATAGTTTAAAAATCAGGAACTAAAGTTTATTTCTTTAAGATATAAATTGCAGAGAAATAGGTTTAGATTATTTATATATTTATATGGTTTTGTCTTTTGAATGGCTTTCTGTATAACCCTTCAGTTCTATTGTGCTGGTCTCATTTTGTGAATGTTGCATTTTTCTGATATGGCATCCACATTTCATTGTCACTCTACCCGCTTTATTCAATTTCTAGGAATTTTGTGTTCCACCCTCAGCAGAAAACACACGCCTGGCCCCTTAAATCCCGCCCACTTGACAGACAACCGCACCGACCAATCATAGCGCGTTATTCTATGGGCGTGTCCACGCGAATCGGCATTTGCAGACGTCATGTAGATCCACTCCGACCAACCTTTAGCTTAGCCTTTCAAACTCTTCCTTTTTTCAGCTAGATTTGATTTGGGTCGCTCCCGAACCGGTTGTAATTAAGAAGCTGGAGGTTAATAACGCGGGATAGACGGTGGTGAAGGCTGACTGCTCATCCGACAGCTTTATAGAGCTCTGTGTTTAGAGATCAGGAGTGAATTTCACGTGTTAGCTCGAGCTGATCTCCAGTAGAAACAGCAGTCATGGGCTCCAGAGCTTCATCTTTACTCAGAGAAGAGGACATTGAAGAAATCAAGAGAGAAACTGGATGTGAGTAGCGGTTTTGGGTGGATTAATAGTGTGTCTGGGTCATATAGACATCGCTAGAGGGTTTGGATATGCGTTAATGTAATACAGAGCTTTTTGGGAAGTAACGTTACGTTATTTCATGTCCTGTGATGAGACATATGACTAAACAGCATTTGCTCATTCTTGTGTAGGTATTATTGTGCTTGCAGTTTGTACGGCATGGTATTACAGTACTTGAGATAAGGGAAAATAGCTCGTGGAAAGTCTTAAAATCTTGGTGGAACTGGTGAGCAGTTACAGGATCTAAGATACACCCCTTATATATATATATATATATATATATATATATAATAATAAAAACACTTTTTTTTAATTAATTAGAAGCTCAGAACATGTTATGCCTCAACTACCTATATAACTAGCCTGATTCAACTCATCCGCCGGTTGGAGGTTTCTTGACCTGGTTTGAGAGTCACTGATCTAAAGAGACTGGATGGCCCCTGCTCTTATTTGGGGCCGATGTGTGTGTGTGTGTGTGTGTGTGTGTGTTGTGATATCAGTGGGGTGTGTGTGTGTATTGAGGGGCAACAGATGAATATCTCTCGTCTTCAGAAGCTGCTGGTGTGTTTGTGTGTCAGAGTTGGTTTATTCTCACAGAAAAAGTGTTTTAGAGGGAAGATCATATAAACAAGCATTATTACATTCATGTTTAATAACGCTTAAAATTGTTATTAGAAATATTGCAGTGCTATATATACTGTGTGTGTGTGTGTGTGTGTGTGTATATATATATATATATATATATATGCACACACGTACACACACACATGTACACACACACATATGTTCGTTTTTGTGAAAAGTGGGGACATCCCATAGGCGTAATGGTTTTTATACTGTACTTACTGTATGTGCTATTGCCCTACACCAACCCTACACCTAACCTTACCCCTCACAGGAAACTTTGTGCTATTTCAGATTTGTGTGATTTATAAGTTGAAAAGTGGGGACATGGGGTAATGTCCTGAAAAGTCACCTTCTCCTTGTAATACCTGTCATACCCTTGTTATTATACAAATTTATGTCCTGATTTGTCACAAAAACGCACGCACACACACACATATATATATATATATATATGTATATGTGTGTATATATGTATGTGTATATTAGTATAGTAAATAATGAGGGCATGTTTTTCATGCTGTTTCTCACCAGATGAACACAACACATTTGTTTGCTTGTTGTTGTACAATAGATTAAAAAACGTTTGACCGATGAAAATTATTTTGGTTAAAAAATAAGACATGGTTTCCATGATAATTTTCACTCAGTGGACAGAAAATGTTTCTCGGAAGAGTGTCTGAGAGGGCAGAACATACACAGTATTGTATAAAACGAAGGATAGATAGATAACGGGCCAATAAAGCACCATTTCTGGTAAAGCACCCAGTGTGTTGGGCTGGGTGATATATTAAAAGATATCTGACTTGATGATTTGTTTGTCATTACTCAAGCATTTTTAAAGAAGTCCTTTGTGACATTTTTAATGTATTAAAATTGTTGTTCATTGCTATGTGTTGTAATATTGGTGTTATAAAAACAGAAAATGCATAAACGTGTTTCTTTTGTTCGTGTACTGAAATCCAGAGAACAGGAAAGCAAGCTTTATTTTAATCTAAATTTTACAATAATTAGCATCTGTCAAACATTGTTTATTTGTTTTAATCAAAAAAAGTTAAAGAAGGCTATAGATTAAATAATATAGTTCCGTGAAGAACCTTTAACATCCACTGAAACCTTCCACTGCAAAAAAAGGTTCTTCAGACTATTCAAATGTTCTTTACACTAATGAATAATTGCTCTTTTAAGAACTGTTCACTGAAAGATTCTTTGGGGAACTAAAAATTCTTCTTCCAATCTGGAGCATCACTCAAAAATGCACTGATGAAAATAATTAGATTTGAATGACACCGTTTGCACCTGTGCAGCTGCAGTTAGAGGTTTACAAACTGTTGTGAGGTCCAAGCAGCATTTTCTGATCTCTGTCGTCTCAGTGCTTCTGGCTTCTGTACAGATGAACCACAGGGAGAGAAACGTCCACCCCCACAACATCTACAAATAGACTGGGGATATGCTTTATACGTTATTGGAGCTGTTTGGGTTATATGTTAGTCTTTATTTTGCAGACCACACAAACCAAGCTCAAAAGGTCTGCAGGCGGCCTTTTTAGATGTTTTGAATAGCTGTTAATATTCATACTTTCTAATTCCAAGATTTGTGTGCATGTTTCATGACCTTTTTTATGTCTTTGTAAACCCAGATTTTACTACATTCCTTTAAAGCCACATAAAGTGCTCTCCTTCTTGTAATTGTCTGTTTTTTTCCGCTCTCGTCCTCTGGTGTGAAATCCTGTTGGGCAGAAGCCAGGATTTCACACTGTTTCTCTTTATATAACTCCTGACTGAATGTCACATTGTGACATCCTTCATCATGTGGGATGGTTCTGTATTCATTCTCCTCATTTACTTTAAATCTATGTTGATCAAAGTCTGAATTGTTGTGGAAGATGTTCCACAGATGTGGTCAGTAATTGACTTTACTGCGGTAAAATGGGAAACCACTTTCCATGAATACATACTGTGCCAAAGCAGCTTTTCTCTGGTGAACGGATGTTTCAGTTTACATTAGTTTCTTTACCCTTTTTGTATTTATTTTGTAATTAAAATAAATTGTAAAAAAAAGAAAAAAACAAGTGTTTAAAGAAAGTCCAGAATATGTTTATAATATATTAGCCTAAATAAATAAATGCTTATTTTAAAAAATAAAAAATAAAATCAAAGTACAAATTTATTTTTTTAAAATATATGCAGAGTACACATTTATTTTTAGAAAGAAAAAAAAAAAGTTTATTCACGTCCAGGATATTTGGTACATTTTGTACTTTTATTTAGTAAAAAAAATAAAGTACAAATGTATTTTCTTTTTTTTTTATTTAAAATAATATGCAAAATACAAATTTATTTATAAAAAACATATTAATTTAGGACATTAGGCATATTTTGTGCTTTAATTTGATTAGTTATTTAGTTCTTTATTTTATTATTTACTTGCTTGCTTAAATCCAAAGTACACATGTATTTATATAACTAAAAGATATATTCAAAGTACACATTTATTTAGTTTTATAAAATATATAGCCTATGCAAGGTACAAATTTATTTAATAAAAAAATCTTTATGTACTTAACAGTGTAGACCAGAGGTCTTCAACCCTGTTCCTGGGGACCCACTATCCTGAAGCGTTTAGCTTCAACCCTAATCAAACACACCTGAAGCGGCCAATCAAGCTCCTCAACTTACAGGCAGGTGTGCTGAAGCCGGTTGGAAATAAACTTTCCAGGAGAGTGTGTCCCCAGGAGCAGGGTTGAATACCTCTGGTGTAGACCGGTTTTGTAAATCCTGTCTACACTGATCTCAAGGTGATGATAATTCTTCTGTGATATAAGACGTTCACTATCTCTTGTCTAGTTTGAGAAATCTCTAGTGTGTTAGGTCATTCAGATAAACTTTAACCAGTACTGTCCATCTGATGATCACATCTGTGACTTGAATGTTCACTGTTTTAACCGGACCTTGTTGTGTTTGTGTTTTCCAGTCTCCCACAGTCAGATCACTCGCCTCTACAGCCGCTTTCACAGTCTCGATAAAGGAGAAAATGGAGCGCTCAGGTACATGCACATAGTTAGTTGAGTAATAATGAACTTTGACAGCGTGTTGTCGCAACACCTTTGGCCCATGAGGAAGCAGGTATTACACAAGCGGCTCGGTTACGTCTGCATGCTCGCTTTTAATGAACATCCTTTGATCGTCTCAGTTTGAATGCATTCCGGTGTTCTAGTAAACATTCACACCAGCCTCAGGCTCTGTAAGTTAATATGTTAAGGAATGGCTAGATCAGTGTTTGAGTTTTGACTATGTGGAAAAACTTCTTTCTATTACGCAGCTAAAAATACGACTTTTATTGTAAATATTCCTTGTAAAAAAGGGAGCTCAAGGACAGTTATGAAGCGTGTATTTCCCTGTGCCAAAGTTGTTTGCGTCACGTCCTCGGTGTCCTCATAAGTGACCTCTGTACACTGATTATCATCGATGAAAAGTTGAACAAGATGAGAAGGCAGTAGCACAGTGGTGATGGTTATAAACTGGTAATAAATCCAGCATTAATGGTGCATTTATAGCATTTATCACAGACATCGTCCACAAATATTGCAGTAAGTCTTATTATTGTGCATTTAATACTTTAAATGGATTTGGTACCATTTCTAATTAAAGTTTAACGTCTCGTCATAGTCAGATTGAATAAACCATTGTGTATTTTGTAGGATTAAAACAAAATAAAGCCAAAAGTACTTTTTTATTTTGTTCGTTCTTTGTGAAAAGAACTGTATGCGCTACAAAATTGGTGGGAAAAAAAAAGGGGTGAAACTAGCAACCTTTTTCCCCCAAAACTGTGACCAAAGAAATTTTTGTTTTGTGACCAAAACTGTTTAAAAGAAATTAATAATTTTATTCAGCAAGGGTCTATTAAATTTTTTTTTTTTAAATAAAAAAAAAGGGACCGTAAACACATTTATAATTTTGCAAAAGTTTTCTATTTTAAATAAATGCTGTTATTTTTTTTTATACTTTCTACTCATCAAAGAACCTTGAAAAAAATCTGGACACTTGCTTTTAACATGAATAATATGAAAAGAAGTGTTTGTTGAGCAGAAAATCAACGTATTAGAATGATTTCTGAAGGATCATGTGACACTGAAGACTGAAGTAACGATGCTGAAAATTTAGCTTTGCATCACCGGAATAAATTATATTTTAAAATGTATTCAAATAGATAACGGCTTTTTAAAATTGTAATAATATTTCACATTAATACAATTTTTACTGTATTTTTGCTCAAATGCAGCTTTGGTGAGCATAAGAGACATTTTTCAAAAACTCCAAACTTTTGAATGGAAGTGTATAATATCCCAGCTTGAAAACTGACACTTTTGTAAAGCGTTTCTGTGACGTGTCTTATGAAACTAACTCCTTCTGTTTACCAAATATGCTGAAGTCACAGGTTGTGTTCTTGTTATAATTGTTTGTTTTAAATGGCAACATCTTCTGTGGTTCGAAACCAGGTGAGATGATGGATAGTTCAACAAACTTCATCAGCGATATGGTTAATATAAAAAAAAAAAAATATCCAACAGTGTTGATGACATTCTGTACTTGTTATCACCCTAAACACCCATCAGGCTGAGATTAGAGACGCAGGCTCTTGTTTGAACAACAAATAGTCTCAGAAATCAGGGTGAGGTGTGTGTCCTCTGAATGTGGAGGTCACTGCATGACTTTCCTTATGCACGAGAAGGTTACTCCCAGAAATAATCCATTATGAAACTGCTTTTTCATTATTGTAATGGGATTACAGTTCTAATTCAGCACAGTAATTATTACACGGTATTCATTATTACTCATATCAGCCATATAAAGGGTGGTAGATGTCAAAGTATCCTTTTAACAAGTCCTGTTTTCACAGAATTAGGGATGGGCTTTCCTGCTTTATTACATGATACATGATCCAATGTCAACCCAAGAGCACAGAGAGACGTGCGCAAGCTGAAAAACTCTTACTGGCTCAAAGTAAAAAGCCTGAAAACAAACAAACCATGTCAGGTGTTTCTGCAGATTTACTTTTCACTAGGGACAGCTGCTTTTCATTCGAAAAGGGCAGTTTTATAAGAATAATCATTGTATTATCAAGTAAGGATGGTCTCTCACGTTACTTTATGCACCCGGCTCGTTTCCGTAGGCGCATCTGTGTGCAAAACCTGAAACTTGTCCAAAATGCATAATAACACCTCCCTCCCTCTCTCTCTTTTTCACCCCTCAGCCGAGAAGACTTCCAGAGGATTCCCGAGTTGGCCATAAATCCTCTTGGCGATCGGATAATTAATGCCTTCTTCCCAGAGGGGTGAGGAACCTGTCATAAGACATTTGAAACATCAGATAGATCTTTTATTGCACCAGTATATCGGATTTAATGCTTTTTTTCCCTCTTTGTAGAAAGAACTTAGTGCACAACAAAGTGCACAGATTAAAGAAAACAATTAAATATAAGTTAATGGAAAAGACAAAATGCATAATAATAAAATGAAAAATGTGTCTGTATTTCACACCAAAAGCAAAATAAATAAAGATAAGAAAATAATTAATAAATTCAATTCTTTATTAATTAAATTAATGTTATTTTAACTATTTTTTTTTTTTTTTGCATTGTGACATTTTCATGACAAATAAGTTTTAATTATGTATATATATTTACACACTACTGTTCAAAAGTTTGAGGGATATTTTTTTGTATGTTTTAAGAAAGAAGAACCAAGACTGCATTTATTTAATATAAATATAGTAAAAACTGTAATATTGTGAAATATTACAACTTTGTGTGATGACACAGCTGAATTTTCAGCATCGTTAGTCCAGTGTTCAGTGTCACATGATACTTCTGAATTTGCTGATTACGGAAAAAAATCTTATTAATATCAATATTGCTGTGCTGCTTATTTATTTATTTAGAAAATGTGATAGGTTTTTTTCTGGATTTCTGATGAATAGAAAGTTCAAAAGAACAGCATTTATTTGAAATATAATTTTTTGTAACATTAAAAGTGTCTTTACAGTCACTTTTTATCAATTTAATGATTCCTAGCTGAATAAAAGTATTAATTTCTTTCTATAACAAAATGTACTGACCTCAAACTTATGAACACTATTGTTCAAAAACAAAGTTATGAAAATAATGTCACAATGCATTATGGTTTTAAAACACAGGTTTCATTTTCCCTATGTAAAATTATTTAAGTTTTTTGTTTGTTTGTTTTGGTTTTTCTTAATTTTGCTTTTGTCTCAGTTTCTCAGAGAATGTAGTTTCCATATCAGTGTTTGTGTGAATTTTTGACTGTAATAATGTTACTGTATGATATAACGTTCAGGAACTTCTGCAAACTCTATCATTACTGTCTCAGTACACACAGCGGTGGTGTCACATGGATTGTTGGTTTCTTCTTGGTTTAAATGTTCCCATGTGCTCAAATTCCTTAAAGTATGAAGAAACCACCTTGAGGCCATGTCAGTGAAAAACATTGTGAAGTCTAAAGTAGGACAGCGGTTTCCATGTTTAGACTTGTCTGGGGCAGCGTCTGGCCCTGCGGAGATTAAAACCATATTAGTCGACCACTAGTGTGAATCTGATTAAACACAACATCAGTTTTAAAGTGTGTGTCTCTCGTGTATTTCAGTGAGGATCAGGTGAACTTTAGGGGCTTCATGAGGACTCTGGCTCACTTTCGTCCTGTGGAGGATAACGAGAAAAACAAAAACCTGACTTCTGGCGAGCCGCTCAACAGCAGGGCCAACAAACTCCTCTGTGAGTCCAGCTCAAACACCCCTCATATTAATGTCAGGTTTTTGTTTGTGTCCACAAAAATATCGACTGTTGTCAACATGAATAATAAGAAGAAATGTTTCTTCAGCAGCGAATCAGCATATCAGAATGATTTCTAAAGGATCATGTGACACTGAAGCCTGGAGTAATGATGCTGAAAATTCAGCTTTGTGTAACAGGAATAAATTAAAATGTAAAACATAATGGAAAATCATTTTTAACAGGAATCTCCATGAACATTTTTAAATACCATCTTAAACGATTATGAAAGTCATTTAATGCCATTAAAAAAACTTAATGGCCAAATAAAAGATGCATCAAAAGCTTTCAAGAATGGAGCAGTCCGTCATATCATTTTACTTGAGTGTCATCTAAGCATTTGAAAGCAGGCAAAATGTCATTTCCCAAAGGCAAACAAAGGGCTTAACCTAGCCCTGATCTTTACTTGATCATTAAAAAGAGAGTGACACATCTAGCACAAAGTGTTACAACCTAAAGCTTTTATTAATATTTTGTTTTTCTCTTATTTCTTTGCAGTCGCTTTTCGGTTATACGACCTTGACAGAGACGACAAGATCTCAAGAGATGAACTGCTACAGGTAAGAGAATCATGCTTGATGTACAACAGAAAACCGCTACTCCCGTCTCTGACCCGGGACACAAAAGAATGTTCTGTACCATCTGAACAATGAGGCGCTGACTCACCTGCCCTTGCCATCTGAAACCAGCCATTCATATTCACAGAAGACGCTCTGCTAGGCTGGGAAACCCCGTTACAGCTGCATTTCAGAAGAGTGGGTTTAAGGGACTTCGGGGATATTATTTTTACTTTCCTATCAGACATTGGAAATAGAATTAAATGCAAATGCAAAATGTATAAAACTGGTTTATACTGTTGTGTAATCAATGAACGCGAATGTTAATATAGCTGCAAAGTACTTCTGAGTTATTATTGCAATGTGTAATCTTTCCACAAGCCCGTGGGACAGCCTATCCTTCTATTGATAGGGAATATTTATTTATTTTAACAAAGCCCTTTATTTTTACCCCTCAAATTTAACGATATAGTTTTATTCATTTATAGTAAAATGTATTTTTAGTTGCTTAGTTTTTGCTGACTTTATTCCACTCTGAGACATTAAAATTTCACATGCCATTTTTTTTTCCTTCACATATAAAATAATAAACAGCACTTTGCTCCACTTAAACTTTTTTTTTTTTGATAGATTCACAAATCAAACCATGCTGAAATAAACGGTTAAGATGAGTATAAAATGATAATTGATAAAGAGATATTGTTAAAAATAAACTTCAGCCACTCATTTTTTTGGGTTAAAATTCTAAGGAAGGATTTGCAATGTGACTGATGAAATATAATTAATTGTATCTAGCATACTTACTGTATATTACTTTACTATTACTGGGTGGGTCAACACTGAATAGGCATGGAAATGTCATGATTGCATTTTAATTATTCAGAATTCTGAACCTTTATTGCAGGTTTGTTTCAGTAGATGGTTTCTTTGAACCTCGGGAGATCAAAACAAATTTGATTTCACATGAAAGAAATCATTTGGAAAAGTGCATGCATAGGGAATTGCAGTCTGCTGTTGAGCCACTTGATGGCACCAGATAATAATGTAAAAAATCTAAATAAAACAGAGACTTGCGTGTTTTCCAGGTTTTGAGAATGATGGTGGGCGTGAATATTTCTGATGAACAACTTGGAAGCATTGCAGACCGAACCATCCAGGAAGCTGACACTAATGGAGACATGTGTATCTCTTTCAGCGAGTTCACCAAGGTAATGCCTGGAAAAGCCCAGGGAATAGTCCACCCAAAAATGAATGCTAGCTGAAAGTTTACTCCCTCTCAGGCCATCCAAGATGAATATGACTTTTTTTCATGGGAACCGAGCTGGGGAAATTTACCATTACATCACTACCTCACCAGTGGATGGGTGCCGTCAGAATGAGAGTCCAAACAGCTGATAAAAACTCCACAATAATTCACACCACTCCAGTCCGTCAGTTAACATCTGGTGAAGTGTTTGTGAGAAACAAATCTATTGCAAAGGCGCTTTAACTTAAAACCAAAAATAAGTCCGTAATTTATTAATAACACCTCCTCCAGTGAAAAAGTTAATTGCCTAATCCTTTCATATCAATATCCACCAGAATATTTGGTGCTTGATCTGAACATATATTTCATTCCTGATCCAGATGAGATTTTAGCGCAGTATTATGTATTGATGATTCATTTTCAACTAGAAGCAGCAGAAGTTAAAAACGTCTTGATGGATTTGATCATTACAAACATGCAGCGTTTCACTTCACAAGACGTTAATTGATGGACTGGAGTGGTGTGGATTATTGTGATGTTTTAATCAGCTGTTTAGACACTCATTCTGACGGCACCCATTCACTGCAGAGGATCCGTTGATGAGCAAGAGATGTAATGCTGAATTGTTCTCTTTTGCCTCAGGAAAGCAACAATGACATGAAAGTGATTAAATGATTCTTAAGTTTTGGGGTGATTTATTCATTTTCAAACACCCTTTTTTGTTCTTCAGGTATTGGAAAAAGTGGATGTCGAACAGAAGATGAGCATCCGCTTCCTTCACTGAAAACCAAACGTGTTCTGAACTCTAATTGGAGACCATCAGTGTCAATAGAATTAGAAATATTGACATTCTGATTCTTCTATCTGTGGGCTGATTCATCCTTTATAAACATGATCATGTTGTCATGGTTACGTTTGTTCCAATCATCTATCACTCTTGAGTTGCTGTTGCAGTGCCTTCACTATTTTCAAAAGTCACAGCAGCTTTTATCTTGTAAAATTATATTTATTCCAGCTGTGAAAGCAGCTGATTAAAATCTTTCAAATGGCGAAGCTGTCACTTATATTGGCACTGAGGGATGCTTGTTGTCATGCCTATTTCGTCACCATCTTAAAGGCCAAATCTTCAGAGAAACTTTCCTTCTCACCCATGAAAATAATATTTCGCTTCACAAAAATACCTCATTTTAAGGGTGGACAAGGGTGTTTTCATTTGCATCATTTATAATGATCTTAAGTCAACACATAAGAGGGAGTGAAATGGCTGAATGCCTCTTTGAGTGGCGTTTTCTCTTTAAATGCCTAATAAACAGAAGAGAAGCAGTTCAGTTGAGCATTTATAGTGAGTTATTCTACATTCCCATTTCATTTTTAAATTACACATGCATAGTCAAGTCTCAGATTAAATTTTTAAAGGTGAAGCGTTGTAATTTTCTGTGGCTGCGGTACAAAACGAAACGATCTGTTTAAGCATCCAAATTTGACATGACAACATTACTCAGTGCTAACCCTGAGTATTAAACCGTACGGGATGTGATGCACACCAAAGTTTGTGGAATGAAATTGTGCACTGTTCATCTCCTGTATCTTAAAATAGTTTGCCTGGCAGACGATAACATTTGAAAAAATCTGTTAGACCTTGCATTTGAAGGATAGACTCAAGATATATAGAGGGACCAGAATATAATAGCTTGTGCTGCATGCACTCCTTTAATTTCGACTGGTAAACAAGCATATAGAAGCCCATGAAGGTAATTGCATCCTTTTTATCTCGCAATTCAGACCTTTTTCTCAGAATTGTGAGGTACCAACTCATAATTACTAGATATAAAGTCAGAATTGTGAGATTCCAATTCTGAGGGGGAACAGCTGTTTTCTTACAATTGTTGCAATTCTGACTTTATTTCTCAAAATTGAGTTTATATTGCAATTCTGAGGGGGGGGGGTCAGAATTGTGAGAGAAAAAGTCGCAATTACCTTTTTATTCAGTGGCAGAAACAGGCTTCCGTATAGAAAGCTTAGCAATATGACAAAGTCACTTTGATCCCTTCAGCAACACTACAATATTTTGAACGGCCAAATACAACTCGCCTCCTTCAAAAAATGTAAAAATCTTTGCATTTCTGTTTAGTGGTGCAGAAATTACTCCCTTCGCCTTTTCAGTTCTCATTCGTTCGGTCCAGTCAATTTCGAAATTGATTTAGTGTTGGGTGTGATTTGTGCTGTATGACGTATGTTCTCAGAGTTGTCATGCATCATTATTTATAAGTAGGGTACTTGAAGCTAAACGTCACTCAATTATTTGTCTGTTGATTGAACACTTAAGTTGATCAGGGTGGCAGCAACAGTCTGTTGCATTTTAATGCTTTTTGTCTTCGCTTTATAGATATATGAACAAAATCAAAGTTATGTCCCCGTGTCCTTGACAGATGTAAACACTGATTGTTCAATTATCAACGTTACAATTACATCCATGTATCATTCACAGATACTTGAAATTCTTCAGTGCTTCTTGCAGATTCTTGCTTTTATGTACAGATTTCTTTAATACGTTTGACTTGGAGATGTAGTGTGAAAGGTTTTCACAGCCTTTTCGGAGAACAAAAAATAAACTCATTCAATGTGGTGTAATAATCATGAAATACACTTGAGATGTGATTTAGTCATGTATGGTTTTGATTCCAATAAAATCAAGTGCCATGATTCCCTAGTGTTTTGTGGTGCAACTTTCTCTGGTGTGATCCTGTCTGGTGCAACAGACGAAACTAAATCCAAATTGTGGATACAGTAGAATGCCCATAATGAAAACAAGCTTTCGTAATAATTTTTTTTTTTTTAAATGTCTAATTTTAAAGCACTTGCAACATACTTGGAAATGAAATGTTCAGTTGAGCTATGAAGTTGTCTTAGCTAATCTTTTGAGAAAAGATGGATGTAGTTCTGTTTGTGTAATTTCCTTGGACATAAAAGGTATCCATTGTGACAGTACTTATTTTTATACAGTTCTAAGTATTGTCAAGTATTAAATTATTATTTTTATTTTTTTTGTGATTTCTATGTATAAAATATACACTGTAAAAAAAAAAAAAATTGAGCCAACTTAAAATTTTAAGGCAACCAGCTTCAGCAGATTTTTGAGTTTTCTCAACTTATTTTTGTGGGAGATTCTCAAATTTTTGTTGTATAAACTTAAAGCGACAAGTTGCGAAAACTCAAAAATCTGCTGAAGCTGGTTGCCTTAAAATTTTAAGTTGGCTCAATTTTTTTTTTTTTAAATGTCTAATTTTAAAGCACTTGCAACATACTTGGAAATGAAATGTTCAGTTGAGCTATGAAGTTGTCTTAGCTAATCTTTTGAGAAAAGATGGATGTAGTTCTGTTTGTGTAATTTCCTTGGACATAAAAGGTATCCATTGTGACAGTACTTATTTTTATACAGTTCTAAGTATTGTCAAGTATTAAATTATTATTTTTATTTTTTTTGTGATTTCTATGTATAAAATATACACTGTAAAAAAAAAAAAAAAAAAAATTGAGCCAACTTAAAATTTTAAGGCAACCAGCTTCAGCAGATTTTTGAGTTTTCTCAACTTATTTTTGTGGGAGATTCTCAAATTTTTGTTGTATAAACTTAAAACGACAAGTTGCGAAAACTCAAAAATCTGCTGAAGCTGGTTGCCTTAAAATTTTAAGTTGGCTCAATTTTTTTTTTTTTTACAGTGTGGTAATTGCAGCTATTTTACATTGTATTAAAAGCTGTCATCATTAACGGTAAAATAGCAAAGTATGAGACAACAAAATCCAATCATTCGGAGGACAAAGGGCATTTTGTAGATTGTGTACAACAGAAATTTCCATGTCTAATATGATACTGTGGGTGTCACAAGGTAAAAGTCAACATCCAGATTAGGTAAAAATGAACAGGGTTGCGTTTCTCTAAATCATCATGAGATAAGTTGATCGTAGAGACCATTGGTGGCAATGGATCTATGATCTACTTATACTTAAAATGCTTCTGAGAAACGCAGCCCAGGTTTTTGATATGGAAACTGGGGATATTTTCTAGTTTTATTATCCAAAATTTTAAAAACATGTTTTTGTTTTTTAAATGTTGAGGGTTCCAAGTTAAGTCACCTTTATTTATATAGCACTTATACAATACTGTGTCAAAGCAGCTTTACATTGTTAACAGGAAAATAGTTTGTAATGCAAGAGGACAATGACAAAGAGTCATTTTTCCAGCTAAAGTCAGTTCATTGATGATTCAGTGATGTCATCATCCAGTTCAGCTCTCTTCCAATAATGTGTGTAATTAGTCAAACGTCCCCAACTGAGCAAGCCAGAGGCGACAGCGGCAAGGAACCAAAACTCCATCGGTGACAGAATGGAGAAAAAACCTTGGGAGAAACCAGGCTCAGTCAGGGGCCAGTTCCATAAGCTATTATTATAATTAGTAATTATGATGTTTACAGGTCAAACTGAGCATAATTTGTTTTAATACAATGAAAAATAGCAAAGCGTTATACATAGAGTATATACTTTGAAAATATTTACATGTTTATACATTTATATATTCATATTCTTATATTTTATATCATGTATAAATATATTTAATATATAACCATAACATATTTTTCTTAAATATATACTGTACATGCATGTGTTTGTATTTATATATACATAATAAATATACACTGTCCACACATATATATATATATAGTATGTGAACAAAAACTTTTTAATCGTTTGACAGCACTACTTTTTACAAATTAAACCTTTAAAAAGTACTATTTATACACAAATATGTGACAGATTCCACTTGAAATGTATGATGCACACTCATTTTTTCTAGTCTATGAAAACTGACATTGAAGTAGAAAAATTGGAAACAACAAAGTCAGTAATCAACTCTTGTTATTTGCTTTTTTGGAGGAAAAAAAAAAAAACATGACACCGTCTTTGTCCAGAAACACAAAGTCCTTAAATTTGCACTGTGTCTGAGCATGTTCTGGTACAAAGCTGATGATGATAACGGCAAAACTCTGCTTTTATGAAGCATTTCCTTAGACTATTGCATTCAGGAGACCTACACAAAGCAGACTCCTGGTGATACTCGCGTTCCCAAGCGCCCATTCATCTATTGTCCTGTGCCAGATGTGTTGTAAACTGCCCCATTTATGCTTCTTTGTCCTCGCCCTGCTCACATTCACACTCTTACCCTGTGTGAAACACATCGATATTCCCTAATCAAAATTCTTTTGTCTCCAATTTTCACATTTACATGTGAAAAACAATCCGTCCCATCAACATCAGCCTCTATTCTGCATCTACTCATCGTTGCCTTTGTCAATCTAGATTATTTAATCTGTATTGCAAGTCAATTTAGAATTTTCATGTCTTTTGTATGTTTCTGTTTTTTTAATGTTGTGGTTCCATATAGGCTACTATCTTTATGACTAGTAATATAGTTGTAGGTCAAACTGCCCCTCACTGTTTTTAATACCATTTTCCCAAAACATCACACTATAAAAGATAGTAAATATTAACCACTACAAATAGCAAACAGATCAAAACAGTATTTTAACAAAACAGAACTTACAAAAACAGTACAAAAATAAATATGAGAAATAAAACTGTATTTAACAATTTTTTTCACATTTTCTAGTTGTATTGAATATTTGTGACCCTGGACCACAAAACCAGTCATAAATCACAAAAATGACCGATTTTCCTTTTAAAGTAAAGCTCACGTTCCTTGAAGCTATTTTGTAAATTTTCTACTGTAAATATATAAAAACTTAATTTTTGATTAGTAATTTGCATTGCTAAGAACTTCATTTGGACAACTTTAAAGACAATTTTCTCAATATTTGGATTTTTTTTTCTTTTTTTTGCACCCTCAGATTCCAGATATACGTTTAATTTCCACAAAATGTGAACATGCTGTGTACAGTAATTACAGCTCTTTTACAAATGTAACCTTTATAATGTGCTTGTTCAGTCAGTCAGTCAGTATATATTTGTCTGATAATTATATAACCTCTTATACTGCATATTTAAATTCTGTCGGTGATTTTCACCCACATGATGGGCCTAATCGCGCCTAAACTACAGCATAGTCGCCTGACATATGTTACTTTTCTCAGCGCTGATCAGGACAGGCCAATCACAGTCGGCGCCCCTCCCCCCTGCTCATCTAATACTGAAACGGAAGCAGATTTCGCTTTGTGACGTCATTTCCACCTGCGCCATTAGCCGCCGTTTTCTTTGTTAGGACGAGTAGAAAAGCTTCGGCACGCATTTCCAGCACCACTCTCCCGCATCTGCTGTTTGAATTCTCTGCAGAAGTACTGTAAGCCGTGAGCGACATGGATGTCAATAACAGCAACGTTAAGCGTAAGAGCAGCGCCGGAGACAGTAAATATCTGCCGGAGTTACTGGCGGAAAAAGACAGCCTGGACTCCTCGTTCACGCACGCCATGAAACTGCTCTCTGCAGGTCAGTGCTGCTTTATTCATTATTAATCAATTCGCGCAGAACGCCTTACTGCAGCTTCTGTAATTGTTTTTAATTAACGTAGTGAAGTCAGGAGTTTTGACCGCCGGTTAGTTCGTATTCATACAGGGAGAGTTTCACGTGCGTCGGTGAAGTGCGCGTTGTAGGCCGCACGCAGTGGATTTGGTCGCTTGGGCCTTGTTGCGTTTTCCTTGTTCGCATTTTGCTATATGCTTTGCTGTAATTTGAGCTTTGTGCTGTTTTGCATTATGTTGCGTTGTTTTAAAGTTGGAGATATGGAAAGTAATTTTGCACCGTTTAAAAAAAAAACTACAAGTTCAGGTCTGAGAGGTTTGGCTCCCACCCTTTAATTGCCTTGTTACGAATATGATGAAATTAGATCAAATTGTAACCTCCTTTTAAAATCGTTGATGTATTATTCGGCCTAAGGTGCTGAGATTGCGCTCATGCAAATGTATGAAATGTGCATGCGATTTTGGTAGAAAATAATGTGCTTGGCATATTATGTATGCATCTCCTGGTGCATTTAGACACATTACAGGGAACAGCATGTTTGAGGATTTTTATTATTTTAATCGAAAGTTGCGTGTATGTGGCTCACTTTGGCCAGAATCGTTTGCATTTTCTTTGTGGAGAGAGACAATCCCGTGATGCATTGCTTCAAGGTCTGTGGGAGGGAAAATAATCCCGGATTGCAGACAATGCAAGAGAAACGTGGATTATAAATGTAACCAATTCTGTACCGAAAACCAATAAAATAAGCGCATTTTTTTACGCAAAACGTATGTAACTAATAATAATAGTTAAAGCATTCCACTGATTCCAGAAAGTGTAAATTATTATCCCCCCCCCCACACACACTTTCATTGAATACCTGGATTTCCCCACTGCCTTTTTTTTTCTTCTTTTTTTTTTTTTTTTAATGAAGCAGAAAAAAGTTATGTTATTGTAGATGTTGGTTATAAGACAAATGTTCTTCTCTTTTAGTATTTTTTTTTTATTGGATTATGAATCTTGTTTGTGTACTTTTCTTGTGTATGTTTCAACCAAAACCACAGTCAACACTTTTAGAAACATAATTTTATGCTTGCTGACTTCAACACATTAAATGGAAGTCTGCCCAGTCATGTGGTTACATTAAGTAAGTGCTTATGATAAAGTAAGTTCATTAATTTCTCGTTGCATTTGGCAATGTAGTGATGGATTTTTCTGATGGAATTGTTGCGGCGAAGCAAAATTTAAATTGGTTTTGCTCTGAGCTGATCTTGTTTTCTTTCGCAGAGATTGAAAGGGTCCAAAAAGGTGAGCCTAAAAAAGAGTCTGAGACATATCTGGATCTGTTCACCGCCAAGAACGTGAGGGTGAAAGAGAGGGTGCTCATTCCCACGAAGCAATATCCTCGGGTAAGCAGTTACACACTGTCTTGAGTTTTGTCTGTACATTGCAAGGACGTGTTGGTTAACAAATAATTTCTCAATGTTTCCCATCAGTTCAATTTTGTGGGAAAGATTCTGGGGCCGCAGGGCAGCACCATCAAACGTCTGCAGGAGGACACCGGTGCGAAGATCTCAGTGCTGGGCAAAGGGTCCATGAGAGATAAGAACAAGGTAATGAACCAGTCTGCACTGCTAATGAGTTTACTGTTAAGTGACCTGTTTACTAAAGATTAAATTGTGAAACCTGCAGGAAGAGGAGCTGAGGAAGGGTGGAGATCCGAAGTATGCACACTTGGCCATGGAGCTGCATGTGCACATCGAGGTTTTTGCTCCAATTCCTGATTGTTACCTGCGTATGGCTCATGCCATGGATGAGGTCAAGAAGTTCCTAATGCCTGTAAGTATGAATGCAAGCAAATTGATGCTTTAATCTAATACAATTTTTCACATTTTTATCATTTTTCATTTTAACTTATCTTCGTTTTAATATAACATTTAATTGTGCATGCTCATTTCCCCTGTTTGTAGCAAATAAAAAAAACACTTTTATACAATAAAATGTACAATAAACTACAATATTTTTTAGCATTTCCAATTGCTCCACTAACAAAAGTGGAAAAAAATTCATGATAGCATTTCTGTGGCTAAAGAAATGTAAAAAAAAAAAAAAATAGATATATTGAGTGAATTTCCACTGAACAGAAAAGAGAAAATTGTCAAACACGGGTGTTTTCTGTAATTTAATGCCAAAGTATTAGCACAAAGTATAGTTTTATGAATGTCCATATTGTTTTTAAAATGAAAATATGTAACAATAGTATGACTGTGTGAAAAGTTTATTTTTTGAAACTGTCTAAAATTAATAATAAAAAAATAGCATTAACTCAAATTAACATTGTTGCAACCACACGCATATTTATATTTTCTTTTTTTATGAACTTTCGCTGGAGCTGTAATGTTTAAAGTCATTTGAAATTAAACTATTTAATAATTGTTAACTGATCAGCCTGTTGTCCTCCTTGTGTGTCAGGTGGAAGGGCTTGACGAGATGCACCCAGATGCATTCATGGATCCAGGGTTTCTGAACGGTGCTCAGGATATTCATGGCCCTGGCAGAGGTCTCCCTCCTGGCCGAGGCCGTGGTGGCCCACCACCCCCAATGGGACCTAGGTGAGAGAACTATATCAAATATATACCCTCTGTTACACAACGTGCATCTCTTAATATAATTGTCTCAAGTAATGTGAACAATCGTGAGTGTTTGGACTACATATGTAGTAATAATCCGTATATATTGTTGTACTCAAAGGGGTCGTGGTATGCTGCCTCGTGGAGCACCACGTGGAGGAGTTCCGAGAGGAGGTCCAGGGCGTGGAGCTGCAGCGAGGGGAGCCCCTACAGGAAGAGGTGGTCCTTCCCCCCAATCAGCAGCCAGAGGAGGCACAGCCTCTCGCTCAAGACCACCAACCCAGGCTCAGAGGATGACACCATCAACCGCTCTCTCCCACCAACAGCACCCATCCAAACCTGAAACCTATGGCGAATACGTAAGTCAATGTCCACAACACCACTGTTAAATAACTCTTATATGCACTGCCATTGAGAAGTTTGTGGTCAGTTTTTTTTTTTTTTTTTTTTTTTTTGATTAAATTGATCAAAAGTGACAGACATTTATAAACTAGTCAAATAAATGGCCCTTATGTTCATTAAACAATCTTGAAAACATCATTTTTATAAAAAACACATCGTATTTATCCTTGCATCACAGGAATGAACTACATTTTGAGAAATATATTGGTTATTTTGAGTTTTAAAGTTTCACCATATACCTGTTTTTGCTGTAACTGTAATCAAAAAATGAAGCAAATCGTAACAACCCCAAACTTTTGAATGGTCGTGTACTATAAAACTCATTAGCAAATGGTTTTACAATTAAATTTATATTTTGTTGCAATACTAGTTTGTGACTGCATTTCCTTTACTTGACTACACAAGCTCGTTCAGACCTAAGTAACCAACCGGTCTGTTGAAATCAGCCAGTATTTTGTCAAACTTAACTTAAATTCAAAAGCCAGTTAAAAGAACCATTTGTTTGTGAATCAGACCACACTGGTAGCTCTGTATGACTTTTTTTCCCCCTTTTTTTTCCTTTTTTTTTTTCCTTTTTTTTTGTTGTTTTTTTTTGTTTTTTTGTTCTGCATTTAGCATTAGAACAATATCTTATTGTATTATCCACTTTGTTGAAACAGGTGTTTCCTATTTCCAGTGACAAGACTAAAAACGTTCACACACATTTAGCTTGTGATGCATCTCCATGCGTTCTGTATTTTCTCAGGCATATGAAGAACCATACGCAGAGCCTTCCTATGAAGGTTATGAGAGCTACTACAGTCAGCCTGCTCCACAGCCGTGAGTGCAGCTTTTCTTTTTTTTCCCCTCTTAATTGGAGACCCCTTTCTTCGATTCCTTTCATACACTTCCAACAACTAAATTTAACATTCTGGCTCATGGTTTTTCAGAAGCCATGTAATTCTCTTCTCATCCAAAGTCTTGCCTTGAGTTAATTTTAAAACCTTGTACAAAACCGATTTTAACTTATTTTTATATATATTTTATTTTTTTCTTCCACAGGGATACAGAGTATTATGATTACGGTCATGGAGAGGCACAAGAAACTTACGAGTCTTACAGTAAGACATGTTCTTGTTAATACTTGCATCATTGAGTGAAATGTGCAGCTTTTGGCAAATCTTTGAGACAATACGGCCAGATTATACTACAGACTCTAATGTAAAACCTTTATCATGCATAAACCGGCGTCTGATGCCAGGAACACACTATGTATGCTGCAGTCAGTTATCTATGTTAAGGGTGTGTGTTTGTGTTTCTAGCTGAAGATGACTGGGAGGGCGGAGCTTGGGGCGGAGCAGGTGGAAAGGCTGCAGCTGCCCGACAGGGCAAATCGTATCGGGAGCATCCATATGGCAGATACTGAGAGCTGTCCGTCACTACGGTTGCCTGGCAACTTCCTCCCCTCGTAACCTCTTGTAACCACCTAAAGTAATTCTAGTTGTTATTTTTGTATTCTGTTTCGGTTAAGACTCCTTTTTAATATTCTGAATCTACTCTTTCAGTAGGATGACCATAATTTCGACGTGACACATTTTAGATTTGTGATTATATGCTGTGCTTATTCTCCTTGCATTTGTTTTTTTTTTTTTTTTTTTTTTGCTGTTTTTGTTCATTTATTTTAATGCTTAAGTGTTTCTTCTCTGAAAAGTTGATACCTGAATGCTAGATAATTAGCTGATGGCCATGTGTAAAATGACTTGCTTAAAAGAGAAAAAACAATTGCTTGTTAATGTCACTTAGACTTATTCCAAACGCGCTTTTGTAAGGCATAACAAAAAAAAAAAAAAATCTGAGGAATGCACAAAATATTAGTTCCTGTACAAACCAACATGTTACTTATTTTTCAAAGAACAAATTCCATTTGGTTTGAGGCTACTTATTGTTGAAAGTCTCGTAAAAACTTCGTATCTGCTTATTCGTTTTGTTAAATGAGCAAAACAAATATCGCAAAGTTTGTAGTTTAGATTTACTTGTAGTCTGACAAAAAGTACAACTTCAAATCTTTGTACGTACAATACTCAAAATATTAGAAACTTGTTCTTTGGTGTTTATAGATTTGCAGTCTCCCAAATATTAGCAAACTTGTGTGCATTTCCTAACTAGGGAACTAAATATGTCCAAAATGTGTCCCTATCAGTTTGTCAATAAAGATAGTTTTCTTTTACAGCCTTCAAAACTTTTGTATTTGACTTTTATTAAAGTGCTAATATTCATCCCATATAAACCTGTCAAACTTTTGCAAACTGTCCAAATCCTGCATGAAGTTTATAACATCACAACATTTAGATAGAAAACTTGTTTTACTCACTTAATGCTGTTCCAAATATATTGTGTATAAACCGTTGATAAATAGTCTGCAATTATGTGTTAAGTAGATCGTGAAAAATGTGCATATTATGTCTTGTACAGGAACAATTGACCTCTAAAGCATTAAAGACAAAACATTTCCAAAATGTTACCTTGGTCCCCCAACAAACTAATCTCAATTCTTTTTGTTTTTAATCATTTTAAAGGGGTCATATCTTTTAAAATCAGCTGGTCATTAAGCTTTTGAGCGTTGATGTTCATACTATTAAAAACATGCTGTAACATTTAGGACTCAATACTTAAGTAAAAATGCATTAACTTTAGTGTGAAAAATGTCTGCCTGTTTTTGATGCAAAAACAAGTGGATTTGATTTAATATGACCCCTTTAACAAATAAGTCAAGCTATTCAACATTGACAATGATTTATACACAATACTAAGAAAATCCTGGAATTTCTTTTTAATGTGTTTTATACCTGTTTTAAAAGCAATAACCCTGTTGCAACCTTGCATCAGAGTCACTAAATCCCTCTGATGTCACAGAGACTCTACATATCTGTCTTCTATTGAAAAGGATCTTGAGGTAAGACCTGCAGAGTCACCTCTAAAAGCGCAGATAGATTCCCCTTTTTAAAAGGTAAAGTATACATGCACAAAACAATTTAGATGTTTGGTGCTCTGGTAATATCTGGTAACTTTGCGTGCAAAAAAAGCAATAGAAACGGAATATGTATTGTTCAACCAAATCACTC
The DNA here is from genome assembly GCF_012432095.1 of Onychostoma macrolepis. NCBI lineage: Eukaryota > Metazoa > Chordata > Actinopteri > Cypriniformes > Cyprinidae > Onychostoma > Onychostoma macrolepis. The sequence goes on along the minus strand of NC_081167.1, from coordinate 27,437,350 downwards.
AGCACAAAGGCTTTTGTAGCCCAGGATGAAAGTTTGACCGTGAAGATGATTCAAATGTTGCATTCGCTGGCTTAATAAACAACAAAATTGGGAAAGAAGGCGTAAAGTGTAATGCAAGCTTCAAAAAAGGTAATATCAACCCTAAATTTCTCTCTTAGCACAAATGTTCATTCACTCATTTTTACACAATCATTACAAATTCAAATTCCGTTATTTGCAAATTCAAAAGTCAATATTCTTAAACCTGGCTAACGCATCAGAAAACATTAATTTTTCTAAAACTTAGAATGTTATTTTATATGCAACTCTTGTTTTTAAAACCAAATAGATTGTAGTTTTTAGTCAAAATTACACTGTTATTAAAAAGTGTTCTTGTAGCTGTACAAAATAGACAAAAAAAAGTCCTCAAATCTAATAAGCATGTAATGAGATGTGTGTAGAGTTGGACTTGTGTTTGTGGAAGTGAGTTGTTGATTTGTGAGATCTTGTGTACTAACTCCTCTTTTGTGTTGCTCAGTGACTGATGCCGAGAGGTTCTTTCCAGACTGGCTTTACCAGGCAGCTGCAACAGGTGAAGTGTTGGTGTATATCTACAAAATGAATGACTTGCAAGCATGCCATAATTTGAACAAGCAAGTGTGAAAAGTATCTTTGGTAAACTGTACATGAATGAGAATTGTATATAACATCTTTAGCTGATTGGCTCCGTTTGATCTGTCTATATGCCGTTAATGCGTGAACTTCATATTATTTGTAGTGCACTTGCCGTCCAATAATGGCAATAAGCTTTGTTTTGTTACCTTCTAATAAACACAGTATCAGCTTTAAAATGGTCAATCATAACACAACAAATCAAACAAATAGTTTTGTCGCTCTTTTAATGTAGAATGCGCGATCGCTTTAGCCTGAACCTGTATCTTTCTCTTTACTGCTTGGCTATAATATGAAACGAATATGAATGAACATCAAAAAGTAGGCTATTTTATAAGAGTTTAGTACAACTTACTGAAATGTCTCATGTAATTACACATTCAGTGCTTCAAACTGCGGAAAACGTGTAAAGCTTAAACAATGGCATGTAACAATATATTTACCTCAGAATAACCACTCGGCGTCCATTCAGGTAAAAATAACTATGCAATATAGTGCATAAATTTAACAATGTTTTATAGTTATGTTTTTATTTAACTTGTTTACATGGTAAGACAATGCAAGGAGCTAAAGGTAAAAATCTTAAAATGAGACTTACTAATACAAATTCTTTGGTTTTACCCCCCCCTTGGCACGGAAAGGTCTGTTTTGCTCATGATCTGAATCCTGGTAAAACGGTTGCCTTCTATGGTCTTTTAGGATAGTTTCCTGAACTTTGGTTTAAAAGGGTCAATCATCCAAATCGGTCCACGTAATCTCATGCAGAATCCTTTAGCACAGCCACAACATGATACTGGGTGGAGATCCAGTTTTCTATGGCAAGTTATTTCACGTCTTGTAACATTACTGGAAAGATCATAAAACTCCAAATTTATTGGATGAAAGAGTATTGGAACCCTGCCAATGGCTATGTATTTTGGCAGTATTTAATATGTATTTGTTATATATTAAGCTGTTAGAAAAGTCTATTTTGTTGTATGTGTAGCACCAAAGTTCCCCTAGTATGCATTTTGGCCATTCTTTTGGAAAGCTGTTTTCTATCTTGCGTAATACATATGCATGCCTCTACAGCTCCTTAATCTGAGTGGGGAAATCTGAGACCTATCAATGTTGTTCAAATGTGACTGTAAGTTTTAGACTTAGTTACAGTCTTAAAAAAAAAAAAAAACTAACATTTTAATTAGTTCTCTCTCTGTGTTGCAGGCTTTTGGTGTCATTTTGTACCACAGAGGAAAATTACAACGCCGTTTTATACAATGTCTTGTGACACAGGAATGTTTAGTCACTATTTTAGTCTCTTTTCTTTTTTTAATCTTGTTTTTAAGTTATTTTGTTACTTTTTATACATGCATTTGTTTTTTTGGATCCCAATAAATGATTTTATACTGTTATTAAAGCTGTATTACTCATTGTTTCAAAATGAGTTGGTATTGCAGAAGTGTGCATGAGTATGCTTAAATTTTAAGTGAAGAGCTTCTCTGGTGGTTTTAATCGGAGTGTTTCAGCATAAATTTTAGGAGTTATTTAAAGGGAAAAAAAGCTAAAACTGTAAAAAAGTCTTAAGTTAGAAAAAAAGGTAACGCTTTACTTGAAGGGGTGTGAATAAGACTGATATAACACCTTCATAATCATGTCATGAATATGAAGGGTTTTTATGCATGTTTGACAACTGTAAGTGTCATTTGCTCAGTTATGTAATTTAATGCAAAGATGACATTATTTGACCTAGCCCATAACAAAGACATCTCAAACAGTGTCATCTTTGCATTAACTGAGCGAATGACACTTAATGAGTTGTTATAAACATGCATAAAAACCCTTCATATTCATGACATGTCATGTCGTGATTATGAAGGTGTCATGTCAGTCTTATGCACCACCCCTTCAAGTAAAGTGTAACTGAAAAAAATCTTCATGGTGATCATTTAGGGGGATGCAAGTGATTAGGAAATGGTTTGCCCAATGTTGTGGTAACCTTTAGACTTAGTCATATTTAGAAATATTGGCAACTTCAATCAACCAATCAGTCAATCTTAAAGTTTGCTTGAAAGTTTAAAATTAAAGTTTGAAGATTAAGGCCATGTGATCTATCAGCAGTCGATGGATGAAAAGAAAATGAATACCCTTGCGGTTGCTATGCAGTTACCAGGGCTGGAGGGTAACTGAATACATGCAACTTTGTTACAAAGTATGAGTAACGTTTTAAATGCGTGGTAATCAAATTGCATCCGCAAAGTATTTTAGATTGTCCAAGTGATTTAGTTTAAATTATTTTTTTAGTAACGTTACTGTCCTTAAGATATTTCACCTAACAGATGTCTACATAGGCTATACACAAGAAAAAAAGACAATTTATAAAAATGGCCCCATTCAAAATTGTACATGTTCTTAACTGTCTGTTGTTACCTGAATGATCAACGACCGTTTTCATGTTTTGTTTTGGTTGTCTGCGAGTCCCTTGTTTTTTTCCCGGGGCCTGTACATTTACATTTACATTTATGCATTTGGCAGACGCTTTTATCCAAAGCGACTTACATTGCATTCAAGTTATAGTTTTTACATTTCTTCAGCTCTTGCTTTCCCTGGGAATCGAACCCATGATCTTGGCGTTGCTAGCGCCATGCTCTACTATTTGAGCTACAGGAAAGCCTGTACCATGAAGCCGGATTAGCTGGCTAGCCAGGTAAGTTTTAGTTTGCACCAGTCCTGGGTTTTAGGTACCTTGAAAGTGGCTTGGCTTTTAGCTGCGTTCATTGCCACAGTAAAGTACACTCCACACTATAGTGCAAAGACAAGACACCATAACTTCGTTTTTGGTAAAAAAAAAAAAACTTATTGCTCATTATGGGACATTAATGACCTTTTATCATGTGTTAAAGTATCATGGAGAAAAGCCCCGGAGAAACCAACACAGTATATAATCAGTTACCGCTCTTTGATGTTTTGAAAAGCTCAAATTATGGTGCTCTGCATTTGTTTGCATTCGTTCGTCAATGCTGTGCGAGCCTGGAGTTATATGGTATTCTGCCTTTGAACATAAACTCAATAACTGTTCGCAATTAAATCCCCTTCCTTCCTTTTTTTTGTAAGTCGATAAAATCCATTGCAATGAACGCCATCGATCGGATATGTTTAATTCGGAGCATTCGCTTGAACGCCATTGGCCAGTTTCACTGGTGTGATTCAATAAGGCTTCAGTAGTATTCGAGGATTCTAGGTTTCACACTCTGTAGCAGAGCGGCAATCCACCTGTCACTCAAGTGGCCACGCCCTTAATTGTGCACAACTTTAAGGCTTAATATAATTTAAATGGATGAGTGTTAAAAAAAAATTCAACCCCCTTACAGTTGTCACGAATGGCAAAATTAGCTATATAGACCAAAACCACTTTTTGTACCAGGCTGTAAACATAAGAAAATATGTAATTAATCGTAATTGCGAGTTATAAAGTCAGAATTGTGAGAGAAACTCGCAATTATGAGAACATATCAATCCCCCCCCCCAAAAAACTGATTTTACATACTAGTATACATTTTAATATTAGAAACAGTTAGTATTAGATGCCAGATAGCCTATTTATTAAGACTCTGGATAATTGATTTTTAGAATAGAGAACACGGTTCTCCCAAGATTCTGAAGCAAAACATTAGACAAAAACAAAATATGTAGGCTACTTCACTTAGGTTTCTTACAAAATGTTTTATTTAAATGCGTGTAAAATGTTATAAATGAGCCAATTACAATAAAAATATGTAAAATTATTTGAAATATATATGAACTTGTTTCGTTTTTGAACGAATCTCTTGATTGAATGAATTATACATCAGATACATTTTAACAGTCACAGTCACCTTCTGGCATAACGTAACATTTATAATTGGGGCAGCGCCAGAGAATTTTAAACGCAGGTGCTCAGGGGATGCTAGATCAATGACAGGGGGAGCTGGGCAATAGTAAATATGACCAAAACAGGTTATTATTATTATTATATTAATAATAAAATCGTTGTAGGTGCATTTCAAGTATTTATGAGGAGTGTGCCTATTATCGCGCTTAATTTATGACATGGGGGCGCCCGCGCAATCATCTTTTTTTTGTTTTCTTGTGGAAAGAACTTAAAATACTTATTCATTTTTGGATGTGCTTTCTGTCGTCTCATGCAGTCTTTGTGGATGGAGCGCGTCGCAACAATGAACCGTCTCACAGACATAAAGTCTCTTTAACAAACTAAACTGAAACAAATCTATAGAAAGCTTGAAATGTCTACTACTAACTAATTCAAATAAAAAACAAATCTTCTCTAATTATGTAGTCCGTATGAAAATGTTCACGTCCATTAGCCTACTGTGGAGATCAGCGCCGACACTAACTGAGAAAGCATAGTTTAGTAATAAATAATTAAAATGTCTTCTTTTCCCCCGATGAAGACTGTAACCTATTTATTTTTGTATGTCATAATTTGTACCAGACCGGCCCCCCGCGATCCATTATGTAGAGCAGTGGTTCCCAACCTATTTTTCATGGCCCCCCTATGTACACACATGGTAATCTATCCATATAACTACGGTATATGGAACACATACTGGTCAAGCTCGGTGACTTCAAGAAATAATAATTATGGGTATATTGTTCAGACATTCGCTGTGAATGTATTCCACCCTGTTAGGGACATATACATAGTTATCACAAAATTTTAATAATGTAAATGTTAAACAATAATGAGCAATAATAAGATAGTATATGTACCTTATGTCATAATGATATTTTTTATTCTTGAAACAAAAACAAAACAATTATTAATTAATAGAATATGTCTTGATTATTAAGAACAGGTCATTTTTTGTGCCCATTTTTGCCAACAGGATGGTAAATAATATAAAAATTTTGCTCAAAAACATATATATATGCTGGTAATGCTCCTCACCTCACAAAATAAGACAAAGGTATGCCAAACATTTAATGTTGCTTTCAAATTTTTATTTTAAATGACTTGTCTAATAGGGTGGAATGGAGCATAACAGGGTGGAACACCAGTGTTAACAGGTTCTAACAGCAAATGAGCTTTCCGTCATTGTCCTGCATGGTTTGCCATATGTAATGTATGGAACTGCAAAACAATACAAAAAATGAAATCCAGATTTCCTTTGGGGGAGGGACACAACAGCTACAGGTGCTGGTCATATAATTAGAATATCATCAAAAAGTTGATTCCATTCAAAAAGTGAAACTTGTATATTATATTCATTCATTACACACAGACTGATATATTTCAAATGTTTATTTCTTTTAATTTTGATGATTAGAGCTTACAGCTCGTGAACGTCAAAAATCAGTATCTCAAAATATTAGAATATTTACATTTGAGTTTGAATAAATGACCATCCCTACAGTATAAATTCTGGGTATCTCTTGTTCTTTGAAACCACAATAATGGGGAAGACTGCTGACTTGGCAATGATCCAGAAGACAAACATTGATTTAAGGTGTGTAAAAAAACAAAATATTTTTTTATGTCTATTATCTCTGTTTAAGTGATAAAGTAGACCTAATATGTATAATTTAAGCAATTTATTATAAATATGTGGCTATTTTAGAGAAAATATGAGTAAGATTCTACTTGCCTGCTTGCCTACGGCATTCCATCAAAAGTCGTATGGGCCATTGAGCAGATCTACAACAACTCCAAATGCAGAGTAAGGACTGAAGATGTAGTAGAGTATGTGCAGCTGACATCGTACAGATGTCTGTCATATATTTATGCACAGCTTCACTTCTCATGGCGCTCTTGAGGAGGAAAGACTGCTTTGGAGGAATTCAGAACCACTTTGAAGTTGAACAAATTGTTTAATAGGAAACTCCAGGTAGAGAGCACGAAGTAGGGAAACAGCTAGCAAGAACAAACGAACCGGTAAAAGTAGCTTCATTGTTATTGTATTTTAAGTCACTTTTTCACTTTTCTAGTTTGTAATGAACTGTTTTTCTTAGCAGAGGGTTAAAAATCGACTCAGATTAGTATTCCATGTTTGTTTATTTTATTACTCCGTATGGTACAGTTATTCGGTTTAATTAGCTACTGGTAAAAACGAATGTTTTTATTATTGTTAGCTGCTTTGATTGTTTTTAGTTCGTTTGTGAGAAGAGAACCCTCCTCGTGACGCATCAGAGGATTTATCTTCCGTGGCGTCGTTGCTTCAACATTAATCCAGAGCGCTTCCCAGGTGGAAAATTACCATCGTCAGGAATACTTTTCTCTTCTTTACTTCTTCACATATGAATATGCTGTGGCGTTTTCATCTGCTCTGGATCTTACTGAGTCGTGCAGGTCAGTGAAAAGATTTGTTTGGCATTTTGTAACTTAGTATTTCTGTATACAGGACCGCTAAACTGTCACTTTGCACGCTGAAACTTTCTTTGGAAAGTGCACTTGCTTTGCCGTGAGGGTAAAATTAAACCTTGAAAGTATAAATGTTTCGTTATATCCCACCATTTTCTTCCTAGAAGTTTTGCCATGCGTTTTTATTGCATCCCATTCTCTCTTAGGTAAGCGAACACGTGTTCAACTTGTCTTAAGCAAACTGTGTGCATTAAATTAAAGTTTTGTTAAGGCACTTGAGTATAACAAGCAATTTCTCGTGTTTTCTTGCGAAAACAACTTTTCTTTACTTGTTGAGTATTTGCATTTGTTGGTCAGATTTCAAAGTGTAAACTGTTATATTTGGAAATTTGCTCATTTTAAAAATAACTGGCAGATGAAGTTGTATGTTTGAGGCAGTGAATTATAACTACTAGGAAACTGGGAGAAACAAATTATGCAGCTGTTTTTTAAAAAAAACAAAAAAACATCTAGCTTTGATGGAGGGTTTTGTTATTCAGAAGTCACTATCATGTTCCAGACATTTTTGTGTGTTGTGGGCTGCACAGACCCTGCCTTACACAAATCAACTTGTGTTTAGACAAGACAGAAGGAGTCTTTCTTCACTTATACATGAAATGATTAAATGCAAGTGTCGACTGGGTGGAAGAAAACAAACAAAAAATTAATTCTGAGAACAAAACATTTTGGCTTCTGAGTGAACCCTTTCAATCATGAACAGTCTGGAAATGAAAGTAATGGACAATTTATTGTATATTTCAGAGGACAAGTTCCCAAGAGCTCTATCCATAAATCATGGCTTGGGAAAAAAAAAGATACAGTGTTAAATGGTCCTTTTGTCCGGCTGGACATGCAGTCACACAGTTCTGATAAAACGTTTTATGACGAAATATTGCAGCCAGTTTTAATACTGGCTCAAATGTTGCCAGAATTTTATCAAGAGAACAGACGTTTTTTTATTCAAAGGCAGAGTGCTTGTCCTGTTTTTGTACAGTAGACTGATAGCATTCCTTGTGAAAAGGGAGCTCTGGTGACATGTTCATTGTCTCCTTGCCATTCTGCACCTAAACTTTAGTTGCTTTTAAAGTCACAGTCTCATTCCATTCTAACACCGCATGTTGAGGTCAAGTGTTTGGATGCATAGCAACATCCGCCTGTATCCTAGGATTTTGTTGTTTGAGTTAACCTTTTTCTGCTGTCGCCATTCATCCTTGCGTTCTTACATCATGTCTGGGAACAAAGAAAAGAAGGTCAAGCTGCTGTTGCTTTGGGTTTTTTTTATTTGAGTACAGACGACTTTCTGTTGTTCTAATAACTTGCGTCTGGTTTGATACACTTGTTGCTTGTTGGTATTTGATGCAATAATTAAAGGAGTGGACTAGTTTTTCCACACTAAGATTTTTTTTTTTTCTTGAGCAGCAAATTAGCATATTAGAATGATTTCTTCACAACCAAAGCGTTCCAGCGGGTGCCAGCCATCTGGTCTCACTCCATCGCGGTTGACAACTGCGAGTTTCTTCTCTACGGTCTGTCGCCAGTTCATCCTGGGCCATCATTTTTCACTCTGGCCTGCTGGCATCCAAGATTTGGCGAGTCAATCTGTGGGAAGGGAGTTGCAGTGCATGACCTAGCCACTGGAGGTGCCGTTTGCAGATGGTATCTGACACCGGTGGAAGGCCTGACTTCTCCCTGACTTCTTGATTTTTCTTGAAGTCATTCCATTTGATTCCAAGGATTCTCCGTAAACATTTGGTGTCAAAATCATCCAATTTTTTTGCGGCAATTGAGTTCCTGATCAATGTCCCCCCGCTTCTACTGATGGAGCTGCCAAGATGAGTACAATTCTTGACCTGTTGTTGTCTATGAAGACCTCTCTTGGGATTGGGTGGTTGCCTTGCAGCATGTTCTTGGTCTTCCTTCTTGGCCATTCTATCCCCTTACCAGTTGTTGCATTCCTCATCACCCAATCAATGGCGATCGCAAACAGTATCGGGGACAGGAGACATCCTTGCCTTACACTAGTCACCACCTCAAACCATTCACTGCATCCATCTTCAGTCCTTACTCTGCATTTGGAGTTGTTGTAGATCTGCTCAATGGCCCATACGACTTTTGATGGAATGCCGTAGGCAAGTAGAATCTTCCAGAGTGATGGCCTGTGCACGCTGTTGAACGCTTTGGAGAAGTCGATGAAGCGGACTGCAAGAGGTACCTGGAATTCTCCACACTTCTCAACTAGAGATGTTCCGATACCCTTTTTCCCTTCCCGATACCTGGAAGGGAAACTCTGAAGCGCTTGGTCAGAGTGTTCAGCGAGTGAAAATATATCTGTGCTAAACTTATACATAGCCTCCAACTCACACACTGGAGAGTATAATCTGAGCATTTATTAGCCAGTGGCTAATATTATACACTATTTAGTCGCCCAGGGTGAAGCTTTAGTCACATATGCAAGTGATTTACTGGCAATGTACCGGCACGTTTGTATTTATTCTTTGCTGCTCTAAATAGTGGTTGCTCGTGTACAACTTCCTGTGTTTGCATTCTGAGCAGCGAAGAAGAATTGATTTCCGATTTGCAGCGTTAAGCAAAGCTAGCGGGCACAGGTAAACAAGGGTTCTCAGAAATGACCGTTTTCCATGAAATGCAGTTTGGTATTGTGCTAACAGGAAAGCAACAAAATCAGCAGTCATTACAGTGTGCAGTGTGTGTAAACAAGCGTCACAAAGAGTAAGCGTTCAGAAATTGACTTTTACATTTCAGTTACAGTTGACTTCATGAATATGCCTATTCCAGAGCTGACATACAAATCACAACATGCATGATATATATATATATTTATATATTTAAAAATGTCCGCGGGAAGAGGATATGAACGATTCAAATTATGCAAATCCAAGGATGAATAGAAAAGAGTCATACTACTAAAGTATAATAACCAAAATCCGAAGAAACAAGGTAGAGAGAACTGAAAGCAGTAGCACAGATGCACCATACCAGAGCAGTGAGTAAGAGAGACTTAATCCTTGTAATATTACCAGAGTCAGCACTGACTGGACATGAAATCCAGCTGAGAGTAGTGTCCAGGACCGCCATGATTCAAGCCTCACCGCAACTGGCACACCAGCCAGCCAAGAGCAGTAGATCCCGAGCTGTCGTGCGTCGAACCTCACGAACCCCGTCGCGAGTTCATCCACCGCAAATGCCAAAACTCACATAAAGTAGCCAGCGTTCACTCGAACCGGATGAGCAAAACAATGAAGGATTCAGAGTGCTTAGCTGTGATCTTGATGGCGGTGTTTTGGGGATCTTGGAGCGGGAACAACGGAGTCGTTGGAGGATCGGCGGAGAGAGTCAAAGGGTAAGTCTTTCAGGTAAGTAGTTCTTAGGGAGTCCAGAGCAGTCCGCGTAGGTGAACGGTAGACCAGACAATGAGCAACATGATCTCACAGAATTCCGTGTAATGTTCACGGACTTAATTAACCTCCGAATCTGTGGTGGCATCACGGAATCGCCGAAAATTCCGTGATGGGCTCACAGAAAAAATTCCGTGATGGGCTCACAGAAGTGATACCAATGTAAGTCAGTGACAGGCATCAGCCGTGCTCCACGCACGGATCCACTGGTTCAACACTTTAAATATGCCGACGCGATAATTTATCGTCATCATTATTGTTCAGAACTGGGTAGGTGTGGGGTCAGGTACTCCAGTGAAAGTATAACTGCATCGGAGTCACTCTTTTTACGTGGTCCGATGCAGCGCTGGTGTTGAACCAGTGAATCCGTGCATGGACCACGGCTGATGCCTTCTGTGAACCCATCACGGAATTTTCGGCGATTCCGTGATGCCTCCACAGATTCGGGGTTAATTAAGTCCGTGAACATTACACGGAATTCTGTGAGATCAGGTTGCAATGAGAGGTTGGGATGTGTGTGTGTTTATAGTGTGGCTTGATTGGTGACAGCAGGTGCGGGTGATCAGTACTCAGGTGACTGTGAGCGGGTGATTGTCCTGGATGGTGACTGTGGTGATTGTGACAAATCCCTGACACCTTTAACATCCATGGAACCATTTTAATAGAATAAAAGGTTCTTTTTAGTGGTAAAATGTTCTTTAATTTAAAAAAAAATAAAAATGTTTTCCACACTAAGAAAAAAAAATGGTTCTTTTAAGAGCTGTTCAGTGAGTGGTTCTTTGGGAAACTAAACAATGGTTCTTCTATGGCATCCCTGGAAAACACCCTTTACCTCTGTAGTGTAAGAACAGAATATCTTGGAGATTTGAGGTTGGATTTCTGGGGTACAGTAAGAAACCACTTCAGTAACTCCCTAGCAACTATAAACAACGTATGCACCTTATTAGTTTAAATTGCTGGTTTCCATCAAATGCAAGTACATGGGAAAGAAATGGCTGTATGTATGACACACCAACTCCAACATAGTTGTGGCTCATTTTGCACAGGTAGGCTTAACGGTTTCCTCACTGTGATTTGGTCAGGGGCACTTTTTGGAAATGCTTTGAATGGGCTCCTTTATCTGGTAGTGTACTTTTTGTGAATAAATTAAGCTAACCTAACCCAGTCTGTTACAGTCCGTAAAATTGGAGTTTAGGGGATGAGTGTGACTTTTTTTTTTTTTTTTTTTTAAACAATTGTGCATTCCTAAAGTTTGTTTAAAATTTTAGTTCCCTGCCCAGAGCCTCCTGAGAGTCATGATAAAAAAATAAAACCCTGTTGGTTACACAAGTGGATAATGTTCTAGAGTTCTAGGTCACTCTAGAACTTCATCAGATTTTAATTTAGGGTCCCTTTCCGTTAGTGTTCAGCCTTATGTAAGAAATCTTGGGGTTACATTTGATTCGTTTCTCAACTTCGATAAAGAAATTGGTAAAGGGAAAAGTTGAAACAGTTGTTGCCTCATAAAGACTTGGAGACTGTAATACATGCTTTCATAACATCTCGCCTGGACTACTGTAATTCCCTTTATTGTTTAAAATTTTAGTTCCCTGCCCAGAGCCTCCTGAGAGTCATGATAAAAAAATAAAACCCTGTTGGTTACATAAGTGGATAAATTCCAGATCATATTAAGCTTGTACAGTATGCTGTTTCTAAGCTTTGAAGCTCAAGTTTTATTATGTCACACACAAGAAAAAACTACTTTATCCCAGATACAGACAGACAAGCCATATCTGATTGAAATGCTAAAGAATAGGGATGTACTAATATTACAGTTCTGGCTGATACTGTTAAGTTGTTATGTAGGAGATAAAGTACATCCTGCTGGTTATCACAGAATTTTTAGAATTTGTTTAAAAAAAAAAAAAAAGGGACAAAAAATGTGTATGAAAGACATTGTGATGTATATTTTACAGATTACGTTTAACAGACTTTAAGTCAGTAGATGGCGAAAAGTGTCATCTAAATGTAAAAATAGTCAGAAATGAGGCAATAGGCTGACCAATAACAGATGGTACTGATAAACTAAAAAAAAAAAAAAAAATTCCTTAAATGTTATGCTATTTGAAAGGTTCATAATTTGGTTTTGGGAATCCCCAACAACAGGTTTGCATGCATGCAAGTCACGTGGTCAATGACAGACAGATTAACAGCTGGTCTCTGTGGTAATACAGAACTACAGTACATTAGTCGATCATAAACATCTTTAGTGGAGGGCAGCCCTATACATTCTATATTAATCGACACATTTCTAGGCAATTGCAGAACTGGCAGAGACTGGAGAAGCAGTCAACAGTGAAATGAGGTGTGAATTTTAAGAAATGGGAAATTCCCAGAAATGGGATTCGAATTTTAAATGACTCGTTTCAGCGATTCAGAGTCGTCGACTCCTTTTGAGAGACAATAAATTTATTCATGATGCACTTTCAGCTTTATAACTTCACAGACTGTTTACATTCACATACAGCTACGTTACATACTGCATGAAAGATCATTTTTGAAAATACATAATAGGGACACTATATCAGCTAATAACTGATTTGCAACACAATTTTGCTTTGAAAGTTTGTGGTTTGTTTCTTACTGTCCCTGAGAAAAATATTGTCAAATTGCACATGAAATTTGACAAAGAGGATTATGTTTTCCATTGAGATTAACTCTGAGACATTAGTACTGTCTCCATTGACCCGAGCCCTTTCAGTGAAGAAACAGATGTCATTTATCTAAATACAAATTTACAGTTACAGTTTTCATTTGTACCATCACGACTTTATCAGGGAAGTGATTTTGCTATTAACTTCTTTCTTTTAAATAATTTTTTTATTTTTATGTCTCTGACCTAAGTTTCACTCCTGCTTTTTTGATGACATGAGATTTGTTAGCATTTGGTCTGATAGGACTGTATATTTGTGGTTCACTGTGTGACTAAAACAATTCCATCTCTATGGTGATAATCAGCTCTGAAGAAATGGTGTCCTTCACTCTTATCAAGGTGCCAGGATTCCCGTGGTCATGAAAAAGATTTGAGTTTTCAAAATTTGTATTATTTAATATTGTATTAAATATTTTTTAAAATTCATATGCATAGATCAATAACACCTGCAAAATCGTGGAGGTTCATTCAGAGTTTCTATGAATATTGTGGGCTGGATGTATTATTTTGTAGTTTAATCTCATTCCAACTGCACGTGGGTTGCCTTTGTGGAAACAGAGGTTTTCATGCTGACCTTGTGTTTTGTATAATCATGCGGTAGTAACAAGCTCCAAAAGCAACAACCATAGATTCAGACCACTTATCATCACACTAGTGCACATCCTTCTGTTGACATCCAGACAATGGCTCTTTTACCAAAGGTGCTCAGGTGTGAACAGTTCTAGAAGCCTGTTCACGAAAACTCACATGGAATGTTGCACTACGCAGATGCATGTGCAATAATTGTTTATGGTTCATTGAACAAGCATAAAAACATTTTTAAAACATTTAAAGATCTGTAAAACATTTGGATTTTACAAAATTATTTTTAAACTACAGTGTCCTGAAAAAGCAGTGTTTCTTTTTAGCTGAGTTTATATACATGCCAGTGTTGTTAATTTGTGCTTCAAACAAACATCCTCTCAGTCTAATCTTTCTCATCTCTAGACTCCTTTAGCGTCACAGTACCCTCCAGTCCTATACTTGTGGTCCGTGGAGCCACGGAACTTCTTCGCTGTGAATTTGAACCAGACTATAACATCTCTAATTTGGTGATCACATGGCAACGGCAGGAAGACTTACGAGTGGTCCACAGCTTCTACTACGAGATAGACCAGCTCGATCGACAAAGCGCAGATTATTCTGGCCGGACAAAGTTGAATCACAAGGAACTTGCTGAAGGAAACGCATCCTTGAGTATAGCCAATATTGGACTGAAGGATGCAGGGAACTACATGTGTATAGTGAACAACCGCAAGGGAACTGGAAAAGGAGTGGTGCAGTTGGTTTACACGGGTACGCCAGTGTTATTTTAGTATCATTGAGATCCTATTGTAGTTTTAATAAGTAGATTTTATTTGTATATTTTTATTAATATTATGTTTTATTTTTTTTATGTTTAATTAAAAAAATCTTTTATTTTTTATTTTATTTTAGTTTTTTAATGTCTATTTTTGTAATTTTGCTTCAGTTTGTGTTATTTTAGTACATCGTTAGACTGAATGAAAAATAAAATTTGATTTCAGTTAAAATGTATTATTTTAAGGAACAATTTTTTTTATGGTTTTAGTTTTAGTAATAACCATGCCAAACATTAGTCAAGTTAAAGCAATAGTTCTGTCATTTATTACTCACAACCTGTCATTCCAGACCTGTTTCTTGTAATGTTTTAGGTGCAACACAAAATGAAATGGGAACTGAGAATATATTTTTTGTAATATTATAGACAATAATGCCATTTTATTCTCTTCGTTTACATTGAAACAAGTCTTGTACTCTGTACAAATGCATATACTAAGTCACATGGATTCATATTCTGTCATTTAATTTTGACGTCTAATAGTTTGATGTAAGATATGATCTGGAAATCATTGTGTGTTTTGTGTCTTCAGCCTTCTGTTCCGAGCCGAGATTAAGCATCCTTCTCAAATCCACCGATGTTACTGTCCAGTATGAGATGGAGGGCTACCCGAAGCCAGAGGTTATGTGGCTGGGGTCAGAAGGTCAGAATCTCACTGACCACCTGGAGGTTTCGTCTGCATCAGACGGCGGACTGTACTACTTAAAAAGCAGCTACATAACCCAGAGTCCAGTGTTCAATGTCACATTTACTCTGAAAAACCCTCCTGCGCATCAGGAGGTACAGAGGCATTTTAACCTCAGCTATGGTAAGCACTGCTTTCTGCCATAACATTGTATTTCATCAATGGTTTTATTGTGTTCACTTGTTTACCAAACTGCTGCTGCAACAATGAGTTTTTACTCATCGGACAAAAGTTTAGAGTTGGTAAGACTTTTTTAAAGTTTTTGAGAGAAGTCTCTTATTCTCACCAAAGCTGCAATTATTTGATTGAAAATACAGTAAAACAATAATATTGTGAACTATTACTACAATTTAAATGAACAGTTTTCTATTTGAATATATTTTAAAATGTTAAAATAAACTGATTTGCTGCTCACGAAACATTTCTTATCATCAATGTTGAAAACTGTTGTGATACCTAATATTTTTGTGGAATCCAATATACATTTTTTTCAGGATTCTTTGATGAATTGAGAGTTCAAAAGAACAGCATTAATTTTAAATAGAAATCTTTCGTAACACTGTAAGTGTTGAAACTTAAACCAGCATACAAAAGCAAAACCTCACTTATTGGAGTAAACATCATTGTTGTGGTACACCAAGAAGGAATGTCAAGATAAAATGGGAGTACTTCAAAATAATTCCCAAAATAAATAAGTCTGACTTTGACAAAGTCAACTCCTTAAAGAAACAGTTCACCTAGAAGAAAAGAAAATTCTGTCATTTGCTAACACATGTCAATTTGACACGACCGGCTGAAGTTGGACGTGCACTGTGGGCGAATTGGAAAGTAATCTGAATTGAAGTACTTTGTTTTTCCCGTTTTGCTTTAAAGTGCCCCTATTATGGATTTTTGAAAATGACCTTTCATGCAGTGTGTAACAGCTCTAAGTGAATGAAAACATCCTGCAAAGTTTTAAATCTGAAAGTGCACCGTGTATAAAGTTATTGACTCTCAAAAGAGTCGACTCTGAATCATTGAAACGAGTCGTTTTTTAAAACATATCAACATGAAACATTAGCATATTGCCCGTCCACTTGTTGCGCGCAGACCTGGGAAAACTTGATTTTAATGTTGGTCTGAATGAAAATGCAAATTCATTCTTTGCCACTAGGTGCTGCTTTTAGAGCGTTAAAAGCTCACAAACACTGCTTTAAATGAAATCGACCAATCACCGCAGACTAGCGTCACGCAAAGGAGGGGTTTGGAAAAATAAATTGTTGAGTGAATCGTTTGGGAGTCGTTGAGCGAATAAGGTAAAAATAAATGCATATTATAAGAAAATGAAAGTGTTTTTTCACCTTGCATGCATGTCAACCTGTTGTTCGGGACTCCCAAAACCAAAATACGAACCTTTCATAACCCATAATAGGGGCACTTTAATGACATAGCACTCGGGTCTGGATTATAATAATCCGTAGTAAGCTGGAGAGCTCATTATCCGCCAGTCTGTCTGTCTGCATCAATCCCTCAGATGGAGTCATTACTGGCCTTAGCTGTGTTGATGTTGTAATAGAGTACAAAGCTCAGTGTTTTGGGAAGCTTCTTGCGGAAGCTGGGGCAATTTTGCCAGAATGAGGCTGTGGTTGACTACATATATATTTGCTACTTATTTCACCTTCTATGTGTGCTGAATTTAGTCTGTCACTATGGGTTCATCCCCTTTTTTTTCCCAGAACTGTTTTGAGTTCAAGTTAAGGTTTTCTGTTTTTATTGCAGTGAAAATTTGAAATGAAAATTAAAGGGTTAGTTCACCCAAAAATGAAAATTAGCCCATGTTTTACTCACCCTCATACAAGGCATCTTAGGTGTATATGACTTTCTTATTTCAGACTAATCCAATCCGAGTTAATATTAAAAATCATCCTTGCTCTTCCATGCTTTATAATGGCAGTAGGTGGGAGGTTTTTTTTTTTTCAACAGTCTAAAAGTAGGCAAATAAAGTGCATCCAACCATAATAAAATGTGCCTCACACGGCTCCGGGGGGTGAATAAAGGCCTCCTGTAGCGAACTGATGCATTTTTGTAAGAAAAATATCCATATTTAAAACGTTATAAACACTACTTCTCTTGATTATAAACACTTTTCTCTCACTTCTGCTAACTGTAAGATGTGCACAGCGCACGCGCCTGTGAGATGTGCTGGTCTCGCAAGTTTGTTTAAAGTAGCAAAGGAAGCAAAGTTTCCTTCCTTTAGCAAAAGAAAACCAGTCTCCTCTTGGGTCCGTGTACTTTTGTGTTCATTAATTTTTAGTTTTTTAACCCAGAAAATGAAATATACGGAAAATGCGGTTTCTTCTTTAATGATTCAAACACTGATGAATAGAATAAGCAGACACAAACTAGTTTTAATTTTTCAAAATTCGTATTTCATTAAAAATAGTTTTTCAATGTATATAAATGCTAAATTTAATTTCTGTATTGTCTATACAGATGCTATAAGCACCCGCGCTACCGACGTGGCTACCAGTAACCTATGCTTTATGAAAACCTTTGGCTTCGATATTTTTATGATCTTGATACATTTTCACGCCTAAAAACATGTAGGCTATGAAATAGTCATTTATATATTTTTGCAAAATTATGAGTTTCCTAAATAAGAAACTGTACATGAATGGCCTCGCATGTTGTTTGAACTGAAATGTGTCTTGGCCAGTGATGGGCAGTAGCGTCGCTACATTTCCCAGTAGCATGGTGGTAGCGTCGCTGTTTTCTGAATCAAATAGCTTTTCAGTAGCGAAGCTCTATTTTTTTATCAAGTACCCTGCTGAAAAAAACAGCTAAAACCAGCCTAAGCTGGTCAGGCTGGTTTTAGCTGGTCTCCCAGCCTGGCCATAGCATGGTTTATCAGGCTGGTTTTAGAGGGGTTTTGACCACATTTTTAGCTGGTCAGGCTGGTCTTAGCTGGTTTTAGCTGGTCAGGCTGGGATACCACCTAAAACCAGCTATTTCCAGCTTAAACCAGCCAACCAGCTTAGGTTGTTTTTTTTTCAGTGCGGCAGCGTCAACAAAAGCTAACATTACATTTTCCAAAGCATTCTGAAACTCAAGCTCAAATCAGAAATAAACCAGCTAAGGATCACTGATCCTGGATCAGTAAATGTGACTCCACCACCACTAAAGCTCGTCACGCCATTGGCTCCTCAAACTGTCAGTCAAACCTCATTATTCCTCCCGCCTCTCTCGTCAATGAAGTGCGGCACGCAGTTTAGAGCATCTCAGCTTGTTTGCTGTCTGATTCTGAAGCTAAATAAAGAACTGTTGATTGAATAAGTGCAGCGTTTTCTTTACTCAATAAACACTATATTTATAAAGGCTAATGTTTTTTGTTTTTGAGGAGAGTTTCTTTGTCTAGCATTTGTTGTCAAGTCACAGCCATAGCTCGTGCGAAGCGCGGAAATAACAGAAATAAACTGAACGCCCACATAATGACAGAAATCGGGACACGAGTCATTAAAAAAAGAAAGAAAGAAAAAACACTTCCCTAGTGAAAAGCTGGTGAAATGTTTATATTGATATAATGACACATGCAACGATGCGAATAAACGTAGCCTATCTGTAGTCCTATACATCTATATGGTACAATAAGATTTCATTAATGTTAGCTAATGTATTATCAAACATGAGCATACAATGAATAAAATACATGTATTACAGTATTTATTCATCTTTGTTAATGTTAATGAAAATAGTCGTTCATTGATGGTTCATGTTAGTTCACAGTGCATTAACAAATGTTAACAAACAACTTTTGATTTTAATAATGCATTAGTAAGTGTTGAAATTAACATTAAGATAAATGCTGCAGAAGTATTGTTCATTCTTAGTTCATGTTAACTACACTAGTTAACTAATGTTAACAACTGAACCTTATTGTGAAGTGTTACCACTTAGGCTATATAAACGTATCCGTATACAATAAAGCCACAATACCAACTACTAAAAGGAGGTTTCTGGCCGACAGCAAAAATTTATTTTGCCAATGTCACAATATGAGATAAATCCGGCCCCGTATTTGATATTGATTGTGTTGCCAAATTGGTTTGGAACAGTTGTTGAATAAACAATTAAACTGAACTATTATGCATGTCTATCTGCTTGACTGACAGTTTTATTGATCACTGAGAGAGCATTGACTTGGTATGATGTTGGTTCAATAGTAAAAATATATATTTTTTTAAAATAGCTTAGATGTAGTAAACTACTTTTGCCAAGTTGCTGTGGCTTAGCTTGCTAAATTTTCCAAGTAGCTTGCCCAACACTGGTCTTGGCAGTGTGTGTACACAACCACCGACTGTTGATTGCCACTGATGTTCAACCATAGACCCACCCTGAGTGAGCTGTAGACAAGAATGGCTCCTAAGATTGAGGTGTTTTGTTCTTGGATGTAATAATGAACGTAGCAGTCATTATTTACTCCTGACATCTGAGCCGCTGAAGACTACCGATTACGTTTGTTTTTGAAGGGAATGCACCCCCTGATCTACCTAAATGCAGAGGTGTAAAGAGTACCTGAAAACCATACTTGAGTAAAAGTACAGATTCCTTACAGTGAAAATTACTCCACTACACGTTACAAGTCACCAATTCCAAAACAACCCGAGTAAAAGTCTTAAGTACTGTTAAAATCAGATACTCTAAGTATTTTACTTAATATAGGCTCAAAGATGCACTAGTCAAAGAGACATGCCAGTCAAAAACTGTAACATTGTGGAGAAGCTGGGGAAAACAGGCAGAGGCAAGGATCTGTGTACAGGTAATTCATGGAATAACTAGAACAAACAATAAGCCAAAAACCAAAGGGAACAAAGAACACAATGACAGGCAAACAGACAACCATTACATTCAACAAAGAACTAAAGAAACACTAGGGCTATATATACAGTGGCATGCGAAGGTTTGGTAACCCCTTGCAGAATCTGTGCAAGTGTGAATAATTTTAACAAAATAAGAGAGATCATACAAAATGCATGTTTTTTTTTTATTATTATTTAGTACGGTCCCGAGTAAGATATTTTACATAAGAGATATTTACATATAGTCCACAAGACAAAAAAAAAATAAAAAATAGCTGAAATTATTAAGATAACCCCATTCAAAAGTTTGGGAACCCTTGGTTCTTAATACTGTGTCTAGTTACCTGGATGATCTACGACTGTTTTTTGTTTTGTGATGGTTGTTCACGAGTCCCTTGTTTGTTCTGAACAGTTAAACTGAGCACTGTTCTTCAGAAAAATCCTCCATGTCCTGCAGATTCTGCAGTTTTCCAGCATCTTTTGCATATTTGAACCCTTTCCAGCAATGACTGTATGATTTTGAGATCCATCTTTTCACACTGAGGACAATTGAGGGGCTCAAACACAACTATTAAAAAAGGTTCAAACATATAGTTCACTAACTAATTTAAGAAAGAGCTCTGACTAACCTTAAATAAAATAAAAGAAATATACAGCCAACTTCCCTCACCTCCCTTGCTGTACAAAAACGGAGGCAAAAAGTAGTATAAAAAAAAAGGCACCCCTGCTGTAGGGGGAAAGTGCCTTTTTTTTTTTTTTTTTTACTGCTTTTTGCCTCCGTTTTTTGTACAGCATCCCTCTTAATGCACAGGCTAGTATTTAAAATCACTCAGAACAAAAGAGCCACAACACCTTTAGCTCGATCTCAACCTGGAACAATATCCATCAACAGGTCATGCTGAAACTCAATTAGCCACTGCTAATACACAACTATTGTCTCCACATGGAAAAACAATCACAAAGTTCAGTCTGGAGCAGGGGTAAAAGCGTGTCTGCTAGCAATCTCTGAACTGCCCCAATATCCTCTTGATCCTCAGGCACACTCTCACTAACGAGCTACAGGTGGTGGTGATTTGCCCTGAGAAGGAGAACAAACCACACCCACACCTTTGAAAACAACAGTGAAACAAATTCAAGGACAATAATAATATTAAAAATAATATGTATTCGTCCCTATGGACATAACACCCCCACCGATAAGATTTTTCTTGGCATTTCACAAAACTGCAAGAAAAATAAATGCAAGTTAACCCACATGCACAAAACATTACATCACATTTTTTTGGCAGTGCATGAATGACAGCATTTGGGCTCAGGGCAAGTGAAGACAGAGGGGTTCATGTTTCGTGAAACAACCTCTACAATCCAAGTAAGATCATGGCACATTTTCACATGCAAGCTGCCATGAGTCTCAGAATATCTGCATTATTGAAAAGCACTTGAGCTGACATGAAGCAACCCCGATGTTCATGTTCTCTAGCCCATTCTTAGATTCTCCTTGAAGCTAGAAAATCAAAGTGTACAAAGAGTGACACAATCAGTGTCATGCATTTGGTTTGTAACCTCAAACAACCAGTGCAGTGAATCTCAGTCTTTGTCTGTGTTCACGAGAGCAGAATCAATCCTTCATTGTCTGATAGCTAACAGGTTTGTCTCTGTCATGCATTACAGTCTTTTTCCTCTGGGACAATTTTGAACAAGCGTCACCCTAGTTTAGGTGTTTTGAAATGCCTAGTTCCCAAACTGGCATCCATTTCAAGAATAAAAGAAAGGCACATTGTTTGCAAGATGACACTGCAAGTGATTATGACACAAAAGCCAGTTTGTCCGTCTTTAACCATTTCAGCTCATTCACTGTTGTACAGACCAGAGATGAAAACTCGAGTCTGCGACTTGGAGTCGAGTCGCACTTAAGTCGCATAAATAAAGACTTGGGACTTGACTTGGACTCGTGACTCGTGAGACTTAAAACGCAAGTGACTTGGTATGGGTATGGCTTTTCTAACTGGCTGTCTTTAGAAAAGTTTAGATGGTATTTTCTTCTTATCTTGCCTCTGTATAATGCATATTAATGTAGT
This sequence comes from Onychostoma macrolepis, assembly GCF_012432095.1. Classification (NCBI taxonomy): domain Eukaryota; kingdom Metazoa; phylum Chordata; class Actinopteri; order Cypriniformes; family Cyprinidae; genus Onychostoma; species Onychostoma macrolepis. Next base: position 27,415,221 of record NC_081167.1, on the reverse strand, counting down.
GTTCATAACCGTTTAATTGCTGTTCATAAGCGCCACCTGCTGGCAGAGAATGAATCTGCGTACTAATTCAACCTGTCTGCTGTTTCGTTTTGTGCAGATGATTTATGTAGAATAGTTTCACAAAACTAAAGTCAGAGCGTTTTGTTTTTGCTTCAAATTCGAAATTGTACAATCTAATTTGGATTAAAAACTGCTCATGCTGCATGTATGCAGCCTCTTTGTTTGGATTGAGTTGTGTTTAAAATACAGTGCTTGCTTCTGATTTTAAATTGAAAAACAGTGTAGACAAAGCCTTGAAGTTGGCTGCCGCGGGTTCCCAGCAAAATCAGTGCGCTACTTCCTCCCAGAGGGTGGGCCTGGAGCCGAAACGGCTGAAAAAAGCCACCAAGGACATAGCTGCAGCAGCCGAGTCCAGCTCAAGATGGCTGTGGCTGAAGAGAGCCCACAGTTGGAACCCTTCTGCAGGTGAAGGCTAGTTATAGTCCACTCAGGCGAGGTGTTCAGGTTAAAGGGCGAAACACCTGAGACCCTGAGATCCCTGCTGACGATGCGGAAGGTTTCCAACAACGTGGGTGCTCCAAGGAATACCATCTCAGAAGAAGATCTGCATCACCATAGTTAGTTTAGTTCCTACAGTTGCAGCTTGTGGCAAAGCATCTCTGATGTTTACTTCACCCATATGAGATTTCTTTTATTTGTGTTATTTATTTGATTGATTGGGGTTTGTTTTAAAATTTCAATTTAGTTTTGTTGTTTGACACATTTCAATTTTACAAAGAAATGTGCAGCATTTTGTCTGACAATAAATTGACACCTTTTCATTTCTAATTTGTCTTAAATTTTGTTAAAGTTTTTTCTGAGAAAATCATATTGTGAAATCAGTATTTCAAAACGTTATTTAGCCTCAATTACTAGCTGAAAGAACTGTTGCTAATAAATAGAACAAAGACTTAAGACTCGACTTGGACTCCACATTAAAGACTTGACTTGGACCTCAGAGACTTGTGAACATGTCTGGTACAGACTTTTGCATTGTCAACATTTTCTTTTTTCTGATTTGTTTACATGGTGTTTTGCAAGCATTGTAAATTACATGAAGTTTGAGGAATCTGTCAGCAAAAAATAAACGCATTGTAAGTGTTTTATGATGCAAAACTTTCTGAAATGTCAATTGCTCAATGTATTTGAGACATTTCAGTACAGATCCATAATCTATGGTCATAATACAAAATGAGCTGGAATATGATGTATATAATAGGATGCATTTAGTTGATTAAAAGTAAAAACATGTATAATGTTAAAAAAGATTTCTGTTTAAAATATGATGTTGTTCTTTTGAATTTACTATTCATCAAAGAATCCTGAAAAAAAGTATTAAGTAGCACAACTGTTTTCAACGTTTAAAATAATCAGACATGTTTCTTTAGCAGCAAATCAGCATATTAGAATGCTGATTTTCATTCTAATCCCCTGAGTCAACAGAAAAATGAAAATTCATCAGTTCGCATTATTCCAAAGAAAAAATCATTTGACTTTGAAAATGTTGAATGTTATTGAATATTCTGTTTAAAATGTCAGTACAAACTGTCAGCTGTCAGTAATATGTTTCTCTTGTCTGTCTTTTATTTTAGATGGGAACATGAGCTCCAGTAGGTCAGTCGTGGTTCTGTCTGTATTGTGTTTTTTCCTCCTGTGCTCGACGGGTCTGCTGCTATGGTTATACTGTCGCGTCAGGAGCATCCATACTGGACTCATGTAGACCAAGATTCACATGAATTTCTGGAAATGAACGTGTCTGTGTAGAGCACCAACTACTATTGCTATTCCAATAGTGCCTCCAACATTATTTTTAGGCTTGTATTTTTATATTTAAATTAATACTGCTGCTCAAAGGCTTTATGTAATCCACATTAGGGAGAGAAGCACAAGAAATCATTTTGAACAACTGAAGTGTGTGATTTTTGTTGCAATTACATTGTTTCTTTACTAGTGACCATCCTGAGACGTGAGGTAAAGTCAATTTTAGGCTTTTTAGAGCATTCATTAAAATTAGAACCTTTTACAAAAATCATAGTTGCAAAATTTATGGTTACTTTTGAATGGCTGTTTAAAGTGACAATGACCATGTTAACCAGCATCAAGTTAATGGGTTAGTTCACCCAAAAAAGAAAATTCTGTCATTTAATTACGAACACTCATGTCGTTCCAAACCTGTAAGACCTTCGTTCATCTTCAGGACACAAATTAGGATATTTTTGATCAAATCGGAGAGCTCTCTCTGAGTAATTAATGACAGAATTTTCATTTTTGGGTGAACTAACCTTTTAAGGCAGGACTATTTTAGTCTGTTTGGCGCCACTGAAATGACATACTTCAGCTTTAAAAGTGACCAATGAAGACATTTTAAAACATTGATAATATGAATGTTTGCGTATCTAATTTACATATCACTGAAAGATTATTCAAGACAAAAACTCATTGTGTACCTGCTGATTTTGAAGGTTTTTATTATGCACAGCCTTGCTGGAGAAGTTTACTTTCCCTGTATCATTAATGTTAATGAGATGTATTTTATTTTTTCACTTTTATTAACTTTAGTACGAAAAAAGAGCTTTAAAAGGGTTTTTATATTGATTTTATTTATACATTTTAAATTATCTTTAAAAAAAAAAAATCTTTAGATCCAGAACCAAATTTAACCAAAGTATCTTCAGATCATGAGTGTTTCTTGTTGCCCGTTTATAAATTACAAAATGAAAAATTATTAATGTCATAATTAACAATGAAAATCAGACCAACAAAAAAACCAAAACAGTATTTCAGTCATATAATCCACAAAACATTTCATAGTTTAAGAAATTACACATCTCATATGTCCATTCCAACTAGAAGGTACAGTCTTTTAAAATCATGTCAATTAACATGAGGTATTAAATTATATGTAACTTGTGTTTTTGTTGTTTAAATATCGACAATGACAAAGATATCTGGTTTCTCCGTGTCATGTATTTGCATAGCAGAGTAGGTGATTGCTTTCACTTCTGTTCCCTGTAAAACAGGAAAATAAAAGCATTAAAATCTTTGCCGTTTAAAAGAAAGAGTATGTAATTTATGCACCAAATGGAATCAGTTTACATCTTGTGAAGCAAAACGCTGGGAGTCTGTAATAAATCCACTATTAAAATGTTTGTAAACCATTACTTCCAGCTTCAGTACGAGTCCTCTACCCACAATATTTCTTACCCCTGCAGTGAAAGAGTCATCTTGATCAGGAAAGAAATATGTACAAATCGAGCACCGCTTAACACTCCAAAACAATATGTTGGTGAATTTTGATGCGAGACAACAACAGGATGAACTTTCCTTTACTGGAGGAAGCATTATTGATTATAGATTAGTATTTTGGCCGGAAGCAACGATTTAAAGTTGGAGTGGTGCGAATTACTTGTGGATTTGTGGTTTTATCAGCTGTTTAGACTCTCATTCTGACGGCACCCATTCACTATAGAAGATCAATTGGTGAGCAAGTGACGGAATGCTAAATTTCACCAAATCTGTTCTGAAGAATCAAACTCCCCTAGATCTTGGATGGCCCGAGGGATGAGTAAATGTACTGCAAAATTTCATTTCTGGGCTTAAGCAGCTCGGGGCAGACATTTGAGCAGGGCTATGTGTTTGCACATTGGTCTTTTTATTCACCACTGATTTCTATCACTTGTTTACTTGCTCTGGATAAAGGGATCTGCTCAAATGAATAAATAAAGCCTGTGCAAACAAGCACTTTCAAATATGAGACCATGTGGAGCACCTATAACAACAAACAGCAATCTGCAGTGGAACAGCCGTAAAGACTTCTATTAGCTTTATTATATGTGAAAGCGATTGCACTGACATAGTTTAATATTCAACCTAATATTCAACTATCAATATTTATATATTTGGAGAGAGAAATTAGACCAGCAACACTGAAAACATCCTGAAACTATGAGAAACTTTGTCCTTGGCAAAAATAAAACAGCCCATCATGAGTTTAACATTAGGCTGCGTATTAGTCTAGAGACGCACAGCATACTTTCACAAATACTTTAAACACTGTGCCACATGGGAAAGGAATTTACAGAGGAATGTGTTCCCCAGACGAATAATATTACAGGATTTTAAAAGACTACTGCATAACACGAGGTAAAGTTAATAGTATGATCATAAAGGAAACACTATATAACAGCATTTATGTTGCATATAATATACACAAACCAGTATGAAAATTTTTAACTACTTGAAAGGGGAAAAGCAGAAATTTTTAAGACTTTAAGGAACTGAATCTGACATTAATTGCATCATGAATTACAACGTTCAATTATACATTGCAATTGTGGTCAGATTTACTCTAGGTTTACCAAGAAGAGTGTGGTTAGGTGTTGTTTGTTCATCTACAGTATCTCACAAAAGTGAGTACACCCCTCACATTTCGGCAACCATTTTAGTATATTTAGTATATCAATTCTATAGAAATGAAACTTGGATATATTTTAGAGTAGTCAATGTGCAACTTGTATAGCAATAAAGATTTACTGTCCTCTGAAAATAACTCAACACACAGCCATTATTGTCAAAAAAAGCTGGCAACAAAAGTGAGTACACCCTAAGTGATAACATTAGCTTTGAGTACAATTCTCTCATACTGACCACTGGCTGTTCAACATGGCACCTCATGCAAAGAACTCTGTGAGGATTTGTTGCTCTCCACAAAGATGGCCTATAGGCTATAAGAAGATCAGTAACAACCTGAAACTGAGTTACAGTACAGTGGCCAGGGTCATACAGAGGTTTTCCAAGACGGGTTCCACTCGGAACAGGCCTCGCAAGGGTCGATCAAAGAAGTTAGGTCCTCGTGCTGTGCTTCAGGTGCAGAAGCTGGCTTCCAAAAACAGATGCATGAGTGCTGCCAGCATTGCTTTAGAGGTTGCAGAAGTGGAAGGTCAGCTTGTCAGTGTTCAGACCATACACCGGTACACTGCAACAAGTTAGTTTGCATGGCCGTCGTCCCAGAAGGAAACCTCTTCTGAAGCTGGCTCACAAAAAGCCTGCAAACAGTTTGCTGAACACAACCTGTCCAAGAGCATGAATTACTGGAACCATGTCCTGATGAGACTAAGATAGATGAGGCTGATCGGATGAGGCTCAGATGGTGTCCAGCATGTGTGGTGAATTCCAAGCTCAGGAGGATTAAGGCAGTGCTAGATAACAATGGTGCCCCTACAAAATATTGACACTTGGGACACAGTTTTGACATGTTCATTTAGGGTGTACTCATTTTTGTTGCCAGTTCTTTGGACAATAATGGCTATTAATGGCCGAGTTATATTTAGAGGACAGTAAATTTGCACTGCTATACAAGCTGCACATTGACTACTCTAAAATATATCCAAGTTTCATTTGCGTAGTATTGTCCCTCGAGAAGATATACTAAAGTTGTTGCTAAAATGTGAGGGGTTGAACACAATCTGGGTTTCAGAACTTTTTCTCATTCTATCAGTAGAGGGCGCTATGATTGGGAAACCAATAACTGCTACTTATTTATACAGGAAGTTTAAATTCTGCATGTTTTTGGTGAAATTGTGAACATATACTAAAATATGAAATGGACAAAAGTGATGTAGTGGTCGTAGACACACAGCTCTATCTCTCTTTTGAACCAGATGATCCAATGGTAGCTGCACGGATCTCAGGCTGCCTGGCGGACATCTCGGCATGGATGAAAGAACATCACCTACAGCTCAACCTGGCAAAGACTTAGCTTCTTGTCTTCCCTGCCGCTCCGACTCCACAGCATGATTTCACCATCCAGCTATACTTCTACAATTACCAATTACAATAACTTCAGTCAGAAATCTTGGTGTAATCTTTGATGACCAGCTGACCTTCAAAGAGCACATTGCAGCAGAAGTCTGAGATCTGCTAGTGAGCGACGCCTCGTGGTACCATCACAGAGAGGCTCAAAATCACTCTCCAGAACATTCTCGGTCACCATTCCTGGCTGGTGGAATGATCTTCCCACCCCTCTCCGGAGTACTGGATCCCTGTCAATCTTCAAGCAACGTCTGAAAACTCATCTCTTTCGACACTACTTGACTTCATCCTAAATAAAAAAAACAACTATCTTTCTCTTTATTTATTCCTTCCCTTGCTAGCTTGTAATTATTTGAACAATGCCTGAGACTTGGTGTTGCGAGCACTTCCTCTGTCTGACTGCCTATTCAAGATGAATCGCTTTATGTATTCCCCAATTGTAAGTCGCTTCGGATAAAAGCGTCTGCAAAATGACTAAATGTAACGTAAATGTACTGGATCAATGGTTCAAACCACAGGTTTGCATAACTCAGCAATTGTGGTTTTATAGTTGCTCCTTTTGCCCGTCTTGGACTTGTGACAGATACTGTTTCGCAGCTATATTTGATGCTATATTATTCATTTCCTTATCCTAATTCTCCAATGATCTAGGCAGTTGTTATTTGTTATTCCAACTTCCATTGTTGTGTCTCTCACTAACAAACAACCCATAAATTCCTCTGTGGATTTCCATAATGGTTTATAGGGCTTGAAAAGAGATGTGCTACTGTTCAACTAGATGTGATTCAGAATGTGTAAAGCAAGTAAGCCACAGATGTGTTTAAACACAGAGAAAAGCACAGACAGATGGGAACATACCTGCGGGTGCTTGTTTATGTTAAACTCTTCACCCCACCTACAAATAAAAAAGAATGACTGTTAAAGAGAATGACTGTAATCTGAAAGAAACATAATATGAAGGAATCATACATAAATTCTGATTTATTTAAAGGGATGGTTCACTCAAAAATGAAAATTCTGTCATCATTTACATTCAATTTCTTCTACTAAACACAGAAGAAGATATTATCAAGAATGTGGGTAACCAAACAGATGGTCTTCAATGACTTGCATAGAAACTCTTAAGGCTGATTTATACTCGACGCGTCCGCAAAGTATGACGCATCGAGTAAAAAAAACTGGAAGTCAATGGGGACCAATAAATGTTTAGTTATCCACATTCTTCAAAATAAAGAAATTTATACAGGTTTGGACTGACATGAGGCTCAGTAAATGATCTTTTTTCTTTTTCTTTTTAGGCTAAACTATCCCTTTAACATTTATTTTAGGTAAATGCAATTGATATTTGTAATTCTTGGAAGACAGACTCTGAAAATCCCTAATTCCATACTGATTAAACACTACAACTTTTCAGCAGGAAAAGCCACATTGTTGGGAATGTGGGGCCTCTTCCTGAGCACAGGAAAGCATGCGGTGAAAGTTTTTTCTTGATGTTTTTTCTACGTGGGTTAGATATACAGAAAAGTCACAATGAAAGTCCTGTGAAACTCTTTCCTCACTTAATGGCTCTGAACGTGAAGATGTGTCATTTTATTTTAGTCATTTCTCAGTCAGGGCCTATGTTTTTTCTGCATTCTGTAATGCATGAATACGTAAAGCATAACCGGTAAAGCAAAACTGGTTAATGTTCTAAACATTAGCATTAAATGTTTACTAAAAAAACCTTTTTCCATTGACTGACAAAGTAAAAAGTTCAATTATACCAGTCAAAAGTATTGGTATATTCTGGAAAAATGATTTATTTTGTAAACCACATATGAATGACATATTTCATTACATTACTCACGAGTGTATTCCAAGTATTTGTTTCTTTGTTTCAGAGGAAACATATTTGAAAGATGTCTTAGACCAGATGTCATATTCATGCGAGTAAAACTTTGTTTACAAGATTACAAAACATGACATAAAACACTGTAACTTTGTTTTTATGTGAGACTCATCCTCTGATGAAAATTTCACACATCAGAAAGATTTCCAGTGAAAATGATTCAGCCCACTGTCACTAGAATTCCAAATCTTTCCCAGGCATCCTGTCTGGCTATGTATCATTGTAACTGTAAACACCTGCTCAATATCCAAAGAGTTCATTCGGGTTCAGACACAAAAGACTGGGCATCTGTGGGAGCTCTGTGGGTGTATACTGGAAAAGGTGTTCAGTATTCCCGGTGCACTGTTTTAGATTCAGAACTCACCCTATGGAGCGGATTTTCCAGCGCATTCGGTCTACATTCAACACCTTCACTTCCTGCAAACAAAAGACAAGCTGGTTGGAAAACAGAAAAAAACTGCGGTCACAGGAAATCGAATGTCAATGTTTGCACATTACCCTGGGAACGAAGAAGAGATCAGCGCTGAATTTAAAGAGCCAGTCGTCCAAGAAATGAAAAAGGAGTGACTCCATGTCGTCTCCTGAAACAACAAGACAAGGTCAACATCTGGCTGGATGTTTTCAATTTATTTCCTTTTTGTCACACAACGCCCTTTGAAATGGCTTTTAATGGCCCTGTAAATGCCAAAATGACTTTTATTGAGTTACTTGTGACAAGAAGTGCTTCTCAAGCTTTCCGAATCCACAGCCCTCCTTTGTTTAACACAAACTCAAAATAGGCTGGCAGTTTTATTATTTGTATTGTTTTTTGGGGCATTTTAATTTAGATTTTGTTAATAGGACTATTTTTAAATACTTTAAAACTTATTGGGGCACCTGTGGAAGTTTGCCTGGTTGGAAACCATGCACTTTTCTAAAGTGACTTGCAAAGTAGTCATTCACAAAAAGCAATTAATGGTGAAGTCAATAATATTACTAGTACCGTTAACAACAACAACAAAATCTGTTGGTTTAACAATTTTTTTTCAGTTGAATAGCAAAAACAGTTTTCAATGTCATGATGAATAAAAGACAACCAGAATAATTAAGTACTATAAATGTGGTCTTTATAACTCCTTGCAATATATTTTGGTCATATGAAGACATGTAATAGCTTTCAATGTCAATTTTAATGTCTGCCACTCCATACATTTTAACCTTTAGTCCATTCAATATTCTCCAGTCCTCACCAATAAAGAGTGGTATAATTTTGTTAACAAAGCTATTTTTATAGTTGCTCGGAAAATGTAACACAGAATATTGCTTCTAAATGCACTTGTGCATTTAACACTATTTAAAATGATTTATAATTTTTGTAAACAGAATATACCACTATTTAGTGCAAGTAGCATTTTTTTTTTTTTTTTATAAACAGTCCACACATGCAGTGCACAGACTTTCTATAAACAATTTAATGCTACTTTTATGGTGCATTTGCATCCTTCATGAAGCTTGTAACTGCATGTAAAAAAGTGTCCGGTCACACTTTATAGTAGGTGGCCTTAACTACTATGTACTTAAATAAAAAAATAAGTACAATGTACTTATTGTGTTCGTATTGCAAAACATTTTTGCTGCTATTGAGGTGGGATATGGGTAAGGTTTGGTGGTATGGGTAGGTTTAAGGGTGGGTTAAGGTGTAAGGGATGGGTCAGCAGTGTAATTATAAATGTAATTACATATAGGTATTTTTAAAAATATAAGTACAATGTAAAAACATGTATGTACACAATAAGTGAATTGTACCAAATGATTAATTTAAATGTACGTACGTAGTAGTTAAGGCCACCTAATATAAAGTGGGACCAAGTGTCCTTCTCTTTCTCCTTTCGTGGAGAAAAGCAAGTCCTACTTGTTTGCAGCAACATGAGGGTGAGTAATTCTACTTCATTTCTGTAATTATATTATTTCTGGACTGTATAGTCAAATAGCAACCTTAAAAATGAGGTCAGACCTCAAAGATTGCTGATTGATGTATTGATGCATTTAGCATCCTCTGTTAGGGTATAATTACTGGTTTTTCTGTAATGTAAGCAGAGCGGTCTACGAACTCGATTGAGAGTCTTGAAGCTGACCTTTTTTCCATTGTTATATAGTTGAGTATCATCAGCATATCTCAACAAGACCAGATGAAACTTCTAAATTATCTAAGCTAACAGAAATGTGTTAAAAATGTAAAAGATTGAATGACCAATAATTTTCTCCTATTAAATTCGGAAAAGACAGAGATATTACTTATTGGACCAAAAAACAATACACAGAATCTCTTGGATTACAATTTGCAACTAGACGGATGTACTGTTACTTCCTCTACAGTCAAAAATCTGGGTGTTATAATAGACAGCAACTTGTCTTTTGAAAATCATATTTCCCATGTTACAAAAACAGCATTCTTCCATCTTAGAAACACTGCCAAGCTTCGAAACATGCTACCTGTTTCAGATGCAGTAAAGCTAGTTCATGCATTCATGACCTCTGGACTGGACTATTGTAATGCTGGACTGGTTGTCCTGCATCCTCAATAAACAAGCTACAGGTAGTCCAAAGTGCAGCGGCTAGAGTCCTTACCAGGTCAAGAAAATATCAAATTACCCCAATTTTACGGTCTCTGCACTGGCTACCTATTAAGTTCCATATCAGTTACAAAATATTACTACTTACCTATAAGGCCCTTAATGGTTTAGCTCCTGTATACCTAACTAGTCTTCTATCTCGCTACAATCCATCACGCTTCCTAAGGTCGCAAAACTCTGGATTTTTGGTAGTACCTAGCGAAGTCCACTAAAGGAGGTAGAGCTTTTTCACATTTGGCTCCCAAACTCTGGAATAGCCTTCCTGATAACGTTCAGGGTTCAGACACACACTCTCTGTTTAAATCTAGATTAAAGACATCTCTTTAGCCAAGCATTCACATAATGCATCTCATAATCTTGTACTGCAGATATATCTGATCAAACGCACATTATTACTCTTTAGCTTGGGTTTAACAAATTATTTTTACTTGGTTGGAACAGCAGCTACGCTAATTATGTCTCTATTTGTTTCTCTGTTTCTGCCACGGGATGTAACTAGAAATTACAGCAGCTTCAGTCTGGATCCAACCCTTAAAAGATCTGAGACGACTGAACACCTGAGAAGAGATGATGCCAACCCCTCAGAGGACCTCAGATGATGCCAACCCTGAAACAACACCTAGAACTACCAAATTTTGCTATAAGTTTGATTGCAACATATAATCATTGCAGTTAATAGTGTTCGTCTGTTTGATTACGTCATTACCTGATATTTACTGTACATTTCTGCCATATGTACATCAACTTGACATAGTCACCACTGATAAACTACTACTAAATATATTGTAGAAACTTAATTTCCTGTAAAGCTGCTTTGCAACGATTTGTATCGTGAAAAGCGCTATACAAATAAGCTTGAATTGAAATTTTTTATATTTATATATATACAGTATTGTTCAAAATAATAGCAGTACAATGACTAACCAGAATAATCAAGGTTTTTAGTACATTTTTTATTGCTACGTGGCAAACAAGTTACCAGTAGGTGCAGTAGATTCTCAGAAAACAAACAAGACCCAGCATTCATGATATGGACCCTCTTAAGGCTGTGCAATTGGGCAATTAGTTGAATTAGTTGAAAGGGTGTGTTCAAAAAATAGCAGTGTGGCATTCAATCACTGAGGTCATCAATTTTGTGAAGAAACAGGTGTGAATCAGGTGGCCCCTATTTAAGGATGAAGCCAGCACTTGCTAAACATGCATTTGAAAGCCTGAGGAAAATGGGTCGTTCAAGACATTGTTCAGAAAAACAGCGTACTTTGATTAAAAGTTGATTGGAGAGGGTAAAACCTATAAAGAGGTGCAAAACTTATAGGCTGTTCAGCTAAAATGATCTCCAATGCCTTAAAATGGAGAGCAAAACCAGAGAAACGTGGAAGAAAGCGGAAGACAACCTTAAAAATGAGGTCAGACCTCAAAGATCTTAAGGTTGCTTACAGGCTAAATAAATTCTCAAAACTTCCTGTAAAACCTCAGCGCACGGCTGGGTATCGCCATGCACCGCATGATACCATACACGTCATACCATCATAAATACATCAAAATTTCACTAAATCACAAGTGGATCACTCCTGAAATTGTGCTGAACGATATAAACAGGCTAGCCTGTTGTAGGAGTGATCCAATTTTGATGTAGTGTTTGTGTGTGTAACGAACCATTACCATGCTGATAAAATTCTAGCTAGGGCTAGGTGGCCTTGAAGTTCTGAGAAGTGCTCTGTGTGTGTGTTTGCTTGTAGCTCTCTCTCTGTGTTAGACAAATGTCTCTGCCAGTTGTCGCCATCCTGACCAAAAATAGGTATCCGGGAAGACACCCATCTTGTATGATTGCTGACGTATGCCCAATCAGATGGAGATAAGCTTGAAGCGTTTACGTCCATATGTGGAAATTGTCTAAGTTTATCAAGGTTTTAGAACCAATCAGAATTTTGCTGATTGATGTATTGATGCATTTAGCATCCTCTGTTAGGGTATAATTACTGGTTTTTCTGTAATGTAAGCAGAGCGGTTCACGAACTCGATTGAGAGTCTTGAAGCTGACCTTTTTCCATTGTTATATAGTTGAGTATCATCAGCATATCTCAACAAGACCAGATGAAACTTCTAAATTATCTAAGCTAACAGAAATGTGTTAAAAATGTAAAAGATTGAATGACCAATAATTTTCTCCTATTAAATTCGGAAAAGACAGAGATATTACTTATTGGACCAAAAAACAATACACAGAATCTCTTGGATTACAATTTGCAACTAGACGGATGTACTGTTACTTCCTCTACAGTCAAAAATCTGGGTGTTATAATAGACAGCAACTTGTCTTTTGAAAATCATATTTCCCATGTTACAAAAACAGCATTCTTCCATCTTAGAAACACTGCCAAGCTTCGAAACATGCTACCTGTTTCAGATGCAGTAAAGCTAGTTCATGCATTCATGACCTCTGGACTGGACTATTGTAATGCTGGACTGGTTGTCCTGCATCCTCAATAAACAAGCTACAGGTAGTCCAAAGTGCAGCGGCTAGAGTCCTTACCAGGTCAAGAAAATATCAAATTACCCCAATTTTACGGTCTCTGCACTGGCTACCTATTAAGTTCCATATCAGTTACAAAATATTACTACTTACCTATAAGGCCCTTAATGGTTTAGCTCCTGTATACCTAACTAGTCTTCTATCTCGCTACAATCCATCACGCTTCCTAAGGTCGCAAAACTCTGGATTTTGGTAGTACCTAGCTAAGTCCACTAAAGGAGGTAGAGCTTTTTCACATTTGGCTCCCAAACTCTGGAATAGCCTTCCTGATAACGCTCAGGGTTCAGACACACACTCTCTGTTTAAATCTAGATTAAAGACATCTCTTTAGCCAAGCATTCACATAACGCACCTCATAATCTTGTACTGCAGATATATCTGATCAAACGCACATTATTACTCTTTAGCTTGGGTTTAACAAATTATTTTACTTGGTTGGAACAGCAGCTACGCTAATTATGTCTCTATTTGTTTCTCTGTTTCTGCCACGGGATGTAACTAGAAATTACAGCAGCTTCAGTCTGGATCCAACCCTTAAAAGATCTGAGACGACTGAACACCTGAGAAGAGATGATGCCAACCCCTCAGAGGACCTCAGATGATGCCAACCCTGAAACAACACCTAGAACTACCAAATTTTGCTATAAGTTTGATTGCAACATATAATCATTGCAGTTAATAGTGTTCGTCTGTTTGATTACGTCATTACCTGATATTTACTGTACATTTCTGCCATATGTACATCAACTTGACATAGTCACCACTGATAAACTACTACTAAATATATTGTAGAAACTTAATTTCCTGTAAAGCTGCTTTGCAACGATTTGTATCGTGAAAAGCGCTATACAAATAAGCTTGAATTGAAATTTTTTATATTTATATATATATATATATATATATATATATATATACACACAGTTCACTCAAAATTGGCATTTTTATCATCATTAATTCATTTCTATGTCTAGTAAATGGCAAATTTTATTGTTAAGCTCATAAAAGGTAAGACTGTTTTAAAAAATTTCCAAAAGAGTGAACTTTATTTTAAGGCAATTTACACACTGTAAAATTTCAGGAGCGATAACTGCATATAAATGTATGGATTTGGTCCCCCTCAGCTAGGGGTGGGCAATATGGCAAAAATATCACAATTTTTTTTTTTTTTGAAATATCACGATTCACAATATTATCACAATTCTTTGTCATGTTGGATTTTCTATTTTGCAAGTTGTTTGAGCAGTACAGCCAAACTAATTTCCCTATTATAAAGACAAAGCCTTTCAAGGTAACAAAATATAAAAAAGTATGGCGGATATTTAGGCCAAAGTGGGTGAAGATAAAAATCGTTGTCATTATTTTATCTTTGTTATTAAAAAATTAGAGCAAAGATACACATTACAAATACACATAATATACAAATAAAATAAACAGTGTTTTATTTTCAGGTAGTCTACAATAGGTGTATTTAGCAGGAGCATTCAAGAAATTGAATGAACAAATATAAAAATAAAACACTATATAGATAGATTCCTATTAAAGCAACTGTATTAAAGTTTTTCAGTCAAGAGTAGTGAGTGATTTTTCTCTTTGTGTTTGGTGTTTTATTAACATTAAAGGAATAATTCACCCCAAAATTAAAATAGGCTAGTGTTTGATTTTTATACCTTCATTTACTCACTCAAAAGTTGTTTTAAACCTGAACTAGTTTCTTCTGCTGAAAATAAATGCTATTTTGAAGAATGTGGAAAACCAAACAGTTGCTGGTCTACAGTGACTTCCATAGTATTTTATTTTTCCTACTGTTAAAGTCAATGTGAACCAGCAACTGTTTGGTTACCCACATTCTTCAAAATATCTTCTTTTGTGTTCAGCACAAGAAAGAAATTAATACAGGTTTGGGACAACATGTGAGTGAGTAAATAATGACAGAATTACAATTTTAGGGTGAACTATCCCTTTAATTACAGTCGGCAGCATGTTTAGTACTGTCCCTTTAAGACCTGCACGCATCTAATGTACAGGCACGCATGCGTTTCTCTCAGCTGTTTACCTTCATTTTAGACATAACCAACTGAGTTTATACATAAACCTGGTGTGTTTTGACAGTATTACACAAAACATAACTTAGTTCAGTAATCAGGCGCTGTTTGACGGGCTTTTTAGAGCACGCACTTTGGGTTTATGTGCTCAGAAAAGGCGCTCGTCAGAACAGCACACGAGTGAAAAGTTTAACCAGTAAGTCTCTGAAGCAGATGCAAATAATGTACTTTTGGTGGCTGCGAATAAGTGCAGTGCCCCGTGAGAGTAACTCTACCGCTGAGTTAACACTGATGTGAATGTATGTGGTGTTGTACAGTGTATAGAGACGGCGGCACCAGAACTGGAGACAGGCATTTACGTATCATTTGATATTTTGGTCTCATTTTAAATAAAAAGCATTTGGACTTATTTGGGTTTAATATGGGCATGTCTAGAGTTTTTTCTCTAGCAAGATCTGGCAACACGTATCAGTGAAGGCATACATTTCTGCAATTTTCTTGCACTTTGCACATTAAAGAGAGACACATCTCTGATGCATGTTTAAAAACACCATTAACTAGTTGTTCAGTTCGGTTCTGTACTGAGTAGAATTACTGTAAATGGTCATCACAGCCTGAATTTTAGAAGAGTTTATTCGGTTGTAGAATGCGGTTGTCACTACTATAAATTACTGAACTGTGTGTGTACAGAATTGATAAATAACCACCGAACTTAGCTGTGTGTACGTGGAGTCAAATATAGTAGACACTAGTAATTCAAGGTGGTCTGAAAAGGAAAGGTTGAATATACAGTCCCACCTTCTGATTCTACTTCTAGAGTGTCAGTGGGTTCAACAGTTTCTGTGTCTGTCATGTAGCCAAACATCCCCATTGCACACTGTTCAAAAGCCTCTTCCAGAGAATCACCCCATGAATGAATCCTACAGTGAAAAACAGAAGCAGTCCTTCAAAGTTAAACTGCAAGTACACATTCATTAGCTTAAATCTTGCCCTCTTCTTCCACTCAGTAACCAAACATATTCCTGGCACAAACTTACACCAAGAATTGAGACAATGTTCAAACCACTCAAAAATATGATTACCGTAGCAATGGAAATGACTCAGGTGTCCTTTAAAATTACTGTTTTTATTCCATTAGTGCAGCTTCTTTGCATTTGATTTAAGTAACAGTGCACTAGTCACAGGCAAATACTTACTGGACATCTGCAGTATGATCAAGATCTGAAACAGAAAATAAAACATTGCTTTAATGATGACACGATTGCCGATTCACACTCGAATCTAAAACCTAACCTAAACGCGAAATTGCAAACACTGAGCAATCGCGGAATTAAACTATTTCACTTCCGACGCTGTGAAACATGTTTCATTGTGTGGGCGTTGCATTTCGCACCGCTTTAACCAGCAGGTGTGTTTTCGAGTGCTTCGAAACAGTGAATCAAACAGCGTTGTTTTTGTCATTACTACTCCATGCACACTTTGCCATTATTCATCTCGAAATGAGACCTATGTAGTGAAACTATTTCGAAAAAAATAAAAATAAAAAATTGGCATGATACGATGTTGCGTGCTAACGCACACCTCTTAGAGCGTCGTGTCACGTGACCGTATTCTCATGAACCTTCCCCATATCAGAAATCTTACATTAGACAGTGCGTTTCTGTAACGTTCGTGCTTTTTCTTATGTATAGCTCTAATGTAAGACAAGTGCGCATTACATACTTTTCAGCGCGTCTATTTTAAGTAGGTTTTGCTTGTGATCGTTACTGGATTTACATGACATGCGGAATAGACATTGAATTCGATTCCACTTACACTCGTATTTCCTGGTGATGGGAGGATACTTTGATTTGATAGCCTTTTGCGCTTCTGTGAGATCAAGTTCGCGGTCATTCATTGTTCTGTGAGTGATTTTAATGCTCTGTAGGCGTTATTATGTCCGCGAAAACATGCTAGATATATAGTGTGAACGCAGAAACAGTGAACCATATAGAAATGTAAGAGTCCGCCGGCTCCTGCATTCATGTTCATAATAAAAGTCCCATTCCTTCTTTAACTAAAAACGTACTTGCAAGTTTCACATATATATGATCATGTCTCCCTTTTTCAATGTATATATATTTTTTAATGTTACAGTCATATGACTGAACAAAACATATTTTGAATGAAAAAACTTTATATATATATATATATATATATATATATATTGTATTGTGCGCTCATAGTTCCATACATTACTTATTGTGTGGAGGTGTGGGGTCACACATATAAATCCAATTTAAATTAAATATATATGTTGCAAAAGAAAGCTATTAGGATTGTTAAAAGGGTTGATTATTACGAACCAACAAATAAATTGTTTATTAATTTACATGTATTAAAATTTGTAGATTTAGTTGAATTATATACTTTACAGTTAATGTACAAAGTTTATAATAATTTACTTCCAAATTGTATTCAGAGGCTGTTCAAAATAAGAGAAAGTCAGTATAATTTAAGAAGATTGTATGTGTTTAAGAAAGTAAGGGCAAGAACTAATGCAAAAAATAGGTGCTTATCTGTTATAGGGGTACATTTATGGAATAAATATGATAAGGAACTAATAGTATGTAAGTCACTTTGTCAATTTGAGAAAATTTATAAAAATAAGGTGATAAATAATTATATGACTCAGTATTAACAAATTGTGGTTGTATTGTTAAAGAATCGAAGTAATAGTTGGAGTGTGTATTTTTGTTATGTTTGTTGTGAATTATGTTTGTACATTTTGGGAAATGTTTTTGTAATATTGTTTACTTTGTATTATTTAACTTAGTGAAAAGTGTCGCCCATTCAGTTAACTATGTATAAAGGGTAGGCATAATAAGCAAGGCTTCTACACCTTTTTCGGTAACTATGTATTTTTATTTACTTTGTGAAAAGCTGTCTGTGAGGACCGGAATAAAATTATTATTGATATTGATTGATTGATATGCAAGGTTAGTGACAATGATCATCTTATTTGGTGTAGTTTTATTAATTTTTTATTGCTGTTATTAGTTTTGTCCTGTTTTACGTTTATACCCAGAATTTTCATTCACTGACACTTAAAACACTTGCAGTACAGACTGTGTGTAATATTAATGAATGTCCCTGTGAATAATGTTCCACTCCACTTTTATAGTCCAGTGATACACTGGAAGACATACAATTCTTTGGAGTTATCTGAAGTGGTGTTAACCGAAATAAAATTAAAAACTAATTTGATGGATTGTTTCCTGTTGACATGCATTGCACAGGATTTGCCAGATTCAGCCGTTTATTAAGATGTCAGTTTCATTTATCAAGTTAATCTGACTCACATCAGTAAAGAAGATAAATACCGTAGTTTTCATTGCCGTAGCTGAACTCATGAACTCTCAGAAGAAATAACAAGCAGGAGACATATGCTTCCATAGGGACACAGATAAACTCTTGGCATCTGTTATGTAAATCACTGCAGGAATGTAAGGAAGCAGGAAACTGTGTTTCTTCTGTGAAGTCTTCTAATTTGTGGACCTTCAAAGCAGCCCAACCTCATTATTCAAAAAGTCTGTTTTACATGTGTTACTTTCAATGAATTTATACTGACAGTCTTAAAAAGCTTCAACTTGTTTTGTTTTATTGCAGAACAAGAACACTTGCAGAGAACGCTACTGAAGGCCTTAATTTCCAATCCTCTCCTCTTCTAGTGTATAATGAATACGTGCTTCTACTCTGGTATTTATGATACAAGCAGTGTCTGTGTTTGGTATCTGAGAGGTCACTGAGTTCATCTCACCCAGGAATGCAGTAACAGCGTTCCACACTATTAACTCTAATCTGCATTAGCCTATATAGACTATTGAAGTTTATGAAAACTCAACAGGATTACATCAAAATTACATCAAGTCAGGGTTGATTATTCCATATTTTGTCTTTGAAACACAAATAGTTCTTTATCTATTTTTTAAAAAACCTTCACTGGACACAGATGAGCAATACAAAAACGTCCCAAGGCTGTTCATAACATCAATCAGATCAAATGACCAGAACTAACTGTTGTGTGGCTGAATGGTTTTGTTTAGCCAAGAACAAAAAACAAGGACCTCTCCAAAGTAGCTGGCAACTAGGCTATTCTTAAAGGCAGGAGGGGGCAGCACTGTCTATTTTTGGTCATGCTATCTAGCAGTAGATAAAGAAGAAGAAGCATGCACGAGAAAGTTTTAAAAGGACTCGAAGATGTTCAGTTCATTGGAACAGTGAGTGAATGTTGCTTCTTTGCAAGTAAGTCCTTTATCATTAGGTTTTAAAATTGTTAACCAGTAGTTTTTAAATAGGTTTACAGTTCAAAACTATAAGGAGGTGAAAGTGAGTTGACAAACGACTGATGTAGGCTATAAATGGGAGAAACGAAGCATTTCAGAACTGTGAATCATTTGATTCTTCTCAAAACGATTCACTGTTTCGAAGCGCTTATTACACTCCACAGGTTCAGGTTGGCGGCATCTGCTGATCAAAACGGTGTAAATGCAAAGACAACTAACCAAACATCAGTCGATGACACTTTTTGCAAACATATTGCGAATGTTTTAAGAAAAGTGTAATTTGTTAAACGCAATCTAAATATCACTGAATAACAACAAAGGTTTTGTAAAAATACATGTTTTGTAGGCAGGGCATGGCATGGCAAACTAGGTCAATAAGAAGCAAATAAATGGTTCTCCTTTTTTATAATACATGTATATATACACACACGCTTTAATGTTTCAGATCAAACAAATTTAAATATTAATCAAAGATAATAAGTAAACACAACATGCAGTTTTTAAACAAAGTTTTTTATTATGAAGGGAAAATAAAATCCAAACCCACATGGCCCTGTGTGAGAAAGTGCTTGCCCCTTAAACCTAATAACTGGTTGTGCCACCCTTAGCAGCAACAACTGCAATCAAGCGTTTGCAATAACTTGCAATGAGTCTGTTACAGCGCTGTGGAGGAATTTTGGCCCACTCATCTTTGCAGAATTGTTGTAATTCAGCCACATTGGAGGGTTTTCAAGCATGAACCGCCTTTTTAAGATCATGCCACAGCATCTCAATAGGATTCAGGTCAGGACTTTGACTAAGCCACTCCAAAGTCTTCATTTTGTTTTTTTTCAGCCATTCAGAGGTGGACTTGCTGGTGTGTTTTGGATCATTGTCCTGCTGCAAAACCCAAGTGCGCTTGAGCTTGAGGTCACGAACAGATGGCCGGACATTCTCCTTCAGGATTTTCTGATAGAGTGCATAATTCAAGGTTCCATCAATTATGGCAAGTCATCCAGGTTCTGAAGCTGCAAAGCAGCCTCAGATCATCACACTACCACCACCATGTTTGACTGTTGGTATGATGTTCTTTTTATGAAATGCTGTGTTGGTTTTACGCCAGATGTAACAGGACATGCACCTTCCAAAAAGTTCAACTTTTGTTGCATCGGTCCACAGAATATTTGCCCAAAAGTCTTGGGGATAATCAAGATATTTTTTGGCAAATATGAGACGAGCCTTTGTGTTCTTTTTGGTCAGCAATGGCTTTTGTCTTGGAACTCTCCCATGGATGCTGTTTTTGCCCAGTCTCTTTCTTATTGTTAAATCATGAACACTGACCTTAATTGAGGCAAGTGAGGCCTGCAGTTCTTTAGATGTTGTTCTGGGTTCTTTTATGACCTCCTGGATGAGTCGTCTTTGTGCTCTTGGAGTAATTTTGGTAGGCCGGTCACTCCTGGGAAGGTTCACCACTGTTCCAAGTTTTCTCCATTTGTGGATAATGGCTCTGACCGTGGTTCGCTGGAGTCCCAAAGCCTTAGAAATGTCTTTATAACCCTTTCCAGACTGATACATGTCAACTATTTTGTTTCTCATCTGTTTATGAATTTCTTTAGATCGTGGCATGATGTGTTGCTCTTTAAACATGCTTCACTTTGTCAGACAGGTTCTATTTAAGTGATTTCTTGATTCAACAGGTCTGGCAGTAATCAGGCCTGGGTTTGGCTAGTGAAATTTAACTCAGCTTTCTAAAATAATGTGTTTAATCACAGTACTTTCATGATTTAATAGGAGGGGGGCAATTAATTTTTCACATAGGGCCAGGTTGGTTTGGACAGTTTTTTTCCCTTAATAAATTAAATCATCATTTAAAAATGCATTTTGTATTTACTTGCATTATCTTTGTGTAATATTAAAATTAGTTTGATGATCTGAATCTTTTAAGTGTGACAAATATGCAAAAAATAAAAAAATCAGGAAGGGGGCAAACACTTTTTCACACCACTGTATATTATTTTTTATTTATTTATATTCTTGCATCCTGAAACAGGTTCTGTCCCTGGTTCACTGACTTCTAACTGTTGACTCTTTCCTGTTGTTTGCTTATTGCACTAATGCATAATACGTTTCTCAATTCCTCTTAGTCTTATTGGACATGTTTCTTGTGCAACAGGCCAAGTGTGGTGTAAGTGTCCAAATAAATTATAGATTTATTGTAGTATTAATTTATGGGAAATTTGGGTTTTAAGCATAATACTGTTGAGGAATAAATCTGAATATTTTCATCTCTATTCTATCTGTTTCCCGATAGTTGATGGACTGGCATCCTGACTGTATCGACATGAAGCCTGTGATCAAAAAGTATTTTCCTGGAGATCCGAGGTCTGGATCGAATAAGAAGGGTGTTGAAACTTTGGTGCTGAGCAAAATGGAGGAATCAGGTGTGCTCTTTTGCCAACGGCTGAAATATACAGAAAAAAGTACTCCGGTGCCAGATGAAAGTCCTTTGGATATTAAAACAAAAGCCGAAACTTTCATATCCCAGCCGTTAAACTACATTAAGACTTCTGTTAAAAAAGTCAGCAGTGAGACTCCTGTTAAAAAATACATCTGTAAGCTGTGTGGCATGGAGTATCGCCAGAACATAAGCCTGGTGCGTCACATGCGAATACACACCGGTGAGGCACCACATGTCTGTGAACTCTGTGGAAGGGGTTTCCGTCGTAAAGACTGGCTTCAGCTGCACAGCAGTGTTCACACGGGTAACAAACGAAAGCCTGCGAAGAGCTTCAGTTGCGACAAGTGTGGGAAGAAGTTTACTGGCTCCACTGCACTCCAGAGTCATCTGTACAAACACAGAGGAGAGAGGCCATTCGCCTGCGCGTACTGCGACAAGACCTTCTACAGTCAGACCAATCTTAAACGGCATCAAGTCGATTCTCATTCTGACGACAAACCGTTCTCTTGCCCAGTGTGTGGAAGCAGATTCTCACGCCTTTTTTCGCTGCAGAAACACACGCAGACTCACACAAGAGAAAGACCTTTCTCCTGTCCAGACTGTGGAAAGACTTTCAGTAATAAATACTCCATTAATATGCATCGTAAACGGCACTCAGCTAAAAGTTGACGTAATGCACATTCATGCATGTCACATGAATTTCTGATTTATTTTGTTTGTTTTTATTTGTTTGAGCCATGTACCTTTTATTGATGATTTTTCTTCAGAATTTTATCATATTTGTTTAATGTCAAAATAAAGAACATTTTTATCACCTTTTCATCCCTGTTTTTCATGCCCAGATATCAGTTTTTAGTTCCAGGAAAGTGAAAACATTTGTTTCTGGTTCCTAGAACGGACATCCTAACAATCTCTGTTGGTTAGCCAAGAAAGTTTACTTTTAGGTAAACAGACCACTCCCAGAGTGTCTCAGAGACATTCTCAGCACGTTCCCTGAACTTTCTTATTTGGTTCCCGTAAAAAAGAGCATCAGAAGAGCGTTCTGTGTTTGCTACCCTGCTTTAAAAATAAACAGAAGCTCCATTAAAATACTGTTATGAACCATTAGCTTTTTCCAGTAAAACCATTACAAAATTAATTTTTGTAGTGTGTTTTGGGCATTTTTCCAATAGAATCCATCACATACCAGTAGACACCATTACAGTTTTCATTAAAACCAATACAATAACCATTAAATCCATTACATTTTCTATTGTGTTTTGGGCAGGGTTCTATTGTTTTTTTCAGGAGAGTGAATATAACCACTGTTCTGTGAATCTGATAAAGTTCCATCACTACCTGAATTCAGTTAATACACCTCATATATAAATTATGTCCTGTTAATCTTTTTTCCAGATTTTTTGCAACGGTTTACTGAGCAATACCTCAAGCAACTTTTCGATAACAGAGGGGGCAGCACTGGTTGTCTGTCTTGAAGTGAAGTGAAGTGAAGCAGAACAAGTGTCTGAAGTTGGAGATGCTCGTTACTGACACAGTTTCAGAGAATATTCCTTCGAACAGCAACACTGCAAGTAAGAATTTTCAAAACGAGTTTGTAACCTTTAAAGTGCAAATGGGTTAACAAACAATATTGGTATTTAAGTTAAAATTTATATGCACGTATAAGGGAAAGTATGGCTGGGTTGGCAATATTTGAATCGAATCTTAAATCACAAAATCGATATTCTATGCTGTTTTCTGGTGATGTGTGAAACAAAATCTCAGCTTTTAAATGTTGTCAGTTTTATCAAGCAATAAATGTGGTTTCGACGTTCTTTAATATACTGTGACAGATCGCTGTGTCCGCCTCCGTGAAATCAAACGGCGCGTGAACACATCATCTCTTCCTGTTTCTTAGTTACAGCCATAGACGGAAATAAACATGAATTAACATGAGAAGATATTTTGAAAAACAAAACTTACTAAAATATGTCTCATGCATCGCTCAACCAGTGTTTCAGCTGAGGAAAGACGGTTGTAAAACAACTTGTAGCCTAAACAATGTCAGATAGACTATTATTAACCATGGTTTACTAAAAATTAGCCCAAAACAAAACAAAACAAAAAAACTAGTTATGTAGTTTGTAGTAAGGTTCGTGGAAAGGAAGGAAGAGGGCGGGGTCAGGTTTCAAGGAGGCTCGTGGATTTATTCAACACAAAACAAAAATGAATCATATAACAGCACGTCGCGCTCTCTGCGCTGGCGAAGCTTTCTTTCTTCCAGATACTCAGTCCTCTTTGACAGTGTTCGAATTGAGGGGGGGCTGGGGGGGTCCCGGACCTCCCATAAGCATTAAGGCACCCCCCATAAAACCTAAAAATATATACTTGGGGGATCCCCTGGTTTTTCAATAAAACTATAATACTTGAAACATTGAACTAGTGAAAAGGAAAATTAAATGAAAAGATTTGATGGCTGTATTAAATTTAGACCTGCTCATGTTACATCGTATTGTATTTTTGAGCGTTTGTACAGCGTTGCTCATTATAACCAATCACACACGATTCTGTTGAGTTTAGGAATGCAGTGGCCAATCAGAGGCGGTCCGATTAGTCATCGCTGAATTTTGTTCAGGCTGAAACTTGTGAATTCCCACATCATAAGCAATAAAAGGGCAGACGTACGAACGATAAAAGTAAGAGATTCATTTATCATACAGATTATAAGAGGAGCTATGAGTGCTTAAACACTAGCTAGACTGACTGAGTGCATTCTTTCACTGCATGATTCAGTCTAATAAAATGCAGAATGCTCCCAAAATTCAAGATGGGGCAGAAAATATGTATATTTATATAAATTCATCTAGTTAATCAATATCACACGAAGAGTGCCATTTCCATATTGATTTTATACAACAGTTCAATAAACAATAAGTTAATAGACTTACGTTTTAAAATATTGCATATTGCATATTTAACATATTGCCTATTTTTGCTCTATTTCGCCAACAAAAGATGGTTCTAAACACAGCCACAGCAGTGTTTTGCGTCTCTGAGCAACATGACAGTGTTTCGTTCCTGAATGAATCAACCGTTTAAATCATAGACATATAAATACCTAGACGCCTCATTGGCCGCTTCGGTCCGTTGCTGCGATACGTCAACACGTCCGCCATGTTTGTGAGGGCAAGACTGCCTTAAAAACAAATGGAGGTAAACGGGGGAGCTGCGGTTTTTTCGGGATAAAAACACGATAACGTTTACATTTATCAACCAATTTCAGTGGTTTGTGATCTACATGGAGTTAAAAATAACTCTGCCTCTAGTTATTCAGTTAGGCTTGGAAAATTAATAATTTTCTTAAGAAATTGTAAAAGCTCACATTCACACTCTTGTTGATTTGGTTGATTTTTTTCGGTTAACAATTCTAATATTGATGTAGTATAACTGTGACATATACTTGTAATGTAATTTTAATGTACTAAATGAAATTAACCCCAACATTTGAGCTTTTCTCGTGCTAGGTCAGAACACAGCTCGTTCCCTTTGAAATACTGAGGGGGAGAAAAATCGAAATAATACATCTTTAAGTACTAATAATTTACCATCATTGAGAAAATTTAATAAAACCAGCGAATACAAATCAAAAGGACACACTGGTAGTCTGCTTTCTATTTTCATAGCACTCTATAGGCTACAGATAAAAACTCTACAAGCAATAACAAATATAACTGATAATTCTTTATGGATCCAGTAAAACTTACAGTTACTAATATGCACTGATGCACAGTAAAAATATAGTAAAAGTTATATGTAACATTAAAATGTATATGTAGTACAAATTCTCCACTGCTTCCCTCAAGATTTTCCTATATTTTCTAATGAGGTTTTTCAATGAATGAGTAAAATAATGTAAACAACTTGACAAAGCTTGACATTTTGCTCTACAATGCAAATTACACACATCCATGCAGAAAACACATTTTGAAGCAGTCGTTTATTTTTCAATATATGTTACTACATAGGAATGTTTGGGGTGTGAGTGTGTGCAGTTTACGTTGTACAACAAAATGTCAAAGTATAGTTATGTTTAACACAGACCAGATTATGACATGCCCCCAAAAAACTTTCTATAAATCAAAATTAATAATCATTATTACAACATAAAGAGCAATAATAAACAATGATTTTGTTATGATATTGCAGCTTCACTCACTAAGGAGTTCCTGTGTTTCTCATTTCTAGGCTATTTACATTATGCAGTTTTTGTGTAAATGCACATACAGTAGTACATGATCAGCATTAAACAGCCTGTGTAAATAATTTAAAATGCAGTCTATAGTATTGTGATTGACTGAAAAAACTGGTTATTTTTAAATATTTGACAAAAATAACAGAAACATTTAATAAGGTAATTATATTGTTATAAAAGTTACCCTTACAAAGGTTAAAAAATGCTCCTGGAAGTCTGTTCCGGGGAGAGAGAGTGGTTTTAATATGATCAGGGTCATTCTGGCCATTCATTCAGGGCTATTCTGGGTTTTAACGAGTACAAATACAACATTAGGCTGTGGAGGTGTAGCCTAGTCTCTAGGAAATGCAGGAAACATGCTTTCTTCAGCTTTCCTTAAGGCTTGCTTTGTCCTGTTTGCAGTTGGCTAAAAAAGAAAAAAACAAATAATTTATATAATCAGTCCACAGTTTTATGATAAGCTATGAAATCCTTATAATCTAGTGATGATAAACTTGCTCTTTGTAAATGAGAAGTGAAATTAAAGAGAGATGCTTTAGCTCCATCCCTATCCTGACAGTCTGACACGGTCTTGTCAAAGTGCTCACTGTATATATTGTGCTCATAACACAATTTAGTTTATGATATGAACTACAATATAAGTTAAAACTTAATAAGAATTAATTTAAACTTTGATTTCTTATAAAGTCTCAGCTTTCACTGCTTACTAGCGATATCCCTAGCTATTAATAGTCTGACACTGGCTAATTAAGCTGTCAACATAATGCTAAAAATGACCAAAAAAACATCCAGAAACAAGTGTTCAGTCTTACCTGTGAAAGATAATACCCCGAGATCTGTTGTTATTAATGTGCGACGGTCTGTAGATGCCCAAGCTGCCGCTGAGTCAGGTATGTTTTCTTCTGTCCCGGTGTGAGAGTTCTGGAGAGTTGCCCGCACCAATATGGCGGCGCCGTTGACGTGCGGTCGAGCGGCCAATGAGGCGTCTAGGTATTTATTATGTCTATGGTTTAAATGATTCGGTTCAATCGCAATGACTCACTTAATAACAGTGACTTACTGCCACCTATTGGCGGTTTTAATTTCAGATTTAAAGTATATATTTTTAAATAATTTCAAATATCAGTATTCAATGTTTTAGGATTAAAATATCAAAACATTTATGCATTTGTAACGGCAGGTTAAACAATTGCATTAAACAATGTGTAAATACATCTGAATGCCACTTCAGATGCAGCTTCTGTGTTTCCTCTGCATTGCAAAGATGAATTTTGTTGATAATGATTTTAATAATAATGATATTCTAGGAAAAAAAAGATTTTATAATGGTAAAAATGCCCATAAAGGGTAAAAATCACTTTAAACTTGTTTTTAAAATATAAATTTCTACCACTGCTGTGAAATGACCACTGCTGAATATGAAGAATATCAAAAACTTTAGGAGTCAGCTGCCCACGGCAGTCTGTTATCGATAAAATCCCAGAAAATATCTATATATATCTATATATACCCAAAAGATATCATTTTTTGTTTATATTGCACACCCCTAAGATAGGTATTTAATTCTTCTTTGCTGATTGTTTGCACATAATTCACTGATCATCGTAAAATACGCTTTTATCTTAGAATTAGGTTTTCTCAACGATAAAAAGGACAAGACAAAAAATATGAATCATATTTATACAAGGGTTTTTGGGGGGTCTGTTTAGGGGACCCCCAAGAGCTTTGACTCAATTCGGACACTGCTCTTTGACCGATCAGCCGCTGTCCTCCACGAGCTCTCCGTCCCGTCTCTCTCACTCCCCAGACGCTCTCTTTTAAGAGGACCGGAGTGGACCAGCCTCTCCCGTCTGCACGGCCGCCTCCCCCCCCAGCCTTCGTTCTTCCCAAGAGACATCCGCACACAAATACCCCAATAAATGACGAAAAGGTGGCCAATTGGTACCCAACGCCAACAGGCCGGCCCAGACTTTCCCGCCACCCTATGGACAGGAAGTGGGTCAAGAGGTAAGCGGGGAGAGAGCGGTGGCATGGGGCCCGACGGGACGCTCGGACCAGCTGGTCCCGCCCCCCTGGGCAGAGACCACAGCTCCGCTGACTCCGGTGCCGGACCACCCCTCCATCAGGGTTGGGCTCGAGGCAGCAGGTTCACCCGAGACCTAGGGAGAGGGACAGGTTTGGGGGTAGGAGGAGGAGGAGGAGGAGGGAGAGAGAGAGAGAGACAGAAGGCAGGGTTTCGCCGACCCCGTGGCACGCCACCATCTGGTCCTCCGCCAGTTGAATGGGCAGGTCTAGCGACGTCGGGCGATGGCACTGGACCCACTGTGCGGTTTTCTTCGGAAGCCGAGCCACGAACTGCTCCAGCACCACGCGATCGATGATTTGGTTGACGTTGCCTTCCCCGGCCAAAAGCCATCTACGGCACGCGTCCCGGAGCTGTTGAGCCATCACGAAGGGCCGCCCATTTTCCCCGAGCTCCAGCGACCTGAATCGCTGACGATGCTGCTCGGGGTTTAGGCCGACCTGCTGAAGGATGGCCCGTCGGAGGTCGTCGTAGACCAGGAGGTTCTGAACCGGCAGTTGTTGGGCAGCCATCTGTGCTTCCCCCGAAAGCAGTGAGATGAGGCGCACCGGCCAGTTCACCTGAGGCCACCCACATGCCTCGGCGGTCCTCTCGAAGAGGTCTATAAAGGCCTCTGGATCGTCCTGCGGCCCCATTTTGGATAACGGCATGTGGGCTGGCAGGGCCGGGGCAGGTGGAGAACCCCCAGCCCGAACCTCCTGGTCCATCCAGCTCTGGAACAGCTCGCGGTCCTCCTGTTGCGTCTGGACGAGAACCCGGAACCGACGTTCCTGGTCCTCCCTCATGTCCAGCAACGCCTGGTGATGTTCCTGGTGGAGGCCCGCGAGCAAGTGGATGACGTCCGCAAATGGCGATCCTGACGGAGAGGACATGCTGGTGGCAGCGTTCCGACTTCCTTCCCGGGTTTCGGCACCACTGTAGTAAGGTTCGTGGAATGGAAGGAAGAGGGCTGGGTCAGGTTTCAAGGAGGCTCGTGGATTTATTCAACACAAAACAAAAATGAATCATATAACAGCACGTCGCGCTCTCTGCACTGGCGAAGCTTTCTTTCTTCCAGATACTCAGTCCTCTTTGACCGATCAGCCGCTGTCCTCCACGAGCTCTCCGTCCCGTCTTTCTCATGTCTCACACTCCCCAGACGCTCTCTTTTAACCGGTCTCTCTCCCCCGCTGCAGATCTCGCTAAACCACGCCCCCCCACGCCATATAGTTAAACCACAAATGAACCATGGTTTTGCTACACTGAGCATAGTTTAACCATGTTATTTATAGTAAAACTGTGGTTACACAAATGGTAATCAATATGCCAAAAACCCCCCCCAAAAAACCCAGACCTTTTACTACATTAAATCAATGGTTAATTTCACACACTTAAGTGAAATTTTAGTAAGCAATAGGCTATAATAAATAAATAAATTATGATTAAGGCTCTTGCACAAACATTTTTACTTTATTCTCAATTCATTTTATTTATATTCTTGCATCTTTGAGTTACAGCTGAATAATTCAGATTTTTCTCTCTCTCTCCTCAAGTCAATTTGTTTCTGTGTCTCTTGGTGTCCTGACTGCATCGATATGAAGCCTGTGATCAAAACAAGAGAGAATACTGAGCATTTATCGAAGTCTCCTGTTAAAAAATTCAGATGCAAGCTGTGCGGCAAGGAGTTCGGTCGCAACACACATCTGATGCATCACGTGCGAATACACACAGGCGAGGCGCCGTTCATCTGCGATCTCTGCGGGAGGGGTTTCCGTTGTGCAGACTGGCTGAAAATGCACAGTACCGTACACACTGGAGAGAAACGAAAGAACTTGAAGAACCACGTTTGCGGTGAGTGTGGGAAGAAGTTTCCTGGCTCCACCTCGCTCCAGAGTCATCTGTATAAACACAGAGGCGAGAGGCCGTTCGCCTGCGCGCACTGCGACAAGAAGTTCTTCAGCCAGACCAATCTGAATCGCCACCACAAGGATTCTCACTCTGGAAAACGCTTCTGCTGCTCCGTTTGTGGAAGCGGATTCTCGCGCCTCACGACGCTGCAGAAACACTCGCGGATTCACACGGGAGAGAGACCGTTCTCCTGTCCAGACTGTGCAAAGACTTTCCCATATAAATACACCTTGAATATGCATCTTAAACTGCACGCAGCCAAAAAATAATGCGATTAACATTTATGGTTTATTTTGTTTATTCTTATTTGTTTTTCAATCTCATTGACGATGCACGTGACTTAACATTCCTTTATTACTAGTTTTTCCCCCTTCAGTTGCATATCAGAGCTGGGTAGATTACTTACAAATTGTAATCCGTTACTGATTCCAGATTACATGACAAAAACTGTAGTCAGTCACGTAATCCGTTACATTACACATTTTAGGTAACATAATCAGATTACTTTTAGATTACTTTTGATTTAAATAGAATTATCTTGTACCATAATGATGTAAAAAAAATGCAAAGATTAAGAAAACTTGTTCCATTCATTGTAATTTACAATATGAAGTGCATTAAACATTATATTATATCAAGGTTTCCCAAACTAGGGTTCGTAAAGGAACTGCAGGGGGTTGTGAGTTTAATGAAAAGCTGACAATTAAATTATAAAAAAAATTTAATGAAAATACATCGTTTTAAAACAAACTCCGGGCAGCTCGTACAAGACCTGTCTTAATGAATGGGGAATCCTGAAATCTCAAATACTGCTCTCTGAACTCAAAATTAAATTACATATGTCAAATCAGCAACAAAAGTTGAAATGACCCATGAATGTTGTTTCTTACACTCAAATAGAGTTTAAAAAGCTTATTTTTCAGGCTAGACCAGGCAATGTGCATGCGGAGTCATAACGTGCTTTTGACTGCGCATGTGCATTGGCTGGTCTAGTCAGGTTTCTATGGGAAATTTGGCTCTTTCATTTAGAAGGTGGGACTATTCCTTCATATTGCACGTTGCAGTTTCTCCCATTCATAAGTATAGGAGTGAACACTCTTTGCATTTCTATAGTCTTTGTTTTAAATAAAACACTTACTACAAAAAGATGAAATATTTGTATTTACCTGCATGCAATGTGATCATTAATTAACATCAAAGAAACCGTAAGCATGCAAATGTGTTACTTAATTATTGAAATATTTATTTTAAAATCTAAGGGGTACTTAAATGCAAATATATTTGGTGAATAAGGTTTAGATGACAAAAAGTTTTGAAATGCTTGCATTACATGTAACATGTAACATTACATGTGCATTTTAATAAGTTATAATTAATAATACATGGTTAAAAAACCTACAGAGTAATAATTCAAATAAAAATGAATGTCTTCATCAGTTGCCTAGTTGATGCAACCCTTTTTAAACCTGAAATAATTTTTGTAAATCCAGTGTTCAAATGTTGCCACCTGACTAATGACTGATCTTTGTGTGAATGTCCACAAAACTGGACTATATACACACATATATAATATGTATAGCCTATAATCGGTAGGCTATTTTAGAAAGGAAAATTTAATAGATGAAAAAGAGAAATTAGGGAGAATCAATGATTTATGAATGATTTATTGCTATTGTTTGAATAATATGTAATCATGTAATCCATAAAAAAGTAACTGTAGTCTGATTACGAGTATTTTAAATGTAACTTACTCTGATTACAAGTACTTAATTTTTGGAATCTGATTACATAATCCAGATTACATGTAGTCAGTTACTACCCAGCTCTGCATATATGAAATCCAAATAAATCATGCTTAAACTTTTCTAAAATAAAATTGTAGGCTAAGTATAGGCCTTTTCCATGAATTTGTTTGAACTTTTGATGTGTTGTTTTCTTACATTATTTTCCTCGCAGGCTTCTTTCAAGGGTGTAACCTACGTTTGATTTTGGCATTGGTGGTGTCATAAAGGCAAACAACAGACATATAATTGTTTGATAAAAATTATAGGGACAATGTAGCAGTCGCTGGATATGGGTGAAGTCAGCTAAAATGGGCCACGTTTTGGTAAATTACTTATAATACCATCAAATAAGCTATGCATGAGATCTAATGATATTCTTATAAATTAGCATGGGTCTATATTTATATTTTTTAAATGTGAAAAAGTATAAAAGTTTTAAAATTATGAGAGTTAGAGTATCAGCAGGTACCTTCTTGAGCCACGGCACAACGTTCAAGTAAAATGGGCCAATATAAAAAGAGAACAACACGGGTAATTTCAGCTTAAATCATTTTATTTTTAACAGTAAATTTACACTATTGTCTTTTGTGTGCCATAGCAAATAGAAAGCTGAATGAATATTTAATTAAACAGTGCAATTAAAAATGAACTGATCATGTTGTATAGGTGTGTGTTTCTGTGCATTGGTGTCTTTCGGGTGCATGTATGTGTGTGTATGCTTGTATTTATTTATTTTTTTACTTAAGATTTTGTATGGATACATATCTACAGTAGGCCTATAAACTTATGTTCACCCTCAATTTCTGTGTATGCAACCCGTTTTACTGACATCTTCCTTTCTTTCCCTTTCTCTTCTTGTCTTTCCGTTTCCTTTCTTTGCTTGTCCTCCTACAATACTGTCTGCAATGCAATTTTTTTAAAAGACTGTTAAGATTTTGTATGGATACATATCTAGGCCTATAAGCCTATTTTCACCCTCAATTTCTGTCTAAAAGTGTGTGTGTGTGTGTGTGTGTGTGTGTGTGTATGCAGCCCATTTTAGCTGAAAATTGTTGCCCATTTTACCTCACCAGCTATTTAAAATGACCTTTTTCACAAAGTTTTTTTTTTTTTTTTTATAAATGAAATTTTTTTTAATTTGAAAGAGCATGTCAAAACATTGTTCATAAACCTTTGCTTTGTTAGTAAGCTTACTTATAATTGCTTTAGTACCCTTATTAGTGATTAATGACATTTTCTATGTCAGGCTCAATTACCTTACAATTTCTCTGACAAGCTTCATGTAACACTCTGCCCTGCCCGCCTTAAAAAACTCAGACCAATAAAAATGATTGTTACATGTCAACAAGTGTTGAAGCAACAATGCAAGATCAGTTATTGTAATTTTCTGTAAAAAATTAAAGAGATCTGTTGCTACAACCTTATTTGGCCCATTTTACCTGATAGCTAATTTCACACACTTAGCTGACTTCATCCTATAGCGTCCCCACTAAATTCTATACCCTTGAAAATCATAACAAGCGATGTCCGACTTTGGATTATATAGTTTTGCTACACTAACTATAGTTTAATCATGGTATTTGTAGTAAAAATGTGGTTATACAAAAAAATTAAATAAAGTAAAAAATCATGGTTACTACATTTTTCCTATTATAAAACTGTGGTTCATTTTCTTAAGGGATTTCTTTAGGCTATTTGTGTCAGGTGCATGCGCCCGATAAAACATCTATAAAATGCATGAGTAAAAAATTATTGAATGCTATGGAAAATTCTTGCAACACATCCATTTTTTACTTTAAGATAGGATGAAAAAACAACAATTGGGAAAGTTAGTTTCCTGAGTTTCATGCTTTGTAATCAGCCACAAAGAGGTTTCAGCAGAGCCAGGCGTTTACACCCTTGTTTACACCCTCGAGCAGAGACTGGAAAAAGACACCCACATAAGTGACAAAAGAAGGACATCCTTCTTATTAAGCATGAGTTACAAAGACTGGAAGACTGGATCAACAGAAAGATTGAATCATAGAGGAGGAATTTATGATGGTGTTAGAAATCCCCAACAAGCCTGCTGAAAAAACAATAGAAACCTGCCCAAAACACAATGTCTACTGGTATGTGATGGATTCTATTGGTGGGATGTTAAATCCTATTGGAAAAATGCCCAAAACACACTACAAAAAGGAATTTTGTAATGGTTTTACTGGAAAAAGCTAATGGTTTATGATGGTATTTTAATGGAAACCCTTAGAATTTCTGTGATGGTTTCTATTGGGCTTCTATTGTTTTTTTTTAGCAGGGAAGTAGCCTATTAAAGTCTGAGGATTAAAGCAATCTCCGATATTGCTGTTTAGAGATTGATAATAGAGGTTTACATTAACTGCTTTGTATCGAAACCAATAAAATAAGTGATTTTATTGTTACAATTGTCTCCTTTGAGACTTACTTATAACCACAAACTGAGCCTAAAAAAGAACAACCACAAGGAAGTCTTATATGTCATTCCTGAAGGATGGGCAAAGCAAGGACATCACTGGCAGATAACTTAGTGAAACAATGCTCTCATGGTATGAGACTTGATGTTTCAAGTGTAACTGCTTTCAAGGTTAACAGGCCTTGGGAGAGTCTAAGGGAGTCATAGAAAACAGGTTTATCAATAGCATGACTTCATTTTAGGTCATTATTATGGGATTCTGAGGAAGACTAAGGTGGATGAGGATGAACCAGCAGTGTACATTTTTGGTAAACGTAGGAGGGCTCATGATGGTATGTTTTTTGTTTATCATTTATCCAATCCAAGAAAATGATTTATTTATTTATATGTTTATTTATGTGTCAAGCTAGGTGATATGCAATCACATTATCTTGTCATTATTCTAAAATACGTTCCATGTGCATTTGTATTAATTTAATTGCTAGCTTGTTTCCCCTTGCCATCTTTGTTATTGCAATTAGCCGCTCTTGGACATTTAAATCCATTTGTTTATTTAATTTAAGGTTCATTGTATCAAGACTAAATGGAGAATACATGCACTTTTTAATATGTCTGTATTTGAATAATTTAATGATTCAATTTCTAAAATATATTTAGATACACACACACACACACACACACACAATTCACATAATATCTACATTTATGTGCATGTTCTTCTACCTGCATCACTGCAATACATTTTATCAGATTTTTAAATAATCTTTTTCAATCATCTTCATTCTTTACTCTCCACATACACTAAACAGTTTGTCTTGTTTTCACCCACAGCCCAATGCACCTATAATTTCACTCATAACACCATGTGGTCACGTGTTTACAGGATGACATTTATGGGCTAAGAGTTTCTCTTAGTTCATTAACCCTTTTGTTTCGTGTATCTGAAGGGAAGAGAACACCCCAGTTCTCTTAATTTGAATACATTAACACGTTTATGGAGCTGCACTCACTGAGAAACACTTTTTCGCTCTCTGCAGGAAGGAAAGTGGAATGACAGCATCTCATTATTTTATCGCCCCTCCCACTGTTGCGTCAGACCGCTGACGCTATGCGCAGTGACCACGCCCCCTGCGTGAGATCTTTCCTCTGAAGTGTCAGCCGCCAAGTGACCATCAAGCCGAAACGCACCTAAAAATGACCGATAAAGGGCTGACGAATGAAGCAGCTGCCACTGCGTGTAAAGAGGGGAACCCCATCACTAAAGTAAGACGCTGCACCTGAGTCCAGAACTAGGGCGAGACCTGTCAATCAAACACGAAGATCGTCGCACATTTCCCTATTCTCCTTTATAACTCTAACTACTGCAGGCAAACTTCGCGATTCATAGCATCTCTTCGATATCGATGTTACTTTACAGCGATTTATGTGCATCTCTGGGTCTCTGTTAGTTTCTCAAATGAGTTTGTAGAGATTGTATGTGTAAGTGCTGTATTGCTGAGTCATATGGATATGAAAATCAATACAGACTTGATTCTTTGTGTAATGCTGATTTATGTACGTTACCAGAATGACCTTTGACATTTTACACAGTTGAAATGTTGACCTGTGGCTCCTCCAGTGTCACAGAGCAATGCCTACATATAAGAGCACTAACAAATTTTCATCATGGAAAACCTAGTAATGTCAGGAATATTCTTGGAAAAGCCATGTTATAAATAATCTTAACATAATTTGTTTAATTTTAACTAAAGAGATCAAATCTATATTAGAGAGCTGTTAATAATCATAATTTGTAACAGCACATCAATAGTTCAGAGCAGAGCTGCTAGAGATTACAGAATGAGATCTTTTGAATATTGCATAACTTGAATTCTATTAATAATGTTAAATAATGCAACTCAAAGATTTGAGACCATTAATAAAACGCTTTTCAAAATGCTCCCCTCCCCCCTCCGTTATGGTCTCAGGCCTTTGGATGCCACTGTTAATCATTTTTCATCACCTTATCAGTTTTATTCTTACCGAAAGTTATTTATGCCACTGCTGTAGGACTTCATGATGCAGCAGACGATGCTGCGAGTTAAGGATCCGGTTAAATCCCTGGATTTCTACACACGCATACTGGGAATGACGTGAGAGAGCTTTTTCTCTACTAGAAATGGGAATTCATTCTTGATATGATTTACTTTAGTTTTAGCCTAATTACTTTGTAATATCTAAATGTGCTGTGTATGTAGAAATGTTTAGACAAAATGCATTTTAGTTCCATTTTTGCAATATAATAAATAGAGGGTTTATCAGTCGAGTACAGTAGTTTGCTGATCTTTGCAATTAAGTATTTTTTAATGTGAATGTTTCGCTGTAGGCTGTTACAGAAGTTTGATTTCCCCTCCATGCGATTCACCCTGTATTTTCTGGGTTATGAGGATAAGAAAGAGATCCCTGCAGATGTGAAGGAGAGGACAGCCTGGACATTCTCCCGTCGAGCCACTATAGAGCTCACACAGTAAGTGTGTGTGTGTGTGCGCTGTAAGGAACAAATTAAAACCTTCCTGGTCTTTAGGTATCAGCATCAGCCAGTTTAGCACTAATCTTCTGCACAGAGTAAAAAAAGCCTTTACCATCCTTACCATGATATGCCAGCCAGGCTCTGTTCTGTGACGTAAGGCCTGAATTATATTGGTGTAGATCCTGTAATATTGAACTTCTAAACAGAAGTCTAAAGTGCGAGGCTGTTTTTATGTGCCATTCTGTATTTCTCATTTGTCTGTTTTTCTTTTGATCAGTAACTGGGGCTCAGAGACGGATGACAGCCAGTCTTACCACAACGGCAACTCGGACCCAAGAGGCTTTGGTAAATATAACATGCGTGACACCATTTCTGTCTGTCATTGTCAGGCTAGACTATATAGCTAACAAATATATACATATATGTAGAAAGAGAGAAATGTACAGTAGACAGATATGTCTACGTACTTTGATCTTTGTGCACTGAACCAGCTTAAAAGGGTGCTTTTTATTAATTTATAGAAACTATAATTTCGGCTAAACAGCAATTAATTTCTAAACTTTTCATGTAATAAATAAAATATACATTATTCCCTGAATATTTTACCTATATTTTAGTTCAAATATTCAGGATGTATTTTCCAAATTTCAGTATTAAACCGCAATATTTACTTGCATTTATTTTAACTAAACATTTTATTGCACTAAAAATGCCACACAGGGACTTCAGTGAACACTTTTGATAAAAAATGCACGCTATTCAAATTCACATTTATTTCCTCTGCCATTTTGGCTACTGAAGTTTAAATCAGAGATGCAAATAAACACTCACATACTTCTGGTTCACCAAACAAAGGAAGGATTGTGAATCCCAAATCATTAGGAAATGTAATGATCAAATAAAAAGCGCATTAAAATCATTGTGACATTCATGATGTTGCGTTATTCTGTATTTTATATTATACATTTTCCATGCATTATTTTATATTGCTTGCAAAATGATTGCGATTATGTGAAAATTTAGTCCTAGATAAAAATATAATGTAATATCTTTATATTACATTATTAACCTAAAATATGAAAAATATAATTTTTTTTCATAGGCCATATTGGAATTGCTGTACCGGATGTCTATGCTGCTTGCAAGCTGTTTGAAGAGAATGGAGTGACCTTTGTAAAAAAGCCTGATGATGGTAATTTCTTTTATGTTATCCTATATGTGATTATTTTAATTACATAGTGTTTCTCCACTCTTTTGTAGTGTCACAGAATTTGCATGTTTGGATGTTTATATTTGCATGTTACTGTGACTATGTTCTCAATAGAATACTATCCTGCTACTCTTACTATTTCTGCATTGTATAGCATATGCACTGTGCACATTTTCTGTATACATGCAATACAAAGACCCCTTTTTTAAATAAACAAAATTGGATTACAAATGCAAAATAACCCTCTTTGATATATTTATTTATTTGTTACTTGCAGGTAAAATGAAGGGCCTGGCCTTTATTCAGGATCCTGATGGTTACTGGATTGAGATTCTCAGCCCTAACAACATGGTGTCCATCACTTCTTAAAGACTTGTTATGCTGTGACCTGATCAGAAGACAATAGTTGTGAAAATCAAGGACAGTTGGGAGATCAGAATGGGGGATTGTTCTGTTACTATGAAGACTGACAATCTTTGACATGACAGCGGCAGTGTGTTAGATCTGGTCGGCTGAATAGAAGATATAACAATATAATTTGACATTTACTTTTTGAAATAATGTCCTCCATAGAGTCTAACCCTAAAAGTTTACAATACTAAAATAAAATATTTTTTGAATTTTTGCAAGTCATTCTAGCCTTAAAACCCTACCTTTTTTTTTGTTAAAATAAAGCAAAGCAAGTATTTTTGTCACTCTTTCGTTGACTGTTTGAAGGAGCCTGTAGTACATTTGTTTCAGGATGCAATATTATGTAGATTTGTACGAGTTAAATTTTTAAAGGAAATGTAGCTGCAAACATACTTTGCATGTCTGAACATGTGGTTTACACTGAACCAGATTTAAGAAGATTAAGCATTCAAACAGCTGACCAGCATTAAAATATTTCTTCAAGCAGAGTTGACTCTCAACAAAAGCTGAGAAACACTTTTGCGTGCTTACAAAATGGGGTTGGTTAAAATGAAGAATCTTGCTGGGCAACAATCCAACCAGTTCCTGTCATAAGTAAGGCAGTTGGTAACATCAGCATTCAACCTTTTGAGAAGCTGTAAGAATGCATTTAGTTATTATAAATCTACAATAAAAATAATTTTAGTGTCTGTCTGCTAGAGCTGTTCAGGTCAAAAAAAAAAGAGTGAGCTGAAATTTAGCTTCTTAATATTGCTGTGAGTTCGCTTACTATTGCATTTTTGTTTAATGCATATTTTAACTTTCAATGATTTGAGCCCCTGTTGAAGACTCCTTATAGCTTCTTTGTGAGTGTAAGAGTACTTTAATTGTCCAATTATATTTCAGGTACTAATTCATCATGTAATTAATAGATATGAAGCATCAGGCCTATATATATTTTAGAGTACAAATTAGGGTTATTATACTCAACTAAATAAACATTAACTGAAATAAACTTACTTTATTTCACATAGTTGCCAATATTTGTTTTCATTTAGACTTGATGTAGGCCTAAAATTCTAAATACTAAAATACTGGTACAAATACATCTAAAAGCTCAAGTAATCGTTTTCCTCAGCACTCAATCGGAGCCATTATTCCTCCTCCGTCCACTAGAGACGCTGCAACATTAACGCGTAACGTACGGAGGACGCCTTAAAAACATCCGGTAGGTGTTTTTGCAGAAGAACAGATGGATTAGTAGCCCTTAACAAATGTGTTTTTAACATATTTTATTTAATGTTAAACACATATTTGGCATACATTCACTGGAATCAAGAGAGTTACCTTCTCGGTGTGCTGTAGCTGGAGACATTGAATCTGTGTTAGTGTGGGTGAGTGTTGTTGGCTTACAGCTGAAGAGTCAGACATATTCTTGTTTTCACGACGATAACATCACCTTTTTTCTAATGCAACACTGCTTTATTTAATTGTTTTTAACGAAAATAGAGCATTACATGTGCTCGTATTATTACTGACACTGAATGATCAGTCCTGGTGTTCGGATTGATGTTTATTTATTTAGTGAATAAACATTTATTAGTGTCAGGACATATAATCGTATTTTTGTTATATTACATATCTATATTATGTTCAGTTCATTTATGTGTTCTTCTTATTGTAAACCGTGTCCCGCATCAGAATGTATACAAATCTGAAACTTGTATTTACCGTGATTGAGGGTTTCAAAATAAGACAAACAAATTAATACAATTTCTTAATATATATGTAACCCTTGACCACAAAACCAGTCATAAGGGTCAATTTTTCGAAATTGAGATTTATAGATCACCTGAAAGCTGAATAAATAAGCTTTCCATTGATGCATGGTTTGTTAGGATCGGACAATATTTGGCCGAGATACAACTATTTGAATAGCTGGAATCTGAGGGTGCAAAAAAATCAAAATATTGAGAAAATCGCCTTTAAAGTTGTTCAAATGAAGTTCTTAGCAATGCATATTACTAATCAAAAATTAAGTTTTGATAGATTTACGGTAGGAGATTTACAAAATATCTTCATGGAACATGATCTCTACTTAATGTCCTAATGATTTTTGGCATTTTGACCCATACAATGTATTTTTGGCTATTGCTACAAATATACCCCAGCGACTTAAGACTGGTTTTGTGGTCCAGGGTCACATATACAGTGCACAGCATAAATGAGTACACCCCCTCTGAATAAATATAAAAGATGTATTTTCTTAATGATCACTAATATTATTCATGGAAAGATGGTAAAATTGAAATGTATTAAACGTATACTGAATAAAAACAACAAAATATATGCCAATATAAGTAAATTAGCCAATTTTGTTTAAATGAAGGATTGCAGAAATGAGTACACCCTAGATTTAATTCAGCAAATGTATAATATTCTAGTACTTAGTATGTCTTTAAGTACTTTAAGTATAGTGCTCTGACCCTCTTGGCACTGAGTGTACAAGTTCATGATAAATTTTCACATCTGTCCTGTTTAACTCCTGGAGGACGACCTTCTTAAATGCTCTGGTCTTTAATGGTGAGTTTTGCTCAGCTCGTCTCTACAGAATCCCCCACAGCTACTCAAGATTGTTAAGACTGAGTGAAATACATGTCCACTGAAGGATTTTCACCTTGGGAGAATGAATATCTTCATTGTCGTGATGAAAAAAATGCCCAATAATGCAGGGAATGAGGGGAGGGTAGCATCTTCTGTTTCAAGTTTTTGTATTGCATCACAGTAGTGTGTGAATTCATGACAGCGTTGATAAAGCACAACTCCCTCACACCTTCAGCACTCACTCATCCCTATATAAGAGCTTTACTACCACTGAACGTCACTGTGGATACCAAGCACTTCTCACTGTACTCCTCCTCTAGCAACACCACAACATTTTGTATTTACCAGAGTATGGATTCCCAGAAGTCTCTATTTTGTAAATATGGGCCTTGGAAGAGGTTAAATGAGTTTATTTTGCTTTGGCTACAGTAGGTAATACTAGTGGTGACAACAACCATGCATGTCACTTCTGCAGGCTGAGTCATACTCTCTGAGATAAAGGGTCACTCTTTTCATAGCTTTTGCCGGCTCTGAGACACTTGCATGTTATTTCTCCTGCTCTTTTTCTAGCAAAAATTCACTCATCACTAAATGAAAACTTAAAGTGAAGACCTGATTATTTCAGGAGTCTTGTCACAAGTCCATTGTTTTTGAATGTCGGTGCTACTTCTGCTATATTTTCACACTTAAAACAATAATTTGGTATTCCTCTTGTACCATTGTCCTCTTTTATGCTAAGAAATAAGTCACCTGGCTGTTCTCTCCCAAGTGGTTCCACTGCTGCCAGCATTAAGTCTGAGTATGATTCATTGGGCTATGTAACACTTTTAATTGTCAGGAAATTACTTGTCTTTAAATGTTTTGGTTCAATATACTTACCTGTTGATCCAAAATATCCTTAAACTTATACAAAAATTTTAATTTACTTTTTTTTTGTTTTATTTAGTAACTTTCAGGAGGGTGTACGCCTTTTTGCAACTCAACATTTTATCACTTTGATAAGAAAATCTTATTTTGCTGAATAATTTTGACATTCTTCTTTGGTAACTGATCAAGCAGGTTTGATGGAACATTATATCTCCATAGAACCCAAACATGTCATCCAAGTAAAGAGTAATTGCTGAATTTGTTAAGGTTTAGAGGGGGTATAGTCTTTTATGCTGTGCACTATATATATATATATAATGAAATAAATTGAAATGTCTTTGTTCTTTATGATTGAGGTGTGAAGGTGTTCTCCAGCAGGGATCATGAGTGACAGTCATCCTTTGCGGCCGATGAG
This sequence comes from Onychostoma macrolepis, assembly GCF_012432095.1. Taxonomy (NCBI): domain Eukaryota; kingdom Metazoa; phylum Chordata; class Actinopteri; order Cypriniformes; family Cyprinidae; genus Onychostoma; species Onychostoma macrolepis. The sequence goes on along the minus strand of NC_081167.1, from coordinate 27,373,123 downwards.
CTCCGCGTCTGAGATCGACCACCTCCATCTCCTGTCAGAGCAGCTCGGCGCTTTAGTTCCCGGTGAAGAGTACAGCGATGTTACCTTCGTGGTGGAGGAGAAGCGATTTCCTGCACACAGAGTCATTTTAGCGGCCCGCTGCCAGTATTTCAGGTTCGTCTTCAAGAGATGTTACATGTCTATTGGGGTGTTTCTTGAGTGAAATCACTTATAATAGGAACAGAGTCCATTAGGTACCATGATCGTGAAGCCGGATCATTCTATGAAACACATGCCTTTTCTATTTTTTTGTGCAGTTTTAAACATTCAGAGAAATAATGCGGCAAAAGTGATGCAATAATTTGTTAAAAATTGCATTGGGTCATCTGATGCTAAACTAATAGATTTTGGTAACAATAAGATCCCATTATTTAATGGTGTATTAACTAATATTTACAAACAATGACCAATACATTTGATACGGTATTTATTCATCTTTGGTAATGTTAAGTAATATAAATATAACTAGTTCATTTTAGCTCAGGTCCATTAAATAATTTTACAGATTTTAATTTTAAAATTAAGAAATGTTTAAATTAACATTATCTAAGATTAATAAATGCTTTAGAAGTATTTCTCATTGTTAGTCCATGTTAACTAATGTAGTTAACAAATCTTTACAAACTTACAAAATTGTTGTAAAGTATTACCTAAATTTATGTATGCATTAGATATAATCGATTCAGAAAGCTAACAGAATTATTTTTTCACCAGTTTATCTTCTTAGAAAAAGAATTTAATGCTGATATTCCTACAAAATCCACAAGTTTTATGTTTTCTACACAAAATCACAAAAGAAAAATGAAACAAAAGTCATTTTGTTACACATGTTAATGAGACACACATTTCGAGGCAGTTCAGTTTAATAACAGTGTCAGTGTTACAAAGAGATGCCCATTTTGTAGTTTGTTTATTTCTTGTTGATTAAAAAAAGTCTTCATTCATTTCAACCTCTTTTTCTATGTCTTTCGTTCTGACTCCTCAGGGCTCTACTGTATGGGGGACTGAAAGAGTCCCGGGACCAGGCGGAGGTTCGGTTGGAGGAAACACGTGCCGAGGCTTTTTCCATGTTGTTGCGGTACCTGTACACGGGCCGAGCCACCCTGAGTGAAGCCAAAGAAGAGACTCTGTTAGATTTCCTGGGGCTGGCGCACCGCTACGACCTCCAACCACTAGAGGGCTCCATATGCGAGTTCCTCCGCACTTTATTGAGCACGCGAAATGTCTGTCTGGTGTTTGATGTGGCTAGTCTGTACTGTCTGAATGGGCTGGCCGAGGCCTGCATGGCCTACATGGACCGTAACGCCACTGAAGTGTTGAAGTCAGATGGCTTTCTCACGCTTTCAAAGGTGAGTTATAGAAAATTTGATGGTAACACTGTATTTTAAGGTGTCCTTGTTACATGTACTTACTATTATATTAACAATAAATTATGCATATTTACATGCAAGTAACTCTGTAAGCCAAACCCTAATCCTAACTCTAACTGTATAGTAAGTACATGTAGTTAATTAATATTACTCAGTACTTAAATGTATAATTACACTGTAAGAAGGACACCTTAAAATAAAGTGTAACCAATTTGACAATTTTAAAGCATAATAATTAAGTTGGCTTGAGAGAGCCAACTTACTGATTTACTATTACTATTAGCAACATGCTAATCATGCTAACAACATACTAATCATATTAGAAACATTGGCTGTATCCGAAATCGCCCCCTATACCCTCAAATAGGCACTATTTGAGGAGACAGCCATTTTTAGTGGTGTCTGAAACCATAGTGGACGTTCTCAAGTGCACTCATTCAATCCCACAATGCACTGCAAGAACAAGTGTACAACCAATGTACACTCAACGGCTAGAGATAACCCATAATGCACTGCGAGAGTCGCACGCATGAAATCCTGCGTCTCGCCAGAAGATGGCGCCCGCAGCTGAATCATCTATTCATTCATTTTAAAAGCTCACGTCCACGGCGTAATACAGCGTTATACAACACAGGTACAAATTCATTGTAAATTGACTATTAAATTGTTTAACTAGGGTTATACATAATTTCCATGACAGAGTTCAAGATAAATTCTTTAATCTTACTACTGGAGCTGCCCTTTCAAATGATTATTAAACAGCAAGCAAAGCGGCAGTCCTTCCGGTGCACTCAGTGTCCGAATTCACTCACTCGTTTTCATTCACTCCTTCAAGTGAACTGTATGAGTGGACCAATGTAGATAATAGTGAATGAGGGTATAGGGGCGATTTCGGATACAGCCATGCTATCAGCACTTCAATCCTGCTAACAGCATGTTATTCATGCTAAAAACATGTTAGCAACACGCTAATCGTGCTAAAAACATGCTATCAACATGTTAAAAACATGTTAGCAACATGCTAATCGTGCTAGAAACACCTTAGCAACATGCTAATCATTCTAGAAACATGCTAACAATATACTAACATGTTAACAACATGCTAATCATGTTTGCAACAATCTAGCAACATGCTAATCATTCTAAAAACATGTTAACAACATGTTAATCACGCTAACATGTTACCCACATGCTAATCATGTCTCTTTAAGACAAGTCATGTCACTCGGCGGCCATCTTTGAAACGCCTCTCGGGCATCCAAGTGCAGCTCCTATCTCTTTGAATGGGGAAACATCAAATTCTCCAAAACTGTTCACTAAGCTTACGATTAAATTTCATATTTGAAATCACCAAAGAAATCTGACAACAACTGTATCACAAATGTTGTTTCTTTTGCTCAAATAGCGTTATAAAAAGCTTATTTCTCAGGCTAGATCAGCCAGTGCGCATGCGCAGTCCTGAGCGCACGTGTCAGAGCGCTGACTGTTTCTATAGCAACCGGGACTTCTAATGGCAGCTGCAGTGACGCACAGACTTTACTGATTAGTGATTGGCTCTTGCATTCAGAAGGCGGGGCTTCCTGCGATTGATCGGCCATATTGAGCGTTGCATTTTTCCCCATTCAAAACTATACGAGTGACACATCTTGGGTATTCTATAGTCTTTGAACAACATGCTAATCACGTTAAAGACATGTTAACAACATGCAATCAACATCTGTCTAATTTATAAACTTTCAAACTTCAAGCTTTTACAACTGCTTCAAACTGTCAGTATAGGCTTTCTCAAGCCAACTTCAAGGTTTTTGTCTAGTTAAGATGAAAACATAATCTGTCTGTTTCCTCATTTTCCTCTTTGCAGTCTGCCCTGTTGACCGTGGTGAGGAGAGATTCCTTCGCTGCAAGTGAGAGGGAGATATTTCAGGCCCTCTGTCGCTGGTGTCACCACAACGGCGATGGCCCAGAGGCGAAGGAAGTGATGTCAGCAGTGCGACTGCCCCTGATGACCCTCTCTGAAATGCTGAATGTGGTTCGTCCCTCGGGCCTCCTGAGCCCAGACGACCTGCTAGATGCCATACAGACCCGCTCGGAGAGCAGAGACATGGACCTTAACTACCGCGGCATGCTCAGTGCGTTTACTTCCCTCTGCTTATCAGTCTGTAGATGCATGGGTCAAAAACGAGACATCCCAGTTTGGTGTCTGCATCAAATTAAATTACAAAAGTGATTATATACACATAGAAACACATTAAATGCAAGTAAAGTGTCTGCTTTATTGTTTCAAATAATATTTATGAAAATAAAATGTCAAAATATGGGTGAAATAATATTCCGTGATAGACATATTTATTTAAAAATTCTGACCTGTGCTTATTAAATGTAGTACTTTATTTTAAGGACCAATTCTCAATGTTAACAAGCGTACATATTAGAAGTATGTTGGCTATTTATTAGTACTTATAAAGCACATATGAATGCCTTATTTTACGTATCTGACCCTATTTTAGATCTTTAATCAACCCCATACATAAACGTAACAACTTCCTTTCTAACTATTAATGAGCAACAAATTAGGAGTTTTTTGAGGCAAATATCGTAGTTAATAGTGAGAATTGGACCCGTGTTGAGGTGGCTGCACTGTGTCGAGTCTTTTAATGACATCTAATGATTCTGGTTCTAAATATGCCTAAAAAGAGTATGGTTTTTTTGTTATATGAACTATTGTTATTCTGAATGTCCTTTTAGTGGGTGCCTTCTGTAAATCATGATAAAAATGTATGATAGTCATTATTTTTTTGCTCAGAAAAAAATAAAATGATACAGGACACATTCTAATGTACGGGAAAGAAACTAAATGTTGTGTGTTTTGATACTTGAGGTGGCAAGTGCTCTGATAGAGCCGAACATGTTTCAGCTGAGTCAGATCCCGAGGCAGAAGAAATTGAAACGATTACAAGAGTCTGTTTCGGTGTGATAAAATGTTTCCACTGCTGTGCTCTGTGTGTTGTAGTCCCAGAGGAGAACATTGCCACTATGAAACACGGTGCTGTGGTGGTGAAGGGTGAGATGAAGTCTGCTCTGCTGGATGGAGACACGCAGAACTATGATCTGGACCACGGCTTCTCAAGACACCCCATAGAAGAAGAGGGACGAGCCGCTGGCATCCAGGTCCGCTTGGGTCAACCCTCCATCATCAACCACCTACGTCTGCTGCTGTGGGACAAGGACAGCAGGTAATGCAACATTAATGGGTTAGTTCACTCACAAAAATGAAATTTTTCATATAATGAAAGGGAATGAGAATAGATGCTGATGAGCTCCAGAAGGCCAAAAACTATATGAACCATAAAAGTAGCTATATGAGATATGATAGCTCGCAACGTCGTCTTGTGGCTCATTTTAAATATATACAATATCCTTACTAAACTTTTTGTTACATATTTGTTATATTGTCATATGTGGTCTTTCTTGCCCGTAGGTCATACTCGTACTATATCGAGGTGTCTATGGATGAGCTGGACTGGGTGCGTGTGGTGGATCACTCCAAGTTCCTGTGCCGCTCCTGGCAGCATCTTTATTTCCCAGCACGAGTCTGCAGGTAGAACTCGTTACACAAAACCGACTGGGCTTTGTTTATCTTTGAAAAAAATTATTTTGTCATACTACTTCCTCTGTTGAAAACATCAAGACTCAATTAGATTAAAATTAAGGCAAGGCTAAAAAAAACAGTTCGCAGTTGCAAATCAATATTTTTTCCATCAAATTTATTTCTTGCCCACTGATATAAAAATGCCAAAAGTAATATTTTTGTATTTACACTAGTGTGTATAATATAAAAGTAGCTGTTCCTGCATTTAAGAAGTGTTTTTAATAGATGCAACTGAAATGACACACAGAAATGTCTAATTCCACTAAATTCGTTACTGTTCAACGATTTGGGGTCTGTAAGATTGTTTTGTATGTTGAAAAAAAGTCTCTAATTCTCCCAAATGCCGCATTTATGTGATCAAATATACAGTAAAACAGTCATATTGTGAAATATTATTACAATACACCATACCAGTTTCGATGTATTTTAAAACGTAATTTATTCTTGTGATGAAAAGCTGAATTTTCAGCATAATTAGTCTTCAGTGTCACATGGAACATTTCTAATTATTATCAATGTTGAACAATTGAATTTTTACGGATTCTTTGATAAATAGAAAGTTCAAAGAAACAACATTTATTTGAAATATAAATCTTTTGTAACACTTTAAAAGCCTTTATTGTTGAATTGACTGCATCCTTGCTGAATAAATGCACAAATATTCAAAAAAAAAAAATCTTAGCAAAAAATCTGACCCCAAAGCTATGAAAGGTAGATTAGTTATTACCAGTATGTTTTAGAATTATTTGTTTATATAATACTTACATGCTGAGCAAACCTTGTACATGATGTACAATTTATATTAACATTTTTGTTGTAAGTCAATCAAATACAAATGATCGTTACAAAATATTGTATGTACATTTATTATTTTCATAAAATCTGCAAAGTTGTGATGTTGGATTTAAAAAAAAAAAAAGCAAATAGAAGAAGTTTGAGTGGTCAAACCCAAAACTTGGTATCTCTGAAAAGTTTAGGATGTCCCATGTGGCATGTATGGTCTCAAATAAATTTACTTCAAACAAATATCCACTGCAGAGAACAGAAATGAATTACTGTAAGATGTTAGATGTTATACTAACTGATGTCTATGTTTGTGAACATTTCTGTTTTGCTTTTTTGTGAATGCAGGTTTATTCGTGTTGTGGGGACACATAACACTGTCAACAAAGTGTTTCACTTGGTGGCTCTGGAGTGCATGTACACACAGCGACCTTTCACGTTAGAGAAAGGCATACTGGGTAATGCAGTTTTCCTAATTTCAGGAAGTTACACATCAGCTCGGCTCCTGAAACTCATCCCATGTCTCCCTGCAGTTCCCACAGAGAACATTGCGACTGTGCAGGCATGTGCGAGTGTGATTGAGGGTGTGAGTCGCAGCAGAAACGCCCTGCTGAATGGGGACACCAGCCACTATGATTGGGACTCGGGGTACACCTGCCACCAGCTGGGCTCTGGAGCCATCGTTATCCAGCTCGCTCAGCCATACGTGCTGGGCTCAATGCGGTACGAGAGCTCATGTTCAGGGTTCAGTAGAAGTTAAAGGTTATGATTCCGTATGAATTTCTTCTGTGGAACTTAAAAAGTAATGTTTAGATGATAATAAATTAAACTTACGGACTCTGTCCAGTTCAAAACATTACTTAAAAGTATCATAAAAGTAGTCCATATGACTTACACGAAACAATAGGGCATGAAACAAACTGAAATTGAATCAGTTGTTTTCCAAAAACCTGCTCTGCCACACATTTGAAATCGTAATATAATAATAAAAGTGGATACAAAAGCAGCTACAATGGAAGTAAATGGAAGAAAACAGGGCGGGGTAATAAACCACACTGTTTCAGAAGTGTAGCCGAAAACATAGCCACAAGACATGTTAACACAAGGGAGACTAAAATGATTTGTAATAATTTATACAACATCTAGAAAAGTAAGCAAAAGTAAAAAAAAAAAATATATATATATATATATACATATTTTTTTTTTAAATAAACTAAAATTCAACTTCAAATCAAACCTGTTGTATTTTTATTTTACTTTGCACAGTTCTTTCTACACATCATGATTTAGAGGAATAGTTTTGTGTTATACCCATGTTTCAGAACCCAAAACATTCCTTCAAGTTGGATTCACCCTCATTATGCCTTTCAATCATTAAAACATACTGACTCTGTGTTTATAGGTTGCTGTTATGGGACTGTGATGAGAGGAGCTATAGTTATTACGTGGAGTTGTCCACAAACCAGCAACATTGGGTGAGAGTTGTAGACCGCACTAAGGTGGCGTGCAGGTCAGTAAATTATGTTTTTATTATCTCATTATTTGCTTGCATTCCCCAGTGTTTACATATAATTGTAAGTTAGTTATTGCATGTAATTCTTACAGGTCGTGGCAGACTCTGACGTTTGACAGACAGTCTGCATCCTTTATTCGTATCGTAGGAACTCACAACACAGCTAATGAGGTGAGTGATCACTCTGAACACTCTCACATGATGTTCTGTGACTCTATCCAGCTTCACATTAAAGGAGAAGTTCGCCCAAAAACTTTACCCTCATGCTATGCAAAATGTAAATGAGTTTGTTTTTTCATGGGAACAGATTTGGAGAAATATAGCATTACATCACTTAATCACCAAAGGATCCTCTGCAGTGAATGGGTGCCGTCAGAATGAGAGTCTAAACAGCTGATAAAAACATCACAATAATCCACAAGTAACCCACACATGACTCCAGTCCATCAATTAACGTCTTGTGAAGTGAAAAGCTGCATGTTTGTAAGAATCAAATATATCCTTAAAGTGTTTTGAACCTGTTATCCTTACATCAAAATCTACCGACATATTTGTTTAGATTTTTTTCCGACTGTTTTCAGTGCTTGATCTGTGCATATTTCTCTCCTGATTCAGACGTGAGAACTTTTTAAGTAGTGAAAGCAATATTAACAGTTTAAAGTAAAAAAAGCTTTTATTGATATGTTTTTTAAAAACACACAGCTTTTCACTTCACAAGACATTAATGGATGGACTGGAGAGGTGTGTATTACTTGTGGATTATAGTGTTTTTATCAGCTTAAACTCTCATTCTGACGGCACCCATTCACTGCAGAGGTAAGCAAGTGATATAATGTTTTGCCAAATCTGTTCAGATGCAGAAACAATCTTATCTGCGTCTTGGATGACCTGAGGGGAATTTTCAGCAAATTAAAATTTTTGTGTGAACTATTCCCATAATGTTGCATTCATCAAATTATATTGAGAACCATGAATTCAGTCATATTGCAGATCAAATTACACATGCAGTATTTGTCAAAATAATCACATTTTTGATGAAACACTGCAGCCCTAATGCAGTTTTCCCTCATGCTGTCTCCACTAGGTGTTCCACTGCGTTCACTTTGAGTGCCCCGCACAGGCAGACATGGTTGTTAAAGAAGGAAGTCCTGGACCAGATCAGCCCAAACCAGAATGCAGCTCCCAGAACTCAGATACACAGAGCCTGATGTCCCAAAAACCCTCCACATCTCCACACACATAAGCTATGGATGATTTCTCCATGCTGCTCACTTGAATTAAGTATGACAAGACACACTTGAGATGCTCAACTTAAAAGGCTGTTCTCAAGGTTATGTGCTGCTAAAGAAAGAACTATTTATATTTATGAGAAAATACTTGGGCTGAATGTAACATGATGGTGAATATGACTGTCACATGCACTTGTTTTATTATGTTCAGATCACTATAAAAACCATAGTAATAAAAGTATTAAAGACCTAATGTTTTTGCGATACGGTCTCATGCATTCATTAGACATCTAACCATTGTTTAATATAGAGAAGTACACAACAATCCAGGTTAAAATTAAAAATTTAAATCACCATGAACTGCATAGTCTTGAATGCATTTACTTTGAACAGTTTTGTTCATGTTTTTTATGTTGGAATCAAACCAACTTCTGCCAAAAGACAGTTTGCACTGAAAAAATGTAGAGTTTGATTGGACGTGCAGTCTTTGACGTCAGCAACAAAAGATATGAGTGTTTTCTCTTCCCTTTTTTAAAGTTGCAAAGTCTTTTTTTTATTATTTTGCCATCTTCACTAATATAAAAAGCAATATTATGTAGTTGCATTCTGTTATTTGCATTTAGCATTGTTTTGTTTTTATTCCTTGCTCTCTCTGAACCACATTAGTACAGACTTGGGTTTGAACCCACCGAATAAGAATCACTGGCTCTGTTCAGGATGCTCACAAATGAATATGAGTTTTGTTATAATGCAATCTAGAATTGTGCTGATTTATTGTCAGGTGATGGTGAGAAACACAGAGACAATGAAAGAGCTCGAGACTCTTTAGTCAAATCATATATTAACATGCTTCCCTCTCTGAGGGCATCTAATAAATACTGAGTTTCAATCAGACACAGAAGGGTGACTGACACCATAATGCCACCTTCATTAAGCAACCAGGAACAGACGCACCCTATCAAACTTCCTCGTCGCAATCAAGAGACTTCCCCAAGGGCTGGAGAAAGACAGAGACAGGCATACAGGGAGTGTGGGACTTGCTTAACCCTATAAAACCTACTGTATTACATTTGATATGCAAGTTGCTTAGGCCTCTAAATTATCGACTGGATCAAAACTTTCAAAAACATATTGTGCACAGTCTTCTAGTTGCATTCTGTTATATGTTATTTCAATGCTTTTTAACAAGTAAAAGGCCTTTTAGTATAATTGTATATAAAAAAAAATACAATCTTGCATCAGCATGTGTCAGCCGTGAAACCTTTAATGATTTTAATAGTTAATATAACAATAAATTGTTAGTAATATTTAAAAATGAACATTTACTGGGCTGAAAGAACTAAGCTTTACTTAATTATGCATCATTTATTAGAAAATTGAAGTTAAAATGTATCAGATATGATACATCAGGCTTTTACATGTTCATCAGTTATCATTGTATCATATGATTAGAAACTACAGAACTTTGTTCATGAAACTAAGCAGTTAAATATAATCTTACTAAGACATTATTTGACTGATATATTTCTATGCATTTTATGTAGTCTGTTATACTGTTATTAAAATATAATTAATTTACAAACGATCAGAATTTAATCTAACGATTGACCATGTAAATAACTACATTGCCACCAAATTGCACAGTTTTGCTCAGTTTGGGCCTCTGAATAAATTTGAGGTGTTTTACGCCATGAAAGCCTGACTTATAAAATACAAAGATACAAAACATAAAACATGCAATTTTTTTCAGATTTTTAAAAATATATATATTTTGTCTAAAGATAAATAAACATAAATTCAAATAAAAAATAAATTGTTTTACCATTACATTTGTATAACAAATTTACTTGTACCGCATTCAATTCCGATTCGTTCACTTAAAAGATTCGATTCATTTGCAAACGAATCGCGTAACGATTTAACGTCAAGATGGGCAGGCTGTGACATGTCCTCATCCTTAAAAACAACGAACAGAATTATACAAGGTAAAGGATAATATAACCCACACTAAACATATGTTCACGTTAAGGATAAACGTGGTTTGTGTCGACTAAATTGTCGATCGTTAATTATACGAAAAAATCGAAATTGAAGATACGTTCACACAGCGACAGAAAACCGACCGAGTGCTAAATACGGCCATGTTCATAAACATTTAACGTATGTAATACTGAAAACCACATTTTATAACAAATGACTTAAATTTGAGATCGAGTTTGTGCTGTGTGAACTAAAGCGCAGTCGATATCTAACGTTAGTCGGCTCAAGCGCGCGCTTCGCGGGTTATTATCTTCTGAATAATGGCTCTTAACAGTTGAATTGTGAAGAATGAGATAAAACTCCAGGTAAGTTGTTGACACAGATCTGAGAGGCTGAAGAAATTATTTTAGATATTGTTTAAATTCAGTGTTTGATTTTACGGACGTATCTGTTTAGGCCAACTTTTATTTGCTAAAGTATTTTTAGTTTTGGTCGCCATTTGATGTCTAATGCAACATTTGCAGGGTTTCTTTAAAAGTCTTAATTCGCCTTTTCACAAATTAAGGCTTCAAAAGTCTTAATTTGTGAAAAGAAACTATTATGCTTGGTTTCACAGACAAGGCTTAAGCCTAGTAGTCCAAGACTAAAATGTATGTTAAGCGGTTTTAACTGAAAGCAACTTGCACTAGTGATGTTGATTTTGATCAAGATGCACACCAGTAATGTTTTGTTCAAAAGCACATAAAAAAATAGAAACCTACGTAAATGTCCTAAATAAATTCTAATCCTGGCTTAATCTAAGACGATAAATATTGCATGAATTAAAAAAAATATTTTTTTTTTTTTGAAACTGAACAAAGGTGAAAAACAAGTACACTTCCATAATGTACTTGAAGTGCTCTATTTTCGCGCACTAATTTTGTACTTAATATACTAAAAATGATGCTTTAGTACTTCTTAAGGTCAATTTAAGATCATCTAAGTGTACTCAACTGTGCTATTTTGAGACACCATGAATATGAACTAAAATGCACTTTTAACATATGATCTTTGTATTTAAAAAATGTATTTAGTTACCACTTGTAGTACACTTGAACCCATCTTTCATGCACTAGTACACTCAAGTCTACTACAAGTGGTAGCTAAATACATTTTTTAAATACAAAGATAGTATGTTAAAAGTGCATTTTAGTTCATATTCATGGTGTTTCAAAATAGCACAGTTGAGTACACTTAGATGACCTTAAGTTGACCTTAAGAAGTACTAAAGCATCATTTTTAGTATATTAAGTACAAAATTAGTGCGCGAAAATAGAGCACTTCAAGTACATTATGGAAGTGTACTTGTTTTTCACCTGGGTGACCTGGCTTCAGTTGCATAAACTTAGACACCATGTTAAGACTGTGTCTTAACAACTAGTTTGACCAACTAGCAGTTGGCAAGGAGTAATCAGTCTTACTTTTCCAATACAAATTAGACCAATCTACCTTCTTAAAAACTGAATTAAAAAAGTTATGACCAGTCTTGAAGAAAAAAAAATTAGGTGACTAACTTTTTAAGACTAGTCTAAACAGTTTATGCAACCAGCCCCAGATCTTATGCTTCAAACAAGAACTTACACTGTCAGTGGGGAATGAAAACTTGTTTGAATTAAGTCGATTTTTTTTTCTGAGCCCTTGGCAGTTGTTTGTTTCTGTTTTAATCAAACTGAATTAATTTGGATCAGTTTGCCAGAAACAAAAAATACTTTTTATCTTATGTTCACTGAAACATAAGTGCAGTAGCCACAAAATGACTTTGACTGGTTTCCAGTTACATCATCACACAGCGGTTTCTTTCTCATGACATGGAGGTTGAAACCAGTTTAAAAACCACTGAATGCAACAATATATTTTTACTTCAATGTACATGTAAATGGCCACCTAACGAATATGACTAGTTTCCAGTTACACCATTAGTGTGTCATGGTTGCAGGGTCATGATATGGAGGTTTCCGTAGTGTAGTGGTTATCACGTTCGCCTAACACGCGAAAGGTCCCCGGTTCGAAACCGGGCGGAAACACATTATTGTTATTATTTTTTATTATTACCGAGTTTAACACAAGCTCATGAACGTGAACGTATAAGATCTGTGTAAAATTTATCTTAAAGACTTATGCTGAATTCAGAACAGCATACTAGCACACTGCTGTGGTAGAAAGATAATAAGAGTAGTATGCTAGCATGCGGTACTGGATTAGCTTTAGCCCCCACAAAGCTTTTCTTTAACTTCATAATACTAAAAATGCTTATTTTTCCATTAAATGGCCTATTGTACTGTGTATTTATCTATGGTAAATATATATTAAGTGTCATTATCTTCATGTTTTTGACTCACACTAATAAAATAACTATTTTTACAAAATTCAAAGAGAGAAACACATGAGTATTTTTAATATTTTTCAACAGAGAAAAGCCTTGTGAGAAGTGATGGGAGCAAATGGTCCATGGCCAAAAGATCTAAACGACTCTTATTCTCAAAACATTTACCACAGTTGTGAGTACAGTTGCAAGCTTCAAATTATAGTAGCCTCAAAAACTAGTTATTACTAATAGAACAAAAATTAAGAAATTAAAGTTTTCTTTATAAAACAGCCAAATGTTGTTATTAAATCTAGGTTGGCTGAGAAAACTTTTATTAGACAGTTTTATTTTGGAATATTACCATAGATCTTACATGTAAGTTTCCGTAGTGTAGTGGTTATCACGTTCGCCTCACACGCGAAAGGTCCCCGGTTCGAAACCGGGCGGAAACATCATTTTTGTTTTACATCCCTGAATTGTTCTGTTCTTTCTCATTTATGCTATAGTCTTGAATTTTATTTTATTTTTTGGATTTTCAAAGGCCTGCACAGTAAATTAAAAACTTCTGCGTTTATAGTGATTGTAAAACTCAACTAATCCTCCACAAGATGGCGCAATAGAACCAGTAATGTTGGGTAGTCTTGCACTCATCAGCAGTCTGGTTCTTACACAGTGTTGATCTTTCAAAGACATAACAGTTATTCTTGAATACATAGTGGTCTTGCCCTCCTAACCTCTATCTCGCGCTCTCACTGCTATCTATCTCATTATTATCCCTTCACTCCTCCTGTTTTAACATCTCTCTTTCCTTCCATTGCGTTTGCCGAAGGTTTTTCTCGGTATTCCCTTTGATCTTCCTTCTTCTTCCCATGCCCTGTAGAAGCTCTAATAAGACTCTTGCTTTGGCTCTTCATGACCTGTCAGCCACAGTCAAATTCACGTGACCAGACGTGGACGTGTTCTGTCCACCTCCATTTGTTTTTTTCCTTCTTTTGGTATTTGCACGCGGAGAGAAACAGTCTCCGTGGCTGCTGCAGCCGTCTTGTTTGCCTTCTGTAGTTTCTGGCAGTTTAGCAGCACTTTGATCAATGGATTGAGCGATGGTAGATCGGCCCGCCCTGATGCTAGCTGGGTCGCTCCGCTGATACGCTGTGCCACAGAGTCTGCAGTCTGTTTATTTGCACCGATGGAACCAAACATCTCAGTGTGCCAGCAAAACTCAATATATCTCATTAAGGGGCCAAGCAGTCAAAGTTTGATACATTACAGGAGTAGTTCACCCAAAAATGAAAATTTGCTCAATAGTTACTCACCCTTTGGCCATCCATGTAGATGAGTTTGTTTCTTCATCAGAACAGATTTGGAGAAATGTAGCATTACATCACTTGCTCACCAATGGAGCCTCTGCAGTGAATGGGTGCCGTCAGAGTGAGAGTCCAAACAGCTGATAAAAACATCACAATAATCCACAAGTAATCCACACCACTCCAGTCCATCAATTAATATCGTGTGAAATTTATAAGAAGCTATTTCCATCATTAAGGCATTTTAACTCCAAACCGTTGCTTCTGGCTAAAATACAAGTCCATAATATTGCTTTCTCAAGTGAAAATGCTTAATGTCTCCAAATTTGTTCCTGTGAAGAAACAAACTAATTTACATCTTGGATGGCCTGCAGGTGAGTACATTTTCAGCAAATTTTCATTTATTTTAACACATTTGCATGTAATAAATTTGATGGCAAGCGTGCCACAGGAGAAAACATGTATTTTCTTTAATCTGCTATTGGGTTGTGCTTCCTTTAGTCACTGTGATTGGGGTGTTCAGAGAAAACAGTGTACTGAAAAAAGCTGTTAAATTTCTTACTTTATTTTATTTAGCCTATTTATTAATTTTTGATGATGCTGAAAAGTCAGCTTTGCATCACAGGGTTAAATTACATGCCTGGTCAATATATATTCAAATTCAAAACCATTTGAAATTAATTCACAATATTATTGTTTTTACTATATTTTTGATCAAATAAATGCAGTATAAGAGACCTTAAAGGGCTCAAACGGCAGACGGCAAAACTGTAGCGCACGCTTCTAATAAACAACAGATATTGTGCTTTGGTGTGGACACTAACATAGTTATCTTTATAGTTATCGTTATTGTTGTGAACAGGCCTTTATACTTTTATAAAAAAAAGTTTTTTATTTATTGAAAAACTACTTTGCACACTTAGTCTAGTTAGGTTATGATTAACATAGTGCTGAACACCCCACACCACAACCCCATAACACATTACTGTAGACATTACATTACTGCAACAAGAGTCCAATCCAGTTATAACCAGATTAATCTTTCTTATAAGAGGGCTGCTTTCTGTTATCCTATCCACAGCCCTATAAACACTGAAACACTTGTCAATAAAGCCCTTGCTCTTTCTTGGGAAGGAATTAAAGGATAAGAGAAGCACTCGTTTATGGAGAGACATGCACACATAAAGATTTCCCATGAAATCCATGGCTGTTTGTATCTTAAACATCCCTCTTCTGAAATTGGCCCTCATGAATCAAGCAGCTGTATTGACATGCTGAGTTTCTAGCAGCACATGTGCTAGGTAGAGATGTTCCGATACCCTTTTTCCCTTCCCGATACCGATTCCGATACCTAGGCTCAGGGTATCGGCCGATACTGAGTACTGATCCGATACCTGGGTGTGTATCTGGTTATACAGCTGTATGTACTACTAGATCTGTATAGATACAATTATTTTATGGTGTGCTTCACCATAGATAGATAGATAGATAGATAGTCTGGCGAGTAAACAAAAAAATATAATATATAATGTTTGGAAAATGGCATTCCATTTTTAAAATCTATTTAAATATCTAAAAGTACACTCTTAACATCAGTCAGTGAAGCATTATAAATGTATTATGATAATCGAGTATTATTTAATGATATAACTTTAGCAATTAGAATTAAAACTTGGTAACCATGAATACAGTCATTTTAACTGAACTGGTGGTGGTGCTTTTTGGTCATTCAGTGTTTCTCTGAAAATGGGGAAACTATCAATAATACTGATAAGATAATAATCATACTATGAATTCTACTAAGAACAATATAAAACGCACTAAGGATTAACGAGCTGCTGGATTCATGAATATTAATCACGTTGTTCATGTCATTGAACTGATTTGCTGAAATCAAAACAGGGACGATTATAGGTGAGCGCCAGCCAATGAGATTGTCGCTTGCGCATTAGCTCTGCCTACTACCGGAGAACCGGCAGTTCTTAAAAGCTCAAGAATTCCAAAGGAACTCCGTTATTCTGACAGGAAAATACAACAAAGAATATCGTTTACATACCAAGCAGAATTGACGTGCTACATAAGACTCTCTCTCTCTCTCTCTTTGCATGTGAGGAAAAAAAGCAAAGCTCACACTAGAGCTTACGGTACGTCAAATACAGGTGCGCTGCGCATTCATTCAGATGAACTGAAAAATAGCCCAGATCGCTTGACGGAGAGTGAAACTCTGAAGCGCTTGGTCAGAGTGTTCAGCGAGTGACAATATATCTGTGCTAAACTTATACATAGCCTCCAACTCACACACTGGCGAGTAAAATCTGAGCATTTATTAGCCAGTGGCTAATATTATACACTATTTAGTCGCCCAGGGTGAAGATTTAGTCGCATATGTGAGTGATTTACTGGCAATGTGCTACCACGTTTGTATTTATTCTTTGCTGCTCTAAATAGTGGTTGCTCGTGTACAACTTCCTGTGTTTGCATTCTGAGCAGCGAAGAAGAATTGATTTCCGATTTGCAGCGTTAAGCAAAGCTAGCGGGCATAACTATAGATCTTGTTTAAGAATGGTATCGGATCGGTACATGGATTCAAGTACTCGCCGATACCGATGCCAGATTTTTTTGTGGTATCGGTGGAATTTCCGATACTAGTATCGGAATCGGAACAACCCTAGTGCTAGGGCTGCTCGATTATGACAAAAATCATAATTACGATTATTAGTGGGCCATATAACCAAAAAAAAAAAAATAAATAATTTAATGCAAATCTAAAGTATTCAGTTTACAGCTATAGAAACTGAATAATCAAATGTAAAATAAAACAGCATAGTCTTCACTGTAAGAATTAAACTTCCTTTGTTTCTTATTAAAGCTATAAAAGACCTTCTGTGAAGAGCAGTGATTTTTCTCTTTGTCTTTTGTTGTTTGATTAATATTAAGCACACAGTCGGAGCAGGAATAAAGCCCGCTGTCACTTTAAGAGCGACACGGATCCAATTTACACGCGTTTTTTCAGTCTCATCTGTTTACATTCATTTATTACATAACCGACAAGGGTTTACGTTAATAATCACTAAGCGCCGCATTTTGACACATTTTTGCATGTATTTGACTGTTTAGGCGCTAAAAGATGACTTTACATGTCCGTGCTCTGCTCCGAGCACATACACAGATATTTGCACATGAAAATGGAGTTTTATGGAAAGGGGGCGGAATGGGGCGCAAAAATAATTTTATCTCGATTATTGTATTTTCATAATCGTTGGAGGCCGAAATCGAAAACTGAATTTCGATTAATTGCAC
The DNA here is from genome assembly GCF_012432095.1 of Onychostoma macrolepis. Lineage (NCBI taxonomy): Eukaryota > Metazoa > Chordata > Actinopteri > Cypriniformes > Cyprinidae > Onychostoma > Onychostoma macrolepis. The sequence goes on along the minus strand of NC_081167.1, from coordinate 27,355,612 downwards.
AGCCCTAACGTGCCACATTTTCTTTCGTTTTTATAATAGTGTTTTTTTTTTAATTATTATTAAGAATATCTATCTGTATATCTATGTCTGTCCGTCCATTCGTCCATCCGTCTGTCCACTTCTACCTTTTTAAACTCTGGATGATTGCCTGGTCAAGCCAACATTGAAAGTCAAACTTTCTTTTCTAGTTAAGTCTGAATCATAGCACGATTAGAAGACAAGTAGCTACTTGAAGAATGCTTTTTCTTAAAATGTTCCTTTTATGTTTGAATGTTTTAAAAAGTGACACTTTTAAAAAATAAAGGTTCTTTTTTGACATTGATGGTTCCATGAAGAACCTTTAGCATCCATGCACTTTTAAAAATAAAGGTGAATTATTATTATTATTATTATTATTATTATTTTTTATTTTTGCAGTGATGCCATAGAAGAACCATTTTTGGTTCCTCAAAGAACCTTTCAGTGAACGCTTCTTAAAAGAACCATTTTTATTTAGCTTTATCCCCATGTGATCAGATCGAATACCAGGTGCCTTTTCCATTATAAAGAACCTTTTGTGCAATGGAAAGATTCCATGGATATTAAAGGTTCTTCATGGAATCATCTATGCAAATAAAGAACCTTTATTTTTAAGATTGTTGAATCGTTCCATTCCATGAGATGCTCTTTACAGTGGACAAATGTTCTTTAGACTTAAAATGTTCTTCACACTAAGAACTGTTCACTGAAAGGTTCTTTGGGGAACTAAAAGTGGTTCATTTGCTGTGAAAACCCCTGAAACCTTTATTTTTAAAGGGGTCATCGGATGCACAATTCACTTTACATGTTGTTTGAACATAAATGGGTGTTGGAAGCGTGTGTACACATCCATCCTATAATGGTAAAAATCCACCCAGTGTTTTTTTTTTTTTTAAATCCCCTTTCTCAAATCAGGCTGTTCTGAGATTCCTGTCAGAATGACATAGTTTTTAAATTTGAATGATAGTAGAATATTCTCCAAAAATAAAATTAAAAAATTTGGTTCTCCTAGTAATATTTTGTTAAATAAGAGATTACTCAATTTGAGTGTATTGATCATTTGGTAATAAAATGATGTTTTTGTTTAATAAAAAATAAGAGTTTGTCCATGTCCCTTGAATGTCCAACCTGTCGTATTGGGGAATCCGCCCCTTTAAGAAATGGCCATGCCCTTTAGTGACATCAGATTTTTTTTTCTCTTCAGTGGCAGGAATTTCAACGCCTGAGGTGAGTAAGTTGATAAAAAGTAAGTAAATTTTCTTCGTATGAGTTTGCTTACTTGCTTTGCCAAAGCTTAACATATCCACCCTGTTGGCATAAAATATGCCAGAAGTGATTCGAATACAGTATTTTCAAAATATGTAAGTTTAAATATACCAAATTCTCTTCAACAACCAGACTAAATATTTAGCTAGTCACAGTTTGTTGTAAGCTAATATGCTAATTGAAGCTCAAAATGTCCACCCTGTCGGCCACTTAGACTAATGACACATACATAATAAATGACAGGGTGGAAAAGTGCAGTTTTTATTGCTAAAAACTAAAATGAATGGGTATATCAATGTGGCTGATGACGTAATTATATTATTTATTATTATAAGTTGAATAAATGTTTCATTGTCATATTTTGTCATGCTTCGTGTGTTCTGCATTATGTGTCCACACCATCATGTGCTGGTCCACCCTGTCATCTTGATATTTTACAGTAATATTTAAAATAATAATTCAATCACATCTGTATAATACAGTGTGTTCAATAACTAGGTGTGGGTGCAATAACATGCAAACAAAAAACTGCATCAAAATATTACAGTTTTTTCCAAATAAGAAAAATTACGTGTGTGAATTGTACGAGTTTCTTTAAAAACACACGGTTTACATAAAATCGTTTATGTATTTATACTCTGAAAGCAAACAAATAACCCTGTTCAGGAAAGGGACATCATACCTTTCAGAACATATAATTTGCATCTTAATTTTGCAATGAAAACGTATTTAACAGTAATATATATGTCCATGACAGGGTGGACATACAGTATCATACACTCTCAGAAATAAAGGTACAAAAGCTGTCACTGGGGCGGTACCTTTTCAAAAGGTACATGTACCTTAAAGGTACATATTAGTACTTAAAGTGTACATATTTGAACCTAATAGGTACAAAAGTGTACCTTTTGAAAAGGTACCGCCCCAGTGACAGCTTTTGTACCTTTATTTCTAAAGAGTGTATGGTTTATGCTTCAAATAATGGCCCATAATTATCTAAGACAAATGTGTGGGAGCTCAGCTAATATGTTTCTATAGTACTTGAGTGTCTACTATTTATGACATGACACAAAGCGAATGGGAAATTAAAACCAACATTTTTGAGTATTGTGAAGGTTGAAAGGCACTCTATGGTGATAATAATGGTGATAACCCATATGCGAACCAGAAACTTTCCATTGTGTCCTAGAGTAAAACCCTTCATACCAATTTGCTTCAAGTGTGTTTATACCTGCAGTAGCTCTGCTGAATTGCATTGGATCCACTGTATATAACTGAAATGAAACATCGTTCAATGTAGCGATTAAAAGAAGCTTTTGAATGTACCTACCTTGATATGAAAGTTAAATCGGAGTTATTTTACTCAATGGCCTTGTTGCCGTGTTTTTGAAAAGCAAGAAAGTTCACCCGTGTTCATCAATTCACTGCAAAATCATCACAGTTGTTTTTCCCCCTCTTCCAGGCACCTTGAGCTTCTGTCTCTTTTTTTTTTTTTTTTGGCACATCAATGCATCTACAAGGTCCCACAGCACCGCACCTTCTGATTTTCCCCATTAAATAATCAAACCTCCTTTGAGAGCGTCGACTTTGTAGTCTCTCTTCAGGCAGGAAACAACACGGAGACTAAAGGGGGATTTCTAACTCTGCAAAAAGTTGAAAAGTTGACGTAAACTCTTGTAAACCATCATGAATATGCGTATCAACCCGATGGTTATTTTCCTGAATGACTGTTTGGTGTTTGTGTGCGACTCGAGTGAATGAAACGTTGTGAAAGAAAGCAAATCTGTGTCACTCTTGATGCGCTCAAGCTACATTATAGCTCTGTCATCTTTGAAACAGTTTCTCATTAATTCCTAAAGTTCTGTGTGTAGAAATGAGGGAAAATTGTCTTTGAAGTTGTGTGGAGCGTCTCAGGAGACCTGGAGGCCTCAGGCTGGACTTAGCCAGTGATGAGGGAGATGTTGCTTTGAAAGGGAGTCGTTTCACTCATGTTCAGCTATCACATGATAAAGGAAGAATCATTTGCTCTAATGTTTGGTAGGTCATGATACAGTGACTGCATTTGATTTACACATTCTTTAGACAAAATTCAGATTCGTACCCTGAATATTTGCAACATATCAATGTAATACTGTATACTGTAATACAGTAACATGCTTTATATGTTGTAATTTTAAAATTATAATTACAATTTCTAGTTGACACAATGATTTGATATATTGATATGTTACTTTTTATATTTTTGCTGTTTCATTAATTATGATCTTACTGCCATTGGGGCAAAAATCTATGTTTATAACTTAGAATTTTGATTAAAAATCCTATTTTCCACAATGATTTGCTGTAATGATATGCTGTTTATATATTTAGTGCTGTCAAATGATTAATCGCATCCAAAATAAAAGTTTTTGTTTACATAATATATGTATTTGTACTGTGTATATTTATTATGTCTATACAAATACACACACATACAGTATATATTTTGAAAATATTTACATGTATATATTTTTATATTATATATAAATATATTTAATATATAAACATTTTTCTTAAATATATACATGCATATGTTTTATTTATATATACATAATAAATATACACAGTATACCAATATGTATTATGTAAACAATAACTTTTATTTTGGATGCAATTAATCGCGATTAATCATTTGACAGCACTATATATTTATTTATTTATTTATTTTTGTTGTTTCATGAATTATACTCTTACTGCAATTGGGACATCAGTATTTACAAAATCAGTATTTACAATGAACATGTACTTTTTATTTCTTGGGCAACGTACTTATTAAGAAACTTAAGAAATTGATTTAAAAAAATAAAGAAATATTCACTGGATCAAAGAGTAACAGCTATCAACTAGGCCTATCTCCAGTTTCCACTATAATATAGTATTTATGTATAAAGTGTACTCTGGTTTTGCTGGAGTATTATAATTATATCAGTAAATATCTCTATCTATCTATCTATCCCTTACAACTTGAAAAATCTGTAAGTATTCAAAGTCTATTAATCATATACAACATTCAAACTCAAAACTTGTTTGAGACATTCAGGTGAACCAACAACATATTAATGCACTTTCCTTTTATAGTTGTAATTCTTCAAGTGTGTAGACAAATATAGTTTTGCACCCTGAATATTTTCAACACAACAACTTAAAGGTCTAAAAAGGTCCAAATATAATATAAGTTAACATTTTTGTGTATACAATTAAATGATTGGATTCCCCCCTTCCAATAGAGAGAGAGAGAGAGAAAGAGACATTACTGTATGGGCTTGAGCCAGTGTGTTGTCAATGAGCAGTTCAATGTTATCTATTTGTACTGTCATTTCATACTTTTAATGTAATTTTTGTGTTTTGCTTCCATATGTGTTGTAGTCAAGGCCATCGCGAGCGGTTCATCTTATGTAGGGGTCTGTAGCAGGTCTTGTACTTAAACAGCTTTAAAGCACAAATCCCCTTTACAAACAAGGAATACAGCTTGGGACGTACCACTTTCTTTTGGGGGAACAGCTAATATGCTAAAACGTTATTAACACGTGATTTTAATGTATGTAGACCAACATTTAAACATCGTATTATGTATTTCACTTTGTAACAACAGGATCTTGTGTAAATATGAGTAAAACTAAAATATCAGCATTTAAGTGGATTTTACTCATGATTAACAAAACCCTATTCGGAAGTTGGTATCTTCCACTCGCCAGCTGATCGGCCTCGACTCCCGGTGCGGTCCGTCGGACTGTACGCGGCCGTTAATTTCTTGATTTTTGTCTAAATTACGTCGAATTCATAGTAACGGCCGCTCGTGTCCGCATCCTTCACATCTTACGCTGCATTTTCAGCTCGGGGATTTCGCTGTAAAGCATTTTTGATTAAACGTCGAGCCGAGGAATTCCCGCACAAGCACTAGGCCGCGAGCGGATCCCCGGTGTTTCCTGCAGAAACCTGCCGCCTTCACATCGCTACCATGGGGGACACAGGAAGCGAGCGCAGCAAGCCGCCTAGTATTCCTCCCCGCTGCCCTTGTGGATTTTGGGGGTAAGACGATTCGTTTTACACGTGAGTGTACCTGTGCGCCGAATTTGATGCGGGAAAGGCGATAAATGTGAATGAAATGTGGAGTGTTTGTTGTTCATTGTTGTAGGCCGATGAATGGGGGTGGGGAACAACCACTCCTGTTTTTCACATCCACAGCTGCTGTTTCCCCTCGAATACACACTTAAAACACGCACATCCATTAAACACACATTACATTTAAAAATTCAGGCTCATCAATAGCAGATTTGGGCGATTTAGTGGTTTTTAACGAGCCTTGTGAGCTGGACTGACAGATCATATCACTCATATCTCACTGTCCTCTATCACAATCATTGGCTGTGTTTGAAAACCTTATCTAGACAGCGTTTTTGCCATTATAGATTGTAAAATGTGTGTTTTGTGTTGAAAAAACGTAGTGAACGACGCTTTTAGCATCATAGGCGTTTGCAGGATTTTTTGGCATCAAAGTGGACGTCGTTTTTTCTTGTAACAAAACATACATTGCCAGCATTATAGGGTGCATCATGTTTTGGCTGTATTCAAAATCTAGTGTGCTACCTAGACAACATTTTGAGCATCAAAGGTGGCATAATTTTTGGATTGTAACCTAGTAAACTGTCTACCTAGACAGCTTTTTAGGGCATCACAGGTGACATTGTGCTGTCTCTTTTAAGAAATTGTATGTTGGCTTCCTTGACCAAGGGGTTTCAATCTTTTAGATGCTATGGACCCCGAATATGATCCTCGTTATTTGAGGGACCCCCATCCTACAATTAAAAGGGCAGCTATGGTTTTTAAGTATAAAAGATCCAATTTATGCTGTAAAAAAAAAAAATATATATATATATATATATATATATATATATATATATATATATATATATATATAATTACATTTTTTTAATTTGGAAAAGATTTAGTTTATATTGCATTGTTACAGTTTCCTTACTGTATTATTTATTCATGAGTATTTTTGTATTGTTTTTAAATGTATTCAATCAATTATTTATTCATATTTTTACAATTATTATTCATATTTTGTTATTTATTCAGACTGTTAGCTTTTCCATGGACCCCTAGCACTTCCTTGTGGCCCCTTTGCCCCAGTTTGAAAACTCTTGTCCTAGACAACATTTTGGATGTTTTTGAACATTTGATACACACCTCCGATGACTTGAAATACTGTCTAGGTAGACACCTCCCTGGGTTTTGAGACACAGCCATGAAAGGCTAATGACAGATTGACTTTTTCTTGAGCGACACATCAATCAGGGCTCTTCTTCGAGCACGTGTTAGGCTCACAGGTGCAGTCATTTGACACTCCTTGCTGTCTGCTCCAAACAAATGCATCAGATTTGGGCAAGACCAAGACAGACCTCTGACAGGTGATCATTCAACAGCTTTTTGTTAGCCATTTTTCCATTTGCTTTCATTAAAAAAATAAATGCCATAGTGATGGTTGGATCAAATGCTGATGGTACACCAGTAATTACATGTTTCATGGCTCTTGTATAAGGTAATTTAATCACATAAAGCCCCTCTCACTTTACCCGTGACTAAGCTATTATAAAATAGGCTCAACCTGCTGTTTTGTGTAAATTAGATTGTAGATCTGTTGATGGTGTCCTTGATTTGTTAGGTCAGGTTTTCACAAATAGGCATTTAGGGAACAGAGTGTAATAGAAATGCCTACTAATTCTACATACATATTTTCAAAATAGACTAATCAATGGTAGATCCGGCACATTTATCAACTTGTCATCCAAAAACCAATTAGAAGACCATTGTGGTCCATCCAGTCCAACAGCGCAAGCTTCACTGAACCAATGTTGTGAGTTTGGGATGGGACTACCTGTTTGAAGACAAATGGCAAAATGCAATGTCATGTTTCATTCCAGCTCATGTGAGAATAAAATCCATTCAGTGTTTACCATTTCATAAACTGTCTTGCTGGAAATCTTACTTTTCACAGAAGTCTACAATGCATTCATGTTAGGTTCTGTTAAGATGAAGTTTGAGTGAAAAGAAGTAATAGCAATAGTACATGCTGTCATTGTCATTTGTTCAGAAGCATTTTCTGGACTGAAGTCAAGGTTTATTTGAAGGTGTGTGTCTGTGAGTGTGCATAGGTGTGTGTATTTTAGTAGACAAATATGATGACACATGATGAATAATCTACAAATTGGTCTCTTCATCATCATTATGATCACTGTAGTCATTTTCAGCTCTCTTCTTTAAATGTGTCATGTTTGTGTGACTGAAAGACTCAAATAGATTATAGCAGTGGTTTATTTTGGACTCTTTATTCAAGTGACACAGTTGCTGTCATTGAAGATGAACATGAGATTTGAAACTGGATGTTAACATAGCACATAATATCTGGCTTTTGATGGCTGTGTATCCTGAAGATTTAAACCACAGTCCATCTCTATTTTGATTCCTTGACTGTTTATCCCATTCAGACTCGGACTTTAATAGACTGACTGGTTTGCTTTGTGCAGAGATATAAGAAATGAGACAGTAAATGTCCTAAAAAGGTGTGTTTTTATTTTAAAATAACTGCAAGCACCAAAGAAACCACAATTTTAGGTATGATAGAAGTCCACTTGACTGAAGACATCAAGTAGTTTTATGTGATTAAAGAGGCCAAGATGACAATATTTGCATTATTCGGTATCATACAGTTTGCGAATGACATTAGGGTGAGTAAATTATGATTTGTAAAGTTCGATTCATTTGTCATTCAGTTAAAGCTGCCCAGTTGTTTGTGTTGTTGCTTTCTGCTTTGTTTACTGTGCAAAAACGATCTGGTAGTTGTTGTTTTACGGTTTTTGGTGTATTGGTGCACATCAATGACAATGATTAAACCGCATTCTTGTGATTGTTTTAGGGCTGCAACAACGAATCGATTAAATCGATAAAAATCGATTACTAAAAGCGTTGGCAACGAATTTCATAATCGATTCGTTGTGTCGCGCGACGCGGAGACGTTTGATTATTAAAAAAAAAAAAAAAAAACACTTTAGTTGAGCGCGGAGCGGAGTGAACACACTCGGTCTCTCTCGCGCACGGATGCTAGCAGAGTTTGGCGCCTCATAAATAAAAAAAAAAAAAAACGAGCGGAGGTAGAGGAAAGATATGGCGGAGGCAGAGAAATCCGTGCGACCCAAGTCATCCAAGGTGTGGGAGCAGGGCGGCGTTTGCGTATGGCAGTTGCCATACCCTAGCCCAGTCAGGTGCTGTGAAAAATTATCCAAACTTGAGTCGCTTATAATTCGTTTTATTATTTTAAATCAGAGAGTTTTAAAAGTAGTAAACCAATGATAAGCATTAAAATAACTTGTCAGTAAAACTGTAACGCCATTGGATCATCAAGCTCTCAGCTAGACCTCGTAACTTCACCCCGCCTCCGTTCAGATTGACGCGCGCACAGCCTGGAGAAGATGAGATCTCTGCTTTTTCGCAATGCAAGGGTGAATAAATAATTGGTGTTTGAATAGTACAGCGTTTTCTTTACTCAAACACTATGTCAGTAAAGGATAATGTTTTTGTGTGTTTGAAGAGTGGAGAAGAATTAGTTATTTGCTGTCTATATACGTTTTAAATATCCTGTGCATTATGTGCATAAGCGCTTAATTTGAGATTTTGGCCAAGTGTATTAAACAACAAGAAAAACTAAGCGCCCATATAGCTACAATCAAAGTTATATAACCTGTAAAAGTTGATGAAAGCATAATGCACTTGCTGCTTCAGATAACAGTTACAGCCGTTCTAATGACAGACAAAACACTCCATCTCCGTCATTCTCTGGTCAAAACATTATTAACTCCATTTGAGCTTGATTTTCATATAATGTTAAATGCAAGTGTCTGATACAATACCAACGCTAACGACGCAGTGTTGTTAAATTATTTAATTTTTGCACCCCCCATACATGTGTATGTTTTTGTGTTAGTCCATTTTATTTTATTTTATTATTATTATAACAGCTCAGGGATGTTCAAGGACCAACATGTTTGTGCACTTTCTAAAGATTTTAGTTCTGTTTTTGAATAAAGGGTTGGAAATGAATGCTTTTCTTTTTTTATCCGATTCATCGATTAATCGAAAAAATAATCGACAGATTAATCGATTATTAAAATAATCGTTAGTTGCAGCCCTAGATTGTTTAGTATAAAACTGTGCAACTTTTACTGTATTTCAGCATTATTAGTGTACAAATGGTTTTAATACCTGTTGGGTCAGAATTGTTGTTAAAAAATAATTTAAGCCATTCTAGGCCAAATTCATGTTTTAATTTGTTTTCTAAATTTCCAGATGTATAATTTTACTCAGATGGTCAAATGAAGACTCACAGCCTCTGTTATATAAATAATTTTCTTACAAATATTCTCCATGCTTTATTTCTCTTGGTATTTTGCTGCACCAATATGAACATTTACCTGTTATATCTGGTTTTAGCTTTAGTTTGAATGGTCTAATGTGGACTAAATTGCAGTTTGCTTAAAATACTAATGGCATCTAATGTCACTAATGTCAGTGGTCTTGTTTTTCATCAAAATCTGAAGTATAGGCCTATATTTGTTATCCCTGGCATGCATTAAACCGACAAGCTTTCGTAAGCTAGTTATTTTGATTGGGCAAAACATAAAACCAAGTAAACCGATACTTGAGGGAAAGGTTTCGGCTAACCTGTTGCATGTGTAAAAGCAGTCTCAAAACGTGAGTGGTTCTTCCCTCAACCTTGTGTAGACTTGCCCGACTGGTGTTGAATGACACAAGCAAATGCAGCTCTGTTTTGATAACCAGTGTCAAGAAAAATTGTGCACACCTACTTGAACTGTAAAACAACAGCACATCCTCACTAACATGTCAAGATTAAACCAACGGCTATGAAGTATCTGATGGTAAGTCACGTGAGTAAACTCAGCCTATCTTTAGTGCATGTTATCTGAAAATGTGGTTAACTATTAGATGGGGTACAAGTAAAGACAATAGTTAAGAAACAAAACAGGCCACTGCGTTGATTCAAAACTTCAATTCAAATATTTTATTAAAAGGGTAGTTCACCCCAAAAAGATGACAGTTATGTCATAATTTACTCACCCTCAAGTTGTTCCGAACCCTATTTGAGTTTCTTTCTTCTGTTGAACATAAAAGAAGATATATTGAACAATGTGTTTAACCAATGCTGGAACACATTAACTTCCATATTATGGAAAAATACAATGAAAGTCAATGGGGACCGTTAACTATTTGGTTACATTCTTTTTTTTCTTTTGTTTGTGATGACAGAATTTTAATTTTTGGGTTAACTATCCCTTTAAGGTAATTTTATGTCATGTTAACAGTATATGTCAAATTATAGCTATTTTGCTGGAAAATTGATGAAATAAAATAATGTTTATTCATGGATGATCTAGTGAATTAAATGTGTAATTTCACTTTATCATATTTAAGTTTTTGTTTAGAACTATATGGATGCAAGCCAGACGATCAAATGATTCGTAACAAAAATGTCTGGTATAAACGTCAAAGCAAAATCTTTACTGTTCTATAGACATTTCTCTGTGCGCGTAGATAGAGGGCGCCGCAGTTCAGAGGGCCTGAAGTGTGAAGAGCAGCAGTGGCGTTTCATTTTTCATCCCATTTCCGAACTTCCATCTGGCATCTTCCATTTTAACACCTGTTAGCACGTCGGTCTTCTCATTTTCAAGCATGCATTATCTTTTGGGAGCTGGTGCGGGCAGGGAATAAGTGTGCATAGTGAGATCATCTGTTGTGTTTGGATGCGCCGTCCCCTGTGATTCCCACAGAATACTCTCATTATTTCTAAAGAAAGCCTTCACCATTTCAATGTTGCTGTAATTTTCTGTTCAAGGTAAGTGCAGTAATATCAGACCTTGAACAGCAGCTACTTTTTAAAACATGCAACATTCTTGATGCTTGCTGAGGCGCTGTAGATGTTGATCTCATACACTTATTATTTCTAATCTTTTTTTATTGGCATTTTGTCAGGACAATATGAAATACATTCACATCGAACTGATCAACCTGCAACAAAATGTCCTTACCGTGTCAAACCCCAAACCTTAACCATCCCTACCCAGGGAGGAAGAAGAAAACAAGACTACACATATTATTATTCATTTAATATTTGGGGTTTTAATTTCCTAACCCCAAATATGACCAATAAAATTGATGCTTGCCCTATCAAACATAATTATGTTGAATGTGGCGAGGAAAGACTGTTTGATGAAATAATACAAATAAATATATAAATCTAGTTATTTTAGTAGTTCACTCAAAAATAAAAATGGTCATTTACTCAGCCTTATGTTCTTCCAAACCTGTTGAAGTTTGTTTCTTCTTTTGAACACAGATGATGATATTTTGAAGTATGTTAGTAACCAAACAGTTGCTGGTAGCCATTGGCTTCCATAGTATCCCACCCCCCATACTATCCACCATTTTTCCCGTAAGAGTGGGCGCAGCCATTTGTAAATTTCATGTGTCTAGCTTCCGGTGTCACCCGCTTCCAGCTATTTTTAGCTGTACAATACAGCTCGTTTTGCTACTTGATATTGCCAACTGGTGTGTCTTGTCTTATATTATTTTAATCTATTATCTTAATGATAAACAAACTGGTTTGTAGTGCAAACAGTTTTCGCGTTTACTGCACGTTGTTATTCTTCTCGTTAGCGGCTAATGAACCGGAAGTCTCGCACATTCACAGAAAACTGCTTACTTCCACGTTGAAAAATAAGGTGGATAGAAGTAAGTGGCTACCAGCAACTGTTTGGTTACCAACATTCTGTTCAACAAGAGATGGATACTTTTTAGAACAATTTGAGGGTAAATGATGACCGAATTTTCAGTTTTGGGTGAACTGTCCCTATCAATCAGTCTAAAAGACTCCCAAATTTGAGTTGCTTTTTGAAAGTGTTTGAGACTTTGCTTAGAGTAATAGTAGATATTACATCATCTTTTGAAGATACACATTTGCTGTTTTTGAAAAAAAGTTTTTTTTTTTTAAATTAATTAAAACTTACAACATTAAAATGTTAATGTTGTTTTGTTTAGTATGTAGTTAGAGCCAATTATTGGCGGGTGGGTTCATTCTGTCGGAAGCGCTGCATCAATCACGTCTCTGAATTAGATTGTGTTATTGTGGTTATTTAGTAAAATGGCTTGATTAGTGGTGTGATGTGATTTGTTGAATATGCCACACACACAGTGACTCTTCAGAAGGTGGGCTGAGGTGTGTGTGCACTGGAGTCTTGATTGGGCTGTTGCCTCTTTTCACAAGTCGTAATTGCAGGTGACATTTAACAGGAGATGTCAGATTAATCCGGAAAGAGGCCGGCTTGATTGGCTTGGAGTCATGTGACCGAGGAAGACCACGCACACACACACACGCACGCACACACACACACACACACACATTGTTGCATTTCCTAAAAAAATCTAAAAAGTTTGGCTGCACAATTTGTGTAAAATATGTATGTTTTGTGTGTGTGTTTTGTTGTTTTATCCAACAGAAGTTTAAGGCATTGCTAATATCTTTTTATGTTATTTTTACAATTGTTATTTTGAAGATTTATTTGATCAAAGATATTTTAATTAATTATCTCTTGCCTTTTTGGATTTTTTTTTTTTTTTTCATGCAATCATTTACAATTTGATTCATTTTACTAAGGTTTATATCTAAAAAAATATATTTTTTACTTTTATGTAATCATTTACAATTTTTACAGTTAATTTTGCATACATGATAGGATACTTTTATCTATTGCAAAACAACTTTTTAACTTACTTTTTATGCAATCATTTATTCAATAGCTACATAATATAGTAGCAAGTATCTTTTTTGTTACTACTAGCTGTCATTATATAGCTTTAATTATTGATAATCATCCTCTTTTTTTAGATAATTTGCCAGCAAATCCTTGGTAAACATTGCAAGGGTAATGAAAGTCGCAAGTATGGAGTGTTGCTTTATTTAATCGAGCCAAGTGGCTGCTCAAAATGAACTCATTCACTGATTCTTATGTTCGTTACATTTTTTTTTATTTGATCGAAAGTGGTGAAGAGTTGAATTGGTTGAGTTGTTTACTCTGTAATTACTTGATTATTCCACCAGTGTGATCTATTTGAGCTGATTTGTGGGTGACGTTTAGTAGGTGGGCATTATAGCATTGATCAGCCAGTCATAGTGCTCAGGAGGCACCTGATGTGTTTCGACAGATTTAACCATTTCAGCTTATTTCAAGGACAACCGCCATGCATGTTACTCAATCAGCACTGTCAATAAAACCTTTTTATTGCTCATACACGCATGGCTACCCCTTCGGTATGTTCATGTAGTGATGTGCTCTTCATGCTGCTCATCTTCTTAATATGCATTATTCCTACCCACAATGCCCTGTTCTCTCCCCATGCTTCCTTCCGCCTCCTTGATTGGGCGCTGATTATGATTGCTCTTGATTGTGCTGAAGAAGGTCTGTTGATGTTGTTTTCCTTGCTAACCTGTGTCATTCTGACAGAGAGTTTCGAGGCGCATGCAGGAAGTGCAATAGCTGTCTGCATGTGTGTAAATAAAGTGTTTGATATGTCGCCACCCTCAGCCTGCAGGTAAAGAACAGTGAAGAGCTCTCCACTGAAGAGGCGTCTGAGGCTTTGTTCACACTGCAAACAATTCAGATTTGTTTTTCAAATGTCCCCACTAAAATATCTCATTAAATAGGGATTGCTTTTGTGTAGAGGTAAATTTGATTGCAAGCCATAGTGTTGTTTGTTGTGTGAGCTTATTGTCCTTTCGAGACTTTTTGAGGTCTTTTCAGTGAGTCAAATGAATCTGATCGGAATCAATATTTCTGAATCCAATTTATTTATTAACATCTTTATCCATTAATCACAAACAACTGAAGGGTCATGCAGGAAATGCATTGAAAAAAAAGCATGGGAACCTTTTAATTTGTCTTTGTTCTTTTTGAGTAATTGAGTAATTTTGTACAACTTATTTTTATTTCAATTTCAAAATATTCAATATTGAATAGAAATATAAAATATTCTATCATATAAAAATTTTAAATATTAAAAGCATTTTTTAAAATCTAAAAATATTTCTTTTTATCTAGATATTAAAAGCATTTTTTAAAATCTAAAAATATTTCTTATCTTATTTAAAAAAAATTTATTTAGTACATAAATTAATATTTAAGTTTTCAAAATAAAGGAAATCCACAGCACATTAGGTTTTGTTGTGGTATTGAAATCTGTATCAAGAATCATGAAATATCATTAGTATTGGTTGCAACTACTAATATTTTGGTCTTATGATGGTCATTTCATAATAGAGATGTGGGTTAGCTCTATACAGGTATTTCAAAGAATATCTCCTTTTGTCGTCTTTCCTCTTTCCAGGTCCAGCAAAACCATGAACCTTTGCTCTAAATGTTTTGCTGGTAAGTTACTTTCATCACATGGTCTATATAATTACAATTCTACTTGAATCAGTGTGCCTGGGAGACTCTCACGCTCTCTCTGTTCTCTCCATCAGACATACAGAAGAAACAGCCAGACGAGGACTGCACTCCAGAGCCCGCCCCCAGCTCAAGCAATAGCCAATCAGCAGTCTTCTGTAACGAGACGAGCAGCAGCAGTAGCCAAACCCTGTCCTCCAAGCCAGCCAGCTCTGAAGAGCCCTCAACAGAAGCCACGCCTCTTCCTGCACAGGATGGTGAGGACACACAAATTCTGTCTTCTAATAACTGAGATGATATTTCAGCGCTCATCGTTGCATCTAGTCTCAGATGGGCTCTAATCATTTTAATATCACACAGCACTCATAGAGAATGATAGACCACTGACACATAATACTGCAGATGAAAAAGATCCACTGGCATATTATAATGAGTTTGTTTATTAACTTTTGGGAATGTCAAATGCCAAAATATGAGTTGAGGACAACCAGAAAGTCTGAAACCTTAGAGCTATAGACTAGTGGTACTCAAACAGTGGGTAAAATGCTCCTAAATAGCAATGCCAATGTCATGGGTTTGATTTCCAGGGAATGCATGAACTGATAAATGCAATGTACGTCGCTTCGGATAAATGCGTTTGCCAAATGCATAAATTTAAATCTTCTATCATTCTCTCTCTCCCAGAAGTCTCCAGTACAGACACAGCTCGCGGCACGCTATCCACTCCTACAAAACGACCCTGCGACTCAGGTACACCTCACCACCGCTCTTGTGTATGTGTGTGTCTAACAGCTTTTTATAGTCTAGCTCATCACACTGCTGAGGAACTGAGTTGTAAATGTACAGCAGCATACAAATGTGGTTATAAGACTCAAAGCAGGTTTGAAGGTAATCAGGTGTTTCAAATTGCACAAAAGTTATCTTCATCTGTAATGTTTTGTTGTACCATTTATCCTACAATTTTTTTTTTTTTTTTAGAGAAAATAATTGTTAATTTAAAAATCCAATTGTCAAAATATAATTTTTCTGAGTCAGTGTAGAAATGTGATTCATCATTACTTTACACATTCCTTACCACCTCTCCATCCACAAGAAAGAACAGTTTTAAAGTTGTAAAACCACTGAAAGCTCTGGTTTAGACTGACTAACCAAGGTCAGAGGGAGCTAAATCAATAGAGTTGAAGCGCTGGTCAAACCATGATGCTGTCTAGTGTATATGCATACTTTCTGCTGCCTCTGACATCCCTTTGCAGTGGTTCCACATTATACCCACTTCTTAAGTGGTATATATATATATCTCCTATGTACTGCTGTCTGTGTTGTTCGTTAATCAAACAACACATGAAAAAGAGAATGACTCACTGCTCTTGGCTGAATAACTCCTGTAGCTTTAACAAGAATCATGTATTTATTTCATACAGTGAAGATTATGTAGTGTTTAATTAATTTGTGCATTATTTATTACTTAAAGTGATAGTTCACCTAAAAATTAAAATTCTGACATCAAGACTCACCTTCAAGTTCTTTCAAACCTCTATCAGTTTCTTTCTTCTGATGAGGAAAAAAAAAAAAAGTTAAATGGTAACCAAACCAGTTGACGGTAGCCATTTATTTCCTTAGTATGGGGAAAAAATACCATGGAAGTCAATGGTTACCGGCAACTATTTGGCTCTGAATATTTTCCAAAATGTATTTTTTGTGTGTTCAACAGAAGAAAGAAACTCATACAGGTTTGGAACAAGTGGAGGATGAGTAAATCATGGCAGAATTTTCATTTTTCTGTGAACTATCCCTTTAAATGCTACTGTTAAATAGACATGAAAAACTCATATTAAATTATATATTCATAAACTCATATAAGGGCTTGCTTACTGAGTGGTAACACCTTAGTAGAGGTCTGCATTCCCACGGCTCTCTCGCAAGATTTCTTGCGACGCGGGATTAAATTCCCGAATAAAACTCGGTAGCGGTCGGTAACTCTGGTGTAATTTGAACGGGAGCGGGCGGTTTAACAATATCCTGTTCCAGACGTCCTTTCAGAACAGCATATCTGTGCTTTATTCTCATTGACCACCGGTACAGCCTGCACTCAGGACTGTTATGCACACGCTGCATGCATGAACCAGTGCTCTCTGCGTCACGCGTTTCATTTGCGGGGTCTGTGCGCGCAGCATGTGCATAACGGTCCTCAGAGCAGGTTGTAGCCCACCGGTGGTGACAGAACAGGCAGGTTGTCGATGAGTAACAGAGCAGAATATGGATGGAGCAAAGTGAGGATGTGCTGTCCTTGAATAACGTTCAACTCGGTTTTGTTTATATTTTGCTTAGCCTATCATTTTAAATGACAGGTGTCGTATTTATTTATTTATTTTTCTCTGCGACACTTTTCCTACTGTGTTAACAGCAAAATGTTAAACAAATTTAGTATTTTGACAAGACGAATAAAATAACTTTTGTACAACCTAAATTTTTTTTTTTTCTCTGCAACACTTTTTCCTATTGTGTTGTAAATGTTAAACGAATTGTATCCTGACAAAACGAATAAAAATACACTTTTTAAGACACAAAATTTGTTTAACATTTTGCTGTCAATAAATCCAAGACTCTTGATAAGATTAATAAAATAACAAATACAATTTTGTGCAGACTACACATTTATTTGTTAGCCTATCTCTCTTTCTTTCAGTAGAGGAAATTTAAATGCGAGATTCTGGAAACGAGATCTAAATTTAGCGGGAACGGTCGGGTCGGGAAGAAAATTATTCTAAGCGGACAGCGAGTGAACAAAGAGTGAATATATCGTGGGAGCTGGTGGGTGCGGAATATAACCTCGCGGGAGCGGGACCAAAAAAACTGTCCCGCGCAGACCTCTACACCTTTGCATCTAACTAGCAACCAGTCAGAACACTTTAGCATGCACCTAGCCAGGCCTACATCCTTTAAACCTCAAATAGCGATGCGTGTTTGTGTGTTCAGCCTCAGGTTCGGAGAGCGAGTCGTCTCCGGAGAAGCGTGTTCGTGTGGGAGAGGCCTCATGTTCTGAAGATTCTCCACGAGTTCCCAAGCAGAAGAACCGTCGGCGGTGCCATCGCTGCCAAACCAAACTGGAGCTTGTACAACAGGAGCTGGGGTCCTGTCGCTGTGGTTAGTATGGCTGTCATCTTACGGCGTGTCTTCTGCGAGATGATGTGACAAAACTGTGATGCTTCCTGATTCGCATGCGTGAAGTCTGGACAGCTTTGTTGACAATGAAAGTTTTCTAGTTTTGTCGCATCACATCACTAGTTCTGAGACGTGCAGAATGATGTAAATGATGGGCTTTCCGATTCTGCCGATTCCATGCGGGCTTGTTCATTCCTCACCTGACTGTTTGCAATTTCAGCGAGAACTTTTAGATCCCTACAGAACTAAAGGAGTATATTTAACCCCCCTCTGTCATTTAAATTTTAGACACTAACTGTAGGTAATGAAATAAAGGGAGCATTTACACATAATTGCGCAGTTAACATCAGTCCTCCTGGCTGTGCTAGTTATTTTTTGTCTTGTTTTGTTAAACTGAAGGTGGTATTGTAAGTCATCAGTCTAATGACAATTCCCACTGCTCTGCTAATACACTTATGGATCTGACTGTTCCTGTGACAGCTCGCATCTGAGTCATTATCCCACCGGGGTTTATCTCAGACAGGACTCCTGCCGTTACTTGACGCCGAAAACTCTGCTTGGAGTTTTAGGAAAATCTGTTTGGATGTACAGTAACGTATAATAACCTGCAGTCAAGTAAATGAGTAATCTGAGTCAATGTAAAGGAATTGTTTACCTAAAAAAAAATTAATTTGCTACCAATGTACTCACCGTCAGGCCATCCAAGATGTAGCTTAGTAAGTTTCATCATCAGAACATTTATCAGTGCAGTGAATGGGTGCCATCAGAATGAGAGTCCAAACAGCTGATAAAAACATCACAATGATCCACACCACTCCAGTCCATCGGTTAACATTTTGTAAGAAACAAATGTTTCATGAAGAAGTTTTTACTTGAAACTATCGCTTCTGGCCATAATCATAATCCATAATCTCCAGTGAAAAAATCAACCATCACTTGAAAATCCACCGACATATTTGCATCTTGGATATTCTGAGTAATTTTTCAGTTAATTTTCATTTTTGGGTGAACTATTGCTTTAAATGTTTGACTGATTCAGACCTCTGCTAATTGATTCAATAAATTCATTAATACGAACTGCCTCATTTGAGCGAATCTCTCATGAATCAGGCAGCACATCATGCTTTGTTCATGGTTGCATGCAGTCAGTGAGAACAACGCCACGTTATGTTTTTCTTTCTCATCAGACAATTCAAACGCTGACAGATCATCTATAATAAATATGCACATTCTTTTTCACCGTGTGGTTGCAGCTTCAGCGACGTCGCTCCTGAATAGCGCTACATGATGCACTGGTGTGTGCAGTGCCATGCAGCTCTTCTGTGGCTGCAGTAATTGAAACATTGTAAGCTTTTAATCATCTCTGACTCATTAAAAACACCATGTGTATTAATGAATATATTAAACTGCTTAACGAGACTTTCTTCTTAATGAGGCTCTTAAGACAGAATGGATCCTCCTCCGTGTGCAGAGCTGATTTTTATTTACTTGGAAATGAGCTCAGATCACAGATTTTACTCTAAGAAGTCAGCTTACGTTTTGCCTACCTATCCACCTTATTTTTCCCGTAAGAGCGGGCACGGCCATTTGTAAATTCAATGGGTCTAGCTTCCGGTCTCATTCACGTCCAGCCTATATTAGCTGTACAAAACTGCTTGATATTGCAAATTGGTGTCTAAAAAAATATTTTTTTAATGTATTGTTTTAATAATGAACACACTGGTTTGTGGTGCCATTTCGGAGGGGGGTAGTCGTGGCCTAATGGATAGGGAGTCGGATTTGTAACCCAAAGGTTGTGGGTTCGAGTCTCAGGTCTGGCAGGGATTGTAGGTGGGGGGAGCGAATGTCCAGCGCTCTCTCCACCCTCAATACACGACTGAGGTGAGACCCTTGAGCAAGGCACCAAACCCCCAACTGCTCCCCGGGCACCGCAGCATTGGCTGCCCACTGCTCCGGGTGTGTGTGTGTGTGTGTTTGTCCACTTCTCATTGCTGTGTGTGTGCACTTGGATGGGTTAAGTGCAGACCACAAATTCCAAGTATGGGACGACATTCTTTCCTTTTTCCTTTTTTTTTGTTAATTTCATTAATTTCCTATAGCGGCTAATGAACCGGAAGTCTCACCCATAGGCTTACTTCCGCTTTGAAGAATAAGGTGGAGAGTTAGTGGTGTTTGCTAGCATGTATATTGCTCAACTTGGTCTAAAGGGTTTGATGTCCAGTAAACGTATTATTTAGCTACTAATGCAGCTAAGCTAAAATTAGAAATTTGATCCCAGCGTCATGACAGTGAATTTTGCAAGCACCACTAAAATCTAGTTAGTTATATTAAAATGATCTCATCACAGTTTTTACACTTCCAACCTATGATTTTCACATTTTTAGTTAGTGGTGTTTGTCTGCATAGCAATTTCTCCGTGTAGTGTTAGGGATTTTAACATTGCACATTTTGTCTGGCAGAATGCCCTTCTTTATTTATTTTTTTTAATTAAAATTTTTTATTATGTGTTTGTTTCCACTATAAAACATTTAGCATTTTTATATAAATATATATATTATTTTTGTTATGCCAATAATACATTGAAACTGAAATTGAATTTGGAGAGAATAAATGGCCAAAAAAGAGATTTTATTGAATTTAAATTTTATTTAAATTTTATTGAATTAAATTTTTTTTAAACTTTATTTAAAAAAAAAAAAAAAACATTTGTTTGATTTGAGATATTTATTAAACATTTTTAATGGTCATGTTTCACTTCTAAATAATATGAATGGCACCCTGGTGGCAACTTGCGCTGATAACTTTTAACTTTTTTTATTTGTTTGTTTGTTTGCAAATTATTTATTAAATATTTTAGTTTTTCATTTCTCATGTTTTTCCATCTCATTAAGCTGAAAACCATTCTAGATGCACAATTATTTTCATTGCAACTGAACACTAAATGAAAAACTGAAATTAGATTTGGAAAGGTTAAAAAATGGCAAAAAAAGCACTAAATAGAATTGCACTGAAGGATGGCCCGAACACTATTTAGCTTTAGGATATAGAGACTTGGAGTAGGCTCTGTTTACTTGTTCCAGTTTGTAACCACCTCCAACAACCCATCATGCCAGTGTTCCACTTCTTTTTACTTCGAAATGATCTGAGATCATTATAATCTCTGTGCCAGCTCTCTGGTGTTCATTTAAAAAAGCTGACACTTCAGCAGGGTTAACGGTGACGTAATTAGTGACTTTTCAGAGCCATTCCCGATGTCTCAAAGAGGCGGTGTGTGGGGAACAAGACGTGCTCTCAAGCATGCTGTTAAAATTCGTTAAACCAAGTGTTACATGCCGTGGTATTAAAATCAACCTTGAGCAGATTATACAACACTTTCATCTCATTCTGATCGCTCTCCCTCTCTCTCTCGTTCTCAGGTTATGTGTTCTGCATGTTGCACCGGTTGCCGGAGCAACACGACTGTATGTTTGACCATCTGGGACGCGGCCGAGAGGAAGCCGTGCTGAAGATGGTGAAACTGGACCGCAAGGTGGGCCGAACCTGCCAGCGCATCGGAGAGGAGTGCTCTTGAACGCCCCCCTGCATACACACACACACACACACACACACACTCACTCGCAAACACACACACACACGCACACACACACACGTATCCACCGACCACACGACTCACTCACCTGTTAGTGGCATCTTTTTTCCTCCAACACATCTCAGAGGACCTACACCCCTGCTTGACCTCTGACCTCTGACCTGTGACCCCTCTCAGTAGCCTCGTGCTCATCACACACAGGCGACCCGCACAGCCTTAACTTTCTGTTATCTGTCCTTCCACACACCTCCGAACGCAGGTCAGCAGGTCAGACGAATTTGGCGGTCTGTATTTTGGAGAACTGCTCTCGTCTCGGAGGCTGCGATCGACTCCAGGGGAAACACATCGATCGATCGAGACCTCTGGGAACTTCTGCTCCGGACGTTGCGATGACAGACACCGACCGAGGGAAGGGGGGGCGACCTGGATCCGCATGAGTCACCCCGTCCCGGGACAAAACGAAAAAGAAAGGCCGGCTCTGCCGCGGCCCGTGGGCTCGAGCCGCGTCAGAGCCGTGCCCGTTTCACTGGCGTACACTCACACTCACATATGCACTTACAGCCGTGTTTTCAAACGCCGCTCGGCACGAGGGCCGAGGCGAAACCAGACGGTACCCTTCGGTTTGGGTTCGGTTGGGAAAGGGCCGCCCACAGCTCATCTGAGAACTAGTTCGTTCAGGTCTGAATAAACACACTCTGTAACCTCGTACGACTCCCATCAGCCCTTGCATCATGCACTCTGCCTCTTTTAAAGCAGCTGAAGATCTCGGTGGCTTTTTTTGCCCTTTTTTCTGGCTTTCTCTCCTTCATTCTCACTAGTTCCTGTACTTTCTCCTGCCTGCTCATGCTAACCTTTCTTTCTATATTCTCTTGATGCGTTCTCTTTTGTTTTTCTTTCTTTCCTTCCCTCCCTCACATGCATTATGGAGGGATGTGTTCAGCTCTGGTGGGAACGAGGAAGGCGGAGCCTCAATTTACCTGCGCTTTTTTTTTTGTTTTGTTTAAAATTTTTTATTATTATTACTTTGACTGGTTTTCTGTTGAGATGTCGACATGGACAGAACTGAAGAAAAGAGATGAATATTGTGTATCTTAAGAAAAATCCTTATTTAACCTCCTTTGTGTTTCTGGTTAACTCTCACTCTAAGCATAGAGCTGCATTACTTTGTCCTTTTTAGGTTAACATTAAAAAAACATACAAAAAACGAAGATATGGATAAGATAAAATTCTGTAGCCTTTCTTTTTTTGTTTTCTTGTTTTCCTTTTTTTCCTTTCCTCTTTTGCTGAAAAAGAATAAAACTGGATTAGAGGATGTGTGGTATGCTTTTCTTTTCTTTCTTTTTTTTTGTTTTTTTAGTATATTAAGAGTGTTTTTCATTTACATACACAGAGTTTGTGCAAAAACATGTTGATTTAAACAGCTGTAGAATGAAATATGCGAAGAATTCATAAATATACTAATACACTACCAAGTTTGGGGTCAATATAGGTTTTTTAATGTTTTGGAATGAAATTTTTTATGTTCACCAAGGCTGCATTTATTGGATTAAAAAAAACTGTAAAAACAGTAATATTGTAAAATATTTTTACAATTTAAAATAACCACTTTCTATTTTAATGTAATGTAAAATGTAATTTATTCCTGTGATGAAAAGCTGATTTTTTTAGCATCATTACTCCAGTCTTTAGTAACATGATCCTTCAGAAATCATTCTAATGTACCGATTTGCTGCTCAAGAAACATTTATCATCAGTTGAAGACAGTTGCAATGCTTAATATTTTTGTGAAAACTAATGATGAACAAACTTAAGGAAGTTCTTGTAATGTTTTACTTAATGTAAAGCACTTTGAGATGTAACATTGAAAGGCACTATAGAAAATAAGGATTATCATTATTATAATGAATAGAACGTTCAAAAGAACAGCGTTTATTTGAAATAGAAATGTTTTTACTGTCACTTTTGATTAACTTAATGCATCTTTGCTGAATATAACTAGCAATTTCTTCCTCTTCTTTGAAAAATATCTTATACTGACCCTAGATTTTTGAGTGTGTGGTGAAGCTGTACTTAAATATAAATGCCAAAATGGCCGCTGGGTAAACAAACTTTCTTCAATAGAGGTTTTAGCCATAATAAATAATTGTAACAGACCTTTTATGTGCAGAAGATACTAAAAGAAAAAGACAGAGCTTGAACATGCATGCCGGTCCAACAAGTAAACGGAGTCTGATTTGGAACAGGGCCGACAACAATTCTCATATTTTTAATGTGGTTAAAAAGAAAAATTGTAAACCGGCATAAGCCAAACACTAATTCCTTTGACAAATAGATTAGCCATAAAAGCTGGAAGCACAACCGCAGGACAGACAGAAATTAGTGGGCTGGAGGAATGGCTTCATAAATTCCCCCGGATGGAATGAACACCTGTGACCCAGTTTCTTCAAAACCTGCATCATGAGCCCTGCAAATATGGGTCTGACGGCGACCATTCATAAAGCGCTTCTGTTTAAGGTCAGTGACGTGTAACCTGTGGTGGAGAAGCTCCGATCCTGGATCCCATGAGCGCAGCGGAGGCTGCGGTGGGCTGGAAGCTTTAAGCCCAGCTATGAACTCATAATGGCTGTCTGAAACCAAAGGCAGCTGTCTTACTGCCAAGTCAGCCAGTGACTTAATAGAGGGGTTTTACTTTTATTTCAGGCACAGCCAACAATTTGTTGCGTCCTACGGTGGTATATAAATAAAATTCTGCATGTTCCGTGAATATGCTACATTTTAATGTCTTCTGACTTTTTTTTTTTTATTATGAGACCTATTAGATGGAGTGAATTTAGATAAATTGGGGAAGATGTATGCACCTGCAGCATGAAAAGCATCTGTTTTTAAATGCATTAAATATCTGTATGACCTTTTCAACTGTAATACAAAGTCAGTGTGTTAATATTATGATTGTAAAAAGCAACATTCCTTTTTTTATTCACTAATTCATTTTTTAAATTAATGTTCATTTTTAGAAATAACAAAACAACATACATCAGGGTTTTAATCTGTTTAGATACATTTGCCTGAATTGTGGTGATAGTCCTGCAAAGACCGCAAAATAATATATAGTAATATGTATTAAAATAAATTAAGTTTTCAAATATATATATATATATATATATATATATGTGTGTGTGTGTGTGTGTGTATTATAATACAATAGAAGTAAAATAAAGTAAAAATATTAAAAATAGAATTCAAATCATTCTAATAGGCTGACATAGTGCCCATTATTATCAATTATCCAGTTATTATTGGTGCTTCAATTAATAATTAATTCAATTAACAATTCTATTATCAATGTTTCAACATTAATAATTAATTAAAAAAAATTTTTTAGCAAATCAGCATATTAGAATGATTGCTGAAGGATGATGTGATACTGAAGACTGGAGTAATGATGCTGAAAATTCAGCTTTGCATCAGGAATAAATTACATTTTAAAATATATTCAAATAGGAAACATTTATTTTAAATTTCAATAATATTTCACAATATTCCTGTTTTTTTATATATATATATATATAAAACATCAGTCTATATAATATGTGTGTTCATGGAAAGTGGCTAGCAGTTGTCAGTTGTGTTGTGATGGATGTAAGGTAAGCGGATGATGAGTGTTGAATCTTCTCAGACATCAGTCTCACAGCTCTGTGTCAGCAAAGACAGGAATCTCTAATCAAATAGCACCTTCAGATGCAGCGCGGCCAGCCGGTGTGCTGAGACTCAAACAGGGCCACTGCAGCACTGGCAGCCACTCCAAAGGCAGATGGGCAGATCAATCAAATAAATGGAGACAAAATATTCCTCATAAACAGGGACTTTTGATAAATATGTGGCTTACTGTGCCGAAACGTTCAAACGAAAGGCACTGCATACTGTGCAGAGTTCAGCATTTACTGAACAAATAAAGATGAAGCTTGTACTCAGTGTGATCAGGTCATTTCATGTGTTTTATATATATATATATATATATGTATTGGTAAATTTGAAAATTTTGTACTGTATTATATTTTAACATGGAAAAGCAAGCAATTATTTATTTTTTTTACTACAATTTATTTAAATCTAGGTGTTCCTTTATTTTTACATTCTTAAATGAAAATGTTTCAAACAAAACATTTTGTTCAGCAATTTATATATATATATAAAAAAAAAACTTTTAACTAACACCAGCCACTTTCTTAATGGCATCATCCAGGAAGTGACATCACTTTGGAGGGAACTGATGAAATCGAGAGCACAAACTTTAGTATGTATTAGCAGTGGATTTGATGAATGGATGATTCATTTCAGGATGATTAAAACAAAAAACTAAATGATCTTTAAATTGATACACTCGTTTAAAACAGCTATCAATCCCTCACTGAGAAACTTGAATTATATTTCTAAAGGGATTTGTATTTTCTTTCTTTTTTTGTTTTTATAACTGTACTGCCTTAATTATTTGATGTTTTGTACGGTTTAATAAAAAATAAAAATAGAAAAAAGATTTACAAGCCTATTTTGAAGTCCTGAAGTATCATTTCAGATCGGGACTTCAGAGCGCGGATCGTGAATCATTCAATTCGCGAAATGATTCGCGAACCCACTCCAAAGTTCCAATCTGAATCAAAAGATATATGAACCCGCTCCAAAGTTCCAATCTGAATCAAAAGATATATGAACCCGCTCCAAAGTTCCGATCTGAATCAAAAGATATATGAACCCGCTCCAAAGTTCCGATCTAAATCAAATAATTCGACCCACGCTCTGTAGTTCCAGTTTGAATAATGATTTGTGAACCATTGTTTCCGATCTAGACTTCGGATCATAGTTTGTGAATCATTCAATTCGCGAATGAACGCACTGCAAAGTTTCAATTGAAATCAAATGATTCGCAAACCCACTCTGAATTTCTGATCTAAATTCATGATTTCTGTAATGATTCACGAACCATCATTTCAGTTCCAATCTGAATCAAATGATTTGTGAATCTGCTCCGAAATTCTGATCTAATACAAATGATTTGCTAACCCACTCCGAAGTTCCGATATGAATCAAATGTTTTGCGATACGCGAAGTTCTGATCTCAGATGGTTTGCGAACTCTCTCCGAAGTCCCGATCTATATCAAATGATTCCCGATATGCCATCCGATTGGAGCACTTCGAAACAGTGAATCATTTTGCAACGCAGTGAATTAACTGATTCAGAGTTTCGAAAAAACTCAGTTTCTCCTACATGCTTTTTAAAATCATTACAAGCCATATCTAAATTTGGAACACATTATATTATATTATGTTATAATGCATTATGTGAGGGCTCAGACTGGCCATCAGTCCCCATCAGAGCCTGTTGTAGTCTTATCTTGATAGGATATTGTAGTGCTGTAGCGGATTTGTCCACTTGTAATCCACTCAAACACTGATCCTCTGACGGCCAGCGGTTGGCCGGTCATGCGGCTGTAATCCAGGCAGATTCTTCTCAGCATCCGGTAACAGGCTTCCCGCTGCGTCCTAATGCTGTTCTCCCCCAATTAGCCTCATGTTTCTCTTGCACTTCTTGCAAATGTTTTCCTGAGACAGAACGATTTGTTCTGGCTGATAGCAAGTGAAAGCAAATTACCACTGGATTAATGGAGTGAGTGTGTGCGCGTTTGTAGGCCTTATGTGTGTATAAGGATGTTGATCTAATCAAATTAAGAAGGCCAGCAGTGGACGTCCTTATTTACTGTCATATTAGTCAGATATCTGTGTGGAGGATGAGGGAGGAGAGACTGCAGGGTGTCTGATGTGATTTGCGTTCATTATCTCTAAGAGTCGAGCTGAAATTACATCTCTTGTTAATACACACTTTGTTCACTCCGAGTCTTAAATGAACAATCAATCTTAGGCTTTTAGTGTCGACGGTGACCTCTCTCGTATCTCTCTTTATCTTCTGCTCTTTGCACGTATTCAATATAATTCCTGCCACGTAATCTATGATATATATATATATTATAATGATTCAAGTAACTTTTGTGAAAACAAAATGTCAAAATATGGGTGAAATATTGTTCCATCATAATTCAGCAGATGTAAAAAATTAAACAGCATACTTATTTTGATCTATAGGCCCTATAACTGGTGATCATGCTAATTTTATTATATTTTAAGTGATTAAAAACGTCTTGCTGACAAATGGGTAAGACCTAGTGGTTTGAAGGACAGTGGTAAAGATAGGTAAAAATTTAAAATGACAGTTAATTAGTCTTTATGGGCTGCACTGTGATCCTTAAATGGAGTCTTTTAATGCCATCTAATGATTCTTGATATGCCTGACAAGTGTTTTTTTTTTTTGGTATATGAAATATTTTTGCATAAATAAATAAATATCAGGACACATATATTAAAATAAAACCTCCTGAGATTTTTCTTACCATTCAATAATTTGGGGTTGGTAAGATTTTTAGGTTTTTAAAATAAGTCTTTTATGCTCCAAGGCTGCATATATTTGTTAAAATTTGTAAAAATATTATTACAATTTCAAACAACTTTTTACTATTCGAACATATTTTTAAAAAGTAATTTATTCCTGTGATTTAAAGCTGAATTTTTCAACATCATTACTCCAGCCTTCAGTGTCACATAATCCTTCAGAAATCATTCTAATATGCTGCTCAAATACATTTATTATTATTATCAATGTTGAAAATTTTTTGTGGAATTTCAGGAGTTTAAGGCTTCTTTGATGAATAGAAAGTTCAAAAGAACAGCATTAATTTAAAACAGAAATCGTAAACATTTAAGCATATAGTGTAAATAACAAACTGGCTACCACCAATTAAAAATAATGTTTTTCTATCTAGAATTATTGAAAGAAAATTGGTTCCTCTTTTCTACAGCAAAACTTTGTGGCTCTCGGCAGGTGTGTGACGGTGTTTCTGAGTCACTGTATTACGAACAGCTCAAAAATTGCCACTTTACAGACGCTGTGAGGAGGTCTTTTGCAAGTCTCTCTGTTCTTCTCCCTATTATCATCTAAGCTCTCTCTCTCGCTATCCGTTTCTGTCTTGCCCTTTATACTGGCTGCTGAGGATTACTCGTGGACAGCTCAGAGATAAACCAATAAAATGGATAAATATTTAATGACACATCGGTGCTGGAAGGGATAAAACAGATAAGTGAAAGGGATTCACTCTCAGATGAACAATAGTAGTGAAGAGAGAAGTTCAGCTGTGCTCAAAGACGACAGTCGTGTCAGTGAGATGTGGTGACCTGATGCACGTGACCTTTAGTGCTGTCTTGCACTTCATTTTGAGTTTTTAGTTGTGAGTTCAGCAGTTTTAATATTTTTTAATTAAAAAGATATATATATTTTTTGGGGTAACCTTGTATGTTTTTATCACGTGTATCAGGGTTTTTTTGTTTTTTTTTAAACATGTCTGTATAGATTTTATTATGTTTTAGTTTTATTATTATTATTATTACAACTTTATTTCCAGACTCAAGGTCCATTAGCAAGAAACACACACTACAACCCAAAACAATTACACATTAAAAAAGACAGTTATCCCAATAGGTCCTCATGGAGGACTGATATCGCACATCAGTAAGCCCAGGATTTGACAACAACATTATAATATTATTATGTGAAACATCCAGGCGACAAATAAATTTATACATCAATTTTCTCCTTAAAGCAGGGAATGACTGTACTCTTGCCTTACAGAATAGTTCACTTGCACTGCTCCATCTTGGTTTTTTCAGCAGAATCCTCATACAATCATTGTATGCAACCTGAAGCTTACATAGACTCTCTTTCTTAAACTTAACCCACAAAGGAGCAGTATACAAAGAAGTACAATATGCTCTAAAAAGGTTTATCTTTACCTGATCTGAACACATATAAAATTTTCTCACCAACATATTTGCTTGAGCATATAACTTACGACGTTGCCTATACATATCATCATCATCACTCATTTCATTATTAATGATATGTCCTAAATATTTTACTGTAGTACATACATTTAAAACTTGCCCTGATAAATAAAATTCTGGGAAATTCAAATCTCTATGTTCTTTGGTTCTACATATCATGGCAACACTCTTTTTGTATTGTATTGCACATCATATCTAATCCCATAATCAGAACAAATATTAAGCAACTGTTGAAAACCAACACTATGTTTTGTTCTTTTAGTACTTCAACTCTAAATAAGAAAATAATAATAAAAAAAATAATGTTTTCTATATTAATACTAAATTTTATTACATTTTGAATTATACTTTATTTTATTTATTTATTTATTATTTTATTTTTTTTAATTATGAAAATCTATTTGCCTTCATGCTGAAGGTTTTACCTAAATCGTCCATTTATGTGTCAGATTGCACAATATGTTTTGTTTATCCTGATTGATTGGCTATGTTTGGAATAGCATACTACCACCATACTATTTCTGCAGCATACAGTATGTAAAGTATGCAACTTCTGTGTTTTACCATGTAAAGTGTTTACAATTGCATTATGCTTACATCTTCATCCAGTTTTATTTTGAAATAACAGTATTTCACAGTATTCAGTGTATGTGCAGTATGCAGTAAGCCGTGTCCTAGTAATTCATTCATAATTCATACAAACTGATGAACGTAAAGGTATTAAACTTGGTTTAATAAATAACTGTTTAGCGCTGCAATAACCGAACACCACTGCAACGTGACAACATGGCACACAACTGTTTTACATATTCAGCGTTACATAATATATACTGTTAGTAGGTAGTGTGCAGTATTTACTGCACGGTAAGCAGTATGTTAGTATTCCATTCCCAATACAGCCCTGGTGTAGTTTGTTTGCTAATTTGTAGCAGAAAATGCGTTTATCTCATTAATGTGGTTAATTTAAAGATGATCATGGTTAATTATGTCAAAAAAAAAGAAAAGTGAAATATACAAAATCCTAATACGCTATAGCCTATACAGGTGCTGGTCATATAATTAGAATATCATCATGAAGTTGATTTATTTCACTAATTCCATTCAAAAAGTGAAACTTGTATATTATATTCATTCATTACACACAGACTGATATATTTCAAATGTTTATTTCTTTTAATTTTGATGATTAGAGCTTACAGCTCATGAAAGTCAAAAATCAGTATCTCAAAATATTAGAATATTACTTAAGACCAACACAAAGAAAGGATTTTTAGAAATCTTGGCCAACTGAAAAGTATGAAAATGAAAAGTATGAGCATGTACAGCACTCAATACTTAGTTGGGGCTCCTTTTGCCTGAATTACTGCAGCAATGCGGCGTGGCATGGAGTCGATCAGTCTGTGGCACTGCTCAGGTGTTATGAGAGCCCAGGTTGCTCTGATAGTGGCCTTCAGCTCATCTGCATTGTTGGGTCTGGTGTCTCTCATCTTCCTCTTGACAATACCCCATAGACTCTCTATGGGGTTCAGGTCAGGCGAGTTTGCTGGCCAATCAAGCACAGTAACACTATGGTCATTGAACCAGCTTTTGGTACCTTTGGCAGTGTGGGCAGGTGCCAAGTCCTGCTGGAAAATGAAATCAGCATCTCCATAAAGCTTGTCAACAGAAGGAAGCATGAAGTGCTCTAAAATTTCCTGGTAGATGGCTGCGTTGACCGTGGACTTCAGAAAACACAGTGGACCAACACCAGCAGATGACATGGCAGCCCAAATCATCACTGACTGTGGAAACTTCACACTGGACCTCAAGCAACATGGATTCTGTGCCTCTCCACTCTTCCTTCAGACTCTGGGACATTGATTTCCAAAAGAAATGTACAATTTACTTACATCTGAAAAGAGGACTTTGGACCACTGAGCAACAGTCCAGTTCTTTTTCTCCACAGCCCAGTTAAGATGCTTCTGACGTTGTCTCTGGTTCAGAAGTGGCTTGGTAGCCCTTTTCTTGAAGACGTCTGAGCGTGGTGACTCTTGATGCACCGACTCCAGCTTCAGTTCTCTCCTTGTGAAGCTCTCCCAAGTGTTTGAATCAGCTTTGCTTGACTGTATTCTCAAGCTTGCGGTCATCCCTGTTGCTTGTGCACCTTTTCCTACCCAAATTCTTCCTTCCAGTCAACTTTGCATTTAATATGCTTTGATACAGCACTCTGTAAACAGCCACACCTTTCAGTAATGACCCTCTGTGACTTACCCTCTTTGTGGAGGGTGTCAATGTTCGTCTTCTGGATCATTGCCAAGTCAGCAGTCTTCCCCATTATTGTGCTTTCAAAGAACAAGAGATACCCAGAATTTATACTGTAGGGATGGTCATTTATTCAAACTCAAATGTAAATATTCTAATATTTTGAGATACTGATTTTTGACTTTTATGAGCTGTAAGCTCTAATCATCAAAATTAAAAGAAATAAACATTTGAAATATATCAGTCTGTGTGTAATGAATGAATATAATATACAAGTTTCACTTTTTGAATGGAATTAGTGAAATAAATCAACTTTTTGATGATATTCTAATTATATGACCAGCACCTGTATGTGTGGTGATTTTGCTCTGTTAATAAGAGGTGTTGATTCAGAGCGACATTTACTCTTCATTAACACAGATTTCTGTTTATTGAATGCAGTGAATTGCTATAATCCGTCTCATTTCAGCGCTGTTAACCGCCTCACACGTGGTCAATATGCTGAGTAGGTAATTAACTGTTTGTCTGACACATCAACACCCTTAAATCGCACATAGTGATCCTATAGTCAACATCAAATACAATCCTGTTGATGTGGAATGTCAAGTGGACACTGAACAGAGGCTTGTATGCGGACTGGAAATAAAAGGACATGACTACATGTACAAAAGCGGAGTTATAAAATATAAATATGATGCTCATGTTGATGGTGTAAATTCATAAATTTCTTGCCTAATCACAGCTAACAGGGAACATTCTTAGAACTTTGGCTAGGCTAATGTTCTAGCAAGGTTCTCTCAAAGTTCTTCTAGGAATGTTGATAGAACGTTTGTTCTCTGGTCTTAATAACTTTAAAAAAAAAAACAGTATTATTCAAAAGAACATTCAAAAGTAACTTTCCATAATGTTTGCAAAATGCAAAAATGGAATTGAATCCCATAAATTGGAATTAAAATGAAATGAAAAAAAAAATGTTTTTAAACATTCAAAAAAAAAAAAAAAAAGGATGTTTTGAACAATCAAAAATAGCGTTCTCATAACTTATTGGGGAAGCAAGCAAAACATTCTTATAACATATTTTTACTGTGTGATAATATTTTTACATGTAATAACTGTATTTTTTTATTTGTAAAACCATTCCTACATAAAGCAACTGAATGTGGTTTTGTGTATTTTTGCGACTTTGGAGACCCCTCTACAGTAAAGTGAGTGAAATCTACTGTCGTAAATATATGACTGTTGTAATTACAGTGAATAGCTGTACATATGCGTTTGTTGCTGCCGCAAAGCAATTTGCTCTTTTCTGGAATTTCATAACCGTTCACCACACTTAAAATCTCACAGAGCAGACGTTTGGAAAAGAAACACAAGCCATTCATTTTATTATTAGAAGTAAGTGTGCCATCAGAATGACTTTGAAACTGTTATTTCAGGGTAAAACACGTATGCTTTAATAGTTGACTTGACTGCAATAATTGACATCATAATGGTTCTGTCAACTCTGCACTGGCTCCCTATTAAACATCATATACATTTTAAGATCTGGCTAATTACCTATAAGGCCCTGAATGGTTTGGCACCTCAGTATTTGAGCGAGCTCTTATCGCTTTATAGTCCTTCACATCCGCTGCGATCTCAAAACTCTGGCCATTTGATAATACCTAGAATATCAAAATCAACTGCGGGCGGGAGATCGTTTTCCTATTTAGCGCCCAAACTCTGGAACAATCTACCAAACACTGTTCGGGAAGCAGACACACTCTGTCAGTTTAAATCTCGATTAAAGACTCATCTCTTTAACCTGGCTTACACATAATACACTATCGCATTTCTATAATTCAAATCCGTTAAAGGATTGTTAGGCTGCATTAATTAGGTCAACCGGAACCGGGAATACTTCCCAAAACACCCAATGTACTTGTTACACTGTAAGAAGAATGGCATCTATGCTAATATTAGTCTGTTTCTTTCTTATTCCGAGGTCACCGTAGCCACCAGATCCAGTCCGTATCCAGATCAGATGGTGGATCAGTACCTAGAGATGACCTCTACAGCCCTGAACGTCAGCGGACACCAGGACACCTAGATGAGCCCCAGAGACTGATCCCCAATGAAGACCCTGTCTCCTAGACGGCCATCGGGACAAGACCACAGGAACGAGTCCTCTGCACAATCTGACTCTGCTGCAGCCTAGTTTTAAACTGCTGATTTTGTCTGGCCAGAGGAGAATTACACTATTTCCCCGTCTAAATACTGTAAAGCTGATGTAAAACCACCCAGCTTTATATCAAGCTGATGTAAAGCTGCTTTGACACAATTTGCATTGTTAAAAGCGCTATACAAATAATAGTGACTTGACTTGACTTGACTTTTAAGAGCTATTTAAATTCTGGTCGTGTTTCATAATCAGACCTGATGTTACTTTTTGTAGTCTTGCAGTGCTAGTATAGTTTGGTCCACTTTGCAGCTTTTCAACAGGAGCAGGAAGAGAACGCCTGACCGACATGAACAACGGCCAAAAACATCTGGGTCAAACTGAATTAGATCAGATCACAATAATAGACTGCCAGAGAAAAGATCTCTTTCGAAATATGGCATAGAAATCTCCAGAGCAAGCACAGAAAACAGCAGAAGTACTGAAACAGCGGTCAGCGGTGTTAATTTGCAGTCAGAATGTCTAGTGATTATTTCACAGGCTGACTGTGAATATGTAGTTTAATTGCTTCTACAGTTTGTGGCCTAAACAAAAGATTCCAACCCTGAACCTGTCGATCTCTGGCAAATCCAGTGTGCGTTAAACATTCAGCATGAGGTTAAAAACTAAAGATGAATTAATTAAGCAGACCACAGATAGCTGTAAGTTAACAGTCAGAGGTTTATTTTAATTTACGCTGAACAATATTCACAGCAGTCAATTCACACATACACTACTGTGGGGTCAGTAAGAAGTCTCCTCTGCTCACCGAGGCTGAATTTATTTGATCACAAATACACTCTTCAACTATAAAATTGTAAAATATTGTTTCAATTTAAAAGAACTGTTTTCTATTTGAAAATATATCAAATGTTATTCATTCCTGTGATGTAAAGCTGAATTTTCTGCATCATTACTCCAGTCTTCAGTGTCACAAGATCCTTCAGAAATCATTCTAATATGTTGACTTGTTACTCAAAAAAGATTTTTTTATTATCAATGTTGAAAACAGTCGTGCTGCTTAATATATTTAGTGGAAATCTTTTGTAACATTATAAACGTCTTTACTGTCACCTTTGATCAATTTAATGCATCCCTGCTGAATAAAAGTATCAAAAAACTATGAAAAAAATCTTACTGACTCCAAACTTTTTAATGGCGATGTGATATCTGAAAATAAAATGGCCAGAGTAGCTCTGCAAAGTGTAAGACTGGTGTGTCCGTCAGGTAATTGTGTGCAGACGGTTCTGTTGCTGCTGTTCTCATGATGTCCGTGATAATAGGGTTTGCAGTGAATTTCAACATTTTAATTTCTCCTGTCTCGCCCCTTCTGTCTTTTCCTCCCTCTCCTCCTCCTTTCCTTTTTTCTCATCTTCCTCTCTCTCCCCGTGTCTCAGTGGCTTCTCTTATTGATTTTTCTGTCCCCTGGACTCTTAAAACAAACCAAAGTGGAGAAGATTGTTTTCTTTGGAAGAGTTCTCTCTCTCTCTGTCTCTCTCTCTCTCTGACAGGGGGTCTTTTCCGGTGTCTATCTGCTTTCTGTTGTTCGTGAGCTGAGAGGGCACTGGTGTCATGGAGAGCTTTAGTGTTTGGTGCGTTCGGAGTGAACGGCTTTGGAATATCAATCAGCCGCTGCGAGTGAACCAGCAGGAAAACTAACAGACTCATCTGATGGCAGACTGATGGAGAGAGAGTGAGCGA
The DNA here is from genome assembly GCF_012432095.1 of Onychostoma macrolepis. Taxonomy (NCBI): domain Eukaryota; kingdom Metazoa; phylum Chordata; class Actinopteri; order Cypriniformes; family Cyprinidae; genus Onychostoma; species Onychostoma macrolepis. Next base: position 27,319,943 of record NC_081167.1, on the reverse strand, counting down.
GCGAGCGAGAGCTCCTCAGCCCAGAGGGACTCCGGCTCTGTCTGTAGCCGCTCACATCTGATTGGTGGAGAGATAAAGGTGGTTCAGTGCCCACCTACGACCACACAGCAGTGCTTAAATATCCGTGAACGCTCTCGAACATCTTCTTTCTTTAATCCCCCCTCTCTCTCAATTCAATTTCAGTTTTCAATTTAGTGTGTTTTATTGGCATGATGACAAATTGGAAGTTCATAGTTGTTTGGAGCTTGGCTGTATAAAATAAAAAAAACAAAAAAACACTATAATAATATTATTATTAATTTAACCTTAATCGTAATTGGACTAATAATAACATATTCCATTTTTTGTTTAATTTATTTCTTTTTTATTTTAAATAATGTTTAAAATTGTATAGTAAATGAAATCTAGTAGTATTTACATTTTCAAGTAATGTTTTAACAACTTTCAAGTATTATTAATTTAACTGAACTTTTTAATTTAATTAATAATAAATAAATAAATAAATTAATTATTATTAATATTATTAATACTAAATTAAATTTTTTTGGTCATTTTTGTATAACAGTCACTGCCATAATGGTTTCATGGTGTTGTGGGTGGTTGCTAGGATGTTGCTATGCATTTGCTATTTAGCTTGTAGCTGTTTGGTTGCTAGGGTGTTCTGGTTGCTATTTGGTTGCTAGGTCCCTGAGTTTTTTTTTTTTTTTTGTCTATTCTATCATCCACCTGGCACAAATCATGCGTTTTATTGCATAGAATAACAGCAATAGCACATCTCTCCCACACATATCAATAGCACAAGCAATGCAAGACGAGTTAGGCTACATGTGGGAACTTTAATAGGCTTAGTGGTCATGTCATGCTGTAAATGTCTGCATAAATGAGGCCTGCAAATTGATTCATGCATGTATGCTTCATCCATTACCCTTCAGTGAAAACCTTTGATCATTATTGATCTGCCATTGTCAAAGTGTGTGTGTCTGTTCACATTCACACATGTGATCTTTGTCGCTGCAGTATGGAAAACTGCCCACTGGAAAATCCCAGCAAAACCCCTCTTGACCTTTAGCCCTCATGTGTACATAGACCTGATTCTGTGCATGTGTTAGATTTGTCAATCTCTGCCATTTCCTGGATTCCATTACCGACAAACAGATAACATTTCCTAATGACATAATTTCTCCCCCTCTTGTTCATGCACAAATAATCTACGGTAATTGCTAATTGCTGAAAACTTATATTATAGAAGTGTAGTGTGTGTGTGTATATATATAGTTCCTTGCTAAAGTATTCATACCTCCAATAATGACAAAGCAAAAGACAGGTTTGTGGTAGCTTTGCGAATTTATTAAAAAGGAAGAACTGAAATAGTTGCTTTGCATAATTATTCATACCCTTTTCTTTGACACTTGAAATTTATGGCAGGGTCATTCCAGTTTCGTTGGATCAGCTGTGAGATGTTTCTGTCCTTCAATTGGAGTTAACCTGTGGCAAATTCAGTTGATTGGACATGATTTGGAAAGGTGCGTATCTGCTATATAAGGTCTGTGACAGCTGGTAATGTAGCTGGTAGACCTTATAGACACTCAGGCCGTGTAGATGTGTTTGTTTCTTCATTGGAACAGATTTAGCAGATTTAGCATTATATCACCTGCTCACCAATTGGTCCTCTGCAGTGAATGGTTTATACATTATTTTGGCTGTAAGGTTAAAATTATTATTATTTTTAAATTACCATTTGAATGCATTTCATATTGAGATACATATTGGATTTTGAAAATATTTATTTAATTTAGTTATATCTCCCAGCCTTGCTAACTAATCTTGCTGGCACAAAAAAATGAAAGGAATATTCATTTACCCTCCTCTTTCTGTTTTATATCCTCTGTTTTTTACTTTTCAACACTATATTGATCATTTTTTTAATTATAATGTAATATAGGAATGTTCCTTACTGATGGATCATATTTGCTTAAAAGTGCATGTTTCTTGTTGTTAACTGTACATTTCAGTGGATGCTGACAGATGGACGGATGCATTTCCACACAGAAGGCTGTAACATTCTGAGTTGAATTGAATACAGCATTGCTGCACATGGTCTGATGCATCGAGCTGTGGTGCTCATATGGGCGATGTGTGTTTGAGTCTGGCTCGAGACATGAACTGGGAGACACCGATTCGCTTCCCGCAAGTGCATTTGTTCAGCTTTTATGTAAACAACCATTTTGTTCCATCTTAAGTAGTAATGATTGTGATATAAAACATGCTGCATTGAAGGACATTATATCAGTAATTGGATTATTGGCTCAATCTGTGTCTGGGAAGTCGTCTATAGAATGCACCACTGAGATAATAGGATGGTTGTTACACATCCAGCTTTCGTTTGGACCTTCATGTGAATTGATTTCAGCTCTCATTTCAGGCCTGTCAGCGGCGTGCAGCAGATGAAGAGATGCGGGGAGGCGAAGGGGACAGTGAGGGGAGGAAATGAAAGCTAACAGCTGGGGCGGTCGGAGCGTGACTCCTCTCTCTCTCATTCCTCTGCGTTACGGCAGATCACAGGAAATGCATTCAGATTATGTGTTGAGGGATCACACCGATGCTGGATGTGAAATACTTGTCTGGCGAGTACCTGAGGAGATTTCAAAGGCAGATTTGCATATTTGATCAGTACCAGGCCTCTCAGGAGTCGCCAAACCTTTAATTGTATAATTTTTACGTAAAATTTTTGCAGTAAGGGTCTGCAAATTAGATTAAAGAATGTCAAATTAGCCATTAAAGAATACACATATACCACACTACCCTTTGTACACACTTGCTAAATTACGTAGCATGTTGCTAAAATTCAAGTGGTCAGTTGGACTAGAAGTAAGTTTTTGACTTTCAGTCCTGTGTTCATTTGGGGTTTTTTTAATGAGAAAAATGTTTAATGTAAGTTGGATGTGAAAAAAGGAAGGGGTTTATATATAGTAATATATAACAATAATTAAATATTATGTATATGCTGGGTAGATTACTTGCAAATTGTAGTCTGTAACATAATCCATTACATTACACATTTTAGGTAATATAATCAGACTACTTTTCGATTACTTTTAGATTACATTAAACATTACGTCAAGGTTTCCCAAACTGGGGTTTGTAAAGGAACTGCAGAATTTGTGAGTTTAATGAAAAAAGAAGAATTATGGAGAATCCAAAAAATTATGAATATTTTATTGCTATTGTGAAAATAATATGTTATCATCTAATAAATAAAAAAGTACCTGTAGTCTGATTAAAAGTTTTTTTTTTTTTTTATGTAATATAATCTAATAAGTATTTAATTTTTGGAATCTGATTATGTAATCTAGATATACATGTAATCATTTACTACCCAGTTCTGTGTGTATGTGTATTTATTGTTACGTTCTATTGTTATTTATGTTCTATGGGTATTTATATACACACACACACACACACACATGCTAAATATACAATATACAATGCTAAAATGTTACAAATTTGAATCTTTAGCATAAATGTAAATACAGAGATAACTGCGGTAACACACGTAACTTAGTCAATCATCATGTAACTTCACTCTTATTCTGTGCAGATGAGCATCTAAATGTCAGTTTCATTCTTCCATTCCCCCGGTGTTTTATGGACTAGTGGATGATACTGATACACCTGATATATATAGAAGTAGGTTTGTTTGTGAGTGTGTGCATGTGTGTGTATATGCAAAGTTGAGAAGTTGTGATGGAGTATGTCAGTGAGAAAAGCAGTCAACCACCTCCACTACCCTTTCCTCTCTCACTCTCATGGAAAGTTCTGTGTGATTGAATGCAGGATAGTGAGAAAGAGCAGTATTTCCTAGGACTGTGTCTGTTGTTGTTTCCCAAAGCTCTACTTGCAGTCTGAGTGAAATGTCAACAGATCGTCTCAATAAACGCCACACAGGACCCCAGCTCAGGTCTGAAGTAATGGAGGGAGGAACGGAGGAGATAATGAACAGATGATAGTTCCTCTCTTTGGGAGAAAAGTCTTGAAAACTTGCTTGTATTTTCAGGCTCAGTGAACTAGTTTTGACAGAAATCTGAGTACTATAGTGAGAGTAAGCGCTATCTATCTGTCTGTCTGTCTGTGCTAGACAAATGAGATGTTTATGCAGTTGTAGTGTTCTTTTGTTTATAATAAAAACTTTTGCTCATAATACCTCAGACAGAGATCTGAGAGATCTGTGATTGTTTGTTGTTCTGACTGTCTGTAAGTCTGTCTATCTGTCTATCTATCTATCTATCTACACTGTAAAAAATGACCGTGATTTTAACAGTAAAAAACTGTGAAAAAGCTACGGTAAAAACCTGTTAAATGGTTAACGGTAAGTTCCCCTAATATATACGGTGAAAAACTGTAATAGACATTTCAGACAATTTTACGGGGAAATACCGCTTTTGGAAGTGAAAAAGAATGTAAAATTTACAGGGAAAAACCGTAAATTGACGTTCCCAGAATTCCCTGCGTTGCATTTCAAATTTTGTTTGAATTTGATGTTTTTTCTTTGAAATAACTAGGTTTCTTCTTAGTTTTTTCTTATCGGTTATGTTTATTAGGGTTGTATGTTACATCTAATATTGTTAAATTAATGTTTATTGCATGTTTCAGTTTAATGAGTCTCACCATGATGATGTTTAGTGTTTGTGTGAATGACACTGTGCACCTTCTATATATGTTATTATTTAAAAGCTGTTTGTGATGAGCTTTGGTTCATCATGTGACTTTCTCATCACCACCTGCATTTGGTGGTTATCAGTGTATTTCAAAGGTACAAAACAGATTTCAGTATTTCAATAGGTTGTTATATTAACATTATATCAGTTTACGGTATTTAACTGAAATTACGGTATATTTAACTGTAAATTTAAGTTAAAACCGTAAAACCAAAAACGTTGCTACCGTATATTTTACGGTATAATTCTGGCAACCACAGCTGCCGGTTTTTTACCGAAAATTTTACGGCATTTTTTTTACAGTCTATCTATCTATCTATCTATCTATCTATCTATCTATCTATCTATCTATCTATCTATCTATCTATCTATCTATCTATCTATCTATCTATCGTTCTATCTATCGTTCTATCGTTCTGTCTGTCGTTCTGTCTGTCTGTCTTCATGTCATTTGTTTTATTGTCTCTGTCTGTTGTTATTTCTGTCTGTTGTTCTGTATGTTAAATAATAATTATAAGTTCATTTTATATAGCACCTTTCCAAAAAAAAAAACAATCAAGGTCACTTTACAGTAACATAGCAAATAAACATGACAGCAAAGAAACTATACCTTTAAACACAATGCATAATGAGAATCAGATCATACAATCAGGATCAGTCAAAGATCAGATCAAACAGTCAGGAATCAGAGAAACAAAACGTGAAAAGATATGTTGTTCTGTCTGTTCAGTATGTCGTTCTATCCTTCTGTCATTCTGTCTGTTTGTATGTCTGTTGGTCTGTTGTTCTATTTGTCTTTCTGTCATGTCTGTCAATCATTCTGTCTTTTTGTAGGTCTGTCTGTTGTTCTACCTGTCCGTCTACATTGCTGTTGTTCTGTCCTTCGTTCTGTCTGTCATTCTGTCCGTCTGTCTGCATATCTGTTCTGTCTGTCATTATGTCTGTCCTTCTATTGTTCTGTCTACATGTCTATTCTCTGTCTGTCTTTCTGTCTGCATGTTTGTTGTTCTGTATGTCATTCTCTCTCTCTGTCTGTCTGCCTGTCTGTCATTCTGTGTTTTGTATGTCTGTCTGTTGTCCTACCTGTCTATCTGCATTAGTGTTCTTCTTACTGTCATTCTGTCTGTCTGCATATCTGTTATTCTGTATGTTGTTCTATCTGTCTGTATATTTTTCTGTCCTTCTATCTACACATGTCTGTCGTTCTGTCTATCTGTCTGCATGTCTGTTGTTCTGTATGTCCTTCTGTCTGTCATATTATCTTTTTGTTTGGTCTGTCTGTTGTTCTGACTGTCTTTCTGTCTGCATGGCTGTTGTTCTGTCGGTTTGTTATTTCTCTCATTCTGTCTGTCTGCATGGCTGTTGCACTGTAAGTTGTTCTGTCTGTCTGTCTGTATGTCTCTCTCTCTGTCATTCTGTCGGTCTGTATACATGTCAGTCATTCCGTCTGTCTGTCTGCCACTACTTAATTTAATGCATTAAGTTAAAAATTCCAATTTATTGATTTAATTAAACATTTTAAGTTTTTAACATTTTTTAATGAGTTGTCCTGACATCTTAATGTTGATAATTACATCAACTTAATATTGTGTGTAACTTCAACTTAAATATCTGTGTTAGTTTGTTTAAAACATTATTTAAGTTGTACTAACTCAATGTAATTAGCTCCATAACTTCAGGTTCCCAGCATGCTTTGCATGTGACTGAATAATGAGCGGTAATGTAGAAATAAACTCATATTTTATGCATTTCTTTTCAAGATCAGAACAGGAGAAGATTTATTAATGTTCAGTGTTCTGTTCTTTTGGTATTTAAAAGTGTTTCTGTTGTGTTGGTTTCATTTTCATTTGCTTAGGTTGAGAACAGACTCACTGGGCATTGTCTTACATGCTGTTTCAATCAGAAGGCATTTGGTTGAAAATGCTAAAAGATTAGTTTCTTGACAGCATTAAATATTGTTTCATCAGGTAGTTTTTGTAACCAGTGATTGAATCAAATTTAAGACAATGTGAAAAACAAGTTAAAACAACTTAATTTTGAGTATTCAACTTAATAATTCTTAGTTTTAACACAATTTTCTAAGTATATATAGCGCAATATAGTTTATTGGTTGAGCTTAATTTCAGAAGAAGTTGCCTTAACTCAAAAAAATAGATGCAAACTGTTGCTTTAATTTTTTTTGTTGCATCCAAACAATTTTTCAGAGTGTACATGTCAGTTGTTCTGTCTGTCTTTCTGCATTACTGTTGTTGTGTATGTTGTCTGTCATTCTATTTGTCTATGTTGTTCTGTCTATTTGTCTCTCACAAATTGTCTGTGCATCTGCATGTTTGTTGCTCTGTCTGTCTGTGCTAGACAAATGAGAATTATGCAGTTGTACAGTGTTCTTTTGTTTATAATATAAAGTTTTGCTCCTAATACCTCAGACAGAGAGCGATCTGTGAGTGTGGCTTCTCTGTAACTGCTCCAAGAATAGCAGGAAGATGCTCTCTCTGTTTTTATTTTAACTGGGACATGAGTGATCTTATCATTAGTGCAGCTCACACCACTGTCAGATGGAGAGACAGCAAGTCAGAGAGAGAGAGAGAGAGAGAGGGGACGCGTCACGAGCATGTGTGTAGTGTGTGGCAGGGAGAGGTGGTCTACTAACCATGTGTAAACTCCTGCTGTGTGATGCATCGTTTCCAGATTCAGATATGAGTTCTGCCTCCCACCAAAACACTGATGCTCAGACAACACCTGTCAAACACCTTGGCCAAAAAGGAGGCTGATTTCTTGCAAGTATGAGCCTAAAAATTTCCATTTATATGTGAGTGATTTTAGTTTTAATTGCATACGTGATCTTTCCATACACATCTGCAGTGCGTATCTTGTGGTTTCTGTTGCTTTTAGAGTCCACATGTGGTCGGCAATAAACTAGAAGGTGCTGAAAAAAAAACTATTGTCGGTATAAGGACACTTACAAATGTTTTCATTTTTTTTTGCTTTAGATACAAAATATTAGACAAAGTGACATCTACTGTATTATGATGAAACAAAATTTTTAGTACATACACTACTGTTCAAATTTTGGGGTTGGTAAAGTGATTTAAAAAAAAAGAATATTGAAAGAAGTCTCTTTTGTTCACCAAGGCTGCATTTATTTGATGAAAAATACAGTGACATTGTGAAGTATTATTGCAATTTAAAATAACAGTTTTTAAGTGAATATATTTTAAATGATAATTTATTCCTTTGATGGAAAAGCTGAATTTTCAGCATTATTACCCAGTCTTCAGTGTCACATAATCCAGAAATCATTCTAATATGCTGATTTGAAACATTTCTTATTATTATCAATGCTGAATAATATTTATTTGAAATAGATTTTTGTTTTTGTCACAATTTAAAGTCTTTACTGCCACTTTTAATGCATGCTTGCTGCATAAAAGTATTACTTAATTAAAAAAAATCACTGTCCCCTGTCATTTAAATAGTGGTGTATACATGAACACAAACATTCACAAAACAAAACAAATGCCAAAAAAGTTTCAACATCTGTAAAATATATAAAACTGCATATTTTTGTTGCAGACAACTTGTCTTCCGTTCTGTAGTTCACATCGTCTCTCCTCAGGAAGTTTCTGTCAGCGCTGCTGTGCACATGCTGTGCCAGGCGTGGTTTGGGTCATGAATATTAAATATGTTATGTGATGTTTGGGCGAACTGATTTGCAGGAAGGCAGATTTTGCTAGCTGAGTGTTAGCATGAGGCACCCCAGGGAATTCTACAATTCAAGATTATAATGATCAAAATCTTATGCAGTAAAACATACATTCTTAAAAATAGATTTTTATTATTTATTTAATTTTTTTGCTGAAATGCCATAGAATAACCATTTCTTGGTTCTTAAAAGTACCCTTTTTACTTGCGCAAAGAACATTTTAATAATATAAAGAACTGTTTTCCATTTTAAAACCTTTTGTGCAGTGGAAAGTTTCAATGGATTTTAAAGGTTCTTCATGCAACCATCGGTGCCAATAAAGAACCTTTATTTTTAAGAGATTATATATGTTATTTTATGGGTTTTAGTGGAGGTGGGCAAACTTCTGGATCATTGCATATGCATCTGCTCTACAACATCAGTACACAGCGTCCATGACGCTTTCTGCTCGATTCACTGACATTTTCTCAGCTATTATCTAACCTACCGCAGAGCTGTCTGCATGCGGTCCGTTTTAACACAGGAGCCTGTGTGATTAACACTTGTGTATCTTTAAGCCTGAGTGTGTTTGACTCATGTCAGAAGTGGACTCGAGGACAGCTGTTCGGTCCTCTTCCTTCAGCCCTCGCAAAAATCTTTTTGCATTAATTATTAATGCCTGTCATACAATATGCTTGTAGCTTGCGGTCAATGTAAGATTTGAGGTGTAACCCTCGCTGCCATGGTAACCTTGCAAATGTGATGAGGTCCTGAAGGGTTTTATGTGCTGCTGCCTTATAGATTGGGGAGAGATTATCCTTACACAACAGGCAGAAGCCTGCAGATATGAGAATCTAATCTGAGTGACTGCTGTTCATTGTGCACGGCTGTGTTAATTGGTCTTTAAGACCATCTGCAGGCTAATTGACTGTCTGCTGTTAAATGCCATTAACTGCACAACCTTTGCACGGCCAATTCATCAATAAAAAGTCGTCAATTATATAGTCGTCATTCAGGTATAACGAGCAATCTTCCGGGCTTCGCTATGTGCAGAGAGATTGATCAAATTAATGCTTGCACCCGATTATTATGTGGAAAGTTGAAGTTGGAATTGAGCATTTCTGTAAATGAGGATGAGAGTATGCGTTACTTTGCTTTACCATTCACTGTATATTGCAATATCTTTGTGCGTGGCTAGGACTTTATGCTAGGATTTACATTATTAACATGCAAGAGCAACAAGAAACATGTGCTGTTTTATGTGCAGTTTTACACCTTAAGCTATTATAAGCTATTTTACGCTTTCTAAAGTGGCTTATCCAATCTGAAACATTATTTTTTCCCACTCTTATTCCTAATTGTATTTTTTTTGGTTTGCGTGTAGCACGTTCTGAATAAAAAGAAAATATGCAAATGAAAACCTTTCAAAAGTATTTTATTTACTGATTTTACCACATGGTTATTTAATAATGCATTTATTTGATTAAAAATACAGTAATATTGTGATATATTACTTTCATTTTAAATAAATGTTTTCTACTTGAATATATTGTAAAATGTAATTTATTCCTGTGATGCAAAGCTGAATTTTCAGCATCATTACTCCAGTCTTCAGTGTCACACGATCCTTCAGAAATCATTCTAATATGCTGATTATCTGCTCAAGATATGTTTCTTCTTCTTATTAATGTTGAAAACAGTTGTGATGATTAATATTTGTGTGGAAACTTCTGTTTCAGGATTCTTTGATGGATAGAAAGTCCAAATCTAATGTAACATCATAAATATCTTTACTCTAACTTTTTATCAATTTAATGCAGAAAAAAAGTACTAATTTCTTAATGAGCGTCGTATAAATTTTTATTTTTTTGTCCAGTGAGTTTCCAGCAGAAATACTGTTGTTGCCATAATATAAATCTGCTCATACCATGATTTGCCAATTATCTAAACATTTTGGTCATACTGTCCACCCCTAGATGTGTTTATGCTGTATTAGAGCATGTGATAGTCATGTTCAGTTACTGTTATCATTTCCTCATAATGCCACTACTTGTCCACTTTACTTCCCAGCTGTTTTCGAGGCCACTGAGAGATGCCATCGCTTGCAGTCTAATGTCTGATATGCACTTATTCCTGTTTGAAAACTGATAATTAACCACTAATCCTAGTTTATTGAGGGAAAAAAGATTATTGTCTGACATTTAGAGAGTGCTGTGCACTGCTCTGCTCAAGTGGCCTTCTCCCTTTCTCGCTCTGTTTTTCTAATAGTCTCTTTACAGGCTCTTAACTCAGTTTGGCCCATGTTTGACCGTACGGTCATGTGAATAATCCCTTTGTATACACACTTTGATGGTTTGTTCATTAGCTCACTGTATGCTCTCCCTCTACATCCAGACCCACTCTCTTGTAATTCCCAGAGGTTGTGCTCCCTAATTTACTCTTGTGGATTTTAACAGTGACCCTGAAGGCTTCTGATATGGCTTGTGTGCATGGGCTCTGGCACTTTTTTCCTTGTCAAATGCTGTGCTGGTTGTGTTAAACAGGGTTTTTTGGCCTTTGCCTCTTTTATTGGACAGAAATAGAGAGAGAGAGCAGTTTCTTGGGTAGAGAGAAGGAACAGAATCAAGACACAGGCCAGACTTGAACCTGCATCAAAATTTCTGTGTTTTATGTAGAAGCAACATCTCATTTTAAAGGAATGAATTGAACAGCACACATCTTACATTTTGATGAATGTCAAAGCTGCCAGTAGCCAGTTTTTTAAAATATGTAGCATAATATTAATTGCCTCTTTTTTTGAGGTATATCTGCCAAGTCATAATTAGATTTGTACTTTTAATCAAAAATGTGAGTGCTGCTTTTCTGTGTGGCGATCTGGCCTGAGATTTACATTTATGCTGCATTTGGCAGATGGTTTTATTCAAAGTGACTTACATTGCATTGAATGCCACACTTTTTTTAGTGTATGCTTTCCTTGGGAATCAAACTTCTGACCATGGCATGCTTTACTGTTTGAGATACAGGAACGTTTTTTTTTTTCTTTTCAGTATTTGCTAATCCATTGCTATGGTGTTCTGTGTGGTCCTTTGTTGGTAGATGTTTTTTTTAGTCAACAGAGCCACCTTCAAGTCTCGATGATGTTTTGGTAGATACAGCTGGGACCCGTGTGTTAATGTAAGTCTATGAGATTTTGGACACTGTTTTCACTGGTAACTAGCTCTGTCAAGGTCTAGAAGGTGAATCTTAATACCAGCTGTAAAGGAACTCAAAGTCTAGAGGTCTTTTTCCCACCCATTTTATGATCCACCAGGTGAAAATTCAAGTCTGATTGTTTAACCTTAACCTTAACCCTTAAACAAATACAGTTTGGAAACAAAGGGAGGTTTTGGACAATATTATAAATCCTTACCATTTCTGGGTAAGGATTCATCATTCAAGCATAAAGCAATTCAAGTGCAACAATAATGATTTAATGATGTTCTGAATTCCTTTTTTTTTTGTAATTTAATAAAATGGTAAATGGACTCCTTTTTTAACATTAGTTAACATGAACTAACATTGAACTAATTTTTGCAACATTTATTAAAATTTATTAAAACTGAAGCTAAAATTAAAACACTAGCTGAAATAAAATGAATGAATGACTGAATGAATTAATAAATAAATAAAGCAAACAATTAACACAACAAAAGAACTAAACTTTAAAATTAAAATCAAAATATTAATAAAAACTAATAGTTTCTCGATACTAAAATTGTTCATGTAAGTTAATGCATTAACTAATGTTGACAAATGTGACCTTATTGTAAAGTATTATCAAAATGTTTTCATAGATTGTGTCATCACATTATAAATGCAAAGTCAACACAAAATCAAAATTGATTCCAATGATTTTTATCCCTACTTTACCTAGGGGGTTTCAAAACTTTTTGTGTGTGTACATCTCAACCAAAAATAATCCAAATGAAAAAGTCAATTTGTCAAGATTTGTCAAAGGGAGATACAAGTCTGAATCCAAATATGTATGTACTGTATATATAGATTTGCTAAAATTAAAGGTGCATGATGTTTTTTAAAGCAAGTGTTAACCTCACGGTGATTTCACTCTGAGATGCGTGAGGTTAAACGCTCTGATATGGTAAAACAACAGTGTGAGAACCATATTGCAAAACGGGCCACAGCGAGCTGTGATCAAGCCACCAAAGTTTTTTGGCGTTTTGTGACATCTGAAGAGTGAAGGTTCAAAGGCTGAACTCTTTAAACAGCTGTGTCTATCCACTCTGAGCATCTTCACAAGAGCTCGGCCTCAGCCATCATCCTGTGCCTTTTTCTCCAGCGCCAGCTGCACTCAGATCAGTCAGATAGCCGTGTAGTGGGGGGGCGTCTGCTGTGCAGTGATGTGAGATCAGTATAGCTGACAGTATCTCTGAAGGCGGATCTATAATCAGTGATAGTGAAGAGTGGCCATCTCTTATCAGAGAGACACACAAAGACACGGTCGTTCAAGAACACAGAATGCATGAGAGGCAAACAAGAGCAGGCACAAAGCAAGATTGTGTGTGTGTGTGTGTGTGTGTGCGTGGAGGTGAAAATAATGCCATTTCACATTAAATTTGGTTAAGATACAGATGCATTTCTGTTTTTGTGTATCTAAAAAAAATCACATACTTATTTTTTTCTTATTTTATATCAAATATCATATCATATCTAATCATATCATATCTAATCATATCATATCAATTGCAGAAGGAACAGATGAGCAACTAATGCTTTTTTAGCCAATCGGAAACACTCTCTACTTGTCAATCATTTTATGCATTTGGCTATCTTTGTCTTATTTTCTGATAAAATTTAAGTATTTATATTATATTATATTTTAATAAAAAAAACAAAAACACACACTTTTTTAGCCAATCAGAAACATTCATGTCAGTCATTTTACGCGTTTGGGCCATTTGTCTTATTTTCTATAATATGTAAGCATGCTTAAAATAAGATCTTTGAACTTGGATTTTCTCACTTGATTGGAGAGCAGGGCTCTGAAGTTGTGTACCTTTACTTTATGTGTGAGTGTGTTTATTCTTATCAGAGTTTATTGAAGTATCCGAGTAACACTGTTGAGTTCTGCTTTTAGACTCTTTCAAGGCCTTGTGGATCAATACGGAGCCCAGCTACCAAATGAATGCTTCTTAATGAGAGGGAAAAAAAACAGGAATTAGTCTTTGTCTGCAGCAGTGCTTATAGATTTCCAAAGACTTGCCCTCAGCCTCTCTGTCACTATCTGTTTGGAATTTATTTTATTTTTTCAGGATAGTCTGAGAAAGGATTAGGTGAACTGTTGTGAATCTTTTTTGAAAGAGTCACATATAATAGTGTGACCCCCCCGAGGTCCACTTATATTGTTATCAAGTTTTTGTGCAAAAAAAGAACTTAAACTTTAAGACAATTTTCCACTTGACTCTTAGTATTAAAGAGGTCATATTTCATTCATTCATTCAGTCATTTAAATGTTAGTTTTCTATTATTATTATTATTATTATTATTATTATTGTCCTATGCTCCCCCACATTACTTCCACAAGTTTGTAAATTCCCGATATGTGTTGTTGCTGAATAAATGTGGGAGGCTGTGTTCAGATGATTTTATGCCTGATGTCTGTCACTATCTGTATGGAAATCTTTTTTTTTTTTTTTTACTGGACAGCCTGATAAAGAATTGAACAAACGACTGTGAATCTTTTTGAAAGAGTCACACATAAGTTTTATTTATTTATTTTTTTTGTCCTCTGAGGTCCACTTACAATGTTGTTAAGTTTTGTGAAAAAAAAGAAAAAGAAAAGAAAAGAAGAATATATATATATATATATATATATATATATATATATATATATATATATATATATATATATATATATATATATATATATATATATATATTATTATTACTGTTATTATTATTGTTACCATTACTGTTATTACCATTATAGCTAATGACAGAAGACAATAATAGTGATGATAATGGTAACAACAACAAAAATAATAAGAAGACATATATATACAGGTTCATCTCAATAAATTAGAATGTCGTGGAAAAGTTCATTTATTTCAGTAATTCAACTCAAATTGTGAAACTCGTGTATTAAATAAATTCAATGCACACAAACAGAAGTAGTTTAAGTCTTTCGTTCTTTTAATTGTGATGATTTTGGCTCACATTTAACAAAAACCCACCAATTCACTATCTCAACAAATTAGAATATGGTGACATGCCAATCAGATAATCAACTCAAAACACCTGCAAAGGTTTCCTGAGTCTTCAAAATGGTCTCTCAGTTTGGTTCACTAGGCTACACAATCATGGGGAAGACTGCTGATCTGACAGTTGTCCAGAAGACAATCATTGACACCCTTCACAAGGAGGGTAAGCCACAAACATTCATTGCCAAAGAAGCTGACTGTTCACAGAGTGCTGTATCCAAGCATGTTAACAGAAAGTTGAGTGGAAGGAAAAAGTGTGGAAGAAAAAGATGCACAACCAACCGAGAGAACTGCAGCCTTATGAGGATTGTCAAGCAAAATCGATTCAAGAATTTGGGTGAACTTCACAAGGAATGGACTGAGGCTGGGGTCAAGGCATCAAGAGCCACCACACACAGATGTGTCAAGCAATTTGGCTACAGTTGTCGTATTCCTCTTGTTAAGCCACTCCTGAACCACAGACAACGTCAGAGGCGTCTTACCTGGGCTAAGGAGAAGAACTGGACTGTTGCAAGTTTTGTATTTCATTTGGAAGCCAAGATCCTAGAGTCTGGAGGAAGGGTGGAGAAGCTCATAGCCCAAGTTGCTTGAAGTCCAGTGTTAAGTTTCCACAGTCTGTGATGATTTGGGGTGCAATGTCATCTGCTGGTGTTGGTCCATTGTGTTTTTTGAAAACCAAAGTCACTGCGCCCGTTTACCAAGAAATTTTGGAGCACTTCATGCTTCCTTCTGCTGACCAGCTTTTTAAAGATGCTGATTTCATTTTCCAGCAGGATTTGGCACCTGCCCACACTGCCAAAAGCACCAAAAGTTGGTTAAATGACCATGGTGTTGGTGTGCTTGACTGGCCAGCAAACTCACCAGACCTGAACCCCAGAGAGAATCTATGGGGTATTGTCAAGACGAAAATGAGAAACAAGAGACCAAGAAATGCAGATGAGCTGAAGGCCACTGTCAAAGAAACCTGGGCTTCCATCCCACCTCAGCAGTGCCACAAACTGATCACCTCCATGCCACGCCGCATTGAGGCAGTAATTAAAGCAAAAGGAGCCCTTACCAAGTATTGAGTACATATACAGTAAATGAACATACTTGAAGGCCAACAATTCACTAAAAAAATTTTTTTTTTATTGGTCTTATGAAGTATTCTAATTTGTTGAGATAGTGAATTGGTGGGTTTTTGTTAAATGTGAGCCAAAATCATCACAATTAAAAGAACCAAAGACTTAAACTACTTCAGTCTGTGTGCATTGAATTTATTTAATACACGAGTTTCACAATTTGAGTTGAATTACTGAAATAAATGAACTTTTCCACGACATTATAATTTATTGAGATGCACCTGTATATACAGTGCTGCCCACTGATATTGGCACCCTTGGTAAATATGAGCAAAGGCAGCTGTGGAAATAAATCTCTCCATCATTTATCTTTTTGATCTTTCATTCAAAAAATTCACACAATTCTAACCTTTCATTGAAGTAAAACAACTGAAAGTGGGGGGAAACTCACATTATGAAATAAATGTTTTTCTCCAATGCATATTGAGTACCATTATTGGCACCCCTAGAAATTCTTATGAGTAAAATATCTCTGAAGAATATTCCTATTCATATTTACATTTTTTAGCACACCAGGGTGATTATGAACATGAAATTGTTCAGCCATGACTTCCTGTTCCACAGAATTATAAATATGAGGAACACAAAGGGCAAATTCCCTTAATCATCCATCACAATGAGAACAACCAAAGAATATAGTTCTGATGTGTAGAACAAGATTGTTGAGCATCACAAAATAGAAAGTGGCTGTAAGAAAAGAGCTAAAGCATTTAAAATCCCCATTTCCACCATCAGGGCAATAATTAAAAGATTCCAATCAACTAAATGTGTTACAAATCGGCCTGGAAGAGGACGTGTGTCTATATCGTCCTAATGCACGGTGAGAAGGAGAGTTTGAGCGGCCAAAGACTCTCCAAGGATCACAGCTGGAGAATTGCAGAGATTAGTTGAGTCTTAAGGTCAGAAAGCCAAAAATCAAAAACAAACAGCCCCTACATCACCACATGTTGTTCAAATGGGTTTCAATAAAAAAACTCCCAACTCATCCAAAAACAAACTCCAGCATTCAGTTGTCAGATACAACTGGAACTTCAAATGGGACTGGCTTCTATGGTCAGATGAAACTGAAAAAAGAGCTTTCTGGCAGCAAACCCACCAGATGGGTTTGGTGCAAAAAGGGATTAAAAAGTACCCCATGCCCACGGTTAAATATACTGCTGGATCTTTAATGTTGTGGGCCTGTTTTTCTGCCAGAGGTCCTGGACATCTTGTTTAGACACATAGCATCATGGATTCTATCAAATACCAACAGATAAAAAATCTAAACCTGACTGCCTCTGTAAGAAATCTTATAATGGACCATAGCGGACCACGATGTCTTCCATCAGGACAATAATCCAAACCAGACGTCAAAATCAACACATTAATGTGTCACTCAGCACAAAACCAAGCTTCTGCCATAGAAAATAAGTGGGGTGAACTGAAGAGAAGAAGCACCAACATGGAGCTGGGAATCTAAAGGGTCTGGAGTGATTCTGGATGAAGGAATGGTCTCTGATCTCTTGTCAGGTGTTCTTCAAACTCTTCAGGCATTATAGGTGAAAACTCAGAACTGTTATCTTGTGAAAATGATGTTGCAATAATTGGGCGCCAATAACTGTGGCTAACGTGAACTAGAGAAAAACATTTATTTCATAATGTGAGTTTCCCCCACTTTCAATTGTTTTACTTTAGTGGAAGGTTAGAATTTTGTAATTTTTAAAAAATTAAAGATCAAAAGCCATCCAGATTTATTTTCACAGCCACCTTTGCTCATATTTAACAAGGGTGCCAATATCACTGGGCGGCGCTGTATATATATATATATATATATATATATATATATATATATATATATATGTATATGTATGTATATCTATATTTATATGTATATGTGTGTATATATATATATATATATATATATATATATATATATATATATATATGAAGAGTTTATTTGCAAAATGGATAAATCCACTTTTAACAATTTTCAAAAAGCATGTTTTTTCATTGTGCATTCCAATTAATCTCAATCAAACTGCAGTTGGGTTATTTTGATTAGGTTAAAAAATAACTAACACAATAAAAAACAATAAAAACATGATTTTTGAGTTATCTGTTTTAGCAAATAAATATATATATATATATTTATTCATATATATTTTTATATATATATACACACACATACATACAGTACATACAAACACTCTTTGACTCTTAAAAATAAAGATGCTGTATTTATTCATTACTTTTGTTGTTCTGTTGTCTTTGAATAATAATAATAATAATAATAATAATAATCTATTTTGTTCCAAATGACTTCCAGTAAAGAGTTTCTGAACTTCTCATAGGTGTTAAATGTGAGTGGTCATTTTGAGATGATTCATGTGCGTGATGTCAGGAAGTTTTTGGAAGTTCAAATGAATCATTTCAGTAGATTAGTTTCGGAACATACGCTTTTCTTTCCACTGTGGAGGATGTTTCAAGTAATGAAACCATTACAGAATGTTTTCATGCTACATTGAACTCTTTTACCTCAAAAGATCGATGAAAATTTGATACCTCACATTATGACCCCTTTAAGGAGTGAAGCTCCTGTCCGTTCTTGTCCTCATCTGCTCCTCTCTTCTTGTGTTTCCCCTCTCCTCCTGGTTTCACCTCTTTCTCTGTGCACTTGTGTGTCCTTGGAAGTGATAGCTAAGTGTTTGTCTCTCTGTACTCCCTCCCTGGCCTAATGAGGATCAGTGTTGTTTTAAACATGAAATCGGAGTCTCGGCTGAGAGCAATCAATACACAGCCATTACTTCTCTCTGTGATGAAGCAGTCCATCTCTCTCTCTCTCTCTTCTCTCACACCCGTCTCTTGTCTCAGCGTATTTTCTGGTATCGGATATTGGCTTTGAGGTGGTTATGAATTGTTGGCTCCCAAGGGCATCTCCGTGCGCCGCTCTACCAATTACACCTCTGAATAATGGCCCCCATGGAGGCGGCTGACATGCCTCAGCTGGAGTCTGATACATATATACACCAGAGGATGACCGGACCTGACCAGAACTCTGACTGGACCGGAAATGAGGCCCAATCAGGTCTGACTGTAAAGATGTCATTGAAATCCAAGTCGAAGAGTGAACTTTTGTTTCAAATCAGTTACTCAGCCTTAATTTTTTTTGGATTACAGCCTTATTTTAGTAAGCTGCCACTTTTTTTAATTGATGTGATCTTAAATACTTAAAGTTTTCAGTGTTTATTCTTGCTTTAAGCTGCAGAGTTAACCAAACTTTGTGCTGCTGGCCAGAAGTCTGTGTTCATTTTTCTGTAAGTGTGAACATCTGGCAGACTCTGTAAATGCTTCTCTATTAGATCAGTCCAGCATTAGTGGCTCTTGCTCTAGGGTTTGTGATTTAGGCTGAATTTCACAACTGATCACCTCATCCATCGCTCGAGATGCCGTCACACGCTTTCAGTGCATTACGTGCAGTATCTGCTGTTACATTATACTTGCCAAAAAAAGTGTTTTTATTCCTTTTTTTTTCTGTATTTGTAAAGGATCTGGGATAGTTGTTTTGTTGCACTACCACTGAAAAGTTTGGTATCAGTAAGACTTTTTGAAATACATCTTTTTGTTTGGTCAAAAATACAGTAATATTGTGAAATATTATTACAATTTAAAATAATTGTTTTCTATTTAAATATATTTGATAATCAAAATTTATTTCTGTGATGCAAAGCATCATTACGCAGTCTTCAGTGTCACACAATCCTTCAGAAATCATTCTAATATGCAAATTTGCTGCTTAAGAAATATTTCTTACCAAAGAGCAAGAATGGAAATGTGTTTTGGAGCAACTTTAAATAAAATTGTAATAATCCTTTGGATTATTTTTTAAAGGATATTTCATAGGAATATTGTATGTTTTACCCTATTCTGCTGTATAGTGCCTCCCTAATGTATGAAAATTCAGTATATGCACCATCAGATGTCTTTTCTTTGTAAGTTACAAAGAGAAAATTCTTAATTACAAAAGTATACATTAGGAAAATAAATATATATATATATATATATATATTAATAAATTAAAATAATTATTTAAAATCTACTGTTCCTTAATCCATAAAAATCTGCAGAAATTTTCTATAATGTTCCATAATATATGTCTTCTGAAGTCATATGAATAACAGATATTCATTACCAATATTCATTGTTCACCGAAAAGCTTGCTCTTTGGTTTACCTCTCAATCTCACACATACACTATATAGTAAATATGAAATGGTATGTCAAGTTTGATGTTAGTGGCTCCAAACACATAAGGTCTGAATAAGTGAAAGTGTTGCATTTGAGAACTATGACAGAAAGCAAGAATTGAAGTAAAGAGCTATTTGGATTGGCCTGTACTTTTCACATGAAAATCTCAATTTTCATTCAGAAAAATAAATGAACAAATTTTATGGATAGAGGGCAGCACGTAAATTATATAGGCAACTTATATGATAATTATATGCTGCCGTTTTGTCCTTTATGGAACTGAGAGTAATCCGCCATCCATTTTCATTACTCAAAATTTGTCATTTTCTGTTACAGAAGAAAGAAAATGATGCTGGGTGAGTGATGTCAGAATTTAAATTTCTGTGTGAACTTTCCCTTTAAATGTTAAATATGTATAAACAAGAATAAGCCCAGGGATTTGTGGTGCTGCAAACTGTAAGCAGTGCATCCCGTTAATTAACGTCTCATTGAGGATATTTTCAATCTGAAGTAAGAGAAGTGTACTCCTTTGTGGCCAGCACAAGAGGAGTCTGGGAAAGCTGACATACTCCCACACACTGACACATGCTTGCTGACAGCATTCCCCTGGCTCACACATTCATTTGGCCAGAGTATTTCTCTGTCTTCCACTCCGGTCCAGAGAGCCCTCATCCTGCTTTCATGTGCCATGCGCTAGCCCTGGGCAGGAGAGGACACACCTGGGGCGCGCAGCGGGCATGTCAGCCGCCAGTCCGGCTCTGCCAGCCTCTCACACACATTTACTGTGATGAACTAAACTATGATGTTCTCTTCACGATCCTTGCCAAGGCTGCTGGCTGTCTCCCAAACACGGGAGCAAGACGGAGAAAGGGAGAGGGAGGAGGATTTAGACAGGCTGGCGGTTTCTTCTACAGTACATCCTGGAACTGATTTTTTAATTTCAGCATATTTTCTGCCTCTAGACTTGTCTGTGCATCAAACTGTTGTTTAATTTCTTTCTGTTCCAGGCAGGGCTTCCCAGTGGATTTGAGAATGGCGTTGATTCTCTGGCTTCAGATGTCCCTCACTGTAAAAAGTGAAAATATGACACACCCTTTCTGCAAAACTGCACCCTCCAAAGACAGGTCAGCAAACTCCGACATGCAAAACGATGGACGGCCAGAGAGTGTTTCTGATGGGGAAAAATGCCACTAACGTCATTCTATTTGAGATTTAAGAAAAACAGAGATTTATGTGGTGTCTCAGAACACTTATTTCAGAAATATCCATCAGGTAATATGACGTTTTATGTAAAATGCAGTTTTTAAGTGACACGCCCCCTTTGCAACCCCAAAAAACAAGTGAGCAAACACTGACAAGCAGAATGATTGACAGGCAGAGAGTGTTTCTGATGAGCTAAAAAAAAAAACCCACTACTGCCATTCTGTTTGAGCACTTATAGGAAAACTGACTACTTTTGCTGTTTTCTACTTTTACAGAGACGTGCGATTTCTCAGATCACTTATTACAGTAATATCTGTCAGGTAGTGGGACATTTTATATGTGAAGTTTCAAAAACTTTTCGTGTGTCTTTCTACCTATAATCTAAACCTTAAAATTACTTTCTTTAGATAGGATGTTTCATTTATAGCAAGTAATATTTGTGATGACGCCTTGAATAAAAACACTTAATTTAGATGTTACCTGAAGCAATTTTAGGTTAGCTTGTCAAAGTGTGTTTTACAGTGCTCTTTCAGTGGTGTAATTTATTCCAAGGTTAGCGTGTTTGATGATAATGTGTGTTCATGCTGCAATACTGAATGAGCCATTTACGAAAAGGGGGAAATCATATTCATATAGTCAAGATACTGAAATATTACTTTCAACATTTAGTTATGCATATTTGACCCCCAAATTCTCATGACTGTAATACAAGCTTACTTAATAGATACATAAATATTATTTAATACATTTTTACTTGAAGCAAATCAAGCTTATAGGACCACCATTTGTTTTTTTTTGTTTTTTTTTGCTCTGAAGCATAATATTCATTGTAACTAAACACCTCTAGATTCTCATTAGTGTAATGCTAAACAAACAAATAAATAGTGATATGATAATAAATAAATAAAGTATTTATACATTATTGCCATGCTTGCTGTATTGCCTCTTATGGTGGCTTAAATACATAATGTAAGTTAAAAATAAAATGCATAAAAAGTAAATTTGGAGAACAATTCCCATAATAACGAAAGGTCATTTTTAGGCAAAATATATGTAGAAATATTTGATTTTTTTTATTCTAATTTATTATTATTTTTTTAATCTGAGGTGAAATGTGACCTAGACATGTTTTAGTGACATTCACCCCAAAACCACAAGTCAACATTCACACATGATGTCTTGATATACTGACGGTTTACAGGGCTAATGCACGATTTGTTTTTTTCCTCATGAACAAGGGCAAGGGTGATGGCGAGCGCTCTCTGGAATTATAATTAGCTCAAACACGCCACCTATCGGTCCAGAGCAGCCGCGCGCTTCAGTGCAAAAAGTGTCCGCACCATCAGTGACGACAGACACCGAGAAACTGATGGAAGGGGAGATGGAGTAGAAAGCGGGAGGAGGAGAGAGGGGAATAAAGAGGAGGGGTGGCAGAGACATAATGATTTTTTTTTTTCTTCCTCTTTCTTATTTAATTGGTCCTCTGGGATCCGGGGCGAGTCCTCCGTTCGCAGCTGCGCAGCTTTAATTGGCTGGAGATTCCAACCAAAATACTATTGGAAAAAACCGAGAGTTTATACAGTTTAGACCCCGGTCCCTACTGATAAACCCACTCATTACCGAGAGCAGAGCTGGACGAGCTTTACGCAGAGACTCTCTAGAAGCCCGTTCAGATCTCAGACGCGCATCACCCAGTGAGATCTGTGCGCGCATCTCCACACTGACGCGCAACCTCTCCATCCGCCTCACTCTTGAGAGAGCCATCGATGAGCACACATCTGATAGGAGAACACCACAGGACAAGAGTTTCAGTCAGAGACCACATCGCATCGAACCCGGACCGCTGCTTTCCACGATTTCGCTCTTGGATGTGTGGATGCGCGCCGCCTTCGAGAGTTTCCCATCAGTTGAAGTTGCTTGGAAGAATGTGTTGGAATTTTGTCTTTATCTTCTGGACGCAGAGACATCGGTGCGCTCGCGCTGAACACGCAACAAACTAAACACCTGGAACTCTAGTGTTCTGCTGAAAGTCGTTCTTTTCTAAGGGAATTATTTGGAAAAGCAGGCGATCTACAGGCTGAACCCGCGCAGAGAAAGGTGGGCGCTACTTTAGATCTGCATATTTTATTCTTAAGAGAGGTTTGAGTGTTTGAAACAGTCTCTCGATGTCCACACCCAAATACTGGAATGTTTTGTGAGGTATCCTAAAAACGCTTCATCTAATTTAACATGGTTTAGTCAAGTCCCAAATAGCCTGACTGCGTAAATTACATCAGTGAAATTCATTTTTAATATTAAAATCAGGTAGAAGTTGCTGCACATTCTCACTTTTAATAGTGCGTACTAAACGCGAGACAACTTTTCTTACTAACAAGCGTGTGATTTTTATTTTAGCCCTGCTAGCTGATAAATGTAGGCATTTCAGATGTATTTCAAATGAGCTGCGACTAAGTGTTCATGAATTTAAACTTCAGACTGTGGAGAAAATCTGCCGTGAATCTCACAGGACTTGAATTATTATACTAATCTGTCACACTGAACTGCTTCAATTCCAGGCGATTTCTAGTAGCCTACACTTACCACAGGTTTAGTCCTACTGGAAATGGTGCGACACCTGGGGGAGGTTCGACGTCCCCTTAATTAAGGCTTGAACCTTCAAAAAAGGCAGAAAATGGTTGGGGGTCTTAAAAGCATACACGTATATTACTTGTAACAGCATTTGAATGACCATAAAAGCAAGACTTACAAGTTAGTAGAATAGTAGACGCCCGCGAAGTCGCTGTCGCCTGACGCGGTTACTATAGCAACAGTAAGCTGCTCGAGGACTTTTCGGTAGGATAAGTATGGGACTGCACACGGAAAAAAACAGAAGTAGCCTACCCCTACTGTAATCACTTTATTTTAGAGGTACAAGTGGCAAATATATCACAGAAAACGTTTGTGTTTTGTTTAAATTGTCTTTATGATGTTTTACTGCAGATTCAAGTTATGTATTGTAGTATATGTCATGTAGGCTATTCAAATTATAGCCCACGTGCTAATACTTGTGTATAGTGTAGTATATTTAATGATTGTTTTTGAAGAATTTCTTTAGAGATTTAATTTATAATTTTGTGAAACATTAGTGTTATGTCAAATGTAATGTGCTAAATAATGCCATTATTTATTTATTGTCAATGCCTGTTAGTTACTAAATGCTCTATTAGATGTTTAGATGAAACAAATAGTCAGAACCAGTCATAAAGTTGATTGAACAACCTTCTAACATAATTTCTCAGACCTCTGTTGGAAAAATCAGTTTAAGATGACCGTTAGCAGGTGCAAGGTGGTCAATAGGTGACCCCGCACATCTACTGTTATCCAAAAAAATCAGTTTGACCACCCTAAAGTGGTATTACCTGCTGGTCCAAGATGGTTGGAAATTTAGAAACCAGCTCCAAAATAGAGCTTTTTTTATAGCAAAAAGTTGTCTTTCTTGCCCTGACCTGCATGATACTGAATTCCGGTCAGGTTTAATAAATCATGCATTTGATCGTCCTGAACCGCCCACCAATTTCAGAAATAACTCATGATTGCTGCATTCAATCCCATCAAACAATAGCACAGCTCCTGTAATCTGCAGATAATCCAAGGTTTGGCAAATGAATTGTCTTTTCTTAACCCCCATGCATGCATGCACTGGAACAATGCAGGGATAAAAATACTTCAACTGGTGAATAATGTTTTGTTAGGCTACTTTAATCTCTGATGAGGATGAGGATGATGATGATGCCGTGATTCTGGCTGCAGGAGCACTCATTTGAATGCTGAGCTCGTGCTGTGCTGTGCTGTGGTGTCCTGTGCAGTGATTTTGGATATCGTTGTTTTTCCCTGCAGGTAATGAGGGATCGCACCTGAAGATGGAGCTTTTCTGGATTTTATTATTTTCTGTATTCCATCGCTACGTGCAAACGCAAGGAGTTTACGGTAAGGAGAAAATATGCTAATGTTAACGGTAGGGGTTGGGTGGGTTAGTCTCACCTGAGTTATGCTACAGTGGTTGCAGGGCATCCTGTTACAGGATATTGGTATTTCCTGCATGACAAGACTGTGCCACCCTTGTTTTTAGCACATTCAACATCCCAACATTGTTTTTTCTCTCTTAAGAGAGATGCTATGCCTGTTGGAATTTCAGATATGACAGATTAAACTAGTGGTAGGTCAGGGCAAAGCAGGTATGACACATTTGCAGAGCGATATCAATCTATTAACACAAACTCAACGACTCTGTTCAATTAGATCATTATTAAGTAGGATAAATACTTCATGATTATAATAAGAATGCGGAAATCTTTAGAAGCATTCATCAAAGAGTCTTATTGCATCACATGATTGTGATAATTGTAGACTGTACCTTGATTCACGTTTTTTCTCCATTTATTTCGTTGCAAGGTCGCGTTTGCGTAAATGTGCAGTAATTTCTCTCCAGGATGACACTCATTCACCTCGGTGCTTGCCAAAAATGATTTCTTCTTTGCATAATTAATCTTTTTATATTGGTGTACCCTCTGCGTTTACTGCACTTACTGTCAGTTTGTGAAAGGACTTAAAGAGCTCAATTAAATGTGCAGTGAAGAGAGAAACACTTGTCTTGGTTTGTCATATTGAGAGAACATTTAGAGCCTCTGGAACATTATGTCATTTAAAAAAAAAGAAAAAGTTATTTGGTTTGTTATTTGCTGTTTTGAGATGTTAAAATCTGGAAAACTAAGCGAACGCCGGCGAACTTCACTCTTTGTAGGATTTTCATCCGTTTTTTTGTGTAGTAAAGCCGTGATGTCACAAATATGATTAAGACATCAAGCGTAGCGTTAGTTCTGGCAGGTCACGTTAGTCAAGGTTGCATCAGCTGACTCTCAGCTGATCCCCATCTACCTATAGGGATACGACACCTATCTAAGCATCCATATATAAGGACCCTCAGTTTATCAGCAGTTTTTGCATTGCTCAATAGCTAATGACCCTCCTCCATCCCCAGCTCCTCCTCTGTCAGTCAGGATCCAGCCTTCTGATTCTCCTTTGAATCAGACTAATTCTAAAATGTACAAAAATGACTGAACTTTAACGATATGTGCATACTTTCGTTGGTTCTGTTCTGCTTACCCTGTGGGTTATCACTGCTCTCCCTGCTCTCATCCATGCTAGGCTGCAGGGAGTTCTTGCCCAGAACAGAACCATACTCTCCAATCCAAACTGTATGCTAATTGTCAATCATCTTTGACGATAGTGGTTCTGACAGAAATGGCGTTTGAGTGGGGTTCAGTAATATCTGCATTGCATTAATATATCCATCTTTGTGTAAAAGCAGCAGTGTTTTTGTTCCATACACTTAAGAAATAAAGAATGCAAATGTGATATTTGCTTTTGCTTGTGTAGACGGCTGGTCCATTACGAGAATTAAAAATAATTTATTTTAGAAAAATTGTTGAAATGATATGCTTTTTCTTCACCCAGTATATTCATTTACTTTATTAAGTCCTCTATAAGTCCTCTATCTGTAGCTGGATGATGTCTTTCTCTCACACCCTTGTCTTCTTATCTTCATATCTCATCACGCACATGCCGTCTCACCTGACTTTTAAAATTAATGTCACGCCATGCGTTTCTACCCCAATCACTGTAAGACAATGTTGACTGACCTTTTTAGTCTTTATTACTTTTAGTCATGCGAGTGCGCCAAGTTTAATTTTGTTGTGAAGGCCTCCTTGCTGGGAGCGGAGTAAGAACCGCCTTTACGGTGCGAGTGAGAATGCCAGCTCAGTTAATTAAGGGCGGCAAAGCCCCAGAGTGAGCGAGACTTCACTCGCACTCCTCTTCCCACTTTATGTCTCTGCTATGGGGCTGTTAACTCTCTGTGACCATGACTTTAATCTGTGTTAAGATGTTTTACATTAACTGGATTAATTTCACAAAACATGTCCAGGTCATCTAGGTATTTCATTTTATTTTGTTTTAAAACTTATTTTTTAATTTGATTTATTACATATTAAAATTATATTTTATTATATACTAACATTTAAACATATTTATTATTTGTCAGTAAATGAAGCATCTCAAGCAATCAGGGGCAGTTGATGGTTAGAGAGTCAGACTTGTAACCTGAAGGTTGTGGGTTCGAGTCTCAGGTCTGGCAGGGATTGTAGGTGGGGGGAGTGAATGTCCAGTGCTCTCTCCACCCTCAATACCACGACTGAGGTGAGACCCTTGAGCAAGGCACCAAACCCCCAACTGCTCCCCAGCTCCCATTGGCTGCTCCGGTGTCTGTGGGTTTGTTCACTTCTCACTGCTGTGTGTGCACTTGGATAGGTTAAATGCAGAGCACAAATTCCAAGTATGGGACTCCCTTCCTTTCCATGCTGTTGTGACATATAATTATTGGTAATACATTACTTTTTTCAGTTTGCTTTGGAAAAAAGCTTCTAAAATGATGCAAAAATCAACTTGAATAATGATCATGTTTACGGTCTTATTGTGCATAAATAATCTTTGTATGCTATTTAAAAAAATTAAAAAATTCTCAAACAACTTTCCTTTTCAGCCAACTTCAAAAATACTTGGGTATTTTTTTATGATTGTTAACTGCATTTCATGTTCTGAATATTCTGTTGAAATTTTTCTCTGTTCCCCCTCTCAGAAGATTCACCCTCTATCCCTTATCTCTCTCTATCCTGCACAAATGTGCTAATGTCCCTCCTCTTCCTCTTTCTTCTCATTGAATCCAGTCTATGTTTCTCTATGCAGCTGAATGATTTCATTACTATCTCATCAGACTATCTCTCTTGCTTGCTTTTTTCTCATGGCCTGTCATGCACTGTCTCTCTCTTCTCTGCTTTGTCACTCTTTTCATCTTCCTCTTCCCATCTGTACTGTGTTTCTCTACAGTTCTCTGCTTCTGCTTATTCACTGTGTAGTTTTTGATGTGTGTGTGTGTGTTTGTCTCTCTGCTAAAATTCTATTAACCTGTGGGTCAGCATGTTTGCCCTATGGTGACTGCAGTTTTATTTTAGCTTTAGCGGCCCGTGGCGTGTATGTGTCAGCGAAGGGGATTCTCCGGGGGATCGATGGAGATCCGCCCTGAAGCTGAATTTTATGACACCGAAAGCAACTCAGAGCATATTTTCACCTGGTTTACGTTTGGATATAGGTCAGCAGTGAATGGACAGAAGGTGATGTGTGCGTGTCCACAGGCGGACATGACAAAGAGTTTGTGAGAGTGAACAGTTGGCTTGCTTTGACTAATGCATGAGAATCTGGGCAGGGGGAAGAAAATATCATCAAAGACTATCCAAAAAGACTACGGGCATTTCATGCTGTTCTGCACTGTCAGAGAAAATAGTAAAATGGCAACTTTAGGGGTGCAACTGCTTACAGACTTACAGAGGCAGTACTCTCAAAGCTACACTGTTGTGCCTTATCTACCCCTAAAGGATGCAAATGAGCATCTTAAAGGGAACATATTAGTGCTTAAAGTATGAATATTATTACTTTGAGGCAGTGGTTCTCAAAGTGTGGTGTGCACAGATGCTGCGGGGAAATAGCGGCAGCGTTCAAGTGTGTGAATAGCGGTTGGCTCTCTGGCTTCTATAAAGCAGCACCGAATGCCAATTCCTCTGAATCTTTCTTCTTCAGACCGTTGACTTTGCACCGTCTCATCAAGCCTGACATAGAAGATCTACACCATTGAATAGCTCAGATTCAGTGGATGGCATCACAGCTGCTGTCGTGAACTCGTCGCTCCTCTTCAAACGCAACCGTGCAACATCGTGTCTACGCTAGATTTTTTAAAAGGTTTAAAGGGGTCGCGCGACCAAAAAACACTGAGAACCAATACAGTCTAAAAGGACAATGTTTGCAATTTTTGACAGTGTGGGTTATATCCTGGGTTAGTGGATTTAAAATTTCATTTAATTTTATTTTTTAGATTTGCATTGTGAAATTTATTTGCACCCCTTTAGTGGTAAATAAGGCACAATGGTGTACCTTTGATGGTACTGTCCCAGTGACCATCAAAAGTACAATTTTAATTTTATTAAAAAAAAATATATATTTTCTTTTAAAATGATTATATGATATATTAAAATGTATTATTCATTAAAATAGTATTTATTATATTAAAAATTATATTTTTAAGTAAATGAAGCATGTTATTAAGACCATTAAGGTTCTAATAGAATTATTTTTTTCTTTGCATTGTGACATTATTTTACAACCTTAGTAGTAAATAAGGCACAAAGGTGTACCTTTATATAGGTTATATGTCAGTTTTAAACTCCTAGTTAAGGCCACATTTAACCCTGGGTTAAGCAATATGTAATAGTTCACAATGCATACTGACACTTCCAAGTACTCAAGTGCTAGGTCTGAACCCAGTGGATTCACACTGGATACTTTTGTCATGTCAAACACTCTTGAACAGAGCTGCATAACCCTGAGTCAAACAAGAAAGCATTTTAAAAGCGTTTGCAATTACAAAGGCATACAGTGTGAACTGATTAGAGATCAGAACTAGAACCTGAGTATTTGAAAATGTCAGCAATGTTCAGTCGTAAAAATAATTGTGTAGCTTTTGTTTTACAGCAATCTGAATCCAGTCACAAGTTACTGTATTCAAATGTTAGAAGCTTTATTTTTAGTGTATGACATTTTCGACATATTCCTTTCACTGCTTTCTTTCAAATCACACTAAAGTTATGAGAGATCTATTCAAAAGTGCAGATATCTGGTACAGCATAATTCAATATAAAAACAGAATTCTCTGTTAGTAACCAAGGCCTTGCTCTCTCTCAGACCAGCTCTTGTGTTCAATAATACAACACAACTCCTCTCATTCATCTCTTACATGTGTTTGAGGTGTGTATGTCTTTTTTATGTGGTCAAGGGGAAACAACATCAGTTTCTGGCAGTGAGAAACTGGCAGGTATTTGTTCAGGAAGTGATTTGGTGGAAAGGTCATGAAGAGAGACAGGAGTATATAGACGGAGGGTGTACTGTGTAAGACTGGTGTGAGCGTAACATTCACCTGGCTGTGGACATCATGTGTATATATTACGTGTCAAATTTCATTAATGGCAGTTTGGTTCGAGGTATCTAGTTTAGAGGAGTAGCTTTTCCTAGTAGTTGGTGTGTGGACTGGAAGAAAGGGTTTGAGATGAAGATGGCTGCTGTCTGTCAGTCAGAAACTGCCCTGTAATCCTCGTTTATCAGAATCCTCCAGAAAGACAAACTGGAGTCTTTCATTCCTTTTCACTCAGTCTGCCATCCATTATCTCCTGCTCCACAACAGCCCGTGACCTTTGACCTACAGTACATGTTATAGTCCCATAAGATACAGTACACTACTGTGCCAAAGTCTGAGGTCAGTAAGGTTTTTCTTTATTAAAGAAAAATCAATACCCTTTTCAGCAAAGATGCATTACATTGATCAAAAGTGGCAGTAAAGACATTTATAATGTCACAAAAGATTTCTGTTCTTTTGAAGTTTTTAATTTAACATAGAATTCTAAAAAATAAAAAAAATGTGTCACAGTTTCAACAAAAAACATTAAGCAGCACAAAAATGTTTTCAATATTGATAATAATATTGAATGTTCCTTGAGTAGCAAATCAGTATACGTATTAGAATGATTTCTGAAGGCTCATGTGTCACTGAAGACTGGAGTAATGATACATTTTACAATATATTCAAACAGAAAACAGGTCTTTTATAATGCGACCTTGATGAGCACAAGAGACTTCTTTTACAAACATTGAAATACTTTACCAACCCCAAAGTTTTGAACGTCAGTGTGTCTTAATTAAATTTTAAAGTAGTTTATGCTCACATTTGCCAAGGTAGGCAGATTAAATACAAAAATAGAAAAAAACCTGTATTGTAAGGTTAAATGGTAAGAGTCTTGCAATAATATCATTGGGACTCGAGACAAAATCCTTTGTGATTACATTTATTTTTCAGTAGAAGCAGCACATCTGACTGTTGGATCTGTTTTGTCTAAACTACTTTCACATGATTTTTACAGACTTGATTAACTTGACCTGTACGGCTCCATTAGCATAACATACATCCCCTCTTCATGTTTGCCACAGTTTCCATCCTAAAGTAGTTGTTTATATCAAATGTGGTTAGCATTGCCGTTCATCTCCAAGCTCAGCTCTTCCAGAAGTGTGTAACCGCTTGCTCTAATCTTAGCTTGCTTTGTTCCTGTTTTGGAATTTATTTGTTGCTTTTATTTGATTTAGTCAAAACTCATGACAAATTTTGAATGGTCATCAGTAGAAAAATATGCTTTTTTGCCTCATAATAATGTAGTTGTGGCATCTACCAGCAATGGTCCTATTCCCAAAGCTAAGCAGCCAAACCGGGACCCCCTTGCATGTGTTTACAGTGCAGTCATATGCTTTTAGTCGCTCCAAGCACCTGACGGCTCAAAGGAGGCAACGATGAGATCATGATGAGGTAATGACAACCCACAGGACTGACATATGTACAGGGAACGCTTCACACGAGCAGCTTGCTTTGCCTGACGGAGGCAGAGTAACTTTTTGGAATGGAGCGTGTTGCCTGGTTGTCGGCCCACAGATTCTCCTTTTCTCTTTTTTCCTGTCTGTGTGTCCCTCAGTCTTTCAGAGCAGCATCGTTCATCTATAATCTGTTTGTTCTTGCTGTTGTCTGTCAGTGCTTCTTCCTCAGACGTTTCTTGCCTTCAGCTCACGCGTTCCTCACCTCGATCAGTGATTCTTTAGCTAAACTTCTCTGTACAGCTCACTCTTTTCTTTCTCGTTCCCTCTCGTTCTTCATGCAGAATAAACAGCACCTCCTCCAAACAGCTCTGCATTATTAATGCTTTAGCATCACTACACAGCAGAACTGGGGCGTGTGTGTGTGATTAGGGGCTGTAGGGGTGTGAGACGCATGTTTTCTGTTTGTGTTATGTTTATTATGTAGGTGGCTCTCATGAAAACATCACTTTTTTAGACCAAAAATGATATAATATTATATCTTGCATAAAGAATATTAAGGTTTAAAGATTATTGTTTAATTTGTGACTATTTCTTCTTTGATACCTACAATTGTGGTTGGACCGAATCCAGAGCAAGAGATTTTAGTATGAACGCAGTGATTTCTCATCATATTCCATAACCAGTTATTTTTTACAGCTATACACTCTTACACACTCTGTTTTCTTTTTTTCAACAAATGTTCAGTGAAAGGAGGTGGTTGACCTTTGGAAAATAAGGATTGTCAGCCTCAGGAGGTCAAAGAAAATGCAATTTAATTTATTATCTATTTAAATTATTATTTATTTATTTAATATAAACTTTTTATTTTCTATTCAGTTTCTAAGAGGTTTGCCATTTTTAGGGTTGTTCATAGTTTAAAACCTTGATTTTTATTTTCTAGCAATACACATTAAATTAACAAAGTTATATACACTACTGGTCAAAAGTAAAAAAAAAAAAAAAAACTGATTAAATGTTTATGAAAGATGTCTTTTATGCTCACCAAGGCTGCGTTTATTTAATCAAAAATAGAGTAAAAGGAGTAATATTGGGAAATATTGTTGCAATTTTAAAATAACTGTTTTATATTTTAATATATTTAAAAATGTAATTTATTCCTATGATAACAAAGCTGAATTTTTAACAGTCATTCCAGTCTTCGGTGTGTAGAAAATAGCATGAGTTTATTTACTTAAGCCATGCACAAAATATGGGACAGTTATATAACATCTTCGGTCATTAAAATGAGTTAATAACAATTAATATTTAATAAATCTTAAATAATTTGTACATTTTTTAAAAATGTAATAATTGATGCACTGATTCTGCTCCAGTGAATTGATTAGAAGTTTTCAATAGAAAATGTCAAAGTCATGATTCTTTTGTATGTTTAATTTTGAACAATACCATCAAAAAGGTCAAGACCTCTGAGGTGGGACAAGGGCTAAAAAAAAAAAATTAATAAATCAAATTGGTTGGGTTATGAGATTTGTGTCTGTAGTCCTTTATTAAAAGCCCACTAAAGCATACTGTATTCATGGATTGTGCCATTTATTCTGTGAGCGACCCCTCCTCTTCAGTAGTGTGTGTTTCCTTACTCATCTCTGACTCAGTCTGACTCTCATTTCCCTCTTACACACTGAAGAGTACACATCTGATCAGCCCGCAACAAGTGTTTCATGAGCAATGAAGTCAAATGCAGGACAGACCACGTCACCGTCGCTCAGCGTTTGAGTACGCACACACACGGCGCTGTCAGGAAAATATGATTAGATGCTCTCCATGGTGTGACTCACACATATCCTCAGGACCAAAAATTAAAAATTAAATCAGCATATGTCTATTTTGGTCAGGATATCTGAGATATGTAGTCACAATGGTTGTGGGTATCAGGGCACCAATATGACGGTCGGGCCTGCTGAGTCTTGACAGCATTTAGCATGCATGTGTTTGTGAACGTGTTGAGTCATAGTGCAAAGTTTAAAATTAAAATTGACCCTATATTGACCCTGTTGACACATTATTTCATCTTTCATCAAAAACTTGGGATCGGTAAGAATGTTATTTTATTTTTTTGGAAAGAAGTCTTCTATGTTCATCAAGGTTGCAGTATATATTAATCGATTTCTTTTTTTTTTTTTGATCCTTCCTCCACATGATCCTTCAGAAATCATTCTAATATGCTGATTTGGTGCTCAAGAAACATTTCTTTTCATTATCAATGTTTCATAATCATAATCAATGCTTAATGTTTTTGTGGAAACCGTGTTTTTTTTTTCAGGATTATGTAATGAATAGAAAGTTCAAAATAAATTATTATTAACCTTATAAATGTATAAACATTATAAATGTTTTTACTGTCACTTTTGATCAAAATAATGCATCTTTGCTGAATAAAAGTACTAATTTCTTAAAAAAAAAAGTCATATATATTCAAGAGGGTGAATAAATAATAATAACAGGAAGTTTAATTTTTGGGTGCACTGTTCCTTTAAAAGTACTTGCATCACATAGAGGATGGAATATGAATTAGTTACTTTTGTTGTGATGTAAAAAGTACATTGAATTACTACACTGAATCCTACTGGAAAAATTGTGAGGTCCCCTATGGACCCCTAGAATCTATCCCACCGCTCACCCCATTAGTCACGGCCTTGTAAATGTGAACACGTGTGTGTTTGTGCTCAGAGGAGAGCGCAGGTGTGCCTGATTTCACTGGGCGAATGATTGTTTCGCTCTTTTCTCCTCCTGTTTGTTCTGTTTGAGCTCTTTGTTCACTTGAGTCTCACTGCAGACATTTGTCAATAAGGCCTGCTCATTGATTAGGCATTGTTTGCTGTGATTTGTGCTTGATGAACGAGAGAAAATTAATGCCTGCCTGCGTGCCAAGCTTGTGGCCGTGAATGTGTGTGTGTGTGTGTGTGTGTGAGAGAGAGAGACACACTCCTGCACCTGCTTTGGGCTCAAGAGATGCAACACGTCACACACATTCTCTTCTGAGAAATTCTCCATGATGAAGCAGCAGCTCAGCAGTGTAGATCCTGGGAATGTCTCTGATCATTAACTCTGTTCTGAGATAGAGAGATCTGCACGAGTTGAAAACCTCATGCCTTTACACAAGAGGAAATGCACACACATGTCTGGCCTGCACTAGTCATTTTGGGCTTGGAATAATGAATACAGCTCTGCCACTTTCCACATGCTCTGTTCATCATATGTTTCCACTAGTTAACACACGTCTCAGCCTCACAGTCCCTTCGCTGACCTGCACTTAAACTGCACTTTCATCTGACTGACTTCTAGGAGCAAAGTCGTGTATACAAGGTTTGATGCAGTGAGTGCTTTTGTGGAAGAACTGGTCACTGGATTTTTCATGTTTTGTCAGGTTAGTGGCGTCAGAACTTTGAGGTTTTTTTGAGGCACATAGTAGCAAGTAAACTCGATTTCCATGAGGGTTAACATTTACATATACAGTAAACTCTCTGAAAAAAGGTACAAAATCTGAATCACTGGAGCAGAGGTGCACCTTTGTACCATGTTTACCCCTAATGGACACAATTTACAATTTGCCTAAATGGTACATTTTAGTGCCTTTTGAAAAGATGCCATCCCAGTGACGGCTGTGCACTACCGTTCAAAAAAACTTTCAAAGGCAGTGCACGTATAAGAGAAAAAGTCTATTTCTTGTGTCATGAAATGGAGTGCAGTTTATGTATGTCCTGTTGAAACAAGAAGTTTGGGTCAGACGTCTTGATGGCCTTTTTGTTTTGGCTGGTTTTTAGCCTGCAGGCCATGAAACATTACTTCCCACATGCTATTCAGTTATATTAGGAGGGTCATTCTCATTTAACAGAGTGTTTGACTGGACAAAAATTATATAATAATAAAAAAAAAGCATATTTTTGGCATTTTGATATTATTTCAATGACAGTTAAAAGAAATATTCCAGGTCCAATAAAAGTTAAACTCAGTCAATATCATTTGTGGTATAATTTTCAATAAGTAAGTAAGTAAAAAATAAATTAATGAGCGAGTGAGCGACAGTTAAAGTAACGAGGAGGTACTTAAGTTTTGGAGAATTTCAAAGCAGAAATTTGAAGCTTTTCAGTTTATAAAAGCAATTGCATTAATTCATTGGATAGGCTAAAACTTGTGTATTTTATGAACTGTAAATCTGTTTAAATCATTATTTTGACAGTTGTTTATGGCATTCCTTTGTCATGGCAACAAAGTTGTAAAATTGTTGTTGTACAACAACACACATATGTATTTTTGCTAAACTATTGAATAGTGCTGGGCGGTATGACCAAAAATTTATATCACGGTATTTTTCAAAATTATACCGGTTTCACGGTATATGACGGTATTTTTTTTTCATGCATGACCGGGTGTTAACCACATTTTCTACTGACTGAGGGAGGAAAAACTGCAGTAGATTGACTTAGAATGCCCTATTTTACTGTCATGATGAGCGAATATTGTAGAAAAATTCCACACTAAATAGTGACCCATTAATACATGTTAACCAGGAGTTACTCTCATTTATAATCGCGACATCGTCTGATAAAATCAACATGCATCTAACGTTACACTAAAGAGCGGCTATGCAGCGCACTGCCTGCGTCTGAGTAACAAACTAAAAAATAAACAACAAAAAAAAGTGCATAATATTAACAAACTATGCTCATATTTATAATTCCAAACAGTCAGTTAGCGGCAAGTGCTTGGAAACGCTGTTTTGTACTCATTTACTGACGAGTCTGCTGCGGTACGGCCAGCTGAATGCGGTGCTTCTCTGCCGCTCGCTGCACAGAACAGATGCAGAGAGAGGCGACACTGCGCCGGGAGAGTCAGACCTCACGCTCGCGGGGCAGCACTGGCGATATCTTCCAACTGAACCATAGCTAAGGTTTATCCAAAAATGTCGCTAGGTTTGTCAGTTTGTATATTCTATGGAAAAAAAGCCGCTAAAAGGGTCTAAAAATTGCTAAATATAGTGCTAAAGTCAGGCTCGTGTGTGTGAGACGCTGGAGCTGATGGCAGCAGGCGGTGGATATTGTGGATGAGTTCTTCTGTGTCATCACGTTCTACAGCTTCAGAACTTTCACGCTTAGTAACACCAAAGACTATAGGTAACACATACAGCTGTGTTCTTGCCACAATGCAATAGTATAGAAAAGAGACCCCTCTCAAACAGTGTCGCGTTCCGAACGTTATTTAAATAACACCGGTATTGCGGTATTTTAAAAATTCATATCATAAGAAAAATAAACACCGGTATTCGGTATGAACCGGTATACCGCCCAGCACTACTATTGAAACAGTAAGTATTTCAATATTTACAGATTGGCCTTCACTTCCACTGTAACCCAGATTTGTGTTGTTTGGATTTTTATTTATTTATCATTTTTAGGTCACAAATGCTGTCGGTTGAGCTTGACCTGTATTGAATCCCAGATATTCCTTTAAGTTCATTTTCTTCCTAAAAGTTGCAGCTGGTATTACGGGCAGTTATTTCACCACACTAGATGAGGGACATCAATTCAGAGTGCATTGCATTGTGGGATACAGTATGAAATGCAGCGTGCACTGTCTGCTGCACATTTAGCAAATGTCATCAGTCATCAGTGCATTAAAAAAATTGCACACAATGCAGTATGAACGTTATGGTGACATGCTATTCTGAACATACATTCTCTGAGAACTTAGAGATGTTAAAAATGAACTGCTGTTGCTTGTTGAAGGTAAAGTTAAGCGCACCGCATTGCATACATACTGTAATCTGCATAAACTGTAAAAGCAGTTTACTATTCTAACACTCTGAACATAGCATGTCTTTCTAAAGAATGACGCACTCACTCTTCCCCGCTCTCCTTTTCTTTCCATTTGACTCCTTAATTAGTCTTTCGTCTTGTTCTACCTATTTTTTTTGGAAGTGAGGGAGGAGAATGGAGGTATATTTGGAGTTGTTTGACTTTTATCAGGTCAGTTAGATTGTTGGGCCAACAAAGGAGGCCTTTCAGGTCAAAGAAGTCAAAGAAAAGTACAGAAGCACAGAGAGCAGCCGAAGCCTTGTTAGTATGCAGTAAGGCTGAGAGAAATATAGAATATTTATGATGCATTCACAATCATTTAGGACTAATATGATCAGAATCGGCTGTCAGAAGATTTTGGAAACAAATTACCGCTTCTGGTAATTGGTCAGTCGGGCGCAGTTACTGTCTGATAATCTTAAAATGGCAAGATTAGTGGGCCGCAATTGCACACGCACACGCACACGACAACCTCTCTGTATGTGTGAACACAAACATCAACACTACATTCATATCCACAAGCACACATTCTGCCCACAATAAATTCTCTCTAACTACTGCCTGAACGAGACAATATGCTTCTCATCTATCGCTCTCATTTCCTCCAGAAGATACCAGCCCATCCGCACGCACACAGCGAGCATTCTCAGCATCACTTCTCATAACACTGCCTCTAAACCCTTATGAGACACCCAATTGCATTTAAGCCTAATCTTTAGTTTAAGAGAGGCTGTGCTAAAAAGGCTTTAAGCTGCATTCTGACTGCAGGGCATCGGCACGTAGGTTTGCACGCGAAAGCAGCGCTCAAATCCCCTCTTTAGTGAGAATTAGCTGAAAACTCCTGCAAGTTTGTAAGACATACGCTGGATTTTCTGCTCAACGCATTTTCTTTCTTGTACAGATAGGGAAGACTTTGACGGATTAGCAGTTAGAGCACAAAGTAAACCTTGGTCACCTTTCTGTTATGTATGTGTGTCATCAGAGTAACAGCTCTAATGTATCTGTATCCTGCGTTAAATGAGCAAACACTGTTTTTCATATCATTTTCGAATGTGTGCATGTTTTCCATGTTCTTTTAAAGGCATTGAATATTTCTGCTTTTTTTTAAGAGCAGTCTCTCTATTGATCTCTCTAACCCATTCTTTAAATGGGCCATGGGTCATACTTTCCTTGAACTTTTGAGATAAGCAGTGATGCACACACTCGGTCTGTTACATATGTGTAACAGTAGCTGCCTATTACATGAACATAATTACAAACTGTAAGTACAGGCTGTTCCATAACTTCCGTAAGCACATTTCGTTTCATGCAAGTACAACAGCTACTACTAAGTACTTAACAAGGTAATTACTCTGTATTATGGACACCTTAAAATAAAGTGTTACCCTTTAATTTATGAAACACTATTTGTATAGCACCTGCCATCCAATAATCGTAAATGTTGTTCTTTTTTCCTTTATATTTTTGTCTAAATTAAAGCTTAAATTTCATTTTCGGTACAAAATTCCTTTCGGTGCATAGAGATGAGAGTTCATTATTCTATGAATAAGTACTGTACTGAAACTTTCTGAACTCAAAACTTTCTGTGAAATAATCCAAAATGACCATTTATTGAAACTAAAATGTGGATCGTTTTCACTGCATGATGATTTGAGATACAGAACCGTAAAACTTGAGTGCACAGAGAAATGGGGAAAGATGGATGTGCAAAGAAAGGGAGAAAAATGAAGGACAGTATGATGGGACAATACAAAAAAAAGAAAAAAAGAAAAAAAAAAGAGGGATGATGGAAAAGAATTTTATTGTTTCTCAGCAGTTACATCCCTAAAATGAGAAGCAGAGTAGCTGAGAGAGATGGATTCAATCAGTGAAGGGGATGAATGTCTTGTTCTTTAGTGACAGAGGAATTGAATGGTAGAGAGTCTGTCTTTTCTCTATATGAACGAATGTGTGTGTGTGTGTGTGTCTCATTACTGGCCCACGCGGAAACTGCGCCTGCAGAACTCCACAGGAAGCTCGTGGATTTGAGATCGTATGCCTGTCATTCACAAAGATCTACACATACTCATCGTTTGCATGTTTCTAATGCTGATTTGATTATGCTTTTATTTAGTAAGTGGAATACGGTACTCTTTGCTTTACACAGTTTATCATGTTTAAATACATTTTGGGCGGTTATAGACTGATCTCAGTTCAGTGGTGAACTCTGTGCATGTTTGGCTTTTTTTTTTTTTTTGACTTTTTGCACTTTTAATTCTTTATTTTAATTAAAACATGTCCAACAGTGAACATACAGGAATACATTATACTGATTAAATAAAATTTTTGGTTTTGAAATAATTAGTGCTGTCAAGTGATTAATCGCGATTAATTACATCCAAAATAAAAGTTTTTGTTTACATAATATATGTATGTGTACTGTGTTTATTTATTATGTATATATAAAAACACACACAAAGTATATATTTTGAAAAAATGTACATGTCTATACATTTACATATTTATATTATTATATTTTATATTATATATAAATATATTTAATATATAAACATATTTTTCTTAAAATATGTGTTTGTATTTATATATACATAATAACTATACACAGTACACACTCATATAGTACGTAAACAAAAACTTTTATTTTGGATGCGATTAATCGCGATTTATCTTTTGACAGCACTAGAAATAATTTAATACTTTTATTCAGCGAGTATGCATTAAATTGCATGAAACTACATTGATAATAATAAATTTTTCTTGAGGACCAATTTAGCATATTATGATGATTTCTGAAGGACTTCACTGAAGTCTGGAATATTGACTCCTGAAAATTCAGCTTTGCCATCACAGGAATAAATTACTTTTTAAAATATATTCAAATGGAAGTCAGTCATTTTAAACAGTCATAACTAAGTGTAATAACTAAGTAATGTTTGAGAGTATTTCTGATCAAATAAATGCAGCCTTGGTGAGAGTAAGAGAGTTATTTCAAAAACCTTAAAAACATTTTTACCCTAATCTTCTGAAAGGTAGTGTAAACACTGTTATTTTAAGTCATTTCCATCACAGTGCCACATCCAGCACATCCAGTTTAATATCATTGTGTTGTGAAAATGACATTATGTTATAAAATGTTACTTTAATAGGTGCAAAATTATTGGTTTTGGTGGAGATGACCCTTTTAATTGGTGTAACACTGATATAAATCCTTTTCATACAATTAATATCAAAATGTTTAATAATTATTTCAGTCTTTTAAGATTGAAAGCCTGGGTCTGGACGAAGAGTGAAATGATCTAAATCCAAGACAGCTGTAATGTGACCTTATAATGAAATGAAAACAGCTGAAATCTGCTTGTTGTAGTAAAAATCAACCACTGTGACAAAAAATGTGTGTAAACGAATAAACACCAGGTATGAGAGAGAGAGAGAGAGAGAGAGAGAGACAGCAGATGTCAATAGTGCATTCAGAGCCGCCCAGCTACATGTCTGTGTTACATGCATTTACATGTGTTCACTGAGATGCGTCTCTGTGTGTACGTGAGTGTAATGTAATTTAAAAGCTCTCAGAGTAGGAAGCTGAACGTAATAGTTAGATTAGATGTGTGTAATGAGATTGTAGCTCACACACACACACACACACACACACACACACACACAGAATCCAGAATGAAACTCTCTCTAATGAATAGCCTGATGATCTCTCTGTGCATTAAGTCTCATGAGCCGCTAAAAGCTGTTATTGCTTTCATCAGACTCTCTGTAGCTGTAAAATGAGAGAGGAGGTTATTGAATTTACTTATGAAAAGCTGATAGTCTTCTGTATTACCACATCTCACTTCATTGTACGTGTGTGTGTGTGAGTGCTGGAGTGTAAGGCCTGAAGCGAACTATAAGTATGCGTCAGAATGCAATTCAAAATGTGCATTGTATTCTCAGTGTTGCCACGAGGGGTGCTATAGCAAACCTAACAACCACAGTCTTCTTCCATTTCCAGCTGCTATCAGTGAACATGAAATGGCCTTCACAAGCCATTTTACTTCTCTAATTTGATGGATTTTATTTGATAGATAATTCTGATAATAGCCAGACATTCAGTGAGAAAAAATGTAGGACAAGACTTGATTTGATTGGGAATCGATTGGATTGTGAAAAGTGCTCTGTAAATGGTGGTAGTTGGAAGGATTACAAAGACAAATGTTCACCAATGAATCCTTCACAATAAAACCAAGAACATGCTTTAAGAAAGGAAATTTCCTCCTGACTTTAACATTAAGAAAAATGTTAGTTGCACATATTTTTTTTAATTAGTCCTTTAGGAACACAGGTTTGGTGTTGTAAATGCATACATTCTTTTATTTCTGTCATTTTTCTGAAAGTCATTTCCAGCACATTTCAAATGTATAACCTTTCTCTGGTGGAAATAAAAAATAAAAATAAAATTGCAGCTTTTTATGTCTCCTAAATACACACAATTAAATGATAAACTCTTAAAAATTGTTTATTAGGTTCAGATTTTTGATTGTGGTTAGAATGGACAGTCTTTGATATATCATTTTCATGCAATAAATATTGAAATGCTTTATGGTTGCTTCAGATTTTTATGTAAGGCATTTCCACCGTGGAATAAAACAATAAATAAAAAAGGTAACTGCAACTTTTTCATGTCACAATTCTGATATATCTCAGAATTATTCTCAGAATTGTGAGCTATAAACTCAAAAATCTGTCTTTTTTCTCAGTATTTCAAATTAAAATTTCACAATTCTGACTTCTTTTCTCTGAATTATGAGTTTTTAAAATAAAAAAGAAAGAAAGCATAATTGTGACTTTTTTCTGCAACTCTTTACTTCCAATTGCAATCTCACAGTTTTAACTTTTTATCTCAGAATTGTGAGGGAAAAAACTTATCATGAGAGAAAAAGTTGCAGTTACCTTTTTAAATGTTTTATTCTGTGGTGTTAACAGGCTTCCAAACTATTTGACATTTTTAAAAAGTACTAATTAATATTTTTGTGATTGATTTCTCTTTTAACTTTAAAAAACAATAAAATCCTAAGCAGTTGTCATGTGACCTTCATATAACCAAAAAAAAAAACTCACTCGAATGCCAGTCGCGGTAGGTATATGAAAGTGTTATTGCTCAGATGTTGCTTTTTCACAGCTCCAGAGAACTTTGAAGTTATGCTTTATTTAAATGTGTCTGAGATGTTTCTCCTAAAAAGTACTTAAGGAGAAATATAAATAGACATAAATGAGACAGTTGTTGTCATGCAGTAAGAGTATAGAGCTTTCGAAATATGAATAGCAGCTCGGATCGTTTGGCTTTGGAAGAATTTGATGAGTTCACATTACTTTTGATCACAGACTTCAGTATCTACGCAAATCTGAGCACAGACATCTTCTGAAACTCTAATAGTGATACATATAAGATAATTGATGCTTTGTCTTAGGAGAAAAATAAGTGTGCGAACATCTCAGTTCATCTAATTTTTATCTAAGAGAAACAAATAAGATTTCTGATGATCTCATTTGTGATTCTT
Organism: Onychostoma macrolepis; assembly: GCF_012432095.1. NCBI lineage: Eukaryota > Metazoa > Chordata > Actinopteri > Cypriniformes > Cyprinidae > Onychostoma > Onychostoma macrolepis. Next base: position 27,276,850 of record NC_081167.1, on the reverse strand, counting down.
CTTTCCCGTGAGCATGTGACTACTACCTGTTATAGCTTGAGGACAGGACGTGGAATATCACTCTGTGTGTTTGAAAGGGCACATTTTATGATTGATCATTTTATGATGATATATGCAGTGTCTGTTCCTCTGAAGTCTCCTCCCCCTTTTCTCTCCCTCTTTCTCTCTTGTCTTTCTCTTTATTCTCTCTCTGGCATGTATGATATTGCTCCCAGTGTAATACATATTTATGGCCTGCTTTCACTCTCCTCCGCTTGCTCTGAATTATAACCCTTTTTATTTGTGAATTAAGTCCTTTACCGTGTGTATACATCAGATTCTCTGGGACTCGAGCCACACTCCGGACTGATTAATTGTATTGTCCTTTTCCTGCTAACACACACACACACACACACACCCCATAGGCGTAATGGTTTTTATACTGTACAAACTGTATGTGCTATTGCCCTACACCAACCCTACACCTAAACCTACCCCTTACAGGAGACTTGTGCTATTTCAGATTTTCAATGCACTTCATTCTGTGTGATTTATAAGCGTTTTGAAAAGTGGGGACATGGGGTAATATCCTGAAAAGTCACCTTCTCCTTGTAATACCTGTCATACCCTTGTTATTATACAAATTTATGTCCTCATTTGTCACAAAAACACGCACACACACACACACACACACACACACACACACACACTTGTGTGTACACAGGAGCAGCTCTCAGAGTTAATTTGCAAGTTATTCTCAGGATGTCAGTGTTTTCTCATGTATTAATGAACCTATTCATTGTGACTGAGAGCTGCATTGATTTAAACTCACATGCGATTGACTTGACAGAAATTAAAACATGTTTTGTTTGAAAATAATATGACAATATAAGTAGTAGTTTTGTCAAGAAGAAAAAATGGAAATCAGCAGTTTATGACATCACGTATTAAAGATATGTGATTATATATTATAATATTATAATATTGATATTTTTTTGGAATATAATATATATATTTGCATATTTTTGACTTGCGCCATAAAACCTTTTGACTGTATTTCCAACAGGAAGACACATGTAAAGCAACCAACCGTAGTTGTATTTATGTGTATTTTATATTTATTTATATGGATATAAATATAGTTAGGGGTCAATAAGATGACTGTTGAAAGAAGTCTCTTATGCTCACCAAGGCTGCATTTATTTGAACAAAAATACTGTAAAAATAGAAATAATGTGAAATATGATTACAATTTAAAATGACTGTCTTCTAAAGCAATACGTTTTAAAATGTGATTTATTCCTGTGATGCAAAGCTGAATTTTCAGCATTATTACGCATGTCTTCTTCTTATTATCACTGTTGAAACTGCTTAATATTTTTCTGTGGAAAACATGATTTCAGGATTCCTTGATACATAAAAAAACAAATGATTAGATATTAGAAAACTTTTATAACATTATAATTGTCTGTCCCATCCCTTTTATCAATTCAATGAATGCATCCTTGCTAAGTAAAGTATTATTATTGGGGGTCAAAATATTCTTTTTTTGAAAGAAATTATTACTTTTATTCAGCAAGAATGCATTATATTGATTAAAAAGTGAAAGTAAAGATTTCAGTAGATTTCTGCACTTCACTTTCGTATTGATTTAGGCGATACACAGACTTAAGTTTTTTTCACAAACTGACAAAATGCAACAGGTGCTGTTCATAGAGCTTAACCTAAGACAATTTCTTTAGAGACAGACTAGCTGCATCAGATGAATTTTCAGTACCACCTGTTAAGAACGTTTCAGGACACATTCCTCTTACTGTGAGACATAAATTAACGCGCCATACCTTAATATTTTATCAGCATCGCTCATTTGCAAATGCAATGTAACATGCCACTGATATTCCTCGTGGTTTTTCTGAACACATCTGTTCTGCAGGCAGCCTCTCCTGTGAGGGACGTCTGAAAGCGAGGCAGTTGCATTTCTGACACTTTTCCAGTAAATCTGGTTTGTAGCCTGTCTATACCATTCCTCCTGCGTGTGTGTGTTCTGTTTTGACACAGCAATATCCCTCCTGACACTTTCCTAAATAAACTGTAATAGATATCATGAAAAGCTGGCTTTCTCCTCATTCCACAGCCACAAACCATTTAGGAAGCTGTCAGCGGTCGCACGCTTTAGCACGCCGCTTCTGCAGAGGACACGCAAACCAAGTCTGAGCGCACATTAGCACAAAGTGCCGCGGGGTTTTGCTATAGCTTCAATAACATGTTTCAGTGAGGGAGAACAACTTCCATAGAATACTAATATAGTTTTTGTGTCCACATCGGAAATTGCTGTATGATTCACAGGCTTTTACAAGATGACGTCTGTCTGACGTTTCTATATGTCTTTCTGTAAGTGCTTGCGTTGTACTTTAAGAGGAAGCATTTCTGTGAAAGACTGAAATATGCAGTTATCCAGGCACTTTATTAATTATGTCTTGATTATTTACATGTACTGTACACAACAGCAAGAACGCAGTCAGAAGATATGGAAATACAGAGCTAAAGTTAGATATTGTTTAGTGAGGGATTGACAGTTAGCTTATACAGTATGTGTATACACTGCAAAAAATGCAAATTAAGACTATTGGATTATGCTTCACATAAAAGATAATATAATTATTAATAATATAATTGTAGAATGATATTTTATGAAATTGACATATGATTTGCATGTTTATAAATATACTGTATTTGTTTTATTTTAAAATATCTGATGAGGGAATGAAAATGTACTGCATTGTAGAAATGTACCTACGTTTGATCATGGCTTTCACACTTTATGATTGACTGCCCCAGCAGTGGATAGATACGCAAGCACACCGAGTTCTTATAGAGACCTTTGCTGATTCATTGGTTAAACTCTGTGCTTATCGATCACATTATACACACATGCCCTGACTGGAGCTAAATTATTCAGAGCTGTTAAATAGGCATTCTTAATTATTCACAAGCTGCTCTGATGTAATTAATATTGTAGAGTTGTGTGACAGACCAAGTATTTTTCTTTTTCTTTCTTTCTTTCTTTCTTTCTTTCTTTCTTTCTTTCTTTCTTTCTTTCTTTCTTTCTTTCTTTCTTTCTTTCTTTCTTTCTTTCTTCACCTGCATGTTGTATAAAGAGGTGTGTACTCTGATACTGATGAAGTGTGGATCTTTGGTGGTCTTGTGAAAATAAAAATGTATATATAATATAATATAATATAATACTTTTATCCAGAAAGTACCCAGTTAATGTAATTTATAACAGTCAGCTTGCTCTTAAGTGTACATGGACTTGTGTTGATTGCTCCAATTTGGCTTATGTATTGCGGCCTATAGAAACAGCTGCTAATGAGGCATCTATGTCAGGGGTGCCTGCCTCTTCCGGTAAAGTGTAAAGTGTTTATATTTAGTTTTTTATATAGTTAATTTAGAAAAACTTTTGGAGCATTTTTTGTTCGTTAAATGTAAGTTTTTTTTTTTTTTTTTTTTTAAGTAACAACCAAGCGGCCAGTGGCAGACAGAGCTGGCCATAGCCTATGTGTTTGATCAATTTAGCCTTCTCAAATCATCACGACTTAAACAACCTAAAATAAAATCTATAGATATAAAACAGTTCAAGCATATCACAATGTTAGTTTAAATGTTTAAACTATATAAATGTGCGCTAGGTGCATATCTAATCATTTGTGTGAAGAGTGGAAGCTGAAGCGTACTTTGCAGGACATGGAGGTGCCAGAGAGGTCACACTTGCATTTTTTTCTTGATAGTGGAAACAACTTAAAATACGCTGTAATTTTTGCTCATAAAAGGTAAGAGTAATACATCATTCGTAATTGTAAAGGGTCTACTTTTATTTGTGTGCATTCACACTATCAACAAAACTTTGTGTTTTTATAAAAAAAAAAAAAAAAAAGGAAAAAAAAAAGGAAAACAGAGGATGTGCTTGCCCTCTCGTCTTGAATAGGAGCACTTCACAATGATGAACCGAAACTCAACGAATTGAGTCACAGATATGATAAATATATCTAGAGAAAGCTTTAAATTACTACTTTAAAATGAAATAATTCAAATTGAAAACAAAAACTCTTTCATTATGTAGTCCGTAAAGATGCATATCTCTCTAAAGGCACATCAAATGAGGAGATGGCGAGTCATTTTTCATCACCGTCTAAAATATAAAAATAAGGAAAAGCCTAAAACAGGCCAAATTATATATTTTTTCAGATTTTTTTTGTTGCTCTGCTCTGAATACCTTAAAATTTAAAGGATTTGCTACGCAATTTTGTCTGATATGTGAATAATTTTTTATTAGCCTATTTTTTTTTTTTAATCCATGCAGCAAATGCTTTAAAAACAGCTTTAAAAATTACTTTATTGCATTCTAGATGATTTTAAATAACTTTTCACTATAAATTTTACAGGTAGCTTGATTGTAAAACATTGTCATGAATTCGTTGTATTCCCATTTGTAAAATAGGCTACAAATTAATTGTTGTAATCTAACCCGATCTCATGAAAGTTTCTATTTGGCGTAATGTTTATACGCAGAAAATATTTTTTGCGTGCGAAAGACTGATAAATTCATAATTAATGGCATGGCTGGTTCAGTCGACAGAAATACGGGACACACAGGCCTATAATTTACTGCTGAAATGTTTGCAAATCTCAGGTCAGTCTGAGCGCTCATGGTACGCACAGTGCGTACAGCCACACCTGCAGGCGCCACTGATCTATGTATATATCTGTGGTTTTTACTCCGACTTTTCTGACTGTTTGTTAGCAAGAGGTGACGCTTTATGGAGACTGACACCTTTGTCCACTGTATCAGAACTTGGTGAAAAGTCAAGTCTCTTTTCATGAAGTGTTCAACATTCAATTACCAAGCCTCTCTAAACGAGTCAAGGGCTTCACATCAAAAAGAAATGAAAAAACAGAGAAAAAACAAGACTTGAAAAATATCAGAACACTTCAAACGCAGGACCAGTTGTTCTTTTCAGAGTGTTACTAGATAAGACAGAAGATGACACAGTAGAGAGCCGAGTATGTACAGATGGAGCGTATAGACATCCTTGATGTTTCAACAATGTGTCTGGTCTGGTGGGAAGACGGTGGCAATGTTCAGAGCAGCATAATTTCATGCTACAGCGTTATTGTAGCTTAATAATAGAGCATGGTGCTGGAAACACCAAGCTCATGGGTTCGATTCCCAGAGAATACATGAAATGATGAAATCTATACCTTGAATCCCTCGTAAGTTGCTTTGAATGAAACCATCTACAAATGCTTGAATGTAAATGTACTCTTAATATTTCTGTAGGATACAGTAGGGTTTTGAGGTATTATTATTGCAGGTTATCGATTTAGAATGATTAAGGGCTGTTCTCACAGAACACATTTTTCCATTCCACTGTGCTGCCTGCTCACATTTTTTGCAGCATCCCGTGCATGACATAGTATTCTAAAAGCATGGCACTCAAGTTAAAATAAGTTCAACTTAAAAAAGAAACGTTTTGAGACACATTCCACTGCCCACACAGAACAAAAATGTGTTCTGTGTGAATGGCTCCTAAAAGGTATCAAGGCTATCATACCAAAATTGTGCTATTGGGCTTACGCTAGTATGCATACGGTAGAGACTACACACATTTTCCATATATATGAATGATCTACTGCATATGTGCAGTATTTAATGTCTGATAATAGTGTGCTTAATTTGACGTTCCAGTTTCAGTGCAAGAGATGAACTGAAAGTAATATAAGCCATTATTTTTTCTTTCTAGAATCTTAATTTGATTGGACTGCCCAATGTTAAAAGTTTAGACAAAAACCTACATTTAGTTTGGAGATGATGCATAATACACATGCCGTATTGAAATGCATGAGGCAATAATGTGGCATAATACTGTTTGAAATGTGTAGTGTTTCATATTGTATAGTTTTATGTACTATTTGAAAAAGCAACTGTATACACTGTGTACTGTGCAGTAAGCAGTATGTTAATTTTTTTTTTCATGAAACACAAGCAAAACGCCTGTTGAAATCAAAAATATCTATAAAGATAACTATAATGAAAACTTAATTAGCAGCCACAGCAACGCACAGTAATGTTCTGTTTATCAAGCATGCACTGCAGTTTTGGCATCTGCCACTTTAAATGTTCAAGCTCTTTAAAGCAAGATGGATTCTGATTGGTGACAACCAAAAAATGTTCTGAATGTACTGGAAAAATGTTCTGAAAGTGAGTCAAATGATATTCATCTGTGTTGTTATCATTATAGTTGTGATTTTGATTTTGACACTATTGGATGTTAGATGACGATTTTATTGGTTAATATTATTTGCCCCACCCACACTGCCCTGATTACATCAGCAGAGGAGAAAAAGCAAAGAAAGTTATTAGATTTGAATGAAAACAAACATTTGTTCCTGTAGAATCATGTGTAGTATTGCAGAATATGGTTATTGAGGTGAAATCTCGCTATATGTTGGGTGTAATCTCATTACGTTCTTCTGCTGAAATGCCTTCTGGGAAACTCAACACACCTTAGAGTTTGAACTTCATAAGTAGAGGGCAGTTTCATTTTGGTGTCTCGTACAGACACGCTTGAGTGAGTATGAGTATGTGTGATGTGCTGTCGCAAACTCTCTCTCTCTGTGGCATCGATGACGTGAATGTTGTGTTTACACTCCGTGTGTGTATCTGTGCGCTGAAAAGGACCGGAAGCTTCTGAGACAAGGTCAGCGAGAAGAAATGAGTGCACCTTTTTTTTCCCTTGTCCTCTTTTTAGCACTGCGATGGCCAGAAAATCTTCTCTCTTCTCCATCCAGGTGTTTTTTTTTCTCCACTAGATCGATCTAGGGCATGATAGAGCCGTCATTTATCAAAGCTGATCTTACTGGATCTTTCAAGCGTAGACCCCGTTCTCACAGCAGACGTTTTCTACCGGCTGTATGACAATCTTCGCACACACACGCTCACCTTCAGTTGTAAGCATTCCAGGAATAATGAGCTGCTGTCACACTGCATCTAATTACGGTGAGCGTTCACGCTGTGTTAGGCAGTGAAAGCTGGGGTCAGGAGGCCGTTGCTGCAGGCCATGCCGGCTCGATGCACCCTGCTTGCACCCGGATGCATGGTGAAACATTCGGTTCATTCAGCGCTCTTTAATCAGCTGGTTCCAGAGCGTGTTTGAGAGTCTATGAGACTTTAGGAGAGTGATGGACTGTGACTGAGATTGATGGTGTTGTAGAAAAGAGGGTGAATATGTTCAGCTCAAGATGTTCTTATTCTCTCTGTCCATGATATTAAACATTCAAATGAGGCTAAAGGATAAATCTCACAAAAACATGGTGGTTTTCACCTACAAATTCTCATTAGCATAATGCATACAAACATTTGAGTGTGCAGTTTCAGTTATTCTCAAATGGTGTTTTAATGAGATTCTAATGACTGAAATACAGTCATTTCGTATTGTACTACAATAAAACAATGGTTCTCAAATGTGTTTTTTGTTACATTCCCTTTTTAAAACTCAAAAAGCAAGTTGATTTGACTAATTTGCTAAGTTTAACTTTTATGAAGTCATACAATAGTTTTGTGTGAACAAAAAATACACTCTTATTCACTGAAATTTTTCCATTTTGCAATTTAAAATCTTGTGGATTGATATTAATATACATTAAAATGTCTTCGTTTATGTAAATACACTGCAACACCATAAGATTTTTCCCTTTTCTGTCATTTTTCTATTTATTTCCATTTGCATCACCAAACAGAACTGCTAAAATAATAGAGCACTGCAGGGATGATGCCATTTTGTAGGCCCTCTACCCTGGTTCCCTTGACAGCCAATAGGATTTTTCCATTATAAGTTCTCAGTTTTTCCAAATAAGCTATGTGACAAACAAAAGTTTGATACGTAAATGTTTTGTTTATCATGATGATCTTCAAAAATGAACACAACTTTTATTAATTTTGAAGCCTTAATTGACCATTCGCAAAGAGCTTGATTGACAGGCGATCTGACCAATCAGAACGCGGATATTATGTGCCGCCGCTGCTATCCGCCATCTTGCCCGACAGCTACGGCCTGTCTCCATAGAAATACATGTTAAAACAGGGTAAAAAAGATCAACTGAATTGAAACTTTTTCAATCTAACTAAATATAACAATTTGCTGAGGGTTAAGCTGTGCTGTTGTTGGCTGCCACAGTAAGGGTAATAAGCTAAGGTATTCCTTTAAAGTACTTGTTTTGCATACCAGAAAATCTGTCATGTCCGGCGCTGTATGCAAGGCTTACAGCGCTTAAGTTAAATACTGAGTGTTAAATAATAAAATAAAATGTTAAAACGTGTGTGATCTGTGAACTTCGGCCTGAATGGGAGCTTTATATGCACATGTGCACTCATCTGTTTTCAATGCAGGTTAACCGCGGCGCTTTATGTCATCTTCCCACTCATTAAACTATGACAGGTCCTTTAACGTTACTGCAAAAAGGACGGTCACTGCGACACTCTAAAGTGATGAAACTATGGTGCTATCTACTTTTTTAAAACCATTTTTATAGGTTTCACGTTATATTGTTGGCTCGGAAAATATGTAAATGCACATGCCCAGTAGCTGCAGCTGTATCCCTTCTAGCCTTAAACACAAATCAAATAAAAAACTTTCTGATGTTTATGTATGTTCATTTCGTGCTCTAAGTAAATATGAAAAGATCGGTTCACGTGTTTAAACTGAGGCAATACAGTGATCTGTCACGACAAATTGAAGAGCCACAAAACGGTATTTATTGTTTGAATTTCTTTAAAAATGACTCAATTTAAAAGCAGAGGGTCCTGAGACTTTGTTCCATATCAGAAGTAAGCTGCTCTTTCTTCTCTGTCGGTGTGTTGTTAGTTTCCTCTTTGCTCTGCGATGTATTTTTCACTGCGTGAGAACATGATTTGTAGTGTGAGAGCGGCATTGTTTGTTTGTCATGGCAACAGTAACTAAGGGTGGGTGGGTTTTGCGAATGGTCAATTCAATCGCCAGAAGTAAAACACTAAACGTAGGCTTTAAATGAACTACAACATGGTCGCATTACTTCAACGTCAACACCACTAAGCTTCAGACAACTCTTTAGGGCATTTCACACTTGAAATTGTTAACCCTGGGTCATCCTAAACCTTGGATGAATGGAATTCTGGGTTATCTGTAATCACGTTTCACACTGCTCATACTATTTGCGGTGTCACTGTCACTGATTGGACGAACAGCAGGCAACCTGTTTACACGGCTGTTTTAAGAATAATACGGTCACACTTTATATTAGGTGGCCTTAACTACTATGTACTTACATCAAAAACTAAGTTCAATGTACTTATTGTGTTCATATTGTATTGCAAAACACTTGGGATAGGGGTAAGGTTAGGGACAGGTTTGGTGGTCTGGGTAGGTTTAAGGGTGGGTTTAGGTGTAAGGGATGGGTCAACAGAGTAATTATAAACGTAATTACAGAAATTAATTACAGCTGTAACTACATATAGGTATTTTTTAAAAATATAAGTACAATGTAAAAACATGTATGTACACAATAAGTGCATTGTATCAAATGATTAATTTAAATGTAAGTACATAGTAGTTAAGGCCACCTAATATAAAGTGGGACCAATAATACTGTCTCCTCGTCACTCCAGTTCACATGCTTTCCGTCTTTTGACATTTCTTACTTTTCTCTCACCGGCTTGTGTTTACACGACATGCATTTCCTGTTACTGACGTGACATGAGCCTCGCTGCTCAATTTCTGATTGGCTGTCTGTTGCCAAGCGTCCAGTAGCAACAAGCAAACACCGCTCCATTTCACACTGAATAAATTTAGCACCCGGGTAAAAGTGGTGCTAACACCGCTTTCAAATTACAAGGTGTGAAACGTCTCTTTACCCGGGGTTAAAAGCGGTGTTTAGAACGGCGATAACCCGGGGTTAAGCTCAGTGTGAAAAGCCTTTTTTTGAAGTTAGAATAGTTTGCAAGAGTGTGATTATAATCACAACAAGGCCGTGAAAGCATACTAGTGAGTAGATGAGTTTTCCTGGTTGCTGTTAAAAAAGTGGGGGGTAGGCCTGTTTCTGATGCATTTTGTTGCATGTTGTAGAATAAAACATAGAAAAATCTTGTGTTAACCACAAACTTTATTTCAGATATTTACGACTCATGTAGCACTCTATAGCTGTGTCCGAAATCGCTCACTCATTCACTCATTCACTAATCCCTATATAGTGTAAGGCAGTTGAGTGAACTATATTAGAAAGGAGTGAACGAAATGAAGTGAACGGATTCGGACGGTGACGTGTACACTGCGCGTGAGACTTGGCTGTTGCAAAAACATCTTCGATGTACTTTTATATTTCATGTACCTCATTTTAGAAAATAATATTAATAGCAATAACACTTAAAATGACTATTGTAATCAGCTTTGTGGTTTCATTGATGGTATATTATTCATTTGTTCTGTAATATGGTCATAATCATTAAATACTATTAAAATATTGTCAACAAAAATAAACTCACATTAGCACACATTAATAATTGTATGTATTTATTGTTTGTAGTATCTTGAAACTCTCCCGAGCAGCGTTTTGCACTCAAATAAGATGGTCGAGCGCCCTCAGGCGACCGTTAATTTGACATCAGAATGAATACACTACCAACGAACATTTTTAAAAATCCACTAAATTAATCATTTTTGCAAATTAAACGGCATCTCTCATTCAAACTCGCTCGCTCCCGCTCGCTCTAACAGCTCGTCGGTTCTCCGCATTGGATTGTGGGAAATAGTGCTTCAGCGAGTGTACATCGGTTGTACACTCGAAATCAGAATGCATTGTGGGTAAAAAGTAGTGAACGAATATAGGGAATGAAGTCGTCACTCAGAATTCGGACAGCACTACAAAATGGCTGACACCCGATATAGTGCAACAAATGGAAATTGTTTCTGAAAGATCAGAATGACTTGTATCATGAGGTTTTTAGACTTCATGACTCACTTTTTGGAGTTTGAATCTGTGAGAAACTGTGAAATGACTATATAGATGCGTGTGTGCCTGTCTGCATGTGTGTCTGCGAGTATGCGATCAGCTCCAGTTGCATTGTGGGATGGTGGCATTAGGACTCTGAGCCGAAGTGAAGGTCACACATTTTACATTAACAGTCATCACCAAACGCTACTGATGTGTGTGTGTGTGTGTGTGTGTGTGTGTGTGTGTGTGTGTGTCTTTGTGTGGGTGAGTGAAAACGTCCAACTGAGTGGTGTGTGTGGGAGTGGAAGATGAGAGAAGGTAAAGTGAGAGAGACAGAGAGAGAGAGAGAGAGGGTCATTGTACAACATTTACTCGCTTTATCCAGCTGCCTCTTAAAAGCACACAGCTTTATAAGGAGGCAGTCTTGCTCAACTCATAATGTTGAGTTATTCAGGACTCGTGTCCGCAGCATACTCAATGCAGGTACTTGAACCCAGGGCGTATCGACTATTATACCACTTTTAGAATCTGAAAATGGTTCCTTCACTTTTTGGAAGATGATCATTCTAAAAAAAAGGTTTAGTGGCAAACAGGGATTTAAGTTATGTCATAGTTGTGAAAAGAGACAGATGTGATTTAAGATTGCATTGCACTTTCTCATTGCACTTTTTAAACTTGTAACCTTGTTATAAACAATTGTATGTGTTGTTCTTCCAAAATGTCGGAAATTCATTGCATTCTCAGCATTGCCACAAGGGGTGCTATAGCTGACAGTTTTGTTGTCTTCTGTGGTCATTTTCAGGCTAATCATTGTCATGGCAAAGCAAAGGATTAATTAGAAACTTGCTGTGCAAGTTAAAAGTTAGGTAAACTCTTGACATATTTGTAGTTAACTACAATTTAATGTCGCAGAGATTTGAATGAAGTTCTATCACCCTCTTGAGTACTGAGGTTTGTTACCATCACAGAAATATATGTGTCATATTGTCACATTGCTCATGAGAACTACTTTGCACAGACAGTTATTGAAGTGAATTGAAACAACAGCTTAATAATGACACCATTATCTTCTGTAGAGCTGCTTCACAGCTAAATTTTAATTTCTTTCATAATTGATTAATTTTACAGCATTAACATTGTTATTTTCCTGTTACAATCTGTATTTTATAAATCTCTATATTAATGTGATGTGACTTGACTTAATCAGATTTATTGTCTTAGTTCAGTCGAATGTTTTACTCAAATTGCTATGCTGCATATAATTTGTCATTCAAAAATATATTAAATTAGAAAAGTATTTTCACTATAAACTTTTGGACCCACTGCATGTACAACAGGACAACATGCTTGTAATGCACTGTCCAAGCTTTGGCGTCTGTGTTTGCACGCTTGTTTCTGGTCTAACCTGTGACTGTCTCTGTCGTCTGTGCTAGAGGAAGCAGCGTGCTATTAGTCTCTGAGTCATGAACACAGACGGCTGGCAGTAAAAACAGCAGAAAGCTCTTGTAAATATTGCTGTAATGCATATTAATTGTATAATAGAGTCATCAGCACTGATTCTTCACTCTTTTAATAAATGAAGACTGTGTGCTACTTTGTAATGGCACACACACACACACACACACACACAAACATCACAGTCCATGTGTGCATTTAGGGTTTACACTGAGTATTTGTTCTAACAAACAGTTTGAGGCGTACCATATATTCAGTAATTATTCAAAGTATAATTTGAGCAAAGTGGATTTGTGTTTTTCTTAAAAATAATTATGTTCTGATAAAGTTGTTTGTTTGAACATGAATATGCTTATTTGAACTTTATTTGGCATAATGGTGTTTTTAATGTGTTTTACACATTAAACCTAACTGTATAGTTTCATTAATTGTCATTCATGATAAGGACCATTACTTTTTCTGTAGTTTTTAATAAAAATTTTTTACTAAAAGAAACCCGCCTGTTAGTAAATACAAGTCTGTCCACACTGACTGTGTGAACAATGATTGCAGCTGAAATAGCCAAACTGGTTACTAGCAAGGAATATTTGCAACCCGGTAGGTTGCTGTTTTTCTGTGACCTTTGACCTTGCTTAATTCCACTTTGACCTTGTGCCTTGATGCTTTACCTCACCTCACGCCTGTTCATTCTCTCAGTGCTGTGATCGGTCTGTCTGACAGATGGGCTGATGACCCAGCAGTCTTTCTTCTCATCTACTCCTCTATCCCTTGTTACTTTACCTCTTTGTGCCCATTAGACTCCAGTGGAGAGAGAGATTGGCCTGAGCATATGCTGCTCTCACACATAGACACACACACTTACATACAGTACACACACAAACACCTGTAGATAGAATGGCACTAATTTTAACCTGCACCAGCTGCTCACCTCCTCAACTCCATTGTAATGCAGCTGAGACAGGTGTGTGTGTGTGTGTGTGTGTGTGCAGAAGAGGTATGGACAGGATTTTGTGAAATACAAGTATGAAGTCATAACTATCTGAAAATGTGTAATGTAAAAGTATGTGCTATAGAAATCTGTTTTACATTAGTTTCAGTGAATCTGGTTTGCATCCATCAAGTTTAGATTTTAGTTTTTTATTATGTATAAATAAGAGAAATTAATGTATATATATATATATATATATATATATATATATATATATACTCAGGGCTCGCAAAATGTAAAAAATCCCTGGTAGCCCTTCGGGCAGGTACTCTTCAGATTTTGGTATCCCGAAAATTAATTAACTAGCCCGAATTAAAAAATTACTATTTTCTTTTCTTTTCTTTTATTTATTTAATATAGAAAATCAGATAGGAGTTTAAATGTCAATCAAAAATATTTTCAATACACAAATATCAACAAATATGAAGGAAGGAATTTTATTTCACTATTTACAGGGTATCTGCTGAATTTTTTTTAAATATATTTAATTTATGACCCATTTTAAGAGTTGCACAAGTAAAATGAACACAGAATGAGCGGGGTTGGACAATGTCTATGGTAACATACAGTTTTGAGCCATAAAATTACATGATTTACAGTTCAGATACAGGTTTCCACAAAAACAAAAATCTTATACAACAGCGTTTCAGGCTATAGGCCGTTTTTATGAAAAGGGATCAATCAAACATATAAATTGTTAATTTAAAACGTATAAATATCACTGTCTTAATTGTTTAGATTTTTAGAAGGCACATCAACTTCTTTCTCATTTACAACTCTATGTGTTTGTTGCGTAAAAACATGAGTTGATATCTGCATTGATCTGACCATAAACAGTAAGAAAGGCTTATTGGAAATGCAAATTCATTCTCTGCCACGAGGTGGCGCTTTAGGAGCGCTGAAATATTGCGGTTTCCCCGGAAACGCTGTACACAAAGCAGCTCAGAGCTCATAAACGCTGCTTTATCAGGAATTATAGGTAAAATGAAATTAAAATGCCAACGACACATTTCTGAGGACAGTCGGTTCCCTTCAGATACATTCACATAAAGACAACCGCGCAGCGTTTTGACTTGAAACGTGCAGCGCTCATATTTATTCAATGACATCATTGCCTTTTGAAGTTTAATCCTGCCTTATCGCGACTCTTTGTCTTTCCGTCCCCAACTGTAAGACCTCTTGAAATTATAATTAAGACATTTCTTACACCATTTAACATATTTAAAACTTTTTATGGCCTTAATTTTGATACAACTCACTTTCAGAGTTTTTTAAGGACCCGCGGGAGATCTGTATTTAAGGAGCCCGTCGGGCAGGCTGTGATACATTTTGGTAGCCCGACTGGAAAACACAATAGCCCCAGGACGTCGGGCTAGCGATTTTGCGAGCCCTGATACTGCATATTATACTGTATATTCATAGGTTAATAGGTTATTGGTTAATGCATTTTAATTTATTATATAAAATAGGTCAGTGCCAATAGCCTTGCAGCACACTGACATTTAGCACAGTTGTGCTTTGGGTGTCCCAAGTTCGAGTCCCGGTTCGCTGACTTTTCCCCATGCCATCCCCCCTTTCTATCCCACTTTGTTTCCTGTCTACATGCTGTCATAATCATAATAAATCATAATAATCATAATAAAACCAAAAATAAATCTTTAAAAAAATTATATAAATATTATTTAACTAATTTATTTTAATTCTAATTATATAATAAAAGAAGTCTCTTCTACTCAACAAGGCTGCAAACAATACAGAAAAACAGCAATATTGTGAAATATTATTACAATTTCGGTTTTCAATGTCACATGATCCTTCAGAAATCATTCCAATATGTTGATTTGCTGCTCAAGAAACATTCATGATTTTTCGATGAGTAGAACCAACCTGATCTCACAGAATTCCGTGTAATGTTCACGGACTTAATTAACCCCGAATCTGTGGAGGCATCACGGAATCGCCGAAAATTCCGTGATGGGCTCACAGAAGGCATCAGCCGTGGTCCATGCACGGATTCACTGGTTCAACACCAGCGCTGCATCGGACCACGTAAAAAGAGTGACTCCGATGCAGTTATACTTTCACTGGAGTACCTGACCCCACCCCTACCCTAAACCTACCCAGTTCTGAACAATAATGATGACGATAAATTGTCGCGTCGGCATATTTAAAGTGTTGAACCAGTGGATCCGTGCGTGGAGCACGGCTGATGCCTGTCACTGACTTACATTGGTATCACTTCTGTGAGCCCATCACGGAATTTTCGGCGATTCCGTGATGTCACCACAGATTCGGAGGTTAATTAAATCCGTGAACATTACACGGAATTCTGTGAGATCATGTTGGTAGAACAGCATTTTTTGAATAGTATTTTCAATAATGTCTTTACTGTCACTTTTGATTGGGTATTTTGATTTCCTGAGTCAAGGTATTAGTTTCTTTAAAAACTTATACAGTATGTGATATAACTGTAAAAAAAACAGCTAAATGTCTGCCAGATCTGCTCTTTTTAGTATTTAAACTAAGGTTATTTCACAGGTTTTATCATATGTCTGTTGCTCTTTCTGACCTTTGCCTGAGAGAATCTCTGACACTTCAGATAGTTCCTTGGCAAGATCCATCAGACATAAAAGGAGGTGACCTGAACCGAACATTTCTGTCGATGTCGAAGCCCTTACTGTAGGTTAGAAATGAAGTGTGTAATCACACAGAGTTTCTCGAGCAGGAATGTTGTCAGTGTGCCGGGGTTTGATGGGATGCAGACGTGCTCTATTCACAAAGAGAATGCCAGTCAGGTGCCCTGATGTAGCCCATCTCTGTTTCTTCCTCTTCTCTCGCTCTCTCTCCATCCCTCGCCCCGTGTCCCGGCCCTGTCAGTCCGCACAGGAGATCTGAGGTGCCAGTTTCATCTTTCTGTTTTACTATTCTGTTCATTGCCCCCTCTCTCCTTCACTACGTGTGTTTCTGTACCTCCTGTTCTGTCTCTTTGTCTCTGTTTTTCTCTCTCATGCCATCTCTGTCCTTAGAGACATCCAGACCACAGACTAGCTTCCCAGTTCTTGATTGACAAGCTTGTATTTTGCAGTAAGAGACATACTTGGAGGTTCTGTCGCCCTGGTGACACATTATGGCTGAATTTTGTCTGAGGTGCCTCACGGTTGTCATCAGTTATAGCTGACATGGAATGACTTTTGCAAGTCATTTTACTTTCACAATGTGCTAAAATTCCAAATGAAACAAGACATTCAGCAAGGATGAAATGTGACGAAAAAGATGTCACTTCTTTTATCCCAGGTGCTTGAAGTATAGAGTTTAATTAAGTGTAAAAATACTTCATCCTAACCTGGTTTAATGTGCAGAAACAACTATAAGTACGCTATTCATGATATGATTTTTCTGAAAATGGAGTGTGGCACATGGTTTCTACATTAACCATGCAATAGTGGCTGCCCACATTGGTTCCAGAAGTATTTTTTACATTGATTTTTCCCATATGGATTTAAAAAAAAAAAAGTCTCTATTAAACATTCAAGCCACAAACCAGGCTAAGGTGAGTGAATAAACATTACGACTTTTATTTGAACCAATGTTTTTTGTTTTTTGTTTTTGTGGAGAAAATACAGTAGATTGTGAACATAATGGCTTTAGGGAAAGAACTACAAGCATTGCTAATTATATAATCAAATTTAAAACGATGGTGAAATATGAAACGATTAATTTAAAGTTATCAATTATATCTATATAAACAATATTTTTGTAGGTATATTTCAAAATATGCATATTCAAATATTTTAGAGTTTGCAGAGTGTATTGAGACTCCATTTTGTGCTTAATGGGAGTGGATGTTTGCAGCAAGCTCATTTGACATAATTTGCTGGATGCCACTGTGTGATTGGTGGGATTTTCTGCACACCATCATGGATAATGGAGTTTTTCACCACAAATTCTGCTGTTAAACATGCTTATTTAAAAAATATAATTGAAATAATGCTAACAGTTGGCTTAAAAAAGCATATGGGTCAATATCACTGTTGTGTGCCTTTTGGTGTCCATTTGCCATAATAACTTAACATAAAAATGACTATGAAAGGGTGTGTTATATTAGGCTAAGATTTTATATTCATAACAAAAGCATTACTTGGCTCTTTAGATACATTTTCTAAATTTTTCTTAGTTTTGTGTAAGAAGATGCGTGTTATTTTGCTATGTCCCATGCACTGCTCATTAAATTTGATTGAGAGTAGAATAAAGTCAAATCATAAAATTAAATTTTTTTGTCCTCTATTAATAGTTTGTTCATTTTTTGTTAAACTCAATTTGAGTGTATCGATCATTTGGTCATAAAAATCATATTTTTATTTAATAAAAAAGAAGAGTTTGTCCATGTCCCTTGAATGGTTGTCCACCCTGTCGTGTTGGGAAAGCCACCCATTTAAGAACAACAGATTTTTCAACAAATTTCAACCGCTTAGGTGAATAAGTTGGTGACTTTTCAATTGACACATTTTCTTCATCTGAGTTTGCTTACTTGCTTTTCCTAAGCTTAACATGTCCACCCTGTCGGCATAAAATATGCCAGAAGTGATTAGAATACAGTATTTTCAAAATATGTACAGTTAACTGTACCAAATTCTCTTCAACAACCAGACTAAATATTTAGCTAGTCACAGTTTGTTGTAAGCTAATATGCTAATTGAAGCTCAAAATGTCCTGGACTGAATGAAAATGAATGGGGAGGGGGGTATATCAATGTGATTGATGTAATTATATTATTTATTGTTATTGTATTATTATTATTATTATATTATTTTTTAGAAGTTTAATATATGTTTCATTTTTATATTTTTTCATGATTTGTGTGTTCTGCATTATGTGTCCACACCATCATGTGCTGGTCCACCCTGTCATCTTGATATTTTACAATAATATTTTAAATAATAATTCAACCATATCTGTATAATCCAGTGTGTTCAATAGCTAGATGTGGGTGCAATAACATGCAAACAAAAAACTGCATTAAAATATCTCAGTTTTCTCCAAATAAGAAAAGAAATATATGTGAACAGAGGGCGGGCTGAGAGCTGTGACGTAGACGCTAAGCGCCGAATTTAAGATTGTAGTTTAGGTGAGGGAAATCTAAAACGACAGCGGACACGGAGACACGGGAGACATTCGCTCTGTTGTGGAGAATACTCCCGGCATTAGCCAACTGAAGCCCGAACAAGAAGAGTGTTTGGTTCACATTTTGAATGGAGGTGATGTTGTGGCCCTACTCCCGACAGGTTTTGGGAAAAGTTTAATTTATCAACTGTTACCGATCGTCAGCGAGAAACTGGGGAGGCCAAAGTCCGGCAAGGCGATAATTGTGGATGCGTAGATTTACTTCACATAATCTGCAAAAGTCGTTCACAGCCATCTTCACTCCGGTATTTCACTCGATGGTTTTGTTTTCACCGCTTACCTGTGTTTACAGCGGAAGTTCGAGGCGGCTGAGCTGGCACATAACATACGTCATAACCAACCGTTATGTGATTGGCTTACGGGTACACCAATGATTTTAAAGGTCCCATGGCATGAAAATGTAACTTTATGAGGTTTTTTAACATTAATATGAGTTCCCCTAGCCTGCCTATGGTCCCCCAGTGGCTAGAAATGGCGATAGGTGTAAACCGAGCCCTGGGTATCCTGCTTCACCTTTGAGAAAATGAAAGCTCAGATGCCCAATCTGGAATCTTCCCTTTATGTCGTCATACGGGGAAAGGTTACCTCCCCTTTCTCTGATTTGCCTGCCCATGAGAAAATGAGCTACTACCGTGCGAGGCGAGTGCAATATTTTTTTTTCCTCGAGAGACATCATGGCTTGCAAACGAGTGAAGCATGGCAGTTGTTCAGTGTTTGTATGTACAAATGAACACCGAAGTATTTTTTTAGTTCCTTCATCCGAGCCTATGGCTAGCATTAGCTACATGATAATAACTGTAACAGCATACATAAACAAACCAACTAAAGTACCGTATCCAGACACAATATTATAAACTAACCATTCGGAGACGTCCTGCTGTAGCCTCTGAGTTGCAACTTCTTCATCTGGTGCTTCTCTATCCGGATCAGATTCTGGATCAAACTGAAAAGCTTGAAGGACTGTGTGTCTACGAGCCATTGCGATACATCCACTGTCAACATTAGCGCATGGTAGCGCATGGTAGCGCATGGTAGCACCTTGCCCCACCTCTCTCCTCCTCATTAGTATTTAAAGCTACAGACACAGAAATGGCACGTCCCAAGGAAAGCTCATTGTGGGACTGGCTCGTAGTGGCTGAAATTCTGCACCAAGGCTGAATTTCGGGAAAGAGACACCAGATACAGTACTAGGGACCACTTAGGCCTTTATAAAAGCATCCAAAAAGCAGCATGGGACCTTTAAAGTTCAGACAAGCGCCCGCCCACGAGAAAGTAAATTTGTCAATTATGCCCTTCCAGACTCTACGAAGCAAAGCGAAGTAGCAGAGTTTGGTATTACCAGGCTAATGTCCATGATAGGGTGGACATATCTTATGGTTTATGCTTTGAATAATGGCCCATAATTATGTAAAAAAAAAAGTGTGGGAGCTCAGCTAATATGTTTCTATAGTACTTGAGAGTCTACTGTTTATGATATGGCATAAAGCGAATGGGAAATTAAAACCACAATTTTTGAGTATTGTGAGGGTTGAAAGGCACTCTATGGTGATATTGACCCATATACCATTGCTTAAGAACCTCAGAGCTCACAACAGGTCCGTCTTTAAAGGTTTATAAGTTATCAGTTATTTCCAGAACCGATTGTTACACTCTATAATGTTTGGCAACGCAAATTACTTACTTCAACTTAAATATCATTGGCCTTTGAGGTTTTTGCATTCCCCAAACGAATCGATTGTGAAGCAAGCTGCTTGGTGCGAATAGGCCTTCACACTGCCTTTCTCTTCATATTCTCTTTGTGTCTGTTTTCGTCCATCCTCTTTTGGCTGCACTCAACATGTTGTTTGATCAGGCTTGTTCTGATCCACTCACCCTCAGACTGACTCAACACAGGCTGTTTGAAATCTGCCAATATGGGCCGCCCTGATTACATGTGTTTGTGCTTCTGGCTGTGGGAGATTTGGATGTGTTTGTGTGAAACGCTGTTTGTAGTCATTGTTGCCATAATGTTTGTGTACCTGCAGGTGTTGGTGTTTGTGTGTATGCCAGTTAAAAGCAGCGCAATGTGACCAGGCGTCTCGCAATTATAAGATACCACAAAAATACATCCAGGTTGTATTTTGCTCCAAAAAATAAAAAATAAAGCCTATTATGTCCGCTAGGGGTAAGACGCAATAAATAAATAAAATGAACCAAAAGACTTCCGGCTGGCCGTCAGACCAAAAAGAACCCAAACAAAATCACAATAAATAAGGTAAATTTATTGTAAGTTACAAAAGGGGAAAACCACCAATAATTAGTAGCCCTCCTTAAGGGACCCACGGTCCAACCAAAGATAACATTTAAACAATACAATATCAAAGAAAATAAATAAAGAGAGAAAACAAGGAGTCAAATGGTATCTTTCATCAGAGAGACCCAAGGCCAAAATAACAAACAAAACCAAGCTAATAAAGTAAAACAACAATATAAATAACCTACCACAAAGAAAAGAAAATGAAATACAATCAACCTAACCTAACTACTCTTAACATAAACATCACAAAAAGGAGATCTAAACAAAAAGGCAGGTCTCTCCTACAGTTCTACCATATTCCAAACTAAACCAACGATCAAACAAAACACTCAACAAAACACAATTTTGGTCTGGTGGCTAGCAGGAAGCCTGGAGCAGTGTGACCAGCCCGAAGTCACACCAAACACCTTCTGATTAACGGAAGAGGTGTTTTAAAGGAAAGCGCCACCTGGTCACCCAATTACCACTGATAGGCGGCAACCCTCAACTAGGGATGCAGCGATTTACCGGTTTTACGATTAACCGCGCTTTAAAACGTCACGGTTAATTAATCGTAAAGGCTCCACTACACCGAGTGTTTCTGTTGTATGGAATGGAACTGTTGAAACATGAGCAAAACGAAAACAAAGTTACACTAGCGGTGCACCAGCTTAAAATGCCGTGCTTATCAGAGACACGGAGGCTACTAGATTAACTATGACAGAGGAACCAAACAGCGATCCTTTATTTCCACCAGAGAAATGACTGAATTCGATAGTGTGGGACCATTTTAAATTTGGGTACATCAATATTGCCGTAAAAATCGCTGTTAAAGAGTGAATACATAAGGGATAATGCACAGCTAGCCAATAAAGTTAATATTAGTCATATATTAATAATACTTCATTAATATTGTGATTTATCATCCCTGTTATAGTATTATTCATAAGTCAATTTATTTTTCACCATCTTTCCAAGTTCTGTACCTCAGGTCCAAAAGAAATGTAGAAAGAATTAAATGAAAACACCAAATAGATTTATTTTCAAAAGGGAAATACTGACATGGATATTTACAGAGCAGAGGTCACCTTTTTTAATTCCAATAGGAGAGATGGACTTTTTTTTTCTTTAGTATTATTATTTTGTGCTGTATTATTGGTTACTGTGTTATTTCTGTTTCAAAAGGCAGCAATAAATAACACTTTAATATCTAAAGAGTGTTTATGTGATTTTATGTTGTGAAATGAATAAATGCATAATAATCGTAATAATCGTGAAACCGTGATTATTCCTCAGACTATAATCGTACCAACAAAATCTATAATCGTTGCATCCCTACCCTCAACAAATCAGCGGCGATCTGAAACTCAAAAAGAAAACATCCAGCAGAATACAAATTTATTATAAAAAGAAAAAACATCATAACGTAACAAGCCTGTTGAAAGGAGTTGAATATATTTATACAATAGAAGTAATTGTGTTGTATAATACATTTTTAATTAAATATCTTTAATTTTAAATAATTTCAATCTAATTAATGTTATGCATTTTCACATACATTTGCATTTTCACATACATATATTACTACCTTTTAATTGTAATTTAATTGTAATATATGAAGAGTTTGGTTCCAAAACGTGATAAACGCCATTTTTAAAGCTGCAGTCCATAGCTTTTTTGTGTTCAAAATTTACAATATGTGTATAATAAGCGAGTACACGATGAATCCATTTTCCAAACCGTGTTTTTGGCTTGTCCTGAATCATTACGGTACACCTATAATAAGTCTTTATATTCTGACTATTTTAGACTGGTTCGGGTAGGTACCGCTGCGGAGTAGCCTAGTACCTGCGTGATTCGTCATGGACATAAAAAGAGAGAAGTAGCTCCGGCTACAATGTTCTTCCGCAAGACACATGCAGTTCTGTTTATTACCCGCTAGTGCGCCAAAAGTTACGGACTGTAGCTTTAAAAAAAATTGAGTTTCGGCAAAAATCTGTTGTATCTTGTCGGTACTGAAAAGTCCATTTTTAATTTTACGCAAAATGCGATATCTGCTGAGTTATTCTGTCATATTTTCTCCCTTTCTTTCCAAACCGCGACAAACGGCAGTCTCCCTTCTCTGCAGAATGCGATATATCTGCTCAACCAATCACAGTGCACCATTCCACGCACTGTAGACAGTAATGGCTTTGAATACAATTGAATACACCCGGCATCCTAGTTTTCCTCATCTACTTTGTACTTTGTGATCAACAAACAAACTTAGGGCTGCATGATAAATCGCATGTGATTGTCATGCGCATCTCGTCAGTAAAGCCGGTTCTGTGATTAATAGTAAATCTCCATCACGCGCTTTCAGATGGATACACAGAGCCGTAGATCACTGACAAGCTATGCTATATCGCGTTCATAATCGCAAATGAGTCGCATTCGATTATGAACACGATATTGCATAGCTTATCAGTGTAAGTGTTTTTATTAATGCCATTTATGTTTTTGTTAATACAGCGTATAGCAGGAGTCAACTAAATGAATGTAACATGGCAAAGATGAATGCACTTTTGGAAGTTGAATGTAAGCGAAATGTCATTTTGGGATTTCTGTGGTGTAATGTGATTTGTTGTTCATATTCTTGTTCATGATGAAATTTTCTTTTATTGTTGTAATTAATTAACATTAGCATTAACAAGATGACCCCTTGATTTCATTTTGGGAGCGATGACTGATTGAATGTATTTTTAGTCCAGTGCCTGTATATAAGATTAGATTGTAAATGCAGTTTAAATAAATAAAAAATATATATAAAATTAAAATACAATTATTAAAATACAAAGTATTTTATGATGGTGGGGTGAATTATGACTGGTTCTTTTTAACCAGTTTCATGAATTCACTGCGTTTCTGGAGTGATTGGGTGGATGTGATTTACATGTTATGGTTTTTATAACCGCATATAACATTTTATCAGTCTTTCTCTGTTATCTGGGCGGTGATAGAAGGATGAAAGAAGGATGGCAACACCATTAATTTCAGGCTTACGTTCGCTCTTTCTCCCTCTCCATAGTGGTCCTTTAATCAGTTTCTGTCACTGCCACTAAAACCGTCACTGTAGTGATCCTGCAAATTTACTTTAGCTCACATCCTCCCCGTGGTTTTCTCGCTCCTCTCAGAGGCCTTCAGTCGCTCCGACAGGGGCCCAAAGAATCCTCACAGCGCAGCGTGGGCCTGTTTACTCTCATACGGCACTAATGGATGAAAGAGCCCTCTCGCAACAGAGACAAATGGCTTTAATACACACACACGAGGCCTGACATCTCATTAAAGTCCACGTGAATCAAAATCGACCCTATTTGTTTCCTTAATACACATTCCTGGTCTTATTGTGAGCGATTCATCAGTGCACGTTATTCTAAATAAAAAAAAAGTTTGTCTTAATAATCTTTTATCAAGATGTGATAACTTGCTCCACCACTAAAGCGAATTTTCCTCTTCAGCTGATGGCACAAATCCCTCTTATTTCCCCAACCCGTTCTGTTATTTGTTTATGTGGTAAGGATTTAATCAAATTAAACATTCAATGTAAATAATTTTAATCAGACGAATTATTAAAATGCTTGTTAGTTCATCATATATCGTTATCATATTTTTATAGGTATGGGCTTTTATTTGAAATTGATTTTAATCTAATTAATTATAATATGCTGGTTAATTAATCACAAATAATCACATTGTCAGTCCTCTGTCGTGTGTGTCATGTGTTCCCGCCTCTTGTGTCCATATTTGGTCTTGTTCCTGTCCTTGTTAAGTGTGATTATTAGTTAAGTCTTGTCCAGCTGTGTTTAGTAATTATCAGTGATTGTCATGTGTATTTAGTTCCTGCCTGTTTAGTTAGTTTTCGTCTGATCTACTCGTTATTCCCCGTTGTTCCTGTCTGTGTCAACCTTGCATTGTCATGTCCTCATGTCCTCATGTCCTCATGTCCTCATGTCCTCATGTCCTCATGTCCTCATGTCCTCATGTCCTCATGTCCTCATGTCCTCATGTCCTCATGTCCTCATGTCCTCATGTCCTCATGTCCTCATGTCCTCATGTCCTCATGTCCTCATGTCCTCATGTCCTCATGTCCTCATGAAGTTCATCCTCGTCTGCATGTTCTTCGTTCCTCCCTGCTGTGTGCACCATGACAGACATCTAACAATAGTAGTAAAGTTAGTATATTATTTGTTTTATTTCCATATAATAATTTTGGTTTACTCATGCTTCTTTTTCACTCTGGCAATATGCTTTCACACTTTGTCTCTTTTATGGTTCTTTAGGATCACTTTTCTGTGTGTTTTGAGTGTAGCTCAGACAGCTGAGAAACAGCCAGTCCAGTTATGAGGCCTGCCTGAGGTAAGAAAGTTTTTCTGAAGCCTTTTAAGAAAAATCACAGTTGTCAGCATATGTTCTGCCGGTCAATAAATTGCGTCTGGTCTTGTGTTGACCAAGTAGGTGAGGGAAATTAAAGTGCTGCAGCAAACATGATGAGAAATTAATCGTTAGATGAAAAGCATACCGTGCTGACAGGAGACGCGGTCCCTTTCTAACCCTATAGAACACAAGCCTTGCTTTGCTACCCTTGGCCATTGCATCTCCTGTTTGTTTTGATAACTTTGTGCCTGTGAAAGGTGTGATTTGATTGTACACCGTAAAAAAAAAAGATTTTTCGTAGTTGTAAAGTAAGCATCAAATAATTTAACAATTTTTAAAAATATAATTTTAAAATATTATTATAATTTTAAATTCTTTAAGAATATTTCACAGTATTACTAATGTTTAATTAAATAAATGCAGCCTTAGTGAGCAAAAGAGACATTCAAAAGCAGTAGAAAAATCTTTTGAAATGTTTAAACAATAAAACAAAGATTTTTGTAGATTTTTTTTTTTTTTAACAAGAAAATGCAGTTGACACTGAAGACAGGAATAATGGCTGCTGAAAATTCAGCTTTAGAATAAATTCGATTTTAAAATATATTGAAATAGAAAACAGTTATTTTTAAAATGCAATAATATTTCACAATATTACTGATATTTTTGATCAAATAAATGCAACCTTAGTGAGCATAAGAGACTACTTTCAAAAACATTCACAAAATCGTACTTTTTTTTTTTAACAATAAAACAAAGATTATTGGAGTACGTTTTACAACAAAATACTATTTCAGTCTTTCAACCTCTAAAAAATTCATGTGTAATTCATTGAATTACTTTTTGTAATTATTTGTGAAGTTTAGTAGCAATCTCTAAGTGAAAATTGTTTAAAGGAAGTCCTTCACCACATTCGGACAAATGATTGTGTCATCTGTTACAGATATTTTACCCAAGAAATGAAAAATAAAAAGATGTTTCAAAAGATTGTGCCAACTGTTTTAGTCCAAAATAGTGAAAGTCAGAACAGCTTTGGACATTAATGGCTTTCATTTTACAAAATATCTTTCAAAATAAGATTTGGGAGAACGTAAGGTTGAGTAAGTGATGACAGAATTTTCATTTTAGGTGAACTATCCCTTTAATTGCACATTACAAAAAGTTATTTTGAAAGTTGCATTCCAAAAGATCTTGCTGCTCTAATCTGAGGAGCACGTAAGTTTGAATGGCATGACGCTTCTGTGTGAATGCATGCAATCCAGACACTTAGAAGTCCTGGCATGTGCACCTCCGGGCAGCACTCAGCCCTGCTCCTCTCGCTGCCAGAGACGCTTGTCTGATGAGATGCCGTCTGCCCTAGTGCTCGTTTTTGCCAATAGTTGTGTTTGTCAGAGGGCTGATCCGTATTGAGCCGCAGTGAAAGCTATCAGCTCCTCACACAACAAGTAAACACTCAATAAAACACCTTGACACAACTAACACTGTTAGATTAGCCCTGCTGGTCAGTCTCTCTCTCTCTCTGTCTCTCTCTCTCTAAAGAATCTTATTTATTCTCAGGAAACGTGCTCATAGAAGTGCCATTCAGCCCCTGCAGGATGAATAATTCCATCTCCCTCTCTTTCTCTCTCGGGACATAATACTGTAAGTGTGTGACTCCAGGACGTGAGTGAAACAGTAGATCTGGCGAAGCTCCTCAGCAGGAGCGTTTCAGTTATGATTTATGTGTGGAGCGTGTTCATGAAGAATAGCGAGGCAGAGGAGGCGATGCTCTAGAAAACTTTGAGCAACAGTTGAAGCTGGTCAGAAGGGGTGCAGAAATGTTCCCAGAGGACCGTGGGTGCAGGTGGAGCAAACAGCAGCTCAGGTCATCAATTACACCTGCGGTTTTTACACCTGCCCTAATTTGCTCGGTGTAATCTCCTCCGAGTGCTGCGTTTGTCATCCTGTTATTTGGGGTCTTCAGAAGTTATCCTAAAATTACACATTATTATTTTACTCCCTAATTTACTAAAAAAAAGAAAAGAAAAGAAAAACTAGAAAAAGATAGCTAAATATAATTTTCTAGTTTTTAGTGATATAGAGTTTTTATAAGGCTGAAAAATATTGAGATATAAATGTTGGCATTTTATGTATATATACTGTATGTGTGTGTGTGTGTGTGTGTGTATATATATATATATATATATATATATATATATATATATATATATATATATATATATATATATATATATATATATATATATATACATACACACATACACACATTGTATATATAATACTTTGCTGTTTAAATGTTTGGGGTCAGTGATTTTTATTTTGTTTTTGACAGAAATTAATACATTTATTTGGCAAGGATGAATTAAATTGATCAAAAGTATTCAATATTCAATATTTATTGAATATTTATCATAGACTCATGGATCAAAGTTTCCACAAAAATAATGAGCAAAAACTCAACATTGATAATAATAATAAATGTTTGTTGAGCAGTAAAATCAGTATATTGCATGATTTCTGAAGGATCATGTGACACTTTGCATCACAGGGATAAATGTAAATTTTTACAAAGTTAAAACAGTAAATGGTAATAATATTTCACAATTTCACTGTTATTTTTGATCAAATAAATGGAGCCTTCATGAGCTTAAGACACTTCTTCCAAAAAAATGTTTGAATGATATATTATGTATAACATACATTTTTTAAATATTTTTTGTACAGTTATATAGCTAAAAAATGTAGCTAATAAGTGAATTATTAAATATTAACACTCATACTGACATGCTGCACGATGTCTTTAGGAAAGTAAATTAAAAATGCACCAGAAATATTGGTTATATTGCCCAATAAGAGTGTTACAAGTGGCTCAACATTTTGCAAGCTGCTTCTCAGAAGATATCTGTACATGCTTCCCTTTAAGATCACGTCCAGTTGAATTTGCAAAAACCACATCTGCTATAGTTTTTTGGGTTTGTATTCATACTCCTGATATCTTGCTTATATCACCCTCTCTCTATATTGTGACTGTGTGTGCGGGTTTGGATGGCTGTGTTCATTTGTTTGTGTGTGTGTGTGTGTGTGTGTCTCATATTGATTTGTTTTTATATTCCATCTCTCTATGCCGCTCTCCATTTGTTTTGTTTCTTTCTACCCCCCCTCCGGCGTGTTCCCCTCTGCTGGTTTGAGACTAGTTTGATAACTCACAGAGAGAACCTTGTTTGCTTCAGATTTAGATGGATGGTTGTATTGGTGAATGGATGGATGGATGGACAGGGCTGGGAGGAGAAAAGGTAGAAAGAAGGAGATGTTTGAGAAGTTACTTTTTGTTGGATGACAGCATACCCACACAACAGCAGTAAAGAACTGAGCAGCCCAGCATGCACTCAGGTTAGCATGTTTACCTGATCGAGCTGGAACACCTCCCATATGGCTCGCCACCCACGGATTGGACACAATCACTGAAAATATATATTTGTATAAATGTGCTATCTATCTATTGTTCTGTCATCTATCGTTCTATCTATCGTTCTATCATTCTATTGATCTATCATTCTATCTGTTGTTCTATCATTCTATCTATCGTTCTGTCGCTCTGTTGTTCTATCGTTCTATGATTCTATTGTTCTATCATTCTATGACGTTCTATCATTCTATCTATCGTTCTGTCGTTCTATCTATCGTTCTATCTGTCGTTCTGTCATTCTATCTATCGTTCTATCATTCTATTGTTCTATCATTCTGTCTATTGTTCTATCTGTCGTTCTGTCATTCTATCTATTGTTCTATCATGCTATCTGTCGTTCTATCATTCTATCTATTGTTCTATCATTCTATCTATCGTTTTCTGTCGTTCTGTCATTCTATCTGTCGTTCTATCATTCTGTCGTTCTATCATTCTATCTGTTGTTCTATCATTCTATCTATTGTTTTCTGTCGTTCTGTCATTCTATCTATTGTTCTATCATTCTATCTATCTATCTATATATCTATCTGTCATTCTGTCATTCTATCTTGTTCTATTTGTCGTTCTATCATTCTATATATCATTCTATTGTTCTATCGTTCTATCATTCTATCATTCTGTCGTTTTATCTATCATTCTATCTGCCATTCTGTCATTCAATCAATCGTTCTATCAATCAATCAATCAATCAATCAATCAATCAATCAATCAATCAATCAATCAATCAATCAATCAATCAATCAATCAATCAATCGTTTTATTGATCTATCTATCTATCTATCTATCTATCTATCTATCTATCTATCTATCTGTTATTCTATCTTGTTCTATTTGTCGTTCTATCATTCTATCTATCATTCTATTGTTCTATCGTTCTATCTATCGTTCTATCATTCTGTCATTTTATCTATCGTTCTATCTGCCGTTCTGTCATTCAATCTATTGTTCTATCGTTCTATCTGTCCTTCAATCAATCAATCAATCAATATATCGTTTTATTGTTCTATCTATCTATCGTTCTATCGTTCTATCGTTCTATCGTTCTATCGTTCTATCGTTCTATCGTTCTATCATTCTATCGTTCTATCATTCTATCGTCCTATCTATCGTTGTATCATTCTATTGTTCTGTTGTTCTATTGTTCTATCTGGTATATACTGTAGTTTATACTGTAAATACTGTAGATAGTGTTGTTGGTCGGACTAGAACTCATCCAGACTACTCTGAGGTTGCTCCGGTTCTCCGTGATATTTATTTCCTCAGCATCTGACCCAGAGCGAATCCTGTTGCTGAGCGACCGCTGCCGAATACTGATGTGAAGATGTGGATTGTCTTCATCCCATGATGCACTGGGTCAGTGTGACAGTGATAGATGTTGACCCGGCTGCAGAGTTAAAGAGAGCTCATCCCTGACGCTGGGCGTTCTCTCCCGCTGAGGAGGAGAGTGGCCAGCAATCTGGGGCTTAGACACACACACTACCACACGCACACCTGCTGAGAGGGCAAGTGCTTTGTGAGGTCCAGTCATCCACACATTATGTGGTGCACCCGCAGCTGTTAACGTAAGGACCTCACGCACACAAACACACCTCACACTTAACCGATCAATAATAATCACATCATGGAGAAATTCATTGGCTCTCTATTGACCACGCTGTTATTTTCTCTTACTCGCATCCATACAGATACACATTCTCTCGTTATTTTGAAACAGGGTGATGGTGGGTTATTTTTGGTTTAAGATTATATATTTATTTCGACTGATGAATTTCCATTACGTTTTCAAGCATAATTATTGCTAAATTCTAAGGCAGCATCACAAGACCCAAAATTTGTATCTGTATGATATTATAGTTGAAAACAGTATTTTAGTATTATTTACATACAATTATATATTTTAAATTATTATTTTGAATTACCTTTTGATTTGAATTATTTTAGTTTTAATTTTTGTAATTTTATGTGCTTTAATAATTTAACTTAAACATATTTCAGTTAGATGCCAATGCAAAAATGTAATATTTTATATGTAAGCTTAAGTTTTTATTCTAATGTTTACATTTGATTTCAGCTTTATTTCAGCTTTTTAAATAGATTTAGTTTAGTTTTAGTCAATAACAAAGATTCATCATTCGATTTCCATTCACTAATGCATCATTCAGTCCAATTTTAAATTGGTTTGTAAACAAGTTTTATGCTACACAGAAGTAATATTTAGGCAGTCCTCACAATCTATGACCCTGTTTACACCTGGTATTAACATGCGTTTTCGTCGATCCAATCACAAGTTGACAAAGGAGACACATTACCGTTCACACCTGGCGTCTTTTGTCCACTTTCGACCACTTCAGCCCTGATTCCATTGAGGGGAGGGTCTATGGGCGGGTCCCTCTGCTTTCGTCGGAACTACAGTGGGAGGTTTAAACGCATTTATACAACATTGACAGGAAGACAAAAAAATACAACCATCAACACATTTCAAAAATGTTACTTTTTTGTAAAATGCAACATTAAGTTTTTATATTAGTGCTATCAGTATTACAACATCAATTTTTGTAACATTTGAATTTTTAATTTAGTGCAATATTTTGTCATTGCAACATTTTAGTGCCATTTTCACTAGCAACTGCCATTGGATTATATTGTAAACCTAAGTTCACTGTTATCCCACCGGTCACTATTGTGACCATCGACATGTTTACTCACTCTGTGACCACACTCAACAAAACTGAATATATGTGAATTCATATATTAATACTAGACACCTTAAAGATAATGTGTACCAAAAATCTTTGTCATATCTTAGTGTTAACATACTGTACTAGCCTTTCGTTTTGGAGCTTTGATGCAGTTATCATCTGCTCAAGGTGCAAACAGGAAACAAACTCCTCTGGTCATGTGACAATTTGCACTAATCATGTGAAACTGCACATATTTAATTGAGAGCCTTTATTTTTTTCCATATTTGCAGGAAGTGCACTAAAACATCAGTCAGTAAGGTTTTTAGAGCTTTTTATTGTGACCGGTGGGATTAATATTTTGAATTAGGCCTAGCTTTTATTTTAATTTTAAAGTTATAATTTTGTGCTTTTGTAATTTTTTATCTTTTTAATATTTCTATTTAGCGTTAATTTATTTTTATTTCAGTTTTAGTAATATTAGTACTTAAACTTATTTCATGGTTGCCAAGGCAAAATTTCAAATTTTCATGTTTTAAACTAATATTTATATATCTATATTTCAGATTTTGAAGTAATTTTAGTTAATAATAACAACAATGGTTCATCATTTAGAGCAATTTTTGAACTGGATTGAATGATACCTAAAAGAATGATTTGCTCACAGATTGTTCATCACTGTGGGTTTTGAAAAAGTTTTACTCTCCAATGAAATGTATTGCAGCAGAGCATAAAGATGAACATTCATTAACTAAATTTCCACGCCTTTTCTAAGCCTACAAAACCGTTTTTTAAATTCCTTGATATCCTTATATTGTCTATGAGAGTGGACACCCAAAATAAGGGTTATCTTTGAGAAATGTCATGCAAAGAATTGCTGAGTTAAGAGGTTTTCTTTTAAGTGTTTGAGATCCATTCTCTTCCCCTGGTTGTTAGCATGAGCGCAGGCCTCATTGTACCACTAATGAGCATCATTAATTTCCGCGTGTTGACTGACCTCTAATGCCCGCTCAGCCCTGACCACACCATTACACTCACAAATAAAAGGTTTGGTGCTTTCCACACATTTCTAAACACGTCCTGCATTGCCTCGCAGCTCTTTCTGTTCCAGACTCCCTTTCAAATGCTAATAAGCGACGCGGATTCATCGTTTACAGTGTGTAGGCTGTCGCGGTACATGCCTTCCTCTTCATAATCAAAGCGCTCACCGGGCAGTGACCGCCGGGCTCGGCTGCCCGTGATGCTGGTTTGTATTCCCGAGGGTCTTGAGTTTGAATTCTGCTTAGAGCTTGAAGTGAAGCTCTGTTAGCAAAGATGTTCTTGAGTGCATATCTGAGTATGGAGGATGTCATTTGAAATTTCCGTTTCTCGTATTGTTCTGTTCATTTCGGCATGCTTTTAAACATACAAGATGTTCATATCTGATAGAAAGTAAATTTTTTTTCCCGAGAAGTCCATTTATAATATGTATTGATGTCAGAACCATTACATGTTCTTGCAGTCTGAACAGTAACGGCTCATTTCAGTGCTCAATGTACTGTACTTTGTACTTGTATTTCACTTATGAACCCATTTTATAGTGGGTTTAAATAACAATTAGTGCCAGTCCAGTAGTAATTCATTCATTCATTTATTTATTCCTGAAATGTCAATGTCACTTGTAATATATATAATGTACATAATATGCAGTTAATATTAGGTCAGTAACATTTATAAATTATGCATTGTTTAGTAAAATAAAAGAAGAAATTATAATATTTAAACTGATATTTTAAATGTATATTTGTTTGGTGTCTTTGAATATTAAATAGTATTTAGACAGATCATTTACTGAATACTAGAAAATGCTAAAACAAATAGTGAAATGATTTGATTTTTATACTAATGATAATAATAATGATGATAATAATAATAATAATGTTTTATGTTTATATGTATATTTATTCAATGTATTTGAGCAATAAACAGTGTTTAGACAGATAATTTACTGAATACTAGAAAATGGTAGAAAAATGTGCTTGCAGATTTTTATTTGGCTTGATATTTTGTTATCTAAAGCTGTGATATCCAGACATTTTTAATTGTGTCTTAAGTATCCAAATACTTTTTGAGGGCACTGTGTGCATGAGAGTACAAATTTATCATCCACTCGCTGAAAAAAAAAAAATTAGGTTGAATTGTAGCCTCGCTAGCTTTAGATAGTTGATCTCCTACACAGCATTAAAAAAAAAAAAGAAAAAGAAAAAAAAACACTGCTAAAGAAAGAAGTGAAAATGTAATGTAATACTCTCATTTTCTCTCTGTCCTTCAGCTCCTGCGAATGCTCAGATTGTGCATTCTGGGCAGACGTGTGTGGTGAAGGAGGACAACATCAGTGAAAGGATCTACACCATCAGAGAGGGGGACACGTTAGTTCTGCAGTGTCTGGTCAAAGGACACCCGCGGCCTCAGGTGAACACAAACACACATTCACGTCATATACTGCACTCACTGCTGGGCAGAAAGACATGCATATGGGGCCCGAATTGAACTTTTTGCCACACCTTCCAACAGCGAGTGGATTTAATGGACAGAAATATTTTAATAAGCTGTGGAACTTTATTTGATATTATATTTATTTTAAGCAAATACTTTCATCCTTATGACAGTGTATTTTAGCCCACAGCACAGGTCTGTATGTCACTTGTAGCATGTATGAGTAATGTATGAGATGTACATCTCTCTAAAAATGCACCTGTCAAAAACAAGAAAGAAAGAAAAAAAGAGCACACAAAGACACAGCATGATTTTGTTTTTCATATTTTTGTTTTGGTAGCTTAATGTGCAGAACATTCATCATATTTTTTGACATGGACACATGGAGAGATAACATGGCATTCTAGATTAACCTCTAATGGTAAATCTTTCACTGAGGTAAAAAGTTAAAAACAAACAATATATGTTTGCTTCAGCAGACAATAAATTAAATAATTTATTATTTATCTTTTATTTATTATATTATTTATTGTTTTTCATTTTAAAAATATTACAATTAAATTATATAAATTATGTATTATTTATTTATAATAAATAATATTTATTTTAATTGCATTATTTTTTTATAAACTTTTATACACACACACACACACACAAATATGTGACCCTGGACCACAAAACCAGTCTTAAGTCGCTGGGGTATATTTGTAGCAATAGCCAAAAATACACTGTATGGGTCAAAATTATTGATTTTTCTTTTATGCCAAAAATCATTAGGATATTAAGTAGGGCTGGGCGATAAATCGATTTTATCGATTAACTCGAATGTGTAGTTCACGTCGATTTGTTTGAATGAAAATCGGTTTTCTCTTTAACATCCGCCGACGCTCCCGTAGTCCCGAAAGGGCTCAGCCCTCCTGACGCGCGTTTGCCATATTAGAGTTTAGTTAGGGTTTTGTGATCCTCCCGCAATCCGCCGCATCCCAACGTGTTCGGAAAGATGACGTGTACTGCGGAATGCGGATCCCTTAAAGCAGTGTTGCGCGGCTCACGAGACTCATGCGGCTCGCCAAGCTTTAATTTGTGGCTCGCATGGCAGTGAATAATACGATTATATGAGCAATACAGAGATTTCATAAAAACATAAAAAAAAACAAGCAGGGCTATAACATAACCCATAAAAAAACTCACACCGTGTCTACACCGGTCGTGAGCGTCGCGGTGCGATCAGAGCTTATGATTTCCGCGATGCGGAAAACGCGGACGGAATCACGGAATCTAGTTATAAAAACAGAATCCTGCGTGTCTCCTTATGAATGAATGCACAGACGCGCAGTTTCGTTTGCTACACACATACTGAAGCGCGCAGTGTTTTCAGCGTCTGCTGTCTCGTCAAATGAGGTCTTAAATACATGAACAACAGTCAGTGTCTGCTCTATTACAAATAATAATAATTTTTTTTTAAATACCCAAAACAGCGGGATTACAAGATGGATATAGACTAGAAAGATATTTAAACTTGCTCTACCCTTACGTCCATGACATTGACTCACTGCGGAGAATAAATACAAGGGAGGAAAATGTATATTTCTTCTCTCCTTACTCTGTTTATGTGGTAAGTGACATTTTATGTACTGTAATGTAACTGTAACAGGCAACCGTTAGCAATCGTTATTCGTTTTCCGTGCCTTTCTGAATACGGATTCATGCTTTGGGCACACCCCCTAACCCCCACGATGTCATCGTCCATCCTTTATCAGAACTACCTCCTATCTACTGAATAGCAAGATGTTAAACTTGTGTTTAAAGAAAACTTATCAAAAAGGGTCACATAATTTTATGTTTTATGTTATATGTTATGTTATGTTACATTTTCACTGTTTACAATGGCAGGGCCTGCCATCTTGTCTCTTTGGCTTGTTGTTTCTGATTGCACTTTAACCCCAAGGGGGAAATCCAGATCAAATCCCAGAAGGGAAAATCAAAACAAAATAAAGTTAAAACTTGTTTTGAACAATTTCTTTGTCATCTGCAGATTGATTTTAATCTATTTAAATCGTAAATCGGATTTTTTGTGAAAAAATCGGGGATTTTTTTTTTTAGGCCACATCGCCCAGCCCTAATATTAAGTAAAGATCATGTTCCATGAAGATATTTTGTAAATTTACTACTGTAAATATATGAAAACGTCATTTTTGATTAGTAATATGCAATGCTAAGAACTTAATTTGGACAACTTTAACGGCGATTTTCTCTATATCTAGATTTTTTTGCACCCTCAGATTCCAGATTTTCAAATAGTTGTATCTCGGCCAAATATTGTCCGATCCTAACAAACCATACATCAATGGAAAGCTTATTTATTTCAGCTTTCAGATGATGTATAAATCTCAATTTCAAAAAATGGACACTTAAGACTGGTTTTGTGGTCCAGGGTCACATGTATATAAAATTTAATTGTATGAATTATAAAATGAGAATACATATGTTTTATATACAATTTAGTGTATTCTTTTTATCAAATTACAGTTATAATAAATACACACTTACATTATATTTAAATTATATAATTTATAAATGATATATTATTATAAATTATATAAATTCAAATAATGCAATTTAAATAAATAAATTATGTATTCTTTTTTATCAAATTGCACATAATTAAATCATAAAAAAATCTATTAAATGAGAGGTCAGCTCTGACACATAGCCAGTGGAATCACTGTACCTCTATATGAACCGTACAGTTTTTGTGCGTATGCGTGTCACGTATCTGATAACAGATGACTGCAGACACTGAAGGAGAGAGGGTCTGTCAGTGGACTTTAGGTTTTTTTGAGTCTTGTGTTGGCGTGTGAGTGTGTGTTATATAAGGTAAGGGTGAGCTGATAACAGTAGGAGGTGTGAAGAGCGTGGCTCCCACAGGCGCTCTGTCCACTGCCATCAGATCACTTATTAAAGACCCTCATTCACACACACACATCCTCCCAAAGACCTGTCTACATATATTAGTGCTCCAGGTTGCATCAGCAGAACACCGATCTGATCTAAATTCCATCAGTTTTCCTTCCTGCGGTCCTGAGAACGAGTGCACTGAATAAAGAAGTTGCTATTCGATGACATGATCCACGATTTCCATTAAAAATGTCAGGACATTACGATGACAACAGGCTGAATATAGCAGTGTAATATAGAGTGTGAATATAGTCACAGTGTCTGAACATAAACTAATGAGGATATTACTGCATATTCTGTAGGACGTTATTGCCTGCGGTGCCGGGGCTTCATGGGTCACTAGATAGTGTGCTTGTGAGAATCTAGATATTTTTGCCTGGATTTTGTTTGTCTTCAGGGCACATGCATTGAAATGTGTATTGGGTGTATTTTGTCCTTTATGTGTAAAATAATTGTTTGTAGAAAGACAGACAATCGATTGTCAGTTTGGCACATTTGTGTAATGCTCGGTGGTGTATGGTATCATTTCAGTAATGGCAAAATTTACACCTAATGAGCGCCTATGACCACTATGAACTTATTTTAAACATAGGAACTGAATAAAAACGAGTATGATGATATAAAATAGCATGTTTAGCCAGTCTTGTAAACAAAAAAAAGTAGCACCACATTTGAAAAAAAAAGAAAAAACATTTATTCCGCAAGTATCCATTAAATTGATCAAAATCAAAGACATTTATAATGTTACCAGATTTCAAATAAATGCTCTTTTGGTTTCCACAAAAATATTAAGCAGAACAACTGTTTTCAAAATTAATAATAAGAAGAAATGTTTCTTGAGCTGCAAATCAGAATATTAGAATGATTTCTGAAGGATCAAGTGTCATTGAAGACTGGAGTAATGATACTGAAAATTACATTTAAATTTATTAGAATAGAATACAGTTGTTGTAAACTGTAATAATATATTTTTTATATATATTTTACTACACTATAAAAGAAATGCTGGGTTAAATACGGACGAACCCAGCGATTCGGTTACTGCCCAGAAGGTTGGGTTAATTGTTTAACCCAATTTTTGGTTGAAAACAACCCAGCATGTGTTCTGTCCAATATTTACCCAGCACTGGCTTTTATCTAACCCAGCATTTTTTAGAGTGTATATATTTGTTTAAATAAATGCAGAATTGGTGAGCATAAGAGACTTCTTTCAAAAACATAAAATCTTACTGACTGCTGACTTTTGAACGGTAGTACATGTTTTTACTTTGCACCAGTGCTGGAATGTTCTAGAGCTCTGGATTTAGTGTATTTAATAACTTAAAATGTGTCATAAGCCCCTTTGATTCATTCAGACTTTACTGGTAAATTACCGGTAAATTGCCGCAAAGCGATTGTGTGATCGGGTCCTTTTTAAAAAATACAGGTAATTTCATTCCGGCAATTTACCAGTTATGCCTGGCTCACACTACAGGATTTTTTGCCCGATTTAGCCCCGATTTCCCCCTCCCGAGAATCGGAGGGAAAATTTTGTCGAGCACCTCGATCGGTCCCGATGTTCGGCGTGGATTATCTGGTAATATGAGGCGTTCACCGATAGAACTTTGCACCTCCCGATCCTCTAGCACACAAATTGGGGCCGCCCCGATCATATCAAACATGTTTGATATTTAGGATTTAAATCGGGATGATGACGGCTATATGATTATGTCAGCACTTTAACAGCCAATGCGCGACCGCAAAACAGCTGCTGTACGGCTCCATTGAATAGTGGAGACGGAGGAAACTGCTTCTTGAAGTTTTGTAGTAACACGATTGTCTGTATAATATGTTGAATACGTATCACAACCGATAAGGAGAAAGAGAAGCGCTGGGGTGAAATCGCCCGCTGCGTGAGATCACGTGAGGCGCTCCCTCTGGAATGATAATCTTAATAATATCTTGTAGTGTGTGATGCGCCACGAATTTCAAATTTTGTAGTGTGCATGTTTAAGATTTGAGGGAAGATAATCAAAGATTCTCCTTATGTGTGTGCTGCAACCAGATTTCATAATCGGTTAGGATTTTAAAAATTCTGTAGTGTGAGCCCGGCATAAGGGAAGTTGTAACATTACCAGTAAATTGCCGGAATTCTGCTGTGTGTGAACGCAGAATGAGTGAGCATGTACAAGTTCAGGTGCCGGTTGCATAAACTGTTTAGACTAGTCTTAAATAGTTAGTCACCTATTTTTTTCTCTTCAAGACTGGTCATAACTTTTAAAATTAATTTATGAAAAGGTAGATTGTTCTTATTTGTATTGGAAAAGTAAGACTGATTACCCCTTGGCAACTGCTATTTGGTCAAACTAGGTCTTAAGACACAGTCTTAACATGGTGGCTAAGTTTATGCAACTGGCCCTTGGAGTAGACGTAAGACGTAATTCAAAACACAACAGCTCTGGGCTGCATTTACTCCGCGCTGTGTAGTCAAAGACTATTGAATACCCAAGACGTTTCACTCATATAGTTTTGAATGAGGAAAAATGCAATGCTCAATATGGCTGCTCTATCGAATGAAGCCCCACCTTCTGAGCAAAAGAGCCAATCGCTAATTGGTAAAGTCAGCGCGTCACTGCATCTGCCGTTAGAAGTCCCGGTTGCTATAGAAACCGTCAGCGTTCTGAGACGTGTGCCTAGGACTGTGCCTAGGCGTTTCAAAGATGGCTGCCGACTCCGAGTGACATGACTTGCCTTAAAGTCAGCATGAAACAGAAGTTGCGACTGTCTTTTCTTCTCTACTGTGACGTATATCCGAGTGAAACGCCATCTGAAATAAGAAGGCGGGACTTGATTTCGTCCTTCGGAAATTGATTGGATCGATGGAAGTTGGGGTGTTACTAACAAAATGGAGGCAGATTTGAAATGCCAGTTAGCAGATAGTGGTGGGGGATTTCTCGCCACTGGATTCACTGCCGACACCCAAGCATGAGTAAATGTTTTATTTATTCGGGATGAGGACCACGATCAACAGCACAAAACATGTCTAAACGCACGCACGCGCGAGAGAGAGAGACTGCCTGAATTACTGAGCGCATCCTCCATCAGGTTAAGTCACATTCATGAAACAAATTAGTTTGCGATGTCCTAAGAGTGATGTTGTCATAATATCCTAATATCCTTTCAGTGTTTAAGGGTAACGTACTCCCTCATGACTGGTGTCAGTGCTATAAAGTGAAGCATCAGCTTCAGCTTTTCCCCTGTCATTTATCCCAGCGTTTACCCCTCACATCACTAGCTCCGCCCTTGCGCCATCACTCGTGACCGGAAGAGTAGATGAGTCGTTTTGAGGGGGAGGGGAGGTTAACATTTTTAATTAAAGATTACGAGGGCACATGAATTTAAAAAAAAATAATGAAGTGCATGGATAAATTCTTTATAATAAACACTACAGTATTCCATCAAAAAATAAGAATAGTCAATTTTGATTTCATGCCGACTTTAAAAGGACTTTGGTGTGGTTCAGTTGAAGTCGTCACAGTTCAGTTGAAGTTTGGTGTAGTTCAGTTGAAGCCCCGATCAGACAGAATGTGTTTTTCAGATTTGAAAACTCAAGGTGCACTGCACTGCCTTTTTGTGGTTTTTATTAATTTAGAAAAGAGCAGTGTGCTGCAGTTTGTTTATGTTTCTAGGCCATCATTGAATCTGCTGTCCTGTCAGTCTAATCAAGGACCTTTTCTATCCAAGGAACAGTAAACTTTCTTCACCATAACAGAAGGCCCGCCTCTCCATTCATTCGATTGGACAATGAAAAAAAGCTAAATGCGAGGTGCCCGGGGCACATAAACAGCGTGAAAAACATTCTCTGCCAATAAAAAACAAATTGAAAAAGGCGGCGCTCACTGCAAAAAACGCGTTCTATCTGATCAAGGCCTTACGATGTCTCTGGGCCAAAACCAGCTGCATGAATGTGAATGTTTCACTCAAAAATTAAAACAAAGAAAAAAAAAACACTGATTGCGTTTACCCCTCCATGTTTCCAAACGCGACACTGGGAGTCACAGCCTTTTAGAGGTCATTTCTGGTTAATGATATCACAGAATTTACCTGTATTTTGAAATGGATGTGTGAATGGTGCTTTACCAGAAAAAAGACAGAACGTTTTTGCTTGTATGAACAGCACATTTTTGAATTTACCGGTAAAGTCGTTCCGGTAATTTTATTGCAATTTACTGTTATTACTGTATGAATGGGGCTATAGATGTTAATATTTGCTCATAATGAGTAATCAAGTAGCTGCATGGTAATATTCAGTATGATGTTTATATATGTTCTGCGAAATGGTGCAAATATTTGAGTAGCTGTGTTATTTTCATTTATACTTATTTAATTGATTAATTTCAGAAACCTTCTATTTGTCCAATGTTAACCCTTAGATGACCACTGGATTTGTGATGGATTGACTGTAGAAGATGACGGTAATGCTGGGAAAGAGATTTGGGCTGATGGGGACATTGGGTTGTGATGTGTGTGCTGCATCCCAAAGGGAGTGTTGAGTTGCTCTCTGCATTGGCGTTCTGCAGCGGTGTCCAAAAACATGATACTGCTTTGCCATCTCCCTCCCCCTGCCTTTTTCTACCACATCATGTTTCTTTGCTCTGTGTGATTAACAGAGAGGCTGTAAAGGTCAGCCGTCTTCAAAATGATGGTGTGTTCGGCTCTCAGAGCACAGCCGCATGTCCATGTCCTCTATGAACCCATTTGTTGTTGATTTTAATATAGGCTGAAAAATGTGGCAGAAATCTTGTTCAGGATGACGCAAGTCTTTACTATATTGTAAAGATGGAGATTGAACCATAGGCATATGTAGGTGAGTGTATATGGGATTTTCTTCATTTAGCTGTACTTTTGAGGGCATTTATACCACTATCGGATAGGATATAAACATTCTCTTTTCACTTGACTATATACTCTACCATTCAAAGGTTTGGGTCAGTAAAGAAATTAAATTTTTTATTCAGCAAGGATGCATTAACTTGTTTCAAAGTGACAATACAAACATTTATAATGTTACGAAAAAAAATGCTATCCTGAAAAAATGCATCATGGTTTACACAAAAAATATTAAGCAGCACAGCTGTTTTCAACATTGATAATAATAATAATAATAAGAAATGTTTCTTGAGCAGCAAATCAGCATATTAGAATGATTTCTGAAGGATCATGTGACACTGAAGACTGAAGTAATGATGCTGAAAATTCAGCTTTGCATCACAGGAATAAATTACATTTAAAATATGTTCAAAGAGAAATATTTTACATTATTACTGTTTTTACTATATATTAATAATAATTAAAACTGTTGACATACAGAATACTCTGAGGAGCAAAAGGCTTCAAAAGTCTTCATTTGCTCCCCATTATCTCATTGCTTTCTAGAAGAAACAGATTTCATTTGTGATTTCTCTCTCATATACTACAGTATATATCACAATGTCCAAATCAGGCCAGATTCACCATACGGTTTCAGACACAGATGGTTCAGTACACTTGCAGCAGAAGAGAAAGCAAGTAAGCGAGTCCGTTGGGCAGTGTGAGTGAGCAGTGATTGTGTTTAAGGTCATTGGGAAGGTCTAGTAGTGTTGGAGATATAGCTGTTCACAGGACTCGCAGTTCACATCCTATAGCATTTCTGTCACATGGACCTCGGCGGCTAAATGCACAGCCTTTAGTAACACAATAGCAGCCTAAATGGCTTT
Organism: Onychostoma macrolepis; assembly: GCF_012432095.1. Lineage (NCBI taxonomy): Eukaryota > Metazoa > Chordata > Actinopteri > Cypriniformes > Cyprinidae > Onychostoma > Onychostoma macrolepis. The sequence continues at coordinate 27,234,228 of NC_081167.1, read as the reverse complement.
TCTGAAAGAGATCCCGCTCCGCACATTATTTATTCATACTGCTGGTCACTGCAACCTTGGGCCCCGATCAGAGAGAGAGTGAGAGAAAAGAACAAAGAGAAAAAGGGGGATTGCTATAGAAGTTTGAGATGAGGGGAGTAGAAGGAGGGGTCGTCTGGGTTTGGTTTCTGTCCTTGAGAAGTGCAGTGCAGAAGGATCAATACACTTCTGAAAACAGAAAGATCAGATGGCAAAAAAAAATCACTCCACACCACATACTGATCAAGACACAAGGTCATACGACAACAGAGAGACAGAGAGCAGAAAACACAGGCCGCGGATTACAACTCCAGAGTTTGAGGATGTTTGTCTTTTTGGCCACTTTTTTTGGGAATTAAATATTAGTTTTCTTGATGGAACCAGAAGTTTGGGAGAGACATATCTTTATTATCCAGCAAACTTTATTTTTGGTATCTAGCAAACATTATTGCAGGCAGGGTTGCATGCATCTATCTATCTATTGTTCTGTCATTCTATCCATCTATCTATCTATCTATCTATCTATCTATCTATCTATCTATCTATCTATCTATCTATCTATCTATCTATCTATCTATCTATCTATCTATCTATCTATCTATCTATCTATCTATCTATCTATCGTTCTATCTATCTATCGTTCTATCTATCTATCGCTCTATCTATCTATCGTTCTATCTATCGATCTATCTATCTATCTATCTATCTATCGTTCTATCTGTCTGTCTGTCTGTCTATCTATCTATCGTTCTATCAATCTGTCTGTCTATCTATCGTTCTATCTATCTATCTATCTATCTATCATTCTATCTGTCTGTCTGTCTATCTATCTATCGTTCTATTGTTCTATCAATCTATCGTTCTATCTGTCTGTCTGTCTGTCTATCTATCGTTCTATCAATCTATCGTTCTATCTGTCTGTCTGTCTGTCTGTCTATCTATCTATCTATCATTCTATCAATCGATCGTTCTATCTGTCTGTCTGTCTATCTATCGTTCTATCTATCGATCGTTCTGTCTGTCTGTCTGTCTGTCTATCTATCTATCGTTCTGTCTGTCTGTCTGTCTATCTATCTATCTATCGTTCTATCTATCGTTCTATCTGTCTGTCTGTCTATCTATCTATCTTATCGTTCTATCTATCGTTCTATCAATCTATCGTTCTATCTATCGTTCTGTCTGTCTGTCTGTCTGTCTGTCTATCTATCTATCGTTCTATCAATCTATCGTTCTATCTATCGTTCTATCTGTCTGTCTGTCTATCTATCGTTCTATCAATCTATCGTTCTATCAATCTATCGTTCTATCAATCTATCGTTCTATCTGTCTGTCTGTCTGTCTGTCTGTCTGTCTATCTATCTATCTATCTATCTATCTATCTATCTATCTATCTATCTATCTATCTATCTATCTATCTATCTATCTATCTATCTATCTATCTATCTATCGTTCTATCTATCTATCGTTCTATCGTTCTATCTATCGTTCTATCGTTCTATCTATCTATCGTTCTATCTATCTTTCTATCTATCGTTCTATTGTTCTATCGTTCTATCTATCTTTCTATCTATCGTTCTATTGTTCTATCGTTCTATCTATCGTTCTGTCGGTCTATCTATCTATCGTTATATCAATCGATCATTCTATCTGTCTGTCTGTCTGTCTATCTATTGTTCTATCTATCGTTCTATCTATCGATCGTTCTATCTGTCGTTCTGTCTGTCTGTCTGTCTGTCTATCTATCTATCTATCGTTCTATCTGTCTGTCTGTCTGTCGTTCTATCTATCTACCTGTCTATCTGTCTGTCTATCGTTCTATCCATCTACCTGTCTATCTATCTGTCAGTCCGTCCGTTGTATCATTCATATGGCCCTGTATTCATTATTCTGTCGTTCTATCTATAATTCTGTCGTTCTTTCTAGTTATCTCCTTGACTTTTTTGGACTTTTAGAATTTTCCTTACATTCAAATTTGAATTTTGGTTCTGCATCCTGTTTTTTTTTAGATGAAGGCAGCATACATGGGAATGCTTATTTTTTTCTTTCTTTCTTTCTTTCTTTTTATTTTTGTATACATCTGCCTTTATTTCAGGTCATTCATATGGCCCTGTATGGAGACAGACAGGAAACAGTATAGATGATAGAGGAAGATGAGGATGAAGGTTGTATGGTTAGACACATATAGAGCAGAAGGAATATTAAAGCAGTGTGCTGGTGCAGTGAGTTGTGTAAAGCCCCCAGTGGTGGAGTGTTCTAGAAAGCACAGTTCTCATTGGCACCTCAGTGTGCATGGCATCTAAATAGATTACACCAGACGGCTTCGCACAGAAACACTGTTTAACAGCCTCTGATTGGCCACGAGAGAGAATGAGTTAAAGGAGGAGGGTTAGACACGAACGTTTTAACTTGTACCAGATGTCTCGTTGTACCATTGGTAATAGCGGGAGGGAGAGACTCGGTCATCAGAAATGTTTGATGTTACTGGATGAGTAAACACTGTTTCAAAGAGGTCACATTATAAAAAAAAAACAAACATATTTTTGAACTGCAACAGTTTGATGAACTGTGTAGGCATTTGCAATTCAGACCAGTTGTTGAAACTAGGCTCTAAAAACCTGTAATTTGAAAGCAGGTGTGTTAGTGGTTCATAGGTTAGTGAATTAGAAGTCATTTACATATATAAATCTTAAAGGTAATGTAACATAAAGAGCCTGTTTAATGCGTTAGTTCAGAGGGAGGGTGGAATTTTGTATTTTTAAAAAAAAACTAATTCACAGAGTTTTTGTTTCCAGAAACTGACTGGTGGGGAGAATATGCTCTTTACATGAACTGAGCCAATTGTTTCTTTTAAGTATCACCTTTGTCTTAGATGTTTGTTCTGTCCTTGAAGAATAAAAATAGTCAAATGGGCAAATCAAATTGTTAAATTGTACAGTAAATGTGTAAAGCTATAAAATGAATATGGATAATACACCAGATTATTTGGTCTTGGAAGTATTTGATGTGAAATATTTAAGTTCATAATAGGGCTGCACAATTAATCAAATTTCTAATCGCGATTACGATTATGGATGCCACGATTACATAATCGTTTAAAGCCGCGATTACAAAGATAAATAAACAATTAAAAATGCCCACTTGCATTAGTCTGTGTGCTTAAGAGGTGTTTGCAGCGCGGGGTTTAACAAACTCAAACACACTGGATAAAATACATTTTGTCTAACTGATAGTCGTCGTCACTCTGTTGTGCATGATAGATATGTTAAACGCCAAACGTGTCAAAAGTGGAACAAAATAGCGGTACTCGTTGAACTGCACGCCACACGGACCTTTTATCCGCTCGCCTCAACAGAAAACAGCGCAGCGCGAGCTTAGAGCGCATGCGTTTATTACAGTAACAAGTCGCGATCACGCGCTAAATAAACAACGCTGTGAAATCCAGTAAGAAACACTCGAGTTCAGCGCAGAGTTCTCCGGTACAAATCACGTCTCTTTAATTTAAACTAGTTTAAAGCCAAATAAATCTGAGCTGTTCTCATCAACACTGATGCAGAAAGCAGCAGAAACAGGGCAACAACGATCCAGTTAGAAGACTTCTCAATCCACAAATCACCCACATTTACCATAGTTTTACTGTAGTAACACTAACGGTAACAATGGTACCGTGGCAGAAAAGTAGGATATTCATATTGAGTATTATATTATTAATATACTAAATATGTTAAAGGAGTAATGGAGTATAATTCCATTATTTTAATTATTCAATCAGTTGATGTGGATTTGTAATTGACTGAATGTCTTTAGGCTACTGTTTTTCAATGCAAACCCCATAGAAACCATATAGTTAGGCTACTTTTTTACCATGGTAACGAGGTGCTGTACTTTTGGTTATGTATAATAGATGAGGCTGTTACAGTTTTCACAATGGTACTGTCAAATATACATCTGCATCCCAACTCAAGCTCCTGCTACTCTGAACTCAAGCTCCTGTTCTAATGTGCATTTCTAAGAGACAAAACTTGCTCTCAGTGCTACCAAATCAGGTGCTGGTGCCACTGCTCTCGAATGTTAGTCTGGAGCCCTGATAATATAAATTGTACTGTAAAATGTTACTGTAATTTGAAATTTCATCTGTTTAATTGTAAATGAAATTATAGCTTTAGTAAACCATTTTTTATTTTAGTTTTAGTATAACATTATTATACCATGCATAACTTCACCTTTTTGTTTTGTTTAAAGAAGAAAACAAACCAATGTATAGTTGACATTTGAGGCTCAATGCTATAGAAAAGCAATAAAAGTTCAGGAAGAGTGTTTTCAGCCTTTTTACCATACTTGGCAAACAATGGCATACATCTGCTCAAAATAATCGTTATTAATAATCGCAATTACAATCTCAAGGGAATAATCGCCAATTATGATTTTTGTCATAATCGTGCAGCCCTAGTTCATAATGAGATCTTTGACCAGAATGAGACATTGTAGAGATCTCCTCTAAAACTCTAGACGAGACCAAAAGAAGGTTTTCACAGCAATTCTGTAGAAGAACCATTTGATTTACCTAAAGAACCTTTCAAAGAACCTCATTTTTTTCTTTCACTCTTATATACCAAAAGGCAGTGATGCCATAGAATGGTTTTTGGTTCCCCAAAGAACCTTTCAGTTCTTAAAAGAATATTATTTTATTAAAGCGAAGAACATTTTAGTAATTTGAAATACCTTTTTCTATTATAAAGAAACTTTTGTCCAGTGGAAAGATTCCATGGATGGAATCCGAAAGGCTTTTCTTTGAACCATCAATGCAAGCAAAGCAAGCTTTATTTTTAAGAGCGTATTTGACCATTTAGATTTTTTTTTTCCCAGCAGAAAACCAAAACTTGAGACATGTCACTTACTTCAGTCAATCTCCATCTATCACATCTCCATTTCAGCATTCTCTCGATCGAACTATTCACATTACATTCTGTCAGCGTCCTGCCGCATGCCTCGGTCAGCACTGACATCATCACCCTCATCATAATCGTGGTCCTGTAGCTCATCTGCTAAAGCGTGTCACTTGTGATGCCAAGGTTGTGTTTTCAATTCCCAGGGAACACACATGATGGCAAATGGAAGCCTGTTTGAGGAAAAGCCACATGAATCAATGCTAGAAATGCAGTTGTCATCAACATCATCATTGCGATTCAGTTTCTTGTTCCAGAGATTGCTCTCTCAAACTGATCGATCTCAGATTGCTGTTGATTGCCATCCAAGAGGAACTGGATCTCTCCCTGGTCATGTGGCGTGTTTAACTCAGCGCTCAGTAAGACAGTGATTATAGAACATCACAGATGGATCGGACATGTCGCTGATGAACTACGTGTCAGTGAAATCCTGTAAGTCAGGCCTAGCCAGACTTTTAACTGTGACCTTAAATACTGACCCTCACTGCAGTTTTTGTGGCCAAGAACCGCCCACTTAGACAGGAAGAGACCATCTGAACTCCAAATGTTTTATCTGCGTATGTTCAGATGAAAGTAATGAGTGCTGCGTGACACAGAAAGTTATAAAAAGTTACGTTTTTTGGGGGAAACAAAATTATGAGAGAAAGAAATGCATTTTTTAATTTTGCAATTTAATGTGCTCTTGTATGCTGTTGTTAAGGCCATGAAGAAAAATAAATGAAATTGAATTTCTGTGCAGAATAACTGGATGCGAATTAAAATAAATGGCAAGAGTATCTCCAGTATTTGTATGGGAGGATACCTATGCACATCTTTTAGTATTATTTATTCACAAGTATAGTGCTTATTCATATTTTATATATTTTTTATATATTCATATATATATATTTTTTTTATATCTAGATATATATAGATAGATATATATATATCTATCTATCTATCTATCTATCTATCTATATATATATATATATATTCAGTTTAATTTTAGTTTAATTTCAGTTTTAGTTTTTGTAATTTTAACACTTCAACTTAAACTGATTTTAGTTAGTTTCTAACTGAAGTTTTTAATCTAATATTTATTTTATTTCAATTAACAAAAATATTTGTAATACTTTGTTTTAGATTTAGTTAACAATAACAGCACTGATTATTCATATTTTAAAATAAACATATTTGATCAAATAATACATATATTCCATATATTCGCTTTTCAAGATGCACGTGTATATTTATCTGATCTTTGACGTGATCGCGCGCAGCAGCGCAAAGTTGATTCTGTACTTACTTGATCTAATATTTTATGTTTTTTAAAATGTTGTAGGTTTAAGTAGCAAATGAGAATCACTAAAATTAATGCATATATTTTTAGACAAAGGTCTTCTTTATGATTTTCGGTTTTGTTTAAGATAATTAAAGCTTCAGTATTTAAATAACGAAAGAATACGTAAAAGTATGGTATTTGGGGTAAAAAGCGCCCCTGCTGTTGGGGCTAAAGGCGTACAGTAGTTAACATGATAATTAATAGATCGCTGACTTTCCATTTGTTGACATTACATGGTAAATCAGATGGTAAATATCATATATTATGTTGGGTGTCCATATTAGAGATAATCGCCATGTTTAGAATGAAACCATCATATTTAAAAACATGATATTAATCATATCATATAATAAAATATAATTAGTTGTTACTACTGTAAATATATATTAAATTATTATTGGATCTCCTTCAATACTTTCAGAATCTTTACTTATTAAAATGATTTTGTTTCTGTAATTTAAAATATATATTTTTATATTAACATTTTAATGACAGTATATTTATTGAACAAAAATTATTTTATTTTTCAAAATAAGCAGAAAATAGTACAAACTTTGCTAAAGTGATTGTTTTGAACAAGTATTAACTTTAGCTGAAGTATTCGTATCAATAGCGTGTGGGCCTTTTACCCCGTGTGTGGAGTAAAAGGCCCCCCTTTTCCATCTCATACATTTATAAGATTTTTAAACAAAATATACAACTTGAATGATTTATTTTCACACAAAATCTGTTGCTCCATTAATGTTCAATACGACGTATATATGTTTTCTGCAATTATACATTTTAGGCGCAGTGAATAGCACATTTTTTCTTAAGGGGGCCTTTAACCCCGTTGTACCCTATAAATAAAGAAAAATGGGGCCTTTAAGTGTGTTGCACCAAGTTTGGTTCTCAATTTGAGCACTACTTGAGAGAAGTATCATAACAGAATAAACTCTTGTATGGTTTCTGAAGACTTGAAATATAGCGCAGGAGTCGCATGGACTACTTTTTGGTGGCCTTTCCATTTCCAAGGTTTGACATTCAGCCTAAAATCTTTTGTTTCACAGAAGGCCGAAAATTAACCCTTTAAGACCTGCCATAGAACAATTCCGCCAGAGTATATCTTAGTATTTTTACATGCTGTGCTGTCATTCTTTTGAGTATTTTCAAATGGCATATATCAATACAATATGAAAATCGATTTTTTTTTTCAACATATTTTATAAAACACATAAAACACTTTGAAACTACATACAATTGATTTGGACTGATTACATAAATTCGTTTGTGAGATACACTCATTTTTATGAACGTGCGTTGTGAAGTCAAACCGATAATATATTGCTTTTGAGAGCAATATTGATTGAACAACTACAAAAGATAATGTAAAATAATCAGTTACACTACTCTAAAATCTGTAATTTATCATAACTAAAAATGCAGAAAGGCTGTGATAACACTTGTGACCATTCCTGACTAGAATAATGCAGAGGGGTATGTGGCATGCGTCACAGATGAATGGAGTGCATTTGAATTTGTGGGGTAAAAAAAATATAACATTTTGCTTTTGAGAGCGATGTTGATTGAAAAATAAATACATAAAGAACATCTCAGTTATTCTTATGTAAAAACAAAACAAAACAAATACATAAAACAAAAAATAAACCCCACTAGAAACAGATTCTGGAGCAGATGAGCAGTCGGAGAGTTACTCGTCGTCGCACGTGAGTAACGTTAGTAGCTCCAAAACCTCTGCGTCCATGTAACGTTACTTATGTTTTCATGCAGTCGTAACATTATGCACGCGAGTGTGTGATTGTGCTTGCATTTGTAAAGGTGCATTTGTGTGCATGTGTGAAAAAGAAAAAAAAGCAACAGATTGCAATGATAAATAAATAAGAGTGATGAATAGAACGCAGCAGCAGTAGTATATACGTACAGCAAATGAAAGTCAAATGTCGTGGCTTGTGACGTCGTGGCTTGTGACGTCACCACATGTGACGTCACCACATGCGACGCACCTTGGGGTCATAGTGCACAGAATGTGATTACGTCATAGTAGACTTGCAACTGTTAGCAACCTCAGATCTATAGAACATGTGTGCAAAGACATGCAATGTTTTTTTTAGTGTATTTTGTTGTATACGCATTTTATGCAATTTGTGCAGACTTGTTAGAGGGTGAAAACAACGCAACAGGAGCATGTTGTAGACTTGATCTGACTGTGTAACGTCTCTGATTTTGAATGCAAAAAGAATTATTGCGCTACCCTTTTGGTTTCGGTTTCTATTGACTTTTAAACAGAGACACGCAAACCGGAGCGTGGGCGCTCCCGTCGGTTTTATAGGGTTAAATGAAATTCAAAAGAAATTGGAGAGAATAATCGATAACAATTTCAATTTTGGCGTGAACACCTTCTCTTCATAAAATGTGCATGTAATCCTGGCGGTTGCTTTCTATAGGCTTGTTTGTAGGACAGAAGCATGATCTTGAAGGTGTGCAGCATCAGACCACAGAAGGACTAGCGCTGTGTACATCCCACGTTCAGCAGATGTATTTCTGCCCTCATTGTGTCCGTGAGCAGAAAAAGCCACCTCACACTTTGCACACTCATTTATTACGCTCGGCGTGGGAAATTTAATAGAGCTGCTGTTTGTGTAACATATGGAGAGGTTTAAATACTCTGCAGCGCTGCGTGTTATTTGATTAGGATTGATTTCAGAGAACAGAGGTGCAGTTCAGAACGTGAGATGGGATGGCAAAATCTGACACTGTTTTTCCTTCTTTCTTTCCTGATGTTTTATGTTTCTCTTCAGGCTTGCTTTTAGTTTGCTAAACATTAGCACGGGACATCTGGTAATTCATGTAAAGATTTGGACAGGATTGCACGCTTTATAATTATTACTAGGGAGTATCTGTTATTTGGATCTGTTGATGTTGCGGAAAGTTGTGTGCTCAAGATACTTGCATTAAAAAATCTACTGATGTAAACAAGACGTTTAAGTCTATAGACTTATTTATAGATTCATAAATGTTATTATAATTTAATATATTTTATTATAATGTGTATATATATGAATTTTCAGCATCATTACTTGTCTTCAGTGTCACATGATGCTTCAGAAATCATTCTAATATGCTGATTTAAACATTTCTTCTCATTATCAATATGAAAAACAGTTGTGCTGCTTAATATTTTTATGAAAACCATGATATATGCATTGATTGTATAGACTACTGCAGTTTGTGTATGTTACATATGCTTCATGTCCCCAGTCATAAACTCAAATCTGATCGTTTAAACTCATCTAACTCTAGTTTTTCATGAAAATACAAGACTCTTCTGCTTCACACTGGGATCCTGCTCACCGAGTCTGTGTTTATTTGGCATTAATGACCCGTAATTATCCTGAGTATTGCATGGCTACTTACCGAATAAATAGCGTATAATTGTACATTTTACCTTATTTATTTTACTGGTTTTGCAACACTTTAGCAATACAAATGGATAGTTTCTGTCATGCCAATAAAGCTCAAAATTGAATTGAGAGAGCGAGAGCTAGAGTGAATGAGAGAGAGAGAGACAGCGAAAGAAAGGGATACGAGATTTTAGAGTAATACAGAGTGTAAAGCTAAGCTGCAAACGTTGAGCTTTTGTGAGTAGTAATCACTCTTCACCGATTTAACATGCTCACACATAAAAAGCCCGCCAATGAGCATTAAATGCGCTTACAGTAGCAATAACCAGTGCTAGTGCTGAAGAGGACCACAGACGCCCAGATTTAAGCAGGCTTGACAGGCATTAAGCAATAAATGTCTCTTTGCGGATGCTTGACTTGAATTGGTGTCACTCGTAGAGAACTTAATTTATGGAGGCAGTTATAGGATAGGCGGGAAGAGAAAACCTGAAGCGGAGCAAGAGAGAGGGTTTGGAAAAATGGGAGTGGGATGATAAAAGCTCTCTTCGGACGTGGGAAGCTTTCCCTGAGGACGTCAGGTAAATGTACTTTATGATTTCAGTTCAGCATGAAACTATTTTTCCTCGCACAACCTAGGTCAAAATTACAACTAAAATTACTGTAACATTTATTGTTCCTGGAAGAACCTTTAACATCAATGAAACCTTATAATGGAAAAAAGGTTCTTTAGATTATTAAGATGTCCTTCACACTACTAAAATAATGGTTTGTTTTCACTGAAAGACTATTTAGGGAACCCAAAATGGTGGTTCTATGGCATTGCTGCAAAGCCCACTTAGTTTTTAAGAGTTTTTTGAGGACAATGATAAATCTAATCCTAATTGCTCTATATTATGTTTTCTCCTCATTTATTTTGACCTTTGTCAAATGCCTTAACTAAAGCTAAAAAAAAAAAAAATGGACTTTTTAAAAATGGCTTTATTATGGACTTTTTTTGTCAACTTTGTGAGTAAAATACCAGTCTGTGGTTTTCTGTGGTCTGTGCCGGTTGCTTTTAAATATCAAATATAATGGACTATATATATATATATATATATATATATATATATATATATATATATATAATTTTTTCTTTTTTGGAATTGTTGATTGCAAATATTTTGTTCCTTCAAAAAACATAGCTTATTTTGAATGGCCATGCGTAAAAGAGGATTTATTCAGCCAGGTCATGTAGTTATGACTATGAATGTCCCTTGGTTCTAGTTTTTGTCAATATTTTGAATTAGATTTTTTTTTTTGGGGTCTGTTGAGTATGTTTTCATTTAATTTTAATTTAATTTCTTTTAATAAGTATGATGGTATGAGTTTCATTAATTTAAGAATTTAGTTTTAGTAATTCAAGTAAAATTTTAAGAAAATGAGAAATATTCCCTTGGCTACTAGCTGAAATAAAATAAAGTTTTTGAAATATTTTATCTTTGCTAACATTACTGGTCACACTTTATTTTAAGGTCCAATTCTTGCCATTAACAAACCATTAACTATGATTTTTTCTTCAATTAACTCCTAATACCTAAGAAGCTAATTTGCTGCTTATTAATAGTTAGTAAAGTAGTTGTTAAGTTTAGCTATTGGGTAGGATTAGGAATGTAGAATATGGTCATGCAGAATATGTGCTTTATTAGTACTAATAAACAGCCAGTATATTAATAATAGGCATGCTAATAAGCAACTAGTTAATGGTGAGAATTGGTCCCTGTACTAAAGTGTTAACACATTTATTGCATTTCAAGTCATGCGATTTATTTATTTATTATTGATTAATTGATTGTGGTTTTACTTTTAGTTTTAGTTAATGATAACTGGTCTGAACAAACAGAACCAAATTCATTATCATCAAAATGGAAAGATGGGATTTGGAAAACATATCAGAATATTGAACAGCATATTGTGAGGCTGATTTTGCAGTAGAGACAGATGAAGAACGCTAGTGTACAGCTAACAGAGACTCATGGGATTTCTTTCCCAAGAGCAGACAGAAAAGACTGTGTGAAGAAAGAGGGAGACAGACAGACAGGGTTTGCGCAGTCTGTTGGGATCTCTGGAGCAGTAAAACATGGTGATGTGTGGCAGCTGTTGATGTTGAGAAGGGCAGCGTTGTCTCTTTCTCTGGTTCATCTGTTTCATGACCAAATTCTTCCCCTGTTGCGTTTCCTGTAGCTGCAGTCTGTTGCCATGAGCCGTCCTCTCCTTTCAGTCTCTGACGCTCTTCTCTTCATATCACTGAAGCTTTGAAAGTTTGTGTGCCACTGTGACTTTGCGTTTCTCTAAGTGAGCCGTCTGAGGCCGCTGTAATGATAGCCTATCCAGAGCCATCTGTCTTACATCTGCCAGCGCCGGCCCTTTGAGAGCCACGATGAATCAACACAATGATGGCAGAGTTTTGGGCTGCTGAGAAAACAAACAGGACATTTTTTGAACATTCACAACCATTGGTGGATCCTGATATAGGCAACGACACAGATCAGAGGTTTAGCTCACTATTGCACTTGAATTGAAAGGGAGTTGTGATCTACAATAGCAACTTTTCTCATTAGAAGGTTAAAAAAATACTGTATGCAAATGTATATACAAAAATGTGTGTAAGAAATATATAATAAAGTACATATCTAACAAGTAGCTGTAAGAAATATATAATATATATATATATATATATATATATATATATATTGAATATATGCTAACACTTTACAGTAAGGTTCAATTTAATTAAATTTAATTTAATTAATTTGAATTATATTTAAGGAACACTGAAAAACATTTGGTATTGGAAAATTGCTAGGACATTTCACAATTAATTACAAAGAAAGCAAGTAGCACATTGAATTAAACATGACATTTTGAGGTAGAAAAACTAAAGTTTTGCTTCAAAATCTTCAAAAATCTGTTTTATTTACAACTTAAAAAAAAGTTTTTTAAACATTTTACAACTTAAAAAAAATTAAAAAAAAAAAAAATCTATTTAGGTGTATTAAACTAACAATGATCAACAGTGCTGTGAAAAGGTTTTTGCCCCTTTCCTTTCCTGGTGTTTTTTTTTTTTTGCATATTTGTCACACTTAAAAGATTCAGGTCATCAAACTAATTTTAATATTACACAAAGATAATACAAGTAAATACAAAATGCAGATTTTAAATGATGATTTCATTTATTAAGGGGAACAAACTGTCCAAACCTACCTGGCCCTACGTGAAAAATGCCCCCTCCTCTTAAATCATGAAATAACTGTGATTAAATACATTATTGTGGAAAGCAGACTTAAATTTCACTAGCCAAACCCAGGCCTGATTACTGCCAGACCTGTTGAATCAAGAAATCACTTAAATAGAACCTGTCTGACAAAGTGAAGCATGTTTAAAGAGCAACACATCATGCCACGATCTAAAGAAATTCAAGAACAGATGAGAAACAAAATAGTTTACATGTATCAGTCTGGAAAGGGTTATAAAGCCATTTCTAAGGCTTTGGGACTCCAGCGAACCACGGTCAGAGCCATTATCCACAAATGGAGAAAACTTGGAACAGTGGTGAACCTTCCCAGGAGTGGCCGGCCTACCAAAATTACTCCAAGAGTGCAACAACGACTCATCCAGGAGGTCATAAAAGAACCCAGAACAACATCTAAAGAACTGCAGGCCTCACTTGCCTCAATTAAGGTCAGTGTTCATGATTCAACAATAAGAAAGAGACTGCGCAAAAACAGCATCCATGGGAGAGTTCCAAGACAAAAGCCATTGCTGACCAAAAAGAACACAAAGGCTCGTCTCATATTTGCCAAAAATATCTTGATTATCCCCAAGACTTTTGGGCAAATATTCTGTGGACTGATGAGACAAATGTTGAACTTTTTGGAAGGTTCTGGCGTAAAACCAACACAGCATTTCATAAAAAGAAGATCATACCAACAGTCAAACATGGTGGTGGTAGTGTGATGGTCTGAGGCTGCTTTGCAGCTTCAGAACCTGGATGACTTGCCATAATTGATGGAACCATGAATTCTGCACTCTATCAGAAAATCCTGAAGGAGAATGTCCGCCCGTCAGTTTGTGACCTCAAGCTCAAGCGCACTTGGGTTATGCAGCAGAACAATGATCCCAAACACACCAGCAAGTCCACCTCTGAATGGCTCAAGAAAAACAAAATGAAGGTTTTGGAGTGGCCTAGTCAAAGTCTGGACTTAAAATCAAATGAGATGCTGTGGCATGACCTTAAACAGTTCATTCATGCTCGAAAACCCTCCAATGTGGCTGAATTAAAACAATTCTACAAAGAAGAGTGGGCCAAAATTCCTCCACAGCGATGTGAAAGACTCATTGCCAGTTATCGCAAACGCTTGATTGCAGTTGTTGCTGCAAAGGGTGGCACAACCAGTTATTAGATTTAGGGGGCAATTACTTTTTCATGTAGTGCCAGGCAGGTTTGGACAGCTTTTTCCCCTTAATAAATGAAATCATTATTTCATATTTATTTCATAATTATTTCATTTTGTATTTACTCAGGTTATCTTTGTGTAATATTAACATTTGTTTGATGATCTGAATCATTCAAGTGTGACAAATATAAAAAAATAAATAAAATAAAAACAGGAAGTGGGCAAAAACTTTTTCACACCACTATATATATTATTTATAATACTAGGATTTACCTGTAAATGTGTTGAAATAAAGAAATGCATGACAAACTAGTTTAAGGAAACAGAACCTTTCACACCTCCGCCAGGTATGAGACATAATCCTTATTCTTTTGTTTTTATTCAGCCATTATCAGCCTTTATACTGGCAATAAAACGTTTACCAAGCCACATCGGTTCAATCCCAGTATACATTTACCCAACTATTATCAAAAGTATTTCTAAATAAATACAACAAAACATTTTCTTCTGACCTTACATGAAGTATTATGACAAAATGCATTATGAAGAAGAATTGGACCTGTTCTGCAGGTGCATTTGAGCTAATATTAGCATCATGCTTCATAAGACAATTTATGAGATTAATATTTCACTTTTACTCAGACCTCGCTTCAAACCACCATCGAGTGTTTGTAATAGAATTGAATTTATTTTAACTAAAAAAAGACAAGTAAATAATAAATAATAAAATAAGAACAAAATAAATTAATGACAATCAATAGCACAAACAAAAAAACAACAAGATACAAATTAAATTAACATTAGCCTACTTTAATTTTTTCAGTTAGGTCTAACTATAATATATAGGTACTGAATTACTACAGAAACTGAAGAATCTATTCAACTGTGAAATAACACTGGATAGTCTTCACTGTGTAAAAAGACAGCGATGACCGACAGCAGCAGGTTTATTTAGGCTGCTGTCTCTTTAAGACCTCGTGCACGGATCTAATATGCTGTTACACATGGCGCTACACTTACTTTTCTTTTTAGGAGCACTTACCCTCCTCATTTAAAAATGTAGTCTATAAGAGAGCGTGCCAGTGAGTTCTCTTTCACTTTAAATAAGCAAGACTCAAAAGTACGTGCAAATGATACATTCCGTCATCTGTCATCACGTTATAAGCGCGGAACCTGTGGGAATGAGTAGAATTATTATTAATAGCTGTAATCCTGCGCCGAAATTCAAGTCCTGCTCTGTGCTCTCTGCTCTCTGCTAATAACCTGACTGTGAATGATGCGAGCGGCGTCATTATGATGTGACTGAGAAGCTGCAGCTGTGGCGGGGATGATTTTTGGTGTGGCGGCCCGCCAAGGCTGAATGAATGTAGCGGAAACACTGTATATATATGTATGTGTATATATGTGTATGTATGTATGTATATATATGTGTGTGTATATATATATATATATATATATATATATCAAATTATTATATTTATTAACATTATATTAACAAATGCTGTAAAAATATATATAATGGACTATTCAATCAGAACAAGTTTTTAATATATATATATATATATATATTAAAAACTTGTTCTATATATATATATATATATATATATATATATATATATATATATATATATATATATATATATATATATATATATATATATATATATAAACCACCTATATACAAATATAAAACAGTCATATATATATATTGCATACTATAATATTACTTTATATTAAATGTTTTAATATTTTTATGTACTTGAGTGATGTGAGGTAATAAAACTGTATGCACAGTTATTTTGTTGTTTTAGTATCTGGTTTTATCCCAAAACAGATAATGACACAACATGTTTTAAGTGCAATTCCTCACTTTATTGGTGTGTTCTGAGTTGTAGGTTAAGGATGACTACTATGCTACAGTATACACAATAAAGTGGCACAACTTTATAGTGATTTTGTCCCATCAAACAGTCTTCGACCAGCTTTTCTGTCCTTTGCCACCAAAAGGATAGGTTACTCCCAGCAGGAGCTCTCTCTCCTATCCTCTGTGTTAATTTCTCACCCACCACACCTGATAAATGAACAGCAGCTGTGTCCTAAATCCACAGGCAAATAAACCTGAATAAACACAAAGCTCGTCGTTTACACAGGTCGGTGTAATCCCATAATCCTTTGCACGTACGTCCTAACCTTCCCGCCGCCCCCAGCGCTGCCAACTCCAATCGGCTGTTCACCCATGTCGCACCCTGTTCAGAGGTGACCCCGGCTATAATGGAAGCAGCTTACTGATGTCCAGAGGAGGAGAGGTGTAGGAGATTACACAGGCATTAGTTTGTGATGTTCACTTGACCTTACATACTCAATGCAAAGATTGTTTGAAGGAGTCAAAAGAATGATTGAGATGGATGAGACTCTGATTACAGACAGTCTGACCGCTGCACTTATGTTAGGGTCAAACTTTTATTGAGTCCCACATCCTCGTCATCTTTATGACCAGTCTTTTTATGCTGAACTGTAATTTTTTTCCCCCACACTTTTAACTCTATATTCAGTTACTTTGTAGGAGAAAAGAAATTGAACTTGTCTATGTTTACATGGTTATTATTTAGAGATGTATCAATTTATGGGTCTGTATGTACATGTACATTGTGAAATTCTGTGACTTTACCTCATATATTTGTATTTTATGATTTTAACATTTTAACATTTACATTACTTAATTACAATTGAATCATAAGTTTTTAAGACTATTCTTTTCATGGATATAGTACTTATACAATAAAGTCTGAAACACCATTGAAAATATGATACTATAAGTTTATATTATAATGTTTTCTTATTTTGATTTGTATATTCCAAGCTCCGATTTTGATTTTTTCGATTTTTTTCGATTTTTAAAATATTTTAATGTTAAAAAAACACATTTCTTAATCATTACAAATTAATTTAAAATATTTAAAAAAATATTTTATTGATCTAAATGTACAAATACAGCAAAGTCTGAGACATTATTGAAAATGATTTTTTTTTCTCTAGAAATTTAAAACAAATAAAACTTTTGACATAAAATGATTATTTAGATGGTTCACATTTTCTTGGTTACAATCAAACGTAAGCAAATTGAAGCAAAATAGACAAAAAATGCTAAGTGATTCTGTTAATTCGACAACTACACTGTAACAAGGACACCTTAAAATAAAGTGTAACTATATAACATGCTGAAAATAAATTGTCTTGCACATTTATTATTAGCTCATGAGTCTCTGAATGTCGCCCCCTGCAGGTGCGGTGGACTAAGACAGCAGGCAGCGCTTCCGACAAGTTCCAGGAGACGTCCATCTTCAATGAGACTCTACGGATCCCCAACATCCAGAGAGTGCAGGGCGGCCGCTACTACTGCAAAGCTGAGAACGGGGTGGGGGTGGCTGCCATCAAGTCCATTCGCGTAGATGTGCAGTGTAAGTGATAGGGCCACGATCCCTCTTCTTCCCGGCCTGATCCCTCCAGGATTTCCTGCAGGAGGTGAATCAGTGTGAACTCTCCAGAGCTCCATCTCTGTCCTAGTGCTGGATATCAGTGTGGGAGGTTATGGAAAACAGGAGGGGAAACGATGCTCAGTTGAGCTGCCAAGACAAAAGAGGAAACAAATTGTAGCACCCAGCATCTTTTGAGGAGATTTAATAAGCAGTGATTGATGGACATATGGACTGCACTGGACAGATGCGCCTGGAGAGTTCAGTGAATGAATTGGAAGGATCTCGAGTGAGAGTTGAAGCCATAGTTCAGGCAGGGTCACACTCTTTATGTGTGTAAGGGATTCCCTGCAGTGCTGCCCAGCACCACTGACCCACTGTCCCGTTGAGCCAAGGGTCAGGTCAGCGGCTACAGCCAGACCCCACAAAAAACACCTACAATAGACTCCTCACTCTCTCAGATCAACCTCACATTCAACACTAACAACCTTAAGGGGTATTCACTCAGAACTAGTTTTGAATTTTATTTTTTAAATTGTATTATTTTTGATTAAACTGGTTCTCTTCCCAGATCATCTCTCCGTAACATTGTACAAATGTTAAATTTCATTCATAGTTTTTGTCATTCAAAACGAGTTTTTATTTCGTTATCATCTCGTTTTCATCAGTGAAAAACAATGTAAAAAAATTAACAATCTGAGACCTCATTGAAAATCTGAAACTTTTTTTTTTCATTTAAAAATTTAAACAAACGGAAAGCTTAAGTTTCCCTAGAACTGTTACATTCAAAACTAACAACCTTAAAGGGTGTTCACTCAGAACTAGTTTTGATTTTTTTTTTCTTTTCTTTATGTGTTAAAATAAATTAAATACAATTTATTAAAATGTATAAAAAGTAATAAGCAAAAAATGTCCCTTTATTTTATACATACATAATGATTTATACATATATATATATATATATATATATATATATATATATATATATATATATCTATATATATATATCTATATATATATCTATATCTATATCTATATCTATAGATATAGATATAGATATAGATATATATATATAGATATAGATAATTATATGCAGTCTATTAATATATTTAGTTTTATTAAAATAAAATGCATCCTTTTATACACAATTGTAAAATGTTTTTAAATAATTGTGGTAATTTTATTGCTTTTAAAATCTTAAATATTGTTTATATATACAGTATATACTGTATGTCCAAAAGCATAATTTTTGTCATAAAATTTTTAGATTATTTGTTATATAATTATTTATCATTTATAGAATTTCACTTAAATTTTCTCTCTAATTTACATTTAAATTTTATACACCGGTGTATATATATATATTTTTTTAAAATACTGAATTAAAAAAAATATTAAAAAACAAACTTTATGAAATTCTCAAAAAAGTGTACATATATTATACAATTTTACTTAAAAAATTAAACACATTGAATATCAGAAGTAAACAAAAAAAATTACAAAGGTCTTGAGATTAATTTTTATGAGGCTTCCTTCAGAAATAATGGACAGCAGAAAACAGCAAAACAGCAGCCGAAATGCGATTAATTGGTCAGAAACATCCGTTTAATGCATGTTAGCATCAGGGGCGTAAATTTCGTCTAACGGTAGGGGGGGGGACAATATACATAAACTTTCTCAAGAGCAGTTTTTGAAGGGGACACAAATAATACAGCTAAAATTGTACTTGTAAGGATGTGTATACACACAGAGGAAAGCTAGTACTATTAGTGTAGCACGGAGACTAAGGCGTCATTTTAATGACAAATGCAGAGAGCGCATTATTGTAGCGCGAAAGCACATTGTAGCGTGAGCATGAATCTCTTCCCTCGCACGCGGATTTTCTTTGCTCTCGCACAAAACCGGACGTTTTGATCATATTTTTAGGGGGGCTTGTCCCCCCCAAACCCCCCAGGATTTCCGCCTATGGTTAGCATAGAAAAACAATTAAACGGTTAATTAAACAGACAATTAAAAGTGCGGTGGAATCCAAAAACACGTTCTGTGTGAACCAGCCCTTATTCTTTCACCCTCATGGCTTTGCACGTCTCTGTTGCAACATATCGTAACCTCTCACAGACTTTTGTATGCTTAATTTACTTCCAGCCGCTAACACAGTGCAAGATTCAGTCAGCGATCTCCCTCTGTGGTATTCGACCATCACGCTTTCCCCGTGGCCCCTCCTCGTCCCCCAGAGGATGGCTGTGTTGTTCCATAGGGTTCCCCGGGGGCGGATGATAATTGTGTAGCAGGTAAACAGGGCAGGCTGACAGCTGCTCTGAGTGGAAGCACTCCTGACGGGTGATGCTTGTTCAATTTTCCCCCACCGGCTCTCCGGATGACTTTAGCTCCACAACACCGGCAATTAGACTCAGCCTGACCAGAGCGGCGAGGCACGGCGCGGACCACCCACCACAAACACACACACACACACACACACACACACACACACACACAACGTCTCCCCTCAATCTTCTACAGCACCAAACCCCATTACTGAGAGAAAAGAGAAGTAAGAGAGCAAGTGTGAGCTGTGAGATGGAAAGGTGAGAGGTACAGAAGGTGTGAGAGATAAAGATGGAAGAATTACGGAAGCAGGATTGAGAGGATGTTGGGAAAGGCATGACAATAAGAGCCTCGGAGTGGCCTGATTCTTTTGTCGGGCTGAATAAAAGATCCGTGCCGCTTTTATAGCACAAGGCCAGCGTTCCCACACGGCCAGCTTGACACGAGCAGAGTTTTAAGAGTTATTTAGTTGGAAAAGTGATGACAAATCTCTCTCTTTATCCATTCCCTCCTTTTCCTGTGAGGTCTCTATTGGTTCATGGCTACGTCCAGGATTTGATGTGTTCTGTTAAAGGGACTTTGATATAACCAGTCGCTGTTCTGTGTGTGCTGTGCTAAAGCTGTTTGCCTGATTTTATGTCAGCATATTTCATCTATTTAACCTCAGCCTGGCACATACTACAGAGCCAGACAGCCTTAGTTAACATCAAAGAGAGAGAGATGCAGGAGGAAGTGAGAGGTACAGAGCAGAGATGCACAAAACTACATATTTTCAAAATGAACTAGTCTGCGGTTTGTCAGAATGATTGTTAAAATAATATTAGTATATTATATAGGTATAATTAGGCTGCTTTAGGGTTTTGCTTTCAAAAACTACTGGACAAAATGGGTTTGAGGCATATGTTTAAAAGTAATATCTGTTAACTAGACATGTTGTAAACCGCAATTCTAATTGCATATTTTCTTAATTTGTATTTTTGTCTTGTTTTACATGCAGTAAAAATATGTAAACCTCATTGAATAGGATATATGTGCTTAATATATTATGCAAAACTGCATAATGTATTAAGTATTTTCCCTTCTTCTTCACTATTTTTTAACCTTAAAAAAATATATAAAAAAATAGTTTTTTATTAAAACAATTTTATTTTAAATTAAATTTAGTTTAAAAAAATATTTCTATCTAAGTCGATGATCCTGACCAATCCTGTGCAGCTAATGCAGATATTGATGGTAACTGAGAAGCCATTAAAAAAAAAAAAACCACCCACACACACACACACACTCAGTAGGTGTTTTTTTGTGCAGGCTGGCCAGTCTTTGACCGTGGCACTTTGGCCAGTGAGACAGTGGGTAACTGTTCTGGGTTCAGCGTGCCTCTACTGTAAGGATGGACTTGGTTCAGAGACCCAGTTCTCACCCTTTCATTCATTCATTACAGTTCAGATCACACAATCCAGCACCAGGTAAGAAAGACAAAAGCATGTATGGAGCGGCTGGTTCGGTGAACTGTACACCAAACATATTTATTCACTGCATAATGTTTTCCTTGACATTTCTTGTATACATTTTCAGTATTTATATTTCATTCTGTCTAGGTGGATTCAGTCAGGTATGTGGGCATAAATCACTGAATCCTAAAGCAGATTACTTTAAATGAATAAACGGAGTGATACTGCTGTGATATTTCACACTGTTCATTTGTTAGAATATAAAATGCAACAAGAATGATATGTAAGATTGTTTGTAGTTATAGATAAGTCATTATTGCATTTTTGGTTAAGCAATGTAGTCTTGAACAGTCACCACTGGCACAAAGGTGTACAGTATGTAGAAACACATGATCATTTTTTACTTCCTCTTCTTTTCACGCAAGTGCCACTTTCTGAAGAATTGAATAAGAGATTATGATCTTTTTAACACGTCCTGAAGATGTGAAATGTTTACACTTGTATTTGTTTCTTCCCAGAGGAGATTTTCATTTCTCAGTGGTTGCTCTTTCATACTGTACCTCAGGATATTTAATGGTATTTTCAGGTTTTATTTAAGTATCGAATTTGTCTTAGATGTTTCTCCTAAAACTCTTTAGAGAATTAAATGTATAGAACTATTAGATGAATGTAGAGACTTTTGTCTGGGAGGAATTTGATGAGAAATGTTTGAGCTCATATTGAGATCATTGACTTTTGTATCTTGTCAAATCTGTTTGAGGCATTGTTGAGTAATGATGCTGAAAATTCAGCTGGTGCATCATAATTACATTTCAAAATATATTCAGATAGAAAACAGTTGTTTACATTTTAATATTTCACAAAATTACTGTTTTTGCTGTATATTGGTGAGCAGAAGGGGCTCAAAAATATTAAAAACCCACCCCAAACTTTTGAACTTGTACATGAGACTAATTTTTCACTCAAGAGAAAACTCTGAGAAGAAAGAGACTGCTCCATTTACTCTGCAATCTAATCTAATTTATGATTTTTCTTTCCATGTGTATCAGTGTGTATTTGTGATATGGGCTTGTCCGTGTGCTGAGCTGGAGTGTGTTTGGTTGTGCTGGTTGAGTGTGTTTGGGCACAGACTTGTCTCCGCTCTGATTCTTCTGGAGTGTGTATGTGTGTGTGTGTGTGTGTGTGTGTGTGAGCTGGCCTTCAGCCCTGGCCTGTCTGTGCGTGCCAGAGTCTGGCGTCACAATATAGTCCACAAAAAGCCCCTTGTGCTGAAGACACCAGAAGAGCACTGGAGGAGAATAAAAATGAACCAGTGACTCACACACACATTTAAAACAGGCCTGACACTATATACTAAATCTTAGTGTGCTAATTGGAAAAACAAAGTACAAGAATTCCGCCTTCTGTCATAGGGGTTTAAGAGCTTTCTCTCTCTCTCTCTCTCACACTCATATACACACACACACACACACACACACACACACACACACACACACACACACACACACACACACACACACACACACACACACTCACTCACTCACTCACTCACACTTCTGTGGTTATGGAGAAGGTACATTGTATTTGACCTTTGGGTTGTGATTGTGAAGGGTAGTTGGTTAAAGGTGAGTCATTGTGCTTTCTTTGGGCTCAGACAGAAGTGTGTGTGTGTGAGTGAGAACCCACATGTGGTTTTTCCTAAATGCCATTTTAGAGTGAAACCAAAACCAGTTAGTTCATCATATCTCGTCTGTCTGTGTCAGAAAAGTCTTTTAAAGGACTCAATGTAAAGAAGAGGAGCGAATGAGTCGAAAGGGCATTGGCAGAAGGAAAGGAGATAAAGAAAAGGTTGAAGAAAAGAAGAGATTATAGAAAGAGAGAGGCACAAGAAAAGAGGAACTACGAAAGAGTAGAGGAGAGGAAAAAGTGTAATGGACAGCTTGAGAACAAAGACATGGTCATAATATTTGTGTTTTGATGAAAATGGTCCTGTCATGATTCTGATCAATTTTACTCTGATTAAATGACATTTGATTTTAGTATAGTAACCTAGTTCAAGTTTCCTTGTGCATTTGCACCATTTTGTGGAGATGCAGTTGTAATATTATGTTTGTATATTATATATACACAAAGTTGTGTTACTGAAAGACATCTCTTACAATATTACTCGTCTTCAGTGTCACATGATCCTTCAGAAATCATTCTAATATGCTGATTTGCTGCTCACGAAACATTTTCCTTATTATCAATGTTGAAAAGGCCTCAGGGTTACATATGTAACCCTGGTTCCTCGAAGGAACGAGACGCTGCCTCCGGTAAGACGCTTTGGGGAACGTCTTCAGCGTGAGCGGCTCTGAATATCGTGTGTAATCAGTCCAAATGATAGGCGAGACGTCGCGGGTGGGGTGACGTAATGACCAGCTGGTATAAAAGCACGTGCGATGCAGCCGGCATCAACTTCAAGGAATGAAGCAAAACGCTGGCAGGGATGCAGGAAGTGTGGCCAACCCGCAGCGTTGCAGATGTCCTGTATTGGGACACCTGCGAGAAAGGCCTTGGAGGCCACCACACTTCGAGTTGAATGAGCTCTGACTCCCATCGGTGAGGCTCCTGAAAGGGAGGAGGACAGAAAGTCCGCAGTACTATTGGCTGTGGTGCTGAGGAGGGGACCTTTGGAGCATACCCCGCTCGCGGGTATAAAAAGGCTTTGGCCATGCCAGGCACAAAGTCCACATGAGTAGGGGCCACTGAGAGGGCCTGAAGATCCCCAACTCTTTTGAGAGAAGTCTCTTGAGAGATCACCAGAAAAAATACAGTCTTCAGAGTGAGATGGCGATCAGAGATCTCCTCAATAGGCTCGAAGGGAGGCCTACAGAGAGCTTCCAACACCACAGCCAGGTCCCAAGGTGGAACATGGGACCGTACTGGAGGTCTCAGCCTCAGTGCACCGCGGAGGGAATGTGTAACTAGGGGGTTTCTGCCCACTGACTGCCCACCAAGAGAGGTGTGGTAGGCCGAAATTGCTGCCGCGAAAACCTTCAGGGTGGAGTGGGTCAACCCTGTGGAGAGTCGGGCCTGCAGGAACTCCAGAACTGTACCAATCGGGCAGTTGACTGGGTCGAGCTGGCGGTCTCCGCACCAATAAGTGAAAGGTTTCCACTTCAAGGCGCACAGTTTCCTTGTTGAGGGAGCTCTGGATTGGAGGATGGTCTCAACAACCTCGGTTGAGAGACCGGAAGCTATGAGCTGCGCCCCCTCAGAGGCCACACCCACAGCTTCCATAACTCCGGGCGAGGGTGAAAGACCCCTGCCTGTGAGAGGAGAGAAATCAGGTCCAAGAACCATACTCGGCCCGGCCAGAACAGTGCTACCAGAAATAGCCTGACCTCGTCCCAGCGCACTCTCGCCAGAACTCCAGGAAGCAGTGCAATCGGGGGAAAGGCATACAAACGAAGCCTCGGCCACGTCTGTACCATAGCATCCAGCCCCAGTGGAACTGGATGAACATTGCGCTGTCTCCTGAGTAGGGAAGAGGTCCACCTGAGCCTGGCCAAACACTCTCCAGATTTGCTTCACCACATCTGGGTGAAGCATCCATTCCGACAGTCTCGACTGGACATCTGCTCCCATATTGAGATGCCCAGGGATATATACTCTCAATGAGCGGAGTCTCCCTTGATCCCACACAAGGATCTGGCGCACCAGCCTCTACAGGGGGCGTGAACCCAGACCTCCTTGGTGGTTGATATAAGCAACCACCGATGTGTTGTCGGTGCGCACCAATACATGGTGAAGGAAATACTTCAGTGCACGCAACACGGCCAGCATCTCTGGGCGATTGATATGCCACGTGAGATGGCGACCACTCCACAGACCGCGGGCAGGGTGGCCACTCCCCAACCGGTGAGGGACGCGTCCGTCGCTAGCGTCACGCGGCGACAAGGAGCTCCCAACACCGGGAACTGATACTAGAGCCAAGGCTTCCTTCACATGTCTAAGACACGTAGGCATTTCCCTCTGGGAAAACCCCTTGGTCTTGAGCCACCACTGTAGGGGTCTCATATACAGCAGGCTAATAGGTATCATGTTGGACGCAGCTGCCATCAGTCTCTGAAACTGCTTCACAGTGAGTGACCGAGCCTGCAACGTGAGCGAATCCCACACCACGCCCAGATAAGTGGTTCTCTGAGCTGGAGAAAGCACACTTTTCTTGGCGTTCAGTATTAACCCCAGCACTTTCATGTGGGCAAGAACGACATCTCGATGCCGAACCGCCATCTGCTCTGTTTGAGCGAGAATCAACCAATCGTCGATGTAATTGAGTATGCGGATACCCTGTAGCCGCAACGGAGCTAACGCAGCATCCACACATTTCGTGAAAGTGCGGGGTGAGAGTGCTAGGCCAAACGGAAGAACCCGATACTGGTAAGCTTCGCCCCTGAAAGCAAACCTCAGGAACTTCCTCTGAGTGGAAAGGATGGAGACATGGAAGTATGTGTCCTTTAGATCGATCGTGACAAACCAGTCCTCGGACCTGATCTGAGACACGACCTGTTTCAGTGTCGTGACTGAGCGGTTCAGCTGACGCAGATCTAAAATGGAGAGCCAAATCAGCGGTTCTCCTGAGCTCCATGATGTCATCGGAGCTCATGGCCTTGCGCTCATCCATCTCTTTCACCAGGTCAGCCTGGTATGCCTGTAACACCAACATGGTGTGCAGACATGCACCAGCCTGACCCGCTGCTGCGTACCCCTTGCCCACAAGAGCGCTGAAGTTGTTCGTAGCGGCTTGGAGGGCAAGGACGGAGCCTTCAGAGACGATGCCGCATCGGGGGAGCGTCTGTTCTACCCGAGGCATCGCTCTGTAACCACGGTGCTTCAATCCTCCCACATTACTGTAGTAATCAGAGGAGGGGACAAAGAGGCGGCGCTCTCGCACTCACCCTCCTCGGAGGATGAAAGACGAAGCGCCGAGCCCGCGTCCCGGGGGGAAGTAACCGCTGAGCGGGCTTCCGATCCCGGGGAGCGGCCGCCGAATCTGATTGGTGGGAAAAAGATAGGGACTCGCCTATCTCCATTCCCTCCATTAGATCCAATTGCGATCCCCACAAGTGCCGATGCTGCCTCACCTCGGCGGCAGCGGGACTTCAGCGTCAAAAAGAGCCTTCCGGGAGCGGAGCAATTGCATCAGTAGACGCTCGCAATGCACAGAGAGCCGACCGTGCGTGCTCCGCTCCCAAGCAGACCACGCACAAATCATGTGTATCACCTGGGACCATGTAGCGTCCGCAGGGAGGAACACATGATCTGAAACGTGAGTTGCTCTCGCCTTCTTTCTTAGATTGCGATCGATTTAAATATCTCCTTGATATCTCATTTCTTTTTTGTTTGCAAAAAGATCAAATCCAGTTTATATGGAGCTCATAAAGTGGCAGGACAGACAAAACTAAATGAGACTCACAAAACAGAAAGTTTGGACAACACACACAGAGCGCTTTTGCTGAATGACAAAAATCTGATGCCGGCTGCATCGCACGTGCTTTTATATACCAACTGGTCATTACATCACCCCTCCCGTGACATCTCGCCCATCATTTGGACTGATTACACACGATATTCAGAGCCGCTCATGCTGAAGTCGTTCCCCGGACGCAGCTCGAGTTCTTGAAGAGGAACTGTTGTGCTGCTTAATATTTTTGTGGAAACCATGTTGAATTTTGTTAGTATTCTTTGAATAGAAAACTCAAAAGGACAGCGTTTATTTTGTAACATTATAAATGTCTTTACTATCAATTTTGATCATTTTAATGCATTTAGTGTACTGGTGTTCATTCACTGATTAGCTCAAGCTAATTTAATTATTTTAAACAGCAATATTCTTTCTTTTTTTTTTTTAAACATTGCTAATGCGTAAACATGGTTAATATCTTGCAGTGTTGTTTTTTTTTTCTCGTCTTATTTTTGACCATACACAATGAATATTTTCAGCCTTTGTTATGGAATCAAAGCAAACATTTTTGACTGCAATTCTGTTGATCTGATTAAGACTGGATGAAAGGACAGGAGAGGCAGAGGAAAGAGTGAGAGGGGAGATGGAAGTGATGACGAGGGTCCAGTTCAAGATGTTAGACCTGCACACTACTGGCAGGACGTCTCCTTGAGCTTCGGGAGGTAGAGAAAATTAGGCAGTGATAGCAGGAGGTGAGAGACAAATGGAGGAACACGTTCATTCTTCTCCTTTGAGTTCATGTCAGAGATCATGTCGCACTCTGACCTAAGATCAGCTTCTTACGATAAAGCTCCTTATCCATGTCTTTGTTCTCTGGCTTCACTCACATCCTGTTCAAAAATGATTTTTAATGTTTTTGAAAGAAGTCTCTTATGCTCACCAAGGATGCAGTTATTTAATAATAAAAAAGTCATATTGTGAAATATTACAATTTAAATGAGCTTTTTTCTATTTGATTACATTTTAAAAAGTAATTTATTCTTGTGAAGCAAAGCTGAATTTTCAGCGTCATTACTCCAGTCTTCAGTGTCACATGATCTTTCAGAAATCATTCTAAAATGCTGATTTGCTGCTCAAGAAACATTTCTTACCATTATCAATGTTGAAAACAGTTGCGCTGCTTAATATTATTGTGGAAACCGTGATGCATTTTTTCAGCATTCTTTGATGAATTGAAAGAACAGTCTTTACTGTCACTTTTGATCAGTTTAAAGCATGCTATTAATATATTTTAAAAATTTAATAATCACACTGACCCCAAACTTTTGAACGGTAGTGTATGTCCTACCGGTTCATGCACTGATTAGTGCACTTCACGTCTTTGTTCTCTGGCTCGACTCATCATCCCAAAAGCCTCTCATCTCGTCAAGCAGTTGTGCTAAGCAAAGTCTTCTTCTAATTGGCTGATTTGGGTTGATGATGTTCCCGCCTCCTCACCCTTGTCTTTGATGATGTCACCTGAAGGCATGGCCCCCCGCTCTTAAACGCTGCCTCCCTCCCGTGCGGAGCTGCCTCGGCTTCCGCCTCACGCTTGACAGCAGGCTGCTGGATGAAAGAGAATGCTTCACACCGCATGAAAATTTCATACGGCTCTAATAAATATCTGCAGGCGGTCTTACAGCCACACGCTCCTGTTGAAATGTGTGCTGGCTCGCGCGTGGATTTCCTGAACCTGGCGTGAAGTGCTGCAAGAGCGAGCTTTAGTTTATCATTAAGATCATTTGGTGTAGAGCGAATATAGGGAGACTTTTTAAGGTGTCTGAACTGCTCATTTGGGTCTTTTTAAGTGAAACTGATTTGGTGGAAGTCACCCGAAGGGCAGGAGAGATTTCAAGAGTGAAAAGTGATGGTGCTTCATCTGTAGTGGGTTTCGTTCAACTTTGT
Organism: Onychostoma macrolepis; assembly: GCF_012432095.1. Taxonomy (NCBI): domain Eukaryota; kingdom Metazoa; phylum Chordata; class Actinopteri; order Cypriniformes; family Cyprinidae; genus Onychostoma; species Onychostoma macrolepis. The sequence continues at coordinate 27,205,470 of NC_081167.1, read as the reverse complement.
ATTGAATAAACATTAGCAAGAGCTTCAAACGAGTGTTATACACTGAGACACTCGTTCATTTGCAAGACGTTTCGGGCTGAAATTAGCTTGTCAGGGAGAAGAGGGATAGCCAAAATGCTATTATATGAAAACTGAGTAAGAGAAAATCAACAAGAAAAGGAAATAATATACTTTTAGTCCCTCCAGACCAGAGTTTGCCAACTTTTTTTCCCCAACTCTTAGCAAATTACTAATATACTGTAAAAATGCTTGGTAACAGACTATATGCAGGTGAATTTTATTTTATTTCATTTTTCTAAACATTATTTTATCCTATCGAAATATAGTGATATGATCATTTCCCATGTATTTTCTTGATCTGTGATCATATTTTTTTTTGTTCCATCTCTGCTCTTGGAAACAGTTTTCGGATTTTCAGCCCTGAAAAGCAGTAAATCCATTATCAAACAATTCTTCTCCTTTTATTTTTGCCTTTATGTGTTTATATGTAATAGGAGATGCTTCTGCCTTAGCTTTTAAAAAGATCCTGTTAAGTGCCCTGGCTTCATTAAAAAAAAAAAAAAAAAGAAAAAAAAAGTTTCTCTTTTTATTAGATGACTATTCCAAGGCTCTGTCTTTTTTTTGATAAGCTTTGAGATTGTTTTAATTAGTTTCTGTCACACTTTATTTTATGGTCCAAATCTCTCTATTAACAAACCATTAACTACGACTTTTGCTACTCCTAATTTTCTGCTTATTAATAGTTAGTATGTTTAGGTATTGGGTAGGATTAGGGATGTAGAATATGGTCATGCAGAATGTGTGCTTTATAAGTACTAATAAACAGCCAATATGTTAATAATAGGCATGCTAAAGTGTTACCAAGTGTTCCTATTTTATTTTAAGGAGGATGGCAATCTGCCATTTATTTATATCTGCATTCGAAAACCTTTCCTGTTTCGGCCACAGAGCTTTTAAAAGTCATTCTCTTGCATCTCTCTCTCTCTCTCTCTCTGTTTTTCCCTAACTTGTTTCTCTCTTAAACTCTCTCTATCTCTCTGTGCTGTTTAAACCTTGTTATTCAGACTTGGATTGTGTCTACAAAGCCCCAAAGCCGCAGGAAACGAATGTGACAAGACCTCTGTGTCTCTGCTCTTCCTCTATTCCAGCTCACTCTCATTCTCAATAAATCCTCCGACCTTCTGCTCTTTTGCCATTTAAAGTAACACAGCAGCAGGAACGGTGCAGATCTGTTAGTGCTATTGTTCAGAAAGATATATATTTAATATATAGATCTGATGAGTTATGAAAAAAGATATTAGGCTTTAAAATTATGAAAATAACATGAAATGACTTTTTCAGATAGCAAATCATTTTTGAAGAGCTGGAATTGTACTACTAAGTTTGAAAAGCCAGCCCAGCCAATATGTTTAAAGGAATAGTTCACCCCCGATTCTGTCATAATTTAGTCAATTAGAAACAGAATGAGATTTTGGCCAGAATGTTTCGAATGTCTCATTTGTAATTTATACTTTCAAGCACCAAAAGAGACAAAAGAGCACACTTTTTAAATTGCACACAAGCACAAATTTCATTTGTTAGATTTGTAATACATAATGACTTTAATTTTGGTCTGTTTCTCACAGACCAAGCTTCTCTTTTTGAAGCTTGACCGTCTGATTCAATATTTACTTTCCTCATATGGAAAATTGCAGCTTGGGCATTCTGCTTAATATTTAATTTTACGTTCCAGGATGTCATATAGATTTGACTTAACATGAGGATCAGTAAATTACATTAAAAGTTTTATGTTTTTGGGTGAACTATTACTTTAGCATCTGCAAAAGCTTCATATCATCTCAAGGAATAGCAATCCTACCACTAAAAGAGAGTAACACTCACTGAAAATGAGAAAATCTGTGGATCTCAGGGAATTCTCAGCACTTTCCCTTTCTCAAGCTGAAACATTATTACTTCTCACAGAAGACGATATGCTATCAGTGAGGGATATCAGTTCTTGCATCAACTCATTTAGTCTCTTATTCTTATTCAGATGAACTCTCAGATCCACATCAACATCTCACACACCATACGCTCACTGTGCGCTTTGTAAAGATGGTTAATAACTATCAGCTTTCATATATTTTTGCAGACGCATGTCTTATTGAAATGTGAAATGGGGAGCTGTAATAGGAGAGACGCTCTTGAATGGAACAGACCCACCTTCTGGCTTAGCTTTAAAAAGATGCTTTTGAATGCTCTGGCTTCATTCAGCAAAAAGGTAGAAAATAAAATAAATAAAAATCAGTTTTTCCTTCTATTAGATGAATATTCCAAGGCTCTGTCTTCTCTCAATAGGGTTTGAGATACTTTTAATGGAAAAAGTTTCAGGATTTTCAGCTTTGAAAAAATAATATTTTATTTTTAAAAAATAATATTAATTATTATTTAGTATTTTTTGTTATTTTGCTGTACTGTTGTTGTTTTGTTTTACTGTATGCTGTTTTATTTATTTATTTACTTTTTTTACTGTACTGTTTTATTATTTTTTTACATTTTGTTTTTTTTATTTTGTTTTATTGGTGAAAAATGTTTTTGAAAATTATTTATAGTTTTAATTATTTTTTATTTTGTATTTTATTTTGTTAATTTGTACTTTATTTATTTTGTGACTATATTTTGTGTTATGTTTTATTTTTTATTTAATTTTATTTTGGATTTGGTTGAAAACAAACATTTGTACTCTTTATTTTCTCTTTCTCTTTTTAAAATTATTTTGTATTTTACTGTTAATTTGTTGTTGTATTATTTATTTTTACTTTGTTTTGTTTTGTTTTATTTATTTTTGTTGGTTGTGCTTTATCTGCATGGCAAAGCAGTCACATATATTTTCCAGTGTTTGAAAGGATTGACTAGTTAGCACAGACTTTTTTTTTTCTCTCTTGGATTTATATAAACTTCATGAGATTTTCCAAGAAGCGCAGCTTTGTCTGAATTCTGTGTTGTTTATATTGCAGGCGCAGCCTTTATCTCGTGGCAGCTTTCTGTGCTTCTGTCTCTGCTAGCGTGTTTCTGTTAGTTAGGTCTTGTTCTCTGAGTCTCTGCTTGTCAGTGTGCTTCTGGCTTTTCTATCGGTCACACGTAGCTTGACATGCACATATAAAAACATGCTCTGAAGCTGCACTCCTGCTTCAAATGTGGAGACGGTTTCCTCTTGGTGTAAATGTCAAACATTTCCAGCTCTGAATGTGTGCGGAACATGATAAAGCCGGGCTCCCACAGATGACAATCGCCAGGTGACACACAATGGTGTAAATCCTCTGATTCATATCCTAGTGAGCTGTGCTGTCTGCTGCCTACATAGGCGGCATCTTAATGGAAATGGAATCTTGTAAATGATTTAGAACATTTTACGTAGCTAACACAGGTAATAACTTAATACAAATAGTGTTGCAAGTACATGGAGGGCTTGACTTGCAATTGATTTTAATGCAGGATGACACTAGCATGTTACAAAGCTATCCGTGTGTTACTCTAATAATATACAGTACAAAGTACATGCAAATACTGGCTTAAACCATGCAGCTCGTTGCAGTATTGGAAGGATACATATGAAGAATTCATTTGCAAAAAATGATAGGCCTAACTGATTTTTCAGAAATCAGGTTTTTTTTTATTGCGCATTAATATCAATTAATATCAATCAAACTGCAGTTGGGTTGTTTTGATTAAGTAATAATAACTTAAACAAATACAGGTAATTTACAAAATTAAAGTTCATTGAAAGTATTTTTTTTACATATTAAATGTTTGTTTTATAGCAAAAGCAGATAACATCATGTTTTAGAGTTAAAAGAAACACTCCTTTTAGTCTTCCTAATCTCCTCAGATGACAATGTAGATGCCTGACAAACGTTGTTGTTGTGATCATAAACTATATGGATGTGATTACACGCAATACACTGAGCTTTTTCCTTACCATTGTAACGCGCTGCTTTTGCAATGTTTCAGCTTTTATTTTCCTTTTATGCCCCGAAGAAGATATCACAGGTTCATCAAGTTCGTTGAAATGATCCATCCTCGATCACTTTTAGTCAGCTTTGAAACTCCTCTCAGCCAGCACGTCTTTTCAAAGTGAAAGTAGCCTTGTCACCTGACCTGAATACAGCGTGCTGATTCGCTAGAATGGACTTATCAGCTTCTGTTCAAAAACAACAAGGGCGCTTGTAGGCTTCTGCAGTAAAACGTGAACTCGTGATGCCTTGAAAGTGGACAATACCTGCTTTTTTGACAAAACATGTTTAGGGTTCAGATCGCGCTATATGTGGAGAATAATGCACGGCATTTTTTTAAAGTGGCGTTTATCGGTTTTTGCAAATGAACTCTTCATATATTGCTGCCATAGAATCTGGCAAGAAGAAAGCATCTTAGTAGGCGGCATAATCATGCCTACATAGGCAGCTCCCTAAGTTTTGGAACATGGCCAAAGTGTTACATCAATGTATAAGCTAACACAGCTGTAAATTCACAGGCAGCCGTTAACGATTCACGAGGATGTATTTTGTGGCAGTTTGTAAGGTGACAGAGGTGATAAAATAACATTTATAAATGATAAATGGGTATTTGGTGTCAGTGCTCACATCAGTAATGATGTTACACACACACACAAACTCATTTTCCCTCATTTTTACTGTTAAATCTATTGCATAAGCACACACATGAAGCAATTCTTATTTATTCTGCTTTGTATGCCTTCTTTCAAGCTTGGGCCTCTTTTTTTAGTTGTAACTAACAAAAGATTGAGAAAACTTAACAGATTTTGTAAGTGTGTGCTAACAACACTACAGTTTAGATGTTAGAGGTGAGTACGATTTGTAAGATCAGTGAGAAATTAATACTTTTATTAATCAAGGATGCATTAAATTGATTGACTGGTCCATAAAATAATCCTTAAAAAAAAAAAAAATCACAGTTTCCACAAAAATATTGAGCAGCACAACTGTTTTAACAATGTTAATAGTAATAAGAGTTTCTTGAGCAGCTAATCAGCATATTAGAATGATTTCTGAAGATCATGTGACACTGAAGACTGGAGTAATGATGCTATATATAAAAAATAGAAAGCAGTTGTCTTAAATTGTAATAATATTTCAGTGCTACTGGATCACTGAGTCAGCTATTTGAACAAAGAATCAGTCAGATTCACAAATGTATCATTCAGATCAGGTTTGTGACTTAAACAATTTGTTCATGGATCAGACATTGGAGACTTAATAAGCCTTAATAAGTATGACTTTAGAAGTCTTTGAATATAGCGCATGAGTTGTATGTACGAGTTATTCATGTTCATAATGAAACATAGGTCCATTATATTCCTCCACACTTTGTGTTTATTCTTGAGTGAACTGTTCCATTAACTTGGCAGCAGAGTGACACATGAAGTTTGACTTCATGTGCATGTATATGCATATATGTGCTGGAGCTCCTGTCTGTTTTTGAATGCAGAGTAATGTGTGAGTGGCCAGCGGTGCGTGTCTCTGCATGTATCTGTTTGTGATGTATTTACGTGGATGTGTGTTGCTCTAGCCTGCTTCCTTTAATCCCCAGACTAAATAGGGCTGAGATTTATAACGGTGGGCTGTAATGAGACATTGATTGCATTGAGAATAGGCCATTTAGTGTCCACACTGCAGTATATGAGCCTCTCTCTGATGGACCCTAGAGTCCTGTGTGGGGGTGGAGGTGGGGGACACGGACACAGTCGGCTTTGTCTGCTATCAATAGGACTTGTGTACTGTCCTGGGGGGTGTCACTCCGATGAAGGTTTTTTTGCAAAGAACTACAGTTGTGAGTGACAGTCGATCCAACTTGATTGGTTATGACACTTTGGTTATAACACTTTAGATCATGTGTTCTTTATTTGGATCTAGAGAAATCTTGTTTATCTGTATTTTGATATATTTTATTTAATTTTTAAAACTTATTTTATTAATCTTGTCAACCTTTATTTTATTTTGTTTTGTTTTGTTTTACCTTATTTGGTTTTATTTTATTTTGTACTTTGTGTTCTTCTCTTAGATTTACAAAACTCCTGTCTATCTGTGTCTTTATTTATATAAATGTACATTTAATCATTTAGCAGATACTTTTATTGAAAGTGACTCACAAATGAGGCCAATAGAAGCAAATTTAAGCCTAAAATGTTAAACTTACTTTTACTTTGTTTTCCTATGTGTTCTTTTCTCATATCTAGAGACATCCTTTTATTACTTTATTTTAAAATATGTTTCATTGCACTTTTTTGTTTTGATTTTGTACTTTGTGTCCTTCTTTTGGATCTAGAGAATGATTTTCTATCTATCTATCTGCATCTTGATATTAAGTAGAGACAGATGTTTTAATGTTTTAAGAGACATTTTAATTTGATTTTAAAATTAATTCTTATAGTTAGATCTTTGCAAACTGTCAAATTAGCTTAATTTAATTAAATTTATTTTATTTGTAATTTCATATTTTATGTATGCTTTGTTTTCTCGGATCTAGAGAATTCTCGTTCATATGTATCAAGTATTATGTTAAGTAGGCACCACACTACACGTTTTTTTTTTTTTTTTTGGAGTTTTGTTAAGTTCATTTTCAAAGTTATAGCTTGGTAAACTGTCAAATTATCTCTTGTTCTCCTTTCCATTCATAGTCATCTGCTTTCAGATATAGTGACAGCTATAAACAGAAGAAACTTTTAGGCTAAATTCTTATGTTCTGCTTTTTTAATACTATTTTATTAATGCAATTGTGTTGGATATAACAGAAAATTACTCTTGAAGGAACTGAAATGAATATTCTTTTGAATTCTTGTACTGAGAATATATCTCATCATTTAATTTAAGAGTCTAATTGTAGTTTTATTACACACTCTTAAAAATAAAGGAGCTTCACGATGCCATAGAAGAACCTTTTTGTCTAAATGGTTTCATAAAGAATCTTTAACATCTGAAGAACCTTTCTGTTTCACAAAAGGTTCTTTGTGGAGAAAGAAGGTTCTTCAGTTTATGAAAAGGTAAGAAAGAGATGGTTCTTTGTGGAACCAAAAATGGTTCTTCTATGGCATCGCTGTGAAGAACCTTTTAAGCACCTTTATTTTTAAGAGTGCAGTGCAGTGGCAAGTATAGTTTTACCATCACTGGTTCATAGTTATGGCTTTTATTCCTGTTTTCTCATTGGCTCATTTACCTTGATGTGATCAGGATTTGACCCAGCAGCTCTCTGGATCATGAAGACCTTGATCACTAAAACCATCATCCTCTCAACTGAGGCATGACAGCAGGAGAATAATAGAGTTTGGAGACTCTCTTCAGTCGTCATCAGGCTAATCTGAGATAGGCCTATTGTATCACATTTAGGCTAATTAGTGCTGTGTTTATTCCAAACCCCTCGATACCAAGAAAGTCGACCTTGAATTATTTCTAGATATTGCACAAAAGAGGCTTGGCTGCCTTGGGCCTCCCTCTCTCATTTTCTTTGGCTTTCTCATGGTTTCACATGCTTCAGATGCATTGTTTTAGCCCTCAAGCACTGGAAAGAATAGACCCTTTCCTACGGCATGAGCCCGGGCTGCTGAATGAAGTACAGTACAAGCAACATGTTGTAGCTAGAAGAGTCTTCATCAGGCTATAGATGGCAGAAAACACATGTCACATGCTTAAGGTGGCAAACATTTTATGGCAAGTGTCACTTTAAAAACGTCTTAGCTACAGTAAATGAAGCGTATGCTGGATAAAACGTGAAAAGAGCATTTACGTAGGAACATGACATACAACAGGTTTTGAAGCAGAGACTCAATAAATAAACATGCTAATCGCATTTAATTATAGAAAAGTTGAGAAGTCTTTCCATGATGCACCTTGACGAACACACTTCTAGGTGCATTGTGTTTTATTTTATTTTATTTTATGGGTCTGTTTTAATGTTACTCTTCACATGAGTCTCACAGATTTTTTAAAATTTAATTTAATTTAATCTAATTATTTTGTTTATTTTTGTATTTAATGTATTATTTCTTATTTTATCTTATTTTAGTTTACTTATTTTATTGTTTTTAGACTTTTTATTTTACTATTTTTATTTTATATTTATTTTTATTTATTATTATATAATTTATTTTACTATTTTATTTTATACTTAATTTATTATTTCTTATTATTATTTTGTTTTACTTATTTTATAATATTTTATTTGATTATTATTTATTTTACTGTTTTATTTTATTATTTATTTCATTTAATTGTATGTGTGTTAGGTGGTTTACAATCTTGTAAACTCCAGTTCAGTTCAGTTACTAAATTTGATTTTACGTAGCAAGCATGAAATAGAATTTTAATTGAAATTTGAATTTAAGGAATAATATTTAAAATGGTATGAAATTCAATAGCAGGTGAAAGTAATTAGGTAACAGCACTAGAAAACATTTAAAAACAAGTTTCTTCATTACCTGTTCATCTTTTACTCCACAGGCCCGGACATATTTAACAGTGTGGAGGGAGAATGAAACATTTAATACTTACACACAGACAAACTGCTGACAGCGTCGGCTCTAGTGTTTCTCTTTGCGGCTGTTATGTGATTCCTGAATTCTTCATTCGTGCTGTAGCGCCATTAATATTGAAGCTCTGATCTATAGTTCACATCTCAGGCCTCCTCCATTAGCGGATCACCCACACTGCTGCGTTGCCCGCTTGTGTCAAGACTAGAGGATGGGCCTAAATTTAGCCCAGCAGATTGGCACATTTGTTTCTATTCTGCTTCGTCCTCTCTTTTTTGTGAATGTGGAGGCAGAGAGCAAGCGTTCAGAGATGGAGCTGAAGTCAAAACAGTTAACGGTCAGATAGTGTTGAGGCCAGTGATACAGGGAAAAGCACTTTCCACAACTCCTGTAACATCTGCCAGAGAGAGATCACCTCAGTAAAACAAATTTGGTTTTAATTGCACATTTGATGAACAAATTATGAGTGGTGTATTGGTGCACATCAACAAAATAGCTCATTCTTTTTGGTGTATGCAAACCCCGATGATAAATAAGATGCTGATTTACTGCTTAAAAACATATCTTCTTATTATCAAATAAACCAAATAAATAACTTAATGTCCCCACATGTTTAAACAGTAGTGTAGCTGTACATAGACAAGCTTAGAAAGAGATTTTACCACAGTGGTTTCATGTCAGCCTTTCTTTAAAGTCTGTATTTAATGTTTATTCTGGTCTGTTTTTTCTGTTGTAATCACCAATTGTTAAATATAGAGCTTCACTTGTCATGTACGTCAACTAGTTATGGCCATTTCTTCAGTCTGATGGGAAGTAATGGTCACTTTGACTATGTTGGTGGTGACCGGTTGAGTTAGTTGCTTGTTAGACTAGCTACCAACAGGGAAGCGACAAAAGAATAGTAAGAAGTCTCTGCTTCTAGTGAGTGAAGCAAACTCACAATTGTTTTTTGGAGACTCAGCAGTTTGGACAGTTGTGTCATAGCAGTGGAGTAGATGACAGCAGTATCTGGCCATGCCGTTACAAGATGCCATCTTCAATCAAGAGCTGAATCACTCTCAGAGAGAAAAAGACAACAACAACATAACATTGACATTTCACACAAGCGGTTATTTACTGCTGACAATTTTATAGTGATTCATGCGTCCCTTGCAATCACAGAGGCAGTAGAGTCATGTGAGATGTATTCTGAGTGTGTGGCACGCCGATCACTTACATGTCAGAGAAACGCCGCTGTGTTTGAGAAAGATCACTCCCCAGAGACTGACCTTATAGACTCCCGGATACTTGCTGTTCTCTGAGAGCTAACCTCAGGACACGGAAAACCATCGATTACCTCCATCAGGGTAAATGAGAGGAGTTCATACCCTCCAAACTGTAAATAGATGAATACACAGGCTGCTGAGTGTCATTGTTGACTGCTTCAACGCGTTTTAATCTGCTTTAATGGGACAGTAAGTTATATGGCTATTCAGGGTTGTTGTGTGTAATGATTCTTGATGGTTTTGCTCACTTCATTGGAACAGAATTCAGAAACTGGCCAAAAAGATTTGGATTTGTTGTCGGATCCTGAGTTTCAGACGTATGTGAGTTGGTGAAATCTCAAGTCTGTTTGTGTCTTCTGTGCTTACTAGCTACCTGATGATGATGATACTTGAAACTCTTTATATACTCATTGGAAAGGTGGTGCTTGTCAGAACTAATGGGATGTAGTCTGCATTAAATGATAGAGAATGTAAAAATAATTGATCATTATTTATAGACCTTTTTCCTGAATAACCGATGAGCGCCGTCATGATGGATTCTAACTTCAGTTTGGGTGCTCTCGTGTTCCGGTCTCCATAGAAATCCATTAAAACAGGGTAAAAAAAAAGATAGACTGAATTGAAACTTTTTCAATATAACTACATATAAAAATGTGCAGAGGGTTGCAGTGCTGTTGTTGGCTGCCACAGTAACGGCAGTAAGCTGAGGAATTCCTTTAAAGTACTTGTTTTGCGTATCAGAAAATCTGTCTTGTCAGGCACTGTATGGCTTGCAGCGCTTAAATTAAAATACTTCGTGTGAAATAATAATATATTTTAAAATAATGTTTGCTCTTATCATTCTGTGTACAAAATCCCATGAACTTCACCCCAATCGGAAGCTGTATGCATGCACTCATCTGTTTTCAATGCAGCTTAACCTCGTGTCGCTTCATGTCATCTTCCCACTCATTGAACTATGACTGGTCCTTTACTGCAAAAAGACGGTCATTGCAACACTGTAAAGTGATGAAACAATGGCGCCACATGATTTTTTAAAATGACTTTCATAGGTTTCACATTATATTATCGACTCTGAAAATATGTAAATGTGACTAGAAACCGGAAATGTAAAGCACCATTCTAATCGGGGGAGACTTCCGCGTTCAGAAAAAGGTCTATATTGATTTACTGTAGTGCAGAGTCCTGTAGCTAATGCGGTACAAAAATAGAATCCATAAAAGAATAATATGAATGAAACATGAATGGTACATGTGATTGTCTGTCTGTCTGTCTGTCTGTCCGTCGGTCGGTCGGTCGGTCGGTCGGTCTGTCTGTCTGTCGGTCTGTCAGTTGGTCAGTCTATCGTTCTGTCTGTCGTTCTATCGTTCTGTCATTCTGTTGTTTTATCCTATCATTCTATTTATTTAGCATTCTATCTGTCTACCATTCTGTTATTCTGTTGCTAAGTCTGTCTTTATCTGTCTCTGTCTGTCCATCCATCCATTCATCCATTGTTCTATTTATTGGTCTGTCTATATTTGACCAAAAAATTATTAATTAGTGGGTTTTACTAGGAGTTTTTATATCTATTTTAAATTTAAATTAATATAATGTAATAGTATGTAAGTACGGTAAAAATATGTTTATATAATAATAATAATAATAATAATAATAATAATAAAAATTAGTGCTGTCAAATGATTAATTGCGATTAATCACATCCAAAATAAAAGTTTTGTTTACATAATATATGTGTGTGTACTGTGTATATTTATTATGTATATATATAAATACACACACATGCATGTATATATTTAAGAAAAATGTTATATTTGTATATTACATATATTTATATAAATATAAATATATACATGTAAATATTTTCAAAATATATAATGTATGTGTGTGCATTTATATATACACATAATAAATATACAGTACACACACATATATTACATAAACAAAACTTTTATTTTGGATGCGATTAATCAAGATTAATCGTTTGACAGCACTAATAATAATAATAATAATAATAATAATAATTTATTTATTTAGTTAGTTTTTTTTTTTTTTTTTTACCTACCTACCCATTAGTGTTGTTTTTGGCGGCCTGTTTTAATTTTAGTTTTAGTCTAGTCTTTTTAATTTTAGTTTTAGTCTAGTCTTTGTGTGAAGCTGTCATTTTAGTTTTTATTAGTTTTAGTCACGTTCATACTCTTTTTAGTCTAGTCAAGTTTTAGTCAACTAAAAGTCTGAGCATTTTAGTCTTATTTTAGTTAGAATTATCCATGACTAGATTTCAATAGAAAAATGTGATTGACTATAATGTATTAGACTGTTTTAGTGCCTAAAACACAACTGAATACAATTAATTTCTACTAAATTGTAATTTAGATATTTGTGAATTAGATCAAGTAATGCTGAGTGAATATGACAACTTGAGTCTATTCCCCACCTCCAGGTATTTTAATAAAGGAGATCACTATTGCATTATTGCTCATTCAGCTTGGTTCTGGTTCTCAAAACCACCAAAAGCTTGTTCTCCATCATTGCATACTCATTGATGAGACATGCAGATAGTGATAAGAATTGGTTAATAAAAAAATAAATAAAAAAGCACATTGTTTGAAATTGTTTCATTTTCGTTTATAATTGCACAATATTTTAATACATGAATTTGAGAGATGTTCTTTAATGTGATGCTATACATATATGAATGCACTAATCGCCTTTTTGGTAATTCCATGACTTAACTGACGACAGAACTACATTGTATGCTCAGTTTCTTGCACGCATTATTTATGATGAATCGATATCGAGCGTGCGCCCTATATTCGCGCAAAGTTTAAGAGTGTGCGCTGTGAGCACGGTAAAACAGCCGTCAGGACAGGAAAGTTTGTTTTACTGACATATAGCCTAACAACATCTCATCAGGCCGCAGTTGACTGTTGTTCTACTGAAGCTCATTTGGCACATTTTCCTTTCCGCGGTCATTTGAGTTGCGCCTGGTGCTGAGGCAAAGTTGAAGTGCGCGTCTGAAAAGTCTCCTGTTTGATGTGGTTATAAAGAGATACGGCAGTTCCGCGTATTAATAAATGCATTTCTTGTCAAGAAAAAAAGGGACAAATACTACAGTTTTGAGTGGGGTGGACAAAGGGGTGACCAAGCTTAGGTCGATTAATAATGTTGAACTCCAGGGACGCTGGAAGCCTGAACCGTTCCTTGATAATATTTCATGATAATATCAGTCTGATAATATTAGTGTGGATGGCTATTACACACAAATTGTTTGTTGTCGTCTTCTGAAGTGAGACACAGGAAACAGAAATACTGCAAAATAATATATAATAACGAGACGAAATAACATTATAACATTTAGTTTCATCTCGTTTTGGTCAAAGAAAATGAAGAGACATTTTAGCATAGTTTTTATTTTGTAAACCACATTTAGTCTCGTTTTTATTCGTCAACAATATTGCATTATACATTTAATTATAGTCATCGTCACATGACCAGCATTTACGTTGCGTCTCGTTTTCGTCACGCGATAAAGGTTCGTTGATGACGATATTTAGTCTGAATTTTCGTTGACGAAAGCAACACTACTGCCCATCCAACCCAGTATTGACAGACAGTGCTCACTATGACCATTTTCAGTGTATGAAAAATAACAGCTTTGGTATTTTATTAGTTTGAAGCAGCATGAGGGTGGGTAGATGATTATAGAAATGTTATATGGAGAGGTTGCTCAATTTACTGACAAATTTGGTCAAACTTTTAATTTTCTCTCATTAGAATTATCATACAACCTTACTTTCAGAGAAATAACTGTAAATGAGAGTTTGCATTTAAAATCCACTTGGCTCGAAAATGGCTTCTGATGTATGTTCATAATGAAATGCGTTACTAGTGAATACTATGCAGTATATATAGTACTGTATACTAGAGCTGAAATCATGCTCAGTGTATAAATGGTCTTGGTCTTGTCATGTCCACCTTACTGAGCACAGACTGAAATGTTGAACTCTAGGGACGCTGGAAGCCTGAACAGTTCCTTGATAATATTTCATGATAATATCAGTCTGATAATATTAGTGTGGATGGCTATTCTGAGCGCCTTGCAGTATGGCAGCTCTACTCTAGAGTGGATTAGCGGTCACCCGCTATGCATTGTGGGAGTTTTGAACCCTGCGTGCAGCTTTTCTCTGCTCCCTGTGACTGAGGGATTTACCTTCTGAACTGTGAGGCTTGTCTTGTACTATGTCATGTAATATTATGGTAACCAAATTAAACACTAAACTTACTGTTGGGTTCAGTTCACAAAGCTGGCACTGACCAATCTGCGCTTGAGGAAAATGATGGATACCAGGCAACACATTTGTTATTCTAATCTGTTTCCGAGAGCGTTTAATAGCATACTGCTCTTAATCATATCTAAAGTGCTTTCAAGTGCTGTAATGCCGCACCATTGGCCATCAAGCGCAGGTAAAAACAGCCCAGCAGGTGTGCAGCACCTGTCAACAGTAATGAGTGCTAGTTCTTTATGCAGCAGGATTTCGGGTTTTGATCCTCCTGTAATTATAGCGAAGCGCTCTGTACTTTTGAATTTGCTGTAGATTCTGCAATGTATTTGATGCTCGTTGTACGAGCTTAAAACTGTTCGCACTTCAAACACTGCGCTTAACGATTCATGTTGGCTCAGGATTGCAAGGTTACATGCGCTGATGAAGGAAACGGCATGTGAACGTCCAACCTAGCAAGAGTAAGCAGAGCGCTTCGTTCAGAAGTGATCATGGATATGAAGCATTCCCTGTGAACGCTTCACCCTCCACAGTGAGAGATGAATATGAAATGCAATTCATATTCCCAACTCATTCTGCTTTTGTAATGTGACACATTTCCTAGTGAAAATATGTGGGACGTGACTTTGTTATATTTCATTCGGCAGGAATTGAGTGAATCGTGGAAAATCAGTGTTATATGCTAAAAAGTAGTCCAACCTAGTCAGGTGATTTGGAGTGGAATGGGAAATAAGGACTTTTTTCATAGCAAGTATAAGTACATTTTGATCAAAGACAAACGTTATTTTTAATAACATGCACTGAAGGGTGTTAATTTAATTTAAATTTAATTTAGTTTAATTATGTTATGTTTTTTTCTGTTATTTTTATGTAAATTTATGCATTCACTGAATGCTAGGAAATTTAAATAATTAATATTGGTACGGATAGTAGTATTACAGATGATAATACATTTTGATGAAATATTACATTGTTTGAATAACATGCACGAATGAAGGGCAAACATCTATATGTATATGTGTACATACAGTATATACAGTATATAGTAGAATTAAAGATTTTGATCAAAGATTACAAAGGCAAATATTTATTTTAACAAGTACTTATCAAGGGTGTACATTTTATTTTATTTTACGTTATTTATTTTATTTTATTTTTCACTGAATTCACCTGGAACATTATTATTTGTACAGATAGTAGAATCACTTTTTTTTTTTTTAACAAACTTTTTTAATTAAACACTTCCATCGTTTAGTAAATTATTCTGGACATCCTCACTAACTAGTTGTGTAGTTAAAGATACCCAACCTGGAACAGTGTTTTGTTGTAATATACGGTCCTATAACTATAAAACCTGGGTCAACCAGGTTCACGTGCTGCTAAATCAAGTGTGTGTGTGTATGTGTGCAGCTCTTACCATGTTTCTCCTGGTCATACATCTTCACTCACTTTAAAGTCTCTCAGCCTCTGAAGCGTTTGAAGCCCTGCAGGCTTTTTCTGCTTCAGCTTGACGTTTTTGAATGTTTAGCTGACCTCAGATCTGGACAAGGATTTCATAACTGATAATAATCATGAAGATGTAGTTACACTGCTAAATACCAATTCAGTATGAGGGGGGAATCATCAATCCTCTTTGAAAAGTCATATAACATTATATATAACATTAAAAATACCACAAATCATGATAACAGTGTCAGTGTCACAGTGTTTTTTTTTCGGAAATGGGTTTATAGATCTTTGTGTTACTCTTTTTTTTTTTCATGTATTATGTTTGAATTTGTATAAAATAAAATATATAATCATTTTATTCATTTTAATTAATCATGTCTTATGTGCGAGATTGGAGGGTGTTTACATAAAACTAAAGGAATGTAGAAGCAGGAGAACCGAACGAACTACATTTCCATATTTTATATGAAATTAAGGAAGTGTAATGATAAAGGCTAGGAGAAGGATATGTTTTCCAGATGTCTGAAATAGCCTAAGGCCGTTTTTAGTCTGTGGCTCTGCTGGCTGAGCTGATATCGAGCTTTGAACGTGTTCAATAAAGGCTGTGATCTGCTTCACCCCATGCAGTCAAACGTTTCAGAGCTTTAGTCGAGAATGGGTAGTCATAGGATTACCAAGATCTTTACTAACCGAACACAGTTTGGTTGTGAACCTGACTAATGCTCTGGAGGGGTGGGTGGTAGACTGGTTAAAGCTCAGAGCTGCTCCTGAGAAGGTTAAGTGTCTACAAGGAGCGGGACATGAGTCATATTTCTCAAGACCAGATACAGTCTGTCATATATAGATAAAAATAGGCTAGAACATCGAGACCTCTGAGAGGGGACAAGCCAAAAACACAATTTTGGTGGCCATAAGGAAAGTATGACAGATTGCACATAACTTTTAAGCAGCACAAGATGTTTTTGCATAATAAAGAAAATAATAAGAAATGTGTCTTGCGCTCAAATTAGCATATTAGAATGATTTCTGAAGGATCATGCGACACTAAAAAGATCACAGCCATAAATTTAAACATTGAAAAAATATAAACAAACAAACCCTTATTTTAAATTGTAATATTATTTTACAATATTACTATTTTACTTTATCTAATAAAATAAATGCAAATAAAATGGTAAGCATAAAAAAAAAAGACTTAAAAAAAAAAAAGTAGTTTGTGTACTAGTTATTTTGAGATACCATTATAGTTTTTATTAATATTTTAAGTTTTTAAATATTTTCTGTTTTTGTTTTAAGTTTATGTTTTAGTAACTTTGTTGTGTTTTTGTTAGTTTTATTAGTTTTTCTTTTTCTTTTTTTAAAAAAATGTCTCCCACGTATTTAAAAGTGAGTAAGTGCTGCCTGGCGTATATGAATCAATATGACAGTCTGGTTTAGAGTTTAGTTTGAATTTGTCTTGAATATTGACATTTAGGTATGATGTTCTTCATATGATATTGTGAGTGTCTCCAGTGCTGTAGAAATAACCATCCTCACACACTCAGTCACTGTGACTCCAGGGAGTAAAAATACAGCAGAATAAAAGTGTCTCTGGGTGAGCCACTGATAACATCTGTCTGAATGTCCGCATGCTCTTTTTTTTATCTGAGATGTGTTTTTATCACTGGGTCCTATAGGCTTTTTCCATTCACTGTGAAGGTTATTTTTATACAATAGACCACCAAGTCAAGACCAGCTTGACCTTTTATCTGGCTTTTGTTAACTAAGAAGGGGGAAAAATAAAGAAATTCAGGGTGAATGAATTGGCATATAGACCACCAGCAGGGTGTAGTCTGGCCCGCACACTCCATCAATCACCTCCGCCTCCATCACTTGTTTGTTATTTCAATATCCGTGTCCGAATACCTGAAAACTGAAAGGTTGAGGCTTGTCAGAGCTGTCCGGAGCTCTGTTTCAATCGTTCCTTGTGCAGACACGCTGGATTGACTTGCTAGGAGTCTAGACTGCTTCGCCCCCTTGTCCTCTGCACCATGGTCAGTCTATTTCAGGGGATCTATATGAAGTTCAGCAGCAGGGGCGCCATGAAGAGTTTTAAGGGGGGTATGCAAGACTGATATTTGGGCCCCCTTCTTCCAGATGAATTTGTTTTTCTTTTAACGCTTAATAAGAAATTGAAAGAAACAGAATAAGTATAAGAAATTTAAATAAGTTATCTGTTAATATTTATATTATTTCAAGTAACATTGAAATATTTTATTTCAAGTAGCCTAACTTTGTTTTAAAAAACCCCGAAAAAACCCGAAAAAAACTTAGTTCTGTTTTTGACCCGTTTTCTTGTATTATAATAAATACGCTTGAATAACACCAAAATGATATACCAAATTAAAGATGTTTTGGGTTTTTAGATTTGTAGGTGTTCAAGTACAGAAATTAAATAATCGAATGTAAAATAACTTTGCATATTCTTCACTGTATAAATGGAATAGGCTATAGATTAATCATAAGTTATTCAGTCAAGAGCAGTGAGTTCGTTTCGATAGGACAGTGGTGTCACGGTTCGGTAGCCCATGATTTCGATACAGCAAAAAGAACGAAATTCCAGAGAAATTTCCTTGTTTTTACCATTTTTTTAATTTATTAAAACTAACATCATAAATTATAATTTTTTAAATTATTACTTTGAACAATGCAGTGTGCCGAACAACAGTCGCATCTCAGATCAGCTGCAGTAGTCGGATTTCATTTATCACGTGAGGAG
The DNA here is from genome assembly GCF_012432095.1 of Onychostoma macrolepis. Classification (NCBI taxonomy): domain Eukaryota; kingdom Metazoa; phylum Chordata; class Actinopteri; order Cypriniformes; family Cyprinidae; genus Onychostoma; species Onychostoma macrolepis. The sequence continues at coordinate 27,187,197 of NC_081167.1, read as the reverse complement.
AGTGAGTCGAGCTGACGAGTGAGATGAGAAAGACAAGGAAGTTGGCGAAAGATTTAGTTTCAAAACGAAATACAAAAGCGCCTGCTTAAAAATATTTTAGACTTGCACCAAATAAAATTGTTAATAATGTTTTCTGATTTTCAGTGTTTTATATTTAAACTTTGTGTAAGTTATTTTATATTCGGCCTGATAGCATGGTGTTTGTATTTGCTTTGTTAATATATTAAACATTCTATGTTAAACATTCTGTGTAAACATTCTATGTTTAATATAGCCTAAGTGAGTTTGTCGTAGCCTACTGTTTTGTTGTTGTCAATTCATTCAATTGACGCCGAATTGACGCCAATCAAAAGGGAGGAAAATGGGAAAACTCTAACAAACTTTTTGGGGGTGGAAGGGCCAGACATCACGTTGCCTGTTACTGTTTGGGCTGCCTTGTTGAGGATTTTAAATTGTCGGATAATAAATTGTTTTTGAGGCGGCCAAGACGAGTATTTTGACATACTTTTGTATTCCACACTGTCAGGAGTCACTTCAAAGATTTTACATATCAGTAGTTCTTTGGTCACTGGCTAAACATGACAGAAAGTTGCAGAAGGGAGTCAAGGAGAGGCAGTGGTGTTGTTTTACGGTGTATTACAGTGACAGCTCTACAAGCTAAACATGAGGGGTCGTACTGTATTTAAAAACTTTGCTCTGTTTCTCCTCATCTGCTCATCTCCTCATCCTCCTTATAGCCTGCTCGCGAATTTGCTGGCTTTCGTGGCACATCAGCTTATAGATGAAAGAGTAAACGCATAAAATTTCGGGTAAACTATTAAAATTCAGTGGCCTCCATGTTTACATCCTTATGTCAGCACGCTTCATGCTGTCTTGTTGTTCTTCTGCGCATGTGGGTCAGTTCAAGAATGTCATTCATTCACAATGAAATTTGGTCACATTTAATTAAAAATATTATGAACAGCCAAACAAAAAAATTGGCAAATTGGCAAGGTGTATCGGTCCTTTAAAGTGCTAGAAGACGCGCTCAAATAATAAAAAATAAATAAATAACCAAAGTTGTAATTTGAGGTACCCTAGCGGCCTGGGCCCATACAGTATGCCTGGCATTCTCTGCATCCCCCCTAACGGCACCCCTGTTCAGCAGTATTGCATACTGAGACTTCTTTTACTTGAGACTCTATGATTGTATTGTTGAATAAAGCTTTGTTCATTTTTGCCGTATCCTTTTTTTAAGATTGTTGGGTTGTCAGATGAGATGGACAAATCAGACATGTTGTATCAAGCTTGATTTATTTGCTAAATTTCAACTGATAATTTTTGATAGAGGTTTCTTTCTTTAGTTGTGTTTGGGAATCCACAACTTGTTTTAAGGCTGTTTTTTCACACTCTGCTGCTGCAGCCCCAATAAAAATAAACATACTAAAATATAAATGAAATGCATTTATTTTAATGCGAAGTATACTACAAATACATTTACATACACTGCTCAAAGAAATTAAAGGAACACTTTTTAATCAGAGTATAGCATCAAGTCAAACTCCTGGGATATTGATCTGGTCAGTTAAGTAGCAGAGGGGGTTGTTAATCAGTTTCAGCTGCTTTGGTGTTAATGAAATTAACGACAGGTGCACTAGATTGGCAACAATGAGACGACCACCAAAACAGGAATGGTTTTACAGGTGGAGGCCACTGACATTTTTTTTCCCTACTCATCTTTTCTGACTGTTTTTCACTAGTTTTGCATTTGGCTTGGGTCAGTGTTACTACTGGTAGCATGAGGCGATACCTGGACCCTACAGAGGTTGCACAGGCAGTCCAACTGCTCCAAGATGGCACATCAATACGTGCCATTGCCAGAAGATTTGCTGTGTCTCCCAGCACAGTCTCAAGAGCATGGAGGAGATTCCAGGAGACAGGCAGTTACTCTAGGAAAGCTGGACAGGGCCGTAGAAGGTCCTTAACCCATCAGCAGAACCGGTATCTGCTCCTTTGTGCAAGGAGGAACAGGATGAGCACTGCCAGAGCCCTATAAAATGACCTCCAGCAGGCCACTGGTGTGAATGTCTCTGACCAAACAATCAGAAACAGACTTCATAAGGATGGCCTGAGGCCCCGACGTCCTCTAGTGGGCCCTTTGCTTACTGCCCAGCACTTTGGAGCTCGATTGGCATTTGCCAATGAACAGGTCCACCGCTGGCACCCTGTGCTTTTCACAGATGCGAGCAGGTTCACCCTGAGCACATGTGACAGATGTGAAAGGATCTGGAAAAGCTGTGGAGAACATTATGCTGCCTGACACATAATTTCTAGCGATTATCGTCAATTTGATTTCACAGATACTATTTAAACTAAACTGAGCTAAACAAAGACATCTCTGAATTCAATAATGAAATGCCATTAACTGATAATTGAGTGTTTAATCTTATCATTATACGTTACTGACACTCTAATCTGTATTGTTAAAAGCGCTGTATAAATAAAGGTGACTTGACTTGACTTGTAACATCGTTCAGCCTGATCGGTTTGGTGGTGAGTCACTGATGGTTTGGGGAGGGACACACAGACCTCTACAGACTAGACAATGGCACCTTGACTGCCATTAGGTATCATGATGAAATCCTTGGACCCATTGTCAGACCCTACGATGGTGCAGTGGGTCCTGGGTTCATCCTGGTGCACGACAATGCCTGGCCTCATGTGGCGAGAGTATGCAGGCAGTTCCTGGAGGAAGAAGGAATTGATACCATTGAATGGCCCCCACGCTCGCCTGATCTAAATCCAATAGAACACCTCTGGGACATTATGTTTCGGTCCATCCAAAGCCACCAGTCTGCACCTCAGACTGTCCAGGAGCTCAGTGATGCCCTGGTCCAGATCTGGGAGGAAATGCCCCAGGACACCATCCAATCGTCTCATTAGGAGCATGCCACGAAGTTGTCAGGCATGCATACAAGCACTTGGGGGCCATACAAACTACTGAGTACCATTTTGAGTTGCTGCAATGAAATTTCAGCAAAATGGAATAGCCTGCTGCATAATTTTTTTCACTTTGATTTTCAGGGTGTCTTTGAATTCAGCCCACTGTAGGTTGATCATTTTCATTTCCATCAAATGATGTGGCATCCTTTTGTTTCTAACAAATTACCCAGTCCACATCAGTATTGATGTCCAGCATGATATTTTTCCCAAGTGCAATCTGATGTTTTCAAAGTGTTCCTTTAATTTTTTTGAGCAGTGTATTTATGTGCTTAAAAAATACTTTTAGTATACTAAACAGGTATACTTAAATTCTTCTAAATTGAAACAACTAATTATGCAATTAAAGCACTTTATTTGTGCTGAAGCCCAACTGATGATATACTAAAGTATATTTGACTGTGCTAAAGAAAAACTATTGCAAGTAAACAGTACTTTAGGTACACTTTAAATTTCTTGCATTTAAAGACAGATATTATTTAAAGATCATACAATCCTCACCAATAGTGACATTAAAACACATTTTAGGCTTAATATTAAGAAATGTCAATTGTGCACAAGTAGTACTCCGAATAAAGTTTAATTATCATTTTTATATCAGTAAATCTCAAGCGATATTTCAGTAAATATATAAATAGATTTGAATATATATATATTACTTTTTAGTAGGGATTTTACATCTTAAATGTGCTTTTGAGCTCCAGTCTGTGATGTGTTTGTGTCATCAGCGTGAATAATAACTATTTATCACTTGTGCTAGTTGATGACTGTATACTAGTTATTCAAGTATTATTGATAAAACTGTCTTAGTTCTTAATATTATTTAGCATGAACAAACTATGAGTAATATAGTTTTTTCAGCACATATTTTACTTAGAAAATTTTACAGTACTTAATTAAAAATACATTAGCTAGTTGTTCATTCATATTAGTTTGAAGTACATTCATTTTAACAGATGCAACTTTAGAGTTTAAAAATTTTTTCAATAAATATTAAGATTAGTAAATTCTGTAAAAATTGACTAATGTTAACAAATGGAACCTTACTGTATTATCAAATGAAAATTATACGGTTTTTGCGTAGTCTGCCACAGATGCATTAAGTATAATAAGATTCAATTCATAAATGTTAATACATTAATTTTCATAAGCTAACAATGAATAATAACCTAGGTTAATGTTGATATGTTAATGAACTGTTACTATTGCTATTTCATGTTACAACATTAACTTTGTATTGATGTAAAGAACCTTATTGCAAAATGTTACCAATGCATTGAAGGAAGTATTAAATCAAAAAGTACACAGATTACACGCTTTGCAAATATAGTTAAAATGTGGTAAAACAAATCAACAAAATTAATGATTATAAGTAAAATAATCAGATTGTGTTAAACTGCACCAATCATAGACATTTTTAAAGGGGAAGTGTGTAATTTCTCTGCCTATGCAAATATACACCAAAATGTCAAGGGTCAAGAGCCCAACAAAAGGAAACACTGGTCTCTTTGATGGTGATTTCAAACAAAACAACAAAGCATCTAAACCTCTGTTAATTCTCAATAAGAGCTTCTCTAGAAACCCTCCAGAAATAAAGTCAATCTGATGCTGTTTGTGGAGTTGTCTTAAAGGATTTAATGTCTTTTTTTATTTTAGTTGATTTCATCTTCGGCTGTGGCTGAAGTCAGTTGTAGTTCTTGTGTTTGTCTTTCCTTCGGTGATTCTTCTTGATAACAGCAGCTGTTCATCATTAATGATCAATCATCACATAATTATCTTCTTAACTCAAGACTGCTTCAATTCTACTTAAACACTCTGTAGTGTGGAAACACATGAACACTGAGCAGTGTGGGGATTTTGCTGTGAATTATTACATAAATCTTACCTGTTTCATTCACATACGACTGATGCATATGAATCACATTAAGTTTATTGATTTGTTTATGTTAAAACTATGTAATCTAAATGGATGGAAAATTGTTATGCAATTGAATTACATAAAATGTAAATTAAGACCAAATCATTTTTTTGAGTGCACTTTACCTTTAAGAATGTTCTTTTGCTTTGTTTTATGCCTTCCCAAAGAGTTTTCAAGGTGATATACGTGAGAAAAACAAGGAAAGTTGAGTGTTCTGAAGATGCCTTCAGATATAATGGATATGAAATGTCTCATTCTCAAGGATTTGCCACTAAATAACTGTGCACAGAGATAGAAAGCCAAGGAAAAACCACACAAAAAGAGTGAAAGCAGCCAAGAACAGAAGCATGTTCCCTGCCTGACACCTCCTCTACCTTTGGAGCAGAGCCAGTAATTGTAAAAGAAAAGCTGCCTCCAGGAAAACTAGTAAATAAAGTGGAAGGTGCGGAAAAGAAGATATAAAGCGCTCTTAAAATGAAAGAGGGGCTTTATATCAAGATAATCCACAAATGCTTACATTGCATGTCCTGCCCGAGTGTGTGTGTGTATGTGTGTGTGCAATGAAATGGCTATTTTATGAAAGGTTAAACAAACAGTTGAGCGTTTCTCCTCTCTGCTCTGTGCCGCGGCCCTGCACTCCAGGAGGCCAGGGAGCACGGGGCCCTCGTGCTGGGCACGCGCTGCTCTTCCGGGCCCCCCGGGGCCCTATTGATCTCTAGAAGTTAAGATCCCGCCTCCCACGCACTCATGGATATTTGCGTCTCAGTCTGTACTTGAGAGACGTATTGGAGTCATGAGATTTCTAAAGCAGCTTGTTTGAATGTTCAGTCTCATAGACAGTCAGTTCCTGCAGGGCTTCATGCTGTGACCGTTCAGCACACTAAACACTCGCACTGTTAAAGTCAACTTCAAATTCAGATTGACGCTTTTTACTTTCCTAATGCCTGTTCCTGGCACCGTTCTTTTACTATCATTGAGATACTATAATAGTTTTTATTAATATTTTTAATATTACCGTATTGACCCGAATATAAGACAATGTTTTTTTTCTTGGAACTACATCTGAAAAAACGCGGTCGTCTTATATTCAGGGTCTAGACTTTGACATGTCAGTAATACACCCACAACAATAGGTGGTGCCAAAAACGCATAAAACGAGTGTGCCATGAAATATGTAATGTAATGTGTGTTGTAAAGATCGCGAATGAAAACAAAAGAAAAAGAAAAGCTTACAGCCGCACGAGTCGTGACTGTCATGTTAGCCTGATGTGATGTGACCAAACTTCCTCTGTAAGTGATTTTAAAACATAAGACTGTACCCAGATTTGAAGACTTCAATAAGATTTCACTTCTGCTGATAATAACATTTTGGTAGGCTACTATGAGATGTATAGCCTAAATGTTATATTATTCATCTGGAAAATGGGGGGTCGTCTTATAATCAGGGTCGTCTTATATTCGGGAAAATACGGTAATTGGAATTATTAAAACATATTAATTACACTTAATTTTGAAAATAAAGTTATTTAAAAATATATATTAATAATTATAAATATATACTAATTAATATAAATATATATATATTTTTCTGAATAAATAAATGATTTTTAAAGTTTCAGTAATTTCTTCTTTTTTTTTTTGCAACTTTTATTTCAGTTTTAGTTATTTTAATACATTAGTGAAATTAAAATGACAAATTAAAAACTAGCTCAAAAAAAAAAAATGTATTTTAACATTTTATTGTATTATTTCAGTTGGCATTTTATTTTAAGTAACATTTTTGTAGTGGTTTTAGTTTTAGTTAACTATAATAACACTGGTCCCCAGTTGTGTAAAATTCTGATTTGACTCACTTTTAATACATTTCTGACCTGACCATTTCTTTTACTTAATTTACTCATGAATTTGACATGAGGTAGAATATATTGAATTGCATTTGAAAGAAAAATGGTACTGCATTCTGGAAAATTAAGTGTTCTTCCACCTTAATCCACAAAGTTATTTTCATAAATATGTAAATTATTATAAATGATAAAACTCAACATTCAAAGTTTATCTTAGTTTATATTAACAACCTTTGTTTTATTTACATTTCTAATGTATTACTTTTATGTGAATTCTTTATATTTGAAATATCCATATTCAAATTGCAATTCCACGTCTGGTTTGTAACCGTTATTCAAATTTAGGAAATTAATTGAATGGAATTTAAAAATGTTTGTAATTGTAATCTTTTGTCAAAATGTAACAGTAAAATAAAATTTTCTCTAGTTCAGAACTAAGTTTAAGTTTCAGTTGACATCACAATTATCACATTTGTCTCATTGAAGATCCTATTGTACTCTGAAATGAATGTCACATTATGAAAGTATTATGGGTTGCAAACAGCATTTATGTTGGCATTGTATCGACATTTTGTTGTTCTTGACCCTTGGCTTAGTGTGCACATTATACTTAATGAGTACCATGAGTTCTGACTGTGTCTTCAATAGACAATCATCTTACAGGATCTGAATGACTCGCTTGAAGCCTAAACGATATCAAGTGTTGTTTTTCAGTGTGTGTAAACTAGAGGTCGACTGATAGTGGATTTTACCGATACCGATAGCTAGGTTGGACCACACTGGCCGACACCGATTAATCAACCGATAGTTTTCAAAATGGATACTGAAAGAGAGATAGTGCTTTACTATTTAAAAAAAAAAAGCAGCAACAGTACTGAACCATACTTTGTAAATGACTAAAAATATTAATATTATTTACTATATTGATCATTAAAGTTATTTCATAGTTTGCTAATGTTAAAAGAAGAAACTTTAAAATTTAAAAATGTAGCCTATTAGTAGCTAATAGTGAATGTTGAAATGAACACTCTAACAAGGAACAATACTTCCACAGTTTTCATTAATACTACAAATGGACTCTTATTGTTAAGTGTTACCATTTAATTTCAACAGTCATGCTTAAAGATGGCCATCTTTAAATACCTACACAAGGCCATAGCATTAAAATTACATGCATATGGATATTGTATGTGTATTCACACACTTTATTTGCTTCTATTTTTTAACACTTGATAATTATTTAATCCAAAAAAAAAAAAAAAGTTAGTCGCACACCGGGCAAAAGCGCAGCGCTGCGTCTAGGAGAACTCAGAGGTATCACACACACACACACACACACACACCAGACGCTTTGCGTTCAAATCAAGTGGCGGTCTAAAACAATTTATTTAATCACCAAACGGACATAAGTTTGCTTCAAGAATGAACAATGTGGCATAAATGAGTTTGAAGTTCGGTGTTTAAAAAAAAACCAGAGCAAGCGGAAAGAGAAATCGCGATCTGTATTACAGCTGTCTATATGAAGCATACAGACTTTATTAAAGCCACAGAAAGACAAACGTTTTGCTGAAAAATGCACAATACATAATTTATAGCCTAGGGTGAAGTCATTATGTACATTCACAACGATTTGGGACAAATATAATGTAATTTAATAGAAAACTATGTGAATGGCGCTCTGTTCCGCAGCAGGCTTTTCTTTCGGCTGTATTTAAATGCGCGTCTGGAGTTTCCTGCTCTGTGCTGCGCGCAGTGTCACGTGTCAAAATAAACAACACGTGCTGTCAGTGATTTCCGCCTCTAGAGGCCGCCCTCGTACTGTATAATGCCAGCGGACCCTTCTCAGCCACTCCAGCAACGGTTGAAAACTATCGGCATGGATTTTTGGCGATAACCGATAGTTGGGGCAATCAACTATCGGTGCCGATTAATCGGCAAAACCAATGAATCGGTCGACCTCTAGTGTAAACCACTGACACCCTAAACTCAGTTGAAGGTAATTCATTCTGCTGGGATATACAGCATAGTATCATGAATGCTTGAAAATAGCCTGAAAGGCCACTGACTTTTGTAATATTAAAAATAAAGCTTTCTGCTTTCACACATTAATGTGCCATTCATAGGTTGACTTTCCTAAATAACGCGAATGCTGTGTTTTTGTGGCAGGGTTTCTCTTCCTCCTTCAACCAGTTTCGAATCGATTTGCACAAACTGTCTTTGTAATAGAAAATTGTCCCTCCTAAATCCAACAAATACGTTTCTATTGTTTTCCAGCTCACAATAATGAGTGCTGATGTGGTTTTTACAATTACCAGTATTACACAGTCTAAAGGAAGGCTGATTCGGTATATAACAAAATTAGCCACAGGTCACAGGATGTTCCTTTAATGACTTGGTGGTGTTTTAAATGTAAAGGATTCCTTGTCAACAACACCTAATCAATATCAGTCAATAACCAGTAAGATTAGAGAGCTCATTTTGAATGATCAGAGGTGTTGAATTGCCTTGGGTTAGTCTGGTCTTTCGCTCATTATCTGATTTGAATTGCTAACTAGGTTACTCTCCCCATTTAAGTCCTTTTCCAGATCATTGTAAAGAGTTTATGGTACACATGACGTTTCTACAGTCATATAACAGTTAGGAACGAGGGAGATGCAGGGCTCAAGATTGAAAGAGTGACTGTGTAACTGTAGAGAGGAGGAAATAAAAGTGTTGAGTGTGTCCAAACAGCACCGTGCTGAGATAAACAGGTGGGCACAGGCGGGCAGACGGGCATTAGCGGCCACATGCATGCATAGGGTCCAAAATTAACACTCACAAATTGCCAGGTGCCAAATGTGTGGAAATCGTCTTTGGCAAATAAAATTTTACTGTTTACTGTAAATGCAACTTGGTAGAAGTTGAATGGTAAGAATTATGCAAAAGAAAACATTTTTAGACTTTTCTTAGGATTTTTAACCATACACAGTAAATTATATGTACACCAAGCGGTGTTGATTTAACACCGGGAAATTTCCTGTGTAGTTTTCAAAAAAAAAAAAAAAAAAAAAGTGTAGGATTTACTTGGAAACAAATCAGAAATTGCTAATAATTTGAAGAATAATATATATATATATATATTTTTAATGTACCCCAGTCACTTTTTATGTACCCCAATAATTTGTGTAGATGTTTCTAGTTTTCTTTTCAGGACCCTATTAAGCCACCAATAGATTAGACTGAGGAACAACAGGGGCCTGATTTACTAACAAATTGCACTAGCACAAACTGTCTTTTGGCGTTAAAATAGTACATTCAGGATTTACTAAAGACGCACAGTGAAGAATTTGTGCTGAAAAGGCTTTTTTACAATTCTCACTATTAACTAGTTGCTTATTAGCATGCCTATTAACATATTGGCTGTTTATTAGTACTTATAAAGCACATATTCTGCATGACCATATTCTACATCCCTAATCCTACTCAATACCTAAACTTAACAACTACCTTACTAACTATTAATAAGCAGCTAATTATACGTTTTTTTTGAGGCAAAGGTCATAGTTAATGGTTTGTTAATAGCGAGAATTGGACCTTAAAATAAAGTGTGACCAAAACAATGACTTTATTCAACAATTCGTCACTGGTGCCATTTTAGAGAATTTCTACTGAACGTACTGTTCTGTGTCAGCTGCGCCATGTCCTCTCAGACGCCATATCTGTATCTGAACATTTTATGCTGCTGGTGTTCTGGATATTTCTGACTGTAATGGAGTGTAGTTTGCATGCTTTACAAGCAGTGACATCCTGTGTGGTTGGCCCGTGCTGGGCTGCTGAATAAGAGCTGTCCGTTATGTTATTAGATTCTTAAATATTCCCAGACAGGTCGATAGCTCGTCTGGTAAGACAAATGGCATGGTTACCAAAATCTAGCTAGAGCCAAAAAAACTACTTCCAACAGCAGTCATTACTCTGGGAGGCCAATTAAAAAAACAGCAACACTGTACAACACCATCTGTAGCCAACAGCTACGACTGTGCATGTGTGCATGTGTAGTTTGTATTTATGTGTGTCATCGTCCCAAGAAAATCTAGGGCAATTAACAGAACAGTCAGAGCATAAGCAATTATAGAAAGTCTCTTTTTGTCTGTCCAGAGAGAGCGTTGTCCCTCGGTGTCTCTCCTCTGGAATTCTGATCCCGTTAGGAGGTGGCGACCCGGGAAGTGTTCGGATGGTTAGTGACCCCCTCACCCAGCGGAGTTCAGCTCTCAGAGCTTTGCCTGGGGTTTTTAATTAAAACTGCACCCTAGTTCAAAGCACTCCGAAGGTTCTTGGTGCCGAGCCAGTGGGGTTGACTAAATATCTCATTTCCTGCTGCGGGGCAGAGACGAGGAAGGGCCGAGTGTAATTAGCCGATATGAGGAAGAGGAGGCTGCAGGTGTGCTGAGAGTCTGGAGGTTTGGGATCAGTATTGAGAGCCCGTCCCTGATCTGCTTTCCTATTCGGAGGGTGTTTATTAAAATCGCCTGCAACCGCTGATCTCTGGACAATTTAATTGGAGCTTCTTGTAGTCATTAAAGAAAAATCACAAATGAGATCTCTGTAATATCTCGTTGTTTCTTTTAAAAACCAAGGAGATTAATTGGAGAGCAAACAGACTCCGGTAATACATGTATTCAGATTTCTCATTTGCAAAGATCTTGCAAGTCAGGCATTTTAATATTAAAGTTGGCATGAAATGAAAGGTCTCCCATCTTTCTTTTTATTTTCTCAATATTCCGGTAAAACTTTAAATTTAATTTTTCTTTAAAATTTTTTCACTCGCATGTATCTCACATCTTGACTTGAACTCAAGTTCTCCCACAACTCCCATCTTAAATTTGCAGCTTTTAAAATCGTACTTTTTAATTTTTTCAATTTTAATGTATAATCTGTCTTAATAATGTTAGTTAAGCATAATTAACCCCTCATTACTTAAAAAAACAAACAAACAAACAAACTGTGAATTACTGTATTATATATCTATTTTATTTTGTATTTAGAAGTATTTTAAAATCATTTTTATCATTAGGGTTTTATACTTTTTGTACTGCATTTCATGCTTTTTTTTTACCTTAATTTTGCAAATGACTGTTATAATGACACAAATCTAATGAGAAGCACCATTGAGAATAATGAGAATTACAAAGAAACTCAAAAGTAAAACATCCCAGAGGCACTGAAGTAATGAGAATTTTAGGCTAAATTCTGCTTAATTGTCATGGAAGTAATGACATAATATGAATGGTCCTAAAACAGGCTTGATTTTCTTTACGCAAAATATATCTTTCTTTTTCTTTTTTTCGGTGGCTGGGTGAAATATGACCTGTTCTTGACTGGTTTTACACATTAAATTGTACAACAAGTTAAGTGCAGAGAATATTGACTTATGAACACTGACCTTTGACCCTCACGTTTGTGACCTCTAGAGTAACCCCTGTGGATGTCAGCTGTTAGATACTGTGGATTACCTCATATTGACAGAGGATAGCAGATGTCTGCTGCCTCAGGCTTTAATGTGTTATTCACCGCATTTGGGCTTAATTTAGCCACAAATCTTTCTTGTAATGTAATATTCAAGTAATTCCAATGTCTTTTTTTTTTTTTGCCAGGACCTGTAGGCACCTGAAATATAGCTGTTCACATTGATTGAAAATGCAACATCCATATTTTTGAATACTAGTCAAGTCATTTGTGCTCTTCCATCATTATGCACTTATGGTAAACAAATCAAATTATTTAATCCTTATCAGATTTATTAGTGCTTTCGGTAACACTTTAGTTTAGGGACCAATTCTCACTATTAAAGTTAGCATGCCTATTATTAACATATTGGCTGTTTATTAGCACTCGACATCCAATACGTTAACTTAAAAAGTAGCTTACTAGTTTGTTAATTGCGAGAATTGGACCTTAAATTAAAGTGTGCCCATGCTTTTATTTACAATTAATGCACACGTAAAAGTCATTGAGACAAAGTTGTTTGCTCATATCTGGCCTTTTCAAGCATATTCATCGAGAGTGAGTTAAATTATGAAAGAGATACAGAGATGTTCCTGTGGGTAGAGAACAGGTGCATTGTGGGCCTGTGTCCTCAGACCAACCAGGTGGAGAGAAAGCTCATGTTTATAAGATCACAGGTTTTACGCTGTACTCTCACACATGATGCAAATAATCCTGCAGTCCTAGCAGTAATGGCTCGATGGAAAAGCATGCATTACAGAATAAAGGACACGCTCGCTCACACACCATTCTTCACTGACTCTGTACATGTAGACACTGGGGGGTGAATGTGAGAACAGCTATGAGGCAAATGTTGACACTGATTTGTAAGTGATCTAAACAGAAAAAATCTTTGTAGGCTCGCATGCATTCTGGGCCGTTCGTATGTGCTCATTATATCCAAATGTGCTGCTCACGCTCATGTGATGCTTTATTTCAGGCAATATGAAGAGTGCTAAATAATTCACGAGATGCTGGGATCAAACGTCTGCCTCTGTTTGTGCTCTTCTGAATGCAGAAGGGTGTGTTGGTGTTGGTGGGTTAGAGTTTGGGGATATCAGTCTTTTGACGATGTTCAGTATGTATATTGATGTTTGTCTAAAACATATATTTTTTGACCAAACATCCATTATAACCATTTAGATTACAACTGTATAATTAATTTATTTAAAAAAAATTATCAATCAATCAATCAATCAATCAATAAATAAAAATGTTAATATTTGAAAAATGTCAATGTTTTTTTTAACACAATAATAACACAATTTTTTTTTTTGAATCAGAGTTTTGGACTGAAATACAGTAGATTCAAACTGCTTTGGAAAGACATGAGGCAAGTAAATGATGGAACTATGATGATGGAACTTGAGCGAACTATACTTTGTTATTGGGAAGCAATGGAATGTTCTCAATCTAATAACATGCTCTTTAGGATGCTTAATGATCATATAAAAAATATATTAAAATTATTGCAGTATTTTTTTTTTTTTTTTTTTATCTGTTCAAAATGTTGGGGTGGGAAAATATTCATTGTTTGATTGAGAAGTCTCTTATGCTCCCCAAGGCTTCATTTATTTGATCAAAATTACAGTAAAAGCAGTAATATTGTAAAATAGATCTACATTTAAAAAAAAAAAAAAAAAAAATCTGAATATGTTTATAAATTGTACTTTATTCCTGTGATGCAAATCTGCTGTCTTCAGTGTCACATGATCCTTCAGAAATCATTCTAATATGCTAATTTGCTGCCTAAGAAACATTTCTTCTTATTATTAATATTGAAAACAGTTGTGCTGCTGAAACTGTGATACATTTATTTTTTTTTTTCAGGATTCTTTGAAGAATAGAAAGCTCGTAAAAAACATCATTTGATATATTGAATGCGTTCTTGCCTAATAAAAGTATAATTTTTTTCCCCCAAAAAACAAACAAAACAAATCTTACTGACCTTTAACATTTGAACATTAGTTTTTCATACTAGATGCAGAGAAGCAGAGATCTGCTTCCATAAACTTCTGTGAAACACCACTGCACAGAAAATCAATGTTTCTGCTCATTGGTATATTGGCTTGGGTCAGTGTGTCGTTCATGATTTTCTCCTCTGGCCTGTGGTCATCAGATTAGCTCCGGATGGTCTAATAAAATTGAGTGATAATTTGACACGGTCATTGTGATGTGGGTTAGTGCGCTCACCGGATTAAACTCTGTGGAATTGGGAGGGAATTCCCTACGGATCAGCACATTTCCCAGAAAATCTCTCTCTGACGGATGTGATGTTTTCATTTGGGGCTTCTTATTGCCGTTGAATTTACTCAGGCGTTATGCTTGGACTTCCTTCCGAAGATAAAATAAAGCCATTCATGTGTGCTCTCTCTACACACACACACACACACACGTCTGGTTTGCTATCCTTGTGGGACTCTCCATAGGCGTAATGGTTTTTCTACTGTACAGACCATATATTTTATTGCCCTGCACCAGCCCTACACCTAAACTACCCCTTACAGGAAACTTTCTGCATTTTTAGATTTTCAAAAAAACTTAATTCTGTGTGATTTATTAGCTTGTTTACCAGTGGGGACCTCAATTTATGTCCCCACTGTGACACGAGTCCCCATGAGTCTGTGTGTATTCAGGTTTAAGTCCCCACCTGAATGAAAAACAGGTACACACACACAAATACACACAGGACTGTGTATGAAAGAGTCTATTAGACAGATTCCTGTTTATTCAGTGGGAATCACTGAGCAGCGAGAGGTCAGAGGTCAGACTGGGTTACACAGTCACATAGATTTAACCTTCACCTCTCTTTCCTCCATATGTGCTACTTTTCTCTGCGTGATCTGTGTGTTTATGTGTGTGTGCGTCTGGTTTGGCACATATTGAAGTAACCAGTGTGTGTTTGTTCATAGGATAGTTAACTCAGAAATGAACATTTTTCATCATTTATTCACATTTCCATTCTTCATACAAGGAGACGCTAGATTCTCTGAGCTGTTCTTGTTCATACTGCTAAAGTTGATGGTGATATTTAGGATTGAGGTCCAAAAAGGACTAAAAAAGCACTAAAAGTAGTTTAAATACCATGCATGCTAAGTCTTTGACCTTAAGCCAAGACCTGTCGGTCCAAAACCATTTTAATGAAGTGCATTAGATAACATTTATTGCATCATTCATTCAAACAACGAGACTCTTTGTGAACTCGCTGTCCAGCTATTCTGATCCATTGAAACCTTGGTGAAATCTGTGTAATGGTGAAGATAGTGTGCTGACCTGTTGCTGAGGTAATTGCCACCTTCGGTACGGTGGAAATAGTGGTCTTGTCTGAGACCACGAGATCAAGACTCTGATAATTATGGGTTCTGAGGGCATTTACCTCTCAGATTACTCCATTAAAGAGATTACATTTTCCCAATCTAAGTGAATGCTCTTTCTTTCTGTCTGTTCTCCAGATCTGGATAAGCCTGTGCTCACGGTGCACCAGACGGTGGGTGATGTACGAGGGAACTACTATCAGGAGAAAACAGTGTTTTTACGCTGTACGGTAAACTCCAACCCTCCCGCTCGCTTTATCTGGAAACGAGGAAATAAACCAATCGAACAGAGCAAAGACAACGGAGTGGATATCTACGAGCCTCTGTACACACAGGTACAACACTATCATGACTTCTGTTGTTGTTTTAGTGAGGTAACGGTATTTTATAGACCTTAACCCTATACCTATACCTTTAAAATACCTTTTTTTGTTTCTTTAAACACTTTTTTATTTTATTTTATTTTATTTGACCTTTTTGTGTGTGTGTGTCTCTGGGTGTCCCGAAAGGGAGTTTAAGTTCCAAGTTTAAGTTAAGTTTTAGCAAACTTCTGGAAACAGTTTTGTCCCCAAACTTAAGTAAATCTCCAAACTCTCTTACACACAGCTGGACAATATGCAAGATTTCTCTATAGGCCTTATTTCCCCTAAAACAGAAAATAGTTTAATTAGAGTTAATAATCATTTGAATAGCAGATAACCACAGGAGACCCGCTCAATCACAGAGAAGCGTACTCAATAATCAGCGATCCATCAGTGATGAATTCATAATCTGAGCACTTATTATTAAAGAGCCGTTTGAATAAGGTGGGCTGGATGGAGATTGATGGCTTTGCTATTAATAATGAGGATTATTCATTCTCCTGATGGACGCAGTCAAAAGAATTAGATGAATTTAAAATTCCTGAATTCATTCTCTCTTTATCATGCACACAAAGCCTCTGACATTGCATAGAAATACAAGGGTCGTTCTCAGGAAATGATACGGTACCTTTTGTGCCCCATTTGTGTTCACATGAATTACTACTGACATATTTTACAGTATACAGAACTTAGTCTCATTATTTGATGGACTGAACCTTGTTTAGTGTGTAATGCACAGGAAATTCTGGTAATATAGAATTTAATGTGATTTTATTTACATTTTGCTTTTTGATATTGAAATATCATTGAAATATATTAAGTTTAAAATATTTTGTGCATTTTAACCCTGTTATGCTGTGACATTTCCTGTTTCTGACTTAATATTTCAGTTAAAGTCATCTACTTTATATTGCAACCTTTATGAGTGTTTTTTTTTTTTTTTAGTATTTCGTAGTTTGCACTTCAGATGCCCCAGGTGGTAAAATGTGTTTTCATATTTTAAATATGAATTACTCAATAGTTGTCAAATTATACAAAAATAACAATTCTAAAGGCACAAATGGCACTGTTTCCAGAGGATGACCAACAAACAACATGTTGTTGTCATTATGTATAAATGCATGCTTTGACTAACAGAAAAACTGCTTTTGTGTGTGTGTGTTTGCAGGGTGAGACAAAGGTGCTGAAACTGAAAAACCTTCGTCCACAGGACTTTGCTAATTACACCTGTCAGGTGTCCGTCCGGAACGTGTGTGATATTCCAGACAGCTCCGTCACCTTTCGCCTTACCAACACCACTAGTGAGTTCCTGTTTACGCTCACATTATCTCTCTTTCCCTCATTATACAGCAGCTGTAGTGAGTTTTGCATTTGAATTTTGTGAAAGTCATGCTTTTTTTTTTTTTTGCTCATTTTATTACAAGAAAAAAATGAATTGCATATGGAATTTCTTGCTGCTGTTAGCTTTACAGTAACTGTAGGAGTCTTTTCTCCTTAACTTCTTTTTATTATTTTTCTCTTCAAATATTCCTTTTCCCCTGGATATGTGTTGACCTGTCAGGTTTAATTCACCTTTCTTTGATTACATCTTCACTTTTCCCTCTTTTAATCTTGCGTTCTTTCTCTTGTGCATTCTCTCGTTCACTGTCTGTCAGCGCTGTGGAGACGTTCAGCGCTGAATAACACAGGAACAGTCACATGTGTCTTTGATCATGTTGGTCTCTGCACTGGTTTGTGTCTCAGGTCTCTGTGAAGGCAGACATCACTATCACTGTGCTGTCCCGAACTGAAATTCCTCCAAGAAATCATCAGACTGACAGGATGTGGGATTTTTCATTGTTAGAATAGATTTATCAGAGCTGTGGCCTATTGGTTAGCACACACTGAGCTGTGGTGCACATATGGGGTGATGTGAGTTCACAACCTGTCCAGATCTCATTCCCTCCTCTTCTTGCTATCATTTTCACTTTGAATTAAAAAAGTGCAATAATGGAATTTGAATTAGAAAAGGTGCAAAGAATATAAATGGGACTGATAGAAATAGGGCTATTTAAAATAAAAGTCATAAAGGGTAGATTAGACTATATGCTTTGTTCCAGTAAATATTTGTCAGGGTTAATTTATTGTATATAAGTCAATATACTCTGACAACGGGGATAAGTTGTCAGAATTTGAACTTTTAAAAAACAGTATTTAAAATGTATTATCTATTTTACAGCTTTATTCAATATTATATAAACTAGTTTGTAAGACTTTTGAAATGTTTTTGAAAGAAGTCTATTTTGCTCACAGAGGCTGCATTTATTTGGTCAAAAATACAGTAAAAACAGTAATAGTGTAAAATATTATTACAATTTAAAATAGATGTTTTCACTTTTGATATATTTTGAAATGTAATTTATTCCTGTGATGCAAAGCTGAATTACTCCAGTCTTCAGTGTCACATGATCCTTCAGAAATCATTCTAATATGCTGATTTGCTGCTCAGGAAACATGTGGAAACCGCGATAGTTTTTTTTTTTTTTCAGGATTCCTGAATGAAAAAGATCAACATTTATTTATTCAACATTATAAATGTCTCTAATGCAGCCTAATGCATTCTTGCTTAATAAATATAAGAATGTCTTTCAAGAAAAAAAAAAAAAAAAACTTTCTGAGTAGTAGTAGTAAATCTTTGTCAACTTTCCCTTGTGACAACTAGCCCCAGTCTCTCTTATACTGTATATGCTTTTTCACATGCTGTCAGGAGGTTTCATAGGGGATCAGTATCATCAGTAGATGATATTTCACACTGAAGGCCTATGCAAGCTTTATCCTTGTTAACTAATATTTTCGTCATCGTCAGAATAAATTGTTTGTGTAATCCATAATGAATCAAATTCACAGCAAAAGCAAAAAATATGCGTGTGACTGGCAAATGAAAGAGAAATCTTTGCTAGAACAACAAAAAATGCAACTACAATACCCAGTGAAACCCTTTATGAATTAGTCATGTAAAAAACATGTTTGTTCGTGTTCAAATTAGCAGCATTAAGTATTCATGCTCGAGAAACGAGTTCAAAGCTCGCCGAGAAAATCTAAAAGTAGCCCAAAAGTTCCCCCCTCTCTGTGTGTCTTTATTTCCCTCGATTCTCGTCCTCTCTCTGGTGATGAGTTTGAAAGGCTGCTGATTCTCCTCTTTCTGCTCTCTCCACTAGAAAGGCAGCTGTGAAATAGTCAATAGAGATGAGTGAGTCTGGAGTGACAATATCAGAAGTCTGTACCTCTCGCACAAATACACACACGCGCGCTTTCTGCGGCGCCCCATCGGTGTCCTGCCCTGTGGAGAAACAACACACTGCTGCAAATTGGAATTTGTTTTCCGCGTGGCAGGAGCGCGCGACTCGCGAACACGTAGCTCGTCGCCGAAAGAACAAAACACTGATTTGTTTTTCTGTTGATTTTCATTTTCTTCCCTCTGAACTGACAAGCAGGAAGGGGGTGAGATGAAATTGGAGAGAGCCGAAGAAACGCGTCGGACGCTGCGCTGAAGTTTGAGAAGTTGGTCTCTTTAGAGGGTAGCGTGAAGGAGACTGCGTCTGTGCGTAGGATTCGATGCGCTGTTTTAAATTACGGGTCGATCGTGATGTGTAACTCCAAACCTAGCTGGTCAGCGTCCGCTTGTGTGAAGGTCAGAGCTCAGATCAGAGAGAAAGACCTGCTTTAACCCTTTGTCCACTATGGTGTTTAGTGTATGATGTTATATCTAAACCATCATGGCTGATCATCTGTTTTTCTACTCTATATTCTATCTGGTTTTCCTCTTATACACTACCATTCAAAAGTTTGGGGTCAGTAAGAAATTAATACTTTTATTCAATACGGACACATTAAATTGATCAAAAGTGGCAGGTAAGACATTTTCAAATAAATGCCGTTCTTTTGAATTTTCTGTTCATCAACAAAAAATCCAGGTTTTCACAAAAAATATTACGCAGCACAACTGTATTAAATCAGCATACTAGAATGACTTCTGAAGGATCGTGTGGCACTGAAGACTGGAGTAATGATGCTGAAAATTCAGCTTTGCATCACAGGAATAAATGACATTTTACAGCTAATATTACAGTTTTTACTTTAGTGAGCATAAGAGACTTTCAAAACATTTAAAAAAAAAATCTCAAATTGTGAGTGGTAGTGTATTTCGTTATCTATTTGTAACAACATTAATTTAACATCCATACATTTATATTCTTTCGTATTTAAATATTTATTAAGAAATGTTAAGTCAACAAAGGAATAATATGTGTAAAATATGTTCTTTATATTCTTGTTAGATTTCTCCTTTTTGACTTAATATTTCATGTTTCAGATTCAGATGATTGTCTGTTGAATCAGAATTTTTCGGTGAAACAAAAATTGATGCCTAGCTGTCATTTTGAAGGTTTTTGCATTATTAAACGAGCTTTATATAAAAATGTCTCAAGATATACCGTATTATTTAATGAGATGTACAAACTCGCTGATATTTCTTTCAGTTTGTTCATCACACTGGAAATTGAAGATCAAATCTAGCATGGGATACAGTATTCCATGCACTTTCCACTGTTGTACACATCACATTTTAGCAAATGTAGTAGGCCATCATTATTCCGTATATACAAAAGTTTGCAAACTTTGCAAAGTGTGCATTCTGTATAGTGCAAGTACTAGTTTGTGATTCCATGTTATGATTAATTAATATTTCGCCTCACCTCAACTGTGGTAAAATCACTGCAAGCCTCAGTTTCAACTGGCTTGTTGCTTTAATAGAATTCCGAGGAGACTCAAAAGGAGTCTGTTTGCACTTGGTTCACTAGTATAAAAATTGTATCTTATGCTATATTCATTTAAATCCAAGGCAATTTAACGACCTTTATCACTGATTAAATTTTAAAAACCTTTGGGATTTTAACTCTATGCATGTATATCAGAAAACAGCCTGGAAAAGATCAAAACAAATACGCATACTGTACTTTTGTTAATACGTCAGTGTTTTGTGTTTAATTATGTTTATGTATTGCATCATTCATATAGACATACAGGCACCATCTGTACAGATCGTTCAGGAGGAAACAACTGATGTAACTCAATCCCATCACACTAACGCTCAAATGAAGCTTTAATTGGATAATTGTATGGCTGAGATTGAAAAAGCTGTAGAAGATCGGGAAGAGAGAGAGGGAGATTGTCATTATTCAGAGAAAAGAGCCAACTTGGTGAAACATTTTTCTCTTTCAAACATTTTTTTCCCCTTCTTTTAACGTTTTCATTTTTTCCTCTGAGCTGAATCCCACTCCAGTGGCATATGATGACCTGTCAGTTTGAATGCTTTAGGAGCGACAAAGTAAAGGAGCGGTGGAAATTAGGAGAGGGTCTACATACAGTTTGAAGCCCCTTTCACATTGGTGAATAAGATGTCATTCTGTTTTTGACAAGGAATTTATTTTCTTGCTACCTAAAAATTTATATTCAGGAGGGGAAGGTGTTATGCGAATATAAACTGCAGCAGTGCACGAAGCATCATATTGTGAATAAGATGAACTATACAGACTCGCTCAGAATAGTGACGGTTTTGTCTGGATTGATTTAAATTAATATATCCCAGCATGTGGGAATAGACAAAAGGAAGAGTGAAACCACTCATAGTAAAACTAAATTCGTCTCGCTGATATTTGATTATAGTACCTTATAGGATCATAGTTTCCCATTGATAGAAACTGACATTCACTGTGGCTCATGTCATTTTGACATTATTTTCATGATAATTTAGCATATTTCCACATAATTCTCGACCTCAATACAAAACAAAAACTTTCGTTTATAATAATTAGTATTTATACATATCATTATACATATCATTAACACACACACACACACACACACACACACGTTTGTTTTTGTGAAAAGTGGGGCCATCCCGTAGGCGTAATGGTTTTTATACTGTACTTACTGTATATGCTATTGCCCTACACCAACCCTACACCTAAACCTACCCCTTACAGGAGACTGTGCATTTCAACTTTCCCCAAAAAAACCTCACTCTATGATTTATAAGAGTTTTGAAAAGTGGGGACATGGGTCAATGTCCTGAAAAGTCACCTTCACCTTGTAATACCCATGTCATACCTTTGTCATTATACAAATCTATGTCCTGACTTTTCACAAAAACGCACAAACACACACACACACACACACACACACACACAATTAAGCCATCCATCCTTTCAATCAATCAATCAATCAATCAAATTTCATTAATTCACTGGATTATACCCCAAAAATATGATGTATAAAACATATACATAGAGTATATATCACTATGTGTGTGTGTATGAGCAGGTACTTGTCTACTGTACTCAAACACAGATTGGAGAGTTTTAGAGTTGCTTTTTATTTAGCTTCATATTTGAAGTGGATAATAATCTGCATTTAGTCAGACAAGGATGTTCTTGTGATATTTTGTCTGTAGTTGGTTGAGGGCTGGAGAGATTATTTTTTCTGCTATCGTTATGCCATGGATGTCCAGGATTAGATTTTCCCCATGTGGGTCAAACACACACGCACACACACACACACACACACACAGAACAGGTGGCATCCGGTAGATTGATTTTTGTATCGTAATCCTGATTTTGTATTGAAGTTGATTCGACCTGTTAAAGACGCTACAGTAAATCGTTCTCCCTCACGCCAGTCATGCTCTGACTTCTGCTGTATGAACACACAGTGTGTATCGAGCGCTGCTCACGACTGCATTGACACTAGACGGATTCGACAAGATATGTGACAGGGGTGATGTTAAGGAAAATCGTTATTCCTTCTCTGAACGTCAGCCATAAATCTCAGATTTATATCACATATATATATCACTATATGGTTATTCATACTGAAATTTCATTGAAAAGATAATGTTATATACTAAATAACCATGCGGTAATGTTTTTTTATATCATTTTTTGGGGTATAATCCAGTGAATTAAATACTTTATAAATGGAATGTCATGTACTTCATCTCATTTGATTGCTTTTTCGTTTTTTATTGGGAATGGATGGATGGCTTTATAAGCAAATGATCAGATTATTCATACCAAATTAATGAAAAGTCTGAGTTCACATGATATAACACGATTTACAGTAATGCAGATTAGTTCAAACATGTAAAAAAAAAAAAGAAAAGATTATTAATGCATTTTGCACCTTTGAAGGGCACTGGCACCCTGCTTGTGGGGTCATTCCAGTTGAAAGTGTCTTATTATGGAGGACATAATTTTGACAATTTAAGTTATATATCCATCCATCCTGGGTTTTCATTGGATCAAAAGCATTATTTGCCTCAATAAACTTAATTAGTTTATTTTATTATGTTTAACTACTTATTTTGGCTAAATAGAGTATGTCAATCAGTCGTAAGTCTTTCCGTTACTGCCTAATGCGTTCATGTGATGTAATGTACCTAGATTCAGTCATATTTAGTTTTATTGGTAAGACTGCTCAAAAACAACCCCATTTAAATGAATCCTCGTTATCCGTTGACAGTTTTTGTCCATTAATTCAAACTGCCTCCCCTCAGATAATTATAGTTTCCCTGACTGGCACTTTTGTAAGTTTATTTTACAGTGTGTTTTCTCTGAAGTGCTTTTGTAATCTCCGTAGGCTCTCTTTGTTCATATCTAGAGGGTTTGAACGCAAATGGTTTGTTTGTAGCTCAGATTACGGCGGTGAATTTCTGGCGCCGGATATATGTTAATTAATGCAGTGCGGGTTAATGTGCACCGCTTAACATGTGCGAGTGCTTTAGGGGTCATTGTCTCCCTGTTAGGATGAGTCTAATAAAGGATTGGTTAAGCGTTGGTTAGCTGTGTTAATGTATCTCTGTCTCAGCCTCTTTGAGCCATTAGCTGGCAGTAATTGGCTGGGCTTAATTGCACAAGCCTGGTCCCCACGGCAATAGAGACGGCGGATGTCCGATCTCTCTATACTTGTTGCTCTGGTGATTCGCTCTCCACACACACACACACACACACACACACACACACACACTGAATGCTTCACTGGTCACTCACACATATTTCCTTCCTTCTGTCCATTTGTGTGTGAGGGAGAAAAAGGGAAGATGAGGATGATGAAAATAACATACTGCTCTTACTATCTCTGCAGTATATATTATATAGACTGTCTATAGTATGTGGATTAATGTATGCACATAAAACGGGAATGACCTACTCTATTTGACGGGATGTGCTTTAAACTACAGAGCATGCTGCATCCCATAATGCAGTGCACTCGACAAGCATTAAGATGAATGAACCTGAAGAAATATGAGGATTCTTACATTGCAAAAAACTTGTTCTTGACAAGTATTTTGTCTAGTTAAAATATATAATCATGCTTTAAACAAGATGAATTTACTTGAGAAGCAACAGTGCGTAGGATATTAAGGCTTGTTTGTAGACAATATATCTTTATCAATATAATATTTGTGTTTTGTCTTAAAGCATTGGACGATTTGTTCTTCTTATTTAAGTATAAAAATGTTAAAGCAAGTAAAGAAAGAAGAATTAATATATTACACAGTGTTGCATCTGAAGTAAATAGATATTTTATTGAAAATAAAGTCAATTTTATGCAACTTAAAACTTTTATTGATTGGATCAGTTGGACAAAAATATTAAGACATTTTGCTTACTGCATCCTATTTGCCTCTTTATATTTGCTCAAACCAGTAAAAGTTTATACATTTTTGCACAAAAATAAATTCTTATTTTTTTTTATTGCTGCATCTCACATATTTTCTTTTTTACAAAGTAGGAGGCATTATAAAATGTATACTTTCCAGTATTTAGTATGTAGTTAGGGTCCAATATGAACATGTCAATATCATATCAATATGACTTCTGGTGCTCATGTGGATGATGTGGGTTTGAGTCTAATTATGTCCTCATCTCATTTCCTTTCTCTGCTCAATCACTTTCTTTTCCCTCCAAAATAATGCTTTTTATCTAGGCATAACCATTGGGTCTGTCTGATCCGGTGAAAAACAATGCCCACTGCCCTTTATACGACATGGATCTCCTCCATATGCATATGCAAGAGCACAACTGTGACTTTTCTATAGCAAAGCAGATTTGAAAGCATGCCGTATGCATAGCAGAGAGCGGCTGAGGGGAGATGTGTCTGATATTGATCAGTCTGTGTCTCGCTACACACACCTGCCGTCCCTTACCATCAATACACGGCGCTAATACACCATCAGGTGTAATGAGGATGAATGTGTGATATACACACTCATTTCCCCTTGGGAGAGGACATTTGCCTGTTAAAGGGACACACCACCCAAAGTCACATTTCTGTCATCATTTCCATTCCAGATTCAGGGGCAGCCATGGCCTAATAGTTAGAGAGTCGGACTTATAACCCAAAGGTCGTGAGTTCGAGTCTCAAGTCCGGCAGGGATTGTTGGTGGGGGGTGACTGTCCAACGCTCTCTCCACGTTCAATACCATGACTGAGGTGAGACCCTTGAGCAAGTCACCAAACCCCCAACTGCTCCCTGGGTGCTGCAGCATTGGCTGCCCACTGCTCCGGGTGTGTGTGTTTGTTCATTTCTCATTGCTGTGTGTGTGCACTTGGTTGGGTTAAATGCAGAGCACAAATTCCAAGTATGGGTTGGCCTTTCCTTTCTTTGCATGAATTTTTCCCTGGATTTTTCATACAGTGACCACGGCTCCAATACTCCATAAAAGACAAAAACACACCATAAATAAACCATAACATTTGTCCACATGACATTTGTAAGCCTTCTGAAGCCAAATGAAAGTATGTAGAAACTGGTGCTAACTACTGAAAAAATTCCCTTCTCTTAAATCTCTTTTTAATTCAACATATTTAAACTGGTGAGCCATGTTTGATATTTGGTGTCAAGAGGAAGATCATTTCATTTTATTTATTTTTTTAGAGACAGTTGGCTTGAAAGTTTTAGTTATTTTAAACTGCCCTTTAATTAAAAACAGTCAAAACATAATTGAAAAAACATTCTGTATTACATTAAAAAAAAAACATACTGTTTTGGAATGACGTGAGGATGAATAAATTATGACACACACACACACACACACACACGCACGCATATTATATATATATATATATATATATATATATATATATACTCTAGTAAATAAATACAAAGGAGAAACTCACCGACAAATCCACATGCAACATTTTCTGGGCAAGGGCAAACAAGGGCAAACAAAACACACACACACACAAATCTATCGGACAAAAAAAAAAAAAAATGATATCAGTAGGCTTATTGCCATGCAGTTAGGATTTATTTAACAGCACTAATTGAGACAGGCATCATTAAATCAGACAGGATAAATGGCTTTAATTATGTTATTGTCGTGTCTAACATTGCTGAGTACTAATTACTTTTCATCTGTTGTCACGGCAGCACAGCTCCGATAGCCTCGTTAATCTGCCGCGCTTTTGCGTTACTTCTTTTTTTCTTCCGGTAGTGAAGCCATCAGTGATTGACGCATGTGATTGGCGCATGTGACACTGAAGTGAATGAACAGTCCTGAAAGTGACATCCTTCACAAGAGACAGAGAATGCTTTCCGAGAAGAGAAGGTTTTGCCGTGTTTGTTACGCCTAAATCCTTTAATAGAATTTTTCTAGGATAAACTCAGTTGACTGATATACGAAAACCACAGGCGCTGAAAGGTTCATGCTGCCTGATTTGTTTTCTGAGTCTTTGAAATAATCAGTACTTATTACTTTTGGATGGAGAATCCAAAAAATAGCACATTATTTTATCATTCTGTCTGGAAGAAAGTTGTGTTTACTGAATTGATGACAAGGAAAGTTTGACAGGTTAGCAGCATCAAATCAAAAGAGTTTTTATTGAAGCACTAAGTCGAAGGTAACTAGGTATTCCTGAGTACAGCAATATATTCTGCTTCGTTCTATCTGTGAAATAATCTGTACTTATTTCTTATGGACAGATATAGATTTGAATCAAAACATTTTACACATTTTCGACTTGCTTTCTGTGCTTTCAGCCATTCACTGAGACCGCTGTGCCATTATTTCAAGTAATTTTTTTACATGCTGCTCTATTATTGTAGTTTAAGCCTGGAAACCCACTGCTTCTTTTTTAAAACCAATAATCAAAAGCAGCTGGAGAATGATGTGTGAAATTCTGATTCCAATATAATTAATCAGACTCAATTAAATTGTTAAGAAGAAGAATCGTGTTCTTTGAAGGGAAACATTTCTCAGAAGCTAACAGGAAAACAGAATTCAGTATGAAAGTTCAGATAGCACTGTGACTTACAAGACACGTCTCTACTATTTTTTAATGTTTTTTATGATGCAATTCTATCGAGTGAGGAGTTGTGAGCTCTGGGGTCAAAAGGTCATGATGGATCCAGATGTGAGGTGGGACAGCAAGTGCATTTTAGATAGAATCACCCTTACACTGCACATACAATCAAAACAAAGTGTGGTTAGGTTGCTTAAATAAAGTGAACAACTTTGGTATTAACAGTATTTCTTTATGGAGTTGTTTTAACACCTTTTGCCTTCAATACAGCCTCCAGCCATCTTAGAATAGATTTCTACAACTTGAATAGTCTCCAGTAGAATGCTGTCAATAAAACATCTGCCAGTTTCTTTTGCAGGAGAGAATCAGTTTCTCATTCTTAGCTCTAAAAGTGGCTTGATAATATTAAAGTCAGGTGATTTGTCCGGCCAGGGCAGGTGTTGAATTTGATCTTGGTGCTCCAGCTGTCCAGGTTTTATGATCATGACTCTTTTTCACCTTCATCTTTTTCACATTTTAGCATTGGCATCTGTGATGAAAGTTTTAGCAGTTGAGGCTCTTTCATGGATGTTGGCTTTGTGAAGCTCTCTGTGGTCGGTTTTTGTGGAAGCAGGCGCTTCAATGTGAATATCGAAGTTTGCAGTCAATTTGCAGCAGTATTTCTTTGTTGCTTTGAACACAATCCCTCTTAGTGTTCAATGATCCCGATCGTTCATTTTCAGTTTTCACCCACTTTTCTTCTTCGCTGATGAACTCTTGCCATGCTTTGTTTACACTGACATAAGACTGATGTTGTTCTTAAAACACTAAATGGTTGGGCAAAAATCTAAATTCACACTTGATGAAGAAAACAGTTGATGGTAGACATCGACATTCATAGCATTTTTTTTTTTTTCATACAATGGAAGTCAGTGGCAACCGTCAGCTCTGTGGTCACCAACATTCTTCTAAATATCTTTTTTCTGTATTCCACAGTAGAAAGAAACTCATACAGATTTGAAATGACTTGAACATGAGTAAATGAAGGCAGAATTTACATTTTTGGGTGAACTTATCTCTTTAAGCTTACATATAGTCATACTCATTAATAGGCTTCCATGATTTGTCCTTTTTTGAAATCTGACTAGTCACCCATTTCACCGAGCACTTGTACTAACCACTGCTGAACACAACTTATACTACACTGAAAGACAAACTAGAGAATATAGACAATGAAAATATAATCACAACGTTTGTTTTTGCACTAAAACCTTGTGTTAACTCCTATAATAATGGGTGGTCACATTATTTTGTCCAACCCCTGTATGTTAACAATGCTTTTCAGTATTGAAGCAAGTAAATGGCTCTGTCTGCCATCTTGGTTGTAGTTTTTCCACTGATCTTGTGCATTCACCACAAAACCTTAATGCGATGCTGTTTGGAAACAAAACAAGATCTCCGAAGGCAACATATTTCACTTTCTATCTTATCCTAAGTTGATGTCTGACCCTTCATTTCTTTTAACTGAAATTTCCTCTATCCATTTCTCTCTCTGTGTTTGTGGAGCACAGAAGTGCAGTGGTTTGTAAAAGCGGTGTAAACTCTGTAAAACACATCAGTCCCATTATCGAGAGACAACAGTGGACTGATGCTGCGCCGTCCCCCTCGTACCGTTCTGGGAAATTGAAGTGATAAATTCTTTCCTCCTCAGACTCTCTCTTTCTCCATCTCTGTTTCAGTCCCTGTGATCTCTCTGTTATTTGTAGAACAAATACGATTGTTGTATGTGGCTGAGAGCTTGTAGAGCTGTTGGCAGTACAGAAGCCCAGATCCCCTCCAGTCTGGTGCTGGAGTCCATCAGGATCAACTGAGATTTTAGCAGATGTAAGTCGCAAGAGCTTAGTGAAGAGATCAGACCAGTTTTGGGTCAGGTTGTGCTTTCTGTCTTTATTTATTTATTTGTTTAACTCTAATACCAATATAAATAATCTTTTTTTTTCTTTATGCTTATGTCTTTTTAATATAATTTTGATTTTGGAGTGAAATATGGCCCAGAAATGTTCTCGACAGGTTATGTGAGATTTACCCTGTGAGAACTATCTCCTATTTTTGGGATGATCCTGGATTGTACTGCTTGTGGGACATACAATTTAAACCACCCTTGGATGATTGAATGTAGGTCTGAGTCATATTATATTAGCATCTCTTCCTCTCTAAAGGGTTAGTATATTTTAATCTCTGGTTGTGTGAAAGAATAATTAGGGAGATATAAGTCAAAATATTTTTTGATGACCCAGACTTCACTGTGAGAAATAATTTTCTTATTCTGTATTTTTCTTGAAAATCTAATTATCTTTCAAATGTTCCGTTTACTCGAGGAGAAAAACAGTGATATTGATTTTGTTGGATTTAAAAAAAAAAACACATTCAAAATTGTTTTCTATGAAAACAAAACTTTATTATTGTACCCAGTTTGGCTTCTAAATCTTGTTTTAAGGGTATTTAGATTTTTTTTTTTTTTGCTGGACAAGCCAGAACTATTGATTATTATGACTTCAGTAATTATTATAGTCATTTCATGATAATGTTTTAACTGAATATACTTTTAATCAATTCTGATGCTCTTTTATAAAATATTCAACTTTTTGGATCAGTTTTAATTGGGCTCATAGACATTGAATGATTTTTTTTTGGCATTATATGTGGGGTGTTTTACAAATCTATTCAGAGATCAAATATTGCCAATGACAATTAATTTGTAGGTAGATGAAAAGCTCATTGGCAGGTTTTCTGCTTTCTAATTTCAGTCATTTATTTTTAACTAATGAGTTTATGATGCTTAGCAGCAGTCTGGTCTTGTTCAGTTACAGTATGACAGTTGTAGACTGCAGATATAATGAACACAGATGGAATTCATGCCATTCAGACAGACTGCGGTGTGCTGTATGACACGAAAGAGGGGCTGATGTAGGGTATGCAGGTTCGAATCTGGCCTGCGTCATGTCCTCATGTCTTTTCCATGTTTCTCCCTACTTAATGACATAAAAAAGATTGAGATATTAAAATCAATGTTGTGTTTTTGTGTCAGTGTTCAAAACACTTTGTGTATTGTACAGTATAGTATATTACATTTTGTTTCTTTGCAAAGGCCATACAACGAAAAACTCAAAAGTTAACAAGATGATTTATTCATTGACAGTCACCCTGATGAGTAGATTGCATCAAATCTAATGCATTTACTTATTTTCTTTAACAATATATAAACATACGCAAAAAAGATTTAGAGTAATTTTGTTTTTGATTATTAGATGAACAGTATGTGCACTGTAATAATATGCCTAAGATTCTGACTATGAAATTCATTTCTGGCTTAATGATCATGTGTTCAGTCATGTAGAGAGGAAAATGGAACATCTTCGTTCATGTTCTTGCAATATCTCTATTTTGTGAAAGAAAATAAACTTAAGATGTGGCTGTGTTCATATAGAAAAGCATATCCACTTATTGAGAACAGCAGCAGCCTGCTTGGTTTCTTTTAATAACAATATGCTTCATATTGTTATTTTTAGTTCCATGCATTATTTTATTACACAATGTAACTTAAGTTAACAAAGACAAATTAAAATGTTTATTTAAAGCTGGCCTGTTTAGCCACTTGTTTGCCAGGTCTATATCTTCTTATATTAGCTTAATATTAAAGGATTTCAGATAGGAGTTTAGTACTCTCAGTTTAACACATCTGACCGCATTTAAATCCATTCTACAGCATTCTGCACAATTTTCCCACAATCTGCATAAAAAATGCAGGAAAAAAGACAGTAGATTCATAGGTGTAGGAAAAAGTGTACTACATAGAGGTATTTATGCATTTATGCATTTATGTATTTATGTATTTTCTTTTTTACTTACTGCAGTGGATTTCATGAAACCTGTCAAAAACATGTCTATGTCCAAAATCAAACACCATATTTAAAACATTATGAAAAAAATTACACATAGTTCTAGTGATTTTTTTTTTTTTTTTTTGCATTGTAGCATTATTTTTATAAAACAATAATGCCTATTTTCAACCCAAACTCATTGTAAATTATCTGTAATAACTAACTAACTAAATGAATAAATGATTTTATCATTCAAATTACCATCATTTTAACGTTACATTTAAAACATTTTAAATAAGTTTAAATGAAACTTTTGAAAAAGAATACATATCAAAATATTTAAATATATAAATATTTTTAAAAGTGTATCTGGGCGGAAACTACATTTTTACCTCAGACCTCGCATGCGTTTTCTTCATGTCAGTTGCGGTGAGCTCAAAATGACCACACGAAGAACCAGCAAGGTGTGAGATTATTTTGAATTATAAGGAAACAGAAAAGTTTTGTGTAAACTGTGTAATGTCAAATTGTCTTACAATAACTCTACTGGAGCGATGCGTAATCATATTCATTACAGGCATATTCATATTCGGTACATGCGTTATCTTGGAGGCTAGCCAAAGCCAGCAAATGTCAATCGTGTCATACACTACAACCCACCGCTGCTGTCCGCAATCCCATCCCCGCCATCTATTCCTCTAAGACCCATATCCAGGCTCTTTTCGAAACTGTCTGCTTGCTTGTAGTTATCTCTCTGCATGCCTGTGACTTCGGTTCCTGCCGAGCGTGTTTTTTTTTTTTCTTTTTCAAGTGCAGAATCGCCTCTAGTGCCGTCTTTCGCCAGACCACGTTAACATGTTAAATTCACTGAACAAATGTGCATGGTCTAAGTACAACAAGCATTGTTTTGTTTTTAGACAACACAGCCAACATGAAGTACATTTTTAAAAGCTGTTTTAATGCTATTCCTTGATAAACATTCCTATTGTTTTTGGCTTGTGTTTTAATATGTTGGCTAACGTTATATGAAAATGAAGAATTCCGTCAGTCTATCGATTGATTTTCTATTTCTGCATTGCTCCAGCCGATCTGAATAAATAAGCTATGCACTGGTTTATGTTGAGTGTATGCTCTTTAAACTAGTCGACTAATCGGATACAAAACTTACGTTTAAACGACAGTCAAATTAGTCGTAGCGCACATCCCTACTTTTGAAGTGTTCGCATGTTGAAGCAGGACCACCTGCACTTCTCTTGTTCTGCTCTATTTTGTAAATGCAAGACTCAGTCATCTAGACATAAACAGGAAACCTACCAGCTTTAAATGATGCACACTTTTGTTTACTCATTCCCAGCACCCCCTGCTCTAAAGCTGTCTGTGAATGAGACATACGTGGTGGACCCAGGCCAAGACGTCACGCTGTCATGTGAGGTAACTGCAGGCTTCCCCACGCCTACAGTCAGCTGGTCGCGGTACCCTGGATCCCTCCCTCAGAGGTCCATGATCCGAGGCGGGTCCCTCACTCTACGGTCCGTCACTCCCACTGATGCCGGTGTCTACAACTGCACAGCCGTCAACAATGTGGGAAACCCTGCAAGAAGAACCGTCAGCCTCATTGTGAGAAGTAAGTGTGCTCGCTTTTACACATGTACTTTACTCATGGACATTTGAATTTGAATGTAAGGAAGTAGAATTCAAATGCATTGGAAATTCATTCCACTTTAACTAGAATAGCAAAGTTTGTCAGGACAAGCTGTGAAGGATGGATGGATGGATGGACAGATGAACAGATGGATAGATAGATGGATAGACAGAGATAGATAGAAAGACAGACAGATGGATGGATTGATAGATGGATAGACATACAAATAGATGTGAACGTTTATGGATGGATGGATAGACAGACAGATGGATAGACATAAAGGTGGGTGGCTGGATGGAAGGACAGACAGACAGCGATAGATAGATGTATAGACAGAGATAGACAGACAGAAAGACGGATTGATAGATGGATAGACATATGAATAGACATGAAGGTGGATGGACGGATGGACAGATGGGCGGACAGACAGACAGACAGACAGACAGACAGACAGACAGACAGATAGACAGACAGATGGATTGATAGATGGATAGACATATGAATAGATATGAAGGTGGATGGATGGATGGATATACAGACAGATAGATAGATGAATAGACATCAGGGGAGATAGATGGACGGATGGTGGGGCGAACAGATAGATAGATAGATAGATAGATAGATAGATAGATAGATAGATAGATAGATAGATAGATAGATAGATAGATAGATAGATAGATAGATAGACATGAAGGTGGAAGGATGTATAGACAGATGGATGGACGGTTGGATAGATAGATGGATCGATGGATGGATGGACAGATGGATAGATAGATGGATAGACAAAAAGATGGTTAGATGGTTAGATGGACAGATGGACGGATAGATAGATGGATGGATGGATGGATGGACAGACAGACAGACGGATAGATAGATGGATAGACATGAAGGTGGATGGATGGAAAGACAGACAGATGTTGGATGGATGAATAGATGAACAGATGGAAAGATAGATGGATAGACTTACGGATTGACATAAAGGTGGATGAATGAATGGTTAGAACTTTTATGGACCAACATGAAAGAAAATTTTATTTCCAGAATGCCTAGCGCAGTTGAATTTGATTAAATTAACAACTATTGTTTCTGTTCTTCTATTTCAAATTACAATTTCACTTCCTGTAGGGTGTGGCCAATTCAATTTACATTTGTGATTTAAAAAGGAACCAATTCAGTTTTGAATTTTATGCAACCCTGGTTAGAAATCAGTCTTTATTTCTGCAGTTCTGTTGGGTGGCACAAAAATCACTTCACCTTTAATGGCTGAAATATTAGTTACATCTCAAGCCATCAGATTCAATTTAAGTCTACATATCCCTCCGACTGCTTGATTGACGCACATTTGAATGAGTTATGACTTCTTGTCTGTCCCGTGCTTAGCACAAAAATTGCCGAGCCAGATTTGTTCATATGTATGCGTGGGAGCGTGTGTTTATGTGGCGTGAGCGTGAGTTAGCGGTTGAACTGTAATTAGCTCTCTTGGCAGTGTGTGATCGTGTTAAACTCCTCAAGCCGAGAGGGTGATTCAGGAACGGCTGCCATAACGCCTGCCGTTCATCAGGGCCTGGAGCTATTCTTAGCTTCTTTAATCATTTTTATTTACTCCAATTAATTTGAGAGGAATGGAGGTAATTAGCAGTTGAAGCGTCTTATTTCGGAATGCGCGCTGGATCCGTCTCTGTTGACGGTAATGAGCTCGCTTTGTGTCAAATGCACACGCAGGTGCCGCAGACGCCTGAGCGCAGCCAATCATCCAGGTAAGGCAGCCGTCTGTTGAAATGCGGGGCGCTGAACATATGGCGCTAAACTTTCTGTCTCCACCTGCAGGGTCGTTTTTCATACTGTCAGAGCGTAAACACACGGCTAAGCTGTTATAGTTATGAATTGTGCTTCAGTACTAACAAATTACAGCAGTAGAGCTGGGGGCTTATGGATGCTCTAAGCGTCTTCAGCTGTATTCGTGATACTGCCTTTAGGCTCATTATTTTCATCCTAAAAAGCCGTTTACTTCTGAGTCATTATTTTTATCATGTAAATGGTGTTTTTTCCTCATGATTACAGCCAGTGTTTCATGTACAGTACAGTGACGAAGCAGTGCACTAGAAGGCAGAACTGTATTAATGTTCCTCAAAAATGGGCTTTGTTCTAAACCTAAATTTTAAACATCTGAAATTAAATCAGTTGAATCCGCTTCCATACAGTTTTGTAAACACTTTTTCAGAAACTTAGGGTTAAATAGAATTTCTACATTTAGGAATGTTCATTTGTTTCACTGTTCAAAATGTAACTGACAACGATGATGCCATTGCAATATTACACTGCATCAAAACTTTGTTTGCACGAAGACGTCATTTCATTTCCACTGAAATAAAGCTTTAAACCTAAACTCATCTAACCTTTAAAACGAACTCACCTAAAACATAAAATAAATGATTTTATTTAATTATACTACATGCTATTATTTTAATATAAATTTTAATATTTAATGTTAAATATTTATTTTGAATATTGTTGATTTTTTTTTATTGTTTATCATGTCCTGCCTTTTTAAAATTATTATTATTATTATTATTATTATTATTATTATACTACAGCTGTGGCTTGCATTTAAACTGCACCCACAGGTTTTTGCATATTTTATCACCAATTTCATAATGCATTTAACTACTAAAAGGGGCATAGTATCCTGTTGGGAAGACCAATATAAAATGTGATTAATTCTGCATACTTTCATATATTTTTTCCCCCTAGAAAATATGGAAAACAGTGTTATTTAAATACTATTATATATGTATTTATTAATATTTTAAATAAGGTTTTATTTTTCATATTTTTATTTATATTAGTTTGTTTTAGTAATTTTCTAATGTGCTTTTGTAATTTTTATTTGTTTTTAAATACATATATATATATATATATATATATATATATATATATATATATATATATATTTTTTTTTTTTACTATATAGCTTTAATGCATTTTCATTTCCATTATACTTTTAGCAATTTTAGTACTTAAACTTATTTAAATTAGGTAGAAAAAGCTACATTTGAAACATTAAATTAAGTTTTTAACAGTTTTTTTGGTCTAATATTTACATTTTATTTAATTTCAGCCATATTCCAGTTATTGATTTTGAATAGTTTTAGTTATCAACAATAATAAAGGTGAATAAAGAATTGATAGTTCTAGGATTGGGTTTAGTCACAACCTAAATGCTTCTTTCACTGTGATCACCATGTCATCCTTTCTCTCTGTCCGTTAGGCATGAAGAACTTAACGTTCCAGATCACGCCAGACTCCAACAAAGACAGCGAGAGCATACAGATGGGTCGAGACCTCAAACTTTCCTGCCACGTTGACGCCCAGCCTCAGGACAAGGTGAACTACACCTGGTACAAGAACGGAGCTCTCATCTACCCCACAGACAGCCTCATCGTGCTGCGCAGTGACCCAGACATGCCGCCCGGTACCAGCAGCCTGGAAATCGTGGACATGAAGTTCAGAGATCAGGCCACCTACAGCTGCGTAGCGAACTTCCCCGGGAGCAGTGTTCCTGAACTGCGAGTGGACGTGAACATCACGCAGAGCAGCGGTGAGACACTGATTGTAATACTAAAGACGCGCAGGGTTTGAGGCCCTCACTTGTGCTCGTACTGTGAAGTGGCCCTTTGATCCGACTGCTTCTGCTCGTTGCTGATGATGTTGTTTGCTTGTTCAAAAGGAATTTTCTTTGCTCACAAACATGAAAGACCCCATGAAATGGTTTGATGAGTGCTATCTATCTATCTATCTATCTATCTATCTATCTATCTATCTATCTATCTATCTATCTATCTATCTATCTATCTATCTATCTATCTATCTATCTATCTATCTATCTATCTATCTATCTGTCTGTCTGTCTGTCTGTCTGTCTGTCTGTCTGTCTGTCTATCTGTCTATCATGTATCTATTGTTCTATCATTTTGTTCTACTGCTCTCTCTATTGTTCTATCTATCGATCAATCGATCATCCTATCATTCTATCTATTGTTCTATCTGTCTAATTCTCTTTTAGACTACTCATCTTAGCAACTACAAGTTTTCAAACTACAACTCATCACCTTCAAAATCACAGACATTCAGAGTTTATCTTGACAAATGCTTATATTCCAGTTGTCAGATTCTTTTTAAAAAGTCCAGCATTGTGAATTATGCTGGATGCAGAGTGTTATGGTCCGATAATAGCAAGCAATTTACTTTTTTAAAGAAATAAAAATGACCTCTTGTGCCATCTTTAAAGATTTTTTATTTTTTTTGAACAACAGCAGAAAGAAACCACTATTTAGCACAGATGTTTTCTCATATATATAGGGCTTTTTTGTACAACGTGATGTTTATTGAGTAGTTTTTCAGCTATCTGAGATGTTAAACTTGTGCCTCATGGGTAAACAGTGATAATGTGGGAATGGCCATTCTGCTGGGTTGATGGTAGTAAACTGTTGAATTCTGGGAAATACAGACGCCTTCATGCATTTGAGTCCCCTCTGATCTGCTCTCTCTCATCTCAGCAGGATGCTATTTTTTCCTGAGTTTCTCCTCTTTTTTTGTACTTGAAGTTTCAACCTTTCCTGGGGTTATTCTCTATTTCTGACTACAGTACCTAACATGATCAATTGTATCATCTGACAGTCTCTTTATCTCTCGCTTCATGATATTTCTGTCCTACTGTTTGAAGTCTGTCCATCCTATATGGTCATTATTTTGACTATTTTTTCCTTTGTGTTTTGGTGTTGGGCCAGTAAATTTAACACAGTAGTGTCTTAAAAAAGCAGTTGATTATCTTTTCCTATATATTATTTTATATTGCAACACAATTGTCTCTTTTATGTATTGTTACCCTGCCAACTGGCCTTGTTTAGGCAAGATAAAAAGAACTGCAGCATTAGCATCACAACACTGATTGAGTGATAGATTTTTTCTTTTCTTTTTTTTTGCTTATTTTGTACAGTTTTTTATAAGATAAATATTTTAATTAATATTTTAAAAAAATATTTTGATAAATTAGTTTATTAATTAATTGAATAAAATACTATTTCCGATGCATTTTTTAAAGAGAGTTGGGATAAATTGTTAAATTTGTATTAATATCAGCAGATTTCCAATGATGACACAAGATTTCCAATGATGCATTTTAATTTTTCATAAACATCAGTTGTATGTGTCACTAAAGCTAAATTTAGAGAGAGAAGTTGCTGGTCATACACTTCCATGAATGAGAGTTAGTAGTATCTCATAAAACTACAAATCATCTTTGGATGTTATTTCTTCCATTTTCTTCCATTTTTTCTTGTACATATTAGTAAATATTATTTTATATATATTATTATTATTATTATTTATTTTTTATTTATTTTTATTTTTTTTAAATGGTCAGACTTCCAAAAACAATACATCTCCTCTTACAACTATGTTTTCCTGTTTTTGCAGTCGTTCCTCCTGTTCTGAGTGTGCCAGTCGGAGGGGGTGTGGTCAATGTCAGTGAGGGCGGGACCGCAGAGCTTATGTGTTTGGTCGATGGTAAGCCCCGCCCACCTGTTCTGTGGTCTCGTGCAAACAAGGACCTGCCCATGCCATCAGGGGATTGGGTGGTGGAAACACGCGATGGACGTTTGAGGCTGACCAATGTGACGCGGGACATGATGGGAGCGTACCGCTGCCAAACCGCTCCTTACAACGGCCTAAACATCAAACGCCGACAGGCTCAGGTGCAGCTCAACGTGGAGTGTAAGTGTTTCAGGCATTAAACAAAGTTTTTGAGTGAGGAACTACTTTGAAATGATAGTTCGCCAAACTGCTAAAGCTAGAAGTAGCTAGCTACATTCAAATGATTTACAAGTAAGGAGTGAGCAAATAGCATTTCCCCCCATGATCTGCATAAATGATCACATTCTTAGTCTCCAGCTTCTTATTTATGGGTTGATCTGTAAACACTCAAAATGATTGGCAGGCAGCACTTGAAATGGCACATTTAAATATATAACCTAAATATCTTATATCTGTTATGTTTAGATAATAACTTATTACAGATGTCTTATTTTTTATCAAAACATAATTTTAGACTTTTTTTTTTTTTTAAATTAGACTTTTTGTCTGTTTATTTTATGTACACTACCATTCAAATTTTTGGGTCAGTAAGATTTGTAAAATGTTTTTAAGAGTCTCTTTTATTTATTTTATTTATTATTCACTGATATTTAGGATTGTTTTATAAATACTTTATTTATAATTTTTTTATTTATTATCTTTTATTTATAAGAGGCTGCATTTATTTGATAAAAATAAAGTAAAAACAGTAATATTGTAAAATATTATTATTTTATAGAACAATTATTCTGTTTTAATATATTTCAGTATTTAATTGAATAAACGAAAGTTATGGCAAAGCTGAATTTTCAGCATCATTACTTCCTTCAGAAATAATTATAATATGCTGATTTGCTGCTCAAGAATCATTTATTATTATTTTTGTAAAAAATAAAAAATAAAAAAAAATAATATTAATGTTTTTGTGGAAACTGATATATATTTTTTCAGGATCTTTTGATGAATAAAAAGTTTAAAAGACCAGCATTTATATGAAATAGATATCTCTTTATAAATTTTATAAATGTCTTTGCTGTCACTTTTTCTTTTTTTTAATCAATTTAATACATCCTTACATTATAAAAGTATTAATTTCTTTCAAAAATTTGACCCCAAAGTTTTGAATGGTTTGTATTATCAGTATTGAGATGGATAAAGTCAGATTTTTCCCCCTCAGATATCCTGTATCATACTCAAAAGCATGTCTGATTGCAGAAGTAAAATGGCTTGTGAACAGCAATGCAAGTTTACTAAGTTGGCTTATTGTTTTGGTCACTCCCTGTATTGAACAGGACATAGCCAAACTATATAGTGGTTTTAACCGTAAATGCTTAAAGGGATAGTTAACCTTTAGTTGGTCCCCATTGACTTGCATGGTGTTTTGTTTTTCACTATGGAAGTCAGTGGGGACCAGCAACTGAAGGTGAACTGTACCTTTAAAGGATTTAGAGTTAAAAGGTTACCCAAAGGGTTTATAGGAAGTCCCGCTCTAGCCTTTCTATAATATCACAGAAGGATTTTGTTTGTCAGTCGACCAGGCCATTGAACACATCGCACATTATTGGTCAATTGACACAGTTTGGACACATCCCAGAGCATTTCAGACAACAGCACTCCTGTGCCTGCCTGAGAAAGGACAGCGGTAATGAAGTCTATCATGAAATTGTCTCGATCGATGGCGTGATTAGATTTGATTTGGTGCCGCACATTCTAATGTGATTTTAATCTTGATTGTAATGCGATCCACTGACTGAGGATAGATTGAGTCTCTGAACGCACGACCAAACGAGCCAAAGTGACACGCGTTTTCCATTAAGACCCAATGGGCCATTATCAATGATTTTGATCCTGCTATTTTTAGATGCAGCATTTGAGGGCCAGCGGGAGTGTTAATGCGCTCAGAGTTTTCATAATGCATTATGATGCCCATGTGGAGCGCGTTTTGTAAGTGCCAAACTAAAAAGCCTTGAATTCATTAGCGCTCTAGCTGCGCATAACCACACAAAAGATAGACAGGCTAAACCCTGAACCACTCAATGCGCATCAGCCCTTTTCACATGAGCCATTAGCGGAGCAAAGCACTCTATGCTCTCATAATGGATCCTGTGTTTATTGTGTTGCTTCAAAATGCACCATGTGATTACAGGACGATGCTGAATTTGAGTGTGCATCGGTCCATTCACTGCACAGGAGGAGCATCTGACCGTGAGCATCACACAGTGCAGAGAGCTTTCTGTAGCTGTGACATTGTTGTCAGGAAAACCGGGTGGTTGATGGTTCAAGCCCCGCAAGGTGCAGGCCGTAAACCAATACCATTGTGCACAAGGCTCTGAACCTGAAGTTTATTCCAGGAGAACACTGAGGGTGATTGTCCTGCACTGAAAAAATATGGTGTAAGATTTACTTAGACTTACAAATAGTACATTTCACAGATAATTACAAAGAAACGACATTAAACACATTCAATTAACCGGTCATTTTGACCTAGGCTAGATAGGTCAAGATTTGGTGATAAAATAGCACCAAAAATAAAATAATTTTTCTTTTATCTAGGTCGGTCATTTTTGACCCACAACACTAAATTGGGCAAAGTATTTTCAGCACAGCTCAGGAATTTCTGACATAGACAAACTGTAAGTGTATTGTGAAATGTACTTAATCGTTGTTTTATTTACAGCGTGTAAGAGGCTTGGATGTAATGTGTCTGCTATGCTGATAAACTCATTTCAGTATCTCTTTAGATTATTTTTATTGATCATATGCTGTTTTGTTATCATATTCTGTGTGACGGGTTGTTTCAGTGTGTCTCTTTCCATCTGGCAGACAGCGTTTAGGTAAACGAGTTTGTCTCAGGTGAGCGGAGCATGTCATTGCTTGGCCTGTGATCAATTATGATAAACGATGACAACAGCTTCATGATTTATACTGTTATTAAACAGCACAGTCTATGAATCTACACAGCCCATACATGCAGAGACGAAGTATAAATGCTGTGCACCTGACTTGAACACAATATATCCCAACACATGTAACGCAGAACATACTGTGAACAAATTGAAGTTCTTGGGAAGGATTTATGGCCAGAGAAATCCCAGAATGCTGTGTTGCAGCTAAATGAGTGATAGCTTCATTAAGAGCTCATATGAATCACCCACTCCCCCACGCATCTAAGTCTATCCTCGCATCCTCAGTCCCTCTGTTTCTATATTCCGTCAATATCGCTGCCGTAACGGGCCCGGCTAATGCGGAGTATTGCAGGATGGAGGCAGTTTAGAGCCCACCGCTGTGCTTCATCCCACGGCAGGTCTGATTTATGAGCCAGGTGGCTCTGCCTGTCTCTCTGGAGCTGGAGACAGGGGGATGCTGTCTAACACCCTGTCCTGTCTCTCTGTGTCAGGAGAGACAGACAGCGTCTGCCTGAAAAAGAACCACGTTTCACTGAGAGGCGTTCAGAGGCTAGCAGGGTAAATCTCACAAAACCTGTCAAGAACAATCTCATTCTCAAAAAAACAGTGATATATTATTTAAGTCCTAAAGCATTTGTAGTATTTGTTGCATGTATATTGATTTAAATAAAATATGAATACATTCATATTTAAAATATTACATATATATATATATATATATATATATATATATATATATATATATATATATATATATATTAATTTGTGACAGTAATGAGAAGGAATACTCCTTATTGAAGGAGTAGTTCACCCAAAATAAAACATTCTTGAAAATTCAGGAAACACCTTCAGGCCATCCAAGATGTAAATGAGTTTGTTTCTTATAGTCCAGGTGATATGTGAAAATAATGTTCACTTTTTCATGAAAGCATGAAACTTGGTACACTTGTATAGTTTGCGGCCCTAAACATTTTCAGAAATGGAGCCATCGGAAAAACACCTTGTGGTTGCCATGGCGACCATTTTATTTTCCGCCATAACCAAATCGTGTATTTTGTGCCATATCTCCTGAACCAAACATGATAACACAGAATGTGTTTACCCCTATGTTTTGATGGTCAAGGATTACAGTGATACCATATGCAACATAAACTGTTCAGGTGAAGAGTTAATGGTGAAATCAGCAATGTGAGAAGGAAATCACAGTATGAGCATCACAGAATCACAGCATTTACAAAAGTCCATATTATGGCTATTAATTTTTTCTTTCTTTGATAATTAATATTTTATTCAATAACAAATTAAAAGATTTTTTTCAAGAATACTATCATATATTTCAGAGATATAAAAACAAAATCATCTCAGGTAAGTGTATTTGTAATACATTCTTGTTCTCTCTCAACAACGCTCTAACATCACACGCAGACGGCAACGTAATCAGGTGAACAGTTAATGGCTAATTCAGTGACCTTATGAGAAGGATTACAATGAAATCTCAGAAGATGCAGAATGAAATTTCAAACATATTTCGTGTAAACTTAATTTATAATCACTCTCTGGGGCCAGAGTTGTCTGTTATGTTGTCCACAAGGGGAAGCCAGAGTCCTGCATATGGGCAGGTACACGCAGGTGAATCGCTAATATTTGATGTAACGGGTGGAATAATATTTATGGGTGTGGTGTGGGTGCGGGCCGGACAGTGACAAGCACGGGCGGGTTGCCGGTCCAATAACCAAGACTATTTTGACTCGGTCCAGTACACGTTGAGCAATGTAGACAATCGCGCTGCCACTGATTTACAGCTGTGGTGATTATTTTAAAGGGGGCGCTCTTTGCTTGCTTTCTGTATTTAATCTATTCACAATTTGAATAAATGTTTTAATAAATGAGTTTTTTCTACCTCATGTAGGAGATTTAATGCAGGTGCGGTTCAGGTCCCAGTTTTTATGTCAAATGGGTC
Organism: Onychostoma macrolepis; assembly: GCF_012432095.1. Classification (NCBI taxonomy): domain Eukaryota; kingdom Metazoa; phylum Chordata; class Actinopteri; order Cypriniformes; family Cyprinidae; genus Onychostoma; species Onychostoma macrolepis. Next base: position 27,143,919 of record NC_081167.1, on the reverse strand, counting down.
GGGTATGGGATTAAAGTAGTGTTGCTGTCAGATAACGTGTTGGGTGTTCTGTTAATTACTGCGATTGTGGGAAGATCATTTCACCAAAAAGGAAAGGTGAATGAAAATGCCTCTCTGTGATGTTACCACAAGGCATCACTTACTTACAGATCTCAGGCTTCTGGAGGGGATGTAGATTCGTAAGAGTGAGGAGGATGAGTAGGATGAGTAGGATGGTGCTGAGCCTGTGACTGTTCTGTACGCAAACATCAATGTCTTGAACTCGATGTGAGCCGCAACCGGTAGCCAGTGCAGGGAGATAAAGAGAGGTGTGAAGTGGGCCCTTTTGAGTTCATTGTAGACCAGTCGTGCCACTGGATTCTGAAACATTTGTCGAGGTTTGATTGCGCACGATGGAAGTCCAGCTAGAAGAGCATTGCAATAGTCCAGCCTAGACATGACAAGGGCCTGAACAAGAAGTTGTGCAGCATGCTCTGTTTTGAAGGGCCTGTTATGCAATGCAAACTTGCAAGATCGAGCTGTCTTTATAATATGGTCCTTGAAGGTCAGCTGGTCACCAAAGAATAATTTTTGATGAACCTAGCAGGATGATGAAATCATGCTGTAGAGTCGGAGTGGCAGGGAAAACGATGAAGCTCAGTCTTTGCCAGGTTGAGGTGCAGGTGATGTTCCTTCATCCATGCCGAGATGTTTGCCAGGCAGCCTGAGATCCATGCAGCTACTATTGGATTGTCTAGTTGTAATGATTGATAAAGCTGTGTGTCATCAATGGTAGACTTTGGTAGGAGAAACCATGTGCTTGTATAATGGGTCCCAGTGATGTAATGTACATGGTGAAGAGGAGGGGTCCAAGAATTGATCCCCGAGGAAACCCTGTGGCCAGTCAATGTTCTTTGGATACCTCTCCTCCCCAGGAAACCCTGAAAGACCTACCTGTGCGATAATATTCAAACCAGTGGAGTGCAGATCCTGTGATGGTAGACAGGAGAATCTGATGATTCACAGAGTCAAAAGTTGCAGATAGATCCAGCAGAATTAGAACTGATGATTTGGAATCAGCTTTCTCTATCTGCAGGGCTACAGTGACCGACAGCAAAGCAGTCTCAGTTGAACGGCCGCTGCTGAAACCTGATTGGTTAAAGTTCAGTTGGTCATTCTTTGAAAGAAATAATGTAACTGTGTCTATAAAGGTGTGAACCAAATGGTCCATTCCATTAGAATAACAAAGGAACAGCATTCCTCAGGAACGTCTTGTAGATTGCAGGATCTCCAGCGGGAAGGTCCTAACAGTATCTGTTGTTTCTAGCCCTTTTGTCTTCAGGTATAAAATTATATCCCACAGTCAGAACTTTGGGAGAAGCTAGGATTCATACAAAGGTTAAGATGGTTTGAAGGAAGACATGCTAACATCGGTTAGGTTTTGCCTAAAAGTAACTGGTAGAGGAATTGGTGGCACACAGTTAGTAATATGTAGGTTAAATGTAATAAAGAAATTTGCAGAGATGTGTAGAGGTTTTACCAAATGTTGTCTCTGATACAATTGCATGTGTAAATTAAGTCAAGCTGGTTGCCTGATTTGTTAGAGCTTGTGGTGGTAAGCCATTTGAGATCGAATGAAGCTAGGAGTGGAAGTGGAAGTCTGCAGTGTAAGGCTTCTCCAGATGGATTTCGAAGTCACCAAAGACTACAAGTGGACTGCCATCCACAAAGAATGAGGACAGCAGCCCATACAGCTCCTCTATAAAGGATTATTTATTATTACAATATGGAGTTTAACAGGAGCTGTTACCATAATATTTACCATAATTTTTATTGTATAGGGAAGAGTGGGTTGAGTATTTCCAATTATTAGAAATGAGAAGACAGTACCCTTCCAACCTGACAGAGGGTGTGAGAGAAAGGGAAGTTGTTAGAGAGAACAGCAGGGGTTGCAGAGTCTTCTGGACGAATCCAGGTCTCAGACAAGCCCAATATACTAAGAGTAGACTGAGAAGCAATGGCCAGAATGAAGTTTGTTTACAGCTGACTCACAATTCCAGAGACCCAGAGAAAATGACAGAGGTGCAGATAGGACACAGTTTAGCAAGATTGCGTTGCCATCTGCGTGTGATGTTAGAGCATTGTTGAGAGAGAACAAGAATGTATTGGAAACATACTACCTCCTACCTGACTCTACCTGAGGGGTAAGGAAAAATACACTTACTTAAGATTATATTTTTTTATATCTCTGAAATAAATTATTGTATTCTTGAAAACAATCTTTTATTGTACTATTGAATAAAATATTAGTTAAGCTGGTGTGTGGTGGGTGTTCTGGCACAATATGGCTGCTGTCGCATCATCCAGGTGGACGCTGCACATTGGTGGTGGTTGAGGAGATTCTCCCTTCCATGTAAAGTGCTTTGAGTACCCAGAAAAGTGCTATATAAATGGAACGAATTAATAATTAATTAATTAAAATAACCTTTTATTGTACTATTGAATAAAATATTAGTTAATTATCAAAGAAAGAAATAAATTAATAGCCATATTATGGACTTTTGTAAATGCTGTGATCCTGTGATGCTCAGATACTGTTATTTCCTTCTCACGTTGCTGATTTCACCATTAACTCTTCACCTGAACAGTTTATGTTGCTGTATATGGTATCATTGTAATCTTTGGCCATCAAAACATAGGGGTAAACATCACCTTTTCTGTGTTATAATGTTTGGTTCAGGAGATATGACACAAAATACATCATTTGGTTATGGTGGAAAGTAAAATGGTCACCATGGCAGCCACGAGGTGTTTTTGTGATGGCTCCATTTTTGAAAATGTTCAGAGCACTAACCAATTGTACCAAGTTTCATGCTTTTATGAAAAAGTGAACCTATCACCTCAAATTTTGCACATATCACCTGGACTATTAATCAGAACAGATTTGGAGAAATTTACCATTCCATCACTTGCTCACCAGTGGATCCTCTGAAGTAAATGGGTACCGTCAGAATGACAGTCCAAACAGCTGATAAAAATATCACAATATTACAATATTAAGTAATGTAAGTAATCCATAAACTGTATGTTTGGAAACAAATGCGCCTTTAAACCATGTTTTTAACTTCAATTTTTTGTTTCCTGCTAAAATACAACTCATCTCATCTGAATCAGGAGAGAAATATGCACGGATCAAGAACAGTTTACAAGCGAAAACAGTCCAAAATAGTTCTAAACAAACATGTTGGTGGATTTTGATGTGAGAGGACAAAAGAGGATGGACTGTTCACTGCAGGAAGCATTAATATGGATTATAGAAGCGCTCAGTATTAATGATGAATTTGTTTCTTACAAATACACAGCTTTTCACTACACAAGATATTAATTGATGTACTGGAGTGGTGTGGATTACTTGTGGATTATTGTGATGTTTTTATCAGCTGTTTGTCATTCTGACGGCACCCATTCACTGCAGAGGATCTATTGGTGAGCAAGTGATGTAAATTTTTCCAAAGAAACAAACTCATCTCCATCTTGGATGGAGTACATTTTTTAGCAAATTTCCATTTTTGGGTGGGCTATTGTTTGACTGAATAATTGTGTTCACAAAAGATCAATACCGATGTATACTCAGTTATCCCCTTTTCTTTTACTTTTAATGGCCAATTTTTATACTTTAATATGTATGAATACAGTATATATTTTCTCTTGTGTCTTCACGCTCATATTTATCAGTTGTTGGGTGGCTGAAGCCCATGTTTTGGTTACAGACACGTGTCCTCTCACATGAGACGGATGATTATAGTTTGTTTATGGGAACTGTTGTGTTGTGAAATTAAAATAGTCTGGTGTAAACTTCATTATGGGAATAGATGAGAGAAAATCACCTCTTCCTGTTGAGCTTAGAAAATTGTTGAAATGCTACACTGATGATTGCCCCGTTACATCAAGGGAATTTATAATGCTCTATACTGTACACTATCATTCACGGCACCTTTTGTTATGCATTTCCCAACTGACATTTTTTTGTCCTGTCTGGGTCTGTTTTTCTTGCTTTCTTTACTCACAGTGTTTATATGTTTTAAATTCATTCAGCATTTTTTCTTTGTCAACAAATAATCAGTAAAAGGAGATACATTTTGGAAAAGTCCAACAAAATATCATATGAGCTGTTTTATTCATTTCATCATGCATAATGCATATGCATAATTTAAAAGTTCATACATTCTATGGGATTTGAACCCATGACCCTGGCATTGCTAGCGCTGCTGCTTTTCTGTTCGTTTTCTTTTAAGTTTGCCTAACCTCTTAGGAACATTTGGGACATGTCTAAATACATTTTTTATTTCTGGAAATAAATTCAAAATAAATATACAAAATGTATAAAATTAGTATTAAAATATAAAATGATTATGGAAATGTGGGATACATCCAAATACTATTTTTGCTGTTGACAATGAAAACTATTTAATAATTAAAAACAGGGTTTTTTTTGTTTGTTTTTTTTACTACAAAGAATTGTGCCACTTATGGAGTGGTTTGGCTGGAGCACTAGTTCTCTCCCACGCTGTTTGTTTTCTTTGTCTCAATTCCAAAGCACAAACCAGAGAACCTTGTGGGAATTTTAAATGGGTTTCATTGTGATCATTTTGGCAGTGTTGAATTAGTGTGAACACAAGTCAGTGAAAACAAATTTGACCCTGTGTGCGTCTTTAATGCACAGACCTGGTCTTGGTTTACCATATTTGTTGCAGATGAACAATTAAAAATGTTTGTCTTTGTTTATCCTGGTTTATTGTTTAATTTTTCATCACCATGTGATAACTTGGTGAACCTGACATGACTTTGCTTTTTCAATATGAGAGGCCATTCACAAGCCAAGTGACTTCTTTAATCTGACATATTTTTCAAGTGAAACAGGAAAGAAAAATGTATTTTATCCATCAGGAATTGGTTTGATCTTGGAAAATGGGGATGATAATCATTCTGAATGTTATGCTGGATGTCTATTTCAAAGGATTGTCTATTAAAGTTAACATTCTGTACAACCAAAGAGTTTGTAAATCAGTTTGAAGCTAATAAGTTTTTTGTTTTTTTTAATTATATTGTCATTGAAAGCATTGAATTCAAGTTCATAGAGTTAATTACACCCTGATGCTTTGTCACAGTTTCTGCACATTATTAGTTACAGTAATGTACTGTTGATGTATGCCTGAGGTGCTGTGATGCTAATTTGCAGTCACATCACTTCATACATGCGGAGTGTCTAACCAGACCCTGGTAGACTGTAATTAGTCACTAGCTCTAGCACACTATATAGATTGATTCCGTGCAATTAGCTGAGACAATGTGGACCCCATTTTATTGATTCAGGTAGTAGCTTGCAATCTGTCATCTGAACATCGTCGGCATGTGCGATGGGTTCAAGCGTTGTGTCCTAAGTGCTTTGGTGTGGTTTATTTGGGGCTTTGTTTCCAGTAAAAATCTCAAGAGTGGTCAATTCAATTACTGTTCTTTTCCTTAAATTGATTTTCAAATTAATTTCCTTAAATTTCTTCCTGTTAGTGAAGAAAAAAACACTGTTTGAGAACGTTCCTCTGAAGAGCATTTTACCAAAGCGAACTGTGATAGAAATCAAAATGTCAGCACAGAAGACCAAAACAGATGCAACTGATGAAAAATGACTGTAAAATTATAATTGTACCTAAAATATTCACAGAGCAATGTCAAAGAAACAAGCAGATGCATATCAGTTTAATATTCTTTCTTTCTTTCTCCTCCAGATCCTCCGGTTGTGGATCCAGTCCTGCTGGATGTCCGTTCTCAAACGTTTGCGACAGTCAATCTCCGATGTCTGGTTCTCAAGTCCAATCCAAACCGAATAGCCAGCGCCCGTTGGTATCGCAATGGGCTGCCCATCCGAACCCCAACGGTGGACCCTCAAAGTGTCCCTCAGCTCCGGTTCAAACTAGACACCACTAATAACGGCACTTATGAGTGCAGAGTGAGCAATGGAGTCGGGACCTCAACCTGCACCTTCATTGTGTCTGGTGAGTTGTAAAAAATGCATGTACGTTGGGTGCTGTACCTTACAGAAAAACTTTAACCTAAAACATAGATGGGTAAGTATGTGGGAGAATTGATCTTCATGCTTTCCTGTAGCCTTGGGTCTACTAGTCTTGATATTGGAGGTTTATCAAACTTTGTCAAGAGTCAGAAGTATTTTTGTTTGTGTTGTTATTCCTGTTGTGTGAGCACCAGCAGTCTGGTTAATTCAATTTTATCTGTGCTGTAGAAATCCAGGTCATACAAGTAAAGGTGGCTACTTGCATAAACTGCTTAGAGTAGTCTTACAAGTTAGTCACCTAAATTTTGTCTTTAACAAGTTAGAATGATCTCATTTGAATCTGAAAGGTAAGACTGACTACCCCTGCTCATTGGTCAGACTAGTTCTTCATAGTCAACTAGTTTAACCCCACCAGTTTGGCCAAGCTGGTCTACTAACCCCAGCCGTGATAACCAAGATGTTTACTAGGTCAGCCTTGGCGTATGATTCATTTCAGCGAATCAGATCTTTCAAATAGTTTCAGTGAACCCTCACAAAAATTCTATTTTTGACTTCCTGTACATCATAATATGGTTTATGAAGATTTGTTAATAAGGGACTTTATTTAATAGAAACCCTTATTGAAACCCTTATGAAATGTTGTTCTCAGTTTAGTCGAGTTCAGTTGCTGATTCATAAATGATTAATTCAGACAGGTTTTGATTGAAATTCAATAGAAACTGATTCATTGACCCGACTCAGAAGAACTGTGATTCTTTCAGACATCACTACAACTACTTAAACCAGCTTGGACCAACTAAACCAGGGTTCCTCGAATCTTGCCCTGGAGGGCCAATGCGCCAACCCTATAGCTCCAACCCTGATCAAACTCAACTACCTGTGATTTTCTAACGACCCTGAAGACATTGATTAGCATGCTCAGGTGTGTTTGAGAAGGGTTAGAGCTAAACTCTGCAGGAAGGTGGATCTCGTGGGCCAGATTTGAGGATCCCTGAACTAAACCATATAAAATCACTGTCGTCAAGCTGGTTTAAACTGGATCTTCCATCTGGGATTGCATAATCAGTTCTGCTTGCTTTCCTGGAAAATCAGTAGCATTAAAATGAAAATTAGCATATTTTATGTGAAAAGCATCTGTCACTCACTGCTTACAGTTGAGTTGCCAGCTTTGTTAGCTACTACGCTAGTTGATGATGTGCTGTAGAAATCTGCCAAGAAAGGCCAGACGGTGATGTGGCACCGTACAGTTCACTTCCAAAAGGCCCAGGTGTTTCTGTTCTCTCTGTGGGGGGGAAAAATCGTCTGTCGTCTTGCAGACTTGTAAGGTTTTTCCTTCTCAGTAGGGTCTTATCTTTAGCTTTGCCAATACATCACGACAGCTGAGGGGTGCTAATGCTATCAGCTCGTTCTATCGCCACACTCTAATATGACAGCTGTTATACTGTAGGCCTAGCTGCTATGCAACATACAGATTTGGTAATATGGTAAAAGGAATTGTCGCAACATTTAGCATTCTATTTTCCATACTATGATTACTACGAAAAAAAAAAGCATTTCTGATTAAATGTAACCCAGCTAGCAAAATTATGTTTTCAGAAGGTTTGCTAACGTTCCCATCAAGTTATGAAAATGTTATTTCTGAAAGTTCTCTGAATTTTCAAAATTTTGTGTTTTTGTGCATGTTATATTACTACTGTATTTTGGTTTTAATGATGCTTACCATAAGTTCCTGTAAGGGACATAGTGACTGCCAAAAACATAAAAACTGACTTCAACACAGCATAAGTGCATTTTTTTCTCACAAAAATTACTTCAAATATATATTTATCCAACATCTGTAGCACAAGAAAAAAATATGAAAAATATTTATTATTGCAATTCTGCTTGGTTAAACTAAATTAAACAGTTCTCATTTAATGAAATGCTCATATTTCATTGATGCTCTAGATAATTGGTTCTCACCCGGTGGGTCATGACCCAATAATGGCTTTTTTCTGCAATAATAAAATACAATTAACTATGCATACCAATAATGGCAAACAAATTTACCACATTATCTTTAATGTAACAGCTATGTCTAGAAGCAGAACCACTGTTATTTCAGTTGAATATCCACCTTATTTTTAACATTATGCTGCTTGATATAGCAAACAGTTTTTTTCTCATCATATTATTTTAATGCATCGACATAATTATAAACACACCAGTTTGTAGTGCAAAGCATTGCACATTCACTGGAAATAACTTACTTCCGGATTGCAAAATAAGGTGGCTAAGATGGTAGTAGTTTATCTTTTTAAAGTATTTGATTAATTAATCATGCACTGTTTTGGTTTGTTTGTTCATTTAGCTCAGCCGTATAATGCAGAGTTTTACTACGACACTCCAAACCCAATTCGCACCTTGAAGAACAATTATTCCTACATCTTACAGTGGACACAGAAAGAGCCCGGCGCCGTGGACAAAATCATCGGCTACTGGATCAATGTCCAACAGGTAAAGCAAACACCCACAGACACTGGAAGCTTCATATTTACTGCTTCTTTCTTTCTTTCTTTCTTTCTTTCTCGGCTCGGTGGGAGGTGGATGAGTAGAATAAGTGTGTTTGTAATAGGAGTCAGGGGAATAGTGTGCTCTATGTAGGGAGCAGACAGCGGATCGATCACTGCTTGTACTGCATTAAAGAGACTCTCAGAACCCCACCGGCCCAACACAAGAACACACAAGCAGCCTGATTGGGTCTGTATTTCATCCCTGCTGGAAAAAAACAAAACAAGGCATACACCCTAAGGTGCTCTTTTAAGGAACATGGTCAAGCAGGTCCCCACCAGCTTGTAGTCTGTGATAAACGAAGAGCCTGGATTAAAATACTGTGTCGCTAGAAGCCATTCTTAGGTCATGTTTCTTCTCTAACAGTGTCATTGATGAAGTAAATTGACTTTTAGAGTCGAGCTCATAGGACGAAAATATTGGTGTTAACACAAATAAATCGCAAATTGAAGTTGCATATTTATAGCATGTGCAAACCTATTGTGTTTAGTAGCTTGAGTTCTCGTCCACAGAGATGAATATGTCCTCATTGTGTCCATCAGACTCGACTCTGCCAGATGGGATTGGATGCTCATGTATAGCTAACTTTATCTCACATGCAAGCTGCTGTAATTCACACAGTTCCTGCCTTTTGACCTTCATCACTGAGTCAGCAGTGTTGAGGCCGCATGAATATCTGCTTTGAATTTCTGTACATGGTTTAGTGGAGCATTGTCCAAAGTACAGTGTCTGGATGGTTTGCTAAAAAATGTAGATATGTCCCAGTTTCTACTGTGAGGCTCACCGACTGAAAATGTTTTATCTTCAGAGCAGGTCCATAACCACCATAGATGTTGAGGAGGACGACCCCCTATTTTATATTTAACAGTTACAAAAGTTACATATTTAGGCTTATAAGCGGTCTAACAGTACTCGTCAATGTTAACTGTTCCGAACCGAACTTAAAGTGTAATGCTTCAGTTTTTAACTGTGAAAGAGTGTGTGGCAAGATGTAAACTAATCATTTAATATTTGCTAGCTGTTTCACAGTCAAATTGTAAGAATAGAAATAACCAGTGATACAAATAAGACTGAATGGATGCATATTAAAAAATGTCCAACAGTTCCTTTTGATTACAAAAATAATTTCCCCCTTAAATTAATGTAAATACTTTATTTATTTAATTCCTTTAAATAAAAAGACAATTACCAATGGGGTCTTTTAAATAAAAAGATTTGTTGAAGACATGGTTTGCTTCAGAGTCCTTTTAGATGCAGAAGGAAAGCTGTTTCTTGCGTTATTTATCTGTACTTTTATTTTATTTTTTTCATTTAGTTTCAGAAATGAGCTTGCACCATACAAGCAGCTAGCTTACCTTGAAAAATGCACAAATACATTTTTAGCAACTTTTTTTTTTCGTGTGTGTGTGAAACGTACAAGTACTCTCATTGTTTTTGTCATTCACAAAGGTATATCAGACATTACAGAATGCGTCAAGCCAAGCGTACGAAGATATAACACTGTTATGATATTCACTAACTATTCTGCAAAAAACAAGAACTTTGTTCAGAAACTTATTGAACTGTTTACACTGTAAAAACTCCTATTCCTAAAGAGTATTTTTGTGTAATTATGTAGTTAAAATATCTAAAATGCTTCTTTAACAAGATAAATTTTCTTAAGAAGCATAACTTATTAAGACTTGTTTTCTGAGACTATAGCCACGTTCACACAGCAGCAGAATACGGTTGTCAGTCCTGTATTTGAGTCCTTAATACGGTTACGTTCACACACAGTTCGGTTATTTACGGTCATGACAACTGCATTCTGTAACCGAACTCACACCCGTAAATTTTCAGGACTCACAACCGCATTCTCGGAACACACATGCTGTGTGAACGGAACAGGACTGGACAACTAGTTCTCTGTCACGTCATACAGCAGAGAGCCACTCTGCCGCACAAACGTCTACCGTGTGGTACGTGTTTTCATGTGTGTTTTCGGTAATTTACAGTGACGGAGAAATGAGCTGCGTGTCATCTGACAGTTTTAGATCCAGTCAGTTGTCCACCGGAGCCGCTCCCGTCAGTTTTGTGTTCTGCGCACGATTCAAATGCTCCGCTCTCCACCTACATTTAAAAGCTGCTTTCGGTTAATGAAGATTTGAGGGAAGAACTCGCGGCTCGATTGGACTCTTGTCGTGTCAGAAAGTGATAAGACTTTCAGTTTTATGGACGTCGCCATCTTCGATTTTACTTTGGTCACTGTCGCTATGGTTACTGGTAAAGAATGTGGGCTTGACTCCTGTTGCACGTTCATACTGACAGTATTCTAAACACAACTGTAAGCTGCTGTGTGAACAATACATTTCGATGTAAAGTAAATGCGGTTGTCAATCCCAAAAACTGACAGTGTGAATGTAGCTTATATCTTGAGTATAAGGGTATTTTGTTTTACTGCACTGGCAGATTTTGTGACTTGATTTTAACTTGTTTTTTCTTAACACAAGAGAAATATCTGCCAGTGCAGTAAAACAAAATACACCCATATTAAAGATACATTCTCTGAAAACAAGCCTTTATATGTTATGTAGTGTTATTTCTCAAGTAAACCAGTCTTGTTTTAAGCATATTTTAACTGGAAAACAGGTCAAAACAGTTATGCCGCCTTTAATATACAGTACTTTCTTTTGGTCAAAAAGCATCTCAAGTATCCTTCATGAGGAAGGCAATCCCATAATGCATTACACAAGCTGAATGAAGAAATCTATGATTTAGTACTGAAATTAATTGAAAAAAGAAATAGATTAATTCAATTAAAATACATAATTTGTGTGTTTTATGTATTTGTGTGCTTTTTAGAACCAAATTCTATTGCAATCAATCACATCAAGCCAGCTCACTAAGACACGGACAGAGCTACTGTTTAATCATTTACACGCAACGTTTCGATTAAATAAACTACATCTTTGAAGCGTTCACTGGGATTCCCTCCACCTCCCATGTGTCCTGGTGGAAATCTGGCCACCCTACTCAACAAACAAACACCCTCTAAACATCTCGGGACGACCCCGGCAGCGATGGCGGTTGGACGGGAGCGTGTCATCGGCACATTGACGTTCCCTCGCCACAGAAACCGTGTGTGCTTTGTGACTCTTCATCAGATTTTTTGATTCCGACGTCCTAATCATCTATTCATAGAAACCTGGCCCAGAGGGGGGCGGCAGGAACGGAAGAGCGCCAATGAATTATGGAAGGAGGCAGGAATCAAAGCGAACGGGGAGGGGGAGATTAGCCACTTGTCTTTGTGTGCATGAATAGCTAATCTTCCCCTCTTTAAAACCTTACCTTAAGTAAGAGTCTACAGGGACCAATGAATTAACATCCTGACTGCAGCAAACGTGCATTAACTTTTATGAGTGCGAGCGAGCGAGCGTGTGTGTGTGTGTGTGTGTGTGTGTGTGGTGGAGAGGGAGACAGATTATAGATGAGCTTCTCAGTAGACTCAGTTGAGTATATGTGCATATTTGATCATAGTAGAATAACAATGAATGTCTGTGTGTGAATAGTGAAATATAGTTCATTCCGTTTGTGTGTGAGTGTATCTATACGGTCAGGACCGTGCGTTGGCGTGTTCGTCTGTGTATGAATTTGTCCAAGGTGTGAATGTGCTGTGCTGTTTTGCAGTGGTAATGTGGATAAATGTTTTATAGATGTTGCTCTGAGAATTGTAGACAAGAAAGGGAAAAGAGAGAGGGGTAATGAGCTGAAGAAAGCAGTGCCATTGTTTCTCAAAGAGACGAGAGCGTTCAATACAAAGAGTTTCAGTCTCTAACTTTAGAAACGTCTCTTGTTACTCATCTAGTATTGGGACAATCACAAGATATATGCTCGAATAGAAAATAAATGAGCAGAGTAACAAGCACATACTTAATATAGAGAAATGATAGATCATCAAGTAGTTTTTTTGACACGTATTTAGTCGTATTCAGACGTACTGTAAATGAACTGTCAAACATAAGTCACTTTTTATTGTACTTCACATGCTATGTAACATCTCACAACTTTACTTGCCTTTTTTATTAGTTGTTTTTAAAGGATTTTATTTTTGCCTTTTACTATTTGTCATATTAAATAATTTGTAAAAAAAACATTTAGATTTTTAAATCTAATTATTATAATTTAACTATAATAATAATAATAATAATGATAATTATTATTATTATTCTTTCCACTTTGAAATCAATCAGGGATGCATAAGAAATTTCATAACAGAATACAGTTTTTTTTTTTTTATAATTTTATTTCTGCTTTTGCCTTCAGTCATAAAAACAGAACTAATAATAATAATTATTTTTATTATTGTTGTTTTTACTAATACAATACATTTTATATGCATTTATTTATTAGAAATACATTTTGTTTAATTTTGTTTTGTAATATTTTTTTTTTTTTTTGTCAGATTTATTTATTTATTTTTTTGCCTCCTTGGAGAAAACGCCCCTACATTTGTGCACTCTTTCTTTCTTTACTTAAACGTTTTTCTTTACCTCCATCACACTTTCATATAACAGGTGCGCAGAGCGCTTTCATTTCCTCAGAACTTTTCAAAAGGCGAACAAGAATGTTCTCTCGTTTCTGAAATGAATGCTGTGTTTTCAGAGACCGCAGGAAACACCAAGCCTCATTTGTAAAGCTGCGCCGCTTGTTTACCAGTGCGGAAAACTGAGTCCCTCCAGAATAAATGTACGCTGAGTAAGATGAGAAACTTTCATTACCGATTATTATTTTGGGCTCGTTTTTCACAGTTCGCTTTTTTCCATCTAACTGATGCTAACAAGCTAAACTCCATATTCAGACATTGTTGTAAATTTGCTGACAAACGACAAACCCAGTTTAATCCTTTAAACACGCTCTGTGCCATATGTTACTCAACCACCGGAGACTCAAACAGCTGTCCGCATCCGAACCCGAGCACCGATGACAGACCTCCGATCAGTGGGGTGAACCACCTCAGGGGAGAGAGAGAGCGAGCGAGCGAGCTTGAATACATTTACACGTCTTTATTGAGCCGTACCTGCAGGGGGAATCCTGCGGCAAGAGAAGCGCGGTTCACAGGCCTCTGCTCACACCTCGCACACCTGTGATATTACGAGAAGGTGAGATCTTACAGCTGTGTGTGTGTGCGTGTAATATATAAAGCCCTGTGCGATTTGATGTAACTATTTTTGCTAGTTTTGCATGCTTTAATGATTCAGTATGTACCATATTCCTAAAGACCAGCGATCAAGATCCAGACATGTAGACCCGTCTACATGAGTTTTTTTTCAGAATTGTATGTATGTGAGTTTGGTAACACTTTAGTACAGGGACCAATTCTCACTATTAACTAATTGCTTATTAGCATGCCTATTATAAACATATTGGCTGTTTATTAGTACTTATAAAGCACATATTCTGCATGACCATATTCTACATTCTTAATCCTACCCAATACTTAAATTTAACAACTATCTTACTATTAATAAGCAGCAAATTAGGAGTTTATTGAGGCAAACATTTCATATCAAGACTTACATTATCTTAATTGATTCAGTTGATGTATTTGACCAATGAATGCCATACTGTGTTTTTATATGGTTAGATAACTAGTTCCCTTCATAAAGGTTAAAATATATTCAAATAATATAATAATTTATTTCTGCACTGTAAAGAATTTCAAGCGGTTTCAACTAATTATTTAGTAACTAGTTCCACAGAAATTTTACGTTCAGTCGATTTCTGACTTCAAAATGTTATCTGAATAGTTGTTTTTTTAGTTGGCTCAACCTTTAGTGAACTAGTTTTATAGTCCATTCAACTAAAATGTTTTAATTGGTCAAACATTTAGAAGACTACAGCAAGTTATGTCAATTAAAATGTAACCGTTTACTCCATGTGTTTTATATGTTACCTCAACTAAGATTTATTATTTGGGCATCATAAGAAATTGCTGGGGAACTACATAAACATATATTTTTATAGTTTAACAAAATTATTAAAAATGATTAACTGGTGTTTGTCAATCACTAAAAACACACTTTACAACACACAATAGCCTTAATTTAATAACAATCTCCATTTATAACATTGTTCATACAAACTAAACATACAGGAATGAAGAAAAAAACATCACCTACATCTAGGATGGCCTGATGGTCAGTAAATTAACAGTATGTTTTCATTTTTGCGTGAACTATCCCTTTAAAGCTCCAGTTGACAAACATTACATCTGTAAAACAACTGCAAAATTCAGTTTAAACTGTTTAATTAACTAAGAAAAAACTAAAACAAGCTAATGTTAGCAAACAAACATTTACAAATATTATTATTGTTCACAATTACATCTTTAAAATAAGGGAGAAGTCAAAAAAAAAAAAAAAATTCACCAGGTTGCAGTATATAAAATCAAATAAAGTCACCTTTATTTACATAGCTCTTTATACAATACTGATTGTCAAAGTAGCTTTACAGAGTCAAACAGGGAAATAGTTTGTCAATAATGCAAGAGGACATAAGTCATTTTTCCAGTTAAAGTCAGTTAATTGGAGATTCAGTGTTGACATCATCCAGTTCAGCTCTCTTCCAATAATGTCTGTGCAATCAACCAAGTGTCCCCAAATAAGCAGCTGCAAGGACCCAAAACTCCATCGGTGACAGAGATTGAGTAGAAAACCTTGGGAGAAACCAGATTCAGTCGGGGGGCAGTTCTCCTCTGGCCAGACGAAACCAGCATGGCGTGGTTTAATTCTAGGCTGCAACATAGGTCAGATTGAGCAGAGGACTTATCTGGTTCTCATGGTCTTGTCCTGATGGCCAATGAGGTCTTCGGAGGGGATCTGTCTCGTTGGTCTCATCTAGTTGTCCTGGTCTCCGCTGACTGTCAAGGTCATCTCTAGGTCCTGATCCATCATCTGATCTGGATACAGACTGGATCTGGGTGGCTATATCCTCCTCGGAATAAGAATGAAACAGACTAATATTAGCGTAGATGCCACTGAGAACAATAAAGCACATTATAATTGTAGTAAAAACTCTAAACATTTACACACATTACCTGGAATGAAAACAATAAACTCATAGTCTTGAAAGTACACACACGGTATGTAGTTGCAGTGGAGCGGTCTGGTGTTTGGTGCCTTGAAAGAACTGACTGGGTTGCATCTGAAATCTTGCAACAATGACAAAGCACCAAGGAAACCTTTGGCCACACCCTGATGGAGAAAGAAAAGTACATTTTAAGTTAAAAAAATTAAATGATGCCTTTTAAATAATTTACAATGCATCAATATCAGTTAATTAAATTTGTGATGAAACAGAAGTTGCAACCCTATTTTTTTTTTTTTTGGAAGGGAGCTGGTGCTTTTGATGTTGACTGGATTTGTAATAGAGCATGTACATTTAATTTTATAGGGCTAAGTTACCTCAAATAGCAGAAAAATAATATCAAAATATAACGGTCCTGTCTGTTGTTGATAAATACCAGTAGTGACGTTTTACAAATTGATTAATCAGTTGGTGTTTACTGAGCCACGGTCTTTCCCTGTGCAGGAACTCGTGTGCACCATCTAGTGATTCACTTCCTAGGGAACTGACTGAGACGCTTTGAACGGCCTTGTGAAACGATTCAGTTGTTCATTCTCATTCGGAACGACGAACTTCTCTTCCAAAGCGCCTTCACGAGACCAGAAACACTGTGTAATCCGCCTCGTTTGAAAAGAACGATTGACTTATCTAACGCCTGAACTTGACATACAGGCGCTCACTCAGGCGCAATCTCAGTGTTGGCTGGATTTGTTTTTATTAGTTCAGTCAAACATTGGTATTCTGAATGTTGAATGGATTTGAAAATAACCATTCGTTTTTTAAATATATTTGGGCAGACTTAATATAATATGTCTTCTCAACTAAGCACAAGC
Organism: Onychostoma macrolepis; assembly: GCF_012432095.1. Taxonomy (NCBI): domain Eukaryota; kingdom Metazoa; phylum Chordata; class Actinopteri; order Cypriniformes; family Cyprinidae; genus Onychostoma; species Onychostoma macrolepis. The sequence goes on along the minus strand of NC_081167.1, from coordinate 27,127,386 downwards.
AATACAATTAGTTCAACTTAAATATTTTTGCCCTTCCAACATTTTTTTAATTGGATTTTTTACAGTGGACATAGCCTTCACCTCACACACAGCTGTCTTTGTCCAGCTTTCAGATGCAATCCAAATATCAGTGTTTGCTCTTCAGACAGATTTATCTATCACCCGCAGCATCTTTAGAGGCAGAGCTGATAGGAGAGAACGAGAGATGTCTTTATATTGACCCAGCATGCCCTGCTACAGGTCAACATGTGACAAACCAAATTATGTCTGAACTTTCACTCCTTGACATGCGGTGAAACTACAGCTCTTTGCGATCAGGTCTTTATCAATACAATGATGCTGTTATTGTTGACACATATATGTGTTTCTTATATCCAAAAAACAACAACAAAACAGGTTTATTTGTAGTAGTCAGAGTTATGACAGTAGCCCCTGGTCTCTTTTAATGGATGTGTGACTGATGAAGAGGACAGGAAGTAGTATATGTACCGATGACTGATACATTACCAGGTGTGTGGAAACAAGTAGAAAAGAACAAATCACTGAATGAAAAAAGACATTTGGAGGTGAAAGATTGTGGGAGTGAGTACAGGCTTTACATCTGAAGTAATATAGTGAAACATCTTAATAGTTTATTTGTCCACACTAGGTAAAATGCAAATTTTTTACATGGCAAAATTCAGTTGCATGCATATTTTCTGTATTTTTATTTGTTACTAGCTGGTGTTTGACTTTTAATATTGTTATTTTTTTATGTTTTATCCATTTAGTTGGTGATCGGGTGGATAACCTTCCTCAAGTCATCTCGGTCATTGATAGCATTCTTTAGGTCTTGTGTTCGTATCATTCTTGACAACGTCCAATTCATTAGGGCCCATTTGCACCAAAGATGATAACAATAATGATAAAGATACAGTTTTAAAAAATTGTTCTACATGTAAAACAGTAGCAGAATCCACACCACATTTACAAAGATAATGACACTGACAAACAATATTGTGGAAATCACTTTTTTTTTGGTTCCAAACTGCTTTAAAGAGCTTGAGCTTTTAAAGCAACAGGCAACAAAACTGCAATGTGCTTAAAATAAACAGAACATTACTGTGTAAGTGGATGGTAATATTCTGTAGTTATCATTCCAGTTATCTTTACACTTGAAATTCTTGGTTTGAACGGACCTTTAAGTTTGGTTTTCCTCTTATATGATTTCCTTCATTCTTCTCATTACGTGGATGAAATATGTAAGCTTTAGCGTTTAGTGTTTCATACAAACAAATCATTGATAAATATTACAGTCATATTATTTTAAGAGAGCTGAAATTTTGTCGTTTTTCAATATTTATTCAGACAAAACAAGAAATGAAATGAATTGATTTTTTTTCTCTTTATTTTGCAGATTTGTGGACCGATGTGAATATGATAGGAGGGTTTTTTAATATTGACAAAATAATCAGCCAGTCACAGTGATGTGATATGACTTTTTGTCTGTTTTGCATTATATATTATTATATATTATTATATTATTCTCTCATCTTATCTTTTTTCTTCATTAAGCACTGTCACCCGTCCCTTGGAGAAAACACCCCTGGTCTTTGTGTGTGTGTGTGTGTGTGTAGGAAGTGTGTGGTGATTTAGATGAGGAGAGATACACAGCAAATTCCTGTTAACAGAGAAGAGCAGCCAAGCAGACACAATTTATCTGTGACTTTTACAAGGCGCACGTTTGCGCAAGTGTGTGTGTTGGATACGGCTGTTAAGTCTTGGCATGCATTGTGTGGGCTCAAGTGGGTTTAGTGTTGGAGACGTGGCGGTACACACTCCATGTTGCCGTGGTGAACAGCCCAGTAACAGGGGTTTACGGTGGCACTTAATTAGATAGATAACAAATGTGTTTGACCTTCACTAGCCAGGTTAACATCACAGTTACGCTTCTACTTCCTGCCTGTAAAAGGGGAAACAAAGGATGAATTGGAAGCTTCACACACACACACAAACTCATTCATGTATGTAGTGTTTGGAGGGAATGCAGCGGGTTTACCTGCTGCCCGGGTCTCCATGCGGAGCTGAAGATAATTTCTCATTCCATTGTGCACCGTTTCCATGAGGCTGCTGCCATGTTTCCCATAATTCCACATGGAAAAGCCTGGACTGCCAGAGTGCCACTGGCTCTGTGATTACCACACATCCTCCAGGAGTGAGAGCTGAACTGGAACAGCTCACTGCACATTCGTTTCATCTAATAAGATAGAGCTAATAGTATGAGATATTATCGGTGAAGGTTTCTGTGGTACCAGATAGAACTGCAACCTGTTCATTTGAACGGATGGGCTAAATCAAAAGCTAAATATGGCGAATATATATATTAGCAATATATTTGGCCATTTTCCATATGGAAAAAAAAGCCATTGTCAGATATATTTTTAAATCTATTTAAAATGTACAAAAATGGCCAAATATATTGGTAATACTGTATATATTTTTAAATATAAATTTATTTATGTCCAAGATGAGGTTCCTTAAAAAAATTGATTTTACGATTGCAAATATTTTTACTTTTTAGTATATATATATATATATATATATATATATATACACACATTTAGACTGAAAGTATATTTTATTTTATTTACAGCATATATTAAGCATATATTTTAAATACATTTTGGCCCAGATTTTTATTTCCTCCCTGCCATATGGGTTGCAATATTGTGATAGAGATAGAGATACCTCCACTGTTAAACCATGTGCAGCATTGTTCATTTGGCTATAAACAGTTCAACTACCTAATGTTTGCTATACCATTCCTTGAGTCAACAATGAGAATGCAATGCTTTATATACAACGAAATCAAGCTTGCATTTATGCAAAAGTTTGCATTGCATTAGGCGCAAGTGTTTGGACTTGCATAGAGTGTTTTTTTATAAAACTGTATTATGCAGCAGTAAATGCTCTCTTTTACATGTAAAGAGACTACATGTTCAAGGTAAAATCACAAAGCTCAAGCAAAAAAAAACAAACACACACAAAATGCTAACGTTTTGCTAAAGTATCTTCAGAAAGGCCTCAAAGCCAGCAGCATTCAGAGGCGTCGTGAGATGTCCCATGGGAAAGCAAAGTACCTCAAAGTAGAGAATGACAAGTTGATCTGTTTCACCAAGTGTTCTTAGTCAGCACACTGCTGTTGTGCCTGAGGAAAGACTTCTGAACCTTCTTACAGCGGGCGGCTGGATAGCAGCTGACCTTGCACTCAGCAAATCACTGCACTGAGGGCTTTCTGTGGTTTTGTGGAGGTATAACTCTGTGTGTGACGCAACCAGTTTCCAGCGTAAATTTTCTGTCCTCTCTGAAAGTGAAGTGCTTATGGTGAAAAGTCCTATGGTCAGAAGAGCAAGTGTCTGTGTCCATGAGGCCATTGACATTTCCTCTGTCTTCCTCTTCTTCCTGTTCTTCCAGTTCTGCTTGTCTTCAGTAAATAGTTACCATCCAAAATGATGTCAGAACTACTAATGAGACACAAAGCTATATGCGTTTCATTATTGTTGGATGAATCTGTTAAATACCAGCTGAGGAATAATGGTAGGGCTACATTTGGCAGTGTTGTATCATTATTGTTCCATAAATATTAGAGCTTAATGATTTTTTAAGTGACTATAAATGCAACTTTTTTTTTTAACAAGGTATAACTTATCCATATGTTGTACACAGATGGAAACACAGAAGACATAAAGATATAAAAAAAATAATTATTGAAAAAGTATAAAATGTAGTAATATACATATTTAATGTATATACAGTACCATTCATAAATTTGGCTCACTAAGCTGTTGTTTTAAAAACAATACTTTTGTTTGGCATTAAATTCAAATGTGGTGATAAAAACATTTATAATTTCACAAATAAATGCAGATTATTGAACTTTCATTGAATTTTATAAATTACACACACACATATGTATATATAATAGCAATGATGTTATTATATGTACATTGCAATAATATGAGGACATGCATTTATACTTTTACAAATAAATGCTGATCATTGAACTGTCATTTTGAAAAAAATATATAATGGTTTCCACAAAAATGTTAAGCAGCACAACTACTTGATAATAATGAAAAATATTCCTTACTGATTTAAGGTGCAATGATGTTACTATATTTCAAGTGCAATGCTATTTCACAATATTACTATTTTGCTGTATTTTTTATTAAATAAATGCAGCCTTGGTGAGTTTAACAGGCTTTGAGAAATGTAAAAACCTTACCGACCCCAAACTTTTGAATGGTAGTGTATATGATTTGATATGTTAAATAAAGATATTACATGGTATTTAATTAATTTAGACCTTATTTAAATCTTGTCAAAGCACGATTAAACCATTAAACCCTTTTCTCTCTTGTGTGTTTGCAGAACCGACAAACGGTTTTGTCCAAACAGATCACCACTAAAGAGCCATTGAAAGGTGTGCTGATGTCCTACACGCTGACGGACTTGCGTATTCCCCTGTCATATGAGGTCAGCCTCACTCCCATAACCAGCTTCGGCACCGGAAACACAGTCACGCGCACCATCCAGTACTCCGAGCGTAAGTCACCTTGCAATTACACACCATACAGTATGCAAGATCTCCGTTGTCCCATCCATTTATTTTTAATCCTTTCAGGTAGGTAGTATAACATTTTTGATGCATTTAGATGTTTTTATTTTAAATGGCCAAGTGCAAAGCATAGCTGGGCTAGTTGTGGAATGAGAATCAGAGTCAGAATTGTTAAAATCCTCATGAATCCCATCAACAGAGGTCATACATTTCAAATGTGAGGTTTCGCTTTAGGGATTATGGTAAATTGAGATGTCAAACATGTGGCAGTCATCGTGTGGAGCGTTTGCTGATGGCTACAGAACAGGCCAGCAGTTTCAGCACCAGAGCTGAGTCTGGATCTCAGAAAGTGCTGATAGAATCTAATCCCATTGGATAGTCTTTCAATCTTCAACTCCCAATCTCAGCATTACTCTAACCAGACCAACCTCGAAAAAATGGCCAACCTTTAGATTAAATGGCCTGCTTGGAAGATATGAAACCCTTCTTCATGTCTACACAAAAGTTTGTTCCAGTCTTCTAATTTGATTGGCCAAGTTTTTATTAAATATAATAATTGTATTGTATGTATATGCATAAATAGTTTATTTACATTAAAGTGTTTGGTTAAATATATGTATATAAATGTTATTTACTGCTATTATTATTATTATTATTAATGAATGAATACTTTTTTTAATGTTCATTAAAATATTTGGTAAGATATATGTAAGTAAATGCTATCTATTTTTATTGTTTTTAATAAAAATGTTAAACAAATGTTTTTATTAATTCTTTTATATTCAAATATTTTGTAAAATATATGTAGATAAATATTAATTATTGCTTTATTATTAATTATTCTATTTAGTACAACAGTATATATCGTTATGTTGTTTTATATAATGGAAAATGATTTAATTATTTAACTGTTCAAAATTATGGAATTAAAAAAAAACATTAAACACTATTTTAGAGCAGGTACATAAATATACACTATATATAGTAATTTTTTTAGATAAATATTTAAAGTTTTCTCTGTATAATTTTGCACTTCTATCTTCCAGCCTTGTTTGATGTGTATACATTGATCTAATTTGTTGTGTTAATTGATCCATAAGAAGGCCCTGCTGTCACTGTTTTTTTCTCATTTATTTTCTCTTGCAGCCTACACTTACCCAAGACCTTCAGGTGAGACAGTCTTATACTTTTTCTTTCTGTGATGGTTTTGTGCATGTTGTCTTTCTCTCTCCTCTGAACCGTCCTCCCATCTCACGCTTGCCCTGCCTTTCAGTTCTTCCCAATTAAATTCAACACAGTTCTCCTGGCAGCGTCAGCGCAGAGCTTTGCCAAAGAGGTACAAAGGAAAAAAAAAAACATAAATTAAAACAGACTCGAGATCAGCAGAGTAAATTGAAGAGCCGAATGCATGCAGAGGGAAGAAAATGGTGATTTCAAACCACAACTTGGAAATCGTGCATTCTTCTCCATTCAGTCGCTCTGTCTCCTCTCACACTTGGAAAATGAGTTAATCAGCCATTTAGAGTGTGAATGGAGACGTTATGGGTGACTAACTACAGTATTCTGTATTCTGTGTTTGTTAAATGAGGGTAATCACTGTGAACACTGCAATATGCTGAGAGTACTCCAGTACTCCAGAGGAACCTGTCGAGAGGCCTCCTTACATTAAACACGCCCGAGAAACCCTGCAGACCTTCTCCTCAGATCTGCTCATCAGCATTAGGCCAGAAACATACTTTACGCAAGTACGAAAACGCAGGTGTGGATGCTTAGCCATGCTAAACAGACTTAGCTGCATTCTTGCGATATGTGCCAGAAATGTCAGCCACAAAAGACCCAAGTTCCTTTAAGATTTTCCATTTTCAATGCAACTTACTGGACAATATTTGACCTAAATGAGATTAATGTCCTCCTGTTGCCATTCGAATAAGCCCTGCTGGTGATCACGGGAAGAACATAGATTACGTTCTCAGAGTCTTTAAAGTTTATTGCAAGTAGACACACTAATAAACTGTGCTTCTTATGCAGTGTTCTACAATTCAAGGAATTATTACCTTTGGTAAATAACATATAGAGTGCTTAAGGTCACACTACATGTGGAAAACTCAGTTCAAAATTCACACATGGTGAATAACAGTGAAAGAATAAGAGGATAGTTATGAGGGGAAATTCATTTGGTGCTCACCTGAGACCCTTTTACTGCTATAGCACCCCTTTCAGCAATGCTAATAAATTGTGCTTTAACATATTTTTATTATTCGTTATTACACGACTCTCTGGAATACTTGATTCTGATTGGTCAGTCAGGACATTCTAAGGTATGTAACTCCCCAATAACAACCGTCGTCTTTAGCAATGGCAAATAACACACCGTTCAACGGATGTTAGAGGCCCGCGATTCTTTAACGTCTCTTGTATCGCACCGCTGTGTTCTCTCGTTTCATTCAAATGCAACCGTTATCATCTTGTGCCTCAGTTATCGACTGTATTTACTGTTAAATTAAACCGCAGGACTTCAGTATTTACTGACGTAGGCCTGTGGTAATATTGTTGAAGTGTTAGTTTTATTTTGTACACAGTAATAGATTTAAAAAAATAAACAGGTACGGTTTTAAAACAGTTCTTCTCTAATAACATGTTATGGCCTTGTCTTTATTTATATGGTGAAAAGCTGTGTTTTTCTTTGCAGAAGCTTTGAGTTTATAGAGCTAATAAAATATTTCAACTCGATATTTTCTGTCTAATTATTTACTTATTTGGTAGTAGCTGTAAACCATCTTTATTATCGCTTATGTAACACATTCTTGCATTCTTGAACTGAAGGTTGATCTTGATTCCCTCTCATGTTTTTGTGTGTAGATCACGTGTGCGGGTTTGAGGACATTAGGATATGTGGGTTCACTCAAGACCGCAGTGATGTGTTTGACTGGACCAGACAGAACCATCTCACACAGAACCCCAAACGGTCGGTTAACACAGGGCCGGATACAGACAGGAGTGGGACGAAAGAAGGTAAAAATACACACCAATCTTTTTTCTGCCCACTATTAGAATCTGAAGAGAAACTCTTTTCTATTCAGTTCAAATATATTTTATAGCACTTTTTCAAACTCCAAAACCATCCCAAAGTACCTTTTATAGAGAATTTTGGAAACTCTTTTTGAGAATTTTGAAACTCTATAGAAAAATGCTCCTGTATTCTTGAAATTGTGAACAACAAAAGCACATTTGTAAAACCACATCAGCTTTTATTTCTTAAAGCTGCAGTCCGTAAGTTTTGCCTCTTTGTCGCCATCTGTGTTTGAAAACCTGGAATTGCAGTTATTTGCGGAATTATCTTCCGTGTTGTACTCTGGCACGGCTCCAGCGCGGATGAATCTAATGGTTTGAGGTGAATGTGTGGCAGTCACTCACCGCACCGGTGTGGATGTTTACTGTACTTCACAATCATTAGTCTACGTCTTGGAATATATGACCAAAAATAAGAATTTTCACAGGATATTGTCATCTGAACAAGTAAGTTACAAGTCTGCCACATTTGTTCTGACCAACTGAGGAAAAAAGCATTACAATAAATTGCGCTACCAATCGTGATTTAATCTGAAGATCGGTTAGCTCATATCACATCAAACCGTGCAAATGATTATTATTGTTATACTTTATTCTCAAATTATTAATGTTAACAACATCAGCATTGCGTGACAATGAGTATAGTGTGTATTAGCGTGTAGATTTCAATTTCTGTACAGTCTAATATCTAATTGTCATACCATTCGAATTTCATATTAAGACATTTTTTTAACCCAAAAAGCAAACTATGCTCCCTTTGAACTAGTTTTCTTTAAAATACAAATCCTGTGTAATCCCAGGCTATCTGTAATCAGAAGCACATTTAAAACTGGAATATAATTTAATTTCATTCATACTTGTTTCATAAACACATAATACTTTCTGGATTACAATCCGCCATCAAAATGATACATTTAATAATTCCAGCTGCTGTGAGAAAAGGCTATAAACGATGCGCCGCCTGCAGCATCCGCACATGAAAACTTCTTTGTTTACAGACGTGACGTAATGACGCAGTGCCATGCTTGAATTTCCTGCCAAAACCTACCCGTACCACTCAAATTAGAAAACATTATTATAAGCTAACAGTTGTGAATCGGGCTAAAGTAAGGTAATAGTTTTGAACACTGGCTGGTTATGCACTTGCTCAAATATTGATTTCGAATCATTTTTAACTCAAAAAAGTTACAGACTGCAGCTTTAAACAAAAAAATATGACTGTCTGACCAATTTTGAGAAAGCAGATTTTATTTAATTTTTCTGTATGTATTATTATTATTTATTTTGTGAAAGCTTCTGCCCTTTGAAAAACCTTGTGGTAACTCGTTTTATACTTTCCATCTACAATAAAGGTTACTACATGTATATTGAGACGTCGCGGCCGCGTCAGGCCGGGGATCGAGCTCGTCTTCTCTCTCCATTATATAATGTTACGGCAGCCCGAGGACCAACAGGGACCACCAGAACCCCCTACTGTGTCTCCTTCTACTATCACATGAACGGAAAACATATTGGTGAGCCTGGTTTGAATTCACACTCTGAGAAAGAGAAAAACATTTAAATTCTCGATTTAAAGTCAATGTTTGAAAGCTGTTTTAATTAGGTAAACTTATGTTTTACTGTTGTGCTCACGGAGAATTGATTGAATAGTGGAAAGTAGTCTCTAAATGACAGGTTGGAGGCTTGAGGATTTTGTTTCCCCGAAAAATCTGTGCTTGTGCATGCTTCTAACTGGAGTTTGGTTTGTCTGAAAGTGCCCTCCTCCACTGCAGCATCGGGCTGAATCTGTCAGGGAAAGTACAGTGCTTTACGAGTAGTGCTCACTAGAAGGTCAAAGACAATGAAGGACACAGACAGAGAGAGCGAAGTGATGTCATCCACACATCCATTACTTATTTATCGTGACTGTTAAAACATTAAGCTTTGTTTCAAAGTGACATCTGTCTATTCTCGCAGCTCCAAGCAGTCTTGTGTGTGTGTGTTTCTTCCTGCCGCATTTAAGCTGATCAAGCACATCATTCAGTGCCACACTGTAATAATTCAAAGAGAAAGTACATAGCACAACAATATCAGATACAATAGTCAATTTGTAATTAGATTAACCATTTTATATACAATACCATTCAAAAGTTTGAGGACAGTAATATTTTTTTTTTAAGTAATAATACTTTTATTTATTGGGGATGCATTAAATTGATCAAAAGTGACAGTAAATGCATTTAAAATGTTACGAATGATTCTATTTTGTAAATCAATTCTGTTCAAACTTTCTATTAAAGAATCCAGGAATAAAGGATCATGGTTTTCACAAACTATCATATATAATAATTATTTTTAACATTAATAATATGAAGAAATGTTTGTTGAGCACCAAGTCATTACATTTCTGAAGGGTCTATACATATTAAATTATAATAAAATTAAAAAGGTTGTTTTAAATTGTAAAAATACAATTAAAAAAAAAAAAAAAAAAAAATTGCAGTGTTGATGAGCATAAGAGACTTTTTCATCTTAACAACTCCAAACTTTGGATCGATAATGTACAGTATATACTTTTCAGTGTTGAGTGACACTGTCACGGTGCATTATGGTATCGCCTTCTATGTTAAGGAAACATGCGATCCTGCCTTAGGGGCCTTTCACACAGAACACGCTTTTGCATCCTTCTGCGTGACATTTTCATTGTTGTTTAATGGCAACATGCGCTACGTAGGCATCTGTGACTGTTGCCACTTCATGTCAGGTTAAATCAAGTTCATCTTTTAAAAATGTGCCTTGAGACCTTGTGGTCCATTCCTCTGCACTGCGTTTAGCTGCTTTTCAATGCAAGAACACTCAGGCTTTGACCAAAAGTAGGTATCTTAAAGTGATAGTCCACCCAAAAATGAAAAATCTGTCAACTCTTTCTGCTGGACACAAAATAAGATATTTTGAGGAATATTGGTAACCAAACAGTTTTGGTTCCCATTGACTTCCATTGTGTTTTCTGTCCATACATTTAAAGTAAATGGGAACCAAAACCGTTTAGTTACCAACATTCTTCAAATACCTAATTTTGAATGAGAAAGAATCCATATTAGTTGTGAGTAAACAATGTCAGAATTTCCATTTTTGGCTGGACTATGTCTTTAAGGTATCTTCTTTTCTTTTTCTTTTTTTGGATGGGCTATCCCTTTAAAAAGCAAACCCACGTAAGCCTTAAAGTTGCACCTAAAATGTGTTCTAATTAGGCAGCAGACTATGTTTGGGAGCAGAACCTGCGTGTGAAATGTGTTTGTTTATGCGGGGTGCTATATATGTGTGGGTGGCAGGGATTTACTATAGTTTGAGGACAAAAATGTCCCCAGAAATGAGCTAAATCTGACAAAAGCTCTCTTTTGGGACCTCAAAGGCATAAATGACTCATAAACGCAGTAAATAATGTTGTTCTAAAAATGCACCGTGCGCAGTGATTTATGGGTGTTCCTGATGGGGTTCAAAGATCTGTGACTATCTGGCAACCACCTGTTATCACACACTCTAGCACACACTTGCACACGCAGACTTTAATTGCTCATTAATGTAAGGACTTTATCACACAAAACTCCTCCAACCAAAGTTTCGACAGCAGACCAAAAGTTTTTTTCTGCTGTTGTTGTGTTCTCATTTTTCAGCTCGACAAATAAAGTAACCGAACTTCCTGTTTCCCCTCGCTTTTTATCTGCACTCTCTCTTCAAACTTTATCAGCCCATTAACAGCTCATAAATTGTGCTTCTCTCTCTCTTTCTCCTCTTCTGCTCGTCGCTCTCTCTGGCTGTCTGTCAGCTTTGCTTTCACTCCACCTCGTTCTCTTTACCTGTGCGCTGTGTCTTGTTTTAATGAGACGAGGCCGTCTAATTATTTGCCAGTTGCCACTCATGACACGGGCTGGGCTCGCGGTGGGGGGGCGGCTGGTGAACACACAATGTGCTTCAATCTGTTCGGCTTTCCGAAGGCATTTTGGATTCCCTGCTGCAGGCCTGCACTGTATATTTCAAAGGACATGTTTTATTAATTCCATTGCTATTTAGGAGTCGGAGAGGACAGCAGGTCCTTAATGAAAATTAAAATTGAAAGGCGAACCGCATTAATCATGATCAAAATCACCCTAGGGTGCACATGCACATAACCTCATACTCAAGCTGTCTGCTAAAGCTCTCTAACTCATCATATTTGTCTCTGTCTGCTTTAAAACGAGAGTAGGCGGTTTAGCGGTGTTTCTATTTGCCGTTAGAGTATTGTAGTGCTAGTATAAACAACTTCCTGTGACCTTTCGTTTACATCAGTGTGCTAAAATCAAGTTGGGTGGCGTCATGGTAATCAGATGAGATGAAATGTGTTCCAAAACGTAGTGAGCTGGACACTTTTGGAGTATTTTAAGGCAGAGAATCAATGTGAATGCTTCTTTATAGAGTATTGCAGGGAAATGTCAATCCCATAATGCACCGTTAAGAGCTCATTTGAACAATATCCATCTGTAATGCTGGGTGAGATGAGAGAAATGCTCGTCAAAGTCAAGTCAGGTTTATTTTATATAGAGCTTTAAACAATACCGATCGCTTCAAAGCAGCTTTGCAGTAGTAAACAAGAAAACAGCATCTGTGTCATAAAGCAATTTTAATATTAAATTTAATTATTTTTTTCATTCTTTTTGGGGGTTTCAAATTTATGTATGCATGTATGTTTGTTTTAATTTAAATAATTGAAGTATTTCAGGTTAAACTTATTTCATTTCAGATTTAAATTTAAAAGTCTTTCTTTCTTTTTAATCTAATGTTTAATTTTCATATTTCAGCTTCATTTTAATTAATGATTAATTAATTAATCGTTTTTTATGTGCGTGTGTGTGTAAAATATATAATTCACAACATCATGCAATTTCATCTAGAAAGGGGCTGTTACGGAGGATAAATGATTCAGATCAGTTCAATTATTAATAAATAATAAATAAAAAAAATAATCATTCAAAAACTCAATAAACTCAATAAAGCAGTTTAAGTTAATATTTTATCCAGTGTTTATGTGCATATGTATTTTATGCTTGTTAGACTATTATTTCAGTAGGTTAGCAACATGCTAACACAAATAAAGTCTGATGTTTGTTATTTTTGCATCTGCTTTTATTTACATCAGGACTACGTAAGGTGGTTTGCTGGTCTGGTATCACCAAAACCCCCTAAAACCATCCAAAATAAAAGACTAGCCTAGCCAGCTTGACCAGACTGGATGACCTTAGGCTGGTTTAAAGAGTTTTTATCTGTCCTACATGTGGCTGGTGGCAGTGATCTGCTATAGGCTGAATGTTGGCGTGATTTCTGCTGATTACGGCCTGTGTACACTAATCTGCTAATCATTAGTTTGTGCGTTGGCATGTGGGCGGCACTGTGGGCACAGATGCTAAACTGAAAGGGAGGCACAGCTGGCTCGACTCTCATTACATGAGACGCCCTACTGAGAGACAGACGTCCCTGTTAGCAGTCTTAATGTGTAGGACTGTGTTAGCCGCTCTACGCTGGCCGTAAATTACAACCTCATTAGCAGAATGAGAGTTTAGACTTTTATTTGCGCCACTGTGCTTGCATTAGATTTGATTACATCCCAATTAGCAATTGAAGAGATTAGCTCTGCGTTGGTTATGCCACACTAGCACTGCATTCAACAGAGCTACATCAGCACATTGACACTTTAGCCATGCTCTATTTACAGACTTCCCAGTCTTCCTTAGAAGAGTGGAATATGTGTATAACTGCAGACAACATCACAGATTTTATCACAGCATGTCTTGTTTAACATCTCTGTGTGTGTGTGTTTGGAGTATATTCAGTTATCTGGAGGCTTGTCTCTGTTTGATGGTCCTACAGAAGAGCTTTGCATTACTTGACTGGATCAATAAATCTTTACTAGTAGAGAGACAGAGACATTCGCTCTCTATATTTCTGGATGGGTTTATCTGATTAGAGGGAGGAGGCATGTATTCGTGTTATTTTTGACGGGTTGATCATTGGGTTTCTGAGTGTTGTTTTTATTTGATTTTAATTAGCATCAGAATTTCTGTGTCATGCAATTTGTCTCTCTTTTAAATGAAATGCTTCATGCATCTTACAGCTGTTGTTTCACTGTGTTTTGGGGTTTCATTTGAGGTCCTCAAATGCAATTGTAATATAAAATGCATTCAAATTTTTATAAAGGCAAGTGAAGTGTTTTTAGTCATTGTTTTTAATAAGCTATTTAGTAATAATAATACTAATAATTTCCGCTTTGTATTCTTGTTTCATCTGTTGTATTTTTTTAAATATATATTTTAGTCATTGTATCATAATAATGATTATTATGATACAATTATTTTTAGTTTTTGTTATATCTATTGCATTTTGTATTTAAATTAAGTCTTTTAGTTATTATATATCTTTAATAATAATAATAATAATAATGATAATAATAATAATCATTTCCTCTTATTTAATTTTTTGTTACGTCTATTGTATTTTTGTATTTAAATGAAGTCTCTTTAGTTATTATATTTTTAATAATAATAATAATTTCCTCTTATTTAATTTTTTGTTATGTCTATTGTATTTTTGTATTAAAAATTAAGTGTGTGTTATACTAATTGTAGTAATATTATTGAAATATAATTGTAATAATATCATTATTATTCTTGTAGTTATTACTACTATTATTATTATTATGTAGTTATAATAATAATATATGATTAATAATTTATTATTATTATTGTTATTATTTCCTCTTTTATTCTTGTTTTATCTGTTGTATTTTTGCATTAATATATTGTTAGTTATTGTATAATAATAATAATAATTTCCTCTTATTTTGTTGTATTTTTGTATTTAAATTAAGTCTGTTTAGTTATGTTTATTAATATAAGATTATTAATATTATTAATATTCTTATTTCCCTTTTATATATATATTTTTTGTCTTTATTTATTTATTTATTTATTTTACTCTGAGTAAATGGTCAGGGCTTATGATAAACAAAGTTCTATTAAGCTAATGAATAATACATTAGATTAACGTGCAGCCTTAAAAATGTGTCAGTTAAATTGTTAAATTTCGATTTGACGTTGTCTTTTTCGTGTCATTCGGCTTCCTCTACACACTGTTACACACTACACACCACACACACTACACACTAGGCGATCACTCTCTACAATTGCAGTAGTCTGTTCGATTTTTCATCAAGAGCAACACAATAGCATGTTCTATTAGGCCACAAGTTTATTAGGCTTGAAGTTCATTACAAAGGAGTTCAGCAGCCAGTGGATCCATTAGAGCAGAAGTCAATCACAGCAGAAGTCAGTCCATTAGATCCTTCACTCATTACAGCATCAGAGTGTGACACTGCTGCTGTTAGCGGATGACAGGCGCTTCACAAGGTATTTCGGCAGTCGTTGTCCTTGTTTAGTGATGCATGCACTATATATGGTACAAGATTGAATGGCTAGTTTGTTCAGACTAATTGTTGCATGTATTCATTGTCTTTCAGCTCTCAGGAATACTTGACTCTGATTGGTTAATCATGGCCTTCTGTCAAATATGTAAAGGATAATGTACAGCTAGTTGCAGTATGATTAATATAGTATTATAGTATTATTATTAATTATTGTAAATTAGTTTTTATATTTTCTGTTTTCATTTTAATGTAGGTTTTAATCATTTTGTTGTGTTTTTGTCAACTAGCTGCAGTATTTAGTGAAAGTATAACTTAAAGACTAAAAAAAAAAATCAATTGACAAATGTTTTTTAAATAATTTTAGTTAACGACAAAACAAATTTGTATTTAAACTAAATTAATTAGAAATGTTGCCTTGGTAACTAGCTGAAATGTTTAATGAAAGTATAACTTAAATATTAAAAAATATATTTTAAATATGTGAAATATTTACTGCAAGTATAAATTAAAGATAAAATAAATAAATAAAATCAGTTAACAAATGTTTTAAATTTTTAATTTTAAAAGTTATTTCAGTTAATGTAAATGTTTTAATTGGCGTTTAAAAGCTGTTGAATGCTTGAATCTGATTGGCTGACGAACGTTCTAAGGTGTGCAATTATTTTCAGGGAAACGCTCGGCGAACGTAGTTCCAGACTGCTCTTGACCGCATTACATAACCATATCACTTCGCCAAATGATTTCTGTTATTTCAAAGGTCTTAGAACAGTAAAATAACCAGAACCCACAACAACACTGGCCAAACACATACTGTACATATAGTAAATAAAAGGATAAAAATGTCAGATCATGTCCATGTTTTGCCACAAAATTACGCTTTATTATGTACGGAAAGCACATACTCTCTCTCTCCCGCTCTCTCTCCCTCACAGACCACACATACATAACAGTTACAGTTTGCACACACACTAACATACATCGTGCAAATTTTGTTAGCGCTACTCTGACGATTTTATCAGTAGTTTAACAACTTAAAAACTACATGACTCCTCACAAGCGAGGTAACAACAACAGCGCTGTTCGTGAACAAAAGGAACTAAGTTTCACTATAACTAGAGACATTGCTGCCGAACACTATTGAGAGACACACAGACTCAGAGGTAACGTTAATCTCTCTCTCTCTCTCTCTCTCTCTCTCTCTCTCTCTCTCATAACTTAGTTATTAACTGTATTAACTGCATTAGTCTGCTATCAACGGCTCAAGCCTCCGTTACTAGGTTTAAAATGACGTTTTGGAATTAGCAATGGAGGCGTTGGATGAGATGCGAAAAAAATAATCCTACTCACAATAGCGATTTAAGTAGAAAAACCGGATGAATACCTTGAGATATATCCTCTGATCGATGTCTTGAGGTGTGGCAACCATAATATAAGCAGAAAAAATGTACTTTGGTTCGTTGAATTATTAGAAAAAATAATGCACACCCGAGGTGTAACGGCCACTCTGCTCACCACCTCGGGTGTGCATTATTTTTTCTAATAATTCAACGGCCCGTCATCAATTATTCCTTACTTAACATATATAAACATATGTATATTTCAGTTATTAACTTGACTTAGGTTGCCTTGGCACCTACCTGAAATATTTAATGAAAGTATAAAGATAAAAAAAACAATAATAACAATAATACCACTAATTTTAGTTTAAACTGAAACTAAACTTAAAGGGCACCTATTATGCCCCTTTTTACAAGATGTAATATTGGCCCTGGGTGTCCCCAGAATGTGTCTCGGAATTCTCAGCCCAAAATTCCTCACAGATCATTTATTATAACAGCTGGAAAATGTCATTTTTGGGGTGTGTCAAAAAACGAGCTGATTTGGATGGAGTGTATGGCTTTAAATGTAAATGAGCTGCATATTCCCGCCCCGTCTCCAGAAGAGGGAGTTGCGTATATGTCTCTCTGCATTACATATCTACAGCAATAAACAGCCGGTATAAACAACATAACTGAGAGCAAGAGAACCGGTGTTTGGCCGTACATATGGGAACTCAAATGCACTGAAAGTGGGATGAAACAGCACAGTGTTAAAGGGCTCGCGCCATCAATGGACCGAGCTGCACGTCTGCTAGGGCTGGACGATATGGCCAAAATTGATATCACACTATATTTCTTAATTACGGTCTATACGCTATAATTCCGATATCGATATGAACACTATTAAAAAAAGCCTCATAAAAACTGCCAAGAATGCACACAACAGATGTCTGTACCTACAAACTTATGAAAAATTAATTTGCCTAGTCTATGAACTCCTCCTATAAAACTATATAATATTTTAGCGGGGTTATTTATGATATTTATTTACATAAATAAATTAATGTTCACTTTTTATTTGTATTTAGCCTTCATATAAACAAGAAATGTGAAATCACTGTCAAATAAACATCTCAGACTCACCTTATTAATATTAATATCTTTAACTTTAAACTAGGCTAACATACACTACCAGTCAAAGGTTTTTGAACAGTAAGATTTTAGTTTTTTAAAGAATTCTCTTCTGCTCACCAAGCCTGCATTTATTTGATCCAAAATACAGCAAAAACAGTAACGTTTTGAAATATTTATGATTTAAAATAACTGTTTTCTATTTGAAAATATTTTAAAATGCTAAAGTTATTCCTGTGATTTCAAAGCTGAATTTTTAGCATCATTTCTCCAGTCACATGATCCTTCAGAAATCATTCTAATATTCTGATTTGCTGCTCAAAAAACATTTATTATTATGTTGAAAACAGCAGAGTAGAATCTGATTCTCTGGCAGTAGGAGGCGCTTTGAGAGCGGTAGAACTAGCGGTTTCCCCGGTAACGGCTGTAAACTAAGCAGCTCCGCTCATGAACTCTACTTTATCAGATAAAATGAAAATGCCATAAAAACTATTCTGAAGACAGTATGTTCCCTTCAGAGATACATTCATACAAATCACCCGCTTTTTGAAACGTGCAGTGCTCACATTTATTCAACGAAGTCAAACGCCACAAATAAATCAATGTATGGGAAACACTGGTAATGTATATTGAAATATCGGAAATGTGTTTAAAAATCATATCACCGTTATTGAAAAAAATTATATCGCGATACATATTGATATTGAATTATTGTCCAACCCTAGCATCTGCGTTACAGAACGAATCTCGCACTACGAACTGCACGAACTAATCTCACAAGCGCGGCACTGATCAGTTAAAAATACTTAATGTGCACACACAAATACGGTTAAAACGCTAAGCACTATAACGATATGACATTCACAAAGGAGTCTGGAGTGATACACGTATTTAGGTCGATTTTGAGGCGCATTACCTTGAAAAATGAAAGTAATCCACAGCGTCCTCAGCAGCTCAGATGTTGGGAGAAAATTAAGACTCTTATATTCACTCTTACATGCAAACACAGAGCATTGGGATTGCTTGTGAGACATTGTTGACGTTATATCTCCAGCGCAAAAAAATTAAGGACAGGGTAACCGCTGAGGGTGGAAACTATAGCAATGCAGGGCTGTCAATCAACCGCCGTGGCCCAGCCCTCCGAAATGTGACATCACACTGCGGTGAGACTCAAAACGGCAGGCCTAGTGAGACTGACTTTGTTCAAAAAATGAGGAGTGGGTGGATTTTTATTATTGTAGGGTGGTTGTGTTCACACACTGCCAACACACATTTATGTCCAAACACCATGTAAAAATGGATTTTGCATAATAGGTGCTTTAAACTAAACTAAAATGAGAAATGCTACCTTGAAATCATTATTTCATTTATCATAAATTACTGTAAACACTTCCAAGAAAACAAACAACACAGGAAAAGCAAACTCTGTACCACACATGCTTTGAATGTGCTTTAAACTTGCCTGCCACTGCTTAGCTTTACCGCTCAACCTCCAACTTCTGCTCATTACAGAGATGAATGAGTGTTTGGATGTGTTTGACCTGTGTCAAGATTAGCCAAGGGCCTCTGATGCTGTTGTTTTCTGGCAGCACAGGGGTCCGTCTGAAGCCTTAGGCCTTTACTAGAGCCTGTCCTTACATACACAGACGTGCACGATTGTTTCTCTTAGGGTTGGTTAGCTGTTTATTTTCAAAGGTCTTCGCATAAGGGTGATTTTTAAGTGCCTGTCTCATTGTTCACAATGGTTTACGAGTCGAGTGTGTGTAATCACCTTAAAGATGCACCAGCACACAATTTGTGTTTGTTTATCAGGCAGCGAGCAGCTCTTCAGCATGATTGGGGTCATTGAAACGTGGCAGACGCTTTCAGTCTGGGCAGCGAGCTAATAGCGAGGTTCTGATACAACACGCCGTTCCTGTTAAAGGATCCTGATTTTCCTCAAATCGCTTTGATTACTGTAACATCTGTACATTAATGACACATGCTGACTCTATTAGAGTGACTTTCCCTTTCAAAAAACATCGAAAATTGTTGTGGTACAGCATGCAGTGATGTGTAGTAGTGGCATACATAGTACAGTATACTGTGGAACTGAATTATTACTTCAGATGGTGTCAAAAACACATTGTTATACCATGCTACTTTTTAGAAGTTATTAGTATTATACATTTGTGTTAGTGTTACAATGGCAGATATCTGAACTTGTACAATACAAATTTCTAGCTCAAAATTAACCATTCGTATTGCTACCAAAAAGAGTGTTTGAGCTAAAGGTAAAGTCAAAAGGTAACAATTAAACTTTTGACATTGTTGCAAGATGTTCCTCAAAAGGTCTCTTCCAGGCAAGAAAGTAAGACGTTTATCATTTGTACGTTTCTTTGCATGAACTTTTTTTCTAAATGAATCGATGTAAATGTAAATAGGAACATTAATGACATTGATGCATTCATTTCTGTAAAATTACTATAAACTATATGGATTGTGAAAAGTGATATACCAATACACTACTGTTTAAAAGTTTGTTCAAAATCTATTTTAAGTAAATGCCATCCTTAACAACTGCTTTCAACATTAATAATGATTAGAAATGTTTGTCGTGCAGCATATTAGAATAATTTCTAAAGGGTCATGTGACGCTGAAGACTGGAGTAATGAGTGCAAAAAATCAGCTTCAGAGGAATAAATTACATTTTAAAATTGGAATAGAAAACAGACATTTTAAATTGTAATATGATTTCACAATATTTTACTGCATTTTTTATCAAATAAATTCAGCCATGGTGAACATAAGAGACTTCTTTCAACGGTAATGCACACAGTTTTAATTTGTGGGTGCCATTATTTGGTCAAACAGGTGATCCCATACAAAATGCATGCCATTGGTTGAGGCAATGACACACATCAAGACATTCAAATGTTGAAAATGCCAGTGTCTTACAATACTACAAATGTATGTGATAGGAGAAAGTTCATATAGAAAGCAACATCAGCTTAAAATAAGAATTAGCTGTGTAATGTCAATTTTTGTCAATGTCAATTTTATTTCTATAGCACAACTAAACAACAGCAGTTGACCAGAGTTAGAGACACAACTGGATGATGTTCTGTCAGTAAATCCGAAAGGTAAGGAGGAGCCAAACCATTTAAAGATTTGAATTCTAAGATAAACATTTTAAAATCAACACGGTATCATACAGGCAGCCAGTGCAAAGAGCATAGCACTGGAGTAATATGGTCCCGTTTTTTAGTACATGTCAAGTCTTGCCGCCGCATTTTGTACCATCTGTAACCTGGATAAAGCTGATTGGCTAATCCCGTAATACAGTTAATTACAATAGTCTAGCCTTGATGCTAAAAATGCATTAATTATTATTTCAAAGTTATTAAAAGATAATATAGGTTTAGGAAAAAAGCAGGATTTGACCACTGAGTTTTTCTGCTCGTCAAATTTTAAACCATCATCGAAAACAAAGCCTAAGTTCTTTACCCAAGGCTTTACAGAAAGTGTTGAATTACCTTGGGTTGTTTGATGAGCCAAAAACTATGATTTCAGTTTTATTCTCATTAAAATTGAGAAAATTTAAAGATAACCAAGCTTTCACGTCAGATAGGCAAGCCCTAAATGTTTCCAACCCGTCAATATTAGGTTTTAAGGGTAAATATACTTGAGGGTCGTCCGCATAGCAGTGGAACGACAACCCATATTTCCCGAAGATAGACCCTAATGGGAGCATATATAATGAGAAAATAATGGGATCTAAAATAGATCCCTGTGGAACACCACAAGATAGAACAGCAGCCTCAGACGAATATTCCCCAATATTAACACTGAACTTCCTATTTGAAAGATACGACCTAAACCATTCAAGGGCAGCTCCTTTGATACCAACACAATGCTCCAAGCAAGCAAGTAGTATAGCATGATTTACCGTATCAAAGCATGATTTAGCCGCACTCAGATCTAGCAGCACAAGTACGGTAAAATCCCCAGAATTGGCAGGTATTAACACATCGTTTAGCACCTTTAGAAATGCAGTCTCTGTTGAATGATATTTTTTAAAACCTGACTGAAAAATCTCGAATACCTTATTTTTATCCAGAAAACTCTGCAATTGTTGCAACACTGTCTTCTCTAAAATCTTTGAAATAAAAGGCAAATTAGAAACAGGTCTAAAATTGTCCACAACATTTAAGTCTAAGTTTGGTTTCTTTAACAATGGCTGAATTATAGCATATTTTAAAGCTTCCGGTACCGTGCATGTTTCCAGACATCGATTTATTATGTTTAAAAGATATATAGGGCCTCACTGCAGCAAAAACTTGTTTCGAAAGAAATGGAGGAATGGCATCCATTGAGGAGCCTGACGGCTTTAATTGACCCGCTTTACAAGCTGTAGAGATAGAAGGATCAAAAGATCTTATTCACAAAAAATCACTGATCTTATTCACAAAAAAATGTCAGAAAATCATCACATAGAGTCTTTGATACAGCAGAATACTCATAAACACATGGATTGATATCAGTGTTAAAAACAGTAAAAAGAGTTCTTGGTCTATGGTAATTTTTAGTAATAAGTTTGGTAAAATAACTTGATCTTGCTGCTCTTAAAGCCTTTTGGTATTTTAACAATGAATCCCTCAATATTTCAAAATAGACCTGGAGCTTATCTTTCTTCCATCTACACTCTGCTCTTCTGCAAGACTTCCTCAGGGAGCGTATGTTATCATCAATTCATGGGTCAACTCTTGGTTTAGGTTTTAAGGCCTTTACAGGAGCTACTGTGTTCTACATTCACACATGTAGAATTAAACTCAGACAAAAGCTCCTCTTAATTCATACTTGTTTGCATCCATAGCTTGCATAGTATCACAGAAAGCTGATGAAAAAACTATATTAGTAGCAGAGTTAATTAATCGTGATTTACGGACCTGCTTTTTGAGTTGCAAAATGTTTGATGACATAGGAATAGAAAACATAACACATTTATGACACTATTTCCAGATCATAAAGATAAATTCCATATGATAACACAAGATCAAGAGTATGACCACCCTGATGGGTAGGAACATTGATGATGACAAGGCAATGGCAATCAACAAGACAATCAATAGTGGACTATTCAGTTCAAGTGTAAACAGTTGCAGCTCAAAAACTTCTGTTATCATTTTGTACTATTTGGCGATGAGAAAATTTGTCCTTAAAAATAGAGAGTAATCCGCCGCCTCTGCCAGTGAAGCGAGGCAAATTTAAAAACAAACAGCTTGAGGGTAAAAGTTCTGAAAGAGGGCTTGAATCAGTAAGCCAGGTTTCCGTAATAAATAAGCAGTCCAACTCGTGCGAGGCAAAACGGTCATTTATAATAAAAGTCTTATTTACCACCGATCTCGAGTTGAGTAGACCCATCCTTAGCCAAAGCAGATTGTCCGTCAGCTCCTCCGACTGCCGCACCTGAAGAAAAGTGCGAAGATGGCTGAAGCACACTCCTTGATTCGGGAAGAGCCATAAACACCAGAGGTCACCGTGGCTGGGACCAGGGGAGCACTCCACTCATATGATAGATCCAGGGAACGCCAGCGAACAGAATAGTTGCCGACCGAACATCTCTCCCAAAGTCCCAAAGGCCACACACCAGACTGCAGAGCCAGGTAGGACTTTAGCCTAACGGCACAGCCACCCCGTTTTCCGCGTTTCTTCCTCTGTCTCTTCACGGAGATAGTAAGGTATCGACGACAGGAAAGGTGGAGGTGGATAGTATGAGCCATTTGAGTCAGCCCAGCAAATTGCTCGAACTGGTCTGCAGTCTTAAAATAGTTGACCTGTCATAGACCAATATCGTGCACTGCGTTATTTTAAAAATAAAACGATCTTAAACAAACAAAACAGACACTAGTTTCCGAGACCGACGGCATGCCATGAACACCGGTGCCATCTTGGTTTTCAAAGAGGTTTTTTCTCTGTAAGGCTCTATACTGGAGTTATTTATGTGTCTGGATTGATGTATTGGTGGTCAGTATGTGCTGATATTGTTCAGACAGCTTTAGCTGAGTTTATTAGAATGTGTTTTGTACTTCGAGCAAGCCATTTTGTCACAGTACCATCTGTTTGCTTTGTTAATGTTGCTGTGTGCTGTTGTGTTATTCATTTATATCTGCTGGTCCTGAATAAGTAAAGATGTGAAACATGGTTAGTTGGCTGGACTCGTCTGCTTTTATCTTCTATGTGTGTATGTGATGAGCAGCGTGTAGACTCTGTGGTGAAAGTTTTGAAACATTAGTGATTTTATATATATATATATATATATATATGTATATATATGTGTGTGTGTGTGTGTGTGTGTATGTGTGTGTGTATATATATATATATATATATATATATATATATATATATATATATATATATATATATATATATATATATATATATATATATATATATATATATATATGTGTATATATATATATATGTGTCTGTGTGTGTTATTTTTCAGAGCCAATGTTTCATTTGAGGCGCTACAAAAGTTTGTTCGTTCTCTCTCTCTCTCTCTCTCTCTCTCTCTCTCTCTGTTCCAAAGTGCAACTGAATTATATATTGGTTTCCCTTAAGCACAAAGTCAGAGTAATAATTTAATGCATGAGTCATAAAGGTGCCACTTGGCCTCACTGCGTTCCATCATCTGAGTGTGTGTGTGTGTGTTTGTGCTCAGTGTCTGTGACAGATTTCAATGCTGACGTTCATAATAAGCAGTGTGTGTAAGATGCATCTGCTTTGTTGTCTACTGAGAGCTGTGTTTTTGGAGCTGATCTATCACTTGTCAGTCTCAGACGACAGACCCACAGACCGTCTGATGAATATAGATCAATTTATCAAGATATCACATCTTGATTTTCCAGACAAGCAGTTTTAGCAGAGCTGCACTTTTAATGATCTGATTAACATTTTGTAATTATGAATGTTAAACAAAGTTATTATAAAATTATTCCTGTGGTGTATAGTAGAGGAGCGTGCAGGTAAAACAATGGACAAATGACCAAATGAGTTTCAGCATTATTCAACGTTTTAACTTTTCAAACATGTAACAGGTTTTTGAATACATATTCTCAAATGTTTAATGCAAAACTTCCAAAGCCTGTAAATAAAAGTAAAAGTACCTTTCAGCAGCAGAATGTTTAAATACTCGTTTTAAGTATTATTTGACATATAACAAACCTTTTTTTAGTACATTCCAAATAAATCACGTATTTTACAGTACACTGAAAAAACCTTGGTGCAGGATTTACTTTTATACTCAGAAATTGTTTGTAAATTTCATAAATAATTACAAAGAAATAGCAAGTAACACATTGAATTGAATATGGAATTTTAAAGTATGAAGAAATAGCATTTTCTTGAAAAACATGCCCCAATAATCTGTAAAATGTAATCTGTAAATAATCTGAAACTTTGAAAAATCAATTTACCAGTGTTCTGTGGTGGTGAGACTTGGTTGCATTAGATCAATGGTTATGTATTTGACCTTATATTTGTCACAGTAGTAAAGTCGGGCTTTGTGCAATCCCTCAGAGAAATGCAAATCTACTCGCACCAGCGGCGGGTCAAAGGGGTCTTATTAGAGAAGAAGCAATGATCTGTCATAATTGATCAAATCCTGAGTTTGCCCTAATTCACTGATCCTGATGGACCTTGATCTCCAGTAATTGTTTGAATCCCACACACTTATATTTTTCGGAGGTGGTAAAAGAACATGCAATTGCTGGCACTCATTTTTTGTTTGTAAGAAAGAATTTCATCTATCGCATATAAAAATTGCATATCAGATTCACAAGGTCCAGTCTGATCTACTGTTTTCTGTGCTGTTGTGATTTTTAAGTACATGTGTAGATTGAGGCTTTGTTTGATTTGAGAAATGTTATGCATCTTTCATTTGTCATCATAAAGGTATATTATGCTTATATTCACATTTTTATGGCCAGACTAGACAGCAAAGTGGACCGATAGTCAAAAGTCTACAGCCAAGGTGAAAGTGTCACTGTTCCTCTGACCTCTGTTTTCTGTGTGCCTGCAGGTACACTCAATGTTCTGATGAGGGTGAAGAGCATCGCTACTGTAGATTCTGCCATCTGGACTCTTTCTGGACACCAGGGGCCCGAATGGAGGAAGGCAAATGCTGAGATCTATCCGAGCGGACCCTTCCAGGTGTGTGCATGAGAGTTTGTATGCAAATGTGTTTTCTTCTGGTGTGTGTGTGTGTGTGTATGTGTGTTTATTCACATGTGGCACGTTTGAACAGGCTGCAGGGCTGGGGGATAAATCAAATATTTCTGACATATGCATGATGCTTTTGCTAGCCAGCTATAAAATAAGCATTATTGTTATTTGGATATCAGGATTCCTCTCATTGTGTCATTAGTTTTGCAATGTTTCCTGTCTCATGATTGACAAGTATGAAAGTGTTAAGGAAAACATTTTAATAACGGCTCTTGAGTAGAAAAAAAAAAATAGAGCTGGGTAAAGAGTTTTTAAGTTTGATTCAGTTCATTGAATCAGTTCAAACAGTCCATTTAATGAATTGATTTCAAATTGATTCAGTGATTTCTTTGCATCACGAGCAGCAGTTCAGACCTTTAGAGTGGATTCATTTGATTCAGTTCTGTGAATCAATTCAAACCTCTGATTCATTGATAACTTAGTGTAGTTTCAATGTCACATTTTTCATGTATAAATAAAAATATATATTTTTCTTTTAAAGGGGTGGTTGATTGCAATTTCACTTTTTTAACGTTAGTTAGTGTGTAATGTTGCTGTTTGAGCATAAGTGATGTTTTATTAACAAATTTCGGGAGGAGCTCGCACAGATAATTAACACAGCCAATTCATCATCAGTAATTACACCACCTATCCAATCAGCACGAGAGAGAACCCCTATAAATAATCAAGCAGTCCGGGCTAAATGCCGAGCTCGGAGCCCTCCACCTGGACAGCACGCCAAATACGCATAATCTTTACTCAGTTTATTATAGGTAAGAGTGAACTCGTGAAACAATATCTGCAAAGTTGCAGCGCTGAAATTTCAATGCAAACAGTGATATCGTCTTTTAAAATTCTGGAAGTTTAATGCCTACAAAAACGGCTGGTAAGGGACTACAACGAACTACTTCCCGGGTCTGATACGTCACTGACCCAGATAAACCCCGCCCTCGGGAACATGTAACGAAGGGGGCGAGGCCATGCTGTGCTGCTTTAGAGAAGAGGAAGAGAAAACTAGGGGTGCACAAACAAATCTATTCATATATGAATCGCGACTCCGTCTTCTAACGATTCTAATGGTTCACAAGTTTCAAAATTAATGTTCTAAAACTGCCGTTCTTAATACTGTTCCTCGCGTCGCCCTGCTCTGCATCTCTCTCTCTCTCTCTCTCATTCAGATCGTCAGATCAGCTCCAACAAACTGTTCCAATTATACATTTTCACATAGCAATGAGAAGCGTTATACATGGACGCGTGTGTGGTTGCCGTACTGTATTAAAGCTTTAATCAGAATAAAACCGTATATTAAAAGCTAACATAAGCAGTAGCATAATAGCAGCGTATCTAAAAGTATGAGACAACAAACAAACAAACATACCATTAAGAGCCGTGCTTGCACAGGTTCTGCGTGATCCTCTTCACTAATATCCTCTGCGTCTCAATCGGGCTCAAACTGATGAGCAATATAGACGACGCCTTTGTTTACAATACAACCGGAGCACATGCCACTGAGCTGAGGGGCGGGACGTTTAGACGCACGCTCGGCGGTTTAGTGAATCACAACACACTGAGCCAGCTAACCAATCAGAGCCCAGCACGTATTTCTGAGGGAGGGGCTTCATAAAAACAGGAAATAATCGAGGCGTTTGTCAGAGAAGGGACAGAGCAGTGTGGAATAAAGGTAAATTATATGAAAAATAATGCGTTTTTAAAAAAACGAAGCATGAACACATGTTAGACTGCACCCCATAAACACAATCAAGCCTAGAGAAAAAAAAACAATAAACCATCCCTTTAACACTTGCTGTTATAAGGTTCCATTTGGTAACAGTAGTTAACTACAAAAGCATTTATTAATCTTAATTTGAATATTTATTAATACATTATTAAAATAAAAATAAAAATATTAATATTATTTAATGGACCTGAGCTAATATGGACAGCTGTATTTTATTAACTAACATGAACAAATATTAATAAATACTGTAACAGTGTATTGCTCATTGTTATTAAATATTAGTTAATGTACTGTGTTAAGTAATGTTAACTAATGGGACCTTATTGTAAAGTTTTACCATTATTCCTTTTGTTTATTAAGTGAAAAACAATATGGAGTATTTTAATCAGATTTTTACTATATTTTATAATTTCAACATTTTGAATCTGATACAGTGGCACTTTAGTTGAAATGATGTTTTATTTTTAATCCAATTAGAGTAATTGCATTGATATTTATAGTTGTGTTTTTTTTAGCTATTTTGTGCAGTCCTAGTTGGCAGGTGTGCTATGTCTGTACGTGTGTGTGTGTGTGTGTGTGGTTAGAGGGTCTGTGATTGAGGAAGCGCTGAGTCGTGCTCTACCGCTCTCCTCTGGACCTGTGTTTCTGCTGAGCTGAGCTCTCAGCACAACAGCTGCAAAGACCAGGAGACGTTTTACTGCTCATCACAGAGGAGAAAAGATGCTGGAGAGAGAAAATGACAAATTGAAAGAGCTTGAAGAGCAGGGCTGAAAAAGAGGAGATTTATACAGTGAAGAGAACTGCGAGAGAAGGGCAGAAAAAGATGAACACCACATGCAATAGGGATGGAAATGAAGACAGATAATTCAGAGGAAAAAAAGAGAGAGTTTACAGGTAAATGGGACACACTTAAGTCTGGGCTCATTGGTCCTGGTCCTGTCAGATTATTTTACCCTCCTTCTTTGGACAACTACTGCTTAAAGACAGCAAGAAATTGCATTTGACTTTCATAATGGGACAACTTTCCAGGTGAAACTGAATATTCAGTGGGAAACAATGTAGGACAGGGCTGTTTTTTTGTCCTTTGGGATTTGATTGGATCAGGAAATATAGGCTGTTTTATTATTTATTAATATTGCATGGCCTCACCCATGTGGATTACAGCAGAAAAAAAGGTTGTTGCATCGGTGGACAACATCATTACGTTTTGGTGAAGATTAGGAAAACATTTAGAGCAATATGAACTGATGAATCATGCACAGTAAGAGTAGGAACAAGTCAGCATGAAATCAAAATAACCTTGTAACTATTTATTTTCTTATTTTACATTTCCATTCTTATTGTGCCCCAGTGTTATTTTAGCATTATCACTACTATTATTAGTATTGTACTATTATATTTTGTATTATTTTCAATCAGCTTTTATTTTTAGATATTCATTTTATGTATTTTTTGTTTTTATTTTATTTTATTTTTTGTTGTTTATGTCATTTATATTTTTTAATTGTATATAGTTTTTAGTTATTTTAGTACATCAGTTTAAATGAGAAATGCTGCCTTGGTAACTAGCTTTTGTTATGTTTTATTTATATTATTTTTAGATTTTATTTTACATGACTTTTCTTTTTTTTTTGCTGAACCCACAAATCCACCATTCTGGTACGTAATTCCTACATCATCTCATTGAATACTGTTTCTGTTTCAGATAAGTGAATAGGGTCAACAGAATAAGTAAATAGGGTGAATTCAGATTTTATATTGGCCAAATCTGTTCTCACCTCTCACTTTTCACTTGCCATCTAGAGTGGGAAAAACTGGTATTTTTACTTCTTTTCCTCACAGTTAATTTTTGGAAAAAAAACTGTTGTTAGCTTCTCTCCTCTCTCTGTGCTGTCTCTTTCATTTCACTCAGTAATGCCACGTATTTGACACTTGAAGACGTAAATAGATCCTCACCTCTCATCCAGGCCCCAGTTGGCCTCCATCAATCGATGCTAAAGACCAATCCAGGCGTTCCTGGACAGTAGGACTTGACAAGTCCGGCAGACAGCCGTGTTTCTGCGCTGTCTGTTTGTTTGCTCTGTTCTCATCTCCTCTTTGTTCTTCTATTGACTCTTGCCGTGTGAAATGAGTGACTGTGGAGGCTTGCCGAGATAAATTTGCATCATTTTCCCACAGAATCTCCGAGAAAAAGGAAGTACGTCTTTGCATCGTTGCATGAGGCATCTCACCCATCGCTAAGCCTGATGGATCAAGCAGAATCACTACAGCGTTACTTTATCCCAAAGCTTTACTCGACTGTGTGAATCCATTACATGGGCAGCATGTTTGAGGTTAAACTGTGCGGGATTGATAGTTGGGGTTTTTACAGCGATCTAACAGACCTCACAGATTAGCTTGGGAGTTGAAAACTGGATCTTAATTAATATGTGTACATTCAGTTCCATTGTATTCGGAATTATTTTCTTGTATAACTGTAACATTACAAATTTCACATTTAATTTCCATATAGACACACATTGGTGTCCTGAACAATGATAAATTGGAGTTTATTTTACAACAACAAACAAACTCTATGTACATATATAATGTCATTGATATCGTTGTTATAATTTTTCTTTTTTTTCTTTTTTGATTAATGAAACTGATTCTAATTAAGAACCAGTTGATTAAAATATTTATAAAAATGTAGAATCTAAAAACCATTTTTGAATTGTTTATATATACACTACTGTTCAAAGTTTGTGATAATGTTTTTTTTTTTTTCTCTTATGCTCATTAAGGATGCATTTATTTGACAGTAAGAAAAGTAATATTGTGAAATAACATTACAATTTAAAATAATGGTTTTCTATTTTAACATACTTTAAAATATAAAACATACTTTTTCCTGTGGTAGCAAAGCTGACTTTTCATCATTCTAATTATATTATAATATGCTGATTTATTATCAATGTTGGAAACAGTTGTAATGCTTAGTATTTTTTTTTTGAACCTACGAGATTTTTTCAGGATTCTTTGATTGTTTTTTTTTTTTAAAGAAATTAATACTTTTATTCAACAAAGAATAGAAGCCCATTTCCGCAATTGAATAAAAAAATAAAAAAGGTAATTGTGACTTTTATATCACAATTTTTTGAATTGTGTGACACAAACTTGCAATTTTGACTTTTTTCTCAGAATTCTGAGACATAAACTCACAATTGCGAGTTATAAATTCAGAACTGAGATAACGGTGAGATATAATTCTGAGAAATAATGTCAGAGTTGCGTGATATAAACTTGCAATTGTGAGTTATAAAGTCAGAATTGTGAAATAAAAAGTTGCAATTACATTTTACATTTTTTTTTTTTATTCAGTGGTGGAAACGGGCTTCCATAGCAATGATTTGTTAAAGTGATAAAAAGTTAAAAAGTGAAAAAGACTTATATTGTTACAAAATATTTCTGTTTTGAATAAATGCTGTTCCTTTAAACTTTTTAATCATATTTGTTCCATATTTTATATATTCCATATATTGCATTACGATTCATATAAATTGGAATATGATTCTGTAATTCTTATTGAACATTTCTAGTTCTCTGTCTTACATAAAGGCAAAGAAATGTTGTAACATCTACGTGCAAACAATTTTCAATATAAAAAGCACTTAATGCAACCAAAAAAAAAAAAAAGATTAAGTATTTCTTTCGATTTTTTTGATGTCTTCTCATTGATCAGCATCCTCATATGCTCAATGTACAGTGACGGTTATGTGGCCGACAGGCTGGATGTTGGCTGCTGAGAGAAGATTCAAAGGACTTTACACATGGGATCGCTTTTTACCACTTGTTACTTTTTCATGCCACTTTATAGAAGATAAAAGACACCGTAATCTTTAACGGCTGGGGAACGCACAGTCCGTTTAAAGCCTGGAAGATTACTGCCATGGCCAAATTGAACGTGATTGAAAGAAAAGCTCCAATGAATATTATTATCATTACCCAGTGGTGTATAAAGTACCTGAAAGCCATACTCAAGTAAAAGTACAGATACCTTACCAGAAAATGACTTTGGTAGAAGTTGAAGACACTGTTTAGAATATTACTTGAGTAAAAGTCTTAAAGTATGTGATATTTATTGTACTTAAGTACGAAAAGTATTTTTTCAATCTTAAACGTACTTACACTGTAAAAAGTGATAAGTTGACTTAACTTAAAAAAAATTGAGGAAACCTGTTGCCTTAAAATTTTTAAGTAAATGATAATTAAAAATTCACTTAACTTTTTTTTTTTTTTAATTATTATTTACTTAATAATTCTAAGGCAACGGGTTTCCTCAATTTTTTTTTTTAAGTAAAGTCAACTTTTTACAGTGTAAGTATTGAAAGTAAGAGTACAAGTACTGGTAAATGCAAAATGGAAAAGAAGCAAATAAATAAATATATATTAAAAAAAAGTTCATACACAGCTTGAGTAGCAAGATTGTGTTCAGTTTTAACGCTTTCTTCCATTTTGTATTTTTGGGTATGAATAAGAAGCACTTCACTTGGTAGGCTACTTAGTGTCTTTCATTCCAACATAAGAAAACATTTCTGGAATCTGCATCTGAAATAGCATTTAGATGTATTTACACAGTTTATGTATCTCAGAGGGGACATGGATGCATTTAAACTGCAGTTACAGATGCATAAATAGGCCTAATGTTTTGTTTTTAACATAAAACGTTGAATACTTATATTTGAAATGTTTAGACATGAAAAAAAATAAATAGTCGAAATGTGAAATGAAAACCGCCTGTAGGTGACAGCTAGTGACTGTTAATGAGTGAGTGATTTAGATTCAACTGATTCATTCAAACGGCTGATTCATTCAGAAACAAAGCATTTAACTGTGTTAATGAGTGAATCACTGAATCATTTATTCAACCGATTCGTTCAAAAAGCTGATTCATTCAATGAGTAAACACCGTCCATTGTTCAGAGGCGCAAAACAGTGCTGTGATCTTTGGTTGGAACTATTTTCGCTGGCAAAATTGAGCAAAAACAAGCAATATTATGTCTAAAATGTAAGTCACTTATTGCTCTAGGCTACTGAACTTGTATAAAATTATTGTTAAATGTGTTATCATGCTTATATCTGCAGAAAAATGGTACTCTTTGTGTGTGATAGATTAAGTTAACTATATTAAATTATATAAATATAAAAATAAGCATTTTTGCCGTCTACAATTTAGAATGCGTGCGTGCACTCTCTGTGTGTGATTTGGTGATATAGCCTACTTACGTACTTATGATAATGTCAGATCGCACATCATTACTTACAACCATGCCATTTTTCCCGGACACGTCCTGGTTAGGATCTCTCTCTCTCTCTCTCTCTCTCTCTCTCTCTCTATATATATATATATATATGTATATAGGGTTTATAGGAACCGATGTCATACACCGAACGGTCTGCACATGCAAACAATGCCAAATCCTATAGATATTTTAGGCAATATATATACAATATATATATACATCCTGGCCAGGATGCGTCTGGGAAAAATGGCACGTATGGTCACCCTATTACAACAACACTTACCATATTATCGCAGAAGATATACTGCATACCGCACACCCCAGACTCGACTTGAGTGGGAAATGAATCATCCGCGGTTGCGCGCGCACGTGTTTGCACATGAGCAAAGGTGTTTTTAGGAGTCTAACTTGCAAACGCCAGACCACTGATTCGTCAAACATGCTTTCCTGCGGTCCGTGCTCTTCTGACTTCTGACTATTTTGTAGTAAGTAACGAATATGCTTCGGGGAAATGTATCGGAGTAAAAGTATACGTTTTATTTAGGAAATGTAGTGGAGTAAAAGTAAAAGTTGGCTAAAATATAAAAACTCAAATAAAGTACAGATACTCCCAAAAAATACTTAAGTACTGTAACGAAGTATTATTACTTCGTTACAATACACCACTGTCATTACCCTACCTTCATATATAAAATTAGTCCAGTGTGCGTAGGTCTTTTTCAAATGCTCTTTAAACCCTTCAGTTTATGGCACTGATACCGATCGGTTAAAATATTCGAAATTCAGGGCAAGAATTTATTTATTTATATTTTTTGTATGTGTAATGTGTTTTCTCTCATTCATAAACTCCGGGCTTTTGCTCCTTTGGAGTATGTTTGATTGCTCCCCATCTATGACACAGTTTCAAATAGCAGTTAAGGCCAGTTGGTGCTGTACGTGTAAAGGCCCAGTATAGCTGTTCTCTTTTATAGAGCTCTTAAATGCCACCTGCCTGGTATTGGGCTGTTTAACACAACTATAAACGCTTACTACCACAGTCTCAGTAGAATACAGTTTATAAATGCTTTTTAAACTTTATATCCTGCAGTTTAGTAGAATTTTATTTTATTTATTTTTTTCCCCCCCTTTAACTCCACTTATGCCAGTCAAGGTTTCTGGCACCAACAAACATGGTCTGTATTTAGTTTAAATGATAAATGTGATTTATAAATGATACCAGAAACCACAAGGCTTATTAAAGAGAGTTGGCTCAACCTGTAATTTTCATCTAGGAGGCAATGAAGTTTTTGGAAGTATCTCTTACACTGCATTTATTTGATCAAAAATGTTGTAAAAGCAGTAACATTCTGAAATATTAATACTGTTTAAAATAACCGTTTTCTATTAAAATGTAATTTTATTCTGTAATGCAAAGCTGAATTTTTAGCATCATTACTCCAGTCTTCAGAAATAATTCTAATAGGCTGATTTACTGCTCAAGAAACATTCTTCTTATTATCAGTGTCGATGCATATTTTGATACAAACTGATACTTTTTTTTCAGAATTCTTAAAGAGAAGAGTATTTTTTGAAAAATGAATTTTTTGTAACATTATAAATGTCCTTACTTTTGATCAGTTTAATGCATCCTTGCGGGATAACAGTATTGATTAATATAAATAAATACATATTACACATTGATGGTGGTATCTTCATATATCTAGAGATCTTAATGTCATAAATATTTGAAGGTTTACTTGGATGTGTAGGGAACCCCTAGCGAATTGTCAGTGCACTGAAATCCACCTGCAACACTTTTGGTGGCATCTTTTGCACAGGCAAAACAGCACTACAGAAAATGTCCAAATCTAGTCTAAAGTCTACAGTTTATCTTACGCATCTCTAAAGTCCCTTTTTCCATATCTTAATGGAAAAGGTCACTGTAGGCAGAAGCGTTTTGTACAGCCGTGTGAAAGATGCCAGCGGGGAAACAAGATGATGACAAAAGCGCAGGAGCTTTACAAAGGAAGAGTTCAGGGAGCGAGGGAGGACTGGTAATTAGCTTTGCTTAATTATGATTTTCTGAAAAGATTGAGAGAAGAGCAGAGAAAAGCGTCCACTCTGCGAGCGCTGATCCATTTTCACACAGCCCTTTAAGCTTTTTCCTCATCATCTCCTCTTTTCTCTTTATCCTCTTTATCGCTCGCTGGTTTCTCCGCTGATGCTCTCAGCTCTTTGTCGTGTTTGTTATCCATTAACCTCTCCTCTCTGTGTGCTGCAAATTTCCCATCACTCTCACCTCTCTGCTAGCACTGCTCTTCGTGATCGGTTGATGAAATTCACCGGACGGTGAGTCTCCGTTACAGCAACTGTTCTGGAACTCTTCCTTTCACATTCAGTGGAGTAAATAGAAATTTACTCCATTTACTCCATCTCCATTGGAGAGAAAAACAAAGTTTCATGTTTTTTAATTGTTTCTTTTTGACAGTGATGAAATTAAATGGAGAAAAAAGAGATCTTAAGAGTCTCAAACTGTGCTCAGATTTGTAGTCTGAATTGAATTATTGAATGTATCTGAATTATTATATGAAAAATTATCTTTTTGTCTGCCACCTATATTTAACTACTGGTCAGAAATTTGGAATACATATTAATTAATAATTAAATAATTTTTAGAAATGTTTTTAAAACTAATATCTCATGCTTACCAAGTCTGCATTTATTTAATAAAAAATGCAGTACAATTGTAAAATATTATTACAATTCATAATAGCTGTTTTGTATTTCGGTAGATTTTAACATGTAATTTATTTTTGTGATGCAAAGCTGAATTTTCCACATCATTCCTCCAGTCTTCCAGTTTCACGTGATACTTCAGAAATTATTATAATATGCTGATTTCTTATTATTATCAGTGTTGAAAACAGTTGTTCTTGTTTTGCTTAATATTTTTTTTTTCCTCAGAATTTTTGAAGAACTTTACATATATACTGTAATGTTCAAAAGTCTGTATTTTCACTTTTGAAAATCTTAATTACTCCAAACTATTTAACACTAAAAGCGTGTATTTCTCTGATCAATCTAGGGTTTTTATATAATATGATTTTGGGTGAACTGTTTTTTTTTTCTTTGCAAGTTGCTTTGGATAAATATGCATAAATCTGCTAAAAAAAAAAAAAGTACTGTATTTGTGAATGCAATAGTCTTATGTGGTAAATGAACCAAAATGTGAGTTCTTATTCACTGAAAATCATGAGTGCAAGTCATTTAGACTATTCTCCTGGTGCTTCCTGTGACAGCCCCTGGTTGCTGTGTTTTGTCTTTGTATGGAAAAGAGCAGCAGTGATATTCTGTGTTACTTCACATTTTGCGTTCCACAAAAGCTAGAGCGACAGAATTTGGTTGAACTGTTTCTTTAAGTTCTGCTTCAGCTCCATCTCTCCCCCGCTCCTGCACGCTGCTCTCTATCTCACCCAATCTAATGAACACGGAGCTGGAGAGGCGTCTGCATGCCTACGCCTCTCAGACGCCGCGCATAATTGTTTCTCTTTGTCTCCGCTGGCATCTGAGCTCATGTGTGAGAGGTGAATGGTCTGTCATACTCTTAATGAGCTCAACCCACTAAAGTCAACTGTGCTCTGCCCGTTAGAGGAAGCCATTTGCATTAACGAACAGAGAGAAAACACACATCGCCTCACCTACCAATTACTGCTACAACAGCTATGGCGAGATCTCTTTGTGCATGTTTTGCGTGTTTGCGTTTGCCCTTTGAGCGTGTTTTTATGCATACAGTGACCTTGTAATTCTGGAAGTGTACTGTGAGTTAAATGCGTTCTGTGTGTGTTTGAGAGTCTGGGCTAGTAATGCACGAATATATATTCAGGTATATGCTTATGCAGCGCTGCTTGACATTGCCCTAATGATGTCATGTCAGCCGGCGTCCACTGTGGTCCCGCAGCCAATTAGCACAGACAGAGAGACTGTTTTACACACACAAGACAAATCAAATTACCCATCTGCCCTCATCCCTTGATCCCGCTCAGCCTCTGTTATTTATTCAGAGTCACTCGTTCATTTGGGCACCATGGGAGCCCAGGGTGATGCTGCAGGTGTGTGTGTCTGTGTGTTGTGTTTGTTAAAGCACACGGGTCAAGAGTGTGTGCACTTCGCAATGCATGTTATCTTCACCTGGTCAAGTGTGTGAACCATGCTAGAAAATGTCATTTTTCGGCTGAATAAAAACAAGTCACACTGCCTCTCTGCTTCAAATCACGTTGAAATAATCATATACACTCTCCAAAAAAAAAAAGAAGAGAAAAAAAAAAAACTACCCTTTCAAAAGGTAAGGGGTGAATCCAGGTTGATTGGGACACTTTTTGCCATTGAAATGACTGGGCAAAAATGTTCCAATCAGCCTGAATTCATCTAATTGTACACTTTACGTGCTAATATGTACTTTTAAAGTACTAATATGTACCTTTAAGGTAATAATATGTTCCATTTAGGAGTAAATACGGAGCAAACATGTACCTTTTAGCTTATAACGCACCGCTGACAGCTTTGTACCTTTTGTTCTGAAAGTGTATTTATTAGATCGGTGCACTTAAATGCCAACACAATGGGATTTACTTTGTGGTTGGACTTTTGGGGAGAAAGTCACATAATTGAAAAGTACCATAAAATAAGGCATTAAGGATACATCAGTGTTATTTTATCATTTATTTGTATTTTAATTTATTAAATTATTTATTTATTAATATTGTCACAGATTCACCTGCCTCACCAGCTGTATCACCTTATACACCAGTTGAACCGCACTACATTTCCCAGCATCCTTCTGGTCACTCACCTGCACTCCATCTGTAACCACTCACACCTGACTGCCATCAAGGAATCCTCTGCACCTGTTGCCACCAATCAAGCTCCCTATAATACTTCACTCAATCCATTCCCTCACTGTCTGGTCACAAGGTAGCAAGCTATTCTCTGGTCGCTTCCACCTCTTACCTCAGCACTGCCGGTCAGCCACTTGACCACCAAGGAAAGGACGAGGTCCCAGATAAGACTCTTTATTCTGCTTCCCCTGATGTTTGAGTTACCGTTAACCTTATATTTGAGTTGTGAATAAATTACTTACCTGCACGCCAGAACCCCCTTGTCTGCCTACTTGACCAGAGTGTTACAGATGACCAGACCTAACAGGCTAATAATGCTGACGGCTGAGGACCAGAGTGTTACAAATATTTATTCATTCATTTAGCAATTTTTTTCCAGTTTTAGTTCAGTTTTGGTTTTTATTTATTTATTAGTATTTTAAGTGCTTAAAAAAAAAAAGGGGGAAATAGTTTATCTAAAATTTTATATTTGAATTTAATTTGTTTTATTTTAATAAAAAAACAAAAACAAAACTGTTTTAGTTAACAATAATAGCCCTGGCCTCCATACTCTATCCTGTGCCTATAAAAGCTCTCTAAATTGTGTCCATGTTATGCAAAAGTTCTTCTAACCTTAAAGCTAAAATAAAAAGCCATTCTGCAAAGTTTGAGAGAGTGTGAATCGCTTTAGATCTGTTTTAAGGGGCTGTGGGTGGATTAAATGTATTGAATCGCTCTGTTCACTTTTGCTCATTTATACATTTCAATTACTTGTGTGTTAGTCCACCAGCTGGGGTTTAGAGGTGTGTGTGTGCGTGTGTATGTGTTTGTCTGGGGAGGGGGTAATTCTGTAAACTCCAGTTAGACTGAACGTAACTCTGACATGGATCTGATTAGGTCTCCGCAGTGAGCTTCAGAGCTGCTGTAATTAAGCTGTCAGTCAAATGCAGCTTACATGGGGAGAAAATAAATACCAGTGTGAGGAACCTATCAGTATGACTTTATAGGCCAATATGCAATTTTTATAACGTACTGTACAAATGTTTGATATAGTACTGTGTTATTTTTATTGTGCCCTGTAGTGCAAAAACTTTGTTTTCACTAGGGTCTTGTGTCATTCAGAATCACATTGAGAATAGGGTTCAAATTCCTGTTCAGTTCCTGGTTTTTAAATTAAAAAGCATAAGTGTTAGATAATATGAATAAATAAATATTCAAAATTATGTTTTTTACCATTTTTTTTTTCTGCTATATGCAGCACACATAATGTCATTAAATTTATGCTTTATTAATGTATCTGAAAATAATAATGTGGTGCTGTATGCTCAAATTAAAATCTGTTTTGATGGTCATGTAAATTGCTTTGAAAGCAGTTTGGATAATTACGTCAAATCAGTTACTATGTACAGAGGAATACACATGCATAATTACTCGTAAATTAACATAAATGATTATCTATTTTTGTCAGAAAGCTTGTTTATGAAAACTTCTGTTCTGTTGAATTTTTGGAATTACAATTAATAATTCCTATTCCTGGCATCGAGTTATTCAGCTTTCTGTGGGATGTGACCAATTCAATTTAAATTCACACTCATAAATTTAAAAGTCAGTCAGTTCTTAGGGAGTTTTCTCACTGTTATAGATGTTGATGTTGGAGTTCAGTTTGTGTAAATTTGATCCGTTGCTGATTGTGACGTCCCAAACAAAAATGAAAGGTTTTAATTAATTTTTCTTTGTGTGTGTGTCTTTGATGGGAATGGAAGAAATGTCTGTTTTAATGGACTAGAGTGTCTTCAGCAAACGTGTCACGGGCGAGACGGCTGTCTAACGCGCGTTTTTCTTTGTCAGGTGGTGTTCGAAGGTATCCGTGGAAACGGCTTTGAGGGAGACATCGCTATCGATGACGTTTCTGTTACCAAGGGGAAATGCAAACAAAAGGATAGCGTGGACAAAACAGGTCTGTACCATCAGTGACACTTCTACAGCACAAAAACACCTCTCAGCCTTGATGCTTCAGTAATGAACTTCATTATATCCCTTCATGTAGATGTCTAAGTGACTAAAAGCCACGTTACCAATCAGCATACAGGTTGGGTTTTTTGGGTTTGGGAGTCTTAAAGCAAAGGAAAAGACAAAAGCCTGTGAGTGATGAAACAGCACTGAGAATTGACCTTAAAGTATTTTGTTCCAAGACTTAAGGTCTCTGCACACTGAGTCCGAAATTTTTGCATGCGTTTTTTCGTATTCATTATCCTAAAAATTCGTAACGCACAGAAACCTTGCACACTGAGTCCGATGCGTATTAATTAATTCGCAACACAGTAGCCTACTAAATGGTGTCTTCAAGCAGTGAGGATGATTTTGTTGTCCTCTCGCTGCTTAAAAAAAGAAAGGAAATATTGGGTCCATCCAATCCTGAGATACAGAGAGGATGGAGAGTTCCCCCTCCTCATTATGGATTATCACGAGCGATTCAAAGTTTACTTCAGGATGTCAGTGGCTCCGT
Organism: Onychostoma macrolepis; assembly: GCF_012432095.1. Lineage (NCBI taxonomy): Eukaryota > Metazoa > Chordata > Actinopteri > Cypriniformes > Cyprinidae > Onychostoma > Onychostoma macrolepis. Next base: position 27,087,214 of record NC_081167.1, on the reverse strand, counting down.
TTGATGCTTTGCTAGCGATACTAGAGCCACATATTAAAAAGACCACCAATTTCTGTAAACTCTTCACAGTGCTTTGTGCTGCGAGACGAAGTGGATCAACATGACAATTGTAACGTTTGTGTATGCTAATGAGGCGCATGACGATGAATAGAACAAACGAAAGTCTTTTATTAATAATCCACAGCAGAATTCCAGGAGAAAGGAGTAGCAAAACACATGTGGTTAACTCAATAGCAGACAAAGAATGATGGGAGAACACAGGCTTTAAGTAATAAACAGAAACAGGTGAAACTGGGAAACAGAAACAGGTGAGGAGGTAATTAACCAATGAGCTGAGGGACTGACAGGCATCAGCGGTGTTGGAGGCGAGGCACTGGCTGGTTTGGGAGGAGGTGGGAGAGGGAGGCTGGGAGGGAACACAGGAGGTTCAGGGCTGGACGGAACCAGCGGAGACACAGGAGATTCAGGGACACAGGTTTGTACTTCTCCCCACCAGTCAATAAGGTCTGTCTGAAAAATGTCCTTCAGTTCCTCTTCATATCTCCCAGAGATCAGTTGCAGCTCACCCCCAGTTGTAGGAGTGTGGGCGGGGCTTCCCTCCAAGTCCTGTAGCACCAACAATACTCCCTCGACAACGGACGCTGTTGTCGTCCTCGGCAGGGCAGACGGAGAAAAACAGTCCATTATTCTCCAGCACCCACTCCACGCAAGCAGCGAAATCCTCTTTGGGACCATTCGCTGGCAGGCGTGCCTTACACTACTCGCTCAGGCTGATGATGTAAAAAACACAGAGCGAGCGGTCCGGGAAGTGTGTAAGGCACGCCAGATCGAGAAAGTCCCTTGTATGGTCCTCCAGCAAACGGTCCATCTGCTTCAGGCACAGGAGTTGGACGCCGGGCAGATCCATTCCGGGAGAGGACAAAACAATACAAACAAAATAAAAAAATAAACAGAAAGAAAAACGCAGCTTAATTAACTGTTTCGGTCTGCTATTCTGTAACGTTTGTGTATGCTAAAGAGGCGCATGACGATGAATAGAACAAACGAAAGTCTTTTATTAATAATCCACAGCAGAATTCCAGAAGAAAGGAGTAGCAAAACACATGTGGTTAACTCAATAGCAGACAAAGAATGATGGGAGAACACAGGCTTTAAGTAATAAACGTAATCAAGGGCAAACAGAAACGGGTGAGGAGGTAATTAACCAATAAAGAGAACTAAGGAAACTGGGTCAACATGTGACAACAATCGCCATTCTGGATTTTGGCGTTCGCTTGTACGGTGGCTCTGGACTGTCAAAACACCTCTCAAAATGCTTGCTACAGATGCGAAAAACTAAAAAAATCGAACCCGATCCAAATTTTTTTTATGACGGACAAACATTTCAGAGGCAGTGTGTAAACGTGATTGCCATAATGTGAGGTCATATTTATTTTTTTAATGTGCGAAAAGTTCGGACGAAATTTTCGGACTCAGTGTGCAATGACCTTTACTTACTTCTGTTGAACACAAGTGGAGAACATTTGAAAGTACAGTTTGGACTTTCAAGTTCAAAAGGATGAAAAAGTACCATAAATGTATCATATAAGTAATCGATACAATGCAAAGATTGAAGGCATACAAATCTTGACATGCACTCTAGCTCTTCTTAGTAAACGTTATAACAGTATAGCAGACTACTTGCATATAAACATCAGTTGTCACTCTATATCTTGCAATAATATCTCATATGTAAATCAAAGCTCTGTATTTTTTATTATGGAGGCAAAACATAATGCAATGCGATACAATAATTTAGAGATGAACAAATAAGCGTTCCTCAAATATGATGTTTCATATCTGATGCATTTTAACAGGGTTTAAAAAAATTATGTATAGATAACAGTGGCGAGCGGTGCCTTTTTAAACCGGGTATGCTGAGTGCCCATTTATTTTTTATTCCCAGTGAATAGGAGTTAAAACTCCCACCCGGATGACAATAATAGACCATGCAAAATACCAAAAAAATAAAAAAATAATATCTTTAAAATATTGCCAAGTAATGTTGCAAACAACAATAAAATCACAGGAGGACTTTAACTGTAAGAGACACAAGTATACGTACAACAAAGGTATTGTTTCCTATTTTTTCCTGATGTTTGTTACTATTTCAAATGTTATATACATTATCAACTTTGTTTTCTTTACTACTTAGGCATGTTGACAATAACGTCTTCAGCATTGTCTATGATCAGATATGTTTTTAGTGAACTTTCAAAATTTGCTTTGCTTGAGAAAGCATGAAAATATACAGTTATGATGGGGTTTTTTTCATATGATTTCGTTGGGTTAGTTTTGCATCAAACACAATGTAATTTTCAGCAATCGAGATCTGGCAGCAACAGCGCATTTTTCCACTTGGGTGAGCGCTTCGCGGACAGCTTACCTCTTGCATGAAATCAGCCGCATACCAGCAAAACACTGAGAACGCGCTACAATCCTGAGAGTCATAGCCACAGAGCGGAGGCGCCAAAGCTGCGGAGAATCCGCTTATCTGGAAGCTTCCGTCACTGACGTAGATTTACAGAAAATTACCGCTGTTTTTCATAAATAATTTTACGTACTTATTCCCAACGCTTTATTAAGCTTTAAGTCACATCTCAAATGACAAGGGATCAACTTATATTCATGTTTATATTAATTAGCCTGTGAACTCATTCTCTCAGATGGCCTGGGTATGCGGCGCATTCGCAGCTTATATGGACGGAACGCCACTGATAGATAATCAAGTAAAGCTAAGTTCCTTCAGTCTAGTAAATGTTCATCATGAAATATTTCAAAAAATATGAAAGTTATCATTGTTTACTTTATAAAGATTACTCTGCAAAAAGACACGTGCACCACGACCTGAAGTTTTTAAACATTATGCTTAAATATTAACCATTAATCAGACAGCAGAAGGCATGTAGAAGATTATGTACAACAGTACATAATAGTTTTCAGCAAAGTTTGATTGTAGCTCATAGATTTTTAGAAATTTGTGCATAAACAATGAGATTTAAATCTGCTTCTCACACAAAGCTGTCATGTGACTTCAGAAGACAAAGCATAAGTCAAATCTTTCTATGATGGTTTTTATTTTATTTTTTTATGGTGCTTTTTTGTTCTTCCTTAAGCTTTTAATAATACAGACAGAATATCAAACGGTTTGTAATGACACGAGGATGAGTAAATGATGACAGAATTGGAATTATTACAACAGGAAGGTTTTAGAGATGAGCTGTCAGTAGGTAAGATGTGCCAGGACAGTGTTGCTGATGGTGGAGGCAGCTGTAGTGGGCTGCAGGGGCTCGGGCCCAGGGCCCAGCTCTGACAGCTCTGGCTTCTTCTCACCTCGTGCAGCCCTCCGATGGTGCGGCAGGCCTCAGGTCTCCTCCTGAATGCTGATCTTGGCACTTGATGGGTGTGAATGCATGCACACAGACAGGAAAAGGCCCAGTGCCAGAAGCTCTGAGAGAGAGAGAGAGAGAGAGAGGGCAGCTGTCCAGAACACCATCCCCCTCAAAACCCACCAGATGAATTGATAAATTCTCATTACTGTAATGCAGGAAATATACTGTTTAATTTATGCTTTAGAAATGCCTAATATAATTAATTTAATGTCACATTATCAATAATTGCCTCTAAATGGATATACACTACTGATTAAAAATGAATGTTTTTGAAAGAAGTCACAGCTCCATTTATTTAATTAAAAATACAGTAAATGTGAAATATTATTACAATTTAAAATAACTGTTTTCTATTGGAATACATTTTAAAATGTAATTTATTCCTGTGAGGCAAAGCTGAATTTTCAGCATCATTACTCCAGTCTTCAGTGTCACATGATCCTTCAGAAATCATTCTAATGTACTGATTTGCTGCTCAAGAAACATTTCTTCTTATTATCAATGTTGAAAATGGTAGTGCTGTTTAAAATCTTTGTGGAATTCTTTGATTAATAGAAAGCTCAAAAGTATTAAAAAGTTCAGAAGTATTCATTTCTTTTTCTTTTGTCAATTATGACCTGGACATATTTTCATGATATTCACCCAAAAACAAACTTTTTTTTTTTTTTTTTTTTTTGAGGCCTAATGTTGACTTTCTGCCTGACGTAAAGATGGAAATAAACACTTGTTGTGTCTCCAGATGAAACATTTTGTGGAAACAGTTAAAGCGAAAATTGTCAAACGCAGTTTTCTTTATTATGAGAAATCTAACAGCCACATCAAGCATCATCTGAGATGTTCCAAAGCATACAACATCAAAACACATTCAGAGTCCATGGCAGCAGCTCCTTCTCAGCCAACCTTGAAGATAATCCAGACACTCCAGCAAAGAGAAGCTCTCCCTGGTTCCAGAAAAATAATGAAACCCTTTACACAGCATTGTGCTTATTACATCTACAGAGACCTGGAGCAAGACAAAACCAATATATATGTAAAATATCAATATAAATGTAAAGTAAAAAATTAATATCAGGAGTATATGAGCAAATAAGAATAAATGAATATGACTAGATAATTAATGTAGATAATAATTGAAATAAAAGACTGAAGATTGTAAAAGACTGTTCATATGGCCTTCCTTCCTACAGATCCACAAAAATCCTTCTCAGAAACTATAAGATACACAATTATCAAACAATTATTCAGATTAGAGCAAGAACAATTCATCAAAAATAATGTATACTATTCCAACTCTGAAGAGTATATCAGTAACCTCACGGTGCTTCGTGTCACACAGTCTTTTATAGAATCCTTTCTTAAATCAAAGACCTGAATCATCACAATTTCAGGGCATAGTGATTTTTGATAGATTGAAGTCTTGACCTTTTTTCTCTGAATATTAAAAATGGCAGAACCCCTATTCTTGCTCTGTGAAACCTGTCAAGAACATGTCCTGGCCATATACAATATCAAAATCAAGAGAAAGAAGCCAGGTTTTTTTGGGGACTAATTAGGTATTTGTGTGTGTGTGTGTGTGTGTGTGTGTGTTACATAGTGACATTATGACAGTTAAGCACACTTCAACTTCTAGTTTATATTGTCATAAAACATCTCATTCTTTTGTTAGAGTGGTTAATATAAATCATAAAAAAAATAAATAAAGTAAAATGTGTGGTTGCATTACAATAATAAAAATAGGCTTTATATATTGCAGGAAAATGTGTCTAAAAACATTTCATTTTTGTAATTATGTTTGGTTCAGCAAATTGTTAATGAATTACAGAGTTCACTAAATTATCTTCAATTATTATCATATACATTTCGAGGAGTTCTGTCTAATTAGGTTTCCTTTTCTGTCCAACTGCTTAATTTGCCAGATGGTCTCAGATTTCAAAGCCACATCTCAATTCTTTAAGTCACCTGTCATGCAGTGTCATTTTTTAATAAACAGCTAGGATTAAGCAAATTAAATTACTTTCTTTTAATTAAATTATACACCAGATGTTAATCCCGACGTTTACACCACATAATGAACAAACTGTGTAGTTCCTATTTATTAGCATTATTTAAATGGTATGTTTACCTTAAAAGGTGTAGACATTCAGGAGTGTAGAAAAGTTGAAACGCATTGTAAACCTTGTCATCATGAATATTAATGTAACAACACCTCAGCTCATTTGCTGAAAGGCATGTAAGCAAGCATTAGCACTACGGTGTATAAAACGGTTCAGCCCACTTTTAACAATACTAACACTTGGTTTTAAAGCAAGCTGCATTATTTTTTTATTTTTCTTGCCACCAAACAAAACAAAAAATTATCTCCCAAATTGGAAAATGACCCGAAACGGATTCGCCCGCATGCAGGCACCACTGTGCGATGTGCCAAAGTATGTGCGCTGCCCGCTAGGCATTAGTTTCTTCTGACAGTAACACATACAGACATTTTCATATACCAATTCACCTAGCTCCTACTGCTTCAGCTTGATATTTTTTTTTTTTTTTAATTGTTAAACACCTCAGGAAGCCGTCATGGTAAAGTGAAAAGTAAAAAAAAAATCCATTATTATTTTAAGTTTGAATGTAAGCTTATACATTAGTCTCTGGAGGAGTACAGCTCTGCTCTCTCCTCTGTACCTGGGTCGGTATGAACACTGCTGTTATATCACACACACACACACACACACACACGCATACATACACACGGCCTACACAGTAAAACCTGTTCATGCCGCCCACAGGTGCTGAGCTGTGCTTACACACAGGAAAGTGTAACGTGAGCTGCGTGTGGCACACCGCAGGGCAGAACAAAAGAGCCAAATTAATGATTAAGATCAATCATTGTGAAAGCTCCCTCACAGAGAGAATATTCCAGCTCTCAGCCGCACGGATTGCTGATAGCTGTTGTTTGTTCGAGGAAAGTTGTGTGTATGTGAGTGTGTGCTGTTAGCTTGCAGGCTCTGTCTCTGACCCATGAGGCTTAGCTATAGAGGATATGTGCATTCATCAATGAAACTCCTCTCCTCTTTGATTCTTTGATGTTTTGCAGGGTCTTTCCTGTTATGCAGTACATTTGGCACTCTGTGGGTATAACAGACTTTCAGAAGTCTGTTCTGGTGAAGCTCAAAAACTTTCAACAGGTTGAGTATTTACACAATTAATAGGAAGGATGCCTAAAAAGATGGGAATAAAGTGGGAATAAGTTCACCTTGATTTTTAAATAGTCTACTACCAATTTCTCCGATTTGATCAGGAAGGGTGAACTATTTTAAAGTGAGACAAACCAGCTAAATCCATCAAATTTCTAACAGAGAGCTGCAGGGATGATGTATTTCTGTTCACATTTTAGCATTTCTGGTTCAATCGTATTGAAGTCGATGTTACTTTTTAAATGGGTATTTGGTTAAATGCCTGATATACGGTCTGTGGTCAACACAAGCTCAAGATATTTTCATGTTTTATTCTGTGACATCAGTAAAACCCCCATTGGGATTTAAAAAAAAACATTCACGTGTCTTGAAAAGCTTGTTGCTAACAAGTGGCTAAATGCAACTACAGAGGTTGTTGGGGACATTAAACATCATCAGACCAAACAGGTGAACTTATCTATTAACTAGTCTGCTTTTACAGCCTCTTGAAAACTGTTCTAACTCTGACATTCAGTGAAATGCTTTTTAAAATAAAGACTAAAAGAGTTGGCGGAAGCTTAGTGTTGGTGACGGTGACCATGGTGTAGTTTGTTTATAGTCTGCATTTAACTTTTTATTTTTGGTGATTGGCTTCATTTGTTAAGATTATTATAATGAATAAAACATGCATGTATCATTTTTGCAATAATCTAATCCAGTGGAAAAATCCTATTGTCTTTTTTTTTTTTTTTTTTTTTGAGGGAACCAAGGTGATGCTAACTTCCAGACTGGCCTTGCAGCACTCTATACTTATTGATGCTATTGCTGGTTTTCCCTCCAAAATGATGTCACTTCCTGTGTAATGATGTCATTAATGAACCGGTTTATGTTAGTTAAGGGATTTTACTAACTGGATGGAAAGTGATATTGCACACTCAGGACTCCAAACAGGAAAACACTATTCTAAAGGAAACATTGTGTAAATATTGATTAGTAAAGGAACAAATGAAGAAATATTGGAATATTGAAATTTTTTCTAGCAACTAGAGAATATGATTTTCATCTTTAGACATGATGGGGACATGAAAATGTACTGCATAGCCAGAATGACCCTGGTCTCCTCTGCTCTCCTCTGGCCTGTTCTGCTCGGGGGGCTGCCCATGGGAGCTCAACCGTGAGCTGTTCCTACTTTAGAGATGAATGATGATTGGCTCTGACGTCCCATGTGTTACTGCGTCCCCATAAATCACACCATGACTGGGATTTGGCTGTAGGGTGGAAAGGCGGAGTGGGCAGAACGAGAGAGAAGAACTATGTGCGATTTGAAACGAAGGTGACCTGTTGAATCTGATATAGAAATCTGAAGCCCACACAGACACACATTAAAACTTGTTACACCATCACTGACTGTTGATAGATCAGTTTGTAGACACTTTATTAACTAATTTCTCTATTTGATTATAGGTTCTAATATTAGAATTATTTTGAAGAAGAAAAAAAAGCCACACAGGTGCATATGCCCACTCTCAAAATTACCTGCCTCCTTCAAAAGTCCTTGAGCGAGATGTCACGGCTCACACAATCTCGTTCTTTATTGAAAGGGAAGAATAAAAAGCTTTATTATGAATATATTGATTTTCTGCTAGCCAGAAAAATCCTTGATATAAATTCATATTGATTTTTTTAAATACAATACCTGCTCTTTATTTATTAAACCCATTTTGTTGGCAGCTTGTATGCATAATTAAATGCCCACGTGCATGTGTTGTGATTGGAGTCTGCTTCTCAAACAACACTGCAAGCATGTTTGATCCAGCCCTCATCATCATCTGAGGCCATTTCCTGTGAGCTGTGCCGAATGATATTACTCAACGTTACCTCTGAGGCATAATGACTTGTAATTGTCCTCTTGCAGGTCATCCGTCTTCCGTAGCTCATAGATATTACCGCTTACGGCCTCCGGTTCAGTCATATGATGATGCCAGCCGCTGTAACCCCATCCGTCTGATCCATTATTTCAATGTTCCACGCTCCTTTGTGCCAAAAACTCAACAGGAGCACAAAACCATTTACGACAGCATCCCAAGTTCCCTTCTGAAAGGGGTCTGACCCTGCAGCTATTGTGTGGTTAAGGTTAAGAGATGATTTTCTTTACAAGAGCATTTTCTAAACTACATATTGAGGTAAATTGCCCCATTTGGGATGCTTTGTATTAGATTTGCAATGCTTTAGGCCTTGAACCAGTCACTTCTCTGTATGTACAGCTCTCAGTTTGTATAGAAACTGGTCACATTCACTGTCAGAAATAATGTGCAAAAGTTTTACCTTTTACAGCTGGTGCAGTACCCTTGAAAGTGATATTAGTACCATAGAGTAGTACTATGCAACCTTAAAGAGATGGTAATAATAATAATAAATAAAATTTAGTCATCACTTATTCACCCTAAGTTGTTCCAAACCTGTATGAGTTTCTTTATTCCGTTGAGCACAAAAGATATTTTGAATAATGTTGGCAACCAAAGAGTTGATGCTAGCCTTTGATTTCCATAGCCTGGAAGAACAAAACAAACAAAAAAAATCCTATGGAAGTCATCAACTGTTTGAATATTAGCATTCTTCAGAATATCTTCTTTCGTGTTCAACAGAAGAAAGAAACTCATTTTGGGTGAACTATCCCTTGAAGGTACTACTGTGAACCTTTTAGGGGTACAAGGTTATCCCTTTATTAGTACTGCCTCAGTGACGAGCTGTTGTACCCCTAAAGAAATACCAATTTTTTTTCAGAAATTGTTTGGTTTTAATACTTCCCACAAATAATACTTAAATATAATGAATTAGCAGTTGGTTTCACAGAAATGAGCTTTTGTAGAATTGTTGCACTCAATTGTATAAATGTGACCCTAGACGGACAAAAGCAGTCTTAAGTGTTTTTCGAAATTGAGATTTATACATCATCTGAAAGCTTTCCATTGATGTATGGCTTGTTAGGATCAGACAATATTTGGCTGAGATACAACTATTTGAAAATCTGGAATCTGAGGGTGCAAAAAAATCTAAATATTGAGAAAAACGCCTTTAAAGTTGTCCAAATGAAGTTCTTAGCAATGTATATTACTAAACAGAAATTAAGATTTGATACATTTACAGTAAGAAATGTACAAAATATCTTCATGGAACATGATCTTTACTTAATATCCTAATGATTTTTGGCATAATAGAAAAATTTTGACCCATGTAATGTATTTTTGGCTATTTCTACAAATATACCCCAGCGACTTAAGACTGGTTTTGTGGTCCAGGGTCACAAATGTTTAATTGGGTAAAGTGTTGTCCTGAAACACACCGACAATTGTGAACAACAAAAATGCTTTGGACAATTTTTTGGGCATGATTTTCTAACCTTGCTAAACAATAGTTTTCACATGTAGGCTTTAAGCAATTTCTTCTGGAGCCGCGATGCTCATGTAGGAGATGCAGCTTTGAATCCCACTCACTCCCACAATAATTTAATGTTCCTTTTCCACTGTTCTGTCAATATAAACTGGCAAATGGACAACAATAAAGAAGTGGTTGTGCAAAGAGTGTAATAGAGTGCTTGTCTTTATGTTTACAGCAGTTCTGTCTGGGACACACCAGAGTCTTCACCTTCTTCCTGCGATCGTCCAGCTGCTCTGCACCATCTGTCTGACATTCCTCCTCAGATGATACAGATACCCCTCAGCACACACACCGCCAGTGTAGGACGCCCCCCGCGGCAGCAATAAGAACTGCCCCAACACGTGACCACCCTTCCTGCTACTGCCTCTTTCATTTCCTCCTGTTTCTCATTCCCTTTGTCCTAGCTTCACACCTCAAGTCTACTTTTTCTTTGGTTTCTCATAATCTTTGTGGTCACTTGTTGAGCTTATGTCTGCTAAGTGGCACCTATATGATTTATATAAGCATAACTTTCATTGATTTTGTGCATTTCTGTCCATATGTCTTGACATCATCTCAGTCGCCCCTGTATATGTATCTGACACACCAAAGTGTCAATTATTACCAAAGATGACGGAGGGCTTACAGGATGAATAGACGGCTGAAAGAGCAACAAGGACGTCCTTTCCCCAAATGAACTACTCTTTCCACAGACTCAAGTGCATGGAGATGTGATTTCCTTAAGACACTATGATTGCAAGGAATAGCGTGAGCCAGAACGGATGAGTGAAGCAGGTGGTCACGAAGCTACTGATGACCTAAACGGACCTGTACATGCACGTGTACATGATATATTGGAAAGTATCAAGCTGCAGAAAGGACAAACAGACTCCAACTGCAACTTCTAGGACTATGACAATGTGAAACTAAAGAAGCACAAATTTATATCTTTTTTTTTTTGTAGTTATTTTGGTTCCTTTACGTGGTATTTCGTCAGTCTGGGTTTGCTGTACACTTCTTGTCCTTTTGGCTTTCTTTAGCAGAAACCACGTGCCACTGCTGCATTGCCGTTCAGTTAATTACGGGGTAGAATTTGATTCCGAAAACGACACAATGTGAACTTTGGACCAGAAGAGCATCAGTTACCTCACCCTCAATCTACAAGAACCATAAAGCACCTGGACAACTTATGAAAACGATCACTTTTAGCTTCAGTCAAACTGCCGGGAGAGTGTTGACTCACTGGGTCAGTCGTTCTCGTTCAGCAATAGAACCGTACCTCTGACTGCAATGGATATGATTTGGGCACACGGACTTCAACAGATGGACGCCTCTGGACAGACAAACTCCACTCTTGGTTTTGATGATCAAGAATGTCATTTTGCATAGTGTTAGAGAGAAATCGCATGTACGTGCAAGCTCTTCAAGGGTTGCCATTGACAAACTTCAGACGTATTTTATTTTGGAAGTTTTGAGATGGTAAGAAAACAGTGTTGATGTGACAAGTTAATCTAAAAGACACAATGTTCATACTATAATAATGCTGCATTCCATTTACATCGGAAAGTTGGACTTTCTAGCTTCCTACTTGGAAAATTGCAATAGAATGCCACTCGAAGTTGCTTGAGATTGAAAACCTGTTGAAATCCACAACTTTCTGTGAGATGGTGGCATCCAGTGAGATACACACACTTTTAAGCAAATAAAATACATCAATAGGTCAAAGTTGATGATAAAACATGTTTAGCAAACATCTGCAGATAAATGATACTCTAAGATGATAATCATCCACCTGCAGAACAAATTCTAGCGTTGTGGAGCATCATTTCTCCTCTAATATGGCTACTAGGGACTTCTTTGTTGACAATCAAGATCTGGACAGCAAACGGTAGCATTTGCCATTTTATTTTCTCATACATCATCTTCCAAACTTTAGGTAGAGGAACTCCGTCATGTTTGGAAGTCGGAGACATCAAGTAGGAATATCCCACATCTGACTTTGAATGGAACGCAGCATAAGTCACAGATGCCAATGGTTTAAGATTCAGATGCAATATGTTATGGATGATTTTACCTTCAAAAGTTGTAAAATGTAGGCTACCCTCCCTGGAACTCTTTTTAAAATATGTCACATTACGTAAAATGACATTTAAGCACATGGTTACAGTTCAGTAGCAATATGTGATTGTCAAACGTGTAAGGGCCGTCTGTGTCCGGTCCTTTTTGAAAGTTCAAGAACGTTTCATCACATCTATCATCACTGCAATGGAAGGGCAGGCACAGAATTATAAGAGCGTATGATGAAAAGAAGGAACCATTTGTGCCTCTGTTTGAGTGTCCTTTATCAGATTTGCGTATGCTTAGATGTTACGGTGCAATCGTATATCCAGTATATATTTCAATTGCTTTGCTCTAGTATTACTCATACTCGTAGTTCCATCCACAGTGGAGCTTTAAGGTAAGTCTGTTTACAATCATAAAATGCGCAAAATGATTTTCCGGCTTGTAATATTCGCTCACGCTCATATTTAACCAGTTCATATATATCCTAATGTGGCGTATGTCTGTCGCTGTTGAAGAGATTATCATAGACTCGCTCCTCAGGTAATTCCATAGGTAACAGGGACAGGGCCTGGAATAATTCAACCCCAGTCCAGGTTCTCCTACAGTTAAAGACACTCCCGCGGCTGTAATACTGTTCCTCGTGTATGTTACCGTAAACGCTCTGAACTCTTGCACAATGCCTTCATTACATGTCATATAATCAGCTATCGTTTATAATCCATGCTAAGTTTAGTAGGACCTACTACAGGACACAAATGATTAGATTTAACGCAAGAAAGAAAATGAGAGCGAAACAATAAATGGATGGTTATGTCATTTTACGTTGCAGGATAGTGTGCGTTTATGAATTCCGAATGTTTCCTTTGTTTGTATTTTTTTTTTTTTTTTTGATATTCCGGCGTGTGTTTGGTGACATCCCAATATTATCCAGAAGCCGTCATCCATGTCTGTTACTGTTTGTATTATTCTTTGACTTTGTATTCAAACCATGTCTGATTGTTTCATTTAAATGGATCTGGTGGTACAAGTCTGCGTTTATTATTACCGTTTGAGGCAAAGGTGGGATCTAAATACTGTGCAATATAAGATGAAGATGAAGTTTTATCATGCAATTCAATATCTAAGCTCAAATAACACAGGAAGTGCACCATCACCCCTGATGATGAGCAAATGAATGTGAATGTAATCTAATTAGAATGTGAAATCTTACTGGCCGAACTTCTTTGCATTGTAAATGTGCAAAATTCAGTGGAATAGATTTAAATATGGCATGATGTGTTAAAAGGAGATGGAAGTGCTTTGCTTAGTAATATCAGCATAGTAACATTAGCCAAAATTTATAAATGAACACAGAAGAGCAAGGGATATGTAAAAATTGGCTGGGAATTCCATGTTGGCGTTTCTTTACTGGCTACACTCACATGACAGAATACAACAGAACATATGAAGTTTGAACCCATCTTTAAGAATTTAATTTTTGTGCTAAAACGTTGGAACATTCTGAAAGATTTCATACTTAAAAATTCTGTGGTTTGGTTAGTTTCCTTGTATTTTTTTCCTCCCACTACTTAACAGCCAGTCTCATTCTATGGTTATACTTTTTTTCTTCTATTTTTATACAGGACTGACATCTGTATTGTGTTGCTGTGTGAATGTAGCCACTATCTGAAGCTGTCATCAGACTGTAAAAACAAATGTGAGGGTAGCGGACATCTTGTTGCAATACATTTAATGTGGCATTCATATTTAGTATATAAAGATCAGGGGCCAATGAGACTTTATCATCAACTGTCATGCTACCAATGGGAAATCAAATTGTGAGGTCTTGACACATTTTGTTTTTGTCACTTTTCAGAGACTCACTTGTGCGATCATCTACTACCAGTGTCTTCTGATCATGTCCACATGTATGACTCAAATCAAGCATAATACCACTTGTAGCATTATCTGTGTGAGTAGAGTTAGAAGTCAGCAGAATGCACCATAAGAAAGGCCATTTCCTGTTCCTCCTGGAGGAAGTCAGTAGATTCCCATTTGAAGCACTGGTGAAAGTTCACTATGGGTCTTACTGCCACATGCCCTCCTAGCTACTATTGCTGTGTTATACTTTAAATATTGAGAGTACATGGGTGAATCTCACAAAAACATAACCGCGGCATTTCATTCTAAAATATTTAGGAAAAAATAGATATGCGATAGGATATGGAAAATTAAGCCTGTTTTAGTTTTTTTTTTTTTTTGCATTTTGCATTTTGACATTTTCGTGACAATTAACCGAGTGCTTTATTATTTTCATGTTTCATATTTTTGTTTTACTTTTTGTAATTCTCATTTTGCTTGACATGGACGGTCACTTCTGTTATACAGTAATTAATATAATACAATAACTTAGTATAACAAAGCACTAGTTAAAGGCATGACACACTTTATCATGTAGATTGCTATTTTTTATTTTGTATTTATAAGTTTTTTGGCATTAATGGGAATGTGGTGGGAAAATGTACTTGTAAATTTCAAACTTTATTTAACGTTTTTTTGTTATTGATTCACCTGTGCATTTAATAAAATACAACAACAAATCCCTTGAACAAACCTGAAGATCCATCTGTGAAAGACACACACTCACAAAACCAATCCCATCCCTGCTGAAGAATGTCGGTGAGTGTTGATTTGATCATTTGCGGGCGGCGCAGATCTGATCGGCTGTTCTGCCGTGCAAAGCGTTCAGACCAGAGAGAGAAAGTTTCTGTTTTGTTTTTTCGTTTATGTGTTTGTTTGTTTTAGATATACCGGTGCACAAGTGAGAGAGCAACTTGTAGTGCTGGATGTTGTATATTCTCTGTCATGTAATGAACTATTTTAGAGGAAAAATATATTTGAAATATGACTCCAAGATGTATAAATAAATAACCATGAAAGATCCACATTGTGTGGTTGTGTTCCTACAACTTGCTCACTAGAGCTGTCATAAATGCTTAGATTATGCAGCGTTGTTATGGCCTGAAGAATCTGTCACAAACATGATGCTTAAAAGACATGGCGCCGCATCTGTTAATCAAGAGCTCGTTCACACGCGCCGCAGGGGCCATTAACACTGACGACCCTGAAGAAGATCCAAATTTACACCACACGCACTTATTTGCACTTGGAAGCCATTACTGAAAATTGAAAAATATTTAGAAAAAGCACACACAGCGGACATATTTTTTGGTACTTGCATCTTAAATATGGTGATTAATCATTTTGAATCATTGCGTTAATCTTCAATTTATGAACAGCAAATATTTTTCATAAAATTCTTCTAACATCAAATGATCTGTGCTATTCACATTTAACTGTGTCAATCAAGACTCTCATATGTAGCCTAAAGACTCGCTCTCGCTCTCTCTCTCTGTCTATATATATATATATATATATATATACATATATTAGAATATGAATATATGAATGACAAGGACAAGACAGACAATAATATGAGTTTTGTATGTTATTCCCAAAATAACTTGGATCTCATATATATATTTAAGTATGTTTTAGATGTTTACGATTTTTTTGTTGTTGTTGTTCATTTTGCATTTCAACAATATTTTTGACAATTTACGGGACTTTATTTTTATTCTTTTTTTCTTTTTTTTTTTTTGTAATTCTCATTTTGCTGGATTGTAACAATAGAATAAAGCAATCATGCAATACAATAATTTTTTTATTTTAATAATTTTTTGTAACTTTTTTGCATTACAGTAATGTAGTAAAAACGGAAAATATATATATATAAATAAAAACTAATTCAATAAAAATTTTAATAGTATCTCATTGATACTAAAATACATTGATACTATGTTTTTGGACTTTAAGGTCTTCTTTATGTTCTATGGAAGAAACCCATATGGTTTTGGTAGATGATGGTGAGTAAATGTTAACAGGATTTTTACTTTTGAGTGAAATGTTCTTTTAAGTCTCTTGAGCTATGAAAGGGCAACCTCTGAGCAATACCACTTCTTTTTGGGCTTAATTTTTTATTGCATTTCTTTCTATTGTATTTTTTCCTCTCTCTATATTTTTCACTTCCACCTCATCTCTTTCTATGGACTGTCATTTGTCCCCTGGTTGTCTCTGGATCCGTCAGTATGTCTATATTTACCGCTGCAGCTCCTCCCACACGCTCTCATCCTCCACTCCTGCACTGAGAGACTACAAACTCCATGACACTTGATCACATTTTTAAGTTCATCCTCAGACACCATCATCATTCTTAGAGCCCGAGAAACCAGGACATGACAGAACAAGGTGCTTATACGAAAATATGATGTCCTGTCGCTGAAAAAAGAAGCAAGAAAACACGCCGCGCTTGTCGGGTTACGCTTGACTGAGTTCCAATTGGGGAGTTTAATTGCTGGTCGCTATGCTGCATCAACGCTGCATTCGAACGGAGGGGAAAAAATGAGCAGAGACGCCTCAGTGGCCACAGCATTTCAGAGACGTTATTAAAGAGAGCTCAGAAAGAAAGCAGCTGAACTCTGCTACACATGATTTAAACGCTCACATCTCTCTCTAATCAAACCTGCCCTCAAAACCATACTCAACTATCACATACTAACCAGCTAATGACTAATTAGTTCATTTACAATACATCATATTACCTGACTTAAAACAAAAAAAAAATGCCATTATATGTTGTTTATTTGATCATGCTAGAATTTCTTTAGAATGTTAAAATATTGTCTCCCATCCAAGAGAGTGTTTATTCACTTATTTTCGTTTTAGTTAGTACATAAACACATACAAAAAAAAAAAAAAAAAAAAGACAATAAAATTGCTAAATCATACCTGAGCCATTAATGCCATGTAAAAGAAAAAAAAAGAAAAAATCAAACTGATTATTAGTCTATACCTGAGCCATATATGCCATGTGTTTAAAAAAAAAAAAGCGTTTTAAAGGCTCTCCAAAAATAAATACAATTGTTAAAAATAAAATAAATACATTTTTCCATTAGTAAAATGGAACCCACATTCTTAAAAAAAACAAACAAACAAACAAAAAAAAAACCCCACTTGCATACTGTTACATACTGAGAAACAGTAAAAATCACATTTCTTTGAGAGGAGAGACCTATATTTCTTCTCAGTCTTATGTCCTTGAAAGCTACATTTCTCTCTCAAAGTGGAGATTCTCTCATAATGGCCAGTACACGCAAAGCCTCCTACTGTACCTCATGGTTTTCCTTATTCATTCTCTGCAAGGCCATGCTGCTTTAAACAGTTTCATTTAATAAAAGGAGAAAGTGAGTTTTGTGAGGTGATGAAGGAATGTTTCTGTGTTTGGAGGGAATTAAATTGTGTGCACCAATTATACATCTCTCAAATCAGCATTAAAATGAAAAGAATTCCTGAGAACACAAGTGTCATGCAGGTGATGGTGATTTTTAATGACGACTCACCAAAGTATTAATACTAAGCTTTATGAAATAAATAAACAGGATATAAATAAAATTAACATAGCATGAGTCACTTAAATATGCATGTAATATATGAATATTGTATGACAGCCCATGAATAAACATCACATTGAATATGACTGCAAAGCCATCCACTGTGTATATAAACAAACACTACCACTACAGTACACGATCACAACATGCCCACATTTCAGATAAATATCAAAATAATATAGGATATCAAGTTTCATACAAAACCCACAGAAGTAAAATGTTTTACCAATAGTGCAAAGTCAAAAAAAACTTGATTTCCCTCATACGCCATCCATATAAGAATGCATAATGCAAAATTAAATCTGCTCTCTGAATTTATGATCAAATCCAATAACTAACCAAATAAAAATTTGTCAAAATATATTTTGAATATATGCTACATATTGTAAACAGAGAAGCTCAATTAAATTAATTAATTAATTTATTTTTTGGAACCCTGTAAAGTATTTTCCCTGTTGATTTGTATTAATATATGTTCACATGTGTTATAGACAACAAACAAAGTTTGGAGAGCAAAATATACATTTTAAATGCTGACTGCAGGAATGTCAACCAGAGCTGTTGCCCGTGAATTTAATGTTCATTTCTCTACCATAAGCTGCCTCCAAAGGCGTTTCAGAGAATTTGGCAGTACATCCAACCGGCCTCACAACCATAGACCACGTGTAACCACACCAGCCCAGGACCTCCACATCCAGCATCTTCACCTCCAAGATCAGCCACCCGGACAGCTGCTGCAACAATCGGTTTGCATAACCAAAGAATTTCTGCACAAACTGTCAGAAACCGTCTCAGGGAAGCTCATCTGCATGCTCGTCGTCCTCATCAGGGTCTTGACCTGCCTGCAGTTCGTTGTCGTAACCGATTTGAGTGGGCAAATGCTCATATTCGATGGCATCTTTTCACTGTACAGGGCAGATGGCAGACAGCGTGTATGACGTCATGTGGGTGAGCGGTTTGCTGATGTCAACGTTGTGGATCGAGTGGCCCATGGTTGCGGTGGGATTATGGTATGGGCAGGTGTATGTTATTTACAACGAACACAGGTGCATTTTATAGATGGCATTTTGAATGCACAGAGATACCGTGACGAGATCCTGAGGCCCATTGTTGTGCCATTCATCCACGACCATCACCTCATGTTGCAGCATGATAATGCACGACTCCATGTTGCAAGGATCTGTACACAATTCCTGGAAGCTGAAAACATCCCAGTTCTTGCATGGCCAGCATACTCACCGGACATGTCACCCATTGAGCATGTTTGGGATGCTCTGGATCGGCATATACGACAGCGTGTTCCAGTTCCTGCCAACATCCAGCAACTTCACACAACCATCGAAGAGGAGTGGACCAACATTCCACAGGCCACAATCAACAACCTGATCAACTCTATGTGAAGGAGATGTGTTGCACTGCGTGAGGCAAATGGTGGTCACACCAGATACTGACTGGTTTTTGTTAACTAATGTTAACAAAGATTTATATATATATATATATATATATATATATATATATATATTAATCTTTGTTAACATTAGTTACAAATACAACTGTTCATTGTCAGTTCAGGTTAGCTCAAGTTGATACAATAATATTAATAGATATAACTTTTTTGATTTCAATAATGTATTAGTAAACAATGAAATCAGCTATGATGATCATTGTTTCATGTTAAATGACTTGTTAAGAAATTAAACCTTACTGTAAAGTGTTCTATAAAAAGGTAAATCAAACATCACGTTCTAAATGTATGTTATCTGTGATTTATGTTGAAATGAAACAGTTCTACAGTGACATCATATGCTTTTTATTCTGCACGTTGAGTTTTTGTGCACATAAGCTGTTATTTGACGATGGTAAATATTTGGCAGACGAAGAGAACGTGTTTGTTTTACAGAAGTAATTACTGACATTATGCGAGATGTGTAGCTCTGCAACAGGCCGAAGGTGAAAGCGAGAACGGCTCGAAGACGAGACGTCTTAAAATACTCTACATCAGATCTTTTCATCTCGCCAAAGCACAACTATGCATATGAAGCGAACGAGACATCTCTCTCTCTCTCTAGTCCTGGGTTTTCTCTCAGAACTTTATTAACAGAGATTTACTCCTGCGAGTCTTTCATGGACCTGACTTGCATCTCAAACACCTTCACTCATTCCCTCGCTGCCTCTAAATGCCCTGTTGCAATCGCCCGTGCAGCTCAATTTCACCAACAAATGCGTCTAACAGAGTCTGGTTAGGTGGGCCCTGGTGAGCCGAGGTCCTAAATTGAAGAGGAATTGGGTTTCTAACAAGACTCCAGAGCTCTGGTTAGCTTTGACAAGCCCCTCTGAAAACACAAGTATTAAAGCGCTCCGCGGCTGACATGCACATTAAGACGGGCCACTGTGTTCTGCAGAGGCGAAACGGACCTCATGGGACAGAACTGGAGCGGCCAGGCAAACTCTAGTGTTCTGCATTATACTTCATTCTCATGTTGTTCTGCTTTCCATTTTTCTCAAAACAATTTCTGTTGGTTTTGGATTATTATTTAACCTCCTCCCTCATTCCACCTCAACACAATGTTTGTTTCTCCTCAACTGAATGTCACAGTTCTCCCTAATCAAACATCATCTTTCGTTAAGCATTTTCATTACGTCACATTTAGTCATTTAGCAGAGACTTGTATCCAAAGTGGCATGCAAATAAGGAAAAGCACAAACAATTTATCACACAGAAGCCAACAACGTGTCACTACATTTTAATATAATATATTAGAGCCGAAATATTAAAAGCAAACCAGAGTAGCTAAAGCTAAAGCAGAGGTGTAAATGTAGACTCTAACTGTTATAAAATTAATATGCATATTCAGAAATATTCTCTGGACACTTCAAATATTTTAATTATAAATTACACAAAAGACAATGAATAAGATGAAATTAAAGAGTTCAAGGTTGACAGTTATTTCAGTTATCACAATTATATATATATATATATATATACATACATACACATATACTGTGGCATGCCATTCAGGAAATTATGGTATTTATAATATGAAGATTGAATATATTGAATGAAAGTATAAATATATGGAATGAAAGTCTGAATATATAGAATAAAAGTTTGAATATATGAAATGAAATTTGAATATATTGAATGGAAGTTTGAATATATGGAATGAAAGTCTGAATATATAGAATTAAATTTGCAGTGTATGGAATTAAAATGCAAATTTGACAGTATTTAATGAATAATAATATACTGTAGCTAGTTATATCCTTGTTATCAGAGCAATAGATTTATGAATTGAATGACTTTAAAAATATAATTTCCTCAAATTTTCCAATACTTTATTGAACTAAAGATTTTGGCAACAGCTGATCATATTCCAAACAAACAATACAAACAGTTTGGAGTGTACATCCCATCATCTTCATATCGCATCATCTCAGACATTTCACACAGTGTTAATTCTGACAGTATTTTGATTTAGTTTTAGTCTTTTTACTAAAATGGCATATAGTTTTAGTCATTTGAATTGTTTTAGTTTTAGTCTAGTTTTAGTCGACTAAGAATACAGTAAATTTATTCGACTAAAATCTATTGAGTTTGGTTAAACTGTAATGCATTAATTAAGTATTTAAGTATCACTACTGCTACTTGAATACTTTTTATGGCTCTAGTTAACTATAATAATCCTGATAGTAAAATCTATTTATTGAATAATATGTCATATAATGTCCTTAGTCTTTCCTTCCTGTGACTGGAATCCCGAAACAAAACCGAAATACACCGGAATTCTTATTTGCAGGCTGTTCATTCAAGTTCATGATAAAATATACATTCTTACAACAGTCTAAAACACATTACCATATAAACATTGTAAAGTAAACAGCGATATATTAATCAGCATTAGTTCATAAGCAGTTGCCTGTTATAAATGTGTGCTATTCATTTATTGCAAACCGCTCTGAATCAGTTTGAAGCACTGTTGTTCCCGCACCCGCGGTTAGATCAGAACGTTACAATTCATATGTGCACATCTATCACACAGGACGTCAGTTCTGACTGGGAATTTGTCTCATTTTTATTTGTCGACAAAAATGGCATCGATGTACATTACTACAGAACTACACAAATGTGCTGGTCACACAAGTAAGTGTTCCTTTTTTTTTTTTACCTGTAAGATACCATTCACTTGTTTCAAAATACATATTCTTTAATGTCAATCATCCACCCAATTCAAGTTTCATTCCATATATTCAAGTTTCATTCCATATACTAAAATTTTCTCGAATGGCATGCCATAATACATATATATATGTATACACACACACACACACACACACATACATATATATATATATATATATATATGCAATTCATTTTGATTTTAATTATAACTATAATAAATATATTTAATAATTACAAACAATTTTTTCAAAAATACTGTTTTATATACAACAAATTAATGTAGATATAGATTATATATTTATATATATATATATATATATATATATATATATATATATATATATATCATCAAACAGGATTGCATTTTTGGACTGACCAAATATTACAGAAATAATCAATCCCTTCGCTAATACATTTTACATACAATTTTTGTGCTATTACTTTCCTAAATTTTAAATTGCCAGTTATATGTAACTGCAGAACCTGGAGACAGAACAAAAATGACATCCACTCAAACTAAAGTCAAGAAATGATTTACTGTTCCGTCCTACATTCATGCTATCGCAATAAGTTCAATAATATGATTTTCATCTTTACAAATTGTGAGTCTGAAAATTGATCCAATATATTAAGACATTAACATGTTCTGCACATTAAAAATTACTCGTAGTTAGATTAATTAAGAGCTCACAGAAGAAGTGTCTCCACTTTCAATTTCTTATTTTACAATTACAAATTATATACTATATCTCCTTCTCACTTTGATGCAGACAATCACAATTAGATAAACGTAGTACTGTATATGCATTTAACCTCTTTAGTCTTTAATCCATTTGCATTATGCATTACTGACTCCAAAAGATCCTCATCCTTGCATGCTGCCCCCATTAGCAGGTCATCTCTGGATGTGATATGAGATATGTCCTTCTTATGTAACTCGTCTCTTTTAACATGTATTTGCTAAATACAGATACAAGATATCACCTGACACAAAAATACCCACACTATCCGGCTCTTTACACAGACGTGGGTCAGTAAGTCAGTCCATTAGTAGCCTGAGAAAGGAGTTAAGAGATCATGTGATGGGGTTGAGAGCGCCTCTTCATACAAACCCTCGACCTCATGCTGCATTATCTCTCTGAGCACAAGAGCCTGGTTTGCTACCAACTTCAGCTTTTTAAAGTAACACGCTAAAACAAAAAACACTTCAAAGATGACTGGTAACATTTGACCAGTAGTCTGACACTTTAAAAACAAATATGACTATGAAATATGAATATTTACATTTAATCATTTAGCATTATGCTTTTAGCCAAACCTGACTTACAAAATGTTTATTTTGTGTCAAAGTTCCTGTCTAAAATATTTGACTCTGTTAATATTTCCCCCCTGAAGAAAGAAAAACAAAAATAGAGATTTTGTGGAAAATCTCAATTTTTACCTGAGATTTGGAGCCAAATTACGGGAGAGGGAAAATAACTTTAAAAACATTATTTTATTTTTACACAGAGCCAATGGTGACAGTTCAAAGATGGTAAAAAAGAAAACATTTTCAGTTTTTTTTTGCAGCTTATAACTCAAGAAGTATTAAAGATATCTCAATACCTTTTTAAAATTCTGGTTCTTATTTCTATTGGTATCTTCATTTTTAAGGCCCTAGATAGTTAATTCCCAGAGATATTGGGATCTTAATGCAGCTCCTTGTGCAAAATGTTACATTTTGCCCATTTTCAATGGTTGAAAACCATATAGAAGTCACTTTGCATACAGCTGATAGTGTTAGGTCAAAGTCCATCTTGTCAAGTCGAGTCCTAGTCCAAGTACTCTAGCTGATATACAATTTATTTTGATTTACGATTGCATTTAAAGATAAAATGTCTCAACTTCAGCCAAATAACTTAGGTCTCTTTCTCTGAAACGACTAGAGAAATGTTGAAAGTAAATGCTTCTCTTTATATGCAGAGAAACTTGGCTGATACACATGGAAATTAATTTTGTTTTATCGGGTTCCAGGTACATTTAAAAGTACATTTGCAATCATTGATCATATTGATTTGATTTGCATTAACGCAGGTAAAACTGACAGTGTGAGAATCATCAGAGGCGCAGACTGATGGTGAGTAACTCCTGGCTTTGGTCTCTGCGGGAGATTTCTGTATTAGAGAGTCAGAGCTAAAGTCACGTAGCCATCGAGTCCTTGTGAAGGAGAGCGAGAAACAAACTCAGAGAATGAGAAGCACAAGAAAACACCTTCCTGTTTAATTTGCAGACCCTCTAAAACAAAAGTGCAGCTTAATGAATTGGAAATGGTATTATTCACTGGAGAACATGAAAGCAAACACGGCAGAGCATGGAATCGCGCTACGTGGAGATTTCTTTTATCACGTCTTGGAAGACGAACCAGCACTTGAGTGGAAATGAGATCTCAGACGTGAGAAGCTTGAATATGAAGAGATAGATTGGGGTGACACTAGCGGGGAGTCCTGTTGATTAATAATAGACCAGTGGAAAACCTTTGCATCTGATAACACACACACAACCCCAACTCACATGGGATCACTGAAGTGAACATAGTGACACTATTAGATGGTAATACTATGGTACTTTGAAATATACCAGGGTACAGAAATTAATTTATAATGGTATTTACATGGTACTTCTGAGAACTACCACAGTATGTGTCCAAAATACCAAGTAAATGCCATGGTATTATCATGACACCATTACCAAAATACAATGGTATTAATAATAATAATACCATGGTACTGTATTACCATTCCCAATTTCCCAAAAACTGTTGTATCACCATTGCACATGCCCAAAAAATACATGTATTACCATGTTACAATGGCCAAAATACCATAGTATTATTATTATAGCCTACATCCAAAAAAATGTGGTATTATTGTCTTGTACATATCCAAAATACCATGGTATTACCATGACACTATGATCAAAATACCATGGTATTACCATGATATTATGACCAAAATACTATGGTATTACCATTGACCAAATAAATAAATTCATTACAATAAAATAAACATGGACAGAAAAAAAAACCCTTTTATTTCAGATAGTTGCCAAGCCACCATTTTCATTTAGTTTAAGATAATGTAAACTAAACTAAAACTTCACTTAATAAAAACTACATACTGCACGCACAAACACACAAAGAGAGAAAGAGAGAGACAAAAATACAACAAAATTACTAAGGGGTTTGTTCTAAACTTTGGCACACAATTTGACACTGTTACTTATTTTTATAAGTACATATTATTTTCATCTGGAGGATGCTATAATAAGAGAAAATATTGCATTTAAGACCAGAATATATAGAGAGAGATTTGAATTACATACAGTAGCAACATGCTAGAAACCTTCAGCAGATACATAAATATAAACAGATTATATGTATCTTCTTTTTATCAGTGTTATCTTTATTTCTATTAAATAATAAAATTGTTTTAGATATCGATAACAACACTGACAGTTATCTAACGTTTCTATTTTTAAATATTTCTTTCAGGGTTTTTTTGTTTTATGGAAGATTAAATCAACATGATATTTAAAGATATATTTTGAAGAAAAATATATAAAAGTATGTTTTATTAATGGGATTACTAGTCTGTTTAACTTAAAACTATACACACTGAAATTTAAATGAAAATAAACTATAATTGTATACCAATGATTGTCTGAATGAATCAATGAATGAACTAAGAATGAACAACATTTCTACAGCATTTATTAATCTTAGTTAATATTAATTTCAACATTTGATAATGCAGCGTTTCCCAATCCCAGTACCTCTGTAAATAAATACAATTTAAATTCACGTTTCGCACACTTTAATGCCCTTTGAACGGAACATATACACTCGTTCGAACTGGAATATCCTGTGATGTCCACTTCGCAGGGCACTTACGTTCGAATAGAACAAACGTTGGACTGGGATTGGGAAACGCTGCACTAATGCATTATTAAAATCAAAAGTTGTGTTTGTTAACATTAGTTAATGCACTGTGAACTACCAACGTACAAATTTATTTTTATTAACTAACAATGAAAGATAAATACATACTGTAATAAATGTTCATTGTTTGTTCATGTTAACAAATGACACCTTATTGTAAAGTGTTACCAATATACCAAACTGATGTTCAGCTGTTCTTTTCAATAGTCAACTTATTTTCAGATCATCGTCAGAAAAGACCTGTAAACACTGTCACAGACATGTCTGAATTTCATCAAGCTAAATGCTCACTAAAAACTGACACAATCATCACGTTTTCAGACCATTTCAAGTTTTATTTTGACGTGACACAAAGCAGTGATATCTAGCAGGTGAGGTGTTTACTTTATAATTAGTTAATAACGGCATCATTTTCTTCATTCAGGCCGAGAGCTCGCATGAAAACAAGAGGCGGGATTTATTGCACAAACCAATCGTATCCAATCATAACCGATCATATCCAATTATAGTGCGATGGAAGCATTGCCTCCTTTCACGTGACTTTCCTCATTCATTCTCAATTCTCAATTTGTGCCATTGCATTGTGTCATTACAAGGTCTAGATGTTGAATGGATCTGGAGCATTGAATATTTCAAATGATCATAAGCATGAATCAATTCCAAACATATGGAGAAGAAGATGACTCAGAGTCATTAGATATGTTACTGAAGAAGAGCAGCGAACAGAAAGTTAATGGGTCGGAGGGATGTTCTTAAACAGAGCCATATTGAGAGTCGTGTGTTGAAACATGTTTAATTAGTCCCTGGGGAAGGGGTTTGTACCATATTTAGTGCTGAAAGAAAAGAAGTGGTGAGAAAACATTTATGTGACGCAACGGGTGTCTAGACTCGATGACAGGAGCGACCTCAACACCAACACAAACAAACATGTGCAGTGAGAACAGAGTAAGATGACTTCATCTGATGAATACAAAGAGCCAGAGACTCATCCACTCTTTAATGATGAAAACAATGGGCTTGATCATCTACACACAAGTCTCACCAATCAGCTGCAGCAAATATTAGCAAAAGAAATCATGCACAGATGAGCTCTCCTATTCGCCTGCATGCTTTCAACTTTATCAATGACTAAGGCACAAAAAAAAGAGAACAATTATTTCTTTCTGTTGTAATTAGTGGCTCATGCTAGGGTGAGCATCATTATTATGATTGCTCATATACAGACTCAGGGCTTCATTATAAACTTAGGCACACAACGTGTCTGACACTGTTTGTGTTATTTTAATATATAATATATTAACGTTATACCGTGCACTTTTAAGGTTTATGTATAAAAACACAGAGAGAGATTTGAGGGTGCAACTACATAGCAAAATACATTTAAAAAAGCTCAGTGGATACAGTAACAAACAAATTACATTCAACTACATTTATTAGTATTATTTTTGTATTATTTATACTATCACAGTTTATTATTATTTTTTAAAATTCACTTTAAGTTTTATAATTTCATATTTGTACTTTATATAGTACTTTATGTTCTTTTAATAATTATTATTTTTATTTAATAATTTCTATTTAGTTTCATTTTTATTCCAGTTTTAGGCTTATTAATTTTTCTTGGACTTGACATAGTTAATATTTCCAATTTTCCAAAGTATTTCACCATATATTTATATTTTACATATTTTATAGCTTTATTTCTATTAAAAATATAATATTTTTAGTTTCAGTTAACAATAACAACACTAACAATTATCTAACTTTTCTTTTTTGATTAGACACAAATTATGCTATTTTTTTGCATGGTTTTTAAATGGAGATTAAAACTAAAATGTATATTTAAACTTACATTTTGAAGAAAAAAAAAACCTAAATGTTATTTTATTAATGAGATTATTGTATTAAATAGTCATTTATTTAACACTTATTTATTTGTCCTGGCATATAAATGCAGTTAAACCAAATAAAAGGACAAAAACACAAAAAGTAAAAGACAATAGACAGAAAATACACATACAGCAAATCTGAATGCTATTAGTCCCTAATCAGAGAATGCCACCATAACTATGTGTATATGCTAATTAATGTAAATTATTGTTTATTAAATGCATTTTGAATCCTAACATAGAAAAGAGAAAGTAGAGGAGTCTGAAAAGTGGCATATTGAATATTTCTCATTTTTCAGATTCCAGACCATAGCTGATGGAGAGCCCACAAGCATACAGACGTGTGTGTGTGTGTGTGTGTGTGTGTGAAAGCCTAACCTTTCAGTGAATCTCTTAAATGTCATGTGTAGAGTACTGGAGAGGACTCTCTTTAGCACAGCTCTCCAGAGGACTGCTCCTGTTTTTATAACCCTGCACCCAGGACCTTCTGAAACCAGCCCTGCTCCACAAGAATCTGCTAGTGATTATCAAGCAAATACACAAGAAAAAATACTGTTTCTGTGCCCGACAAAAGGTAGATATGAAATAAATACACTTTACATACATATTACCTGCAGTTCTAAATCATATTAAACAAACTATGCCACAGCACCATGGGCGGAAACAGGTTGTTGACTTGTTAAAATTGTTTTTATTTACTCACAAAGTTACAAACGCTATCACTGGATTGGTAATATTTCAAAAGGGAAACTTTTAACCTTTTTTACCCCTAAAAGGTACATATTAGTACTTCAAGTGTACATATAAGTATTTAAATGGTTATATTAGTAGCTTTGAAAGGGTGCCGCTCCAGTCACAGCTTTTGTAACTTTTGTTTCTGAGAGTGCAGGCTGCGTCAAAAAGCTTAGGGATATAGATTTGGTTCAAAAACAACAAAATATCAACACAGTTTAAGCTCAACATTAATAATCACCATCTTCATTCTAATTTGAAGGGCTCTGAAGGGACCTGTGAATTTTTTTTGGACAGAGTGAGATCAAAGGATGTGTTGAAGACTATTTACCAGTTAGTTGAGCAAAAAAAAACAACAACTTTATTTCTTTCCACCAGAGTACATTAATCTGCCTCCATTCTTTGGATTTTAAATACCTTCTCTGAGTAATTGTGTAAATCATTAATTAAAAAAGAATAAAATAAAATAAAATGTGTTGTTCTCTCTATTTTTTATTACTTTATATATAAATAAAGTGTGTAGAATTTAGAGGTGAACATTGTTTACAAAAGAGTTTATGCATATACAAAATTTATGCACATATACATACACACATTTGTGCAGGTAATATTTTAATAAATGTGAGCATTTGTCTAATCAGAAAAGTGCATAGAGGCAGCGGCACTTTAAATTAAGCATGTCACTTTAAATAAAGCATACATTTGTCCCCAGCACTTCTTCAGTATGGATAACACTTTACTTGAAGGGGTGTGCATAAGACCAGTTGGGGGTTTGGTGCCTTGCTCAAGGGCACCTCAGTTGTGGTATTGAGGGCGGAGAGAGCACTGTACATTCACATAACTACACTCTCTGCCAGACCTGAGACTCGAACCCTCGACCTTTGGGTTACAAGTCCGACTCTCTAACCATTTGGCCACGACTTCCCCTATTAACTGAGCGAATGACACTTAATGACAGTTGTCATAAACATGCATAAAAACCCTTCATATTCATGACATGCGTCATGTCATGATTATGAAGGTGCCATGTCAGTCTTATGCACACCCCTTCAAGTAAAGTGTAACCCAAGTGTGTTTACATTCATTCAAATATTAAGCATGGTATTCTACACCCATAACATCGAAAATCAATCAGAATTACCCTGGTGAGTTCTGCACGATCAAATTTCCTTCAGCAAATGGTAAAATCCATCTTTTTATGCATAACACAGCATATGCACCACACATATTGTGTTTTTTCCTCTAGAAATAAAAGAAACTTCTGCTATTGACGTGTCTATGTGTAGCATTTCATAGCACACCATTGATTTTTCCCCGATCCTCCTTTAACTTCAGGAGAGTAAGTTTCCTTAAAACTTCTTACAGGAAAACAACAGATATTTGTGACCAGGAGGTGAAGCTCTCATAAGCACAGAGAGAGTGTAGACTGATTGGATTTTGATTTATCAGATACATCAGAGCAAAATAAGAAGCCAGCTGCCTCATATGAAGGCACGCACTAAACATTTTCTCATCCCTTTCCTTCAGCTTTTTGGTTTTTGATTTGGTTTGCTCTGATTGTCTTGCCCTCTGTCCATGCCGTAAAAGTACAATTAAAGATTGAAAGACCGATATAAGCTCAGCGGTTCATAAAAAAACCTATTTGCTTAGGAATACCTGTGGTAAATTCTTTCAAGCTGCTCGCAGGGCACCACACAGCATCAATAATGTTGAGAACAGTACTAAACATAATATCTGATTCTCTAAAAGAAGCACCGCTTCAGCATACTGTATTCCAGTGCAAAACCATGCATCTTGTTCACTTAAACCTATAATCCAACCAAAAATCACCATAGCAGTCCATGATGCTATATGTTCAACTCTTTACAAACTGCCTTGTGCATACTGCAGTCAGAATTTCATTTGTGAGCATGCTTGTGTTATTACAAGTCGTGAATTAGGTCGTAAAACAACGCGGATGAAATGTGCAAACGAACTATGCTATCAGAGAACACAGTTGATTTTGGTGAACTCCCAAGTGTGTCGTCTTATCGTGTTAGCACTAATTTTCTAGAAGGTATGATATGGATGAACTTTTATATGTGAAAACATTCATCATTCCATCATTTCAGCTGAAATACTAAAGTGTCTGTGAAGCAGAATTGGCAAATGTAAATCTCCATGGGTCTTTCTGCTACTGTAATTTCTTCAGATTGTTTCCACAAGCATGGTTTCTGAGCTGAAACACCATCCTAGATGATTTCTTACATGACTTCTGCCAATAGCTGAAGTGAGCACCCCAGTGCCAGATGACTCTCTCATATGCTGAAGCAGCACTTCACCGGATTTTCTTCTGTCCCTTCAGGAAGTGACATTTAAGTACCGTTGGGTCTTCCTCTACATCTTCAGCTTGCCCATTTTTTCCTCCTTTCTCAGGGGCTTATGTGCTTATCCCTCAAATTATCCCTGAAATTCTTCTTTCATGTATGTTTGGAATACAAGAGTAACTGTTGAACTTGGTTGACACTGAATAACCACAGCAACCTCTGAAATAGCTACTCAATTCTTTCTTTCTTTCTTTTCTTCTTTCTTTCTTATTCAGCAAGAATGCATTAAATTGATCAAAAGAGACAATAAAGACATTTATAATGTTCTAAAAGATTTCTATTTCAAATAAATGCTGTTCATTTGAACGTAATATTCAAAGAATCTGGAAAATATATCACATTTTCCACAAATATATTAAGCAGCAACTGTTTCCAGTATTGATAATGATAATATATGTCTATTGAGCAGCATATTAAAATGATTTCTGAAGGATCATGTGACACTGAAGACAGGAGTAATGATGCTGAAAATTCAGATTTAAATATTTAAATATTTTCAAATAGAAGATAGATATTTTAAATGATAATAATTACAATTACTGTATTTTTTGATCAAATAAATGCCAGTGTTATTTTAGTATCATTGAGATACTATTATACATTTTGTTTCTACTTTCATGTTAATTTTAGTTAAAGTTTTAGTAATTTTGTTGTGTGTTTCTGCCATTTTTATTCTTTTTTGTTGTTTGTACATAAACCTATTTAGTTCATACAATGTTTTATTCCACTTTTAGTTTAGGATATTTTAGAACATAAATCTAAATGTAATAAAAATGTGAAATGCTGCCTTGCTGAAATAAATTCAATTATATAATGAGTGTGTACACATACACTTCAGTTGACATTTATTGTTTAAAATAAAAAAAAATAAGTAAAAAAAAAAAGTTTCATGTTTTTAGTTTTAGTTACTATAATAACCCTGCTAAATGCAGCCTTCATGAGCATAAGAGAACTCCTTCAAAAACAATGATATTAAAAAAAGTAGTGTACAATCACACTAAATGGACCTCCAATGACCCCTGATTCTCAAGATTGAAGAATCTGATTGATTTTTAGAGTCTCTGTATTATCTCTGTATTTGATAAAGTATATAAAAGGTCTTTAAGATCTGGGCCAGGTATTGGGAAATCCGATAAGGCCGGATGCCGTGTTTAGTGTGCAGATATCACTGGATTGAATTTCTCTCAGTGGACTGGGCTGATGCTGACAGCGGTAGTCTACAGGCAGAGCGTAAATGGAGATGTGCTCACAAGTCAGAGATCAATGACAGGGACGAGCAGACATTTCACAGGATAGTCGCTAAATGCCACCTAAGTACAGCCTCAAAAATTGCCTCCGAATTGAAGCGTCATCTCTCTGACCTGAACTCAAAAACTACATGCTGTGAGCATTACAAAGCAAAAATTTATGGCAGGCTGTTTT
Source organism: Onychostoma macrolepis (assembly GCF_012432095.1). Classification (NCBI taxonomy): domain Eukaryota; kingdom Metazoa; phylum Chordata; class Actinopteri; order Cypriniformes; family Cyprinidae; genus Onychostoma; species Onychostoma macrolepis. The sequence continues at coordinate 27,055,084 of NC_081167.1, read as the reverse complement.
TCTAAACCCATTCGAGGTCAGTGTGCAAAACCTGGACCCTTGAATAATGGGAAACAGTGAATTGCTGTGATGAGTCCATCTCTCACCCTGTTTTCTACATATACGTGTATAGGTTTACACTTGAAGAAAACCTTCAACCTAGAATGCCTTTATAGCCTCCAAGATTATGTCTCCTGGAGCATGTGCACACAATGCCGCAAACATTATTCACTCACAATGGCCTCATTTGCACAAAGATAATGCCGTCGTACAGACTGAACATCTGAAGAATGGACTCATGAACAATATGACATCAAATATCCTTCTCATGCTTGAAACCAAACACAACAGAACAGGAACCGTATGTACATTTTTCTGCATGTAATTCCTTCATTAATTTTAATCATTGTAAAACTTCCAACAAGCAAAGAAAAATGGTTTCTGATTAAATAAATTATGATCGTGCATGCATTTACAGTAAATATGTCTATGTTAAGAAAGCTAATGCAGAAACAGAGTGTGAAGTCCACATTTCCATTAGTACAACTACATGTTGCATAATGGACTCCAAAAGTAGGTACTGCATGATTTTTAGACTCCAATACGATGGGGTCCAAAAGTCTGACACTGAAAAACTAATCTAAAATCATGCAGCTTTCCACCTCACAAGATGTTTTCTGTTGGACTGGAGTTGTGTGGATTATTACAATGTTTTAATCAGCTGTTTTGACTCTGGAGAGGATCCATTAGTGAGCATTGATGCACTTTCTCCAAATCTGCTCTGATCAAGAAACAATCTCATCCACATCTTTAATGGCCTGAGACTGTGTAGATTTTCAGCTAATTTTCATTTTTGTGCTAACTATTGCTTTAACTTCTGCATCTGTAGATCTACACATGCCGATTTGTGAAACACCAGAAAATAATGTACAATATAAGTAAAGATGGTCCTAAAAGTGAGATCTGAAAGTATGACCTTGAAGAAATTTTCTTGATGAAATATTTTTCCCTGGTCTCACTGCAGGTGCTGCAAACAAAAGAAAAAATGCTGAGTGGCAGCGACTTACAGCAGCTGTCAACACATATACTTCAAAACACCAAACAGTTACTGAGATGAGAACAAATGGGCCGATCTAAAAGTTGTTGACTGAGGAAGTATTGGCAATATGAAAAGCTTTTATGGGATGTCAATAACGGCTGTGCAACACAGCAAGATGAAAAAGGGTTTACATGACATGTACCACCTCAAAAACACCATGCTAGAAAATAATACTGTGCATTGTATGAGCTTATGATTTTATTCAGATATGTCACTGGAGTGCAGTTTTGAGTTAGGAAGGCCTACTTACATGACAATTGTAGTATTATTGTTATAATTAAATATATAGTTTGGTAGCAATTACTTGAGCATGCTTAAGGAGACATGCTTATGTTAATACTAGTGTTTATTCTCCTTTTCATGAAACATATGCATGCATTATTTACTTCCCGTCAACATACACATATAGCTACTATTAAATTTGATCATGATTGAGCATTACTGCATTTTGGAGCACAACTGAATTGTTCAGTGTTCATAGAAACTGCTAAATCTACTGCTATTGTGAGCCAGTTGAAGGATTATACCTTTCCATTGTTACCGTGACACCATAAAATGAATCTGACACTGTAAAATTAACATTAATTCTTCCTGTAATCGAAAGAAAAGGAATTTTCTCCTGAACACTAAACTAGGATTTATGGCCAGTCAGGAATGTAGCAAGCCAAACGTATGTGAAATAATGAGTCGAAGTCTCAGTAATTTACCAAAATGGAGGCAACTAAACAAGCCTTTTGGAGTTAGCTTCTAGAAAAAATTATATTGTATAAACACAAACAGCCACAGGGAGTTGTGTTTTTTTAGGAGGCTGTTTAGTTTAGGTAGGGCTACTCTAAAAGTTTGTGCAGTGTGCTAATTCACTATGCTAGTTTCCGATTTGATATACAAGCAAAGTATTGACAAATTTATCCACAAAAAGCTGGTTTGTGACAGGGTTGCATTAAAACAAATTGGCTCATGTAATCACAGGTTTCACTCACGGATAGCCATTTGCTTTGTGCTGCATTAGCTAATGGCTAACACTGGCACAACTGTTGAAAGTTTATTGTTCGGGGTCTCTGGGACTGCAAACAACGAGGAAGTAAAATCGGAAAGGAACATGAGGGTTAAAAGTAGCCTACTGTTAGCATCTACAGAGGGCTGCTATGAAGCAGTATTCAGACCTTCCATGTAAACTCAGACATGCAAATAAAGAGATTAGGCTAATATATTTGTGGTTTGTTCTTAAAACACTTCATATTCGCCTTACCTCTGTTTTCCCTTCAAAAGTCACTGCTCACTCGGCTCAACCTTGGCTTCATGTGAGCATCTCTGCTTCAGTCCCTCATTTCGTTCTGCTTCCATCTGACCACATGACAGTTGGCTTTAATCAGCATAATCTCAATTTTAATTCCCTTCCCATTAACCTTCTGCTATCATTTGTTTTACCATTACAGACTCGCTTAATTGCTTTCAGGACTAAATTAGAGTTTATTTCCAAATCATAGCCAAGATAGCTTTTGTTAATTAGTGGTTTGGTATTTTCCTCACAGCTCACAGATTGGCCCAGAGGTTTTGAGTAAAGCCTGAAGTGGGTTATCTGAGAGATGGATTTACTCGGCTAAATTCGGAGATGTTGACAATTTCACAAGATGGAACAGAGGCCTTTCAGAGAAATAGTTCACCCAAAAAATGTTCACCCTGGACCACAAAACCAGTCTTAAGTCGCTGGGGTATATTTGTAGCACTAGCCAAAAATGCATTGTATGGGTCAAAATGATTGATTTTTCTTTTATGCCAAAAATCATTAGGATATTAAGTAAAGATCATGTTCCATGAAGATATTTTGTAAATTTCTTACCATAAATGTATCAAAACTTCATTTTTGATTTGTAATATGCATTGCTAAGAACTTCATTTGGACAACTTTAAAGGCGATTTTCTCAATATTTTGATTTTTTGCAACCTCAGATTCCAGATTTTCAAATAGTTGTATCTCGGCCAAATTTTGTCCGATCCTAACAAATTATACATCAATGGAAAGCTTATTTATTCAGCTTTCATTGGATGTATAAATCTCAATTTTGAAAAATTGACACTTAAGGTTTTGTGGTCCAGGGTCACATTATATGTTTGTATCCCTAATGGATTTACAACATGTTGCCAACATTTTCATTTTTATGGAATACTTTTTTTTTTTGGAACTTGCACAATTTTGAAAGGACATTCTGCCAAGCATCTTCTTTTGTGTTTCACAGAAGAAATAAAATAATATGGTTTAAAACAATGAATCTATATCTAATCTAAGTTAAAAGACCTGGGGAATCTTAAACATTGAATTTTTTATAGTCTGTGCCACAAATAGCTATAACATCTTACAGCACTGGAGAGACTTTGTTTAGCAGATAAAATGTGCAGGTAGCTGAGAAGAAAGACTTTAATCCCACAAAATAAACAGTCTAATCGATTTTTTACTCCCCCTTGAAGTGGCTCCCATGAAGTATCCTCATACCTGCTGTATAATCAATCAGCTTCACAATTTACAATTTGCTTTGCATTTCTGAGAGGATGTTGGGTTATGAATAGATTTTAAACTGCTGTCCAATAGATGCTGGCCTAAGGTTGAAACACTCATTGATCTGATGGCGAACAAAGGATACTGATATCAAGTTACTGCTGACCGCATGTCACAACCTGTAGACATGGCTTGTCTGGAACAGGTATAATATTACTACATTCTGGCTGTTTATGAAGAGCAATGATTAGACAACATCTGATAGCAGGTTGTTCTAATCCTCAAATTTGATTGGCCAATTGGTGTTCTAGAGCACTGGTGTAAAATCATTAGTTCTTTTCACAGTTTGCCTCATTTCTTTTGTCTTTGTTGTAGGGACTTTTCAGTCTGTCTGCAAGTTACATTGATACGTCAGTAGGTGGAAAAAAGTGACTTTACAAGTGAGTCATTCATTTAAATGATTTGTTCAAAAATGCAGATTCATTCTGTGAGTGATTCATTGAATCATTCATTCAAACTGAATCCTTTAAAAAATACAGATTCATTTTGGAACCAATTACCTGACTGTCTTTACGAGTGAGTCAGTGCATCATTCACCTAACAGTTTTGTTCAACCTGGTCTCATAAAAATACGTACCTCTGTGCACTTTTTGTGCGACACCGTTTTACGCACCTTGCTGCACGTTTCGCCCGCAGTTTCAAATAGAAATGTCCACTGAGTGGTGCTAAAACACAGGTTCAATATGTGAACCCTGGCACGTTTTTATTATTTAGATATTGGTACGTATTGCTGTTTTTTTTATTACGTTGCTTCAGATACGTATTGCGGCGGTTCAGAATTCAAATATCCGGGGACTGTCGCTAAAAGTTAATGCTCTATCGTGTTGGAAATATGCCCTACACCAAATCCAGCCCTAAACCTACCCGATAGTGTTAACAAATGCAAAATTGATATAAAAACGTATTAGCTGATGCAACTGTGCCATGTGAACTTCCTTTTATGTAGGTTTTAACTGCTTTGTCGAAGCGTAGTTACACGGGATTCGAACCGGTGCTTCTCGTCTCCTAAATCCGTCTTTGAAAACCCATAGATATGAATGTGTGCGATGCTAACGTTCAAAAGCATCAGTTTTCAAATCTCCCAGCATATTAATATTGTTTTGAAGTCATAGCATGATTGTGCGAAAATTACTTTAATTAATTTAAATAAATTTGTGTGAAAGTGTTCATTTATTTTGGAAACTGCAGTGATATGTACTTATTGGTATGTTTTTCATGTCACGCTAAAAAGTGCACCCAGGTACGTAAATGCCATGAGACCAGGTAGGTTTTGTTCAACAACACTGATTCATTTAAGAATGAAAAAAGGGGAAAGAGTCATTGAATCATTCACAATGGAGCTACAGTTGCTGCTATTGTACTGGAAACTATTTTCCTTGGTGGGAAAAAAGGGTAAGTCTGTTGTACAGTTTAAATGCTATATTGCACTTGTAATCAATCTTGAAGCAACGAGGAAAAATGTAGTTAATTTTAATTTTCATAAATTATGAGAAAGTGTGAAAATATGATTGTGCATATTTACAGAACTTAAAATGCTAGCTATAAAGTAACAGCAAGATAGCCAGCCATTTTATTCTGATCTGTTTAAAATGCTTAAAATTCATTTCCATCAAAAAAATTAAATAAAAAACATTTTCTGTGTATATACAGTGTCCACCGTTGGACACTTTTAATAAACAAACTGAATAAATTAGTGTGTGTGATAAGTATGTTTTAAAGGAGTTTAATTTCTAAAAGCAAACAGGACCAAAAGTGTTTATAGTTGAAGAAACACCCATTCACAGAGAAACAGTAATTGCATAAAAAAATTACAAATTAAAAGAGCGAAAAAGACAAAGTCTGAATGAGCGGGAAAGAGAGAGCCGGACAGAGAGAACAAAACTATCATTATTAACAGCTGCATTTAGAGGTTTCCAAGGTCAGTTGGCAAAGCAACACAATCCTGTTCACCGCCTCCACTTGCTAAATTACAACTGCTGGAACGTTTGCTAAAATAATGAATTTCTGCAATTTACTCAGGCCGGTTAAAACCTGCAATTTTTCTCCCTCATTTCAGTAAACACTGTCATTACAGTTTTCATTTTTAGATAAAATCGATAATGGGCTTAAACAGGAATTAAATCTACTCTTCTTCCCAGTGGAGTAGGACAAATATGAAGGGTTCAATTACTGTATGATGTTTTTTGTACTGTTTAAAAAAAATAAAAATAATCAAAACCACCAGGAGAGGAGAATTATCACTTAGTATAAGGTCTGTCTCTTATCATCTCATACAAGTCACTTATTTTTATATATTTTATGAAAATGTTCAGTTGTTCTGTACAGAACCGCAGTATGTAAGGTGCAAGTTAACAGACATGCATTGCCTTCAGGAATATGAATGTGAATACAATATGCTCAATCATTTGACATTGCCCTTGTGTGTTTGTATAATTAAAACATGTAATGCCGAATGCATAAGGAGAATGTGAAAGATGTGTGTACATTTAATGTATGCATGTGTGTGGATGCAGTGAGTGTGTGAGACTAAATCCACAGACAGAGGCTGATAAAAGGATGTATAGAGGACAGGCTGAGTGTGATTGAATGACAGTTTATGCTGCTATGATAAGCCTCATTTATAATGGCTGCCCAAATGGGGCCCCTGGGCCCTCCTGCCTTCAAAAGAGCCCCCATCATTACAGACTGACTGATGACAGGACGAGCCGAGCAGACATCATCCTCTTCATTTTAGATTTATGATACGGTGGAGTCACTCATTCTTCTGTCTCCTCTGATGAAGGGAAAGCACACAGATGATATTCATGGAAGGAGCTCAGAATTTCAATTTACAGAACAAAAGTAACTATACACACATACAGTACAGACACAAAGACATAGGCGGCATAAAAACAAACAAACAAACAAACAAACAAAAATACATTATTACAATTGAAAACATTATTTTTAATTATATTTTAATTAGTGCTGGGCAACGATTAATCGCAGTTAATCGCATCCAAAATAAAAGTTTTTTATATAATATATGTGTGTACTGTGTATATTTATTATGTATATATATATAAACACACACACATGCATGTATATATTTAAGAATTTTTTTTATGTTTATATATTAAATATATTTATATATAATATAGATTATATTAATATAAATATATACATGTAAATATTTTCAAAATATATACTGTATGTGTGTGTCTTTATATACACATAATAAATATACACAGTACACACGCACATATTATATAAACAAAAACGTTTATTTTGGATGTGATTAATCGTTGCCCAGCACTAATTTTAATATATTTTACAATCCTGTGAAGGCAAAGCTAATGTTTGCAACATTACAAAAGTGTATAAAAAAAACTCTAATATCAGTCAATAACCAATAATAAAATTCTAAAATAAATAACACTACAACTTAAAATAAAACATTTTTAATGTTACAAGTGCATTTAGGCCTCACAACAAGTACATTGTGAAATTGGATATTCTGATTTGTTTAACACTACATTTAACAGTGTTATTAAATTATTAATGTCTTTAAAGTTTAATTTAGATTTAAATCAAGCGTAGCATTAGTTCTGGCAGATCACGTGGCTTGCATCAGCTGACTCGCATCTCAGCTTTCCTATATAAGGTCCTTCAGTATTATCAGCAGCTCAATGACCCTCCTCCATCCCCAACTCCTCTCATCCAGTCAGAATTTGGCCTTCTGATTCTCTTTTGAATCAGGCTATTTTCTAAAATGTGTACATTATATTTTTGAACAAAAATGATATCTGCAATACATTTATGTTGGTTCTGTTCTGTTTCTCTATAGGGGGATTATTGCTGCTCTCCCTGCTCTTATCCATCCTAGGTTGCATGGATGCACAGGGAGTTCTTGCCCAGAACATAACCATACCGCCAATCCAAACTGTATGCTAATTGTCAATCACCCCCAGGATTATTTTCAACATTATACATGTCTTTACTGCCATTTTTGATTAAATGAATCTGTCCTTTCTGAATATAAGTATTCATTTCTTTAAAAAAAAAAATACAAATAAAAACAAACAAATAAACCAACCAACAAACAAACGGACAAATAAATTAATATTTGTCTTCAATAGCTGAACACGCATGTTAACCCTTACCAGAAAGTAGTATACTTCAAGTTTATTTTATTAAGTATACTTAAGTAAAGTTCAAGTATATTTTTAAGTATACTTTATGTCGTAAGTATACAAATATCAGTGTACTGGTAGTATAATTGTAATTGTACTATTTCAATACTCCTTGGGACTAAATTGGCCCACTTTCTAGTATATAAAAGTATACTTTAAAGTATACTTTAAGTATAAAAGTAGTAAACTTTGAGTACACAACTAGTTTACATCAATGTTTTAGCTTGTACTGCAACTATACTAAAAGTGAGCTTATAGGTATACTGACAGTTTACTAATTAAATACTTGTAGAAGCATGTTTTGTACACTTTGAAGTATAGTCTAAGTAAACTACTAGTTTAGTAGTTTTGTACTGCAAGTATACTCATAATTTTTCTTTAAGTGAACTTTACATCATACTTTAAGTATACCACTATATATATATATATATATATATTAGTTATATAAATATCTGAACATCCAAAACATCCAAAGAACAGGGTGTCTGCTTGTAAACAAAAACATTTTATTCTAGCTTCATGCATTCTTTTTTTAAACACTTGAATGTGGGTAAGTCTCATACATAAAAAAGGTAATAAATAAAGAAATAAACAACATTTTGAACAAAAAGCAGAAGAAAAAACAAACAAATTATGAATTGGATTCAGAATGATAATCAAAATGTAGATGGAGTCAATCACCATCCCAACGCTTGACAGTCATTATTACCTCTTCATTGGTTGACATTTTATTCCATAACGTTACATAGTTTTGATGCTGTTTTATGTCAGATGATCGTGACGTGTTAGATTGCATGTGGAAGCATCTGTTGTTTCGGTTTCTACTTCACTTGTGTTTTTTGGAAATTCTGTACAGAAGATGTGTACTAGCGCCCCCTACCATATAACAATGAAAACACTGATTCTAGGAGCACAAGTATAGATCAAATATATTTAGACTTTTTCTAAGTATAAGTCAAGTATACTTAAATGTCATTTTAAGTATATTTCTGAGAAGTACATAAAAAGTAAACTAAAAGTATACTATCCTATTTTTTTTTGTTTAAAAGAAGCACACTTGAATAAACGTCTTTTTCGTAAGGGAAACAAATTGAGATGTATGCTTCTAAATGCTTTCCCTCTCTCTTATTGTGGAAGGTACAATTAATTTAATTGAATCAGTTTGAATTGTACTGTTTATGTAAATGACTCGGTTCATGTAAACAAGTCCCTGCATTGTCTTGTTTGTAGCAAAATATTTTGCATACTCTGTTGTTCATTACTTTGTTTTCAACTTACATAAATTAGCTGTCACCCTAATTAAAATCTTCATTGTTTTGGGCCAAACGATTGATTTCTCTTGCAGTGGTTTTGTATGTTGATTTCAAACATCTAATTCAAATAAAATACTTGTAAATTCTGTCCCTTAAACTTAAATGCCAATATTAGCCTATGCTTTTATATAGTGAATTGTGCAGTGGACATCTTTAAAAGTTTTTGTAGGCTAGATTTTAACACATGCATTTATATAAAAATTAATCAAAATATTGAAAATAAACCTAATAATATTTGCTGAAATATTCATGGTGTGAAAAGTGTGACAACTTGCCCCAGTATGTATAATATGTCAATCGGCTATATAGGACTCACCTTAATGACCAATTAATTTGTAAATAAAGCTACTGAGTTATTTTATCTAGCTACTTTACAATTTCACAGTGAGTATTTGTAAGCTCACCTAATCACAGAAAACATTAATAATTCTTGGAGCAACTTGTTTTAATTCACTCACACTGCAAATAACATATTTAATCATGCAGAGAAATGTGTTAATTGCAATGGACAGGCTTTACCGACCCTTTCTGCTATAATCTGACTGTGAGGTTTTGTTCTATTATACGTCTGTTCTGAGATCAAAGGTTTAGGATGTGTTGTTTGAAAGCACAATTAACTGCTTCTTTTGTTTCGGAAAATTCCACAATTCCTGTTAGCAAATGAGATTTCTGTCTCTCTTTCTCTTTGCAAATATGTGCTATCACTCTTAATATGCCTTCACTTAACAACAGTGGATCGTGCAAAGTTGTAATTAAAAATGTTTTACACCACATATTTGTTTAGATTAGCACTTTCATTTTTATCCACTTTATTTATTTACAACTTCAAAAAGTGGCTTGATTATATAATTGCATATCTATCTGTCTATCAATCGGTCTGATTACACAAATCATCATACTCATGATTCATGATTGTATCTTATCTTATAATTACAGATCATTGATTAATAAACACTTATTTTTGTGCAGTTTCTAGCACAATACTATGCAATGACCTCAAAACACTTTTACCAATAATGCATGATTTGCAAACTAATAAATCTTGAAGTTTGTATTACAATCTGGGCTGCATACTTCCAACCTAGGCTTTGCTTTCAACTTTAAGGCTTTTAAAACATTTTAGAAAACTTTCTAGGGAGACTGAATTTTTAAGGAACTGAATTTGAGTTTAAAATGCACAATTGGAGCAACAGTTTGAAACAAATCTTGGATAGCAAGTTAAAGTTAACTTGAACCAGCATCTGAAAAAACACCTGAAAAAACACATCACAATAACCCACAAATAATTCACACGACTCCAGTTTATCAATTAAGATATTGTTAAGTGAAAAGCTGTGTGTTTGTAAAAAAACAAATTCATTATTTAAGGCGTTTTTAACTTTAAAATGTTGCTTCTGGCTAAAATATTCATAATTTTGCTTTCTCCAATAAAAAAGTTGTCTCATCTGAATGAGGAGAGAAATATGCACATATCAAGCACAAGTGAAAACATTCCAAAACAGATTTAAACAAATATGACTGTGGATTTGATGCAGAGAGAATGGATGTTTATCGCTGGACTCAAATTTTATAGTAATGATAAAATTGTATTGATTTTTTTTGTTTCTTAAAAACACAGCTTTTTGCTTCACAAGATGTTAAAAAGGACTGGAGTTGTGTGGGATACTTGTGGATTATTGTGATGTTTTTATCAGCTGTTTGGACTCTCATTCCGATGGCACCCATTCACTGCAATGGATCCACTGGTGAGCAGGTGACGTAATGCTACATTTCTCCACATTTGTTCCCATGAAGAAACAAACTCATCTACATCTTGGATGGCCTAAGGCTGAGTAAATTTTCAGCAACACAAGGCCACACATTAAGTTAAGTGAACAATTCTAGCTAGCTTGCAGTGACCTGTGGATTGTGTGATTATTTCTTGCTTGTCTTCTCTCATACAGTTGTGTTTGACACAGTAATTTCACTGCACTGATCAAAAGAGCCGAGAGCTGTTTGTAAGCCTTTAAAGAGACGCCTCTAACTTTGTTTCTCTCTTTTCTCATTTGCTCGAGCCTCACAAAGGTTGTTCATTAGAAGGCGAATGTTCGTCTCTGGTGTGTGTGATAATCCGTTTGTGTCCGGATTTCATGCCTGCTATCTGTATCTGCCACGAGTCCACCCGCGCTGATTGAGTTGGTGTGGTTAATCAGATCGGAGCCGCTTGTTTACAATGTGTGTTTAATTGAGATAAATGTGATGGATGTCCTCTCTGTGTGAGTGAGGTCTGTGTGAAGTGTCTCTAGTCTCTCTGTTGTTTAGGACTCTAATCTACATGCACGTAGACAACATGCAAACTGATGCATCTATCAACTATAAAACATGGCATTCACCTCTCCGCCACCGTTTATCGCTGGAATTAGAGTAATGAGCAGGAACGGAAAAAAAAAAGTAAGTTCACTGAACAGCCACCCTGGTAACATGTACAGACAATAGTCCATGATATGTCAAAACTGTTTGTAAAGATATTTTATATTATTATTTTATACTGTATATTATATTTTCAGTTTTCACTTTAGTTTTAGTAACTTTGTTAATTAAAAACAATGTTAATTAAATGATATTTAACTTTATTTTTTATTTCAGTTTCAGCAATTTTATTAATGAAACTTTTATTTCATTTAACATTTTTGTTTAAGTATTATAATTATAAAAAGTGTTGTTTTAGTATTATTTATGCAATGTTTTAATATTCATTTTCGTGTTTTTGTCATTTTTAGTTTATATATATATATCTTTAATTTTTATTTCAGTAATTTTAATAATTATACTTAATTAATTTTTCTTTTTGGTTTAAGTATTAGAATCATAAACAGTGTTATTATTATTATGTTAGTATTATTTATACATCACTGTAGTATTTATTAATATTTTTAATTAGCTTTAGTTTAGGTTTTGTAATTTTGTTATGATTTTGTCGCTTTTAGTTTACACACACACACACGCCACACACACACACACACACACACACACACACACACATTAATGCTATTAACTCTGTTCAGTTTTAATAATTTTAGTAATTAAACTTATTTCATTTCAAATTTTTAAGTATTTAAAGTATTTTATTAAGCTTTTTTTGTGTGTGTGTGTAGGTTTTTTCCATCATATTTATAATTTCAGCTTTCAATTACAAACTTTTTTTTTTTTAATGGTTTCAGTTATAGTTAACAATAACAACACAAAAGCAATTTTTGCTTCTTCAAATCATGCTAAAACCATAGACATAAAATTAACAGAATAAACAACATGTAATAGACAGAAGAGAACAAAATAAGAATTGAACACATCACAATGGAAAATACAAGACTGTAATAGAACTAAATGGGAAAAAAGGGAACAGAACTGAACAAAATATAATGACACAAACAGTACAAACCATTACAGAACAGAACACAACGTAAGTAAGCAGAGCAGAATAGAGTGAGTATGATAAATGTGTTCCTGGTGTGAGCTCGGCTGCCAGTTATCCTTTGTGATTTCATTTCTTTTCCTGATCACGATGCCAAACCATCAGGCAACCTTGATTCTTTATTAGAATATTAAAAGAGAGGGATTAGAGATGGACACAGACGGAAGCACAAACATACCAGCGCACAAATGAATGATGGGGAAAGACAGCATTAGAACAGGACAGAGAGACAGAAACAACAAACCAGACGTTTCTCCAAAAGCTAAACTCCAAATCACAGTGATACGACTTTTTAATGATACTCAGAAACAGATGAAGAACTTCCTCCCAAACTTCCTGCAGCTCGGTTCAGCTCTCTCTCATTACGGAGCCCCTGAGGTCCCCAACGTAGTGCTGAGGTTGCCATGTTTAATTTCGTTGTGTCGTGAGCTCAGAGCTCCATGTCAAGCAGGGTCAGTGTGTGGGCTCCTGGGGGCCACTAACTCCATATGCAAGCCTCAGTTGTGCTAAAGATTGGCAAAGTTTGTTGAAACAGGCTGTAATTAACGAGTTAGCATACTGTTCAGTGCTGCTGTGCATTTGAGCACAGGGCTGATATTGTCTCGGTCACTTGTCAAGACTGCGTCTATATGTTTACACACTGTAGATATTTTTCATAAGTATTCATATAGTGTGATTATGGACCGGGCTGGCGGAGGTGGGGCAGTCTGAGACAGCACAAGTTGATCACTAGGACACTTAAGGGGTACACACAGTGGACCAGAAGCACCTTGCAGCATCACAGATATGAAAAAGATATCATACATCCACTCTCAGAAAAAAGGTACAAAGCTGTCAGTGGGGCAATACCCTATAACATACAAAAGCTAAAAGGTATTTTTGTACCCATATTAATACCTTTCGAAAGGGTATAGTCATAGTGACAGTTTTGTACTTTTTTTCTGGGAGAAAGAAAGTAGAATGTATTGTTCTGTAAATATATAGTGCATAATTATAAGGCAAGTCAACATTCTGATCAAATTTGACAATTTTACCAATTCCAAACCACATCAATCTTAATAAGCATTATTATTTTTTTATATATATATATTAACATGAGCTGCAAGTAAAAAAAAAAATCATATTTGCATAATTATTAAGCAGATTTTCTTTTACAGGTAAAATGGTCCAAAAAGAGATTTAACACAATGAAAAGTCAAAAATGATTCAAATGCTTATGAGAATGGTGCAATAGAAATTGCTAAATTAAGGCACATCTTAATATAAGGTGTTTTCCACTTCCAGCCCGTGTTAACAATTCTATATAATTTATAAATTATTACATACAAAATCAATAGTTTAAATTAAATCTGTAAAATGCGCTTGTAAAAAAATTATCACAATATCGACTTGCCTAATGACTTTCAAGTAAATGTAACTTTCTTATATGAGAATATATCCTTTTTTGACTTGATGCAGTGATAGATTTTTCACTTGGTTTAAAATAAAATAAAAAACAATTGAAAAATTCTGCACTGGCATAAGAAAGTACACTTATATTCAATATATTATATATTTAAGATATTACATATATTCTATTTGAGATATTATTCAAAATTCTCAGTATGGTTTAAAGTAAATTTATTTTGCTTCAAGGATTTTTAGATATATTTTTATTTGAAAAAGTCAGAAAGATTAATTAGAAACTTGTTAAAGGGAGAGTTCACTGAAAAAAAATTAAAATTGCCCCATGATTTACTCACCCTAAAGCCATCCTAGGTGTATACAGTACGACTTTCTTACGGTTTATAAAGTTTTAAATATGGATACTTTTTTCTTACACAAACGCATCGATTCACTTCAGAGGGTCTTTATTAACCTCGTGGAGCCGTGTGGAGTACTTTATATGATGGATGGGTGCACTTTATTGGACTTCAAAATCTCAACCACCATTCTATGCCATAATAAAACTTGAAAGAGCCAGGATATTTTTTTAATATAACTCCGATTGTTTTCACCTGAAAGAAGAAAGTCATATACACCTATTATGGCTTGAGGGTGAGTAAATCATGGGGTAATTTTCATTTTTGGGTGAATTATCACTTTAAGTGATGCCAATGAGTTTATACTGTAGGTTTTACAGATAGATAGATAGATAGATAGATAGATAGATAGATAGATAGATAGATAGATAGATAGATAGATAGATAGATAGATTTAATGGTGCTATAAATATAGAAAAATTTACATTGACGAAATTGACATTTGAACCTATCAACCTATATCTATTCATCTAATATGCACATACATTCAAACCCCTCACTTTTTCATTAGAAAGTTCTATATGCACTTTTCTTTTTTCTCAAACATGCAAAATTCCTGTCCACAGCTGTAATGAAAGTTTAATGTCAGCTGAGACATGCTCAGCTCAGGGTTTGTGTTATACAGAAGACAGTCAGAAATTTTAAGAACATTTGGAGAGCGAGCGACTGTGTGAAAACCCAATGAGGGCTCCTCCGATATTCAGGATTTCACACTCGCACAAGGTAGATC
The DNA here is from genome assembly GCF_012432095.1 of Onychostoma macrolepis. Lineage (NCBI taxonomy): Eukaryota > Metazoa > Chordata > Actinopteri > Cypriniformes > Cyprinidae > Onychostoma > Onychostoma macrolepis. The sequence goes on along the minus strand of NC_081167.1, from coordinate 27,039,984 downwards.
ACCTACGGAGCAGTTCAGCGGCTGAGCATAAGTGTATGCTGGTGGGGTTTTCTTACAGCATCGTCTCTGTAGGAGTCTAGTTTAATGAAGCACTTAACACATGCAACATTTTCTAGGGAATACTGAATATTAACGGTTCAAGGATTTCACAAGCTCAGTCGTATCAGTGCAGAGAAAGGAAATTAAGCTAGTATCACGGCTTTGAATTCAGGCCACTGTGAATGTTCTCACTGCAAGGCCATCACTGATGACAAAGTGACTAGGTTGTCCTGAGTCATCACGACTGAAATGAAAGCCAGCATGCTTTGTATTTGTCAAGATTTGCTCAGGATGTTGAAGAACATACAGTAACCAGGAGAAAAGAAAAGTAAACACTAGGTTAAACAAGAGCCAGCTGACACATACGTTGCAATTACAATTTAATAGTGTTAAAAAATTTAGAATTTAATGATGATGGTAATGTAAATTTAAAGAGGAAATTAACATGTATGATTAAATATCCAAATATCAGGCAATTTCTATTGAATATCAACTTATAAACCAATAATCAATAAATGGCAGATTTAAAATACGTAAATGAAATAATACTAAATCAGTAAACCAAATACTAAACTAATTTTAAATAAATTTTAAAATATTACAATATTATAATATACTGTATGAAAAAAGGCTATTAATTTAGAGACATAACATTGCATTTAAGAAAAATATTAGTGTTTTTTTAAACTACCTTTAAGATTTAGTTGATGGCAAAATTTAATCAAGCTTTTGAGGACAACAGATAATTAAAATGGAAAAAATATGCGAAATGAGCATGAACCTTTACATTAATAGTGTTTTTTTTCAGTGTTTCTTAAAGATATCATGGGAATTGTTTAGGTTAGGGTTATGTAGATCATTCAAATGGTTACACTTGGTTTTGTAATTAGGGATGCACATTATATTGGTACCACATGTGTCTGTGTGTGTGTGTGTGTGTGTGTGTGTATGTATATTTTAGGGGTGGAAGGGTACACAGATGTCACGGTTGGATACGATTTCGGTACAACAGAAAAAAACTAACAAAAAAAAAAGATCTACTATGCTCGTTTCTTTTCATTTATTTTGAACAGACAATAGTACAAATTACAATTTTTTTTCCACCTAGATGTGAAAATACTAAATATTATTACATTATGTTATATATATAAAATCTGCAGTACACATATACATACAAGGAATAAATTCTTGAAATATATTTGATTTAGTTTACAAATAAACAAAGGGGGAGAAAAAAAAGTGCGACACGTAACGTAGCCTATTTATGTTGAGTTTCAGTTAATTTTTGTGATACCCTTAATTTGTTCACAGAAAGGAAACTCAAATGGCAGAAAGCGATATCTTATGTTTTCTTTAATTTTCAGCTTTCTGATTCTGCTGGTATAAGGAAACAGTTGAAGTGATCGCGCCAGAGCACACACACACACACACACACACACACAAAACACATCAGTTCCAGCATTGCCAACTTGACAGCACAGTTGGTACTTTATCAAAATAAATTATAGTGAACCAAACATCAGCGCGCACGCCTCTGAGTCACCGTTGGAACGCGACTGAAGTACAAAGCCTATCATTGTCAGGGTTGGGGTGAAGGGATGAGGCGAGGACTCAGTGGTGCAGGAGAATGGGCTTTTATTGAATAATAAAAATAAACAAAACAAACCAAACTACCCCTGTAGGGGGAAAAACAAGGCAAGGCAAGGCAAGGCAAGGCAAACACAAGGACACATCCACAGGAATATAGATGACAAACTGGCACAGAACATCAAACACAAGGAGATTATAAAGGGAGCAAATTAGGAGGGTAACGAGGAAAACAGGTGGGGCAAATTAACCAATAATCAGGAAACAAGATGGGTGGGGTCAAGACAATTGACATGAGAGCACATGGCACACATAAAACTAAGACAAAAGCCATGTGCTCACACAAAACAAAAGCACAAGCACATGGCCAGCAACACAAATCACCAGCCATGTGCTAAACAGGACACGAACACGCAGCTAATGAGAATACTCATAAGCCGTGCGTTCACACAAGACATGACAACATGAAAGCACGCAGCCAATGAAAAACACAAGCTGCGTGCCACACAGCACAAGACATAACATGAATGTGAACAGCCAGCTTCTTTTGCAATGACCTTTTGTGTCTTGCCCTCCTTGTGCAACGTGTCAATGGTCGTCTTTTAGACAACTGTCAAGTTAGCAGTCTTCCCCATGATTGTGTAGCCTACAGAACTAGACCGATTAGAGTGTGGCACCAGGTGTCTTCAATATTGAACCTTTTCACAATATTCTAATTTTCTGAGATACTGAATTTTCCTTAGTTGTCAGTTATAATCATCAAAATTAAAATAAATAAACATTTGAAATATATCAGTCTGTGTGTAATGAATGAATATAATATACAAGTTTCACTTTTTGAATGGAATTAGTGAAATGAATCAACTTTTTGATGATATTCTAATTATATGACCAGCACCCTGTATTACTGTCTCTGGTGTTAAAAGTTAAAGTCCCCGAGAATGATTAAAACAGAGTCTGGGTGTTGTTGTTCTGTCTCTGTGATTTGATCAGCCAGTTTCTGTAAAGCTGAGCTCACGTGCGCTTGCAGAGGAATGTAAACACTCACGAGAATGAACGAGCAAAACGGCTAGAACGGCTTACAGTTAATGAAGAGAGCTTCTAGATCTGGACAGCACATCTTCTTTAACACAGTTACATCTGTAAACCACCTTTCGTTGATGTAAAAGCATGTCCCGCCGCCGCACGATTTCCCCATTGATTCTGTGTTGTGGTCCACTCTAAACAGCTGAAAGCCCGGCAGATGAAGCGTGCTGTCCGGAATGATGTCATTCAGCCAGGTTTCCGTGAAACACAGAGCAGCAGAGTTTGAAAAATCATTATTTGTCCGGGAGAGCAGAAGGAGTTCATCCGTTTTGTTGGGTAGGGAGCGGAGATTCGGCAGATGGATGCAAGGCAACGGCGTCCGAAAAACCGCGCTGTCTGAGCTTCACTTCCCCCGTCTGCGCGTCTTGAAGCGTTTGACCAGCGCTGTTGCTCCGCCGACTACAACATTCAGCAAAACGTCCGAATAATCGAAATCCGGTAAAAGGTTTTGTGGTGTGTTCTGCTGAATGTTCAGCAGTTCATCCCTGGTAAAAGTGATCGTGTTTGAGAAACAAAAAATAGGAAAAACGAACAAAAACAGTACAAACACTGGAGAGCTGAGCACTGTGGCTGCCATGCGCTGCGCCATCTTAGATGACATACATGTGTATATATATATATATATATATTAGTGGTGGGCCGTTATCGGTGTTAACGTGCTGCGTTAACGTGAGACTCTTATCGGGCGATAAAAAAAATATCGCCGTTAATCTATTCTCAAAGTTGGGTTGGGAACTGGGTCTATACTACGCAAGCTATGATGACTTTCACCTCGATATTTTAGCGTGGATGTATACCTAGCCGAATTGCACTGTAGGGGGCGAGAACGAGTCTTCGAACCTGTGTGTATGCGTGCTAACATGGATGCAGCTATGAAGCCGCCGGGTTTGCTTCAGGGAAAATTTATTTTTAAGAAGCTTCCCAATGGAAATCGGCAAGTCATTTCTGTCTCTACGTTACATGGTCGCGCTCTCTGTATCACAAGACAGCGGAGTTCCGCCCCGGTTCGCACACACACACACACACACACACACAAACAAACAAACGTAAGCGCACACACAAGTGAGCACACTCCCACTCCTATTTGTAAATCTTAAGCCGCAAAACGTCTATTTAAATATGACTTCTGTGTGTCTCTGTGTCATGTATGGCGCAGACGCACGGGTTTGTTCACTACTCATACAGAAGACCGCGTGACGCTTGCGGCGATATTAACGTCTGTCGTCTCACTAAATGAGGACATAAATACATGAACAACATCTCCAGAACTGCTCTGAGAGTCACTTCATGAGCATTCGAGCGTTTCATTTGAGAAAAACTATCCTCACGGCAACCCGTCAAAATAAAAGTTCGGTTTCACTTGAAGACATTGGGCAGAACATAATAGGCTACTACTACTAAAACTATTAAAACCTTATCTTTAAGGAATAATCATACAATGTCTTCAATGTTATTATCAATATTAAATTCTTGATGACTGCTAGTTGTTTACTTATCTACTTGGCAGAATTCAAATGAGCCATTTTAATCTAGATTAATCTAGATTAATTCCAAGATTACAGTGAGATTAATCTAGATTAAAAAAAGTAATCTATGCCCACCACTAATATATATACATGTCTCTTATGCTCACCAAGCATTTCATTTGATTAAAAAAAATAATAATAATAAAAACTGTAAAAAATAATAAAATAACTGTAAAGAAACGAAAATAAATTACCACATTTATTTAGCAAGGATGCAATAAACTGATCAAAAGTAACAGTAAAGACATTTATAATGTTACAAAAGATTGTAAATAAATGGCGTTCATTGATTTTTCTTATCATCAAATAACCCTGAAGAAAAAATGGTTTCCACAAAAATGGTTTGCAACATTGACCATTTTAAATTGCAATAATATTTCACAATAATACTTTTTTTACTATATTTTTTGCAGCCTTGCAATAAATGCAGCCTTGGTGAGCAGAAGAGTCTTAAGGTCCGAAATTTTCATATGCATTTTTTTCGTATTCGTTATCCTAAAAATTTGTAACACACAGAAACCTTGCACACTGAGTCTGATGCATTTTAATTAATCCGTTGGGAAAAAATTTGCAAAACATTACTAAATGGAGTCTTCAAGCAGTGAGGATGACTTTGTTGTCCTCTCGCTTCTTAAAAAGAGAAAAAGACAGATAGAGAGGAAGGAGAGTTCCCCATCCTTATTAAGGAGCAGCGGGATTATCACGGCCCACAGGTGATTCAAAGTTTACTTCAGGATGTCAGTGGCTCAGTTTGATGCTTTGCTAGCGATACTAGAGCCACATATTAAAAAGAAGACCACCAATTTCTGTGAACTGTGTGCAAGAATCTTTACGGTGCTTTGTGCTGTGAGACGAAGTGGATAAATTTGACAATCGCCATTCTGGATTTTGGCGTTCGCTTTGTCTTTCTGAATTGTCAAAACACCTCTCAAAATGCTAGCTACGAATGCAAAAAATGCAGAAAATCAAACCCGATCTGAATATTTTAATGACGGACGAAAGTTTCGGAGTCAGTGTGTAAACGTGACTGACACAACATGAGGTCGTATTTATTTTTCAACGTGCAAAAATTTCAGATTCAGTGTGCAATGGCCTTTAGTGAGCAGAGATCTTAATTATTCCAAACTTTTGATCACTAGTGTGTGTTTGGTACCAATATATTGTGCATCCCTAATTGCAAAACCAAGTGTAACCACTTGAATGATCTACATAACCCTAACCTAAACAAGTCCCATGATATCTTTAAGAAACATAAAAAAAAAAAAAATCTTAGGGGTCATTCAGACAGGAATTCTTGCATTCAAAAACATCTAGAAGAGTGGAATGTAAAGGGACGCAGGCATCTCGAGGCGTGAGCTACTTTTAACTGGACACGGCCCCGATCGGACCCCTGACCTGTACACTGATGGGATACGGCACCGGCAGCAGCTCTTCTCTCGTCTGTGTGACCCGCAGTATTCCTGCATCCGTCTCATCTTCATTACATACGGTGCTCGGTCGAGACAGAGGCGTGGGCAGAGGGAGAGCGTTTTAATTGGCTGGGTTGATGGAGGTAAGCGTTCCTGTTGGCTGTGTATGCGAGACATGGATCTGATGCAGTCCCAAGTGAGCACGAGAGGCCAGGAGCTTTTAAATCTCAGAGCAATTTAAGAGGCAACAGAAGCAAGTGCTGCTGGATAACAGAGGACTTGCCACTGCTTACCCAGATGCCTATTAGTTGCCATTTCTCTCTCCATCTCCCACACACACTTTCTATCTCTCCCTTCTCCTCTTGATTCCTCTCTCGTAAAACCAACACAAGCCGTGGAAGAATAATTCAAGAGTGCTTTGAGAAACAGATATATTCAGCGCCTCAATCATTCTCGCCGCCAATGTGCATGCGCAAGCCCTTTTTCCGTCTGTCTCTCGCTCTCATTCATTCGTTAATTCTGAGTAGAGTGCGCAGGATGCACCTTGACCTGATTGATGAAGTGTCTGGTTCAGATGAACCTGATGGATGAACTGTCTGGGTTCTTTCTCTCCGAAGAAAAGCAAAACAGAACGATAACTCATGGCTAAAGAATAGAGCTAGGTGGGCTGCCACCCAAACCTTCTGCCTCAGACTACAGTCCTTTTCTATTCAGTTTAAACGAAAAATAATGAGTCGAGCTGATTAATTTTTCAACAGCCTCCCTTAAGAAAAATCATAAACGAGGTCTTTTTAATACCTCGATTTGTTCTAAACACCAATGAGATTAAATGTGGAGCAAATGGAGTCTTTTGCTTGAAGTCAACATGAAACGGCATCCGTAACCCGTTTAAATTCTGCAATCTCGCTTATATCTGACTAAATAAGGATATTCAACAAGATAAAAAAGTAAACTGGGACTTTCATTAGGAATTGGTTGAATTGTGAAAAAAAATATGTTTTATACTCTACCAACAGGAGAAACCTAAAATAATGACTAAAAAGCTGTCTGGTTATTGGTTAGCATATGTGCTATGTTAAGACAGCTGTTAATAGTGTTTCATGTGTATTATTAACCCTATAAAGCATACTGTATTATACTATATTATATTATATCTATCAATCAAAACGCTGCTGAAAAACCTATTATAAACTGTTAAAGATATTAGAAATTCATCCTACTTTTTAAATGTAAAAGTAATCCGCACCAAATTACATATTTTTACATAAGATCTGCTATATCATGCTTATCTGTATATTTAATCCATATTAAATATGAAACTCAACAAAAAACACAAATGCCCAGTTCTTTTTAGATGCACATTTATAAATTTATGTATTTATTATTTAGTTTCTATTATTTCATATACCAGAATTTACAGGGTTAAGTAATGCAGGTCAATTTTGATTGATATTTTAATATTAACTATTTCATTATGCATGTATCATTGGTCGTTAAGGCAAGACATCTTAGGTGAATAGGTTAAAAAACAAAACAAACACAAAAAACAATAGATAACAAACAGCATTTTGGTGTCTCTGGGATTATTATTATTATTATTATTTTTAATGGTATTTTGGATGTTTTCTTTCTACTAGAAACAGCATGTTGAAAACATTATGCCAAATAACCCAAAATCTCAAAATTGACCAGTGCAAAGTTCAGGTTAGTTCAGCTTTCCACATTTAAAAAGCTATACTTTTATTGTATGTGAATTGTCTTATTTGTTTCTGTTTTTGTTTCTCTATTTTCAATTTCAAGGAGAATCACCTGAGTCAAAAATGATATTTAAAAGAAAATACGTTTTCTAAGCAATATCATTCGTCTCTGGACAGACTTCTCTGCTGTTCCATGAGATCTGATACGTATAATCAACATTTAGCTGCTTTGTCATTCATGTTTTAAATTCGACTCCTCTCAACACCTTTGCCTTTGATGCCTCTCGCTGGAGATGTCATCTGGTTTTCTTTCACATTGAAATTCCCCTCGTTCAGTGGTCGGGTTTGCTGTCACAAGTCATTTGTACTGAGGGAATGGAAAACAGCAATCAAACACAGGGCAGGGAGCGGCACAAATTAAACTGAGCAAATGTAAATGAACTCGAAACAAGAGAAGCATTAAAGGGCCGCGGTGCTGCGGGAGAAACGCGGAGAAATCAGGAACGCTTGCTTTAAAAAAAAAATCAATGAACAATCCTACCAAACTTACTTCCCCACAGGGAGAGGGACAGCGGTTACCTTGACGACCACAGTGAAGTGTTTGTGGAATAACTGGAGAGCTGGGGCTTTGGTTATTAAAGGCTCGCTCCTCGTGTCCCATTTGAAATACAGAACAATAATGGTGCGGGGCAGGGAACACTGTGCAATGACCATTATATAGAACTCTGAAATCCAATAAATAACACAATCCAATCAAACACAAACAAGTCCTATATTTACACACTCAGCCTGTGTGTGTGTGTGTGTGTGTGTGGAACATATATTAAACCAGGGGCAGAATTCTAACTGCTTATTTGCTGGTTATTTATGTACCTGCAGAGCTATAAGAAAGATTTCTGCACCACAGGACTGATATCCAAATGCAATTTAGTAAGAAAAGGAAAATCCAAAGTTGTTTGGGGAAATATATTTCTTTATTTGTTAACTCATGATTTGTTTCTGGAATTAGGTGTCAAAAATCACTTGTATATTTTTGGGGTTAAACATTTTCAGTGTTTTCCCATATAACATGTATTTGTTTTATTTAACTATTATTATTTTTGAATAAGAAAAATGTATTTTTACTCTTCTTGCAAAAAAATGTCTCTTAAAAATGGCATCTTGCATCATATTTTTCCACATAGTCCTAATTTTGTTTTGTTTTCATGATCATTTTCAAACCTATATTGTAAATATATATATATATATATATATATATATATATATATATATATATATATATAAGCTTGTTCAGAAATGGTGACAAAAGCTTGATTATTAGAAAATAACGTCTTTCTCGTTAAATGTTATTTAAATAAACAAATATTCAAATATAAATTTTTCTAAGCCCAAATATTCGAATACAACATTTTAGTAAAATTTCTATCCCTATATATATATATATATATATATATATATATATATATATATATATATTCAGAAGTTATCAGCAAAAATAGCCATTTATATACCTCCTGACCACTAGGTGGCACTGTGTTGAATCTGTGCAGGCACTCTCAGGTCATGGTTGTTATAACACACACCAAGGAATCAGAGCAAAAGGAAAATGAATTTTGTTTCTAGCCCTATGGATCAAAAGTTAGCATAAAAAATAAGCGCAAATCTGGACAGTTGGTGACACTACAGGGTTTGAGCTCGAGACTCCAAAAGTGTTGTGGTTAATGTTCAGACTGTCTGTATGCCAAATTTCAAAATGTTTTACCATACGGTTCTATGGGCTTTCATATATGCGCCTCGCTGCCTTATGAGGCAATGACTTTGCAGGCAGCGTTTTTGCACGAAGGCACCTCACGAAACTGATTTCGGACAGGCTTCTGAGGCAGCCTAACGGTTTAATAGTCTACAACAAAATTGAATGAGATTTGGTGATAACTAAATTAATATTTATATTATATATATATAATACTTATTTCTCGCTAGAAATAACATCAAAAGTGCTAAACGTTAGTCATAAATATACATTTACGTTCTTTAAAGACCTTTGACAAAGTGTGGTGCCCCTTTTTAGATTATCTGCTGGCTAACTGTCTTGATACTTAAACTGAGCATTAATATATAAACATACGATATTTATTCATGCTTTTTTAATTCATTTCATTTGTATTTTTATTTTTATTTTTTTTGCACCTGTTTTTTTTTTAATTAATTAATTAATTAATTTATTTTTATTTGTTGTTGTTTTTTTGTTTTTTCCCCCTGCGGGAAGTTCTAGGTTGTTGAGGGAGGGAAATGTTTAGTGGGGTAGTATCAGTAATACCATGGAAGGATAATTGTATAAAATTAATGTTGTAATTTGTTGAGTTGGTATTCCATGCATAAAATCTAATAAAGAAATCTGAAATAGAAATATACATTTACACACAAACTGACCACCAAAAGCAACTTTCAGGCGCCTTCTTTATTTGTTAGCTGAACCGTTATGAAATAGAACACACAGGATTGTGAGATATCAAAGGCAGCAAAGGATGCATCTATGCTGCCTTCAAAATTCGATCAGAAGAAGGTACCTCTGGAGACAGGAAGTAAAGCAGAATTTGGATTCGGATGTGCCTTGCTGCCTTCCTGCGTTGGAATGCTGCCTCCGAAAGCAGCATTTTAGAGTTTTCAGACGCAGCCATAAATGCAGCAGCAGCAGCAGCAGCAGCAGAAGAAGAAGAAGAAGAAGAAGAAGATAAGAACCTTCAGTGCTTGACCCCTAATAATGTAACATTGCATTGCATATATCTTGCTTTCTCCTAATTACCTCACCATGGCTGGGTTAGGTTTTTGAATACTGAATAGACATTATTTATGTATAAAATGTTATTTTCTGAGTTCAAAAATTTCTAAACAAGCCACAGAGTGTCAGATGGAAACGGACTGGAAACAGAGACATCAGGAAACTCGCTTTTCCAACACTCTGAATTTCAAAAGTTTAACTAGATACACTTTCTGTAAAATATAACTGACTTTCTCATGAACTTGCTTCAGCCTGTATATGTATATATTTCACTGGTAATGATATAGCCATGGGCAGTAATGAGGGAAAAAATAAGTGATCAATCTGTTTCTGTGCCAGTTTTACCATGAGCGATGAGTCGGGACTGCAATGAGACTCTGCAGAAAGCAGAAGAGCTCATACATGTGTCTTGTTTACAAAATTCAACAACTCTGTGTGGATAATAAACCATAAAGATGGGAAGATGGCATAAAGGGATTGCTGATTTCATGAAGTGTAACTCAACATGCTAAATCCAGCCTGATGCAAACGTTTAATGGGCCATTTCATGAAGAATCAAATTCTCCTTGAGCTTTTGAGATTAAAGTGCTTAATATACTATGAAAATACTGTATCTTTCAAATAATAAAAAAAGGTCCCACTTTATATTAGGAGGCCTTAAATACTGTGTACTTACATTTAAATTAATCACTTGTAGCATCAGAACGAGTCAGACAAAACTAAGATTCGATCAGGACATCGAAACATGAGGAGCCGAAATTCCAGGAGAACATGACAACGTCGTAAAGATGCCTATCTCCGACCTCTGGAGCAAGCCTAACCAACAAGCCTCTTCCAGAACAGTTTGCAACATTAAGACAAAAGAACACTTATTGATAAGTGTTCAACGCAGGAAGGAGATCATCAAATTTGGGGTAAATAATCAAGATTAATGGTCAAAGAGATGGCCATCACATGTGTTCCACGAGAGAAATCACAAGCTTCTTTAGATTGACTTTTCCCCCACACATAGAAGACAAAGAACCAGACGGAAATCCTTCTGTCCAAAGAACATGTCTTTTGGTCTCCACAGATCTACACAGAGACTTTCTTTTCATATGCATATAAAATCATCCTAAAAGGAACTTTTCTAGGCATAACACTATATTATGTATGTAACCACACATTAGACTATCATGTTTTAAGCACATATTATGTATGTCTTTCTAATAACTATTGAATGACTTTAAGGTTAGTCGTGTTTGGTATGTATGAGTTTGACATTTCTAGCTTGAAACGTTTCTTCCAACTGATTCTTTGTCAAATGTATCATATTCTGGTTATAGAAATCACATCCAAAATTATACTTTGCAAGAGTGTGTAAAATTCAGACCATGTGACTGATAACATGCTGATTTATGATGGAAGGAACAACCCTAGCTAAGATAATAGCCTATCTAATTGGTCAAGACACCAGATGGGATGTGTCCAAAAAGCCGAGTTTAAAACCTCAGGACACCATCAAATTGCCTTTTCTTCCCTTCTTCTCTCTCATCCTTCTTCTTCTCGCCACCGCGTTTTGACGCTGTTTTAGCGCTCTTTGAGCGTGCTCTGGCCTACAGGCTAGTTGCTACTTAACACCACGATGAGAGGAAAAACCACCTAGTCTCATTACTCATTTTATTCTTTTACTTTAGTTTCTTTTCTTTCCGTTGAGTCTCGTGTTCAAAAGTTAAGTTTGCCGCAAAGTCCAGCTCCGACTGGACCCGCTTCAAACTTCAACCAGCAACTGACTCCAAGACCATCCTCAGCCAACACCCAACCATTGGCTCCCCAAGACATCACTTCAAAGACTACTGAACTTCCAGCCAATCACCAACTCGGGAAAACCCCTTTCCTGCAATGACTACGACAGAAGGGAATTCCTGTAACCAAAGGCAACGCAAGTAAAACAACTCCAGATTCTAACTGAACTGGTGCATTTAATATAAAATTTAGCCTCATTGCGAAACTCAATGCGAGGGTTAATTAAGTGATTGATGGTTGTTCAGGTCTATGTGATAGCACATATTGCTATAAACTTGGGATTTCACATTCTCATTCTCTTAAACTCATCCTTTCTCTCTTTTTGCAACGTGTGAATGTGTGAATGCGTGTGTTCATGTTAGATTAGTTTATGTCTTAGGTTTATATAAATAAAGTCTTATTTATATTCAAAAGAGAAGTATCTTGTGTTTTGTGCTTACAAGTTAATGTCTTAATCTGCCGATCTTGTTACTGTGCTTATTAATAGTGTTTTCACTATATTTTGGATTTTAATATCCAGTGCAGAGTTGATGTTATAAGGCTCGTTCAGTGAATCGCTGCCGACTCAGTGATCAGCCACAAAACAGTGATTCTGTTCAAATTACCTATAAAATCATAAATGATTCCCTTTGAGCTAAATTAAAATTATATTTATGTATCAAACCCTACAACTTATTGTGTACATACATGTTTTTACATTGTACTTATATTTTTAAAAATACCTATATGTAGTTACATCTGTAATTAATTTCTGTAATTACATTTATAATTACACTGTTGACCCATCCCTTACACCTAAACCCACCCTTAAACCTACCCATACCACCAAACCTGTCCCTAACCTTACCTGTATCCCACCTCAATAGCAGAAAAAGTGTTTTGAAATACAATATGATCACAATAAGTACACTGTACTTATTTTTTGATGCAAGTACATAGTAGTTAAGGCCACATAATATAAAGTGTGACCAAAAAAAAAAAAAATCAATTGACTCATTCAGTTTAAATTCAGAAAAAAATAACTATTTACTGAAACTTAAGCTAATTCAGAAATCATTGGATTCCTATTCACAAAATTTAGCATTATTTGTCTGGCACAGATAATATCAACAATATTTTAGCGCATGAAAAGCAGCTGGTAAACCGCTTTTTGTTTAAATTAGATGTTTGTACATTTTCTATTGATCACAGCTGCAGTAATTCATCAAAAGTTGACCAAATGTTGGAAGAGAACATAATAATGGCGTATGTCCAGATGTTTGGTTCAGCACAAAAATGTTGGGCCATGACTTGATTTGCATAATCTCTTTAGTGAATCATTGCTGAAACAATGCAGGCAGAATGCACAAATAAATAACACTACAGCCACAATTCAGACTTTGTGAACCCCCACAACGTGAAGCAGGCATTGTTCTGCCTTTAAGTTCCTTTCTGAGCCTCATCCCAGAAGAGGGAGTTGGTGGTGAATATAAACCCTCTGATGAGGCATCATGGGATGTGTCACGTCCAGTGCTCTCTGCCATGGGAGGAACCAGGTGTTTTATTTCACACACACGCACACACACACACTCTCTCTCTCTCTCGCTCCACAGGCTGTGTGAGTGTCGCGAAGATATGATGCATGAGCACAGCTAATATCCTCACCGAGCTCTTATTATTTCTGAAATATGTTGCGGTAATGACATGTATTGTTTTGGCCCGGGAAATTAGTTGATTTACTAATGCAATAGATAAATTAGCTATTATAAATGTTATTCAAAAATGTTATTTTCTCCCAGCTGAGCACTCATGCACTAATACGTGTTCAAGATGGTATAATTCCAGCATAATTGCATAATTACAGCACTGTGAAAATGCTTGGAATTGCATGTGTGCAGTCCAACACAGCTGCACAAGTGGATGTTTGTGCAAACCACACGCCTGATCTTAGCCTGATATGAATGAGACTCAACCTGAGGGCCTTTACTGTATGACCGTGTTCCAAAACTTAATGAGTCACCTATGTAGGCATGTTATGAATAAAGGCTTGATTTTGCTGCCTTCTTTTGGCCAAATTCAATGGCAGCATTGCATGCATCTTTAGAGGAGAAGACATTCCCATAATGCATTGAAACCAGTGCTGTTATTGTTAACTAAAACTAGTAAATATCATTTTTGGTAATTAAAAGTTAAAATAAAATGAAATATAAAACTTAGACGAAACTTAGAAATGCTAGAATGACAACTGACTAAATGTTACATTTAAGTTGAAGTACTCAAATTACTAAAACTAAAACTGAAATAAACATATACAAATATAACAATATAAAATATAAAAATAGAGGGAAAAAGACAAGCATGTGACAACGTTGATGAAACTTAAAATTCAAAATATTAATAAATACTACAATAGTACATGAATAATAATAAAATAACTAAAGGGTTAGTGGCAAATATATGAAAGCCCATTTCTGCCATAGGCTTAAAAAAATAATAATTATAATAAAATAAATAAAAATAAACAACAAACAAAAAGACTTATCTCACAATTCAGATTTTTTGCCTTGCAATTCTGAGAAGTCAGAACTGCAAGATATAAACTCAAAATTATGAAATGAAAAGTTGGAATTGAGAGATATAAACTCTGAAGATGTAAAAATTGAGTTTACATATCACAATTTAGATTTTTTTTTTTTCTCAGAATTATGAGTTTTCATCTGGCTGTTTTTTAATGCCATGTAATAAAAAACCAATTCTGAGTTTATATCTTGCAATTCTGACTTTTCCTATAGAATTGCAGGGGAAAATGTCCGAATTGTGAGAAAAAAAAAATCAGAAGTGTGAGATAAAAAGTTGGAATTACCTTTGTTATTTATTTTTTAATCCCGTGGCGGAAACAAGCTTACCTAATGTTTGCATGTGCTGTGTATTTTGATGGTTATTAGAGTATCGCAACATTAGATTAGCAACATGCTTATGCCAAACTCTTCAGAAATCAATTGTGAGTTACTGCCTGTGTAGAGTGTACCAAATGATCAGGTTCAGTTTCAGCAAGGATGTTCCCTTAGGAGGCAGCTGTCTACGTAGGCAGCTCACTAGAGCCCATGTCTGCATATATATATATATATATATATATATATATAAGAAGCCCTTAAATATGTCTCTCTCGCTGTCACACTCCAGTGCATCATTAAGGAGTCCATGCGGACAGTGTCATCTGCTCATGACAGATTCTCCCTGTACTGAGACTTCCCCAAATGTCCATACTTTACCTTAATTTATTCTTCCGCAAATTACTTTACACTTCTCATAAGAAGATATTAATCCATTCATCACAAATCCCTCGCAGGCTAAAGACACATTATCATCAGTCTGGGAAAAGACCACCTTCAACCTCAATGTTTTCTTTTTCTTTTTATCTTATGATTTCGAGGAAAATTGCCTGGAGTATCTCAGCTGATGTTTATTTGACTGTGGAACAAATGTGTTAATATTAACAGATAGCACTCGTCTTGGAACAGCTAAGAAAATTACGAATAAACTACCATGTATGTTTTACTGCACAAGATGTTATTGTGTTTACGAGATTTGCTGCAGCACAAAATTTAATGTTATTTAACCATTTTTATATTTTTTTTCTTTAATTTAAATTTATTTATTTTTTTCGAATTTTTGATTTAGTAAATTTAGTACTTGAACTTTTTAATTTTTTTTAATCTTTATTTTAAATATTGAAGGTTTGTTAGGATTAGGACAATATTTGGCCGAGATGCAACTATTTGAATATCTGGAATCTGAGGGCGCAAAAAAAATCTAAATATTGAGAAAATCGCCTTTAAAATTGTCCAAATTAAGTTTTTAGCAATGCATATTACTAATCAAAAATTAAGTTTTGATATATTTACAGTAGGAAATTTACAAAATATATGGAACATGATCTTCACTTAATGTCCTAATGATTTTTGGCATAAAAGAAAAATCAATAATTTTGACCCATGCAATGTATTTTTGGCTATTGCTACAAATATACCCCAGCGACTTAAGACTGGTTTTGTGGTCCAGGGTCACATATGTTCTCTCTTCTTGACGGATTCATTCAGACTGAGATTCAGATTGAGATTCATATAGCTCTGGCATTTTTAAAGGGGGCAAACATGTAAGGAATCATATTTTCCTTGATCTCTGGAGATAAAAGTGTTCATTGAACCATGAAAAAAAACAAAAAAAAAACACTGTAGCTTTCATAGATCCACAGATCTATCCAATATCAAGGACTGAATCCTGTCTATAGGCTATAAAACCTGAGAAAAGGAAATAACAGCGCATTTGCTAGAAATCAATGCATCTCTAGAGCCTCCTTACATGATGCCAGCTAAAGAAATCTGATCACAGGTAAAGCAGAACAACACTGTATCTTAAACCATACGGACAAGTTAGTGTGAAAACTGGAGAACAGCTCCTCTTAGCAGAAATACAGAAAACCCCCAGCTCACGTCCATGTCTCACTGGCTGATTGATTCATTTAAAGCATTGACTGACTCTTCTGTCTGCACACCAGGACCTCTCACACCACAATCACTCACTTATAGAGATAATGGCAAAATACTGCCAGCCATGCTGCCTTTAGCAACTCTTGTCTAGACAAGATCTTCAGAGTCTTTTTGCTTTATCAACTGTTAGTTTAACACTTACACCAACTGGAGAACAGGGTGAAAATGTCCACATACTCAAAAGAAACTGACTGTTGGAGACCTGAGGAAGGCTGTAGCTCAACAGAAAGTGTATTGACTGTGCATTTCAGAGGAATATGAGTCAAGGTGGAATTGTGGGATTTGTTAAGTAGCTGAGGGATATTGTTCTGCTTTGCGGGGTCCTGATCACCCTGTCTGGGTTAATACTGATCAGTTAACTGCACATCATCTCTTGCATGTTTGCGGACTGAGATTTGACATCTAACAGATCCAGACACACACACAGATGTTCTTCATATTCATTGTGTATTCTTTTAAAGTTCATTTAAAGAACTGCATCGTTTACAGAAATATGTTCATAAATTGAGCAAGTGCATATGAAATCCTATTAACATACAGACTGATTGCGAGAGGCTTAAGACCCGCTGTCAAGTGTGTTGTATTACTGAACAAACAGTGGCTTGAGGAAGATGATGAGAAGTGTTAAGTGGATAATTACGGTGCTTATCAAGCACTTCAATGCTACTTGGAGACCAAGCCACGTTCTTGAGTTTATACAGGCAGGTTTTTGTTTTCACTTGCAATGCATACATTCAGGATCGTACATATCTCCAAGGGCATATAATGTATAGAAACTATACATATACAAATACAGTACTCAGCATAAATGAGTACAGCCCTCTGAAAAAATACATTTAAAAAATTTTTTTTATTATTGATAACTCATGACAAAATTCAAATGTAATTAACACATACTTAAAAGAAGTATATGCCATTACTATCTGTAAAATAAGTCAATTAGATGATTTTGTTTAAAAGAAGGATTGCAGAAATGAGTACTCCATTGATTAAATAAAACAAATGTGTAATTTATGTGTATTACATCACACAATGGTGAATTCATAACACCATTGATAAGGCACAACTTTCTCACACAGCCATTGCATTTTGGATGCTATTAGATCCAGAATGATTGACTTGGTTTCATGAGACCAAAGTATGGATTCTCAGAAGTCTATATTTTGTAAATATGAGCTTTGGAAAAGGCTAAATGAGTTTCTTGTGCTTTTGTAACAGTAGGTACTTCTGGTGTGGACAATAACCATGCATTTCCCTTCTGCACGTTGCATCTTACTGTATGAGATGAAACACTCACTCGCCGGCTCTGAGACATTGCTTGGTAATTCTCATGCTTTTTTCCAAGCAAAAAAATTACTTATCATGAAATGAAAGCTTATAGTAAAGTCCTGTTATTTCAGGGGCCTCGTCAGAAGTCCACTGTTTTTGAGTTTCTGTGTTATGTTCGCTACATTTTCACACTTAAAACAATGTTTTGTACAACTGTCCCCTTCTTTGCGTGTGAGAATGAGGGCTATACAAGACTTTTAGTGTCAAGAAATTACTCTTCTTTAAATGTTTTGGCTCAACATAATTACCTGTTAATCAAAAATAGCTTTTAACTTTTATTTAGTTTTATTTTGTAACTTTTCTGGAGGGTGTACTCATTTTTT
The DNA here is from genome assembly GCF_012432095.1 of Onychostoma macrolepis. Taxonomy (NCBI): domain Eukaryota; kingdom Metazoa; phylum Chordata; class Actinopteri; order Cypriniformes; family Cyprinidae; genus Onychostoma; species Onychostoma macrolepis. The sequence goes on along the minus strand of NC_081167.1, from coordinate 27,021,895 downwards.
CAACAAAACATTTTAACTCTTTGATAAGAAAATCTTATTTTCCTGAATAATTTTGATGTGCTTCTTTAATTGATAAAGCAGGCTTGCTGGAACAATTATGACATTATCCAAAGAACCCTAATATGTTTTCTAAGTAAAGAGTAATTTCTGAATTTAAGTTTCATAGGGGGTGTACTGATTTATGATGAGTATATATAGTGCATAGATTATTCTAGTTTCCACCAAATTATTAAGCAGAAAAGCTGTTCAACATAAGAAACAACATACAATAAGGTTATAATTGTAATTACTGTATGTAATGCAGCCTAAATCATCCAATATAGTAAAGAAAGGAAATTTAGATTTTATTCTCCTAATCTATATATTAGACCAATGACATAAATTATATAGATTAATTAGATTACCTTTTTTTTTTTTTTTTTTGCCATATCATTCAATTAACTCAATTTCTGACTCGGAGTAAAAAAAAAAAAAAAACTATGAGGTAGTAGGTAACTATGAGAGAAAGTTTAAAATAAGAAATTTTGAAATTTTGGGATTGATTCGTAATAATAAAAAACTGTGCCTAACATCTCCTTCTGTGTTTCAAGACAGAAAGAATATATTAAGACATGAGAGTGAGTAAACAATGAAAAATGTTTCAAATTTTTAAATCAGTTTCCAAACCTGAAGTGTACCGAATAATAATACCCAGCTTGCATGCGCTCCAGAGTCACCAGCACACAAACGGGCAGTGGAGGATATCAGACAGCATGTCAGTGTTTTGTTTATCATTTCCAAACTTATTCGAAATTTCCATCCATTTACAATCACTCCCCAACGCACACAGGCACGCAAACACAAACACACTTTGAATGAATCCACAATGGATAATTTTCCGGTTGGCTGGCCAGAGGTCGGAAGCAGATCTCTGATAGGGCCTTTGCTCCTGTGGGGAATGTGAGCGGCGGGCCTGGATTACGCTGCTGTATTTACCTGCGGCTAACAATACCGTAAATAAAACAAGGATGTTCTATCAATCAGCGTACACAAGCAGTGATCTATGTTAATAGAAGCCGAGCGAGCGTGAGCGAGTCTACCCTCCGAGGCATGTCAATGTCACAGTTCCATTATAATGTGTTAATGGGCCTTGCCACAAATGCTAACACTCGTCTGGGAGAAATGATGCATGGCCTGATGTCATTACTGAGCAAATTGTTCTTCATCTATAAATAACTTCATGCACCTTGATTCCCTCTGAACAAAAGGCCAAAACCTGACGAACACATCCCTGAAAATCCTGCCTGAATATTTGCTTACCGTCATGCTTTGATACATGTATGCAAATGGATTCTATATCACAAAATTCACAGATGAATAAGTTCTCGGGTCTCATTACAGTAATCACCTTGGGGAAGAGCAAATGAAACCTTTGGCCCTGAGGTTAATCCTGCGATTAGCATAGGCTAATATGTGCATAGAATCTGTGTAATTAGGCTCACCATTTAACAAAGTGACCATATTATCATTTATTAATCCATCAGTGAGAGATAACATCAGGAATTATATAACATTCCTATAACCGCTCAGTGACTGTATGGATGATATGGTTCTGATATTGATCTTACAGCGCAGTGGGTTCATTTTCCAACAGGTAGGCCTCTTAAAGGGATAGCTAACCAAAAATTGAATTTTGTCACCATTTACTCACCCTAATGTTGTTTCAAACCTGTATGAGTTTCATTCATCTGTTAAACACAAACGAAGATATTTTGAAGAATGCTGCTAACCAAACTGGTAGCCATTGACTTCCACAGTATTTTTCCCCCTACTATGGAAGTCAATGGCTACCAGAAACTGTTTGGTTACCAACATTCTTCAAAATATCTTCTTCAACAGAAGTAAGAAACTCATACAATAACTTGAGGGTGAGTAAGTGATGACATAATTTTCATTTTTGGGTGAACTATCCCTTTAATGTCTTTAAAGTTTTCTTGCAAATTGTGATGTTCTTCAGAGTGAAATGGATTATTAAAAAAAGAAAGAAAGGGGGAAAAATAGAATGGAGATTTGCTTCTACAAATTGGTTCTTGATTGGACTGAGGCAGATGTGAATGTGAGCTTGCAGTCAATTGTATGATTGAAGAATCCAGAATATGAATAAAGAGAAGATCATGTAATGGCATTTTAATTAGAACAATGGCATTTTAATGTAAAAATTGCATTACAAAATTACGTGGGAAAAACAAAATATGTTAAATTTAATTTCATGCAAACTTTAACCTGAGCAGTTAAAGGTACAGTTAACCCCAAAATTAACATTTTATCATCATTTACTCACATCATGTATATTTTTGGGAACATGTATATTTAAGAACATTTTTATTTATATACTATATATATTTGTTTAATATTTATATTTCCATAAATTTTGTAATTAAAAGTGCTGAACAGAACAAGGACAAATCTGTACAAATAGTGCAAACTTACATGACGATTAATATTATATTTTTTAATTATGATTTTTTTTTTTTCATTATAAATACAGCGATTATCTCTAAAGTAGACACTCAACTTAATATACACTGCCGGTCAAAAGTTTCGGATTTGTAAGATTTTTTATGTTTTTTTAAAGAATTTTGCTCATCAAGGCTGTATCTATTTGATCAAAAAAAAAAAAATATATATATATATATATTTTAAGTTATTTTGTGAAATATTATTGCAATTGAAAATAACAGTTTTCTATTTTAATATACTTTAAAATATAATTTATTTCTGTGATCAAAGCTGAATTTTCAGCATCATTCTAATATGCTGATTTATTAAGAGTGTTGATACTGTTGTGCTGCTTCAAATGGTTTTTTAGAACGAAAACAAAGTTAAAAAGAGCAGCATTTGTTCAAAATAGAAATCTTTTCTAACAATATGTCTTTTCTATTACTTTTTATTCATTTAACACATCCCTCCTGAATAAAAGTATTAATTTCTTTTAAAAAAAATAAAGAAAAAATATACTGACCACAAACTTTTGAATAGTTTTGTATATTGTAACACCTTTTTTTATTTATTTTTTTTTATTTTTTAATAAATGCTGTTCTTTTTAACTTTTTATTAATCAGAGTATCCTAAAAAAATATCACAGGCCCCCCAAAAAAATGAAATGAAAAAATGAAACAGCACAACGGTTTCCAAGATTGATTATAAATTAGCATATTAGAATGATTTCTGAAGGATCATGTGACACTGAAGACTGGAGTAATGATGCTGAAAATTCAGCGCTGCATCACAGAATTAAATTCTATTTTAAAGTATATTAAAATAGGAAACCAATATTAGAAATTGCAACAAGATTTCACAATATTACTGTTTTTTTTCTGTATTTTTGATCGAATAAATACAGCCTTGATGAGCAGAAGAGTCTCCCTTAAAAAACATTAACAATCTTACTGATCCCAAACGTTTGAGCAGCAGTGTATGATATTTACCATCTGAATCTAACCATGTCATGTCAACAAAAAAGACAGACAGTTGTTTATTATCATGTTAATTATTGTGCCTTTCGCCCCAACAGCAGGAGCACTTTTTGCCTCAAATACAATTTTTTTTTTCATATTCCTCCATTATTGAAAAAAAAACTGTTGCTTTAATTACCTTGAACAAAACTGAAAAACATTAACAAGACCTATGTCTCAAAATATAATTACTTTATAGAGTCTTATTTGCTACAGAAATCTACAATATTATAAATAAAAACATAAAATATTAGACAAAATAACCACAGAATCAACTTTGGGTTGCCGTCTGTGATCGCAATAAGGATCAGCCAAATTTCCATCCTGAATTTTGCCATCCACTGGTTAATTAACAATCATACAGCAGAAAAACAGACAATACTATTTTTAACTATACTATCCCCAGATTATACTACTTTTTATTTGATGAAACTTCTTTACAAAAAACAAAATGGAATAAATGGAACCCTGATGTCTGAAGTCTGACAGTAACTGTGATGGAATGTATTTTTGTTACACAGGTGGCACTTTGATGGTTGATGGTTCTATTGGGGTTTAAATAATGATGCATTTATGAACAAGAGAAAGAGTTTACCGTGCTAACAGACTTTCATGCTGCTGTCAGCATGCTACAATCATCTCTGTGAATCCATCTCTAACTACATGCTCCTTAAAGCCCCAGTCCTAAAAATACAAAAAAAAAACAAAACAAATATCTAAATAAACTAGCCAGCCTCATTGATCAACTCTTTATAGTCCCAAAAGGCTGCTCGGTGAGACGCTATCTGCTGTACACCGACAGTCACGATTCTGGACCATCAATCAAAAGCCTTTAATGGTGCACTGCTAAGGAAGTGTGGTTACTACGGTAACAGCTTTCAAAGCTCCGATCAGAGGCATCAGCACCAGCTGAGAGCAGGTGATAGAGGGCCGTTTCTGCAGACGTCCCTGCTGACGGCCAGTCGAAGGTCCGCGGGAAAGTGCTGATGAGAAACGAGCGTTGATAAAGTAAAGAGTCGATAAGTACAACTAGATGGAGGAAAGTAACAGATGTTACACTTTGCACTGAAGACTTCATTTCGGCTTTTATTCAGCACCTGCATGAGGCATCGCAAAAGAAAACTCGATATTGACTAGGTTTGGCCCAGAAAAAGGATGCATGACGCCTGTAATCATAAACTTGTATGAAGAGTCACGACAACAAGGTTTACTTTGGGGGAAAGAGGGAGAACTATTGCATTTATCATATAATACAATATTTTATTTAGATAATAAAGGCGGTTTATTCAGTTACAATATTTTCTTCGGTCCCACTTTATATTAGGTGGCCTTAAGTACTATGTACTTACATTTAAATTAATAATTTGATACAATGCACTTGTACACACGTTTTTACATTGTACTTATATTTTTAAAAATACCTATATGTAGTTACAGCTGTAATTAATTTCTGTAACTACATTTATAATTACACTGTTGACCCATCCCTTACACCTAAACCCACCCTTAAACCTACCCAGACCACCAAACCTGTCCCTAACCTTACCCGTATCCCACCTCAATAGCAGCAAATGTGTTTTGCAATACAATATGAACACAATAAGTACATTGTACTTATTTTTGATGTAAGTACATAGTAGTTAAGATCACCTAATATAAAGTGTGACCCTTTCTTCTATCCCAGATAAAATAAATAAGCTATATGTGATTCCCCTGAAAAGTGTAACACTGACTCTGAGATACTATTAAAATGAGTGCAGATTATCAAAATGACTAATTCACGTTGATATAAAAATGCAATTTTACAGTTGTTTATTTGATCATTCGAACACCCACAGGAAGATTTTATTGTTCAAATGTTGATTTTCATTGCTCACAAGACTTCTTAGTTTCATTGTAAGTATGAATGTTGTCACAGATGTTCTTCAACAGGAATAAAAATAGACACATATACGTCAATTGTTAATTGACTGAAAGAATACAGCTGTATTATGAATGTGGGTAGCAACTCAAATTATTTGAACTGGAAAAAACGTTAAAAAAAACATCTGGGATTGTCTTTTTTTTTTTCCGGAGTACTGTCTGAAAAAAATGCTTCCCTCTTTAGAACATCTACAGATAATATTCTTGAAAAAAGATTGCTCAGTAGTTGCTCTTTCAGAGCTCAGGAGACTTAGGGCCAGATTTATTAACAGCTTGCACCAGTGCAAACCGTATTTTAGCGTTAAAATAGTAGGCTACTGTCAGGATTTACTAAAAACGTGCAGTCAAGAATTGGCGCTGAAAAGGTGTGAACAGTTATTTTTGCACCTGACCTTACTGAATATGCATTTGTAGGAGTATCCATTTCAGACGCAAAATTTATGCGAGGAGAGTAAAATGAATCACGCAATGCGATTTACTAACGTTTGAGCTTGTCAAATTATTATTATTTGTGCCATTATTTAACGCCTAAATAAAAGCATGTCTTAACCCTCTGGGGTCGACAAATGCGCCAGCGCGTTTTGTTGCATTTTTTTTAAAGCCCCTAAAGGAACCTAAATTACTCCGGAAGTTTTAATCGTACAGATAAGAACAATACATCAATCGAATCTGTAAAGGGTCTGTTTTTATTTAACTTTTATTTGACTATTTTGCGCTTGAAATGGCTGCATTTGTTGTTGCAGAGAACAGAGAGCACGTGGTAGAAGGGATCATTTTTTCCACACGTATTAATCTATTTGGAATGCCAGAAGAACACATTATCCGAATCTAAACATATACTTTCGCTACTTTTCGCTGTGCTTGGTAGATTGTGTTGGTCATTATGGAAATGAGATGTTGCGTCAGTGTTCTTTAATTTTCACGTTGTCAATAAATCATTAAATTGAGATTTAATGCTCAAGAAACCTTTCTTATTATTATTATCAATGTTAAAAACAGTTCTGGTGCTATTTCAGATTATATTTTTGTGCAAACAGTAATACAATTTATTTTTTTCTGGGAATTTTTGATGAACAGAAAATTCAAAAGAACAGCATTCATTTGAAATAGAAATCTATTCTGCCAAGATTCTTTCAGAGAAATGAAAACAGACATAACAGACAGAGCTGTTGGCATACAGTAAGAATACAAAGAAAATAAAGTGGATAAAACAATTTGATGGACAAATGAGTTAAAATTACATAAAGACTTTTGATTGTAAACTATCCTGGCAAATCTGAGCTCACTTTGAGACACTGCTGAGATCTCCTTTGAAGCTCCAGAGGAGATACATATAATATTACAGGGTTCTTTCTCTCAGGAGAGAAATCTGATTTGGAGACATGCAAAATCTCCATTTGCCCTCTTTGCTGTCTAAGAGAAGTAATTGAGTTTTTATAGAGGTCTCTATTGTGATGTTTGTTTCTTCTGAGTGAATAGCACAGAAACAAACATTTCTGAATGCTGTGGCTCTAACCACACATCCACCTACATGAGACAGGTGCAGGCATGAAATCTTTTTCACTCATTACAGCACAATGTGCAAATGAGGTCGTACAGCTCAAAAAACATAAATCACATAAATAATCAGTAATTAAATGGAGCTGAAATGCAGGACATGTTGTGAGTTCCATTGTGCCTGGCTGTAAATATGAACCGTTTGATAGACAGAAGAACTGTGCGGTTTATCAAAAGCACAAAAGGTCTAATAGACGAGTGTTGACGGATACATCAGTGTGTTTAATGGTTTGGCAACACAACTCAACACATATCCTACAAGGTGAAAACATGGAACTGGTGTTTGCCGGTGAAAATGTCAACAGACCATTATAGGCTCCAGTTACTGTAATTTTTTTCTTTTCTTTTTTTCTTCACACCTGTCATCGTACCAAATATGCTGCTACACTAGAGTTAACACGATGGATAATTGTTCACAGATGAGAAGACTGAAGTTTAAACACTGATAAGGACCGGGAGGAAAATGATTATCTTTAGAGCCGAGATAAGAATATGAATGTGATTATTAAGAAGGGCTAGAATGAACGAATGAATGAATGAATGAGGCATTTATATAGCGTTTTATTGTGTATTGCAATACACCCAAAGTGCTTTACAATCATGTGGGGGGGGGGTTGTCTCTCCTCAACCACCACCAGAATTAATCAGACGGATCCATTAAGTTGAGAAATGCAGAAATACAGCAATGCAAATGACCTTAAACTATCCATACACAAAACACATACTGGCTGCAATATGGACTTTAAGCTCTTGACCTCTAGACGTTTTTTTCAGAAATGCCACAAGCTATCCAGTATTATTTTAGTGCTAATTTTCATGCTAATTTCATGTTAACAACATGTTACTTATGTTGAAATGTTGGTAGCATAATGCTAATACAATTAGCATGTTGTTATCATTTTGTTAACATGACACTAAAACGATTAGGGTTACTATTAGTGCCTAGTGGCGAGTTTTGCCACGGCAAGCACCACTCACATTTTATTCAGGAAATGTACATATCTAGTTTATGTACTGCTATAATATAATATAATATACATTTTTTATTAGATTAAATTTTTTTATATTTTCAGTTATCTCAATTTTAGTATTTAGTTTTATGATTTTGTTATGTTTAGCTTCTGTTACTTTTTTAATTTTTGTAAGTTTAGCTTATTTTTTATCATTTATATATATATATATATATATATATATATATATATATATATAAAAGTATGAGAAGCCCGCCGTTCGTGGGGAAATTCCAGCCGCCGTTCGTGGCTCACCCAAGCCCGTCGCCAAAGAATATGGCAAACACGCCGCCTAAGAGTAAGGCAAGCCCGCCGTTCGCGGGGATATCCCAGCCGCCGTTCGCGGCTCACCCAAGCCCGCTGCAAAGGAGTATGGCAAGCCTGCCGCCAAAAAGGAATATGGCAAGCCCGCCGCCAAAAGGGAGAATGGCAAGCCCGTCGCCAAAGAGTCTGGCAAGCCCACTATCGGAGACTCAAGTGCCTATAGGGATTTTGGTGGAGTATGAGGGAATGTCGTACCCACCTGTGCCAGCTCCTCCCAAGAGCTCTCCTGTGCCTCCGCTGGTCCCGCTGGTGCCTGCGCCACGAAGGCGCCTCCCTACCTCTGCGCTTCCAGAGTGCATCCAAGAGTCCGCGCTTCAAGAGCGCCCCCCCCTTACCAGGCTATTCCCCTGAGAATCCCGCTCCGTCTTGGGCGCCCAAGCTCCCGGACCCGCCATGGTCGCCAAAGCTCCCTGCTCCGTCTTGGGTGCTCAAGCTCCCTGTTCCACCATGGCCACCCGAGTCCCCGGATCCTCCATGGCCTCCCAAGCTCCCTGCTCTGCCATGGCCTCCCGAGTCCCCTGCTCCGCCATGGCCGCCCGAGTCCCCTGCTCTGCCCTGGATGCCTTCCCCTGTATCCCTGTCCGTCACCGGCTTCCAGGCGCCCACCCCCCCTCCCCAGTGGTATTGTTACGGCGCGGGACGCGCCTTCCGGGAGGGGGAGGTACTGTCACGAGTCAACCCGTCTGAGTTCCTGTTTTCCTTATTTGGTTTGGTTCCGTTTCTCATTAGTTGATTGTCGATTCATTGTCCCCACCTGAGTTCCATTATCTTGTTTGCTCTTTTGTTCCTGTCAGTTTATAAGCTCTCTGTTCTCCCTCATTGTTTTGTCCGATCTTAACTTATTAAATGGGAAAGTGAGTTGATGCTGTTTCGTTCTCCTGTCTTTCATTTATATATTTATTACAACCACGCACCCGTGACAAATATATTTATATATATATATATATATATATATTTTTTTTTGTTGTAATTTTAGTACTTGAAGTTATTTTACGCCAGTTTGTTGCCAACATTTCTAATTTTTGTTAATAGAATAAAATTAACTAAATTGTTTTGTTAATATCAGTATTTTATTTTATTTCAGTGTACCATACAAACATGCTGTAACTTTAACAAAGCTGCAAAAACTTGGATTTCTGAAGAAAGATTTTAACTGACATCCACCAAAATTAAAAGGTGATGGTAAGGTAAAGTGGAGGAATTAAAATATGTATTATTATTTTATTTATTTTTATTATTATTGTTATTGTTGTTGTTCCTGTCCACTAGAATAATGAACAATAAAACATTGTTCAAAACATGCAAACAATGACATTAACATAAAAATCTTAAAGACAGCAGCAAAAATGATCAGATAGAGAATGAAGAATTCAAAAAGAGGATGTAGAATGAAAAATTATGATAAAAAGTACAATATGCTCTACTCACTCACTCATTCATTCATTTCAGGATGTATGCGGCTAAGTATTACTGTTTTATGTTTCTTTGGCAATGAAATATGGGGGAGGTTAATTCTAAATAATATTCTCTGTCTTCATTAATGTGACCTCTCAAGTTCACATGGATAGCATTGTTCTCTAAAAGGGTATTTGGCTCAAATGTTGAGGAGTAATTGACCTACACATGCTTCAAGCCGGACAACGTTCTTGCAATACACACTCTACCGTTTGGCAATCAAACATAGGAAGGTTAATTCAGTCTCCGAGTGTCTGATGTTGCCAGAAAAGTCATCCAAGGATTACATTTCATTCAAAGGCTCAACAAAACTAGCTAATTAAAACCAAAGAATCTTAATCAGAATGCACCATTTCACAATCTACAAGCAGAAGTTCTTGTTTTAATTGCATTTTCTATGCTAATTCCAAATATAAACCAAATATTTAATAGGAGGGACTCCCTTCATTTCACGGCGGGTTGCTCTTGATTATTTGGGGAGAGCTGTGCAGAAAGTGCTTGAGAAACACGGAGGACGTGTGTCGATGGGTGTTTACACATGCTCTAATTATCAGCACTCCTGCTCGATCTCATATACTCAACTTAATATGTTGGAGGCATCAGGATAGCAAACTAGTGGTGTAAAATCACACCATAACAGCATGCGGTAATGAGCAGAGAGTCTGTGAGACAGAGCAGGGGTGTGGACATGTCTTCTATGTGACTGGACCACCGAGATCCTCATTACTGTCGGCATCAGGAGCTCATTACAGACTTGCTGTATGCTCAGTGAAATTACAAATGAGTTAATATTAAGTAACATTTACATCTAAAGTGCTAAAGAGGCTTAAAGACAACATAGATCGGTAATTGGCAATGCATTTAAAGGAATTGTTTTTCTTCTGTAGAAAACAAAATGAGTTAAAGCAAAACCTCCAAGCTGCTATTAAATACAACTGTCAAGGATGATTTTCAGTAAATGGGCTACTTAAATTTCAGTCCATTCTTTACACAGAGTTAGCATATGGCTTCAGAAGACTTGGAATATAACATTTAAGTTGTAAGGAATATGGTCCCACTTTATATTAGGTGTACTTACATTTAAATGAATTATAAGTTAAGTCGTGACGTATTGTCAAATATGGTGACCCATACTCAAGTACACACACACAGCAGTGAGTAGTGAACAAATGCACACACACCCAGAGCAGTGGGCAGCCATTGCTCCAGCACCTGGGGAGCAATTAGGGGTTCAGTGCCTTGCTCAAGGGCACCTTAGTCATGGTATCAAAGGTGGAGAGAGTGCTGTTCATTCACAATCCCCACCGGTGCAAGAATCGAACCGGCAACCTTCAGGTTACAAGCCCGACTCCCTAACCATTAGGCCACAACTACCCCTTTATTTGGTACAATGCACTTATTGTGTACATACATGTTTTTACATTGTCCTTATATTTTTAAAAATACCTATATGTAGTTATATGTAATTAACTTCTGTAATTACATTTATAATTACACTGTTGACCCATCCCTTACACCTACCTATACCACCAAACCTGTCCCTAACCTTACCCCTATCCCAAGTGTTTTGCAATACAATATGAACACAATAAGTAAATTGTACTTATTTTTTGATGTAAGTACATAGTAGATAATGCCACCTAATATAAAGTCTGACCAGGAATATTTTAATGTATTTTTATGGCATCATAGCCATTGGTCCCAAAACACTTTCACTTTTATTGTGATGTACTTTAGCTTTATATCAGTTGCTCACCAACGGATCCTCTGCAGTGAATGGGTGCCATCAGAATGAGAGTCAAAACAGCTGATAAAAACATCATGACTCCAGTCTATCAATTAAACTGTGTGTTTGTAAGAAATAAACCCATCATTATGTTTTAACTTCAAAGCTGTACTTCTGGTCAAAATGCAAGTCCTCTATATTGCTTCCTCCAGTGAAAAAGATGTCACGTCTGAATTAGGAGAGAAATATACACAGATTAAATACTGTTTATGTGGGAAAACAGTCCAAAACTGTGTTAAACAAATATGTCAGTGGACTTTGATGTGAGAGAACAACAGGAGATGGACTTTTTCACTGGAGGAAGTGTTATTATGGACTTGTGGATTTTTGCCGGAAGTAAGTGTTTAAAGTTAAAATGCCTTAATGATGGATTTGTTTCTTACAAAAATGCAGATATTCACTTCACAAGCTGTTAACTGATGGACTGGAGTCATGTAGATTACTTGTTGATTATTGTGATGTTTTTATCAGCTGTTTGGACTCTCATTCACTGCAGAAGAACCATTGGTGAGCAAATCACGTAACGCTAAATTTCTCCAAGTCTGTTCAGATGAAGAAACAAACTCATCTACATTTTGGATGGCCTGAGTCTGAAAAGGTTTTGGGTCACAAGAAAACAGTTCAAAAGAAATGTGTGCCTGGATATGCATAAGATGTGGGCTTCAACTAAACATTTCCATGAATATTGTGTTATTCTGATAATAAAACAAAATTAATATCATCATTTATTAAAATGGGAAGAGAGACAGAAGCGATGACTTATTGTTTTTTGTGGTTGTGTGGATCCTCTCAGACTTGATAGCTTCCTTTACTGGCCTAGTTCAGTCTGAATCCCAGTTACATTAAAGACTAAGCATAAGAAAAACTAAGCATAGCGTCTGATTGATGTGTTTAATTTGGCTAATTGAAAAGCTTTACACTTTTCATCAACGGAGAAAATACGAGAACTGCTTAAAATCTCAGCAGCAGGTGAGATAATGAGAGATCAGCGTGTTCTGGCAAGTCAAACTGCTCAACAACAGGACTAAACTGCCTTCCTACAGGCTATGCAAACGCCTGACTCGTTGAAATCCGCAAGCTTCCTCAATCAATACACTCCTGGCAAACTGTTACGACACATTCATTAAACCTTATATGAAATGCCCATTTTTGAAGGAGAAAAATTTAGAGAACTCCATTAAAATAAATTCATTATTTTACCTGTCTTCATTAATATGACCCTTGGAGATCATATGGATAATATTGTTCTCTAAAAGGGGAGTTGGCTCAAAACCTGAGGAGTAATTGAACTGCACAAGCTATAAGCTGAATAACCAAAAGTCAATTCCAATGACAGATAGAGAGAAAGTCAGCCAGATGACAAACAATTCTGACCTAGAATATAAATATATACCTGTAGCCTGGTCAAGTGTTAGGAAAATGATGGGTCCCACTTTATATTAGGTGGCCTTAACTACTATGTACTTACATTTAAATTAATCATTTGATACAATGAACTTATTATGTACATACATGTTCTTACATTGTACTTATATTTTTTAAAATACCTATATGTAGTTACATCTGTAATTAATTTAATTAATTAAGTAATTGTAATTACACTGTTGACCCATTCCTTACACCTTAACCCACCCTTAAACCTACCCATACCACCAAACCTGTCCCTAACCTTACCTGTATCCCACCTCAATGGCAGCAAAAGTGTTTTGCAGTACAATATGAACACAATAAGTACATTGTACTTATATTTTGATGTAAGTACATAGTATAAAGTGTGACCAAATTATGTAAAAGGGTTCATATTCCAGGAGAATGAGAGTGGTTCACCAGAATTTTAGCAAAGTAAACACTCCAAAGGAAGTGGTTTATAATATCTGGAGAAATTTATTCAAATGCATTTCCCATTCATCGCAGTTCGGCTCGTTTGCCGAATGCAGCCCTGAAATACAGTATGTTGCTTGGCGTAAATATGGCATTTTTAAATAATAATAATAATAATAATAAAATACAAAAAATAATGTAAAATGTAATTTTTAATAATAATAATAATATCCAATTTTATCAGTGCTGTCAAACGATTAATCGAAATTAATCACATCCAAAATAAAAGTTTTGGTTTACATAATATATGTATGTGTACTGTGTTTATTTATTATGTATATATAAATACACACACACACACACAGTATATATTTTGAAAATATTTACATGTATATACATTTATATATTTATATTATTATATTTTATGTTCTATATAAATATATTTAATATATTAGCAAAACATATTTTTCTTAAATATATACATGCATGTGTTTGTATTTATATATACACATAATAAATAAACACAGTACACACTCATATATTGTGTAAATAAAAACTTTTTTTGAATGTGATTAATCATTTGACAGTACTACATTTTATATAACATTTGACTTTATTTGTAAAGTATTTATATAAGAACAATTAAGATCCATATAAAAAATGAATGAATAAAACTTTAAATTATATTTTTCACCAGCACCAACATCAGTAACGATAAAATAAATAAACATGTTTATTTATTTGTAAAGAAAAAACATTTATATTATAATTAACATATTTTGAGTTCTAAACAAGAGTCAGAGTGGAAGAGACCCAAAATGGACCAAAACACGATCTGAGGTTCTCAAATCCCCTTTAGTTTGATGCATGACAATAAGTGCATCGGAATTCCCAATTATTATTCACCTTATGAATCTCAATGTCATTGAATATAGAGAAAGTTGTTCTCTATATTTTGTCGATTCTGAACATGACACATTATAGGCCTGTAATTCTGAAAATTATGAAGAACACAGACGTTTCACCAAGAGCTCCTTTCTATAGAAAGAAGTACAACTATTGTCTAGAATAATTAGCTTGTTTGGTGAACTGCTAAGTGACCTTTTTTGCAGCTTTAATGTTGGGTTAATGATGTTAAACTTGCAGAAGACAGACAGAGAGCGGCATGTTCTTTTACCAGTCTGAATCCTTCTAAAGAGATCTGGCTGTTAGACAGCCGTTCACTCTCCATTTGTGCTTGTTTACTCTCATGACGACCTCCAGGACATGCTTCAATCATTCAGTCTAATAGAACCTGATGTTTCCTTCACTAAACCCAACTGCTCATTTGAGATCTGATACTGAGATGGAGCTCCTTTCCAAAGCTGTGCTGTGGTTCTGGGTCTCAGACGGGACCACTACTTGCACAAATCCTCACACGGGGTCTAAGGAATTGTCACCAGACAGACAATCACGAGATGAGCTCCTATGCAGCACGATTCGTGTTAGAGGAGAAAAACATTGCTTTTCTCAAGAGTGCGCAGCCCATTTCCCCAAAGCTCTCAGCGAGCCTGTTTTTATATGCAATCGAGAGCTGAGAGTCGCCCTCTGCTCTGCCTGACAATCAGACGACTGGTGCCGTGGAGAGGAGTGGCCCCTTGTGTTTCCTTCTCTAACGAGAAGTCAGATACATCCAGCCCTCCTAGATCCATCTCATTTTCTCCAACTTTTCTTTGTATTCTTCTTTTGCATGTCATGAATATGATATTTTCAGTGACAGCTGACTTATCAAGTCCAACTCTTCTAACAGGGTTGAGGAATGTTCCAGAATCAATGTGTGTATTAACGGGTCACAAACTTTTAATTAGTTCTGTTTCCAGAACCTCAAAGAGGTGTTTGAAAATCCTCTCAGCGGGAGAAATTATTCAAAGTGTATATGAAGCGGGGTCAAAAAGTCCAAACCTTATCTATTTATAATTACCATTTACACTACTGTTCAAAAGTTTGGGGTCACTACAATTGTTTTTTTTTTTTTGAAAGAAGTATCTTATGGTCACCAAGGCTGCATTTATTTAATTAAAAGTACAATAAAAACAGTAATAATTAATTAAATGTAATTATGAAATATTATTATTATTTAAAATAACTGTTTGCTATTTTAATATGTTTGACAAATATGTTCGGCATCATTATTCCAGACTTCAGTGTCATATAATCCTTCTAATATGCTGATTTGCTGCTCAGGAAACATTTCTTATTATTATTACAGTTCTGCTGCTTAAGTATGTATGTATTTATTTAGGAAATTGTTATACATTTTTTCAGGTTTCTTTGCTGAATAGAAACACTGAAAATTTTTTTTAAGGTAAGTGGTCGCAAACTATTTAATTTAGCTACATTTAATTAAAAAAAATATGTTGAAAGTTAGTCAACTAAATTTGTTTATTTATGTAGCTAAAATAAATTGATTGCAACCACTTACCTTAAAAAAAATTGAGTAAATTCAATGAATCATTTTTTTCAGTGAAGTTTAAAAGAACATCATTTATTTGAAGCGAATAATAGTAATTTGTTGCATCCTAGCTGAATAAAATGATTAAGCTTTTTCAGGAAGAGAAATAACTTACCCCAATATATATATATATATATATATATATATATATATATATATATTTGTTTTTTGTTTTGTTTTAGAATATCTAAAAAAATTCATCATTTTACTCAAAATTTGAAAAAAACTGAAAAAATTACAAATTTAGATCAGGTGCTCATGTTCCTTGATGTGATTATCTTGTGATGTATTCATATTTATTTAATAATAAGTGTTTTTGTTGTTGTTTTTGGTGAATTTAATTGCCTCATTAAAAAAGGGCAATAAAGAGACCAGTGTTCTTTCTTTCTTTCAAATTCTGAAACTTTGTTTATTTGCTGATTCAAGTGCAAAACCACAATATTTCCAATGTGGTTTTAGATCTTATTTTCTTGTTATTTCAACATCTTGTGCACTTAATTTTGTCATTTCTCACCATTTATTTGGTTATGTGGAAAATAAGTTTTTTTGTTTCTTTCTAAAGTTTAGTAAAGAATGGTACTTAGACTGGAACATTGACTATTTCTGTTCCGATGGTCAAAGGGTTTGGCCTATAGAAACAAGTTTTTCTCAGTAGAATCAACAATCAGAGGGAACATTACTCATCATACCTCAATGCCACTTCCCCAAACGTTACAAATTTAGCTGTGGATGTAGACCATTGCCCTTAATAAAACCTATCACAATGACATCTTCAGCCCCCACGGGCGTCAGAAACCGGAAAACAAAATGTCTGTACTGTCTACTTTATGCCACAAATCTTGATTAAAAATGATGCAAGGTGTCACCTCACAACCAGTGCTGGAGTGGACCTTCGCAAACCTTACACCTTGTTACCACCTTGTTATCACCTCCCAGCGCCTGCAGCCTGCAGCTTCCCCAAGTCTGAGCTGCTGTCTCCGGCACAGCTACTGAGAGCTGGAGCCAGACTGAGCCTGGAGCAGATGGACCTGTGTGTGTGTGTGTGTGTGTGTGTGTGTGCGTGGGGCTGACTGACGAGTTATCTGGTTGACTGAGCCTCAACATGTCCATTTCAGTCCTGCAGACTAACCCACACATATGAATTCACACTCACACACACAGAACGGATAACAGGTTTAAAAAGAGACATGGCTCTAGAGGCTTGCTGCAATAAACACAGTAACTGTCTACAGCCACAGTTTCAAGATGAACTGCTGCTTTAAAGAAAATGTGGCTCTACTGCAAATAATGTTTCTAATAACATTTTCTCATTCATTGATTTTTTTTTAACACAATTTAAGTCCTATTGCTTTGAGTTTAAAATAACCAATCATATTTTTAATAAAGGTGATGCATGTTTATGGAGCTTTGCAATTATATTAGCAATCACCTTAAAGATATAAAATCGGTGCAATCTGCCAAATTAAGATGCAAAGGTCCATAAATATTAAATAATAATAATAATAATAATAAAATAAAATAATAAAAAAAATAATAAAAAATATGGTAGTATACTAATTTAAATTTAGCCTGTGTTTTAGAAGTCATTGCAGATGACACACTGTAAAAATTTCACACTGTTAAAAACCGATCCAAAAATCTGTCACTGCTATAACATTATAATATTCACACTTACACATTTGGCAAATGCTTTCATCCAAAGCGACTTACATTGCATTCAAGGTACATATTTACATTTGATCAGCTCTTGCTTTCCCTTGGAATCGAACTCGCAACCTTACATGGCTACACTGTAAAAAGTGATAAGTTGACTTAACTTAAAAAAAATGAGCAAACCTGTTGCCTTAAAATTATTAAGTAAATAATAATTAAAAAAAAAAAAAGTTAAGTGAACTTGACAATTCACTTCACTTATTTTTTTTTATTATCATTTACTTCAAAATTTTAAGGCAACGGGTTTCCTCAATTTTTTTTAAGTTAAGTCAACTTATCACTTTTTACAGTGTATGAATGACTGTCAAAAATAAATGAATAGCTGCCAATTCTGTTCAAAAAACTACAATTTTGCCTGGCTTCAAATCCAAGTCAAGACAATTTTGATGATATTTTTAACATCACTTTTATGGTGGTTTTGCCAAATGTTTGAAGTTTTGTAACTTCATGGGAAGTGCGAGGAGTGCATTATTCACAATTTCCCCTTTGTGTTTCACCGAAGAAAGGAATTCATATGGATTTGAAATGACATGAAGATGAGTAAATGATGACACAGTGTTCATTTTTGGGTAATCTATCCCTTTAAAGTTAACTTCACCGCAACACATTTCATTTTTGTGAACATTTTATACAAGTGTTACATTAGAAGTTTGAGAACTTTAAGGATTTTTGAAAGTAACATAAAATTGCAGGCATATGACTGTACTTTTGATGCTAAGACAGAGAGATAACAGGAGATGTAATCATATCACCCATTGTAGAATCAAGAGAGAAAATTGTGAGAGAGAACTATAAAGGACAAATCTGGCAATATGATCTTACAATCTCCTCTTTTCAGGAGGGGCCACAATAGACTTTCTGTTCCCTTCACTTCTGTTCATTGTATGCGAATACAAGAGAGCATAAAGCACATGTATAGAAGGTTAGTTTTTTGCTGCCTACACAAGTTGAAGTTTGCAACAGAGTAAGACATCATATAATTTTGCTCATATTCATTACATTACATTATTCATTTTGCATGCTTTAAACCTAGTGCAACCCACAGAGATGATCACACTGTACAAACACATCTGAAATGAATCAAATCGAATAGAATAAAACTGTGAAGGAAGAAAAGTCCGCTCAAGGTCCTTTCGTAACATTTCTGATCTCAAAACATGTTTTGACTCTCCAGTTAATAACATGAAAGTGCATTGTACTGTTTCTTAATGACATCCAATCAAATAAATTAAGAAATAATAAACACAGCAAGGATGCTTTAAGATGCTTCAGTATTTTACATTTTACAAGTCAGTATGATTTTTTTTTTAATTTAATATTTTTTATCAGCAAGGATGTGTTACTTTGACTAAAAGTAACCGTAAAGCCATTTATAATGTTACAAAAGATTTATATTAAAAGAAAAAAAGAAAAAAAAGAATCCTGAATAAATTAAATCATGGTTTCATAAAAATATGTTAGCACAACTGTCTTCAACATTGATAATAATTACAAAGCAGCAAATCAACATATTAAAATGATTTGTGAAGGATCATATGACACAGAAGACTGGAGTAATGATGCTGAAAATTCAGCTTTGCATCACAGAAATAAATGACAGTTGTTTTAAATTTGAATAATACTTCTCAATATTTTAGTTTATGAAAGCAGCATTTTTCCAGACACAAGCACTGACTGACTGAGTGACTGGGCAGTGAGGCACAAACTCTATCTATCTGCTTCTCTCACTTTCTTTCCCTCTGTCTCTGAATAGATGTGGTGTGTATTTCAGCAATTTTCAGGAAGTGAGGTGCTAGGGCGGGTATGTTAATTTGCCAAGGCAATTAACACTTAACACCCAGAGGACATTTAACTTTCTGGGTATATTAATTATGCACTTTGTACATACTAAAATATCCTCTTATCCTTAAGAAAATGTACTAATTAGGCCCAAAATACAGCAGAAAGTTGTTGTTGTAGCAGAAAATAAAATATTTGAAAGTAAGCCAAGAGTGTCGTCACTCCAGCCTGTTCTAAAAGCATCTTCTCCTTCATGTAGTCTTTTATTTCTCCTAATTTTCTCTCCAGTCTTGTAGACATGATAATGATGTAACATGTTATTTAATATTCATGAATCTCTGGAACAACGAATGGTGCATTAAAGCAATAGCCAAAAATAAAACCAAAAATTATAGCCAAATTAACCCTCATGTTGAGTTCTGGTCATTTGTCCCCAGAGAGGATTTATTTTTCCCAAAAATGCTAGTTATATACAACTTCACAATGTTAATTTTTGTACTTTTTGGATTTTTTTCCCCCAACCTTGTAACACTTGTGGTGTTCTCAATCAAAACTACTTAATACTTGTGCTGTATCATTACCAAATATCGGATTCAATCTTTCTGTCAGTTTGTTTTCTTGCAAATAGCACAGGTTTTGTATTTCTTTTTGGAATGGCTTGATCTTAGCCCTTATTGATCTGAGGTCATACACTTTAAAAAAAAAAAAAAAATATTATAAGGCATTTTTCACACAAAAACTGCATAACCTCAGATTCAAATTCAAAACCTGTGCTAATTGCAAGAAAACAAGTTAACAGAAAAATATCCCATGGAATCCAAATATTTGGTCCAAAAGAATCCAATATTTGGTAACGATATAGCACAGCAATTTTTACTGGATTTTTAGCAAAACACAACAATAGCCAGATTAAAGCAACAGATAAAAATAAAAGGCAAAATTAAAATGTCTATAATCATTTACTCAACTGCAACAGGGTTAATATCGTTAAATAGAATTATATATAAATCGAGCTGTTGAAGCACTAACATTAATAACTACAAATAAATAAATACAAACTAAAACTAAAATAAAAACAAGTTAAACTATAATTTAAAAACAAGAAAAACTAATAAAAATGACAAAAAATACATCAAATTAAAAATATTTAATCAAAATATTACTAAAAACTATAATATTAAAATAAAACTGACCTGCATGTTATTCTTAAACTTTTTTTGTTTGTTTTTTAATATGATCACAAATGACATTAGATTCCTCGGTGAAGTCAAAGATGATCAGAAATCTGTTTGGGACTGTTCCTCATATAAACATATCAAATGACTACTCAGAATATAGTTTATCAGTTGTATGGACTGCTTGTAAGCCAATTTTTGTAGTTTTAGACAAGCATCTTTAGAAACTGCTGTTGAATGGAAAAGAGCTGCATAAAGGTTTCTCCTTTTGTGTTTCCTCTCTCACGCAAATTATTTCTCTTCTGAATTTTCCTGTCAAGTTGTCAACAAGCCAGATTTGTTTCACAAATTTCATTTTAATAAAGCACCAGATACAGTATTTCATTAAACATCACTATCCCACACAAATACACTGCAATTAATCGCTACTCCTGGTAGTTCTCCTAAACCATGCAACAGCAAAATATAATAAGCTTTCTGTCCAGTACTGCTCTGTAAATCAATGCCCTATTACCAGAGCTGAGGAGAGGTTTGCAAATTAACACGGCTCCATGTCAGCGCTACACAGGACAGCGAAAAGACGGACACACTGACTGACTGAGATCCCTTTAAAGTAAATCATAATAAGCTGCAATAACTTTTTAATGGCAGGACCGAGCTCAGCCTGTGGGTGTTTTCTGGGGTGATGTAACGTGTAGGACATATTTTGAAACATAAGGAGAAATCTCTGAAACGAAGTTGTTTAAACAGCAACACGCCAGCTGAAGCTGTTTTACTAAAGCATATTAGTGTGAGACTTATATTTAATTTAAAGATGCTGTAAAGGTGTTTTTTTTTTTTTTGCAGTACCACACATAAAATGCCCATTCCTGCACACAGATAGATAGAAATATCATACCGGACTCAAAGTCAGCACACAAGGATAAAACATTATAAAGTTCCTACTTATTACTATGAAAACTGTAATGTCATGATGCACATTCAAGTGATTTTTGTTGGAATGAAATTGATTAGATGCACATTAGGTGTTTAACTTACACTGCTAAATTACAAGCTAAATTACACTGTTGTATTATGATCAATAACAATTTTAACAATCAAAATAACAACCATTCTTTGGAGGCATAGCTCACCCCTAAATTAAGAAAAAATGCTGAAAATGTACTCACCCTCAGGCCATCCAAGATGAAGATGATTTTGTTTCTCCATCAGGATAGATTTGGAGATATTTAGCATTACATCACTTGCTCACCAATGGATCCTCTGCAGTGAATGGGTGCCGTCAGAATGAGCGTTCATAGAGCTGATAAAAACATCACAATAATCAATAAGTAATCCACATGACCAAAGTAAACCATGGCTTCAGGCCAATATATCGGTCCATATACCATAATAATGCTTCCTCCAGTAAAGCATTCATTTTTGGGTGAACTATTTCTTTAATTGAAGTCAGAAAGTTTCTCTTGATAACTGACTTCATAGTGCTGTAGCTGTCACTCATGTGTGCTCATCTCATAAACAATATAATTTCAACATGACTTGCATGACTTGAATGCATTGCAATTCCATTGTTCCATTCCATGTTTTAAGAGCCTTTAAATATGAAAAATAAATAAATAAATAATACAAGTATTATATATGTGAATAATTCATCATTAATACAAATTAAATTAAATTATAAATAAATCAACAATTAATTAATTAAATAATTAATTATAAATAAATAAATAAATAATTTAATTTTAAATTTATTTTTTAAATTTAATTCATTTTTATTGTATTTTATATTTTACTGGAATTGAGACTAAACTAGAATTGTGTAACTGCATCATACCAGCAGAGGCAAACTGGACCATGCTAATAAGTCCTGTAAACCGTAACCTAGACAAAAGCTTCTGGAGAGCAGCCATCATTTCGCACATTCAGGGTTGCTGGCATATCTTTGGATGGCGGGTTTTGGAGAAAGACCATGTAGTTGAAGGTAAAACATATCAAAATGGCTGAAATCATGTACAGCACTGAGTCTGCTGAGAACTTGTCTCTTGTTATCGTTAGTGGATATGACACAGCTGTCTGCTGGGAGTGAGTGTATTAGATATTCATTCACATCATTATGAAGACCTTCCAATTCAACACGAGTGTAGATGGCAGATGGGCCTTTCTCACAAAAATGATGCTCTCCTCTTCAGTTCTGTCGACATTGACAAATTCCACCTGCAAAACAGGTCTGGAGACCATTGTTCTGGTCTCTTCGCAAAAAAATATTCATATATAAGAGAAGTAGGTTGGTACTCCTTATGGAATTCTGAGCATCAGTTCATGGAGTAAGAGATACATCCGTGAGATTTCCAGGGATGTGCTCTAAACTTAGAAGATCCGTTTACAATTCCAGTCACTGCAGCGACTGACGTGAGATCACCAGAGGGGCCGAAAATGTGTCTTATTCGTTGTGTCATCTGCTGAGGTCAAAGTTCAGGTTTAGCGCTCAATTCATCTATGTGCTGTTTACTCTGGCAGCTCCGGACACAGTCACAGTGTGAGATGCGGTCAGAGGGACACGCTCCCAGCACTGAGGCTGTTTGTCCAGAGCAGTGCTCGTGTCACTCACTCTCACGGCAAATACAGAGAACACACTCAAGCTAACAAAGAAGAGGACACTGCCGATAATTGAGTTTATTTTAGATGGACAGGATTGAAGAGTGTGGAGAGCATGGCAAAGTTGCCTGTTCTATCTTCTAGCTATCCATCATTTCTTCTATCTATCTATGATCCGATCTATCATCAGCATCCTTGCAAGCTCATTTTAAATTCAGTTCAAATTCAGAAACTGAATTGGAATTTTTTTTGGAATTTTAAATGTTAAAATTCATGTTAAAATGGTCACAACCCTGATATTGGTAATAGTTGTTTTGGTTTCTGTTAACAGTAGATTTTAATTTTTTTTTTAGGTCCGCCTGTGCCATGAGGCGCATTGGGCGGCAAGTTTCCTCCAACTTGGTCGGTCAGATGTGATGTTTTCGGCTTCATAAAACATTGACGGCTTTCAGATCTTCAATAAAGGTGCGACGCCAAGTTGTTCGTGGTCGACCTTGTTTTTTCTCTTGCCGTGGGGTGGTTTCCAAATGAGTGCGGTTCTTGCGTGTCTAGAAGGTGGTCGTCGAAGGATGTGACCAGCAAATCTTAGTCAGCGTTCGGTGACAACTTCTTGGAGTGGATGAGTAACTCTGCCATTGCCGGTCCCAAGCCCGGATGAGAAAGGAGGGTTGGGTGTTGGGCTAGCAAAATCACTACAGAAACGGCAACAATAGATGGTTTTCTAAAAAAAATTAAAAAATAGACCATCATGAGTTCTTTAAGAAACTTAAAAGAAACAAAAATCTACATGGTGCACAAGTTTTTATGCTTATTAGCGAATCACGTTGTCAACTTAGCAACATGTCAGTGTTAAAGTCTATTGGAATCAACTGTCAGAAAATTTTAACGAACATATAAATGTAAAGAGTTTTTACATGATCAAACAAGCCAAAACCTAGTGAGACGCCTAACAGGCTGTTGCCCACATAGGCAACTTCCTTCTAAGGCAGCATCCAATTCCTAAGTGAAACGGAACTTCAGAAGTGACTGATTTGGAACATTCCAGCAAGCCTTTGTAGAGTTTTCCAAATTGGTCACATATGAGCTTCTGTGTTTGATCATCTACAAAAATGGGATGAAAACCTACAAAACTAAGGCAGATGCAGGCCAACAAAAACAAGTGTTTTTACTTTCACTTTATTTTTCTTTCAGAGGAAAGGCGTAATGAAAGGCGAGGGGTAAATGCCTGTCCTCTATCCACTGCTGGAGATGCTGTGTGGAGGAGACACATGCTGACACAAGCTGCCCGCCACAGAGACACACTGAGCCCAGTCTGTTCAACAGCGGATGGGCGCCTCAGTTGGGTGCCTGATTAGAAATATGGTTAATTTTCAGCAAAATCTGGCTTCCTCCTAGACAGCTAAAACAGAGCTAACACACAGTAGTGTGACGACCCCAACCGCTGAGTAATGGGTGAGGCAGTTCGAGTTTTACTTTTGTAGAATATACATTCATGGACATATGGGAAGGTGCTGAAGAACAGGTGCAGGAGTCAATGTTCGGTCACTGTCAGCAGGAAAAGACTTTAAAAACTTTGAGAAAGCACAAAACGATGAGATGACTGAACAAAATATGCTAACCAAACAAAGATAGCTACTTCAGAAGCATTGCTCGCATGTTACATCATTCTTCTACTCCTAAAATGTATGTTTATATGAAGTTGTGCTGCTTTCATGATAACATTTAAGACTAAATGTGTATGTTTTACAGGCGCTGTAAGCATCTTCTTTTTAAATCACACATACAGTAATTGCTGAAATAGATGTCCTAGAAATTACACTTTTAGCCAATCAGAAAACCGTTTTGCACATTCAGGTTTGCTGACATAAGGTTGGCCGATTCATTAAATAATCTTGAAAAAAAGAATCAGTATTAAAAAAGTAACAGAATCAACTGCTTTCAACATTGACAACAATGTTTCTTGAGCAGCAAATCAGCATATCAGAATGATTTCTGAAGGATCATGTGACACTGAAGACTGCAGTAATGATGCTGAAAATTCAGCTTTGCATCACAGGGGGAAAACAACACTTTTAAAAACTGTAATAATATTTCATGTTTTTATTGCATTTTGATCAAATTAATGCAGCCTCGGTGAGCATAAGACACTTCTTCTTTCTTACTTTTACATTCAAATCTTACCAAACCCAGACAATTGAATGGTGTTGTGCATGGCTCATGAGAACATGTTGCATTGTTGCGTTAGCACCTGATGATTGAATCAATGTCAACTGTTGATGTCAGCTGCTGATAGTTTCACATTTGTGACCATCTGCTGCCCATCATAAAAAGTGCCACCCTTGAGTCTGGCAGAACAAATAGAGCACAGAGCCAGAGCCAGGTTGCCTTAAAGGGATAGTCCACCCACAAAAAAAAAAAAATTCTGTCATTATTTACTCACATACTTTTTACACAAATCTTCTACGTACACCATACTAAAAATGTCTGACAAGCTTCAAAAGTGAAAAGCAGCAGTCCAAAGAACTTATGCACTGTATGTAAAGATTTCTGAAGTCATTCATTCATTATTCACTGAATTGTCCAAAGCTACATCTTTAACAAGGTTCCAAAGAACGGGTTTCTCAGGGATGCCATAGAAAGGTCATTTTTGATTCCTTAAAGAACCAAGTGTAAAGAGCATTTTAATATTTTCAAGAACTGTTGAAGAACCTTTTGTGCAAAGGAAAGATTCCAAGGATGTTAAAGGTTCTTCATTGAATCATTGATGCCAATAAAGAACCTATATTTTTAAGAGTGTACAAATCAAATATAGGCATCAAATTGTGCCATGTTTGATTTGAAATTTCAACCAAGAAGATTTTCTGTGGATAATAACCTAGATTTTTGTTCATACAAAGCTGTTGCATAGCTTCAGCAGACTTAGAAAATAGCATACGACTTGGCCTGACAAACAAAAAACAATTCTCATTTTGTGTTCTACTCAAAAAACAACAGCACACAGGTTTGGCACAACTAACGACTGAATTTTCATTGTTGGCTGAACTATTCCTTTAATCGCCCTCGGCACCAGAGACCTGAGAAAGCAGGAGAAAGGCAAGGAGGAGGTGAAGAGGAGAGGAGCAGCGGGCTGAGGAAGCGTCTGGCCAGTATCCGCAGACATGATTCCCCAGCCTTTCTTAATTACATTGTGCAGTACAACGTGAAAAAGTGTCAGATAGCCAGAGAAGCAGATCTGTCCTAATGAATGAAAACAGATGGACTGGACTGCAAGTTGCAGAGACTGCCAAGAGATTTGGGGAGGCGTAGAGAAAGAGGGAATACTGAGACATACTGAACATATACAATATGAGAATAAGAATGAGGATAGAAATGAAATGAGCAAGAAAATAAGAGGGCGCAGAGAGAGTGAGAGGAGAATATGTTCAGTCTCATGAGAATATCCCAACAGAATAAGAAAGCGATACCAGATCCGTGAGCCTCTAGGCGAGAAAGTCACCTCAAAAACATGCATGAAGGAAGACAAACTGATGAAGATGATGGAGTGGATTAAGGACTAAGGGACGGGGGGCGTGAGTCAAAAAAGCAGAGTCTGAGAGGGAGGAGTGTGAACGAGGGCCGTCGTGATGTGAATTAGCTGTAGTTGGATGACTGCAGGGATTAGGACACTGGGAGAAATGGAGCTGCTGTTTAGATGAGGATATAGTATTTTGACAGCATGATCCTTCATGGCCCACCTCCCTAAACACACACACACACACACACACACACACACACACAAATGGAGGTACTATTGATTTTCGAGGATTTGCCTGTGTAGATCTGGAGACACGCTCTGCCTGCCCAGTGGTCTTTTACATATTAGCTGTGTTTTCTTTGTGAATGACTATGTTCTCTTTCACTTTTGTGCTCTGACATGTATGTTTCCATCACTGAAGTCTCTGCCTGACTTCAAAGACTGATTATATCATAAGAAAATAGCTTTAAGGCCGAGACACACCAAGCCGACGGTCGGCCATCTGGCAACGTCGGGCCGACGGCGAGCGATGGTCGGGCTAGTTTGTTTGGTGTGTTCCACTCGTCGGCTCTCGTCAGGCTCACGTCAGGCTCACGTCGGCGGTAGTTTGCCCGATTCAATAATAATGCAGACTGTGAACCGGGGTTGCTCAAAATTTCGTAATTGAATAATCGGTCCCCTTTGAATTCATGAGTGTGAAACTTAAACATTTGAAGAATAAAATAGACATTTAACACAGATGCATTCTGGTAAAAGAGGGGTTCTTCCATCCCAGACCCACAAAAGCTAATTAAGTTATTAAATAATAATAGTTATTAAATATGGCAAAAAAAAAAAAAAAAAAAAAAGCAATTCATATAAATGTTAGTATATGCTAAAATTCTAAATGCCTGTAAGATTTGTTGCTTTTTAGAGAATTCTGGTAACACTTTAGTGTAGAGACCAATTCTCACTATAAACTAGTTTTATGAACATATTGCCTGTTTATTAGTACTTATAAAGCATATATTCTGCATAACCATATTCTACATTCCTATACTCAATACCTAAACTTAACAACTACCTTACTAACTAATAATAAGCAGCAAATTGCGAGTTTATTGAGGCAAAAGTCGTAGTTATAAAAATTGGACAAAATAAAGTGTGATCAGAAGTATTTTATGGTTACCAAGGCTGCATTTGTTTGACTAAAATTACAGTGAAAACAGCAATGAAATATTACTATTTTAAATAACAGTTAACATATTTTAAAATGTAATTTATTCCTGTTATGACAAAGCTATTTTTTTCAACTGCCATTAACCCAGTCTTCAATATCACATGATCCTGCAGAAATCATTCTAATAAAAACAGAAATCTTGTTCATATTATAAATGTATTTACTATAACTTTTGAGCAATTTAATGCATCCATGCTGAATAAAAGGATGTTAGAATGAATATTATTATATGATATTTTTCTATTTGTAAAGCCTTTAAACCTTTTTTTTTTTCTCAAAACATTTGAACAAGATTTTGTCAAAGCAAACATTCAAAGCTTGTCTTGACAAATTTGACTTTTTAGTTAAAAGTATCTTTGAAATCAGTTATTTGTATATTTCTTAATTTGAATTATCTTCCTTACATTTAAATTTGAATTGCAATTTGTTGGACTCAATGGGTCAAGTTTTTGCTAGTTAGCATGGCCTAGTTTGTCCTTGAGATGCTGTAACTACACCATATAGACAAAAAAAGAAAAAAAAATCTTTCTTCATTTACAACCTTTTCAAAATTGCAACATGTTTTGCATACAACATACAGATGTTGCATATTGCACTATATTATTGTAGATGTTTTGCCAGAGACATTTTAGGGCTCTTAAATTCATAAAATGAACTTGCATTTAATTCCTTGTCTGCTGTCTTTGATGTCACAACTCAGAATAGTCACTGTGTTTGGGACCGTTTCAAGGCCGGTAGGTTTTCTCAGTTCACTCAGATGTGGCAAAAAAAAAAAAACCGACACCCTGGACAAAGGGATCTATCAAGACTTATCAGCAGAGTTAATTCTTCTAGCACCTATAGAGGAGAATTATGCATACTGGGATGCAGCCTGGGTGAAGCTGAGAGAAGGAAAGACAGGTCATTCTCACTTCCACGCTGCAACCAATCAGTGACTGATTGAAGCGATCTGTGCCTAATGCCACCCTGAACCATCAGCGAAGACTGAACTAAACAGCCCGTTTACTTCTGAACAGAAATCATCACAGATCTGAACTCAATAATACCATCAGATACTGGGACAAGGAAGAGATTTAGTCTAGAGGAGAGGTTGCAACATGCTAATAGTTTACCAATACACAGAATCAAAAGTGTTTACACTTACACAGTTAGCATGAAACAAATACTCTTATAAAGCCATGTGTATACTGTACACTGTTGGAAAATGTGCACAGAATTGAATCTTTAGGAGGAGTGTGAGCTTGTCACTGGACCAGCACTCTCAAAAGGTACACCTGTGTGCCTTATCTACCCATAAAGGGTGCATATTATTTCCTTAAGTGTACATTTATCATCTTAAGATACTAATATGCTCCCTTTAGGGATAGATAAGGCACTAAGGTGTACCTTTGAGATACTGGCCAAGTGATAAGCTAAAGGTACCTTTTTTCCTTTTTTTTCCTGACAGTGTAGTGTGCACACAATCCAAAAAAGTGCCACATAATGACACATCATGACCTTAGTATTAAAATAATCCAATAAAATATAATATACAAGATGCATAAATAAATAAATAAACTAATATAATATAATTATGTGTAATTATATTGCATTTCTAAAAGCAATTATTCAAGGTAGAATAAATATTAATTTAAAAAAAATAATAATAATTTGTTTGTTCATTTTAAACTGCAAAAATAACATATAATGTACCTGCTATTTAAAATATCAATACAAAATTAAATTAAATTAAATTAAAAAAATTAAATTATAAAAATCATTGAAATTCAATTGGTTCATTCATCATTCATTCTTTTATTAAAGCTGCAGTCCGTTAATTTTGCCTCTTTGTCGCCATTTATGTTTGAAAACCTGGAATTGCAACCTGGGTTGTACTCTGGCACGGCTCCAGCGCAGATGAATCTAATGGTTTGAGGTGAATGTGTGGCAGTCAGTCACCGCACCGGTGTGGATGTTTACTGTACTTCGCAATCACATATTAGCCTATGTCTTGGAATATATGATCCAAATAAGAATTTTCACAGGATATTGTCATCTGAACAAGTAAGTTACAAGTCAGTGACTTTTGTTCTGACCAACTGAGGAAAAAAGCATTACCATAAATCGCGCTGCCAATGGTGATTAAATCTAAAGATCGGTTAGCTCATATCACACCAAACCGTGCAAATTATTATTATTGTTATACTTTATTCTCAAATTATTAATGTTAACAACATCAGCATTGTGTGACAATGAGTATAGTGTGTATTAGCGTGTAGATTTAAATTTCTGTACAGTCTAATATCTAATTGTCATAGCATTCGAATTTCATATTAAGAATTTTTTAACCCAAAATGGAAACTATATGCTCCCTTCGAACTGGTTTTCTTTAAAATACAAATCGCATGTAATCCTGTAATCAGAAGCACATTTAAAACTGGAATATAATTTAATTTCATTCACATGTGTTTCCGCCATAAAAATGATACATTTAATAATTCCAGCTGCTGTGAGAAAAGGCTAAACGTTCCACCACCTGCAGGATCCTCACGTGCGATAGCCAAGTAAATGGGACAACTTCTTTATGTTTACAGACGTGATATAATGACGCAATGCCATGCTCGAATTTCCCGCGAAAACCTACCCGTACCACTCAAATTAGAAAACATTATTATAAGCTAACAGTTGTGAATCGGGCTAAAGTAAGGCGATAGTTTTGAACACTGGCTGGTTATGTACTTGCTCAAATATTGATTTCGGATCATTTTTAACCAAAAACAGTTACAGACTGCAGCTTTAAATGATATTAAATAAATAAATGTGTTATCATTTATATTTTGTCTGTATAGATTATTTCTCATGTTGGAGTCTAATTGTTAATTATTGAATGATTTGGATTTTATTATTTTCAGCTGTGAAAACACAATGGACCAACACCAGCAGATGACATTGAACCCCAAATCATCACAGACTGTGGAAACTTAACACTGGACTTAAAGCAACTTGGGCTATGAGCTTCTCCACCCTTCCTCCAGACTCCAGGACCTTGGTTTCGAAATGAAATACAAAACTTGCTCTCATCTGAAAAGAAGACTTTGGACCACTGGACAACAGTCCAGTTCTTCTTCTCCTTAGCCCAGGTAAGACACCTCTGACGTTGTCTGTGGTTCAGGAGTGGCTTAACAAGAGGAATACGACAACTGCAGCCAAATTCCTTGACATGTCTGTGTGTGGTGGCTCTTGATGCCTTGACCCCAGCCTCAGTCCATTCCTTGTGAAGTTCACCCCATTTTTCTTGACAACCCTCATAAGGCTGCGGTTCTCTCGGTTGGTTGTGCATGTTTTTCTTCCACACTTTTCCTTCCACTCAACTTTCTGTTAACATGCTTGGATACAGCACTCTGTGAACAGCCAGCTTCTTGGCAATGAATGTTTGTGGCTTACCCTCCTTGTGAA
Organism: Onychostoma macrolepis; assembly: GCF_012432095.1. NCBI lineage: Eukaryota > Metazoa > Chordata > Actinopteri > Cypriniformes > Cyprinidae > Onychostoma > Onychostoma macrolepis. The sequence continues at coordinate 26,990,604 of NC_081167.1, read as the reverse complement.
GGGTGTCAATGATTGTCTTCTGGACAACTGTCAGATCAGCAGTCTTCCCTATGATTGTGTAGCCTAGTGAACACGACATTCTAATTTATTGAGATGCACCTGTAGTTGTCACAGATCAGCCAGGCTCATTCACCTCCCAATCACAATGCACTCCATCGCCTGAGTATTAATTGCACACACCTGCACATCATCAGCACCCTCATCGGCCAGCATACAAAAGCATATACCTCACACCAGTTCAGGGTCTGATCTCGTTCTAAAGAAGTGGACTCTCAAAGCTATTCGTGCGATACATTAATCTACCTACCTGTCTTGTGTACTTACCTTCTGTGTCTCATCCAGTTTATGCTCCATTCCAACGTCTGCCTCCAGCATCGTCTCCGTGTGGATGCCATCATTGCCCGTTGCTTTGAGGTGTGTGCTATCATCAGTCTTTCATCCACGATCTCCTGTAAAACCAGTAACTTCATTAGATTCCTCATCAAACCAAAGAACTACTCACCTGCCAGTTCCCGTTTTCACCAGTTGCTGTGAATAAATTCATCCTATTGTTTTCTAATCCCTTGTGAGTTTCCTTCCGTAACAATGATATATCATAGCCCTACTAATTAAAATGCATTTAAAAAGTTAATTAGAAATTAAAATGGAATAAATAATTATTTAAAAAATTAAAATAAAGATAGATAGATAAAGTTAACAATACAGCTATCAAGTATTTTTCTACAGAGTGTATTCAGTCCATAATGCACCAATCTGATGTTCAAGTCACTCATACTTGTAGGTCCTGAGTACTGTGAGATCTCGCAATAGTACATAATAAACCATAAAGTGAATTAAAATCAGCATTAACAAACTGGTATTTCACACCAACAACTTCATTTTCCTATAATGTGGTGTTTCAGAAATATTATTACAAACAAATAAAAAAGCTGAAAAATGGCAGAAAAAGAGGGTAGTTGGCAGTAATGTGAGTGTCAGGTCTGAAGTCGGGCCTCTTGGGCGGCACTGCTGATACAGAGACTCCATAGATCCCTCTCTGTGCTTCATTTGTTCAGCTCATTAAATATTGAGCAAGTGGCAGATTTGTGTGATTGCCAATAAAATGGCTCCCTTACACTGTGAAATGCCTGGGAGCATGCAAAACACCACACACACACACAATCTCCCGTTCTTTCTGTCTTGAACACACACATAAGCATGCAATTATATCTATCCTTCCATTATAAGACTCGAGGACTTAAGAGGCAGTTATTTTTATTTCATGACTGTATTTTCACATTTAACTCTATTCATTGGTCACCCACTGTGAGTCTGGAAAGCCAGGTGTGGGATTATCTAGAGTCTTCATTATGGCTTGATAAATCAACATCGATTGAACAAGTATACAATGTATTATATACATACATGTTTATGAGCATGTGAAATAGATCTGTTGTACCTGAAGCACAGAATAGATTTGCTTCTAATGAAAAATGTTCTAGATGTTTACATGAGGAAGAAAACATAATAAATGGCTGTGCTAGGCAACATGCATTTTTATTCAAAGCAGCAAGCAGACAAAAATATGTAACAATGCAGTGAGGGAATGTAATGATACTAGATTAAAATAATAATAATAATAATAATAATAAAAGGCAAGACAAACTTTGTTGTTAAAGCCTGGACAGAACATTTGAAGTAGACTGAAAAGCTTGAAGATTGTAAGTTTAAAGTACTTTTACATTTGGAGCATTTTAAAATCTTTAAGTGTGAAACAGTTTACAGGTGCAGTATTGTAATATTGACAGCTAGTGGCTAAAATGGGTACTGCAGGCAGGTTGCCAGATTAATGACAATTGATAATGGAAGGTGATAAACTGATGATTTGATTTATCCACGTTTTAATATGACTCTGGTCATAGAGCTTTTTTAATGAATACATTGGCTTTTTAGGTCTTGTAGAATCTGTGATCTCTGACCAAGTTCGTTTGCTGGCTTCTATGGCTGCAACACGTGTTTTTTTTTTTTTTCTGCCAACTGGCAACCCGGGGTGTCAAAATACTATTAGGTAAATTGGCAGCTGGTGGAATCACACAGACCAGAACAAAAACAGACATTCTGACACAGAACACACATTTCAAAGCTGAATAACTGGCTGTAGCAGTGTGAAAACCTAGCATATTTACTAATAATCTGCAAACATATTATGGTATTTTTACGCTTTAGTGCAGGCAAAAGAATACATGCAGCACATTGGCTTTGTAAAGTTGCTTTATAATCTTTTCAGATATCTACAGGAGTGACAACCACATTTGATGATTAAACTCCGTAAATGACTCGTAACATCTGTAAATTTTCAGGACTCACAACCAAGTATGAACAGATCTGATGTCACAACATGTTCACTTTGTATAAACAGATCTGTTAGATCTCTATTTATAATGCTCTTAGTTTAGCCAATTAATCTTCATCATCACATTCGCAATCACAAACACTTTCATGTCATTGACACACAGCAGCAGATAAACCCAGATTTAGGTGTTAACGGATTAGTTTTGGAATCAGTGTGTGTAGTTTCAGACCCTGTGACTCTTTACACACTGCGCTTTCCCCCTGAGGTGCAACAAAACTCTGGTGAAGGACAGAGAAACACTCGTTTTATACGCCGGCTCTCCTGCTGCGGTCACTTTTGCTCTCTACGGACCTTAAAATTGGTGGGCAAAGAGAAAACCACAGGGGCACAAACCAACAACTGATGTCATCAGAATATACAGATCTGGAATTATTTAGCTGCAAACGCAGAACTGGTGAATATTAAGGTTGCTATATCATCCCGCCTGGAGCTCTGAAGATGTATATTAAAAAAAAAAAATAAAAAAAAACACTCTGTGAGGCCTGCTTTCTGCTCTTTAGTATTATAATTACAAACTGTGGTAAATTAGTTATGATAAGTAACATTTTATACCCTTGTAATGTTACTCAAGGTTTCTTCCACCAAAAACAGCCATAATGTAGTCTGCCATAGCCATTTTCCACCCTTTCTGACTTTTTTCTTTGCCTCTGTCTTTTTATAAATTGTTTTCAATAAAAAAAAATAATAAAAAAATATTTGAATATATTTTAAGCAGCCATTACTCCAGTCTTCAACATCACATGAGGCTTCATAAATCATTCATGTGCTGCTTTAGTGTTATTATTATTATTATCCATGTTTTTTAAGAAATTAATACTTTTATTCAGAGAATAAGCATTACATTTATCAAAAGTAACATTTAAAACATTACAAAAATACATGCTAACATTTTAAATCTTTCTATTCATTAAAGGATCCTGAAAAAAAGTATCAATAATAACAATAATAATAATAATTATTATTAAACACCAATAATAATCCATAATAATGAATCAGCATATTAAAATGAAAGAAGAATCATGTGACACTGAAGACTGCTGAAAATTCAGCATTGCATCACAGGAATAAATTACATTTTCAAATATAATCAAATAGAAAATAGTTATTTAAAACTGCAATAATATTTCACAATATTTCTGTTTTACTGTATTTTTTTTTTGTAAAATAGATAAATAAATAAATAAATAACATCTTAATTATTCCAATCTTTTGACAGATAGTGTGTGAGAATGTAAATTTTAATTTCAAAAGAAATAATAATAATAAAAAATGCTTTCATATAACAATCAGCACTGATTTCATTCCTCTATCTCAATCCTTTACTCACTTTAAACAGCCGTTTCACTAAAAAGATAAACAACAGACTGTTATATTGTCAAATTCAAGTCTGTGTGAAAGCTTATAGGTCACATGTTGGCTAGTTTTCCTTTTGATTTCCTGTCCTCTCTCATAGCCTTTTCTCTTTGGATTGATCAAGCTCTCTTTTTTCCCCAGTTCTCAAAGGTAATGACCACTTTAGGCTTTTTCCACCACTTTTCAGCTGTGCAGAAAATAGCCGCACTTACGCAGGTAGCGAGGCTCTCTCTCTCACAGCACTGTACTTAAACATCCGAGCCAAAACACCGGCCAGTTCAGAGGAATGAGGTCTATATAACACAAAATGGTGGTGTATGGACATCAGGCCTCTTACTCGGTACAAGCACTGTCATTTCTCCACTCAGCATCCTCGCACAAACTCACATCTCTCTTTAGTCCTGTCAGTGCTGGATATTTTGCTGGACTATGATACATGCGCATCTACTGCCGTAGCAAAATTTTGATTACAGCAGTCGTTTAGTATGTGTGGGGTTTTTTGTGTGTTTTTTTTTTACCAGGGTAGTTTGATTTGCAAAGAAAATCATAATAAATATATATTATACAATCCTAAAATATAGTTTGCTATCCAGTGCATGTCCAAAACCCTTTTGGGAATACTGTAGCTATTAAAAACAAGCAATGTGGTTCTTCTTATTTCAACAAAACACAACTCTCTCTTCAATAGTTCAGTAGTTTCGTCAACTATGAGATCTTTTCTCTCTCTCTTGTGCAGGGATCTTATGACAGCACTGGGAAATATCTCTCTGACCACTGTCTCGTTCAAGCTCCAATTTGTCATTCAAGAGCATTTGAGAGAGACGGCCATTGTTGCTGTGATTGATAGGATGGTCTCATGCTGGAATGTGAAAATAAAGACGAAAAGCTACAAAAACGTCAAACCAGCACATGAGGATCAAAGAGCCTGTCTGGATAAAACACCACAGGAGACCAGCAGTGAGTTCTGGGCTGAAATATTTTAGGTATTTTTTAGCCATTCAAACCCTGAAAAAAACTAAATCACCTAATGATATGTTTGGGTTGAGAATATGACACACAGAATATTCTTAAAAGCTGCAATTAAGGGGAAAATTTTCTATGAATAAAAACGTAATTTCAGTCTGCTCCTCACACAAAGTTCATTCACCTTAGAAGACAGAACAATTATGTTCAAAATTATTATAATATCAGACCAGCAGACAATATATCTACATAGTAACATAATAATGATATTAGTATAATATATAATATTAGGATTTTTAATTATACACACACGCACACTTTTATAAATGATCGACTATAAATTATTATTATTATTAATGAAGTTAATTCTAAGTAACCAGAAACCAAAATAAGAACACACAAAAATATAATTGAGTGAAATAATGCAGATGAATAACAAGTTAGTAAAATGCATTACATCAAAGTTTTGGATTACACAAAAAATGCACTAAACACTAAATATAAATTATAAATGATCACAGTATTATCATATCATGATTCAGATATTGATATAATACAGTATCTCACATTTTGCACTAATTCTCATCTTTACATACATATATTTATTTATTTAGAACATGATGGATGTGGTAACTAGGAACTAGTTGTATTGTTATCATCGTTATCAAAAAAAAAAAATGCATGAAGAGTGTGTATATATATATATATATATATATATATATATATATATATATATATATATATATATATATATATATATAAATCTCTCTTTGTTTTGCACAATATAATACACAGTATATTACCAAAAAAAAAAAAAAAACAAACAAAAAAAAAACCACTAAAGCTTCAAAGAATGGTTGAAAAATGAATTATCAAGAGGCAGTTTTCTGGGCACTGCATGCTTTCGGAACATTCCACTGTTGGTGTTCATCTTTTCTGTAAAGCTCCTTAAATACCAAATGTGTCATGAGAGCGGAGGGTGGAAATGACTGAGCCATTCTGCCCTTTAATTAGTTCTACACTGATCAACTCCACAAAGTCTCCATTCAGCACGACTCTCTCAGACCGCTGCAGAACACTGGGAAATAAGCACAGCACACGCTTTTGAGTGGTTTTTGGAGGAGTTTTCAAAAGAAAGGTATGAGCACTTCAAGTTTCTTTCAGAATTTCACACATTTTAACTGAAGATTTTAATTTACTCACACTCATGCCATCCAAGATGTAGATGAGTTTGTTTCGTCATCAGAATAAATTTGGAGAAATGTATTATTACATCACTTGTTCACCAATGGATCCTCTTCAGTGAATGGGTGCCACAAGAAGTCCAAAAAGCTGATAAAATCATCACAATAATCCACAAGAAAAGCGTACAACTCCAGTCCTTCAATTAAAATCGTGTGAAGTAAAAAGCTGCATGTTTGTAAGAAACAAATCTATCATTTAGCTTTTTAACTTAAACCTTCTGGCCAACGAGTCCGTGTTCCATCATAACTCTTCGTCCAGTGAAAAAAGTCTTCTTACATCAAAAGCCACCAACATATTTGTTTAGAACTGTTTTGAATTGCATTTGCTTGTAAACGGTGCTTGATTTGTGCATATTACTCTCCTGATTCGGACGAGACAACATGTGGCAACTTACTCCAAGCTGAAATTTATAAAAACAATACAGGCTTTATGCAGTTGATTCTTGCGTGAATGTATCTCAGTATCCTTTCTTTTTAACAAACAGATATTATATAAAAAAAATATTATGGCTGAATAAAGGTATCACCTCATTTTTACTTTTAACACAGTTACTGAGATACAACACTTGTGACAACTAGCCCCAGTCTTATTCTTAATCTTATTCCATTTTTATATGGAAGAATGAAACGTAAACTCATGTATCCCTCGGCAAAGCCACAAAACACGATGTCTCTCAGTGAAGTAACTGAGTAAAACAATGTACACAAGAGTTTCGCCTCAGCAATGCCTTCAGCAGTGTCTTGTTTGCCCAAATCCAGCTGTCTTATCTTCTTTAGAACAAACACCTTTACACTAACTTTTCTAAGCTTACAGACACACAGCTGAAGCATAAACACTGAGAGGTGGTTCGAGGAGAGACAGTCGCAAATATGATCATTCTCATGAAAAGGGCTTAAAATATAAATCTATGAATAAAAAAATACATTCATACAGCAAGAAATAACTAAATAAATGTTTTCAAAACAAAATAATTGCTGTTTATTAATTAACATACTAAAATGATTTTTTTTAAATGATGACATTATAAACAATATCTAAATAGCATTTGCCTTTCTGTCAGCAGTTTTTATTTATTTATTTATTTTTTTTATACATTTTACAACAATGCTAGATTTAAAAACTTTAAAAGGTACATTTTAAATTACAATGTAATTATATGCAGGGCTTTTTAGAATAAAGATTCCTGTGAGTTATATAGAAAATAGTGTGACACAACAATTTGATTTAAATATAAATGTGATTTTCTTATCCCAGTTAAACACGCAGAGACAGCTAGTTTGTCGCATATAGGACTGTTTCTGAGGACTCGTGGTTTGAGGTGTTTAGACCGATCAAGGCTATGAAGTCAAGTACAGCTACCCGCTCCGCTCTGAATGTGACATGGACTTTGCTGGTCATCTTCCTCTGCATCTTGAAGAGTCTGGTGTGACTGACACCTCTGCTTGAAGCTGTGTATCCCTGTGGCTTCATCAGTGAAACACTCATTAGCTGCTCCTGTGGTGACGACACACCATCAGCAGGTGTTCAAGTCAAGGCAAATTTATTTTTATAGAGCCTTTCAAAGCAGCTTTACAGAAAATCAGGATGTTAATATTTATAAAATCTTAATAGCTTCATTCTTTATAGTCACATTTACTGTAGCAAATTGGAGCTGGGAAAATGTTTCCATTTTGCGATGAAGCAAAGATTAGACAGCAACAGCTAAGATTTGCTATAAAGTAAATATTGCCCTATACTTAGGTACACTGTATGTGTGCGAATAAAGTCAGACATAATTATATTTCCAACTGGGTGATAATAGAGTTACATCTTGCAATAATATAAACAATCAGGCTTGAGGCTTTCTATATATATATATATATATATACACACACACACACAAGATTGGAAGTGTTGGACTACTTCTATTGTATGATGTCACTGAAAACAATAGTTCACTAATAATTACATTTTGTCATCATAATAAAAAATAAAAAATATATAGCTAAAACTGAACTAAACCTAAAATAAAATTAAAAAAAATCATTACAAAGTATTTTCAGTACTTGAAATAAAATAAACATTAACTGAAATAAAATTAAATATATAAACTTTTTTTGTTTATTTCAGCTAGATTTCTCATGTTCTCATTTAAATTTAGTTTTACTCGAAAAACTAAAAAACTGACTAAAACTGACATAATTAATAAAAACCATATGGACAAAAGCTACTAAAATGACAAGAACACACAACAAAATAATTAAAAACATATCTGAAATTAAAATAAAAATGGAAAATATAAAATTAAAAACGCATTCAAAATATTAATAAAAAAAAAAAACTAGTACCGCAATGATATGAAAGACTTTAAAAAAAAAAAAAGAAAAAAAAAAGCTTTTAAAGATTTCTTTAATTTACTGCAGGGGAAATTTGTAAAAATAGGTCATTATGTACTGTATAATTTGAAGTATTTTTTCTGCATTTATTTTTGACAGGTGTTTTTATTTTTTATTTTTACACTGCATTGTGCTGTGTATTAGAGTTAATGGAAATATCTGTAAAATTAATGGATAATGTCCCGTTTAATGAGCTGCCAGTACTTTTTCTGTTATTTTTGAGATTTATTTTTTACAGTGCAGATTAAAATTTGATTATTAATTATAAATATCAGACATGACAACACACATTATTTTGAATCTGATGGTGTTAACTTATGGGCAAGGAATACCTGTTTTGTCCCAGAATACATAAAACATCCTTGTGTTTATCCTGAATGTGTTTACACTGAACTTGTAATCTGAGTGTTCAAGCTCAAACCTAACTGATCTCACACACACACACACAATGTCCCATCAATGTCCCTCCTGAGCCACTGATCAGTCTGTAGAAATTCATAGAATTGGTTTTCGTATGAAGCTTTTAACACAGTGTCCGCAGCAGCGCTCGGTTTGGAATGAAAATGAGCCGCCTCTCCAGATCCCGTACAAGTGTGGAGAAACAAAGGATGGAGAAAAACAAATATAGTGTATCAGTGGGGCGTCGAGATGGGCTGAAGATACCGGAGCAGATTCAATTGTCGGATCAGACAACCTTATAAAACAAGTGAAGAGGTGGGAAGAAGGGCTGAGCGATGGAAAAGGACACAGAGAGCCGCATGGTCTCAGTACAAATCAGTGTCATCCACCGCCGAAATAACAGCAGCATCTACACTGTAACAAGCTAAATCAAGTACATACTCAATCAGTGAGTATGTGATACAATGACTTTCTGGGCTGACTTTCTGTAGGATGTTCTGAAGGTACAACCAATTTGTCACAATGTTGAAAACAGTTTTTGTGCAAATCATGAAACTTTTTTTTAAGGACTGTTTAATGAATAGAAAGTTCAAAATTCATATTTTGTGACACAAGTAAATATCTTTATGTCACTTTTGATCAATTTAAATGGATAGTTTACCCAAAAATGAAAAAAAATCTGTCATTAATTACGCACCCTCATGTCGTTCCAAAACCCTAAGACCTTCTCATCTTCGGAACACAAGTTAAGATATTTTTGTTTTCTTTGCGCACAAAAAGTATTTTCGTAGCTTTGCAAAATTGAAGTTGAGCCACTGATGTCACATGGACTGTTTTACCAATGTGCTTAGTACGTTTCTGGGTCTGGGAACATTTCAGTTGTGTTGCAGTCTATGCAGGATCAGAGAGCTCTCCGATTTCATAAAAAATATCTTGATTTGTGTTCCGAAGATGAGTGGTCTTTCAGGTTTGGAACGACATGAGAGTGAGTAATTAATGATAGAATTTTCATTTTGAGGTGAACTATCCCTTTAATGCTTCCTTGGTGTATAAAAGTATATATATATTTTTAAAAAATATAAATCTATTTATAGATTTACATGGTATACACTGTATTTACTTAAATCTTCTTTAATGTAAGTTGGAGTGATACACTTGTGAAATTTAAATTCATAATAAAAATAATTAAAAAAAACTAAAAGTTATTAATCTAAATTAAAAATAATTACTATTTTATTTATTTATTTATTTTTTTTTTTTGTATAGACAGAACCTATAAAGTAAACATTTATATTGTCCAGGAAAAAGATAGTTACATTGGTCAACATATGTTGAAAAAATATTAAAGGTAAAATACCTAACAGAAATTAGTTTAAATAAATTGCAATATAATGTTTAATATTAGTAATTAACAAATTGAAACATTTAGTACTCACTTGATAACTTATTTACTCCAATAAAAAATGTAAACAATATACAGAAATAATATAATTTAAAAAAAAAAAATGTTTTTGACCTCTCTTGGGAACAATTATTTCCTTTTATTACCACAGAAATGATTTTGCTGTCACTGAGCAGCTTTGATCCTCAGTACATCTGACAAAAATACATCAAATATGAAGTTTTAGAAATTCATCATCAGGATGTGCTTCTGGGACGGTTCATTGACTGCAAGTCTTTGGCAGAGAATAGATCGTCCCACATTCTCACGCACAAATCAACCTAATCGCTCTCTACAATATCAATAAACCTTTCCTTTCAACATTCTCTGACATTCATTGCTGCTGTATACCTTCTAGCAGAACAAACCGGTTTCTAGTTAAACAAGACCCTCAAGTCTTTCTGAGCTAACATAGACGCAGAGAGATTCCAGAACTTACATGTGTCGAGAAGCTCTCGAATGTGTCTTACTCACCGGCTGACTATATAACATTTCATTTGTCTGCTCTTTTCAGGCCAGAGGATTTCCTCTCACCTTTTCTGTGTCAGAGCACAAGAACAAGACCCTCTGGATCAATACTCCCGCTCAATGCCGAGAGAACTGATTACATTACATAATGCCTCACCTCAGAGGAACCCAGACCTGTTTTAGCTACAGCTGCACGGTATCACAGTATCATATCACATTAGAAATGTGTGTTTTTCCTATATCTGCTTTATATGATTTACTGTAGTTTTACTGTTTTCAGTTTTTAAGCATCACATAATGTGATTCTGTTTTTGCATTGATGCCATACTTATTCAGTTGTTATGAACCATCTTACCTTGTGGTTTAGTTCATCAATTTCCCCAAAAAAGTAAATATTTAAATTAAATATTTGAATCAATGGATTATCAAGAAAATAAAATTATTCTATTTTGTTCAAATTTGTTAAAAATTAAAGCTATAATAAATACAGTGTGTGTATATATATATATATATATATATATATATATATATATATTCATTCTGCACATTTCCGCACCAGAAAATGTGCGGAATATTCAATTTATAGCATAACTGTAACTACATAAACATATAGCGGATTTTGACACATATTTAGCATTTTATCAAGGATCAATGCTCTTTAAAAGATATTTTCAAGAATTAAATGAATAAGAAGAAACTACATTTAGATTTGCATTAGGAAATACCCGGGTAGTAAAAAAATTAAATAAACGAAGGAAAATATGTTAAATGGATGGACTCATGATGAAATACTACATTTATTTATATTAATACATTCATTCATTATTTTTATTATTAGGCTATTATTATTATTATTTATTTATTGGGGTTACCGTGCACCTTTACACACTGATATTGTAACCATTAATTGATACAGAATGAATATGTCATACATTGAATGTATTATGAAAGGATCACCAGTCAATGCAGGAGCCATGCAATTACAAAGGAAGACTGACTCTGATTTGTAGAATAAATGTGTGCGTGGTTTGACAGCTCAGTCAAAACTCGCTCGGCTCAGAATAGAGCCGTAATAATATTGGTTGGACTGTGTGTGGATGACACAGTGGTGTCTTCCTGATCTCTCCAATAACTCAGCTGTTATTGAGAGCAGGGCCCGGACATAGCCCCGCACCGCCACAGCAGATAAAGAACAGCACATACATACGCAGACTTTCATTACAGGTGACCCATTTCTGAGTGCCAGCAATATAAGCTAAACACAAATCATAGCATGTACCAACCATTAATCCAGTCTGACGTGAGGAATGAACATGACGAGCAGACATCAATCAGAAAAGGAGAGTGAAAGGGTGAAATGTGACCGTGAGGGAAGAATCCATTTGTAAGCAGGAACTGAAGTTGCAACCTCATACATTTCTCTGGATGGAAACAATAAGAAGAATGTTCTGATGGGTACCAAACATGAAATAAATGAACAAAAGGGTATTTTTGCCAATTAAAATTACTGAATGAAACTGAACATTTATTGGAGATTACCTAATATTTTTTTTCTTAAATATTTGTATTGTCCTCCAGGGATATAGCGTAATGTAATGTAATATAAATATATTTTAAAAACACACACACACACATTTTTATTTATTTATTTTTTTTAATTTCAGTTTTAACATTTTATTTTTGTTAACTGAAGTAAAGCTAAAATAAAATATAAATATTACATTATAATCTATGAAGGAAAGATTAGAAAAGGAAAGGAAAAGAAAAGAAAAGAAAAGAAAAGAAAAGAAAAGAAAAGAAAAGAAAAGAAAAGAAAAGAAAAGAAAAAATAGAAATACAACTAACTGAAACAAGTTTATGTTGAAGCACTAAAATGGGGGGTAAATGACAAAAGCACATACAATTTCTAAAAATGTAACTAGAATTAAAATAAAAAACTAAATTAATTCAAAAGAAATTCAAAATATTCATAAAAACTATAATAGTGTATAAATAATACTAAAATAACATTTAATTAAATTTATTTATGATTTTTTCTTTATATGCGGTAAAAAAAACAATTATTCTTGCAGTACTTTTGCATCCTTATGATTCACATTGGATTTCAAAACAATAAAGTGTTTGAAGTCCTGCAACTGTGACTTTGGAGGATCCAAGGTTGTTGTTTTTTCTGCTTTTCTCACATCATCACTGAAGAGAGAGAGAGAGAGAGAGAGAGTTACATGCACTTTCACTCCAGCCATAATTCACCATGGCCTAAGCAGCTCTAGAGAGACGGCTCCTTGGCTGCAGTAGATATTTTCACCTGTCACCACGCCTCAGCATATGTGTCAACTTAACGTCTGAAACAATACATGTGTTCTTGTCAGGGTGTTTAGTAGATTAGAGCATAACCGAGCCAAACAAACACATAACACTAGAGGTCACACCCTCATACAGCTCGCTAAACACGACACTTACATGTGCAGAAAGCGATACGCAGACCTGCTTGAGGAATCACAAATATCCATGCCAAGAACAGATGATAGAATAATACACCTTCATTTAACACTCAATACAATAATTCATCCATAAGGTGGAGAAATGCTCTGTTTCAAACAGATAGCAAGCTGCAAATGCAGGCAGAATTTTAAGACATTGTGATGCAAAGGTCTGTTTGTATAAGTATTTTATTTAAATTATTATGCTGAGTTTTCGATGCCAAAGACCCGCTTTTGCAACTAATTATAGTATATGTATAGTATAGTACTGTATATTTATTTAAAAAAAAAATAAATCACAGAGAGCTAGTGGCCTTTTGACAGGTTTGGTTTTATAGAAATAGACTGTAGGTTGGAAGATGGGCGTTGATGGATGCCGTGTGACAGATGGAAGAGAGGATGGTTAGATGAAACTCTTATAAAAACAGAGCGCTTTCATTGTATGTAACATACTGTATGACCTGACATCACCATATGTGCTGATGGAAGTATGGCACAATACATCAAAACACAATAACTTAAGTGCATGAAGTCATTCAAACGCTCTCTTCTTAATGACCAGAAGAAGTTTGTGTCTTTTGAGCCCAAAGGTGAATTGCTTTCATGCAAATGCAACACAACTGGCAACATATTCTGTGAAAGCGAACTGAATAACAATTTGATTTACAGAAATCTAGATATATGTGCAGGTGAGTAAATGGATACACTACAGGTCTGCATGTACAAAATCAGCCTGTTCAATTGATGGTGAAACTGACCCCAGGTCAGTTAGTGGCTCTGTTCCAAAACCTAGTGAGCTAGCTTGCTTTCTACTGCCTACATAAGTATTTGCCTTTTAAGGCAGCATCCTAACCTCAATTGTGACCTCACAAATAATCGATCTAAGCGCACGCAATGCATACGGGAGACTTGACAGCTGATTCCAACTTGGCTTTACCATGTTGCTTTGCTTATTATGCAATACTTAAATACTGTTAAAAATAAACAAGTAAATAAATAAATACACAAATATTGGGCAAGACACTTTGGACTGTTTCCACCAAAAAAGGTATACGTGACTTTTTATCTCGGTATTTTTTAAGATAAAAATTATATATATGTAATAAATATAGTGGTGTAATGGTACATAAATGGTACACGGGGCAAATACATTAAATGCGTTAATAATTTTAACATGTTATTTTTTACCATATTAATTAATCTAATTAACATGTTAAATTACCAGCCCTAATATATATATCCAAATTTTTTTTCTCAAATTGTAACTTATTTCCTACCAATTATGTTGTCTTCTCCCTTTAGAGAAATGATGTTATTTATAACACCGTTAGGGTCCTATGTAGCACTTTTAAAGCCTTTTTAGCTTATAAAAAGAACCAAAATGGTTTCTGCTATTGGAACAAGCTGAAAACCCCAATCTGGTATTGTTTAGAGCCATTTTTCTTAAGAGTATATGGGAGGGAGGTTTTTAAAGATTGTGTTTGACAACAATGGGCCTTCGAGTCAAAAATGTTGAAAACCACCACCTTAGAAGGTTTATTTATGCTGTCTATAAGATGCCTTGAGATACTGCCTATGTATGCAAAACAAAGCCTGAGAGATGATTTACCTTGCAACTGCAAACTTCCATTCTGGCCAGATGTGCCTCGTTTCTGTCTGTATGTCCATCTGTATGCAGGTTGAGCAGAGAGGGGTGAAGGAAATGCGATTTTCAGTCCTGGGATAAGGCGGGATGTGTCTGGGTCTTGTCTAGTGGTGCTTGTGAGTGACAGACTCTTTGGGTCATGACTGTCTGAAGAAAGAGAAGGGAGGCAGAGAGGCATGTGTCAGTAATTAGTCAGCAGGGCAAAGCAGATAATAAAGGCTTTCAGGAGTTTATTATAGGGATAGACTGGGGAAAGCAGAAATGCATGCTCATATAATGGCAACCTGCCCGAACATCTTGTGAGTGAGCATGAGCGATGAAGGATTGACAGCATCAGCAACTCCGATCACCAAAGCTGTCAATGGCAGTAGGCGCAAGATCTATAATCTCTAATCTAAGATAATAATAGTGGTTGTGAACATGCATGAGCTGATATATGCACAAAACGTAGACAGCATTTTAATGCCGTTACTGTGGCAGCCAACAACAGCACAGCAACCCTCCACACATTTTTATATGTAGTTATATTGAAAAAGTTTCAATTCAGTCTATCTTTTTTTTACCCTGTTTTAACGAATTTCTATGGAGACCTGGAACACGAGAGCACCCAAACGGAAGTTAGAATCCATCATGGCGCCACTCCTCGATTATTCAGGAAAAAGGTCTATAAGGCTCTTCATTTTTCATTCAATACTAATCATTGCTTATTTGTCATTTAATACTGATAAAGGAAAAACAGTTCAATATTAATAAGTTCAAGTTTTTACTACAATTTTTATTTTATGCTGCATTTTTATTTAAAATTATACAATGCAGGGTTATTATAGTTAACAACAACTAAAACTAAACCATATAATAATAATAATCGTAGATCGTAGAACCACTGCCACCAATGGCCTCTACGGTCATCTTAGCTCACAATGCTTTTGAGAAATGTAGCAGTGTATCTTAAAAAGGTGAAAAGTGGATTAAAAGCAGTGCATTACTTAAAAAATGATGATTAGTTACATACGGTGGCCGAGAGAGCTCAACGCGCTGCAAATAGAAAAAACACCTGCAAATTAAGAAAACAACTTCATCAATTTGACAATATGCGCGCTGCAAATGCTCACAACACAACCAAATAAAGAAACGCACTGCAAATACTCAACACAACCAAACAAAGAAACGCGCTGCAAATAAAATTCTTTATTTGGTTGTGTTGTGAGCATTTGCACCACCTGCTGTCAAACTGAAGATGTTTTCTTGATTTGCTGGTGCTTTTTCTATTTGCATGTGTTTTCTGAAGTTGCAGCGCGTTGAGCTCTCTCGGCCTCGTAGTTACAGGTTAAAAAATATATACAGATCTATACACATATATACATTTTTGTAACTGAAATATTTGGTCCCACATTATATTAAGTGGCTTTAACTACTATGTGCTTACATCAAAAAATAAGTACATTGTACTTATTGTGTTCATACTGTATTGCAAAACACTGCTGCTATTGAGGTGGGATACAGTATTAGGGACAGGTTTGGTGGTATGGGTAGGTTTAAGGGTGGGTTAACGTGTAAGAGATGGGTCAACAGTGTAATTATAAATGCAGTTACATAAATTAATAACAGATGTCATTACATGTACTCAATAAGTGCATTGTACCAAATGATTCATTTTAATGTAAGTATATAGTAGTCAAGGCCACTTAATATAAAGTGGGACCAAAACGGTATGCTGAAAAAAGTTCATGTTCATCCCCTTTTGTCAACAATCCATAAACAGATTCAAGTTTGTCTGAAGTGTGTGTGTGTGTGTGTACCTGGTATTCTATGTTATGGTGACCAAATGTCCCCACGAGGATAGTAATCCCCTTCAGGTTTAGACAATTATTAGATTTTTAGCACCTTGTGGGTGTCTATGTCCTTGTTTGTGTATATATGTGGCATGCAGCATATGTGGGAATGAATTAGCAAAACATATTTACAGAAATGTTTTTTATCGTTGCCTGATGCCCAAGGAAATCCCATGGTCACTGCAATTCAAAAGCACTGAAAATGTGCCTAGACACTAAACAGATGAGGGGAATTTACAATCAAGACAAGTGAATAAAGGAGTCAGCGTAGCTGACCCACACACACATTTCCACCCACTGAAGACACGCTGAACACAGAGACACGCTGCCAGTGTAATTAATTTTACACAATAAGAGATTATTATCTCAATGTCACATCAGTAGGTTGTGGAACATGTTGCCTGGCAGCCACACACACATCCATTACAACACTGTTCTCTGCTGTTTAAATCAACCGGCTTTATTAACAATGGAACATGTTTTCTTGCCAACATTTTGTCAAGCTTTTGTTTCTCCAGCAGTGCTCAAGCCATTTATTAAAAATGATCAGGTCAAATGTTCTATGATCATCATACAATACACCATGACTCCTTTGTGTGGCTGTTTTAATTGTGACATTAGAAAACATGAACGTTTTGTTTAAATATTAAAGAATGCTAGAATTACGTAACATTCATGCAACTCCGCAAGTTCAAGCTCTGGAGAACTGCAAACAGTTGATTGGTTAGCAAAACTATACTTTTGGGTGAATATCACACAAAAATAAGCTCATCCGAACTTTGTCGTGAACGGTGAATGGAATCTTTGTGTCAAGCTATTCAGGCTAAATTAATTGCAGAGGTTTAATACTTTACAATGGATGTTTTGGACAATATCAACAAAATCACTTCTGCCTTGCAAGCACACAAGTATTAAAGTAAATATTAAAATCAACAAATATTAGGGTGAGTCTTATGGAACCCGTCAAGAAATGGTCATATTTCAGCCCAAAATCAAAGTTAAAAATATATAGTTCATATAGTTTTGTGAACCATCTAATGTGAATCTAAAAGATGTTTGCTATAAATGTAAAAAATATAAATATATAAATAACTAAAAAAGCAAGAAATAGCCATTTTCAGTGCAAAATCAACAGTAAAATGTAATGAGACATTATTATTAAAAAACATAAAAGACTTTAACAAAGTCATTAAAAAAAAAAACATTTAAAAAAAAATCTTTACTAACTAAAAGAACTTAAAAGCGAGAATTGGACCTTAAAATAAAGTGTGACCACATTTTCTTTAAAAACTATTAAACTATTTTCTTTATTATTATTTTTTTTAATTTATTTATTTTTTACCGTTATATACAATACCGCTAATTATATATGAATTATATAGTTTGCGAGGTTAACAAACTGATCCAACAAACCTTTACAATGCTAATACAACTACAATGCTACAACTAATAACTCACAAATTGCACAAACACACACAGGTTTTAGACGTAATGGTTTTTATACTAACTGTATTTTCAATCTCCTTACCCTAACCCTACCGCTAAACCTACCCCTCACACAAAACTTTCTGCATTTTTAGGTTTTTAAAAAAAACTTAATTCTGTATGATTTACAATACCAGATACACACATACACACTTTTTTTTTTTTTTTGATGCATCTTCAAAAAGATTCAATCTGAGGCACAGAGAGAGGGAACTCGGCTACCGGCGACTTGTGCACAGGACAGTGAGAGATCGAGCTGACACGAGTGTAGTGCACAGATTTGTCCCAGCTTACTCGGCAAAGACGAGAGAGCGTTTATGACACGTTCCTGAAGGTACGACACCATGATCAATGTTAAATACCAAAGACTCAAGAAGACAGAGGCCCACTGTTTCTCCATCAGTGATGAAAGCCCTGCCTGAACCGTAAGGAGTCTGTGGATAAGCTTGCATGATCGATACGCCACCGCGTTTCCACATACATTTTTATGTCAGCCATCAAGAGCGTATTAAAAGCAGCACTGCACCTTAAAAGACACTTCATTTTGAGATCAAAGTATGTTAAATTAACTTTTAGACATTTTCCAGATAAATTACATCAGCTAAAGTTCAAATGTATCAAAGAGAGCATGCCGGGTCCAGAACCAAACCGCATGACATCATTTACTTTCTCAAACACTTCAAAGGCCAAAACTATGCATGAGACATTCACTTTTATTATATTTCAAGAAATGTAAAGGTCCAATGGAGAGCTTCCTTTGCTTAAACATAATAGCCTGACCGCATGAATAAGCAGCGCACCTTAAAGTGCTTTACAAGACTGCAGAGCCACGATGAGAGGCAATGTCAGAAACAAGAGCGCTTATATAATGCGAATAATCTCCGGCCTTCTGTAGAGGAGCGTGTTCCCGTTTCTTGACGCAAATGGAGACAGCAGCAGCAGGGGTCGTGCGGCATCGACGCGGCTCACGCTCCCGGGGAAGCGCTTCCTGCTTGCGCTGCCAGCAGCTCTCAAACCTCCCCTTAGCTTATTAATAAAGACACTTGGCAACCAGCATCCGAGCCGAAGCATCTGCCCGTTCTGAACGTGGGGACCCGACGTCAGAATATATCACTCTTATACACTAAATGACCTTGGGCTGCCCACATACATACAGCCATATCTAATGCACACACTCCGAGGCATCTTGAAGAGGGAAAACAAACTGCAAATCAATTCTGAATTTCGCCACAAGGTTTCCTGGTGGCCATAATAAAGCAATGTCACCTTCAGAGGGAATACAGATGGCTATTGCTGCACTGTCTATATTTTGAGAGCCTTTACTCACCTGCTTGGCTTGCAGGTTACGGAATTGTTTTCCTGATGGGACCAAAGCTATAACCAGACGCACAAATACAAGGGCTATATTGCCTATTGAGAAGCACCGGACAGTAATGGGTGTCAGTTTGTGGCCATTGATCCCTTTTCACCATCCAGCATCGACCCTCCTCCACAGCATCCTGCGAGGATATCAGGACTCTTTCTTCCCTCCGCAGAGCCAAGGTTACAGCGACTAGATTCTCATTCCAGGAGGAACTTAAGCCCATTTATCCATTTGTTTGTTTTGGTGGAAATCTCTTGTCTGTTCATGAGGGTAAAGGGCGCCTCTTCTCTAAAACATTCCCAGACCCCAGCTTTACAGCTCTCTTGGCCGAGTTTCAGCAGGAGATTGGAAGAAAGCTTTGTTTGGATATCTGCGAGTGTAAGAATATAAAGCTCCAGCAATATAGGAGGATTTTCAGCCTGTTTTTCTTGTAGGGCCTTTCTATACGGCACCGCACAACCAGCACTGAGGAAACCTGAGTGACTCAAGGTACGCTTTCCAATTCAAAAAACGCCAAGAACTTGCTGCCTCACAATAAATATGAAAAGTTGTACAGAAAGACAATAAATGTGAAAAGTTGTACAGAAAAACAATAAATGTGAAAAGTTGTATGGAAACACAATAAACGCGAAAAGTTGTGAAAAGTATTGTGTTACTTCAAGTTGTGGGACTTACAGTATATACTTATATATACTTAAAAAATCATATATGATTATTTGGAAAAAAAATATATATATATACAGTATATATATATATATATATATATATATACATATATACATTTCTGCAGTTTTCTCGTTTATTACTTCATTTGTTATTTCAAGTGCCACCTTAATTTAAATAAAAATGCTAGAATTAATCATAAACTCTGATATGTATAAGACATCAAGGTACAAAGCATCAGAAAGGAAAGGAAAAAGAAGTTAAGAAAAGAAAAGAAAAAGAAAACACAGCCAAATTAAGTGGAATATTTTTTTTTTTAAATGAATAAATAAATACATACATTCATATAGATGTGTGTTCTACAGTCCTAAAAATGGAAAGTAAAAGTAAAAGTAAATACAGTTTTTTTTTTCTCTATATAGATCTAAGATTTATAGGCAAAAATTCAACATATAAAATATAAAGTCTGACTTTTTGATTATGCCACTCTCTTATAAGTCACTTTGAGTTCATAAGATCCACATTTTTAGCAGTTCGTCATGTTGTTATTCTGCATGCAGACCGCATTGTGGAGTTCCTTCCCACTGCAGCTTTTGCAAATAAAAACAGAGGTGATGGCGAAAGTTATGAAGCTAATTTAAAATCTGCCTTGAACAGCAGCTCTTCAATTACAGTGTCTGTGTGATTGACAAGGTGATCGTCCTCCTCGTTCTGAGTGAGGAGACCCCTCTGGGAGCGAGGACTTATATGAAGACGAGACGAGGCTTCATCAGACAAGGCTAGACAGAGAGAAGTGTGTCTCATTTAAATGAGTATGCTGTGCATAGTTGAGGAGAACACAACTGAGACCAGCTCAGGTATGTCCTTCACTGGGAATGAATTAGATTCATAATTTTCTTATATAAACATGAAATCAATTGATATACGCTGATATACACTGAGGACTGAAGTAATGATGCTGAAAGTTTCAGCTTTAACATCACAAAAATAAATTACAACTAAGAATATATCATAATAGAAAGCAGTTATTTTAAATTGTAAAAACATTTTCACAATATTCCTGTTTTTACTGTATTTTACATTAAATAAATGCAGCATTGGTGATCATAAGAAACTGCTCTCAATGACATAAAACTCTTCCAGAGCCAAAACTTAAAACGAGTGTAAACTTTAGATTCTACTTAAAGATGATTTTAAAAGCATGTGATTTTCAATATAAACAGTGATAAGGAGGTAAATATTAAAAATGATTCAAATTGAGCAGCAGTGATCTGAATAAAATTCAAGGCCACTATTAATCACTCATCTGTTTCAGTTGGGCACATGTTGCATATCAGACCAACAACATAAATCACCAACAACAGCAAAGTTAATGTTGTTTAGTGTCTGAAAGGAAGAAAAGCCAAAAAGATGGATATACAAACTTAAGCTAGCTTGTGATTTAACCACAAAGAGAGGAAGACAGATGATTATTTGCTGAAAAAAATCCTGCTTAAAGCAACCTAAGCTGGTTTGTCTTAAGTCTTTTAAACTTATCTCACAGGCTGGCCAAGCAGGTGTTTAGCTGGTATATAGCTGGCAGCCAACTGGTTTCCCAGCTGAAAAGTGTCCTTTAGCCTGCTAAAACCAGACCAGGAAATCAGCTTAGGCAGGTTTAAGCATCCCCCCACCCCCCTTCAGGTGGAATATCTTAGCTGGTATAAAGAAAATTAAAATATTTACAAGGAATAATTTAATATTTACAGAGTCTTGTTTTTTACAAAGCTGCTGGAGCAACAATAATTCCAAATGTAATACAAAGTCAATCCATTAAGAAGCGTTCCAGTGACTGATTGCGATTGGAGAGGGAAGAATCCGCAATCATCTCATTTTCTTAAAGGGAAATAATTTTTAATCATTTACTAACCTTCATGTTGTTCTAAACTAGTATTACTTTCTTTCTTCCATGATAAAAAAAAAGGAGCTGTTAGGCAGAATGTCTTATCTTCTGCTTTCCAAGGTCGGTGACTTCAAAAAAGAGAAGCCAAAACCCATTTCAATTTCAATATTTTTTATGTCATAAGCATGCATATTACTAGCATATTGGCTGTTTATTAGTAATTATAAAACACATATGTGACCCTGGACCACAAAACCAGTCTTAAGTCGCTGGGGTATATTTGTAGCAATAGCCAAAAATACATTGTATGGGTCAAAATGATCGATTTTTCTTTTATGCCAAAAATCATTAGGATATTAAGTAAAGATCATGTTCCATGAAGATATTTTGTAAATGTATCAAAACTTAATTTTTGATTAGTAATATGCATTGCTAAGAACTTCATTTGGAAAACTTTAAAGGCAATTTTCTCAATATTTTGATTTTTTTGCACCCTCAGATTCCAGATTTTCAAATAGTTGCATCTCAGCCAAATATTGTCTGATCCTAACAAACCATACATCAATGGAAAGATTATTCAGCTTTCAGATTATGTATAAATCTCAATTTTGAAAATTTGACACTTAAGACTGGTTTTGTTGTCCAGGGTCACATATTAATGCCTTATTCTGCATGGCCATATTTTAGATCCCTTAACTCAATCCCATACCTAAACTTAACAACTAACTATTATTAAGCAGCAAATTAGGAGTTTATTGAGGCAAAATTTGTAGTTAATAGTGAGAATTGGTCGCCAAACTAAAGTATGACCAAAAGCACACCACTCAGGTGAGTCTTTATTCTCCTGTCAAAACTATAATAGTAAAAGTAGAGCTACACGTCTTAACAGAAAGATGTATGAAAGAACAAACATTAAAAGTTCCTCCTGTTCTTCAGTTATAGACTTAGAAAGGACACCATGATTCAGTTCCCCAGAGTGCAGCAGCAATATGTTTTAATTGAGGTGTTTGTGTTAAAGGGGCCCATGCCGTGTTATTTTAATGGTCTGGAAACCACACTCCAATATAGAGAAACATTATTATAGTCTTAAATCAGTAGCCAGGAGCTGAGCTGCATGGGAATTCCATTAATCATGTTCTGGAGGTTCCTGTGAACCCACACTCACATACATTTACATACGGATATATATACTCACTGACACATGAGGAAGGGATATTATTCTATGAGATCTGTGCTCTAATGGATTTTCTACACATTAAGTATCAAAACTTTATTAATGCAGGAACAACGGTTTTATTAGTACTTGTACCATAGCTGCCTTTACTTACCAAAAAAAGACCACAAAAAAAAAAAAATTGTATTTATAAATATCCCAAGGGCTACTAAAAAAAAAAATCACTTTACCAAGGATAGTGGCAGCAAACCTCAAAACACACACACACACACACACACACACACACTTATTATTGTTATTTTTATTCAAATGAGAAAGTATCAATAACAAACAGATTTTAGTCTGATATGGAGAAATAAAATATATTTGCTGCCTGTTTGAACAAGGCTCTCTCAGAAGCTTCGTCTGAGCTGAATGCAGTAACAGGATTGTCTTATCTATGAACCACCAAAATATTGCCACCATAGTGCATAGTATGGATTGCAACAACAGTCATATAAAACACAGAACAGGAAAATAAACTAACAATCGTTATCATTTAATTAAAAAGCGATGTAAAGTACTATATAAATGACCCACTCTTCTTCAGTAATTTGCACATATTTAGAACTGAAATCATGCAAAATGAGTTGATAAAGTGATATTGTGGGGCACACAGATTAACGTCAAACACTATGCCATGTCCTTTGTGAAAAAAAGAAGAGGAAAAGAAAGAATAAGTGTTCAGCAACCAGGATTATTGCTCGGCCTGTACATTTATTTATTTATTATTTAATGCCATATTCAGCCTGTAAATGAATGGAATATGTGTTTCTCATTTAGAAAATAATAATAAAAATAAATAAATAAACACAGGTGGCTCTCTTCTCTAATGGCTGATATTTTCAAAACAATGCAAAACTTACATTTTCACAATTTGAGGCTGATTGTTGCATAGACCACTGGAAATGCAGTTATGGCCTTTCATTTAACATCTCATTGTTTATCAATTAGATCCATTTTGTCTCTTGAATAAAAGCTTTAATTGCATGTGGCGGCACACAGAGCATTACAGTCTAAAGTGGCTTTCACTACGAACGTACCACGACACATCCTCCGATATATGACAATTAGTTCATTTTAATGGTGCATTGTGAGCCCAGCCTATTAACTTATTACTAGTTTTCAATTTACAAAACATGCAAAAGGATTCTACAAATTCTGCTCTAATTTTATATTTAGTATCATATATGACAAATTAAATGTCATTTCAAGATATGATTTCTATTATAATCAAATGAAGTGTTATTTTGCTAAATGCTACAGTGCACTCAGAACAATTTCAAACACAAACAACAACGCTGTGAATTGCACTCAGACTCCATCATCTTCAAACCCTTATGCAAACAAAACTAGACAAATAAATGAACAGCAGTCATGTATTTCATTTCGCAAATAGTTTTTTCTGCTCCTCTTGCAAACCTCATTATCAAAACAATTGTATTTGTATGCTAATTACTGTCTCCCCTGGCACTCTATATATTTAAATTTGATTAGAGTGATATTCATTAAGACAAGTTAGAAAGATGTCAGGGTGGCATCTCTCCCTCCACCGCACCTCCATTACTTTTCTTCTCATTCTACTCCTTCCTTCCTCTCATATTCTTCTTTGATTAATGCTATACTGTCCAGAAAATAACAAGGGCTCAGAGAAAAATGTGGTGGAAAGTGTTGAAACACATTTAAATACATTTAAAATGAACTGATCATTTGATATATTGTATCATCTATAAGGCTTCTGATGGGTTTAG
Source organism: Onychostoma macrolepis (assembly GCF_012432095.1). Classification (NCBI taxonomy): domain Eukaryota; kingdom Metazoa; phylum Chordata; class Actinopteri; order Cypriniformes; family Cyprinidae; genus Onychostoma; species Onychostoma macrolepis. The sequence continues at coordinate 26,965,657 of NC_081167.1, read as the reverse complement.
AAGTTGTCAGATTTGTTTTGTATTCTCAGTCTGAGTGAACGTGAGTCAAACACACTCAACTACAAAACAAGAAATATTACATCAGTATCCGGTGTAATGGTACACAGTTAAGAGCTGCATAATGTTACAGAGTGATTTTTATAAATGATATTAAATGTGTTTGAGAAGAGTGAATATGATCAGTGTTGAGGAGTAACTAAAAGTAGAAATTATATTGATTCAATTACAATTTTCAGTAGTGTTACGAAAGACCTACTAATTGTTTTCTTTTACGTCTTTTTGTAAATGCAGTTTTTACATCGCAACCAAATAAAGGAACCATCAAAGCAATAGTCATATTTAAAATATATATATATATATATATATATATATATATATATATATATATACACTTATAAATAAATCTTTAAAGATTCACATAAATCCAAAACATCTTCTAAAATATCCACTTTCTCATATAAACTACTGAACAATCAGATTAATTGTTAGTGATTTCGGGTATTTAGACAATTTAAATCAAGCAATTAGAAAAAAACTAAATAATAATAACAATGCAATACCAAATAGAGTGCATGAAACCTAAAAGACTAATTCATCATGGGTTCTCTTAAGAATTTGTTGAGTTTTTATAATCAGGTTTTTCAAGTTATGAGTAAAACAAGGTCTGTGGTAAACATAAATTGGCAATGCTTGGATGTTTTGATCTACAATGTAAATTATACACACTCATTCTGAAAATTCACATTGTTATGCAGTTATTTTTTTTTAAAAATAAGTACATATGTATTGTACGTGAGTATGTGGGTAGGTGAAGTTCACGTTGTAACACAAAACATCCAAGTATTGTCAAGTTATGTTTACGACAGGCCTTATTTTACTCATGAATTTAATACAAAAACATTATGGAAACTCATATATTATGGAAAATTATCTTAAGGGAGCCCATGATGAATTACTCTTCCAGGTCTGATGTTATTCTATAATATTAAACAAAAAATAAAACTAAAAAGAAACCTTATAAGAGATTTCAACAAAGTTAGAGTGATGCTTAATAACATGATACTTCAAGCATAAAGGATGAAAACACATACATTTTTACTGAATTACTGAATCAATCGATTTGAACTAAATCACGTATATTCATCATTTCTCTCAATACATTTTGGTATTGCCTTCTGTGCAAAAATGTTGCCGGATGTGGCAAAAAGAATTATCATATTGCCTACCATTTGGTACAGCCTTCACGACTATGATGCTTTAAAATGCTGCCTACGTAGGTTTGGGAACAAAGCCACAGAGAAAGTGGGAGGGAGATTTTAATATATAATTATATCTGATTGCATGTTCAATGCTCCAGTGCTCTTAAGTTAAGCTGGTTTGTTTCACACTTCTACTCGCTGTCATCACAGTTATCTTTAGTACTGTTATTAAGTTGAAACGCTGTCAAAATCACTGTAACTATTTCTCCCTCCATGGTAGCTGTCACGGCTCTTATACATCACAGTTATTCTGATACCTCACCATGGTGTGCTGCATAAAGACACAGTATCAGACAATCACTGTCACTTCAGTCAATGTCACTCTGCTGCTATAGAAAACATCATGATGATTATGGGTAATGCAGTTACAGTTAGCACTACTGACACACGGGGGCTGTGGCGACCCCCTACACATGTTAGAGGGGTCATACTGTATGAGGTTGCTAAAAAGAACATTATTTGGTGTATTTGGTGTAATGCAATGTGTATACACGATTTAAGGTTCAAAAACACATTATTTTCCACATAAAGTACATTATTGTTGCCTCTCTGCCCTGCCTTTCTAAAACGCGTTGATTTTTACAAAGCTCATATTTCTAAGAAGCGCAGTGTGCTCTGATTGGCCAGCTATTCAGCGCATTGTGATTGGCCCGAATGCCTGGAGTGATGGAATTGTTACGCCCCTTACCATATTTGGAAACACACAGTGTCTCCACCATAGATATGTATAGATGCCCTATTCGACCACTCCAGATACGTTGACGCGTCCGCCATCTTGGAACGGTCAACTTGACATCATTCACCACACTGTAAAAAGTGATAAGTCGACTTAACTTAAAAAAAAAAATTGAGGAAACCCGTTGCCTTCAAATTATTAAGTACATAATAATTTAAAAAAAAACAAGTGTATAACTTGCTGTTGTAGACACACACAGTCAACGTGCTCAAAGGTTCGCAGACCGTTCCAAAAATGGCGGATAGCTTACGTATCGCGGTCTATAGAAACAGTCGCTATGGTCTATGGTCTCCACAACATGGTGGTGGCGGCAACAATACTACAGCGAGAATAAAAGTTACACCTTCTTTCTTTGCACATACATTTGGGCGGTGTTATGCAAATCTTCCCAAACAATGATGTAGATTTGTGGAACCGTGTTTAAATGAGGCGTTTTAGGAAAGTGTGGACGAGTCTTAACTTTTAGAAAAAAAAATATCTTTGAGTTTGAGACTTTAATCTCTGCAACATTACAGATCTTGTATATGCACGAACTGCATATAATACTCCAAAGACAAAGGAAAACATGAAATCGTGTCACATGACCACTTTCAGATCCAAATATTTTAGAGGTAAATTTGCCTATCTAGAGCTGTTCTACTGATGGGACACTTTTAATATGCATATTCCTCATGAAGCAACCAGTGAGAAAGCAGTTAGCATTTCCTTTCCATATAAGAACAAATTGTCACTATAGCAAAACTAATTTTTATAAAAGTTTCATTTTTATGTTTTATGTGTCTTTATGAAGCTTGACATGCTGAATATAAAAATCACTTTATAACTATCGCTTAATCACTCAATTACTTTTTGTGTATCATTACCAGTGCTCGTGAAAATAAATGCTTAAAACTTATACAAGCTAATCTGTTATCCTACTCATGCATAACAATTACATGGTACATAATGCATAATACTGGTGCATAATAGTGAGCTAACAACAGTTTTACAAAAGTGAGTCGTGCAAAACTTCAGAAGTGTATATGTTGGATGATTTTTGTCTTTAATGACTAGTATATGCCAGAAACTTCTAGAATGTTCCCATCCTTGCAAAAGCAAAAAAAAAAAAAAAAAAAAAGATATATATATATATATATATATATATATATATATATGAAGAGTTCAGATGCAAAAGCCTCTAAATGCCATCTGAAATTTTCTTCTGAAGTGAGCATTTTTATCAGGCCCCTATATTTATGTTCGATTATTTCACTTTAATTGCATAGAAAAGGACATATACATTGCCATTAGAGTAAAATTACTGAACCTAAACATAGCAGTCTGATAAAAATGCAAATTTTAGATGAAAATTTCAAATTCTTACATTTGATCTATAAATTCAATTATAATAATGTGGTTGTTATTATCTATACGTTATCAAATTAAATCATTTACACTGAAAAATGCAACTACATTAAATTATGAGATTCTTTAAAAAAAAATTTTTTTTTGAATATACAAAAAAGAAATGGTGGAAATTTTACTTTTAAACTAAATTAAAACGCTAGTAGGTGCCAGTAGTGAGCGTTTAATGAGTGAGTCATTGTCGTTCATTCAAACGATTCTTTAAACGGCAGATTCATCAGATGTTTATGCATGGGCTAATGAAACTTTGACTCAACCGATTCGTTCAAAACACTGAATCATTCAGCAATGAATCGGATGGTTGCTTTGATATGCGCTGTGCTTCCGCCAAAAATGTAAGTGACCTACTATTATTGTATTTGCTCATTGAGCTGTTTATAGAACTATTAAACAGTCGTAATTTTTAAAGTCGTAAAAACTTTGAGTGATGTTGCCTAACTAACTGTATTTTAAATATAAAAACTTTCCATTTTTACTCTTACTCTAAATGTAAATCAGAATAATACTTGCGCTTTGGTGTTTACGTAGTTATTTTTGGTTATTGATGTTTTAATCATGTTACTTGTCTGGTATTAATGAAGTGTTAATGTCGAGCCCTGGAGTCTATGTGCCGGGGCTTAGCCCCGGACGGCCCCGGCCCAATTTAAACCCTGTATATATATATATATATATATATATATATATATATATATATAAAGAAAGAAAGAAATTACTAAACCAATGTTTCATAATTAATTACTAAAGTTCTAAGGTTTACCTGACATAAATATTTACCAAAATCCTGATGCTATGTAAAAATAAACAGCAATAATTAAAGTGAAACAAATGTTTACTACACTGTGTTATAATGTAATTAAACTGCTCAAAAGTCTGGGGTCAGTAATAATTCTATTCACTTATTTTTTAATTAATAGTTTTATTCAGCAAGGATGCATTTAATTGATTGAAAGTAACGGTTATAAAAGACATTTATGTTACAAAAGATTTACATTTCACATAAATGCTGTTCTTTAGAACTTTATATTCACCAAAGAATCCTAAAAAAAAATGTACTCATGCTTTCCACAAAAAATAACAGGTAAGCACAATTGCTTTCAACACTGATAATAATAAGAGATGTTTCTTGAGCAGCAAATCAGCATATTAGAATAATTTCTGAAGGATCATGTCACACTGAAGACTTCTACAGAAAATTCAGCTTTTAAAATATTCCAATAAAAAATAGATTTTCCCCTGGAAATGGTAATACTATTTCACAACATTACTGCATTTTTGATCAATTAAATACAGCCTCGGTGAGCCTGTATTTCAAGAACATAAAAAAAAAAAAAAAAAATAAACTGACTTCTGATCGCAGTGTTGCTTGCAAAACACATTATTTCGTCAGAAAAACAACTACTTTCAAGTAGTCATCAACAGAAAAGATGATTTTGGCACCCAGAATTGTGTAGTTATTGCATGTACCAGCAGGGGTTAACTAGACCATGTTAACCAGCCAAACCCGGTATTACAAGTCTGGCTCAAAGGAACTCTTGAGTTCATAGGTTCTTCCAAACTGCAAATTAATCCATGACCCCTACAATGACAGGTCTTTACCCAGCAGACTACTCTACCATTTCAGGCTTGGCTCTGTTTCCCCAAACTGGAAATGACCACCTGGTTTCAGCAGTTTTCTGTTTGGCCACCATTTGACTTCTGTCCTGAGTTTCTGCGGTGGAAGTGCAGGTGTCTCCACAGAAGACGTCCCTGGATAATCAGCAGTCTACTACCACTGGCTGTGTTCTAAAACCTAGTCAGCTTTCTTACTATCTGCTTTCTATAAAGGAAGCTGTTTTCAAAGGCAGCATCCTAAATGAAATGGAAATCAAAAGCAATCTGAAACACTCTACATATAGTCAGCAATGCATTCAACTAGCAAAGTACAATAGAGACTAGCTACAATTTGACATTACCATGATAATCTAACGGTATGATCCTTTCATAAACATTAAAATACATGGCCTAACAAAAAACTATCATGATTTTCAGAACAAACTCTTTCAGGGAGTAAAAATGCTGCCTACACTCTCAGAAATAAAGGTACAAAACTGTCACTGGGGCGGTACCTTTTCAAAAGGTACATGTGTGTACCTAAAAGGTCCATTCTTGTACCTTAAAGATACATATTAGTACTTAAAGTGTACATATTTGAACTTAATAGGTACAAAAGTGTACCTTTTGAAAAGGTACCGCCCCAGTGACAGCTTTTGTACCTTTATTTCTGAGAGTGTATTTAGGCAGGTCGCTGAGGTCAAAAGGCACAGACACCACTAATGACAGAGAAATATGTATAATTATTGCACATTTTCACTCTCTCTCTCTTTTCTTCCAGTTCTGCTCATATAAACTAATTTAAAATGTCTAAAACTTTATTTCTGCATTGATAAGTGGTCATACATATTCAAGCTTTTGAATAGAAATTTCACTAGAGTAATAAAAAGCCTATTTTTATTAAAATTAGTAATTCATCTAAAATATGTTGTACACGATTAAGAATGAACAGAGAAGTTCCATGACTGACTAATTGCTAATGAAATACAGACAGGCTTTGTTACAGCAATAACAAAGAGAAATGCCATTGTCCATATATAATGTGGTCCTGATTGTTTGAGAGTTAGAATATTATGAATTCAATGCACGTTCTATGAACAACATCCATGGCTCAACTCATATTTAGGTTTTTAAATCGTTGTAATACACTTGCAGTGGGTGTCTATGGACAATTGTAAAGAAGTTTACCTCACAGACATCCAATGTCAAAGAATTTCTGTGAACGTGTTCATTGTTTTATAGACTGAGAAATGAGTTGAAGTTAATGTCTATGGTAATCGACAGTCTGGCACAGATGCTTTCAAAAGTCCTTAACATGCGCTGAACCCTTACATGAAGGTCCGCCATAGACAAATAGTTTCTTGCACTCCAAATAATGCAAAACAAAACAAAAAAGCATTTTTTACGCAACCCACACTCTTAGAAAAAAAGGTTCTTTGGGGTTCTATATAGAACCCTAGGGTTCTTTACTCAACTCCAAAGAACCTTTTATGCCAAAAAGGTTCTATATAAGGAGAAAGAACCCTTTTTTGGCACAAAAGGATTCTTTGGGCTGAACCATGCTTTATGTATGTTTACACATTAGGCTATTTAAAATGATTATACTACATTATATTCAACCCATTCTCACTCCCAAGGCGTCAAAAACTGAAGCATGGTCAAACGCCTTTCGCGTCACTATGAAGACGCCAAAAGTGCCCCTAGGCGTCAGTATATGACAAAATACGATCTCCATTGCTTTCAATTGCTTGCTTTATGCGTCAGGTCAAGACGCTTATGGAAAATGACAATACGTTCTCCTCCGTTGTTTTCAGTTGTTTGTCTTAGTTTAATGGTTTGCATGCATTTGTGAAAAATATAAATAATTTTATATACATTTATACTTTTATTGGAGAACCTAACCCCACCCCTAGCCTAAACTTACCCACTCCTGAACAACATAAAACACGTAACAGGCAAATATAAGTGCAGTCACCGGTATTTATTGCAAAAACTGACCATAAACAAGCAGTATAAAAGCATTACAAACAAGTCGTGTTGCATTCCAAGTCTTCTGAAGCCATACGAAGTCTTTATGAGAAGAAGAGAAAAGTTTTAATCGCTGAGAATGATCCCGCTCTGTTAACGCGCTCACATCTCATTCAAAAATATACTCCCGTCCCGTAACATGACGCAATTGGTCACGAGACACACAAGAGCCAATAGCCTGTCAGAACGGCATAATGTAATCGCTCATGAGACACACAAGAGCCAATAGCATTTCACAACCAAGGCTGACGTAAGGCTTCTTCTGCATGGCGGCATTTTTTGAATTCGCTCACAGACTGCAGCACAGTACACAGGATGAGCTTTACGGCGGACGGAGACGGCGATCTTGTCTATTCCTCTCACAAATCAAATGTTTTGCCTCGGAAGACTTGGAATATTAATATTTTTTAAATAAGTTATGACGGTAGTTGTAGCTGCCTGTTATATCTTGTGTTTTATTGACAAATGGTAGGTTTAGGGGCAGGGGTTGGGTTATGTGCTCATTAATGTGTAAATAATGTAATATAAATAAAACTGTTGTGGCTGTTTACATTGAAAAATCACACCCCAACATATATGCAATAATGGCAATGTTATTACCCAATATATAATTTAATTATGACGATAAAATTCCCAGTATGGCGTCGGCATTTTGACGCTAAGGGTTTCCTATTTAAAGCAACGGAGGACCCTGCAAGTCGAAAAATGACGCTAAGGGGTACCTTGAGCGTCAAAAAGCGACGCCAAGTGCTCCTGACCAAGCTTCAATATGTGATGAATTGGGTATGAGAATGGGTTGTTATATTTGTGTTTTTATTTCCATTTTACTTTGACACACCTTTATTCTGAAGAAAATAAACTTAAAATTTACATATGCACTGAATCAACCTATTAATTTATACCAACAATCTGATCAGGTATAAATACATGTGTACTAGCAGTGTAATCTGGACAGTTTTATATATTTATTAAAAGGTACACGCTAGTCTTCTATTTAATCAGCACACTAACATGGTTGCAAGTTCTTTAGTTAACATGTGATGTAAGATGCCATACAGCTCTTTTATTGACGAGCAACATGCTCATATGGAGTTTCAGTGTTTCATTTAAAAAGGTTATTCTTGTAACTCATCCACCTAAACAGATGCATAAAATGATCTTTGACATAAACGGCAAACAACTTGAATGTGTATCTACGCGCTGATCAGTTTTGTCCCGTTTGCACAGCGCCGCATTTCAGTCGCGCGCATCTCGCGAGAGCGATCACATAAAAGCGCGTGAGCGCCGCTGTTTAAACTTCAACGGTTCACGGTGCGCTGAATGCGCTCAGCACTCGGGAGAACGACGATTACATTGGTAAGTGAGAATATTAATTAATTTTAGCTTATTTTAATTAATTTTACATAAACCCTTGTCATTTTTTACTTAGCAACCCGTTTCTTTCAAGAAGCTAAAAGAAGAAAGGTGGTTTATCGCGTTGTCCAGGCCCGCGCAATTCTCCGCCGGGAGGTTTGCCATTTTTAACATTAATCCCTAAAGTATCTTGATAAAACTGTTGTGAATTGATCAATAATGCTGGCTAGAGTTCATGTTATAGCCTAACGTAATATTTTTTGCCCTTTAGATTGGACCTATACATATACAGGAAAAGATTAAACAAAGTTTCAGTCAAATCTCCGTCAGACTGCCGTTATAAACATGAAGAGAGAAGCAGCTGATGGAGATGTTTCAATTTTTTTTGTGTGGATAACTGTGAGTATTTGGTGTTTGCAGTTATAGTATAGTGAAATATAAATATTTGTTTTGCTGAAGTAATTGTATATTATTCAAAACACACTGTATTTGGTTGTTGTAGATGTTCATCTATCTGAGAGAGCACTGTTAAAGTTTTAGCTCCATCTTATCAGAGAGCTGAAAAGTGGGAGTCAGAGGAAACATGATCAACCTGCTGCAAAACAACACAAAAGGTACATTTATTTTTCCTAACAGTACCAACTGAAACTCATCAATCAGCTAATCTTAAGTTACTGATATCGTTTTTTCCCTTCTATTTTCCACCTTTTATCATGCAAGTTCTTATGATTGATTGATAAGTAAATAAATATTTTGCACTGTCACTGCAGGTCTGGACTCTGGAGTGCAGCATTACTTGTTTGGTCATCTACATTCAGATGAAAACACCACACTTCTCTCTAATTCAAGTAAGTTTTAATGTAATTGTGAGAGATTATTTTCTTTTTCCTGTTGTACTGTACTCTCCATAGGTCTAATAAATGTTTATCTGCCTTTAAGTATCTGTTTGCAGTCTACTTTTTGTTCAGTGTGGAGCATCCAAAATCCATCACTCAGTTAATTTCAATCATTACTATTTAGCCCTTCCCAGTGCTGAAATTGTCCTGGGTCCTTTGTTTTTATTGTTTAAATGCTTATCTGAATATAAAATTAATATTTAATGCTTATAAATAAATTAAAAAAACAATACTATGGTTAGTCTTTTAGCTCCCTTTTCAGAAATATGTGGTTCACCATTTTTCATGGGTTACAGAACTGGGGAAACTTGCAGCATACAAAAAAAAAGACAAATTGGTTTATAGGGGAATGTGGAGTAAATACTTGACATTTATTTAAGGTAAAGGGTAATGACCTGGTGGTGAGATGCAAAATAAGATTGTCATTAATATAGTATTTGATGACGAACTTTTCACATTCTAATTTTACTTGTGCATTTATTTATTTATTTTTTTAATTATTTTTGCAAGTTAACATTCAATCATTATTTTATTATTTTTTTTGGTGGTGGTTTCTAGCAATCAACATATATTTGTGACTGACATGTTGGATGGGTGAGTAAGGTGGAGGGGGTTGAAAAAACAATATTTCTAAAATGGAGAGTGCTATTTTAGGTTGACAGGTGAATATATATATATATATATATATATATATATATATATATATATATTTTTTTTAGAAGTATAAATAAATAAAGAAGCATGGATTTATGTTAATCCCTGTAACTGTTGCACTATGAATTGCTGTGTTATATATTGCTTGTCATTGTAAATGCTAATAAAAGTGTCTTAAATGATCACATAACTCCTTGATGTCTTATGCTTATAGTATTTCAGTTTTTCTAGTGATAAAGTAGCTATATGAGCTGTTTAAGTCTTAAAATGTAATTAAAATAAAACAAAAATTGAATCCCAAAAAAGATCCCATGATGGGAAACCCTAAAGGGTTCTTTTGATTGAACCCTTAAAAGGGTTCTATATAGAACCTTTTAGGGGTTCCAAATACATAGCGCCTGATAGAACTTTTTAAGGTTCTATATAGAACCTTTTCTTCTAAGAGTGCAGGCTCATTGAAAATACATGCTTGTGGCAACGTTTCTGTAACACCAATATTTCATGTCTTACTGCACATTTTGCGTCAGTTTTAGAGTCAAATGCCCAGTGAGTGGCGCTAAAACGTGCTTTCAGTATGTGACCATGCCCACATTTTTAATTACGGTACAGGCGTTTTTTAAATTTTTTTTTATTTTTTATGTCACTTTATGTTGCTATGGTACAGAATTCAAATGTCCAGTGAGGGGCACTAAAAAGGTTAATGCTCTGTCATGTTGGAAATACATCAAATCTACCCAATAGTGTTAACGAATGCAAAAGTGATATAAAAACACATTCCCTGATGCAACTGTGCTATTTTAACTTCCTTATACACAGGTTTGAGCTGTTTTGTCGAAAACTGTTTTGAGGTCATAACATATTATTGGAAGTCAATACATAATATCAATATTTTGAAGTCAATACATAATATCATAACATATATAAGGAATTGTGTGAAAATTAGGCTTTCTTAATCGAAACTCTGGCCCTGTAAATCATACTTTGTGTGAAAAGAGAAAAAGAAACTAGTCTTGAGTTGCCTCTAGTGTTCATTTCAACTGGAAACTGCAATGATTCGTATGTATAGGTATGTTTTTTGAGTTTTGCGGAAATATAGGTACATTATATAGGTGCCATTTTTAGCGGCCACCGGTATCAACAACAAGGGTTTCTAAATTTTATGTAAAGTCCCTTTAAATGTATTAAACCAAAATAGTGCAGTAACACACACATTCATGCTGAGTTGAGCCAGCAAACATCCATCATCCTTCTCTCTCTAGCTCCACTGCAACCTGATGTAACCCCTCATATTGAGGGGGATTTGAAGGGTGTATGACATGATGGAATCTACCACACACACACACACAGAGACCACCTTTCTGGCTTCCTGTATTAATCATAAATGGTTTGCTCTTGGTTTACTCCTGCAGGAAGGATTACCCTCCTCCATACAGGTGCACCTGGCTTCATTTCCCGCAGACACATCAAAGACTGTTCAATCAGGGATTATGATCTCCAGAAATACATAATACAGCACATAACCTCATACCCGATTGCTCCATATAAATCTGTGATTATCTGTAGCACAATAGGATTACGTCTGTCCTCAAATGGCTTATAATCATCCACGAGGTGGGCTACATATTTCTCACGTATTTTATCGTTTTCTTGCTCTTTGTTTCAAGTGTTTGAGGTCAGGATAATGTAAGTGGTGCTTTGCACTGTCATCTTGACAAGAGGCACCACTATTAAAGTGGACTGCAAAGGAAGTATTGCATTTGAACTTAAATATGCACATCACACATCCATAAATACATGTGCACACACACACACACAAAGTGATGACGCTTAAATGAAAGAGCTAAAGTGACAAGGACTATGCATACTGCAGTGTACACTACATATGCAATATTTCAAAATCTGTAATAGAAGTATGTCAAATGAATGCCAAACAACTTCCACAAGACTATGTACCGTATTTGATGAAAAACCTTAACATACAACGTCCGCAATGTTGGCATTGTCATCTGACCTCAATTGTGTCGCTTTTCCCTGCCGTTTACAAATATGATGGCTTGTGGTTGTAAAGTGTTAGCACAGTACACTTACTGAATACATGTATAATATATAAGTAGTGTATAATATGATAGTCCCATTCTGAAGGGCTTTAATCAGAATAGAATTCTTGCACACTGCATACTCAGTGCACAGTACATAAATGTTTACTGCCTAATATTTTAATAATAAAAAAACGTATATGAAACAGTATGCAGTACACAATGCTAAAAGTTTCCCTTGTAAAAAATTAAATGCACTCAAATGTACTGAATGTGCACTTGTAGTGTATTTCAAAACTTATTAATTGCATCCAAAATAAGTTTTTGTTTACATAATATGTGTGTGTGTGTGTGTGTGCTGTGTAAATGTATATATACAAATACACACATATACAATATATATTTTGAAAATATTTACATATATTTACATGTATATATTCATATTCATATAATTTATATTATATATAAATATATTTAATGTATAAAGAAAATATTTTTCTTAAATATATACATGCATGTATGTGTAAACAGTATACACACACAAACATATATATAGTCATGGCCAAAAATATCGGCACCCATGGTAAATATGATCAAAGAAGGCTGTGAAAATGAATCTGCATTGTTAATCATTTTGTTCTTTTATTTAAAAAAAATCACAAAAATCTAACCTTTCATTGGATAATAAGAATTTAAAATGGGGGGAAATATCATTACGAAATAAATGTTTTTCTCTAATACACATTGGCCACAATTAACGGCACCCTTTTATTCAAAACTTTTTGAACCCTCCATTTGCCAGTTTAACAGCTCTAAATGTTCTCCTATAATGCCTGATGAGGTTAGAGAACACCTGACAAGAGATCAGAGTCCATTCCTTCATCCAGAATCACTCCAGACCCTTTAGATTCCCAGCTCCATGTTGGTGCTTCTTCTCTTCAGTTCACCACTGACTCATCTTCTACAGGGTTCAGGTCAGAGGACTGGAATGGCCAGCAGAAGCTTGGTTTTGTGCTCAGTGACCCATTTTTGTGTTGTTTTTGAGGTTTGTGTTTGGATTATTGTACGGTTGGAAGATCCAAACATGACCCATTATAAGATTTCCAACAGAGTCAGTCACTTATTGATTTTTTATTTGTTGGTATTTGATAGAATCCATGATGCCATGTTTCTAAACAAGATGTCCAGGACCTCCAGCAGAAATATAGGCCCACAACATCAAAAATACAGCAGTATATTTAATTGTACACATGGGGTACTTTTTATTCCTGTGTTCACCAAACCCATCTTGAGTGTTTGCTGCTAAAAAGCTTATTTTTAGTTTCATCTGACCATAGAAGCCAGTCCCATTTGAAGTTCCAGTCGTGTCTGATAACTGAACATACTAATACTGTACATACTAATATTCTAACTATGCTGGAGTTTGTTTTTGGATGAGCGAGGAGAATTTTTCTTGAAACCCTCCCAAACAACATGTGGTGAAGTAGGTGCTGTTTGACTTTTTTTTTTTTTTTTTAAGTCAGTGTAAAGTAAACACATTACAAATGTTAGACATTAATTGCTGAAACATGTTACAAAGACTGTGAACTATGTAGTACTTAATTGTGGAGTTAAACAGTTGAACAGGTTTTCACCATTTTCGTGGTCAGGATTTTTTGGGCTGGGCTAAAATCATGACTCGATGACGAAACAGAGTCACTGAGCATGGCCCCTCCCCTAACACTATAAGATGCGTGTTCGACTTGAAACAGCACTGCGCAGATCAATCAGTGTGTGACATCAAAGTACAGAGCAGACGGCTCGTGCTTTCGAATCGCTCTCGTCTCGTGTCATACACTGATCGTTCTGCACAGCCCTGCTTCAAGTTGAACACACCTAATAACTACAGCGCAGTGGTTTGCCCGCTCAATCGTGAGTTACCGTTCGTTACCGCAGCCTAGATGTTGCTAGCTAGCTATGCCTTCGTCACCTAAATACATAATACCTTATTGCGATCATTTACAAAACAGCTCGGTCTCCTCATTTAAATAAGCTGCAGAGGAAGACAGTTGAGAGAGATGGCAGATTTTCTGCTAGTGGGCGTGGTTTCAGCGCCGCTAGCGACACGCCCCCATCGTTTGAGAGCAGAGAATACTGCCTATTTTTTCAAGATTTTGATAGCTTATTTTATTCACTTGGCGTTTTTTTTAGCATTCAAATTTGGCTGGGTGGTTAATAAGACATTTTTCTGTGGTGTGATGAACTCAGAACACACATTTAATATTGACTTTACACGGACTTTAAGGTTTTCTGACCCCGAGACTCAACTATTTTGTGCAATTCTCCAGCTGTGGTCCTTGGAGAGTCTTTAGCCACTCAAACTCTCCTTCTCACCGTGCATTAGGACGATATAGACACACGTCCTCTTCCAGGCAGTTTCGTAACATTTTATGTTGATTGGAAATTCTTAATTATTGCCCTGATGGTGGAAATGGGAATTTTCACTGCTCTAGCTCTTTTCTTAAAGCCACTTCACTCATTTGTGAAGCTCAATTATCTTTTGCAGCACATCAGAAATATATTATTTGATTTTTCTCATTGTGATGGATGATTAAGGGAATTTGGGCTTTGTTTTCCTTCCTATTTATAGTGCTGTGAAACAGGAAGCCATGGCTGGATAATTTCATGTTCATAATCACCCTGGAGTGCTCAAAATTGTGAATATGAATGGGAATATACTTCAGAGATATTTTACTCATAAGAATTTCTAGGGGTACCAATAATTGTGCCCAAATGAAAAACATTTATTTCATAATGATATTTCCCCCCATTTTAAGTTCTTATTATCCAGTGAAAGGTTAGATGTTTGTGAATTTTTAAAATAAAAGATCAAAAGGATTAATAATGCAGATAATTTTCACAGCCTTCTTTGATCATATTTACCAAGGGTGCATATATATATGACATAATTATTTCAAAGACATAATTATTATTATTATTTTTGATAATTACATATTTTTGTTGACCAACTTATAATTTCAAATTAAGTTGGTCAAAACACACTCTTAAGTTCAACTAAAGGCATTTAATATAAATTTTAGTCATATGTAAAATCACACTCAATTAAGTGTCCAAAAACATTACATTCAGTTTGAATTTAAGTATATTCTATAAATACCTTATTTCTGTACAATCTTTCTTGTAAGTATGCTAAAGTGTACACAAGGTGTTCAAACAACAGTTTGCTAAATTTTTGTCCCATAACATTCCGTGTCCGGTCAGAAATAAAAAAATACTATTTTGCAATTTTAATCCAATTTTGCAAATATATATTTAAAAACTCCTGTCAGTCTAATCAAATTAGGAGAAAGAATTAGATGTTGAAAAAAAAAAAAAAAAACCCGCAGTTGATAATGCTTCCAGTTCATTCATCACACAGGGAATGTAAGCTCAAGTCTAGTGCACTGTATTGATAAAATGTGCTTTGTTGTATAGTGCACATTTTGTAAATGTAATACTGTATTTCATGGATAAAATAAATCCACATAGTGTTGAATATGCATACTACATTCTCATAAAAAAAGGTACAAAAGCTGTCCCCGGTGTGGTACCCTTTCAAAAGCTACACCTCTGTACCTTATTTACCCCTAAAGGTGCATATTAGTACCACAGAGGTACATATTAGTATCTAAATGGTATATACTGGCACCCTTTGAAAAGGCACTGGAGTGCGCTATTTCAAAAGTTACCATGCTGTTTTTTGTAGTTGTACTTAAAAAGGTGCAGTGAATGTCAAATTGTTCTAAATGATAAAAGGACACAGAGAAAGAGAGAAAAACATCGAGCAAATGTCTATGTGAAGTTGTGAAGCATCAAGGAGACTGGCAGTTACAGGAACTACAAGAGAGAGAGTGTGAATGCCCACCTTCCAATCACAGTTCACTGCTCCGCTGTCATTATCCACATGAGCTCTCACATTCAGCAGACTGATTGGTAATTGTTGGGTGTTCAGTTTGTGTCACCCATGAGCATCCGCACATAATTATAGCCCGTCAAAGCAGAAGCTGGTTTAAACATTTAAGAGCCAAGCTGTCCAACAGCGCCTGAATTCAAATAACATTTATACAAACACACAAGTGTTTACCTTCTTTTATTTATCTGCTGTATTTTGCAAAATTATTATTTTCTTTTTAGATCCTTTGGCAGACAAATCTTATCTTCTAGTTCTGCTTTTCTGGCACACACAACTAAGCCTGTTTTGATGTGGTAGGCGTAAGATAGTGACACAAACCAAAACATACAGTACATATTTTGAAAACTTTAGGGGAAAAAAAGCTTTTGAATTTTGCTAAACTGGCATTTAGTGCATTAACTGTATTTTGTATTATTCCTCTAAAAAGATCACAACATCAGACACAAGGGTGTTTATCAGCCAGTAAACACTGTTTTTTGAATCATTTGATCATATGATTAATTTGAATCATTTCATTATAATACTCAAACAACAATTGAATAATTTGTTCTGAATGTAGGGCTGTAACAATGGCAATGTTCATTTGGACAAACATTGACCAAGAAGTAACAAATAAGAAATGTAGGTGTATATTTAATGTATTTAATGTATTTATTTATTTTTACACATTGTTATACTGTATGTAATAAACACAGAAAAAAAAAATAGCAGGTGGAACAGGTGGAGCAGAAGACCACCAGAGCGGAGCAGACGGACCCGAAGACCACCACGGTGGAGCAGATAGAGCAGGAGCCCACCACGACGGATCAGGAACCCACAGCAGAGCCTGGGAACTAGGGAGAACGGAGACACAAGGAGAAGACAGAACATGCACATACCCAAGGATAGAGGCAGGGAACACAGAAAGCTCATAATAGGTCTCCATAGCTGTGACAGGACAGAACGAGAGTTCATTGACTGATACCGCTGACACCTCTGGAGGTTCTGCGGCGGTTGCCGCCACCTCTGGAGGTTCTACAGTGGTAAACACAGGACACAGGGAGAGTTCAGTAATGGTCTCTTCGACCGTAACACAACAGAATGAGAGTTCATTGACAGATACCGCTGACACCTCTGGAGGTTCTGCGGCGGTTGCCGCCACCTCTGGAGGTTCTACAGTGGTAAACACAGGACACAGGAGAGTTCAGTAATGGTCTCTTCGACCGTAACACAACAGAATGAGAGTTCATTGACAGATACCGCTGACACCTCTGGAGGTTCTGCGGCGGTTGCCGCCACCTCTGGAGGTTCTACAGTGGTAAACACAGGACACAGGGAGAGTTCAGTAATGGTCTCTTCGACCGTAACACAATAGAATGAGAGTTCATTGACAGATACCGCTGACACCTCTGGAGGTTCTGCAGCATGTACCGCCACCTCTGGAGAAACTGCTCGGGCACCATCACTTCAGGGAACACAGCAGTGAGCGCCACTACCTCAGGAGGTTCTGCAGCGTCAGCCGCCACCTCTAGAGACATCATAGTGGACGCCGCCACCTCTGGGAGTTCTGTGGTGGTGTATGCAGCCCAAACACACCAAAATGCGATCCCCATCAGGGGAAGCGTTTCAGACAGGGGAATTAGTTCAGGAACAGGAGGGCTAGAGTGATTGGGTTTGGGGATACCAGCTGTGCGTGCAGACACCAGCGGTGAATCCCTCACACTGGATATCAAACTGGGATAATGAAAGACTGACCTTGATGATCTGGGTGTGTCAGCCCGGACGTGACCCGACTCTGGAAGGTCAGCGGAGACGTGACTTGACCTTAGGGGGTCAGCTGAGACGTGACGTGACTCTGGACGGACAGCCGTGACGTGACGTGACTCTGGACGGACAGCCGTGACGTGACGTGACTCTGGACGGACAGCCGTGACGTGACGTGACGTGACGTGGCGTGACGTGACGTGACGTGACTCTGGACGGACAGCTGTGACGTGACTTGACTTTGGGAGATCAGCGGAGACGTGAAGGGACTCTGGATGATCAGCTGAGACGTGACTCGGTTGATGACGACCAACTGTGACTTGGCTCAACTCTCTGACATCAAACGTGACTTGACTTAGTTCTTGAAGATCAGCTTTGACTTGGCTTGATTCGTGAAGATCAACGGTGACTTGACTTAGCTTATGAAGATCAGCTGTGACTTGGCCTGATTCGGGAAGATCAACGGTGACTTGACTTCGCTTGTGAAGATCAGCTGTGACTTGACCTGATTCGGGAAGATCAACGGTGACTTGACTTAGCTTGTGAAGATCAGCTTCGACTTGGCTTGATTCGTGAAGATCAACGGTGACTTGACTTAGCTTGTGAAGATCAGCTTTGACTTGGTTTGAGTCGTGAAGATCAGCTTTGACTTGGCTTGACTCGTGACGATCAACGGTGGCTTGACTTAGCTTGTGAAGATCAGCTGTGACTTGGCTTGATTCGTGACGATCAACGGCGACTTGACTTAGCTTGTGAAGATCAGCTTTGACTTGGCTTGACTCGTGACGATCAACAGTGGCTTGACTTATCTTGTGAAGATCAGCTGTGACTTGGCTTGTGAAGATCAGCTGTGACTTGGCTTGATTCGTGACGATCAACGGCGACTTGACTTGGCTCATGAATGGCAGCAATGACATGACGGGGTGTTGTTGTGACCGCCATTTTGTGAGCGTGCTCTAGCGCGGCTGTGATCATACAATTGAATGCGGTGTCACGTTCCTCCGCGATACCCACAGTAAATGCTGAACCAACAGTCATTAAAGCGTATGCCATAAAGTCACTTAGAGACGAACGGGGAGCTTCAAGGGTTAGTCGTGATCTGAGTGGCTGGTTAATACCTTCACAGAAAAAATCTATTAACATATGGTCCGGTAATTCGGAGCCATTAGCCAAAGCCAAATATTCCGTTATGTAACCCTCGAGTGATCGCGTACCCTGCTTGAGGGCTAGCAACAAGATTGCTGCGTCCATACCTGGCCAATGTCCACTAGAAAAGCCACTGGATCCTTGTGCGGCCGAGTATTCTGTAACAGGGCTGACGAGACGAGAGGCGTGCGGATCCATTTGCAGACTTTTATTGGCAACAGACACGTGGTCAAACAGGCAGGGTCAAACAATGGCAAACAGGTATATAAAGGCAATGCAAAGAGTTATCTGAAACAGGTGTGGGTCAGGCGACAGCGAACGGTATCAAGAGGGCTAGACAAGAGAGGTAATCCAAAGCGTGAGCGATAGTCCAGGCAGGGGAAACCACAATCCGACAAAGGCTAAGCAAGGCAAGGCTAGGAAAACTAATAGGGCTCTGTAGGGCAGCAATAATGCGTACAATACTCGGCAACGAGGGAGAGAATGTCCAGGGTTGAAATAGTGTGTGTGATTAGTGATGCTGTGTGATCAGGTGTGCGTATGATTAGTGCAATGAGTGATTGGTGACAGCTGTGTGCGTGTGATTGGTGAGATGGCTGATGGGAAATGCAGTCCATGTGATGTGTGGTGTGAAAGTCAATATGATGAGTGAGTGACCTCTGGTGGTGAACGAACAGAAGTGCACATACTGGATTTGTGACAATAACTATATATATATATATATATATATATATATATCAACCTGATCTCACAGAATTCCGTGTAATGTTCACGGACTTAATTAACCTCCGAATCTGTGGTGGCATCACGGAATCGCTGAAAATTCCGTGATGGGCTCACAGAAGGCATCAGCCATGGTCCATGCACGGATTCACTGGTTCAACGTAAAAAGAGTGACTCCGATGCAGTTATACTTTCACTGGAGTACCTGACCCCACCCCTACCCTAAACCTACCCAGTTCTGAACAATAATGAATAAATGTCCCAGTATCGCGTCGGCATATTGATGCTAAGGGTTTCCGTGTGTGGAGCACGGCCGATGCCTGTCACTGACTTACATTGGTATCACTTCTGTGAGCCCATCACGGAATTTTTTCTGTGAGCCCATCACGGAATTTTCGGCGATTCCGTGATGCCACCACAGATTCGGAGGTTAATTAAGTCCGTGAACATTACACGTAATTCTGTGAGATCACGTTGATATATATATATATATATATATATATATATACATACTATACACACACACACACACACACATATATATATATATATATATATACATACTATACACACACACACACACACACACACACACACACACACATATATATATATATATATATATTAGATTAAAAATACATTTTACATATGTATATAATGGATTCATTGATTTATTATTTTTTTTTAATTATTATTATTTTTCATCACTGCTGTTCCTGATTTGCTCTGGCTGCACATTTATTTGTTTGTATGGAAGGTATGAAAGGCAGATGAAGGTGAGGGAGTGTGTCAAATTTGAGAGTCATCGGAGGATTAGATCTGTTTCTAAGATCCTTCCTAAATGCTTAGCCCAACCGCAACAAAGGGCTGCCCTTGGCTAAAAGGATTTCTCTCTATAAGAGTTATTTTATCATGACTCAGTCAGTATTAAAGCAGGATTAAACCTGTTTGAAGATAAAGTGTTTGACAGCTACCAGGAGAGTCAGTCAGCAGAGAGTCTGTGATTGAGTAAAATACTCTCCCAGTAATGAAGTGCAGGTCACACAGTCAGAGGAAGAGAAGATACTATGACATATCAGTGAAGGCTTCGATTTAGTGTAAACTGAGATTACAAACACTAAATCTTCACCAGAGGTGTGTTGAGAGCATAAACTTAAAAAAAAAATATGGACGTAGTGTCCGTGACGTCACCCGTAGGTTTCTGAAGAGCCTTTTTGAAGCCTGAAGTGGGTGGAGCTGACCACCGCCATCTTGGCAGTGCGTCACCGAGCGTCACTCCCGGATAATCGAAAATGGGCAAAAAGGCGGGACGTGGGTGAAGCTGAGGCGCTAAAACCACGCCCACCTATAGTGACAGCAGTGCTGCCGTGCAAAGACAAAACACCATAACTTCATTTTTGGGGGACATTCATAACCTTCTTTATCATGTGTATAAGTATCATGGAGAAAAGCCCCAGAGAAACCAAAGCAGAACACAGTATATAATCAGGTACCGCTCTTTGACTTGTTTTTGGAACGCTCAAATTAAGTTACGGTATTTGTTTAGCCATTCAGCCTGGAGTTATACGGTATTCTGCCTTTGTTTTACTGTCCATTAAAGTCTGCTGTGTTTAAATTACGGTGTGACTTGTGTACTTTCATACATCATGTCGGCACTTCATTAGACAAACAAATTACACTGTAAAGTGATAAGTTGACTCATATATATATAAAAATAAAATAAATTGAGGAAACCCGTTGCCTTAAAATTTTTGTGTAAATGATAATTAAAAAAAATAAGTTAAGTGAATTGTCAAGTTCACTTAACTTAAAAAAAAAAAAAAAAAAAATATATATATATATATATATATATATACTTAATTTTAAGGCAACAGGTTTCCTCATTTTTTTTAGGTTAAGTCAACTTATCACTTTTTACAGTGTAGATAGATCGCGATCTAACAAACTACTCCATATAACAAAGCACTGTAAACAAGCAACGACTAGATAACTTGGCAAAAATAATTAATAGTAAATTAAATTTTTTTCATATAATGCAGATTATTCACTCAAAGTCTGGGGCAGCTCACTTCTGCTCGTGTGTGGACTCAAAGAACCAAAGACTTAAACTACTTCAGTCTGTGTGCATTGAATTTAATTAATACACAAGTTTCACAATTTGAGTTGAATTACTGAAATAAATGAACTTTTCCACAACATTCTAATTTATTGAGATGCGCCTGTATATAGACCAAAACCAATTTTTGTACCAGGCTGTAAACATTTTTTATTTTTTTTTCTGCTGTAAAGTTGGCAATTTTAACATGGGAGGTCTATGGGACTGACTCTCTTTTGGAGTCAGCCTATAGCGGCCAGTCGATGAGTTGCAGTTTTAGTCACTTCCGTGTTGGTTTCAAGAGAGGGAGCGGGAGGTTGCCGCTTGGTTGAGAGGTATAGCTGCACTCTATATAAACATATACAAACATATAGCATCTTCATCTATGTTCCTTTCACACTTAAAGGCTGGGTGTCAACCCAAGAGCAGGTACACTTGCGTACTTAAGCACAATTCTATGCTATTTTAAGTATAAATAGAGGGAGTAGCGTGATCACACTGATCCATTCAAAAGGGTCATTCTGTGTCAAACCAACCAAATTTTTAGGATTTGTTAATTTTGTATTTTTATTTTTTTTATCTAAAGAAAGGCAAACATAAATAGCAATGAAGGCCAAAATCTTAAATATTAAGTGCAGTGGATGAATATTTACCAAATAATTCACTATTTGTAGAGGGGGTCATACTGACGATTTTCACTTGAGATTTGGAGCCAAATTACAGGAGGGGGTAATGACTTAAAGATGGCCCCATTATTATATTAAGTTTAAACAGAGATTAGTAGATCTGCTGATAAAATGTTGACTTTAGCATTACTTGCAATTTATGCCAATGGTGACAGTTCAAAAATGGGGGGGAAAAAACACTTTTTGTGTTGTTTTTCCCCAAAGTTTACATGCCTGTAACACAAGATGTCTAAAATCATTTTAGATGTTGGTTCCTAATAAAGGTTTTATTTTGGTATCTTCAGTTTTAAAGCCCAATATGGTTCAATTCCAGAGATAAGGGGACCTCAGTGTGGTTCCATGAGTAAATTGTTATTGTCTAAATAAGAAAGAAAAAAAACGTTGAATTTAAACGTATCTCAGTGTCAAAAACATTCTCTTTCCAAAGTTTGCATGCCTGTACGAATCTAAAAGGATATTAGATGTCTTTAAAACTTCTTGAGTCACAGACATGCAAAAAGTGCTTTTTTTTCAAAATTGCACAAAAGTGCATTTCTCAGTAAGCATTCATCTACCACATTGTTGGACATTCAATGCACTCAACTGGTTGCAGATGGTCACTATACAGTCCTTGACTACATGATGCTACATATTGCATAAGTGCATATATGTCATTCGAAACACAATTTAGGTGCTTATTTGTTCAGAGTAGCATTTAGGAGAGGATAGCCTGGACTGTGCATATCAAGCTATGATTGCCACTATGAGTTGAGCCAAGTAATACAATGTGAAAAGTGACCTGCAGGGAGATATCATGCTCGGATCTGGAGCAAACAATAAAAACAGCATAAGTGCTGCATGTAATTATGATGCACACACACTCAAGTCTGTGCACGTTACTGAGAGCTCAGTAAGCAATAAGCCAAGCGTGTGACATCAGTAATGAGAGGGGATGGAGAGAGGGAAAGATTATTTATCTGTTATTGTGCTTAATCAAACTCTTATGCAACTTTAACAAGCAGATAATTAACCCCAAGCAGCTGAAAATAACTCAGAGGTGCATTATTAATGCAAGACATATTACATTCATTAGCCCAAGACCAGCGCTGCGTGAAAGTTGAGACACTGTGTACATGGCAGTGGGCGAGTAACTCGCAGCAAGGCCATGATGAAGAGAGACCTCCAAACGAGAGACAGTTTTGAGCTTAAAGAACACAGATAGATTGGAAATAAAAGCTGTTCGTATAAAGCTTATAATACTTTTTTTTAAAAAGTATGGCTGCTGATACACTACCGTTAACAGTAGGGTTGATAAGATTTTTTTACTGTTTTTGAAAGAAGGCTCTCTTGCTCACCAAGGCTGCATTTATTTGATCAAAAAAACAAAAAAACAAAAAAAAAAACATTGATATTGTTTACAATTTAGAGTAACTGTTTTTGCATCATTACTCCAGGCTTCAGTGTCACACGATCCTTCAGAAATCATTCTAATATGCTGATTTGATTCTCAAAAAATCCTTGTAAAAGTACAAAACACTGTAATTGCCTTTATTGTATTGACTAAGTGTATTAGATTAGACTACACAAGGCTAGACTAAAATAGCTTAGAATAGAATAGAATTTTGATTCTGTGATGTTCACACATCTTACCTATTAATATATGTTGCATAAAAACACACACACAAAAGAAATACAAAGCAACGTTGGAAAATATGTTTAGAATAGATTTTGTTCTTTAGCAGATTGACTATACCATTTTCATCAACCCCCCCCAAAAAAAAATACTGACTAAAATTACATGCGATTATGTCAAGTGTAAAATTTAAATATTAATAATAACATGACAGCATACATCAAAGATAAATAAATAGTCTAAATAAATAAATAACATTCAAATTAAGCAATGGTCAACTGACAAAACTAAGTCTTGTCCAGCATTTTTTCTCTTGAATAACATTTTAGTTTATAGGGACCAATTCTCACTATCAACTATTAGCTTTTTGGCTGTTTATTAGTTCTTATAATATAGATATTAATGCCTTATTCCGCATGCCCATATTTTAGATCCCTTAAACTTACCCCATACCTAAACTTAACAACTACCTTATTAATTATGAAGTAAATAAAGTAAACTTTTAAGTAACACAAGTAAAAGTCATAGCTAGTTAGTTAATAGTGAGAATTGAACCTTAACATAAAGTGTTACCATTCATTTTATATAAGGAACATAAGCACCTAGTCACTGGACCACACTAGCCTAGGCAACATTAAATGTACCAAAATATGATTGCATGAAATGACCTACAACAACTATGAAATACAACTGAAGATATTTGCTCTGTATTGTAGATATCATCAGACAAATCCAAGCTTGGCAACTGCTTATACAAGGACACAAGTGTGACTGACAGAAGGATGGATATGGTAATGTTAGATGGCCTAATGAGTGTGTGAAATCATAAGTATGAGTGTACCCGTGTGTGTTTGATCTGATATGTAGATGAGCAACAGATCAGCAGATGTTAGTCAAGGGGTTGAGAGAGAAGGAAGGAGAAAGAGCCTGAGAAAGCGTCAAACCAGTGTGATAACTGGTGAAAGAGACGTCACGCTCACATCACCATCACAGATTGTAGAAGATTTACGCTCAGGGTTCATGTGATTGACAGACGCGCGGAGCAAACATCTGCTCATCGGTGTACAGCAGTGGATTGTGTAGAACAAGAGTGATGAATATTTACCACTGTACAAAAATTTGAAGACACAGAAAGTGCAAATGTGCACCGCGGTAAAAATAACTTCAATTCACTTGTGGCGTTTCAACCATTTCTCACTTTACACTCACACAAATTAATCAACTAAAATGATAAAATACGCAAGAGTGGCTCATATGAAGACATACTGTACAGCAAGGGTCCAAAATATAAACAAAACATTAAAAAATTTAGTAAAAATGTACAGTAACTGTACTGGAGACGGCAACATTGCATTGTTTAAAATTAATTATGCCATGGTCTGTCTGAATACTCGATTCTGATTGGCTGGCAGGTGTTGATTAAATTCGTTTAACTGCACAGGTAGTACCAGGTCAGTTTAATCACGTTCTATATTAATGTGCTTCCTATAAACATTGGTAACCATAGTAACATACCGTTACAGTTGAATAGTAATACAGACGAAAATAACCGTCATTTTTATCGTTCCGGTCAAATATTGCAGCGCAAATATTATTAACATCTTTAATATGTGAATGCTGGCAAATGACCATGGCATAAACGGGATAATCAACTTCGCGGAGGTTCTTCGCTTCCACGTCATGCATTTTGATAGTTCACTTTAGACATTCTACTAACTATAAGTAACTTTGTAACTACATGTCAACTAATTCTCATGAATTTGCAACTACATGTCTACTAACTCTCAGAGTAGACTGTTAGGGTAGGTTTAGGGTTGGTAGAATAAGTTGACATATACTTGCAAAGTTTCTCATACTCAGAAATAAACAAAATACAAACATTAGCTGAAAAAAAAAGTAAGTTTTATGAAAATGAGAAGAGGTTCCAAAATAGTTGAAGTACTAAAAATAAAACTAAAATAAAATAAAATATATACAAAATTCCTAAAATTTTTAAACTAAAAATATAACTCATGTTGCATTTTTTTTTTTTTTTTTTTTTTGCTTTTTCAAATTTCTTCAATATGCAATAATTGAATATGCAACTGGGTTAAATAAAACTTTATTTTAAGGTGTCATAATACAGAGTAATTATGTAATTAAGTACTTAGTAGTAGCCGTTGTACTTACATGAAATAAAATGTACTTACCATGTAACTAAGTTATGGAACAGCCTGTACTTACGATTTGTAATTATGTAGATGTAATAGGCAGCTACTGTTACACATATGTAACAGGCCAAGTCTGTTACACAGCTACTTGTACATTTAAGTACAATCCTGATACACTTTATTTTAAGTAGCTTATGTCTGTGTACTTACATTTATAATTACGTTGTATAAAGTCTGCAATACATGTAACAATCTTTTGGTTACATAAGTACAGGTGCTGGTCATATAATTAGAATATCATCAAAAAGTTGACTTATTTCACTAATTCCATTCAAAAAGTGAAACTTGTATATTATATTCATTCATTACACACAGACTGATATATTTCAAATGTTTATTTCTTTTAATTTTGATGATTAGAGTGGCTGTTTACAGAGTGCTGTATCAAAGCATATTAAATGCAAAGTTGACTGGAAGGAAGAATTTGGGTAGGAAAAGGTGCACAAGCAACAGGGATGACCGCAGGCTTGAGAATACAGTCAAGCAAAGCTGATTCAAACACTTGGGAGAGCTTCACAAGGAGAGAACTGAAGCTGGAGTGCATCAAGAGTCACCACGCTCAGACGTCTTCAAGAAAAGGGCTACCAAGCCACGTCTGAACCAGAGACAACGTCAGAAGCATCTTAACTGGGCTGTGGAGAAAAAGAACTGGACTGTTGCTCAGTGGTCCAAAGTCCTCTTTTCAGATGAAAGTAAATTTTACATTTAATTTGGAAATCAAGGTCCCAGAGTCTGAAGGAAGAGTGGAGAGGCACAGAATCCATGTTGCTTGAAGTCCAGTGTGAAGTTTCCACAGTCAGTGATGATTTGGGCTGCCATGTCATCTGCTGGTGTTGGTCCACTGTGTTTTCTGATGTCCACAGTCAACGCAGCCATCTACCAGGAAATTTTAGAGCACTTCATGCTTCCTTCTGTTGACAAGCTTTATGGAGATGCTGATTTCATTTTCCAGCAGGACTTGGCACCTGCCCACACTGCCAAAGGTACCAAAAGCTGGTTCAATGACCATAGTGTTACTGTGCTTGATTGGCCAGCAAACTCGCTTGACCTGAACCCCATAGAGAGTCTATGGGGTATTGTCAAGAGGAAGATGAGAGACACCAGACCCAACAATGCAGATGAGCTGAAGGCCACTATCAGAGCAACCTGGGCTCTCATAACACCTGAGCAGTGCCACAGACTGATCGACTCCATGCCATGCCGCATTGCTGCAGTAATTCAGGCAAAGGAGCCCCAACTAAGTATTGAGTGCTGTACATGCTCATACTTTTCATTTTCATACTTTTCAGTTGGCCAAGATTTCTAAAAATCCTTTCTTTGTATTGGTCTTAAGTAATATTCTAATATTTTGAGATACTGATTTTTGACTTTCATGAGCTGTAAGCTCTAATCATCAAAATTAAAAGAAATAAACATTTGAAATATATCAGTCTGTGTGTAATGAATGAATACAATATACAAGTTTCACTTTTTGAATGGAATTAGTGAAATAAATCAACTTTTTGATGATATTCTAATTATATTACCAGCACCTGTAGCTGTGTAACAGACTCGGTCTGTTACATACTGTATGTGTAACAGTAGCTGCCTATTACATCTACATAATTACAAACTGTAAGTACAGGCTGTTCCATAACTTAGTTACATGGTAAGCACATTTTGTTTCTTGTAAGTACAACAGCTACTAAGTACTTAATTAGGTAATTATTCTGTATTATGGACACCTTAAAATAAAGTGTTACCCACATCGATTTTGAAAGACTTTTCAAAAGTACTTTTTTCTTGATGTCATTTATACATTTGGTGAACATTTTATTCACAATTTGGAAGATATTCACGTACAGTTCATGAATCCCCTGAGAATCAAACCCATGACTTTGGCAATAGTGCCATGCTCTGCAGGTTACAGACATCACACATTTGTATATATATAATGCATTTGTTTACTGATGTAGGCATACATTTTCTTTTTTTAAATAAAGGTTATAGCATAGCAAGCAAACTAAACAACATCTCTAAAGTTTGCATGTTTTATCTGAGCCAACCCATGATATCTTATGATTTTTTTAAGGTTCACTCAAATTATTATGAGACTAGACAAACACTGCAGACTACAATAAAGTTTACGCCAAAAGTAATAAGCTGTACTGTCAGTCACGTGGGGAGAGATCTCAGTGTGTTTGTGTTTACTCCCTCTCGCTCTTTCTATTTCTATGTATCACTGTCTTACATTGTTCTTGCATCATCTGTGTATTTTCATCTTCGAGCATCCCCATTCCTGAGTGTTTATTCCTCCTCTTACATCTGCTTACAGTGTCACTGTACATTTTCTGAAAACATTCCACACATACAGCTAGTTTCAAGCCTGTTTTGGTTGGTTAGACCCTACATTGATCAGCAGAAAGTTTTTTTTTTTTTACTGGCTGCTAGACTGTGTGTTGTGTTACTTCACTTATGCTAGTTGTGTCTCGCATTATGTACAAATGAAAAACAAAATCAATGGCTTTGAATTAAATTAACCATATAAAAAATAACAATATAAAATCACAATAACAAAAATGGAATTGATTGCAATGTGTTTGTAAGAAAAACGCACTCTTAAAAGTGGAAACGCAGGCCTCATTTTTTGCATTTATAACCGGAGTGCACCATTTGGCCTGTTATCCAGGGAAACCCACATAATAAATATCTGCTCGGAACACTTTGGCTCCAAAACACAGACATAAAAGGTTTTAGTTCACCCCATGTGCAAGATCCAGCCTGGACACAACCGCCCTGGATGTTATTAATGTAAGAATTGTCCCCTCGCCTGCAATACCCCAGAAAATGAAAGAATTTTTATCATCCACCATCAGGGCAGTCGATGACAACCGAGGGAGGTAATACACTGGACCCGTGTCGATGCATTTATGGTATCCGGGACTTTATTGTTTTAAACGAATTGTTGTGGGTACTGTGTTAGGTCTAAGAATGAGAGAAGACTTTGCTATTGCTTTGTTATCACATTTAAGCTGAGGACACTTGTGTTTGAGCAAACAAACCGATTGGCTTCTGTGACAGCAAAAATATGAGGATAGTTTTAGGATCGGTTTAATAAAGGAGGCTCAGCATCCTCAAAAATGTATTCAAATGAATGCAATAACTAAAGTGATAAAATTAGTATTTTAATCAATTTACCTACGGACGGACCTGGATGGATGGAGTTTACACCTTGAATGCAGTGCAAGTCACTTTGGATAAAAGCACCTGCCAAATGCACAAATCTAAATGTAATGTTTACATGAAGACATGTTTTATAGATATAGCCTGACAACGAGCTGTCAAATCGGCTCTGAAAATTGCCACATAAATCGCTGTGGATCATTTTGAATAAATTGTCCTCTTACTGGGCCTTGATTTGACACAATGTGTCATAAAGACAGAATGGCTGGCAGGGTCATTTAGTGAAGTCTGAAGTCTCACACTTTCCCCTCTGCCCAGTCAAGCAAACCTCATGGGCACATCTACCTCCCTGATGGATGCGTGTGATTGGCTAAGCCACCTGTCAATCAACTCAGAAATATAAGGGGGCATTTTCGATGACAGTCTCCCCAGCACGCTCTATGAGGCGATTCACTCACTTAGTCCAGCGTAAAGGGCCATTAATTAATGAGAGATGACATTAATAATTCATCAGATTGGATTGGAACAGTTAAAGACATTAGCATGGGATCAGGAGACTGAGATTTTTGCACACAGGCAAAGAAAAAGAACATTTATGAGATGAGATGCAAACAGGCTGAATATCTCATAGTGGATGATGTGATATGCTAATTGATCCTTTACAGAGTATTAATATTCAGCGGCTAATTTATAGATGACCTGGTGAATATTTATAGGGCATTTGTAATGGGAAATGGCTTCTGACCCGATCGGCTATACTGGATTCATGAGATTCATGCCCAGTGGTGCTGTCATTCTCACTGACTGTTAGTGAATTGTACAGCTGTGGATCTGTCATCAGACAGAATGTGCAAGTAAAAGCACCTCAGGTCGATCTGTGAGAAACACTTCTCTCCTGCTTCTCATCTGAGAATGTCTCTAGATTCTATGGTAATGTTTTTTAAAAGGTTGTTATGGAATTCAATATGACTTTGATATATATAGGCCACTTTCTTATGCTATTCTTTCTTTGTGATATTGATTTATTGAATGCAAATTACCCACATTACTCGATTTGAAATTGATAATTATCCATTAAAAATTATCCACTGCAAATATTTATTTTAAAATTGTAAATGAAGATTACTGGAGTACATTTTAAATGAAAATATTATTTCAGTGTTTACATTTCAAAATGTCATGTTTAATTCAAAGGCAATGCTTGCTGTTTCTTTGTAATTACTTGTGAAATATACTGATAAATAGTTATGGGTCATCATAAAAACTGTAAATAATTGCAATATACTGGGGATTGAATAATTTTAATTTTCAAGTGGGTGTGTAGTATATAATTTTTTTTTTTTTTTTCCTAAACTTGCTGTTAATTTTGAGTCTACACTAAAATAAAAATTGGTGTAGGATTTACTTACCAATCACTAATTAATTTTCATTCAGAAATATAAATATTATAATAATATTGACTTAATATAATAATATAATTACATGCTTTATACTTATACACTAATATACATAGTGGCAAATGACTGCTGAGACATTGTAAATTACTATAATTAGTATTAGTATAGTGTATCATATAAATTAAAATACAATTTATTCTAATATATATATACAGGTGCATCTCAATAAATTAGAATGTCGTGAAAAAGTTCATTTTTTTCTTCTAAGTTATTTCAAAAAGTGAAACTTTCATATATTTTAGATTAATTGCATGTAAAGTAAAACATTTCAAAAGGTTTTTTTTTGTTTGTTTTAATTTTGATGATTAGAGCGTACAGCTCATGAGAGTCAAAAATCAGTATCTCAAAATATTAGAATATTTACATTTGAGTTTCAATAAATGACCATCCCTACAGTATAAATTCCAGGTATCTCTTGTTCTTTGAAACCACAATAATGGAGAAGACTGCTGACTTGGCAATGATCCAGAAGACACCCTTCACAAAGAGGGTAAGTCACAGAGGGTCATTACTGATAGGTGTGGCTGTTTACAGGTCCCAGAGTCTGGAGGAAGAGTGGAGAGGCACAGAATCCATGTTGCTTGAAGTCCAGTGTGAAGTTTCCACAGTCTGTGATGATTTGGGCTACCATGTCATCTGCTGGTGTTGGTCCATTGTGTCTTCTGAAGTCCACAGTCAACGCAGCCATCTACCAGGAATGGAGCACTCCATGCTTCCTTCTGCTGACAAGCTTTATGGAGATGCTGATTTCATTTTCCAGCAGGACTTGGCACCTGCCCACACTGCCAAAGGTACCAAAAGCTGGTTCAATGACCATGGTATTGGTGTGCTTGACTGGCCAGCAAACTCGCCTGATCTGAACTCCATAAAGAATCTATGGGGTATTGTCAAGAGGAAGATGAGAGACACCAGACTCAACAATGCAACAATGCAATGGCAACAATGCCACTGTCAAAGAATCCTGGGCTTCCATACCACCTCAGCAGTGCCACAAACTGATCACCTCCATGCCACGCCGAATTGAGGCAGTAATTAAAGCAAAAGGAGCCCCTACTAAGTATTGAGTACATATACAGTAAATTAACGTACTTTCCAGAAGGCCAACAATTCACTAAAAATGTTTTATTTTAACTGGTCTTATGAAGTATTCTAATTTGTTGAGATAGTGAATTGGTGGGTTTTTGTTAAATGTGAGCCTAAATCATCACAATTAAAAGAACCAAAGACTTAAACTACTTCAGTCTGTGTGCATTGAATTTATTTAATACACGAGTTTCACAATTAGAGTTAAATTACTGAAATAAATGAACTTTTCCACGAAATTCTAATTTATTGAGATGCACCTGTATATATACACACACACACACTGGAGGTCTACTAACACCCCGAGTTTGGTGGAGTTTGTCCCCGTCTAGGGTATGTAAAACAATGTAAAATTTTTGTACAACCCAAATTTCGGAAATGTTGGGCCGTTTTTTAAAATTTGAATAAAATGAAACTAAAAGACTTTCAAATCACATGAGTCAATATTTTATTCACAATAGAACATAGAGAACATAACGAATGTTTAAACTGAGGAATTTTACACTTTTATCCACTAAATGAGCTCATTTCAGATTTGATGCCTGCTACAGGTCTCAAAAAAGTCGGCACAGGGGCAACAAAGGGCTGAAAAAGCAACAAATTTTGAAAAGATTCAGCTGGGAGAACATCTAGCAACTAATTAAGTTAATTGACATCAGGTTTGTAACGATTAGCTATAAAAGGGATGTCTTAGAGAGGCAGAGTCTCTCAGAAGTAAAGAAGGGCAGAGGCTCTCCAATCTGTGAAAGAGTGTGGAAAAAGATTGTGGAAAAACAACGTTCCTCAACGTCAAATTGCAAAGGCTTTGCAAATCTCATCATCTACAGTGCATAACATCATCAAAAGTTTCAGAGAAACTGGAGAAATCTCTGTGCGTAAGGGACAAGGCCAAAGACCTTTGTTGGATGCCCGTGGTCTTCGGGCCCTCAGACGACACTGCACCACTCATCGGCATGATTCTGTCATTGACATTACTAAATGGGCCCAGGAATACTTCCAGAAACCACTGTCGGTAAACACAAACCGCCGTGCCATCTGCAGATGCCAACTAAAGCTCTATCATGCAAAAAGGAAGCCATATGTGAACATGGTCCAGAAGCGCCGTCGTGTCCTGTGGGCCAAGGCTCATTTAAAAGAGTTTGTAATTCAAAATTACATTCTTGTTGGAAATCACGGATGCCGTGTCCTCCGGGCTAAAGAGGGAGAAAGAGACCTTCCAGCATGGTTCAGCGTTCAGTTTAAAAGCCAGCATCTCTGATGGTATGGGGGTGCATAAGTGCATATGGTATGGGCAGCTTGCATGTTTCGGAAGGCACTATGAATGCTGAAAGTTATATAAAGTTTATAGAGCAAGATATGCTCCCCTCCAGACGACGTCTATTTCAGGGAAGGCCTTGTGTATTTCAGTAGGACAATGCAAAACCACATACTGCAGCTATTACAACAGCATGGCTTCGTAGTAGAAGAGTCCGGGTGCTGAATTGGCCTGCCTGCCGTCCAGATCTTACACCAATTGGCGCATCATTAAACGAAAAATACGTCAAAGACGACCACAAACTCTTCAGCAGCTGGAAACCTATATCAGGCAAAAATGGGACCTGATATAGCACAAAAAATCCAGAAACTCATAACCTCGATTCCCAGACATCTTCAAACTGTTTTGAAAAGGAGAGGAGATGCTACACCATGGTAAACATGCCCCCGTCCCAACTATTTTGAGACCTGTAGCAGGCATCAAATTTGAAATGAGCTCATTTTGTGCATAAAATTGTAAAATTTCTCAGTTTAAACATTTATGTTATCTATGTTCTATTGTGAATAAATTATTGGCTCATGTGATTTGAAATTCTTTTAGTTTTCATTTAATTAAAATTTTAAAAATGTCCCAACATTTCCGGAATTTCCAAATTGAATAATTATTAGTGTCAAAATAGACTGAAAATGCTTGTCAAAACTTGATTATAACTGTTTTGAAGAAAACATCTTACATACTTAACATTGTAAGTGGAGCTCTGAGAAATGTTTGATAATCAATAAATGTATGATGTAACCCTTTCAAGGCTCAGTTGTGTACTCACAGTTCCCTAGACATCTCTCGACCTTTCTGGAGTAAAACTGTCAACAGGCGTCAGCTAAACCCTGCAGCCACCGTTGCATATGTGTAAGGCAGTAGTTAAGCACACACAAGCAAATACTGTCTATCTGTCTTTTCCTCTCACACACACAAACAAGTGTTGAAAGCCAGGCTGCCTGGGGCTTCCTGATTGGTGAAAGGTCAGTTTTGAGTGCCGAGGTGCGTGTGAATAGGAAAATATAAATTAGGAGTTGGAAGCTGTGAATGCGGTGGAAGGGTTTTAGCAGCGGGACTGCGACTCACACACCTTGAGCTCCTAAATATGGAGCCCTCTGCCCACCGGTCATGCCAGACAGCCACAGCACAGCTGTCATACAATTCCGCTTCCACTTCCATCTGTTTGACTCCATTCACCTGGAGAGCCATAGAGAACGACCAGCAGGATGTGGATTTCTGTGGAGAGTGGCCAAATAGCTCAGAGGGGTTTATGAATTTCTTTCTTTAAAATCTTATCCTCTCTTCTTTTCCACAGTACATTACTTTCCAAGTGGACATGTTTAAACTAGCAGACCAGTGTTCAAATATAATATGAATCTATTGTAAAGGAACAGTTCACCCAAAATGAAAATTTTGTGATAATTTATTCGCCTTTATGTCACTACAAATCTGTATTATTTTCTTTCTTCCATGAAATGAGATGTTAGGCAGAAATATAACTCCTCTTTTCTATACAAGGATGGTGATTTCATAAGCTCAAGCTCCAAAAAGAACCAAAAAGCACAACCCAGGCTCACAGTAAAAAATATATTATATTATATTATATTATATTATATTATATTATATTATATTATATTATATTATATTATATTATATTATATTATATTATATTATATTATATTATATTATATTAAATTATATTAATTCTACTGAGTGGTACTAAAATTGCTATTAGTTTCATGCGGAACGTCGAAACATTAATTTGACAATATTTTACTTCATTGAATGTTGTACATACACCGCGTGCATAGTTATTAGGCACATTGATATTCAGATTTTTTTTTTCCAAGCACATTTTACCAATTCCAAACCACATCAATCTTAATAACTACTATTGATTTTGTATTTAATCATTTATAAGTGATATATAATTGTCCATGAAGGCTGGAAGTGGAAAAACTCCTTATATTCAGGTGTGCAGAATTATTAGGCATGTTTTCCTTTACTGATTAAATGAGCCAAAAAATAGGTTTAACTCAGACTGAGATGTCAAAAATGATTAAATCCCCATGAGAAATATTCAAAACTAATGCAATACAGAAATTGCAAAGTTAAGACATGACCATTGGACAGCAAAATGCTCACTGGGACAGCAGGGTCAGAAAAAAACAGGTGGAGAAGAAAAGACACGTTAACTGCAAGAATTAATGTGAAGAATTAGGTGTGAACCCATCAAGAACCATTTAGTCTCCAACGCCACCATTTTCCAGAACTGCAACCTTCCTGGAGTCTCCAGAATTACAAGGTGCCAGGTTCTCAGAGACTTTGCTTGGGTAAAAAATCCTAAAAAAATTACCGTCACTTAATAAGATTCAGTCATGACAACTCTCGGAAAGGATTGTAAAATCTTTATTAATGTAAAATTAGAAAGTGCATGGGTTTGGTCTTGGCGGAGTAGATCTGCTATGCTGATAAAATAAAAGGAACATGCTGCTGCTGCTAGAGAGAGAGGAAGATCCCCTGTAGCAGATCTAGGCAGGTGGTGCTGGGGAGGCGGTGGGCTAGCAAGAGGATACGCATTGCGCGCAGATGTGGAGTGCATAGAATACATCCGGTTTATATAGTCATACGTAATGATTATGTGAACCTGATTGGCTGGGAACATTGAAATGAATGAACCAATTAGAGCGCAAATAGAGTTCCATGGTATTGTGAAATACATTAAGACTGATTTTTATAGCCTTTGTGGACAGATAAGTTTTGGTCATAGCATATTTAATCTCTTTAGCTCCCATAAACCTACAGCTATAAATTCATTCCTGCAGCTGCTATTTGCATGCACTTCCTGTTCTCGCTTATTTCAACTGCAGCACAAAACTGCTTTCTAAATTACCCACACCTTCACGGGAGACTGCAGTGAGTTCTGGACAGAATGACGGTGAAGAGGACTTGTTCAGAGAGCCCGGCTGACGCTCTGGCAGGGAGCTGCTTCAGAGGCAATTGCAGTCTGCCTGTGAAGAGATGCTCAGAAGAAAAAAAAAAAAAAAAGCCATCCAGACAGGTTGAGCTGACATCAGCATAAAGTGCCATGTTAGCATATGAACATGGTTTAAAAATGTAGAGGTAAACAGAGGAACCATTGTCACGTCTGACAAACCATTGTGCTTCACCCCATGCTTTCCTGACCACTGTTGTTTTGTATACGTAACTATGTTTAGAACTGAATACAAGCATACTGCTTTGCTGCATACTGCCAACTATCAAAAGTAATGAATATAAATGTATAGTTCATTCAAAAATAAATTTGCTGAAAATGTACTCACCCTCAGGCCATCCAAGATGTAGATGAGTTTGTTTCTTCATCACAGATTTGGAAAAATTTACCATTACATCACTTGCTCACCAAAGGATCCTATTCAGTGAATGGGTGCCGTCATGAGAGTCCAAACAGCTCATAAAAAGTAATTCACATGACTCCAGTCCATCAATTAACGTCTTGTGAAGTGAAAAGCTGCATGTTTGTAAGAAACAAATCCACCACTAAGGTGTTTTAAGGCGAGACACTGCAGGTGAATAGGGTAAATTTTTTTACTAATAGTTATCATCTTACTTGCCTAGTTGATTGATTACATTGATAATTGTAAACATTTTTTGTATTACAAGTTTTCTAAAATGTTAGGTTTAAATATGCAAATGAGGCATTATTTAATGAAATATGCACTAATTTGCATACATTTCTAGTACAAAAATCTAAACACTGGATGAAGTCAGTTTCAAAATTCTTGTTTAATTTTTTTGACATATTACAGTCAAAAGTTTTTACAGAGGGAATTTTGGGTATATCATTTTGTCACTCCATAATTCAGAAAATACTTAGAACAGACAGAAAACACTATATTTTGACAATTTTGGGGGGATTAAAATGTTGTATATAATCAAGCAAATTATATATGAACAAATCCCTCTGTAAAAACCTTCAGGATATAGACATGAATAAAAATGTAAAGTTTGGTGTGTGTAAGTGCTACTGAAGTGGAGATTTATGGCTCAGTGTAGGAGAAAAAACTCATTTTGAGAAAACGGCCTTTAAAAATATGTATTGTAATTGAAATCTATTGACACAAATAGATAAAGTGCTATAAAAGAAACACTTAACAGTGTCTTTTGGATGTTTTCGTTCTCCTAGTCTGAAAAAACACTTCATGAAAAACCAAAAAGCCCAAAATCTCAAAATTGACAGGTGCATGAAAAAACAGTGTTTTTGCCTGTAGTGTCTCCCCTTAAACTTTAAATTGTAACTTCTGGCCAAAATTCAAGTTCATAATCCATAATAACACTCCCATTCGCTGCAGAGGATCCACTGGTGAGCAAGTGATGTAATGCTACATTTCTCCAAATGTGTTTCAATAAAGAAACAAACTCATTTATATCTTTGGTGGCCTGAAGGTCAGTACATTTTCAGCAATTGGTCAATTTTGGGTGAACTATTCCTGTAAGCGAAAAGATTGCACTATGCAAGAAATAACATTGTAAACAGGAGTGCTATCCAAGTGCAACGTTAGGGAAATGTCAATATGTGCATCTTACAGTATACTGCATCAAGAAACTGGAAATGGAAGGTAAATTTATACACACACCTATACATAACTTTCTATTTATCAAAGAATCCATAAATAAGTAAAAATCACAGTTTCCACAAAAATATTAAGCAGCACAACTGTTTTCAACACTGATAACAAAAATTGTTTCTTTAGCACCAAATCATCATATTGGAGTAATTTCTGTAATTGCAATTATGCAAATAGGAGCATTTATTGTGTGGAACCCATATAACGTTTATCTCCTTTCTGTCTGAATTATAAATGTACTGCATTCTGCCAGATGAGTCTTCTTAATGTTTAAAAGAAAAGGCAGGAATAACCAGACTTTTGTTCATCTTTAAATAACTGCATGCATTAACATTCTGCTCTCATTAATGAGAAAACAGCACCATCAACACGCCAATTATAACATGATGTGAAGAAGATCATGTTTGTGATTGAATCCCTGCAGCGCCTGGCTTCTGCTCATGTAGAGTTATAGAAGTATTCGGTCTTTAGTATAATTCCCTAAAGAGGTCATTCCGGACACCTCCCTCATGATAAAAGGTTAAACTGTATGTCCATTTGAAACGGTCCAATCAGAATACTTTATGAGGGCACCTTGGCCCTTAATAAAATGCTAAGAGGGACTGAGGACATCTCCAGCCAGTGTGGAAATGAGCCAAAGCTTTCATTAAGAAACAACCACCGTATTTTGCTCCCTTCAGCCTAACACTGTCATTTTATGTCATGTCATTAATTATTATTAAAAATCCATTTTGAATCTAGCATTAACAGTGATTACAGCAAGCATTTCTTCAGATACAACAGAAAATGTTCTGTCCTCATGCAAAGTGACTTATAAGAGGATTCTAACAAACATCAGGGGAATCCAAATTAATCTGAATTCTCCCCACAACAGCTGGAGAAAGTTAAGTAAAGGATAATGTACAGTCAGACAGTAATTATGGCAAAAAAAGAGCTCAACAAGATAACCAGGACTGACGCAAGTCAAAAGGGGTAGATTTCGCAATGAATGACCAAAATAACTAACTCGTTATAATGGATACAAGACCGTGAGTCCATGGACAAAACCATGGGAAAATGTAGGATGGTCCTTAGCAGGTATGTTTACAGGGTTAGGGACTACGACTGCTCTGAATAAAATTAACGGGTTAGCATGGCAAGTTCTGTCGTTAGAAAATGATACAGCTGTTGTATTAGATTTACTCACAGAGGAATTAAAAAAGATGAGAGAAGCTGTTATACAGAACAGATTAGTCTTGGACATTTTGACGTCTCAGCAGGGAGGAGTTTGTAAGATGTTGGGAGTGTCTTGTTGTTTTCACATTCCAGATAATGTCACAAACATCGTGGAGCACATGAAGGAATCTATCCCAGAGCCGGAGAAGGTGGACCCCTCTTGGTTCAGCTGGCTGAACACCCTCTGGGGTGGATGGGGAACTTGGATCTTCCACACTGTTATACCTATTGTAGTTTTGTCTTTGATCTTATTGATGATTGCACCATGTATAATTCAATGTATTGGTGGTCTTGTAACTCGCTCAATTACAGCCCTCATGACAAGAGGAACCTATCAAGTAATGATGAGTGCACGAAACGTGAGGACATTTGCTCCTGACGTAGTATCAGTACATCCTGTTTATGAACGTGCAAATGAGATCAATGAAGGTGATTATGCTTTAACATATGAGTTAGAACCAGAAGAATCAACAATGTAATTCTTGAGTATATGTTTATGTTTTATTGATTAACACAGATCAGAGTTAATGGTTAGTTATATGCTAACAATGATTTGTTGATTATTGATGATGTAATGAGTATATATACATGATTCTTAAATCTGCACAAGAGTGTTCTAGAGGTAAGACATTACGGTGTCTTAAAGTGGCCACTGTTAGATTTTAGCAGAAACACTCTGTGCCCTTTTGCTCAGAAGATGCGCTGATGTGTGCTGAGCTTGCATTTGTCCTAAACTTTGTCCTGATTGCTAAACAGACACAGTTCCATATTTAGATGATTTAGATGTCTGTGTCTGATATGATCTTGTGATCATCCAATGGTGCAACTTCTTGTTTTCGTATATATACTCCCTGATGGCTTAATAAATGCTGAGCTTTGGTTAAACGGGACACTTGAGTCTTGTCTTTAATCACTGCCTCCCGGGTACCCGAAAGGTTTCTCTTCTTTGTGCATCCGAGCAAACCTGACTGCCGATCTTGGTATTTGTTAAGAGTTAGATTCTAACACCAACCAACCCAACCATGTATTTTCACACGCACACATATACATACATACACACATGCACATAAAGACACACATATATATAAAATGGAATGACCTGCCCAACTCAATCCAAGCAGCTGAATCCTTAGCCATCTTCAAGAAACGGCTAAAAACATATCTCTTCCATCTTTATTTGACCCGCTAACTCTAGCACGCTCTATTCTAATTTTATTTTATCTATCTGTCTTTTTTTTTATAAAAAAAAAAAAAAACACACACAGACACACACACACACACTTGACCCTCTGGCAAATTGCATATTTTTCTCAATGGAAAAACTAACACTAGCTTTCTTTTTTTCTATTCTACCTACTTGTTTCTTTAAAAAAAAAAAAAACTTGACATAGCATTTGCATGTTGCTACTCTTTTATTGGTTTTGATTGCTTCTATTGTCTTCATTTGTAAGTCGCTTTGGATAAAAGTGTCTGTTAAATGACTAAATGTAAATGTAAATATATATATATGAAGAGTTCAGATGCAAAAGTGCCATCTGAAATTTTAATCTAAAATTAGCATTTTTATCAGACTGCTATGTTTAGGTTCAGTAATTTTACACTAAGGGCAATGTATAGGTCCTTTTCTATTAAATTAAAGTGAAATAACTGAACATAAATATAGGGGCCTGATAAAAATGCTCATTTTAGAAGAAAATTTCAGATGGCATTCAGAGGCTTTTGCATCTGAACTCTTCATAAATATATATATATATATATATATATAGTGGGGCAAAAAAGTATTTAGTCAGCCACCAATTGTGCAAGTTCTCCTACTTAAAAAGATGAGAGAGGCCTGTAATTTTCATCATAGGTATACCTCAACTATGAGAGACAAAATTAGAAAACAAAATCCAGAAAATCACATTGTAGGATTTTTAAAGAATTAATTGGTAAATTCCTCGGTAAAATAAGTATTTGGTCACCTACAAACAAGCAAGACTTCTGGCTCTCACAGACCTGTAACTTCTTCTTTAAGAGGCTCCTCTGTCCTCCACTCGTTACCTGTATTAATGGCATCTGTTTGAACTTGTTATCAGTATAAAAGACACCTGTCCACAACCTCAAACAGTCCAACTCCAAACTCCACCATGGCCAAGACCAAAGAGCTGTCAAAGGACACCAGAAACAAAATTGTAGACCTGCACCAGGCTGGGAAGACTGAATCTGCAATAGGTAAGCAGCTTGGTGTGAAGAAATCAACTGTGGGAGCAATTATTAGAAAATGGAAGACATACAAGACCACTGATAATCTCCCTCGATCTGGGGCTCCATGCAAGATCTCACCCCGTGGGGTCATAATGATCACAAGAACTGTGAGCAAAAATCCCAGAACCACACGGGGGGACCTAATGAATGACCTGCAGAGAGCTGGGACCAAAGTAACAAAGGCCTCAAATCCTGCAGTGCCAGGCGTGTCCCCATGCTTAAGCCAGTACATGTCCGGCCCGTCTGAAGTTTGCTAGAGAGCATTTGGATGATCCAGAAGAGGATTGGGAGAATGTCATATGGTCAGATGAAACCAAAATAGAATGTTTTGGTAAAAACTCAACTTGTCGTGTTTGGAGGAGAAAGAATGCTGAGTTGCATCCAAAGAACACCATACCTACTGTGAAGCATGGGGGTGGAAACATCATGCTTTGGGGCTGTTTTTCTGCAAAGTGACCAGGACGACTGATCCGTGTAAACGAAAGAATGAATGGGGCCATGTATCGTGAGATTTTGAGTGAAAACCTCCTTCCATCAGCAAGGGCATTGAAGATGAAATGTGGCTGGGTCTTTCAGCATGACAATGATCCTAAACACACCGCCCGGGCAACGAAGGAGTGGCTTCGTAAGAAGCATTTCATGGTCCCGGAGTGGCCTAGCCAGTCTCCAGATCTCAACCCCATCGAAAATCTTTGGAGGGAGTTGAAAGTCCGTGTTGCCCAGCGACAGCCCCAAAACATTACTGCTCTAGAGGAGATCTGCATGGAGGAATGGGCCAAAATACCAGCAACAGTGTGTGAAAACCTTGTGAAGACTTACAGAAAACGTTTGACCTCTGTCATTGCCAACAAAGGGAATATAACAAAGTATTGAGATTAAATTTTGTTATTGACCAAATACTTATTTTCCACCATAATTTGCAAATAAATTCTTTAAAAATCCTACAATGTGATTTTCTGGATTTTTTTTTTTCTCATTTTGTCTCTCATAGTTGAGGTATACCTATGATGAAAATTGCAGGCCTCTCTCAC
Organism: Onychostoma macrolepis; assembly: GCF_012432095.1. Classification (NCBI taxonomy): domain Eukaryota; kingdom Metazoa; phylum Chordata; class Actinopteri; order Cypriniformes; family Cyprinidae; genus Onychostoma; species Onychostoma macrolepis. The sequence continues at coordinate 26,923,420 of NC_081167.1, read as the reverse complement.
CTTGCACAATTGGTGGTTGAATAAATACTTTTTTGCCCCACTGTATATATATATATACAGTGCCCCCTTCCTGTTTTTTTAATTTTTTGCATATTTGTCACACTTAAAAGATTCAGATCATCAAACAGATTATAATATTACACAAAGACAATGCAAGTAAATACAAAATGAAGTTTTTAAATGATGATTTCATTTATTAAGGGGAAAAAGCTGTCCAAACCTACTTGGCCCTACGTGAAAGAATAATTGCCCCCTGCTGTTAAGTCATGAAAGTACTGTGATTAAACACATTATTTTAGAAAGCAGAGTTAAATTTCACTAGCCAAACCCAGGCCTGATTACTGCCAGACCTGTTGAATCAAGAAATCACTTAAATAGAACCTGTCTGACAAAGTGAAGCATGTTTAAAGAGCAACACATCATGCCACGATCTAAAGAAATTCAAGAACAGATGAGAAACAAAATAGTTGACATGTATCAGTCTGGAAAGGGTTATAAAGCCATTTCTAAGGCTTTGGGACTCCAGCGAACCACGGTCAGAGCCATTATCCACAAATGGAGAAAACTTGGAATAGTGGTGAACCTTCCCAGGAGTGACCGACCTACCAAAATTACTCCAAGAGCACAAAGACGACTCATCCAGGAGGTCATAAAAGAACCCAGAACAACATCTAAAGAACTGCAGGCCTCACTTGCCTCAATTAAGGTCAGTGTTCATGATTCGACTGCAAAGGGTGGCACAACCAGTTATTAGATTTAGGGGGCAATTAGTTTTTCACATAGTGCCAGGCAGGTTTGGACAGCTTTTTCCCTTTAATAAATGAAAGTAATTATTTCAAAACTGCATTTTTCTTTATCTTTGTGTAATAGTAAAATTTGTTTTAATAGTAAAAATGTTTTGTGTACAAATATATGTATGTGTGCTGTGTATAATTATTATGTATATATAAAGACACAAACATACAGTATATATTTTGAAAATATTTACATGTATTTACATGTATATATTTATATTCATATAATTTATATTATATGTAAATATATTTAATATATAAACATAACATATTTTTCTTAAATATATACATGCATGTGTGTGTATTTATATATACACATAAGAAATATACACGGTACACACACATATATTATGTACACAAAATGGATGCAATTAATTTTGCCCAGCATTAATACACACACACACACACACACACACACACACATATATATATATATATATATATATATATGTGTGTGTGTGTGTGTGTGTGTGTGACCCTGGACCACAAAATCAGTCATAAGTGTCAATTTTTCGATAAATTCAATAAATTGAGATTTATACATCTTCTGAAAGCTGAATAAATAAGCTTTCCATTGATGTATGGTTTGTTAGAATCGGACAATATTTGGCCGATATACAACTATTTGAAAATCTGGAATCTGAGGGTGCAAAAAAAAAAATACTGAGAAAATCACCTTTAAAGTTGTGCAAATGAAGTTCTTAGCAATGCATATTACTAATCAAAAAATAAGTTTTAGTATATTTACGGTAGGAAATTTACAAAATATCTTCATGGAACATGATCTTTACTTAATATCCTAATGATTTTTGGCATAAAGGAAAAATTGATAATTTTGACCCATACAATGTATTTTTGGCTATTGCTACAAATATACCCCAGCGACTTAAGACTGGTTTTGTGATCCAGGGTCACAAATATGAATTGCATTGACAGTGAGTCAAAAATACATGGTCATTTGGTCCAGTGGAAATGATTGTTTAACATTTTCGTTATGTTAAGCAATCATCAGGGAAATATTTTCAATGATTTCTGTGAGGTATGAATATTTTATACATGCTATTCTAAAACATAAAAGCTTACAGCAGGCAAAACTGAATGAAACTACGCCACAGAGGTGTATATTGCAAGAAAACGTGTTAGACTGGAGTACTTAAGATCCATGTTACATTAACTGCATGAGTGCTTCATTAATTTGTCTGCACCTCAGAAAGTGAGCATAAGGCAAGGAAAAGATAGAGAGAGTAGAAGAAAGTACTCAGCAAAGTGGAAAATCTAGAGATATAACAGAGTTCATAGCATGTTTAGCACAGTAATGCCTCTAAAGGGCAGACACTGGTCTCCGTTCACAACACACTCTCGTACAAACAAACACACTTCCTCACTCACAGACACACACACACACACAAATGTCCCAGACAAGATTCCACTCTGCAGCGCAGCCATTTGTTCAACTATTCATTTTTAATGCAGCTGAGATGCAGTTCAGGTCAGCTTCTAAACACGTAATAATACCAGTAATATTAGCTCTATTCCAAAACCTAGAGACCTTCTAATGCAGCATACACAATCAATTTTATGAATCAAATTTTGGCAATATTGTCAAGAGGGTCTCCAGATAATACAAGGCAAATATCATGTGAATTGGAGTGTGAAAAAGTAGATTTTATTAAAATTGCGGAATATATATATACACAGCATCATGGACACCATCGCAGTGGTATAAAAAATATGATTGTATCTCACACCATTTGAATAAGTTCATCTAAAATAACTTCAAAAAACTTTTTTTGAAAAAAGGAAAAAGAAGACTATGCAAAGAGACTCTTCTCATATAATATACGAGCGTGAGGGCCGGGTTGGTAGGTTAACTTAGTTCACAAGCTCTGTTCTGATAGGTTGCCATGTCAATTACAGCAGTTCCCTTGATACGGCTGACTCTAAGGTCATCTTGCCTTGATGGAGACATTAAACAGAGACTCTTCTCTCTAACGAAGAGAGGGTGACAGCTCGCCTCTGCGTGGCTATCGCCATTCCCGTCTTCTCCACCTTTGATTTTCTTTCCATTACTCTCTGTTCATTCCACATTAATTATCCCGCGTGATAACAAGAGCATCTGCAGCAATGGCTTCTGCCTCTCCATCTTAATGAGCAATCAAAACATCGTCTGCCACACTGCGATGTTTAATTGTTGCGGGTAAGCGCGAGCTTTTGAAGTGCCTCTCAGGATGGAAGCAGCTCAGAGAATGAGGGAGCAATATGGATGGACCCATGTGCTGTATACAGTCTTCCTGTACATCTGTGTCACACATTCAGAAAAAAAAAATTCTCAAAAAGTTGCATTTAAAATTGATTTTTACAAACAAAACGCAGTTGAACTGTCTTTAAAACATTATGCGCTCTTGTTGAAATGCTGAATAAACAGCAAGACACAGCATATGTTTACAGTGATTCATAAAAGAGCTTTGGCAACCCAACTAAAGCCAAATGAAACTGACAAAAACAGGTAATACAGTAATGACTAGTGGTGTCAACATTTGCTATAATGATTCAGTGACTTAAATAAAAGTGCTGATGACAAATATAATTTAGGGACTATTTACATTATTACTGAACACACTACATGCTTCCACATGTTGTGCAGTGGCATTATAGTACATGAAGGTGACCTGAGATTGCATTCGGCTTGGGTCATTTCCCAATCCCATCCCTAACTTTCCCTTCCATTTCCTGTCACTTGTCCATTTTCAAATAAAAATAAAATAAAAAATAATTGTTTTGTAAGGATTTTAATTGTAATTATTATACAAATAATAACTGTGCAAACTTCCCCTGTAGAAAAATAAAATAAAATACGCAAAATGAGGAAAAAATTTCTATTTTTAAAATAAATAAAAATAAGGGGCCTTTAAGCGTAAAAATTATATCAGTTAAATAAAGCTTTAAATTTTGCTTTTTTCCCCCTATACATTAGAATGTGTCCTGTTTCTTTTATTATTTTATTTTAATTAATTTTTTTTCCTGAGCAAAAAATAATAACTATCAGACATTTATGCCATGATTTATAGAAGATACCCACTAAAATGTCATTCCATGTAAAAAAATAAAAATATCATATACCAAAAATCTTGTCAGGCATATTTAGAACAAAAATCATTGGATGATCACATTGCAGCCCCCTTAAGCTAATTAACTGTCATTTTAAATCTATAAATCTTTGCCACTATTCTTGAAACCACTAGGTTTTAGCCATTTGTCAGAAAGAAGTTTTTGATCATTTAAAATATTATGAAATTTAGTATGCTCACTTATTCTTTTATATATTTTAATAAGGTCAAAATAAGTGTTGTTTTTTGTTTTTGTTTGTTTTACATAAACATATCTGTAACGCTGAATGACAGTGAAACAATATTTGACATTCAACTTTCATAAAAGTTATCTGAAACTATAAAGTAGACACTTTACCATATATGCTATATATATACACTGTAAAAAATGATAAGTTGACTTAGCTTAAAAAAAATTGAGGAAACCCATTGCCTTAAAATGTTTAAGTAAATTATAATGAAAAAAAATAAAAGTTAAGTGAATTGTCAAGTTCACTTAACTTTTTTTTATTATTATTATTTACTTAATAATTTTAAGGCAACGGGTTTCCTCAATTTTCTTAAGTTAAGTCAACTTATCACTTTTTACAGTGTGTGTATATATATATATATATATATATATATATATATATATAAAATAGCATATATTTACTATATATACTTTATGCGTATATAAAATCATTTTACATTTATTTTAATATGGACACCAAAATGGGACGTCTTGTATCTGAAAACCTTTGAATAAATAACAGCAACAACAACAACAACAACAACAACAACAACAAACTCACTAATAAATGCTAGATGTAGCTTGTCTAAGAGATGTTTTACTCATCTGTTTGCCCAGAGATGTTTTACTCTGAAGTACATCACATTATAGAAGTAGACATCTATGATGTCTTTCTTTTGGCACAATCATTGACTAACAATATCAGACAACTCTGGAAACAAAAAAATATGTATCACAATGTAAAATATGAGCCGTTTGAAACTGTATACTACAATTACTACCACTTTATTTGTGATATGAATGAAGTGACACAGATGCACACAGGCTCCTCCAGAGGCCTGGCACCGTGCTTATCAGTCCTCTCTTTCTCTCTCATTTTCTCACCATGACGACCAGAATCAGACTCCCTGCCTGGCCAATAGGAGATACAGTGCTGATGAGATCAGTAGTGGCCAATTTGGTCAGGGTCAACACTCATTGCAGCCCATTTAATTTTAATTGGTCTAAAATGTAATCCATTTCATAATGTCAAATCCAATGTTTGTCATCTCTCTCTGTCTCTCACTGGAAAAAGGCAAATGGCTTTCATGGCTGACGTGCTGCCCAACTGATTTATTGCATTATATTCATAAGTGTATTTTCTGTTTGAGATATTGTTAATTGGTGGCGTCTGATAAACAGTGAAGAGGTTGGGTAGCAAGTGCTCTCAGAGTTATGGTAATTCAGCCCCCTGGCCTCTTAATAATGTAAGAGAGATTGCTTAGAGCATGAGTGGAAAGAGATGATTATTGGTTAGGTAAGTGATTCTTTTCTTGTTGTTAATTATTTCCTTTGTGTTGCACTAAATAGCAATCATACAAAAGGGCACAAAATGGTGCTACTACGAATATCAATATTATCATTGCTTATGCATAGAGTTTGGGGATCAGAGTCGTCTTAATGCTTTTATAAGTGATCAGATTTATGATGAAACAGGTGAGATATATATGTACACACACACACACACACACACACAGACACACACACACGTCTTACACTTAAAGGGACAGTTCACAAAAAAACAACAAAAAAATGTAAAACATAAATTTACTCACCTTTAGGCCTTTCAAGACATAGGTGACTTTTTTTTTTTTTTCTTGTGTAGAACAATAAAGAAGATATTTTTTGCTGAAACTGTGGTCCTTGGTGATTCATTAAATGCAAGTCAGCAGCTGCCTGTTTGTGAGAATTAAAAAAGCATATAAAAGAGCAAAATTAATAACCGTGGCTACTGACAACAAATTGAGGTTTTATGAAGCCAAAAATCGGTCTGTGTAAGAAACTGAACATTATTTACAACATTATACCTGTACATAGCCTCAGTCAAGCAATATCTGGTTCGCAAATGAAACATTTTTGAACCGATTCACCAAATCAGACTGAACCATCTGATTAGCTCAAGTTAATGTTACAATAGACTCTTATTGTAAAGTGTTTATTTCATATAAATCCAAAGAGTCATACTGAAATTAGAAAGCCTATGTATATAATATGTCCTGTACTCTCGCTTCTGTTATAAAACACTTGATGAATATCTAATCAAAATAACAAAATATGTATTAGTGACAATAAACAGAACTGAAATTGGATGTGTTTCTGATTTGTTTACATTTCTGCTGCATGAACATATTGATTTGCTTTCTCAAAATATGAAAAATTATAAAAATTAAATATGCAACTTTGCTGGATAACGAATGCATAAAAGTGACCTGGGGCCTGTTCTTCGTACATTGCTAACTCAGTTAGCTGGATTTGATTGTTGCCAATTTCGCTTGATCTTGGATTGTTTGGTTCTTCGAACCTCATCCTGGAGTTGCTGTCATAGCAACAGGTCCGTAAGCTTAAACCTGCTCGGGAGCAGGATTTAAGCAGAATGTATACTTAAAATATGTCCCGCTACTTAATTATAAGAGTACCCTACTGGTCCAGGGACAATAATTTCAAATAATAATAATTTCAAAATTAATTTGAAAATAATATAAGAATGTTGTGTAGTCTATAGACACAGCCAGTTTTACTCATTGAAAGATTTATTAGTGATGAAATAATTACTTTGTAATTGTATTGGAGTCTTACCCACATGCTATACAGCTAATCTGAGTCATGCATTAATTTGAGTGGTGACAGCTATTATGGGAGTGGCTTGATGGAGCGCAGAAGATGCAGATAACTTTAATTAATGCTGTCACATAACAAATCTGTTTCCAAGATGAAATTAAATGAATTGGTAATTACAACATTGAAATAAAAATGTAAAGTACAAATACTAGAAATCATGAGTATAAATAATTGGGAATCATAAAAAATAAATAAATAAAACAATTAATTAAAAACAGTGCATATCTCATTTATCTATTATAACATTTATGTAGTTTTGTTCGCTTGGCTGTTTCCTTATAAAAGTCCAGAAATTTGTCAAGTTTTTCATCAGGTGTCTTTTTTAATGATATGATGTCATTACGTTGCTGTCTTGCTACCAGCCAATCGCTGCATTGCTGATTGTGGTTTTGAGTAGGGTAGACTGAGTACATTTGAGACATATGTACAGTTGAAACACCTTAAATAACTTGCGTACACAAGAACCCTGAGCTGTGATTTTTTTTGCACCACACATGTGCATTTGTCACATGTTTGACCTAGTTTCTTTAGTTCCCTTATTGGTTTATTAGCTCCTCACCTGTTTCTGTTTCCCCTTTGATTACATTGATTATTTAAAGCCTGTGTTGTCCCTCCACTCTTTGTCTGCTATTAAGTTTGCCATATGTGTTTTGCTACTCCTTGCCCCTGGAATTCTACTGTGGATTATTAATAAAATACTTTCTTTTGTCCTACTCCTCGTCGTGCGCCTCATTAGCAGACACATAACGTTACAGCATTAGTGTTCTCTTTGATCGTGGGAAATTTGAAATGTGTATGTCTTTCCACTCCGAAGATATAAGCAAAAGTTTTGTTTTATTTTTTTTCCCAAAGTGAGCTTTTCATTTCACCATGTCCCTTACACAATGAATAGCTTATTATTCTTTTATGATTGTTAATCTTAACATATATCATTGCAAACGTTGCTCTGTTATCACACAGCACAATGCCACAGATGTCGCAAGTTTTGAGGGAGCGTGCAATCGGCATGCTCACTGCAGGAATGTCCACCAGAATGGATGATGATTGTAATCAAGGTAAAGATGATTACAGTGACATACAGGAACGTGCATTAGGCACGTGTTGTGTCCGTCATTTGATGCGCAAACGAACCGTGTGTGCGATCTTGGTGCACTGATCACTATAACATCGTATTTCTGCTTGAACACAGCTCAGTATATTCACGTAGTTGAATACAGCGAGTGTTTTATAACGGATGCTCATGTGTTTGGGAGAAGTTTGTGCGGATCAGTGGTGTTCATTTACTATACATATGAGCATCAAATGCTCCAAACAGCTTGTTCTGACAGAGGCTCAATCAACCACAATCAACAACCTGATCAACTCTATGCGAAGGAGATGTGTTTCACTGCGTGAGGCAAATGGTGGTCACACCAGATACTGACTGGTTTTCGGACCCCCATGGACCCCCCCCCCCAATACTGTAAAACTGCACATTTTAGAGCGGCCTTTTATTGTGGGCGGCCTAAGGGACACCTGTGCAATAAGCATGCTGTCTAATCAGCATCTTGATATGCCACACCTGTGAGGTGGATGGAGTATCTCGGCAAAGGAGAAGTGCTCACTAACACAGATTTAGACAGATTTGTGAACAATATTTGAGAGAAATAGGCCTTTTGTGTACATAGAAAAAGTCTTAGATCTTTGAGTTCAGCTCATGAAAAATGGGGGCAAAAACAAAAGTGTCGCGTTTATAATTTTGTACAGTGTATTTATATATATATATATATATATATATATATATTATATATATTAACATATTAGTCATAACATTAGTGGATATATTATATATTAGTTTTAAGTTAGCTCGCTGCAAAGGGCTAAATAGGCACACAAAGAAGTACAGCTCCTAATGCAGGTGTGTGAGTTGTTGTCATCTATTTTAGAGTGATTACAATGCATTCTCTGTCAATCAGCGTCGTTTCTGGACAGATCATTCACCGCTTTATTATGAGTATAAAAGCGCGAGCGCCATTACACGCCTGACTTCACGTAAAAGCAGATAAGTTTGTATTCAAAGTTAAAAAGCAAGCACATTAGAACATTTTTAAATGTTTCAAATAAAGGATCTTAGGTGTATCTTCTAAATTCTGCTGATGATTACATTACTGCTCTAACATAACACTTATATTTTCAGTTTCAACTAACTAGAAAATAACATTTTTTTTCAGCTTAGTAGCGATCATGTCTTTCTCTTCCACTTGATTTGTGTGTATATGTGTAGTGGTATTCTGGAACTATGAATTAAATTGAATAAAACAGCAAAATAATAATAACAACAACAACAATAACATTATATGTACATAAGTTTGGACCCATTCAAAAAATGTTTAATGTTTTTGAAAGAAATGTCTTATGCTCATCAAGCCTGCATTGTATTTGATCAAAAATACAGAACAAAACAGTCATGTTCAGCACAGATATGTTAAATAGATAAAAAAGTAATAGTAATGAGACTTGTTATAAAAGGTTTTTATATTGTTATGAAATATTTATATATATATATATATATATATATATTGTTTTTTTGTTTAAACAACTTTTTAATAATCAAAAAATCCTGAAAAAAGTATCACAGGTTATAAAATAAACATTAAGCACTGTTTCTAACATTGATAATAAATCAGCATATTAGAATGATTTCTGTAGGATCATGTGACACTGAAAACTGGAATAATGGCTGATGAAAATTCAGCTTTGGATCACAGAAATATATTTTAAAGTATAGTAAAATAGAAACTATTATTTTAAATTTTATGTTCGGAATCATTTGTTTAAAGGGTTTTTGTTTTCTCCAACATGAATTTTGCCTAGGACCTCCTAATGTCTAGAACCGGCCCTGAGTAAACCTCTACTAAAAACCACACAGAAGACTTAAAAAACCATAAAGTAGCCCACTCAAAACCAAACAGAACTTCTCAGCAACCACACAGCATCATTTGTTTAAAGGGAACAACCACCCACAACATCATGCAAGAGCAAACACCACTTACAGTACATTCAGAAAACATATAAATCTGATTGGAATCAGTCTGATAGATGTAACAGACACCATATGACATTCTACAGGACGTGAAAACGCAACGCAAAATTTCATCTTTCCCCAGGAGAAGGTCAAACTGGTTGTTGTGCAGGCTGAAGTGAGACTGAACCTTTTGTCATGGTGCATCGGCTCCTGAACTCATTTAATTCACCTAGAGCATAACAGAAAGTTTCATGAAGGCGAGAGTCCTTGTTTTCTTTCTGCAATGTATGAAAGCAATCAGCAGAACTCTTCTTCTCCAAGCAGAAACGTTTTCACTATTCATTATGTACATGCGCTCTTCCTGCCTAGCAGTGTCGTAAACACAGCTTTTAGGTAAAAGCAATGTATGATGAATTTATTTCCTGATGCATTGAAGCCGTGGCACAAGTCTAAAGGGCTTGTAACTGTACGCTGCTCTGAATGAGTTTCCTGATGTGCTGTCCAGTCTGAAGTGGCCATTACTATGCCTTGACTCAGGCTCTAACCCTTTAAAAGTGGCAATTCTGAAAGGACTCAACTAATAGAAATTGCAACGGTATAAGGCACAATGGTTTCACAGTACTGCTAGTTTATCATGGACAATTCAGAGATGAGAACAGTGTGATCTCAACAACTCACAATTTTAGCAATTCATCTCTTTTCAGTTCTGTTTGTTCTGATGGAAGAATACAACCCGAATTCAAGAAATGTTGGGACGTTTTTTAAATTCAAATAAAATGAAAACTAAAAGACTTTCAAATCACATGAGCCAAATATTTTATTCACAATAGAACATAACATAACAAATGTTTAAACGGAGAAATTTTACACTTTTATCCACTAAATGAGCTCATTTCAAATTTGATGACTGCTTCGGGTCTCAAAAAAGTTGGCACAGGGGCAACAAAGGGCTGAAAAAGCAAGACATTTTGAAAATATTCAGCTGGGAGAACATCTAGCAACTAATTAAGTTTATTTACATCAGGTCCGTAACATAAAAGGGATGTCTTAGAGAGACAGAGTCGCTCAGAAGTAAAGATAGGCAGAGGCTCTCCAATCTGTGAAAGAGTGCGTAAAAAGATTGTGGAATACTTTAAAAACAACGTTCCTCAATGTCAAATTGGAAAGGCTTTGCAAATCTCATCATCTACAGTGCATAACATCATCAAAAGTTTCAGAGAAACTGGAGAAATGTCTGTGCATAAGGGACAAGGCCGAAGACCTGTTTTTGGATTCCCGTGGTCTTCAGGCCCTCAGACGAAACTGCATCACTCATTGGCATGATTCTGTCATTGACATTACTAAATGGGCCCAGGAATACTTCCAGAAACCACTGTCAGTAAACACAAACTGTCGTGCAAAAAGGAAGCCATATGTGAACATGGTTCAGAAGCGCCGTCGTGTCCTGTGGGCCAAGGCTCATTTAAAATGGACTGTTTCAAAATGGAAAAGTGTTCTATGGTCAGACGTGTCCAAATTTGACATTCTTGTTGGAAATCACAGACACTGTGTCCTCCGGGCTAAAGAGGAGGGAGACCTTCCAGCGTGTCATCAGCGTTCAGTTCAAAAGCCAGCATCTCTGATGGTATGGGGGTGCATAAGTGCATACGTTATGGGCAGCTTGCATGTTTTGGAAGGCACTATGAATGCTGAAAGGTATATAAAGGTTTTAGAGCAACATATGCTCCCCTCCAGACGACGTGTATTTCGTAGTCGAAGAGTCCGGGTGCTGAATTGGCCTGCCTGCCTCAAAAACAGTCTTCAGAGTTAACAGATGTTCGTCCCATGTGTTCGTCCCGTAATCACACAAGCAGAAAAGAGTGCCGGAAATTCTGAGGCTAACTCACTAGAAGTAACAGGTTCACACATTGGGTTTTCAATAACTTCCGGAAGTGGAAGGACCTTTTCCCCAGCTAAATTGTTCCCAATAATTAAGGAAACACCTTTAACGGGCAGCTGATGATGTACAGCCAGTTTCACAAGCCCTGTTACTAACCGAATATGTACATTGTGTAAGGGCACTTTCAGTATGCCCAATTCAATACCTTGAATAAGAACATCAGATCCACAATAACTTACCTCAGAAAATGGCAAAACACTAGCCAACACAAACGACTGCGAGGCCCCAGTGTCACAGAGCATGGTCACAGGAACAGCATCTTGTGACAATCCACTAAGAGAAATTGTTCCTTGACATACAGTATAAATGGACCATACACCGAATCAATATTCGAATCAGAATTACTGTTCACCTTATGTATGAAACCAACACTTTTAGTGGATTTCCCCTGATTTTTCTTCCTCAACGATGGACACATCGCAATCAAGTGGCCAATTTCGTGGCAATAAAAGCATTCACAAACTTCACCCACTTTTGCCTGTTTAGGCGATTTTAACGTTTTATTTTTTTCAAAAGGCACATAATGCGGTTCACGACGTGCAACAAACACATTTTTATGAGTCAATGTGCACACTCATCTGCACACACAGCAGAGTCAAAATTTTCTTCTCATTAAGGTGAACAACAATTTTATCTGGTAACGAATTTTCGAAATCCTCAATCAGAATTAATTCACGAAGTTGCTCAAAGTCGGCGACGCTGCTGGAATGGCACCATTTATCAAAAAGTATGCTCTTCTCCTGAGCATATTCTACATAGGTTTGACTGGCAATTTTGACATGTGAACGAAACCTTTGCCTATACGCCTTGGGGACCATTTCATAGGCCTTCAACACTGCACTTTTCAATTTATCATAATCCAAACTGTCGTTAACAGACAAGGCAGAATAAACCTCCTGGGATTTTCCTGCAACGCCGCAGCTATACGCGCAAACGCACCGGAATACGAATCCACCTTGTTATCCCTAAAAGGGGGTACAAGGGTGATGTGATGACTAATATCAAAATCACCATTATCACTAGGACGCACAGGCAACGAACGAGCATATGTTCAGCCGATTGTGTTCTAATTGGACTTCGGGGTGCACGACGGTCAGCTTGCGTTTCGAGTTCACACTGCCTAAAACGTAAGAATTGAGTGGTATGTTCCTGACGTTTAATTTCAAGATCCAATTGTTTCAACTGAATGGCTAGTTTTAAATCTTCCGAATTTAGCCCACTTAACGAACACAACACTGGATCGGAACCTGAAGCCTTAATCAGTTCTTGTCTCTGGACCTTGTACCGCATCAACCTCAACGCTAGAACTAGGCTGTAAAATACCTTGTTGTAGGAGCGCAGCTTGAATTACGTCTCGCACCTCCTTTTTCCTGGCTGTTTTTACAACCAGAATATTATAGAAATCCGCTGCCAAAAACAAATCGCCTTTACCACAAGACTTAAAGTCTTCCCACGAAGGAGCCTGTTCAAACGCTTCAATGCTGAACTCCATAAGCCTAACACCTCCCCACCAAACTTGAAAAAACTGCCAATCACAAAAATATAAATTGTAGGCTACTCATCAGCAGAGTCCTAAAATTTCTCGCAGACCGCATCGAATTAATTTCCCAAAAACATTAATAGGGAACAAAGGGACGAGCCCCCAATTATTACGCCCCACGTCTAGGGAACGAATGGGGCATAATGAAGATAAGGTTGGTAATGGATTCCCAAACAAATTAAAGAAGAAATCACTCCGGTCGGGTACCAAACAAGCACACCATTCAAGTAAGCAACAAACTGTTAGGTCTATTGAAAATTATGAGTGAAACATGAACAGCATCTCTTTGGGGTGGCCACAGGCCAACATAACAAACAAAAAGGTCTGAAACAAAATAAAGAAAAATTAAATAACCTAGTCAATTTGTAAAATAAAAGTACAGCCAGCTTACCTAACTTCCTATCCCAAAAAAAACCCCAAATGGATTCACAAAAGAAAATAGGCAGGACACCCCTATGCCCTGTTTCACAAGATAAAAAGTTTTAGTCACAACAGCAGGTGTTGAACGTTAGTTTGGCCGCCGGCCGGAGGAGGAATCCAGGAGCTCCGAACCCGTTCGTGTTGACACCAACAATGAGCTCCCCGACCACGGCGTTCTTAAAAGACTACGCATTAATAGAGCGACCAATTATGTGCCGACACCACAGCATCATGCAACCTATGAGAGGAGAGCAAGAGGGAAAAGAAAAAGAAACAGAGCAATACAATACAACAAAAAATATTTACCAGAAGACACGGTCGTAACAAGTTAAGTTAAGTTAGTGACGTATTGTCAAGTATGGTGACCCATACTCTAAAATTGGTGCTCTGCATTTAACCCATCCAAGTGCACACACACAGCAGTGAGTAGTGAACAAATGCACACACACACCCAGAGCAGTGGGCAGCTATTGCTCCAGCGCCCGGGGAGCAATTAGGGGTTCGGTGCCTTGCTCAAGGGCACCTTAGTCATGGTATCGAAGGTGGAGAGCGTGCTGTTCATTCACAATCCCCACCTTCAATTCCTGCCGGCACGAGAATCGAACCGGCAACCTTCAGGTTACAAGCCCGACTCCCTAACCAAACAAAGAGGAAATACTACACCATGGTAAACATGTTCCAACTATTTTTATCAAATTTGAAATGAGCTCAGTTTGTGCATAAAATTTACAATTTTCTCAGTTTAAACATTTGCTATGTTATCTATGTTCTATTGTGAATAAAATTTTGGTTCATGTGATTTGAAAGTCTTTTAGCTTTCATTTTATCCAATTTTAAAAGCATCCCAACATTTCCAGAATTCAGGTTGTAGATCTCTTTTAGTACCCAGATCACTGAAATACATCAAAACTCAAGGATAAAAAATGTAATTCTTTCCTACTCCATATTTTTCTCATATAAACATTTTGCTCATTAGTATTCATAAGTATCTGTAAGTTAAGCCTGTATGTATGTGTCAGGGTTCTGTCACTTCGGTCTAGTGTTATTCATGGTTTTGTGACAGAGCCCTGACACTCCCGTCTTGTCCTGTTTTATGTGGGTGCGCTCTCTTGTCTGCGTGCCTTGTTTCGTGTTGGAGCGTGGTGTTCGGATCCCGGCACTCATGTCTTGAGTTTCGGTTTTGTGTCGAGGTTCGGACACTCACGCTCCATGTTCTGTCTCGTTGTGTGAGCGTGCGGTCTCGAGTTCGCTCGGCCGCGCGCTCTTTTGTCTGCGTATGTTCTGTTTTGTGTTGCACGCAGTTCGTGTTTTTATCGGCTGCGTGCATTCATGTTATGTCTTGTGCTGTGTGGCACGCAGCTTGTGTTTTTCATTGGCTGCATGCTTTCATGTTGTCATGTCTTGTGTGAACGCCTGGCTTATGAGTATTCTCATTAGCTGCATGTTCGTGTCCTGTTTAGCACATGGCTGGTGATTTTGTGTTGCTGGCCATGTGCTTGTGTTTTTGTTTTGTGTGAGCACATGGCTTTTGTCTTAGTTTGTGTGCCATGTGCTCTCATGTCAATTGTCTTGACCCCACCCATCTTGTTTCCTGATTATTGGTTACTTTGCCCCACCTGTTTTCCTCGTTACCCTCCTAATTTGCTCCCTTTATAATCTCCTTGTGTTTGCAGTCCTATGCCAGTTCGTCATCTATATTCGTGTGGATGTGTCCTTGTGTTTGCCTTGCCTCGCCTCGCCTCGCCTTGTTTTTCCCCTACGGGGTAGTTTGGTTTGGTTTGGTTTGGTTTGGTTTGTTTATTTTTATTATTCAATAAAAGCCCATTCTTCTGCACCACTGAGTCCTCGCCTCATCCCTTCACCCCAACCCTGACAGTATGTTGTTATTTTACAATTATATCAAATACGCTATCCAAGCTCATGGAAATACGTGCCTACCTACTTTTCTGCAAAACTCAAAAAAAAAAAAAAAAAAACAAACAAACAAAAAGGATCAGTTTCCAGTTAAAATGAACACTAGAGGCAGTAAAAAGAGTCTATGCAAATAATCAAAATGTATGCATCCATTTTACATAATAAAGACTGAGATCACTCTGGAATGTCATACATTGTTTTGGGTTTAAAAAAGTGATAATAAAATAAAAATAAATAAAAATCAAACAAAGCAGCATTCAAAGAACACTCTCAAACTCACCACAGATGCAATGATAACAACTTTGTAATAATTATGTAATAATGAGAAGATGCCATGAAAACTATGAAAAGAAACACTTCAGTTTTACAAAGAGACACATATGGATTCATGGACTTTTTCTCAATTTTGTATCTTTTTTCTTTCTTTTTGTGTTTTGTGCAGTCGCTCTTTTTATATTGAAAAGCATGTAAGTGCTTCAGTCCTTTATAAAAGATTGCAAGGGTATCTTATAGCATTTTTAGATTGTTTCTGGCTTTATTTAAATATATATATATATATATATATATATATATAATAATAATAATAATAAAAATAGAGAGAGAGAAAAAGAACAGACCACTTCATAAGTTGATACATGTGCAATGTTCATTATGTAATTTTAAATCATTAAGATGAGGTTTAAAAAATAAATGAATCCCTCTGTCATTTAAACTGCTCCAATTTAGATACTCGTTTCCTTCAAAAGAAAAAAAGGGAGGAAAAAATTAATTGCATCTTGTATCTCTCTATATGTCTCACTAACTTTCTGTCTAGTCTCTGTCGCCTCTGTGCAATCAGATGAGGCCAATTTCTATTTAGCCGCCATTTTTAATTTGTTCTCCTTATTGACTGTGTCCCACTTTGCAATTAGAGCCTCTTGCGGCCTTTGGATCCCTGTCGGTCTGAAGCACTTCCTCCTGTCCTTAACTAGAGCTGACAGTAAGAAGGACTGCAGGAGGTTCTGTATGATAAAATGAGATCAGCAGGTGCATGGATGACTAGGGGAAGGCAATGAAATTATGAGTATCTTGTTTCTCTGGTTATAAATGTTATGGTCATGAATTAGATGCACATGATAGACTGTAGCTCTGTTACAAAACCTAGCGAGTTCCCTATATAGAAATGATTTTTAGGCATCGCGACGTCAAGGCAAAACCTTGTTGTTTAATCAAATTAAATCAAATTCCCACAATACATTTCAACTAGCTCAGTGAAAGATGGATGAAACAAGATAACTATTGTGGGAATAGATACATTAATCACATAATGAATCAAATACCCAACAATTGTGTATTTTTTTAAAGTTCATATGTATGCATATGCTTCTGATTCTCTGATATGTAGAGAGAGATTAGATCTATATATTAGTATTCAGTTATTTATATAATCTCTATTGTTAACTGACACTTAAATTTCTAATAATTTATTGAAATAAAGCTGAAATAAAATTAATATTTAATGAAAGCAAACTTACAAAAACATAAAATTAGAACATGTTAAGTACTAAAATTAATAAAACTGAAATTAGAGCTAATCGTACAAATGATATATATGTACACACACACACACACACACACACACACATATACAAAAAACAAAAGCATATAACAAAAATACTTCAGCTTGACACTAATTAACAAATTAAAAATATAAAAAGCTACTTAAATGTTACAGAAAAAAAAGAAATTGCAAATAACAAAATTAATTAAACAAGAAATTTGAAAAAAATAGGGGGAGAAAATAGTATTTTCTTGTAAAAATGGACTCCAATAATCTTAAAAAATGAATTTTTTATGTGTTACAGAAAATATTTCAGTGTGATATAAAAAAAAGATAAATATCTAAAATACTAAATACTGATATAACAAAATTGATTAGGCTTTTATTTCCATTAATTATTCTTTTGTTTTTACAAATGGAGAGATAAGCGGTAGTCAAGCTTAAGTAATAGAGCACAAAATCTGTTTTACATTTTCATCTAAACACCATGGAAATATGAACTTGCTGACTGGCCCAAAATCAGCCAAGGCCCGGTGAAAGATAACTCTCCATTTTTACAGAATGTCAGGATTGACAGAGACACATAGGCTGGGGTCTGACCAATCCACACTTTATGCCACTAATACTACCAAACCCCGGCCACCAGAGAGATCAGACACTAAATATATCTCCCTGCTCCTCCTGTTGCATACTGGGCCATTGTCACACCTGTCCGTGGCTGCTGGTAAGCCGTGTTCCCCATCCAGCCGGTTCTCCAAGGTTATTTGTTATCCAAATCACCAGAGTGTGTCACGGTCTGCTTTACGGGACCCTCGGGTGAGGAGGTGGCGGAGCGGAGAGGGATGCTGGGATTGAAGTGGGAATTAGAGAGATGGGGGTGGTGAAAGAGAGAGAGGGGGTGGTGAAGGGAAAAGGTGGAGAAGGAAATGAACTAAAGGAAATATAATGAAATACCAGTAAAGTGCTTTAGTGATAAAAGATAACCGAGAGGATGGAGACGAGAGGGAGGATGCTGTCAGAGGAAAAGGATGCTGGAAGAAAAACATCTGCCCAGTCAAGCATAGCCCAGGCTGTGAATCCTGAATATACTGCAGGCCACTGCAGCCTCCATATTTACACTGGAAGTGACCTATGGGACGTCACAACATATAATTAAGGTGAGGATCGAACCTGACACTGTTCTGAACAGTCTGGACTCAAATGTCAGAACAATTCAGAAAGTCGGCAAAGGTGTACCATGCAGTGCGATGACAAATGTATAATAATGTGGACAGGATTAGATTTCTTAGAAAACAGGCCACTTCAGAGAAAAGTAGACCTTAATCAGGCTTAATATAGACAAATTCTGTTAATTTCAGTTCAGTTCAAAATGAAATGAAATGAAATGAAATAAAATAAAAAAGTTCAAATTAAACCAATGGCATAAAATTAAATTACATTTTTAACCAAAAATTAAACCTGTGGTATGCAAATTGTCATAGTTTGTTTTAGAATAGAAAAATAATAATGTTAGTAGTGCCAAATGCATATACATTTAACAGATAACATGATTTATATTTGGTCAGAGATCTGAACACCATAATCTGTTTTTGATGTGATGGTTAAAAAAAAAAAATAATAAATAAAATAATAAATAATGAATCCAATTCATACAAATAAATAAAGTAAGCTATGCAAATTATTTTATTTACCATCTATATGAGTAGCTCTGCAGCCTCAAAAAAAAAAAAAATAATAATAATAATAATCAACTAAAGGTATGATAGGAAGTGATGCACAAAAGGTGTAAGCCAGTACCATAAATTTCATGGAGAACACAATCTCAGAATGCTTTCTGATTAGATTAGTGAAGAAATAATGATGAAAGTAGCAAGATAAATCCATTCCATGTCTAAAAGTACTAATAAAATATGGTTCAATAAAATTAAAATACATTGGTTTACCCAACACTGTGTGCTAATTTTATGCTTAGTAGAATATCATGTCATTAACTTAGCAACATGCTTTATTTTATTTATGTATCTAATTGCATTTAATTGAATGTGGTACTTGCTATTTCTTTGCTGCTTCTAAATTTACCAGCAATTTCAGAGTTAAAATTGTTTTAAAGTAAAGTAAGTATATACAGGTGCTGGTCATATAATTAGAATATCATCAAAAAGTTGATTTATTTCACTAATTCCATTCAAAAAGTGAAACTTGTATATTATATTCATTCATTACACACAGACTGATATATTTCAAATGTTTATTTCTTTTAATTTTGATGATTAGAGCTTACAGCTCATGAAAGTCAAAAATCAGTATCTCAAAATATTAGAATATTACTTAAGACCAATACAAAGAAAGGATTTTTAGAAATCTTGGCCAACTGAAAAGTATGAAAATGAAAAGTATGAGCATGTACAGCACTCAATACTTAGTTGGGGCTCCTTTTGCCTGAATTACTGCAGCAATGCGGCGTGGCATGGAGTCGATCAGTCTGTGGCACTGCTCAGGTGTTATGAGAGCCCAGGTTGCTCTGATAGTGGCCTTCAGCTCTTCTGCATTGTTGGGTCTGGTGTCTCTCATCTTCCTCTTGACAATACCCCACAGATTCTCTATGGGGTTCAGGTCAGGCGAGTTTGCTGGCCAATCAAGCACAATAACACTATGGTCATTGAACCAGCTTTTGGTACCTTTGGCAGTGTGGGCAGGTGCCAAGTCCTGCTGGAAAATGAAATCAGCATCTCCATAAAGCTTGTCAACAGAAGGAAGCATGAAGTGCTCTAAAATTTCCTGGTAGATGGCTGCGTTGACTGTGAACATCAGAAAACACAGTGGACCAACACCAGCAGATGACATGGCAGCCCAAATCATCACTGACTGTGGAAACTTCACACTGGACTTCAAGCAACATGGATTCTGTGCCTCTCCAGTCTTCCTTCAGACTCTGGGACCTTGATTTCCAAATGAAATGTAAAATTTACTTTAATCTGAAAAGAGGACTTTGGACCACTGAGCAACAGTCCAGTTCTTTTTCTCCACAGCTCAGGTAAGATGCTTCTGACGTTGTCTCTGGTTCAGAAGTGGCTTGGTAGCCCTTTTCCTGAAGACGTCTGAGCGTGGTGACTCTTGATGCACTGACTCCAGCTTCAGTTCTCTCCTTGTGAAGCTCTCCCAAGTGTTTGAATCGGCTTTGCTTGACTGTATTCTCAAGCTTGCGGTCATCCCTGTTGCTTGTGCACCTTTTCCTACCCAAATTCTTCCTTCCAGTCAACTTTGCATTTAATATGCTTTGATACAGCACTCTGTAAACAGCCACACCTTTCAGTAATGACCCTCTGTGACTTACTCTCTTTGTGGGGGGTGTCAATGTTCGTCCTCTGGATCATTGCCAAGTCAGCAGTCTTCCCCATTATTGTGGTTTCAAAGAACAAGAGATACCCAGAATTTATACTGTAGGGATGGTCATTTATTCAAACTCAAATGTAAATATTCTAATATTTTGAGATACTGATTTTTGACTTTCATGAGCTGTAAGCTCTAATCATCAAAATTAAAAGAAATAAACATTTGAAATATATCAGTCTGTGTGTAATGAATGAATATAATATACAAGTTTCACTTTTTGAATGGAATTAGTGAAATAAATCAATTTTTTGATGATATTCTAATTATATGACCAGCACCTGTATATAGTGTTGTATAGGCTGCAAGGCAGCAAGTCCCTGCGTTACCTTCCTTTGCCCACTGCAGCAGAGCCCAGGCTGTAAATCCTGAATATAGGCCACCACAGTCTCATGAATCCCTCTGTCTCCTAACGGATGCTTTACTGTCCTGAGTTTCTGTCTAGAGCACAAAGCTCAGGTCTCGCTCTCTCTCTCTCTCACACTCACACACACACACAACATCATAATACACACAACGATGCCTTTTCACCATTACAGTTTATCAGCATGCATGGACAAATAACTGCACTGTAACAGAGACTTTTTCAATCAGTGTCCAACTCAGTTTACAGATAGTATAAAGGTCACTCTTTAAACAGAAAAGGGTGTATGTGGAAACGTTTTCTGAAAGGAAAGGAGTGCCATGGTTTTGGCATAGTCTTGGACTGTAAAAATGTAACGTAAATGGCAACACCTTCACTGCTTATAAGAGAAGAGCTGTTCAGCACAGACTTTAAACTCCATTGTCTGCCTCGGAACACACACATAACTGATATACAACCAAACAGTTCTGTCTAGCTGGATTTCTATAGCACAATCTAAGCAGCAATGTCAATACAAAGCCTTCTAGCAACATAAGCCTGATCTTACATTTTACAAGATACAGTATGTTCAAAGCAATTCATAATTCCAATTTGAATCATAACCTATATGTGAAGAAATGAGCCAGCTCCATTTCATTGGTCAAAACTGATCAATGAATGTATGTTTCAAACTTTAGAGTTGATTATTGTAATGTGTTAATGTGACTTGTAGAGTCAAATCAGAAACCAGAATCATTTTGCTTTCGAGGTCAACTACTGTCACATGTTGGAAGAGAATCTATGAGCAAGTCAATTAAAGTTGCATGTTGACATGTCATATAAGTAACTGCCTATATAACATCCACAAAGACATTTTAAAGGTAACTTCATGGCCCCCTTTAGTACTCAGTTTCTAAATGTGTTGAGTAATCACCAAGGCGGCATTTATTTAATCAAAAATTCATTAAAGCGGGAATAATATTTTTACATTTTCTCTTTGTTTAACAATTTCTTTTTCTCTCACACACTACGTCAAGTTGGCCGGGGTGGGGGCACTGGTCTGCTCATTTCAAACAATTGGAAATACTCAACCCACTCTCCCCTATGCAATTACATCTCATTTGAATCTCATGCGATTACTGTAACAGCTCCTATAAAACTGTGGTAATTTACCGCCCCCCTGGACAAATTCTAGGCACCTTCCTAGAGGAGCTGGACGGGCTGCTGTCCTCTTTCATGGAGGATGGCATTCCACTCTCAGTCTTTGGCGATTTCAACATTCATCTAGACAAGCCTTATACTACAGACTTCCATTCACTCCTAGCTTCATTTGATCTCAAACGCCTTACCACTACTAGCACGCACAAATCAGGAAACCAACTTGATTTAATTTACACACGCAATTGTACTGCAGATAACATTTCGGTACAACCACTACATATCTCTGACCATTTCTTCATTACATTTACATTACACTTTGCTACCCGTGTGCCACCAACCCCTTTACCGGTTACTTTTAGACAAAACCTACGCTCCCTTTCTCCCTCCCATCTTTCCTCTGTAGTATCCTCCTCTCTTCCCGCACCTACCCATTTCTCATCTCTGTATGTGAATACAGCTACTGACACTTTATGCTGTACTTTAAAGTCTTGTCTAGACGACATTTGTCCTCTCTCCTCCAGGCCAGCATGGGCTGCCCCTTCTAACCCCTGGTTATCCAATGTTCTTCGTGAGCATCGGACCAAACTCAGAGTGGCAGAGAGAAAATGGCGCAAATCAAACGATCCATTGGACCAGAGTAGGTATCAGTCTTTGCTCTCATCTTTCTCTGCTGAAGTCCACACTGCCAAAACCTCACATTTCAAGATCAACAGCGCTCCAGACATACGTAATCTCTTCAGAACAAAAAACCTACATTAAACACTTCTCTGACAGAAAACTACAGACCTGTCTCTCTCCTTCCATTCATAGCGAAAACACTCGTACGAGTTGTCTTCAACCAGCTATCATTGTTTCTTTCATAGAACAACAAACTGGACGCTAAACAGTCAGGTTTCAGGAGTGGCCATTCAACTGAGATTGTGCTACTCTCAGTCACTGAAGCTCTGCAAATTGCAAAAGCCGATTCCAAATCATCAGTCCTCATTCTGCTGGATCTATCTGCCGCTTTTGACACTGTCAATCATCAGATCCTCCTGTCCACCCTCTCATCACTGGGCATCACTGGGACTCCACTTCCCTGGTTTGAATCCTATCTCACTGGTAGGTCTTTCAGGGTGGCCTGGGGAGGGGAAGTATCCAAAGCACATCAACTGGTCACTGGGGTTCCTCAGGGATCGGTTCTTGGACCCCTCCTCTTCTCCACATACACTACGTCACTGGGTCCCATCATACAGGCACATGGCTTCTCCTACCATTGCTATGCTGATGACACACAGGTCTATCTCTTTTCAACCAGATGATCTAACTGTAGCTGCACGGATCTCAGCCTGGCGGACATCTCGGCATGGATGAAAGAACATCACCTACAGCTCAACCTGGCAAAGACTGAGCTTCTTTTCTTCCCTGCCACTCCGACTGTACAGCATAATTTCACCATCCAGCTAGGTACTTCTACAATTACCCCATCAACTTCGGTCAGAAATCTTGGTGTAATCTTTGATGACTAGCTGACCTTCAAAGAGCACATTGCAAAGACTGCTCGATCTTGCAGGTTTGCACTACACAACATCAGAAAGATCAGGCCTTTTCTAACAGAGCATGCTGCACAACTTCTTGTCCAGGCCCTTGTCATTTCTAGGCTGGACTACTGCAATGCTCTTCTGGCTGGACTTCCATCAAACACAATCAAACCTCTACAAATGATTCAGAATGCAGCGGCACGACTGGTCTTCAACAAGCCCAAAAGAGCCCATGTTGCACTTCTCTTTATCTCCTTGCACTGGCTACCGGTTGCAGCTCGCATCAAGTTCAAGACATTGATGCTTGCATATAGAACAACCACAGGCTCAGCACCGCCTACTTCCACTCACTATTACGAATCTACATCCCCTCCAGAAGTCTGAGATCTGCTAGTGAGCAACGCCTCGTGGTACCATCACAGAGAGGCTCAAAATCACTCTCCAGAACATTCTCCAAAATCACTCTCCAGAACATTCTCGTTCACCATTCCTGGCTGGTGGAATGATCTTCCCACCCCTATCTGGAATGCCGGATCCCTGTCAATCTTCAAGCAACATCTGAAAACTCTTTTGACACTACTCGACTTCATCCTAAACTTAAAAAAGGAAAAGAAAAACACTTTATCTTTCTCTTTATTTATTCCTTCCCTTGCTAGCTTGTGCTTATTTGAACAATGCCTGAGACTTGGTGTTGCGAGCACTTCCTCTGTCTGATTGCCTCTTCAAGATGAATCACTTTATGTATTCCCCAATTGTAAGTCTCTTTGGATAAAAGCATCTGCAAAATGACTAAATGTAATGTTAAATATGATTACAATTTAAAGTAATGGTTTTCTATTTAAATTTACCTTAAAATGTAATTTATTCCCGTGATGCAAAGCTGTATTTTCAGCATCATTACTCCAGCCTTCAGTGTCACTTGATTCACCAGAAAACATTCCAATACGCTTATTTGCCGCTCAAGAAACATTTCTTATTATTATCGATGATCAAAACAGTTAAGCTGCTTCATATTATTGTGAAAACCATGATACTTTTATTTTATTTTTATTGTATTTATTTATTTTTTTTTAAAGAACAACATTTACTTTATCTTTTGTAATAGTACAAATGTGTTTATTGGCACTTTTGATCAATTTAATGAAACCTTACTGAACAAGACCGATTTCTTAATTTAAAAAAAACAATTATAAACACTAACCCCAAACTTTTGGACAGTAATATATTTCTACTCATTTCTTTTCTAAATCTTTACAGAGAGTTTCTCCTGCACTGTCCTATTATCATGCTCCTCTACTTCAGATTAACCCACTCTTAAACAACAAACACAAACAAAAACTTGGTCACTTTCCATGCCAAACAAACAGTCTCATCTAAGTGGTCGATTCATGGTCAGAATAAGTTGCAGACAGTGAGAAGTCTAGTTACACAATAAGAAAAAGGGAACACAAAGGCAGAAAGAAACAGAATGAGAGATAGCAATAGAAAAACCAATGTGTGTGTGTGTGTGTGTGTGTGTGTGTGTGAGCGCTCGTATGTTTCTGTGCCGTTCAGGGACATTAGACTTACTGACAGAGGCCTTTTCCTCTCAACTCTACTCATACACCACTCTACCCTCAAATCCTCATAGATGATTCACTGTCATCTTTAATTCATTTCTCTTTTTTCCCCCACTCTCTAATCTGCTTCTCATATAACCTCTCCGTCGTTCTCTCTTTCTGTCCCGATCCACAAGGAAATCTCTCTCTCTCTCTCTCTCTCTGTGTGAAGCACTGTCTCTGGGTGTCTGTGAAGATTCGTCTGCCCTTTCAGAGTGATTCACACAGAGTGATTCGCAGCGCTTTGTGACACTTCAGCTTTGACAGGTGAAAGATCCCCGGCCTAGATCAGATCAGCACTAAGGTTAACTGAGTTAAACGCCATTTGATGCTAAAGGTTCTCTCAAGGTCAGCGTATCCATAGACCTTTTTGTAATGAAGATACAATTTATTCCTGTCAGTAAGTACAGCTTGTATCCTAAATAAAACTTTTCTATGAGAACAAAAGGGTAATAATACACTCAGTGTTTAGGACATCAACTGCTAGGCCATGACTCCCACTAATTATAAGGTTTAAATATAGGTTTCTTGTGAAAAGCATCAGCATAATGGAAATAATTGGTCACTGGTATTAAGGGTCAGTGTTACCTCTACTTTATGCTCTTGCTGAGCATAAAGAAAGGCTGGTTTTGTTTGGTGTGGGGGTTGGGGAGAACGTTGTACCAGCAAGAAAATAAATAAAACAAATACTAACATGCATATATTTAACACAAATATTAAGCAGCACACTCAATAATATCATGTGACACTGAATACTGAGTAATGATGCTGAAAATTCAGCTTTGCATCATAGAAATAAATTACATTTTAAAACCCATTTAAACAGAAACCAGTTCAATTAAATATTAATAATATTTCACAAAATTATTGTTTTGTATTTTGTGATCAAATAAATGCAACTTTGTTATATAAAAAAATCTTGCATACCTGGTATTTTTTGTCAAAAATCTAATCCTTGTAACTTTTTTTTAGTGGGAGCAATTATCTGTTAAAGAGTGTGTCAACTTACGTGTAACACTTTAAAAGCTCACGCTATCCTTAGCTGATTAGCTGTATTTAAAGTGACTAAATGTTCCGGCTTATTAATCATTCATGGAAACCTAATTCCGCTTACATAACACCGACTTGTTAATGATGAATAAAACATTTATTTGTGTACTCAGTACACCACCCTACATGCTAATTGAAACGAGGTGACAGCTAATGCAAGGTGAATCTCAATGAGGTGCTGAATTGTGTTTCAGTTTCGATGACTGCAGATTCTGAGTGAGAGTCCACTGAAGTAGATACTCAACTTTGAGTGATCAGGTTAGAGTTCATCTAAAAATAAAGATAAAATATCTGTCATCATTTGCTCACTCTTACCAACTGTATGAAGTTACATTTTTCTATGAAGCACAGAATGAGCGTTTTTTCAATTTTTGCATAGATCCTGTATATAACTCCAAAAATGACAAACACACTTCTGAAGCATTAGCCTATGATACTGTAGCTCTGAGCGTCCAACAGACTGGAGCACTGAGTCAGTGAGTTGAACTTGAGAATCAGATCAGGGAATTAATCATTCTTTTGAGTCAATTCTTTCCAAAGAACCAGCTGATCCAGTAAACAAATCAGATTGAACCATTCGTTCTCAAATTAGATTGACTCTTTTTATTGATTCAGTGAGCACATTCTTCGCGTTATCAGCTTATCTTGGCCATCCAAGATGTAGATGAGTTTGTTTCTTAATCGGAACAGATTAGAAATGTAGTATTCCATCACTTGCTCACCAGTGGATCATATGCAGTGAAAAAGCTAGGAAACAAATCCATCTTTAATGATTTGCTGATGAATCAGACATTGCTAATTAATCATTTGACTTCAAAATAGTTTGAATATATAGTGTACGAGTAGTATTGACTAATTGTATGGTAAATTTTTTAGGCATTTTAGAGCTTGACAGCCTCAGTCCTCATTCGTGTTCATTATTATTATTTTATAAAAAGTGGCCAGGATATTCTTAAAAAAATCATCTTTTGTTTTCGCAGGAAATAAAATGTCATACAGGTTTGAAACGACATGAGTGTGAGTAAATGATGACAGATTTTTTTTTTCAGATTTAATATTTCGTTCTCACTCGTGCACCCGTTTATTCTCTGTTCGTGACCTTTATTCCCCTGCAGCTAAAAAACAGCAAAGCCATGACCTTAGATCCATCTCTCCATATTCTCTCTGTATCTCTCTGGGGTTTGTGAAGAGAGGATGATCCTGCTTTGATTGTTATGTGGCTCCAGGCAGTCCTGCGGCGAATGGAGAAATTCAGCTGGAATCTGAAGTAAATAATCCCGTTTGGGAAAAGACAAAAGAGAGTTCCAGAGAGAGAAAGAAAGAGGAAAACCAATAGGAGCACTACATGGAGAAAGGATGGAGAAGAAGGACGGTAAAAGAGAGTGAGATTGCGAGAGACCCCCCAACAGATCCAGTGCTGAAGTGCACAACGGCGGATCAGAGTACAGATAGAAATTCATTCAAGTGAAGGAGGTATGTGGGAAAATTAAGTTCACCTACACGCATTAGATTGACTCTATCATGGAACTGAAGAAAGCTACAGAGGCGAAGTGATCCATCACAAGACTACGAAGGACAAACAAAGGACAATGTTACACTTTTTATACATTCAGACCTTGTTAGCTGTTGTTTGTGCTACCCCTGCTGGAAAACCAGCATAAACTAGTTTAGGGTCAGTTAAGTGGGTTTTTTTTTTTTTAATTAATACTTTTATCTAAGTATAATGCTAAAAGATTTATGTTACAAATGAATGCTGATCTTATGAATTTTCTGTTCTCAAACTTTTTAAGACTCAAAGTTTCCACAAAAATATTAACAACTGTTTTCAATATAAAAATTCACCTTTCCATCACATGAAGAAATTACATTTTAAAATATATTAAAATAAAAGCATTTAACATCAACATTTACATCAAATAAATGTATAAAACTTTATAAAAATTCAAATGTTACTGTAATCACTAGCTTGACAAGGATGTGAGACCTGTTTAAACCAGTTAAGACCAGCAAAAGAGCTCTAGCTCGTTTAAGTGTTTTTTTTGTTTTGTTTTGTTTTTTTCTCAGCAGAGATATGGATATAAACTATGCTTGCAATCAATGATCTTGGTGAGAAAAGGGATTTTATAAAGATTTGCGACTTATCAGCCACCTAGCAACCATCCAGAACACCCTAGCAACCACATCCCTCCAAGAACCACTCAAAAAACCTTAGCATCATGGTGAGTTTTACACAGGCAAGCACAGCTCATATTTTCTTCAGAAAATTAAAAAATCTAGTTACACGGTATATCCAGCATCTCCAACTCAACGTTCCCTTCCATCCTCATCCTCCACTTGTCTTTCCCTTCTTAATCTGATCCTAAATAAGTGCTGACATCTATAAAATATGCATGTGCTTTTTCCACATTCAGCGCTCAACACTGAGCGTGCTCCGAACAGCATGTCAGCTCCCACTTCCTCTCCTCAGAGTGATCCCGGGGCTGTCACCACGGTTACAAGCTCTGATGTCACAATGAGTCCTGCCGAAACTGACTGCAGGTCATGCAAATAACTAACTTTTCATCAGAAGCAAAAGGAGATATATAGAAACCAAGACTTTAGATTACTAATTACTAATTGTCCAGTTGCCTAATGCTGCAGCATAACCATAATAATAATAATTGCAATTAGTTGTGTTTTTCTTATTTGTTCTGCCTGTTTTTTTAATGAAATAATGTTGAAATGAAAATATACTGAAAACTCAATGTTTAATAAACAATCACTTGTTTTTCTTATTTAGTCTTATTTAAAGATATATATAATTATAAGATGCATAGTCTTATTTTCCAATGCAAAAGATGCTCTCGTAGACCAAGTGGACAGGACCCAAAAATCGCTCAATTAAAGTCAATAATACAGGTATCTACCGGAGCCTCTCACTGAAGCATGACATAAATGGGTCTCTATGTAACATGTGCCCACATTTATGTACATATACATGTGGATACAAAGCAGATTACACCACTTCAACTAATGTGATAATACTATATGTTAACTATTTAAAATGCACCAAGAGTGATACATAATATACTGTATGGTGATATTTGTAAACAGGCAATTTGTGATTACATTTAAAATCGCATCTTCCCTTATTTTACACCAATCACCATGTGAAAGGTTTGCTCTCATAAGCTCTGCTGATTCATACTAAAAACACAGGCCTGCACACGTGATTGTCAGTGCTAAATTACATCTTTCCCCCAGCAGAGATGACAGCTCTGAGCCAACTTTATCATATTACAGATGCTACCACCTGCTAATACTATTAACAGACATGTAAGGACCAAGTCAAGATGACAAATGACACCATTTTCAAAAAAAAATGTATGCAGCCTTTGTAAGATGGCAAGGATACAACAAGTCTTTAAAAGTATCTAATGGCTATATGCATCAAATTTCACTTCCAGTTGCGCTCAAAATCACATCTTCGGGATTTATTCATCAATTTTATCTTTTTGCACCAGTGCACAGAGACCTGATTGATTGCATTACCAGATTTAAAAAAAAAAGTCTCTGAAAAGTGGCGGATTAATTTGCACAAAAGAACATTATCCTTCCAGGCTAACCACGATTGTACTAATCCAGAGAGGCCTAGTTAAAATGTATTTTGAAGTGATGTCATTTTACTTTTGTGGCATGATGTTATTCAGCAGAGTAAAAGTACTGTAGGACTTGACTGGATTTTGAAAAGTGGGTGTTAAATACAAAAATAGGGTCAATTTTGATTTCACATTGAATTTAACTTCTGAATTGTCCGAACTGCACCACTGCCATAAGAAGCAGCAGCATGATTCCAGGCCTTCCGGGCCTCCATCACCGAGCAAAAGCTACAAAAATCCACCTCACATATTCTAGACCCGTCTCATCCTGATAAGCACAATGATATCTGCTTATGACGGCCACCCACAGGATGAGAGCTGATGTTACTGGGACGTGAACGGGCGCGGCGTGTTAAATTGGATCTTTGCAAAGCGTCAGCGGGCCTGTGCCGGGGCGACACTCTAATGGCCGTCAGAAATGGATCTGCCTCTTAGACGTGCGATAGCGGGCGACCATCCATAAAGACCCTGTCAGCCAAGCACAGAGCTCATTTACACCTTTGCGTATTCCCATTATCTACAGGCCAACGAGCCGAGCGTCACACGCACGCTGATCACATCAGCCCCACCAGGACGCAGGTGTTTACCAGCATGTCACTTCACCTGAGGGCTAAGAGGCCCGGAGACGTCACGCGTGCTCCCGTTATCATCGTAACAGGCAAAAAAAAAAACAGCAGAGCCATGAGATCGGTATCTGGTCCAGTCACATTTCTGAGATAAATCTGAATCAATTCAGAAGGAATATCACTGCTTTCTAAAAGGTATATTATTCCCTACTGAGAAATATGGAGGAGAAAAAACTAGATAATCTCTGTAAATCCATCACCTTTTATTTCCTTACACCTTTCCACTTTTATTGTAATTGGAATGTAAAATACTTTTCTTTTCAGGGAAATCGATGTCTTATTTGGCTCTAGTTAAGAGCCTATATCTTATTAAGCTCTCTTTTTGGATGTTTACTTGCATTTTGAAGTTCTCAGGCCAATTCTAAAGAGTGAACATTTGTAATCGTTGGACTGTGTTTGAATCACAGAGAGAGAGAGTCGATGCTTAAATTACTTTGCATATTGTCTGTTTTCCTCACTTTATGTGCATTTATTATTAGTGCAAATGTGCATGATGAATTAAGCACGTTATAAATGAAAACTCAGAAACAAAACAAAAAAGATTAATAATGATGACGATAAAATAATGCTTTGTTGACTGTTTCTAAGAAAGAATGAGAAAGAAAAAGAACATTTTGATGAAAACATTTTTAATGCAGTGACTAGACTAGTCACTAATAGGCTATGCCCAGGTTAAAAAAACAAGTACACTTCCACAATGTACTTAAAGTGCTCTATTTTGATGATTCTTTAGTACAGTACTTCTTAAGATGACCTAAGTGTACTCAACTGTGCTATTTTGGGACACCATGAATATGAACTAAAATAACATATTATCTCTGTATTTTAAAAAATGTATTTATTCACCACTTGTAGTACACGTGACGTGAGTGTACTAGTGTATGAAAGATGGGTTCAAATGTACTACAAGTGGTGAATAAATACATTTTCTAAATACAGAGATAGTATGTTAAAAGCGCATTTTAGTTCATATTCATGGTGTCCCAAAATTCAAGTACACTTAGTTGATCTTAAGTTTATCTTAAGAAGTACTAAAGAATCATTTTTAGTATATTAAGTACAAAATTATATAGATCACTTTAATTATAAAATATATAATACTATATAGAGCACTTTAAGTACATTATGCAGTGTACCTTTTTTAACCTGGGTGACTAGTGTGAACTTTATAATAGAAAATGTGCATGGAGTGAAATTCGTTGCTGCATTTTATGAACCATGAAAGGGATATTTGCTATATAGAAATGATAAATGGACTAGAGATTCATCCAAACTGTTCATTATTTATGCATGCACATTGTTCTGAGGCACATCTGATTTAGGGATGGTTTGTCCAAAAATTTAAATTATGTCATTATTTACTCACCCTTAAGTTGTTCCAAATCTGTATTAGTTTCTTTCTTCTGCTGAATATAAGGAGATATTTTGAGGAATGTCCATACTGTAGCGTCAGAACGAGTCAGACAAAACTAAGATTCATTCAGAACATCGAAACATGAGGAGCTGAAATTCCAGGAGAACAGGACAACATCGTAAAGATTCCTATCTCCGATTTCTGGAGCAAGCCTAACCAACAAGCCTCTTCCAGAACAGCTTGCAACATTTAAGACAAAAGAACACTTATTCATAAGTCCAACGTAGGAAGGAGATCGTCAAATTTGGGGTAAATAATCAAGATTAATGGTCAAAGAGATGGCCATCACATGTGTTCCACAAGAGAAATCACAAGCTTCTTTAGATTGACTTTTCCCCCACACATAGAAGACAAAGAACCAGACTGAAATTCCTCTGTCCAAAGAACATGTCTTTTGGTCTCCACAGAACTATACAGAGACTTTCTTTTCATATGCACATAAAACCATCCTAAAAGGACATTGCTAGACATAACACTGTATTATGTATGTAACCACACATTAGACTATCATGTTTTAAGCACATATTATGTATGTCTTTTTAATAACTATTGAATGACTTTAAGGTTTATTCATGTTTGGTATGTATGAGCTTGACAATTCTAGCTTGAAACGTTTCTTCCAACTGATTCTTTGTCAAATGTATCATATTCTGGTTATAGAAATCACATCCGAAATTATACTTTGCAAGAGTGTGAAAAGTCAGACCATGTGACCAGATAACATGCTGATTTATGATGGAAGGAACAACCCTAGCTAAGATAATAGCCTATCTAATTGGTCAAGACACCAGATGGGATGTGTCCAAAAGCCGAGTTTAAAACCTCAGGACACCATCAAATCGCCCCTTCTTCCCTTCTCCTCTCTTCTTCTCGCCACTGCGTTTTGACGCTGTTTTAGCGCTCTTTGAGCGTGCTCTGGCCTACAGGCCAGTTGCTACTTAACACCACGATGAGAAGAAAACCACCTAGTCTCGTTACTCATTTTATTCTTTTACTTTAGTTTCTTTTCTTTCCGTTGAGTCTCGTGTTCAAAAGTTAAGTTTGCCGCAAAGTCCAGCTCCGACTGCACCCGCTTCAAACTTCAACCAGCAACGGACTCCAAGACCATCCTCAGCCAACACCCAACCATTGACTTCCCAAGACATCACTTCAAAGACTACTGAACTTCCAGCCAATCACCAACTCGGAAAACCCTTTCCTGCAACGACGACGACAGAAAGGAATCCCTGTAACACAAGGCAACGCAAGTAAAACAACTCCAGATCCTAACTGAACTGGTGCATTTAATATAAATTTTAGCCTCATTGAGAAACTCAATGCGAGGGTTAATTAAGTGATTGATGGTTGTTCAGGTCTATGCGATAGCACATATTGCTATAAACTTGGGATTTCACATTCTCATTCTCTAAACTCATCCTTTCTCTCTTTCTGCAACGTGTGAATGTGTGAATGCGTGTGTTCATGTTAGATTAGTTTATGTCTTGGGTTTATATAAATAAAGTCTTATTTATATTCAAAAGAGAAGTATCTTGTGTTTTGTGCTTACAAGTTAATGTCTTAATCTGCCAATCTTGTTACTGTGCTTATTAATAGTGTTTTCACTATATTTTGGATTTTAATATCCAGTGCAGAGTTGATGTTATACGGCTCGTTCAGTGAATCGCTGCCGACTCAGTGATCAGCCGCAGAACAGTGATTCTGTTCAAATTACCTATAAAATCATAAATGATTCCCTTTGAGCTAAATTAAATTATATTTATGTATCAAACCCTACATAATAATGGTGGAGAATGCGGGCAGATTAATCTAAATTGTAAGCATAAACCAAGTTATTTAATCTTTTCCATTGCTGTGGATGAAAGATGAGACGCTTCTGAGCGAGACTAGGTGTGTGTGTGTGACGTCAGCAGCGCGCGCCTGCTTGAATGAATGAATGAACGCAGAGAAGGCTGTAACCTGAGTCCGTCTCTCCATTGTTCAACTGCAGTAAGTGAACTTAAAGTTATCTGAGATTGTACAATAAGGTTGAAATTGAGCGTGTTCCTCTTTTCTGTAATGCCTTGTTTTATAGCTGAATTGATGTCTTGCGAGTTCCAGGTCATTCAATAGCTATACTCCTGAATCTCAGTTACTGTTAGTAGAACGGAGCGAAACTGCAATAATTAAAAGGAAATAAATCGGTGGATAAAATTAGTTTTGAGCGTGTTCCTCAATTCTATTTGATCAAAGCCTTATTATTCATAGTTTGATTTTCAGTGCGTGTTCCATTGTCAGATCATCTATGCTATAAGCTTGATAAAGTTAAAGTTAACTTTGTGCCAACAGCGAAGCAAACCTGTTGTTTATGTGTCCAGAGAAACTGGCACAGGCTTTTATGATCTGATCCCTGTTTTCCTCGAATGCAGCACGAAGCGGCGATTCGAATAAAGTTTAATCAAACTCTGAACGAACTGAGTTTAAGCGCCACATCGCAGAACCAACTAAAAGCGGTGTTGTTATTTGTACAGTGTTGAAATGCGCCGACATTTCATGTAACATGCTTAACTGTAATTGCAGTGCAACATTCACGTGCTAGTCCACTAGAGTTTGTTTTGGTTGCCACAGTTACGATCGTGACACGGAAGTCTTAACCTACTTCCGGAGCAACTCTGAACTGCGCACGCGCAGCACATCGAAGCTATTGCAAACAAACTCCATACTGTTGCTAAGCTAACGAAACGGTTGTGTTTACATTGAAGCCTATGCTAAAGCCATTAGCCTCAAAGGTTAGAAGTTAGCATTAGTATCCAGTGGTTGAATACAGTGTGTGTGTGTGTTTGAAAAGCTAAAGTGGTTTAACCCTTTAAACATCTAAACTAATACACTTATTGGTCTTTCTCTTTCTTATTTATCTAATTTCTCACTTCTTACCACTTATTTGCATTTTACTAGAGAGGGAAATACTAGTTCACAATTATTAATTGTGTCAAATTCAAATTTGATTAAAACATTAAATTTATTTGGAATCATTCAAATTTCTCTTCAGATCATTTCATATGATCATTACTCCTAGTATTCTCGTTTGGGCCTAATCATTTTAGGTACAAATAAGCCTTGAACTTTGAAAGTTTTAAACTTATTCTACCTAATTGATTTATTACCCATATCAATAGATTCTATTTAGACTTATACTCATTACTTTATTGCGTTTTACCCTCTTTCTTCCTGTTTTGGTTATAGACTTAGCCACTATTTTTAGTTACTAAAACTAAAGAGTTCATCCTTTATTTAATTTCATTTTTTGCTTATTTTACCCATTTATTACTTTTCAAGTTTACTTTGTCTTACCATTTTCTTTCCTCTGTGTATCCTAGCTTGGGAACGACAAACCTGAGCCTTAATAGGAGACATTGTTATCCCTCACTACGAGTTCAAATAAATTAGAGAGACAAATCTCTTTCACCGAAATTTATTTATTTGTTATTAGTTGTGCAGCAACTGAAAATAACGCTCCACTCGTAGTCGGGCATAACAACTTGCTAGTGGACCCGATCCACTTAATCTACTGTCTCCTTCCTTCTGCTTTCTTTCCTCTTCACTTTTCACATTTGTAGGGACCTGTAAGAACCATCAATCGATTCTAAGTGAATGAAATACACAATCCTGGCAAAAGGCGAATCATCTTTAAGAATTTGATTGTAATCAAACACTCTTTCGTTCTTCCTAGCCTCCCACATTTGAAAACGCATAATCCAAATTTTAACATCTCATCTAACGCTGAGATCAATTTAATAGAGAGAAGTTTTGGGCAACCGTTGCCTCGCAGCCTCCTGGTGAGCGGTCCAACTGTAAGGTGTATGTTGTCAATCCTGTCAGACTAAGAAAGAGATATCATAATTATTATTATATTCGTTTGTCTAAAACAGAGATTTAATAATATTGTTTGCCTCCTTGATAACATTTAATTGAAAAAAAAAAGAATTTTCCTCATTTGAAAAAAAAGGAATTGATTCTTTAATTGAATTTGTTTTTCACCTTTTTCTCTTTTCCTCTTCCTCATTAGAAGTGACGAAGTCTTCACATCTCTAGTCTACCTAGATACCCTGAGACCAACACAGTCATCACCACACTACACTAGTGGTTCAAAATCACTGACACAACACTTAGTTGTCCCACCACACATAGGTTTCTACTCCACACAGATCTGTGTCAGTCTCTCTTCTCCCCAGCGTGCTAACATGCCGCAGACTGCAGCCCCTTGCCCAAGGGAAGATGGGAACACTTGGCTGAGAGGCACGACAGACAGCCTCACCCCAAGACCCTTGAACTGTTATTATTTTTAATAATAATCCTAATTCTGAGAAGATTTCTGACACAAGATTCGAGCCAGAACACCAACCACGAGGAGCTAGTCAAAATCACCAGCTCCTAAGCTATGCCTTCACGACCCAGCTGAAGCTCAACGACAAGCACATCACCCATCTTCAAGAGGAGCTGACATGTGCTCAACGCCGCAGACAAGCTGGAAGTGAAAGTTCAAGATCAACCCAAAGCACCCAACGAGAGGGAGCAGGAAACAACGGAACAAGTTAAGGAGCTCCAAGCAGCCCTGACAGCAGCTAAGCTTGACCAACAACATGCAAAAGCTGCCCAGAAAGACCTGGTAAACAGACTCCAGTATTCTGAACAGCTACTAGAGAAAGCCAAGAATGACATCAGTAACAAGAATGCTGAAATCAGTAGCTTGAAAGACCACCTTGAAAGGTACAAAACTGAAATGGACAATCTGACCCAACAACTAGACGATACCAACCATGAGCTCCATATGGTCAGAAAAGAACTCAAACATGCTTATGAGCAGAAACAAGAGCCAAGGCAAGAGAAACATTTCTCAGCCTCACCACTGCTGAGCAGAGCCGAGTCCTACGTCCAAGAACTGGTACGCAACGAAGAAGCGAAGGGCCACAACCCAAAACCTCACCTGCCTTCGCCACAGAACTCTTTCCTGTCAACAAAGATAAACCTCCTTCCAAGCAGACCTTGAGCTGCACTTGGGATGACCGTCAAAGACCTCGACAAGCTGTCTAAAAACATCAGCAAGTTCAACCCGAACTCCACAGAGGGCCACACCATCGAGGCTCATCTGCAAGATATCGACTTTTATCTAGAAATGAGACCTCATGTGACTGACAGAGACAGGTTGTACCTCCTTAGAGCAACGTCCAGTCCCGAGGTACGAAACTTCCTAGATCGACAGCCCAGTCGAACAAAGTCAGACTACCAGCTACTTTGTGAGGTCCTGATTAAAGAATTTACAGACCCAGAGTCCGAACATGGACTGTTAACTGCCTTGGAAACCAAACAAGGTCGACAAGAGACTCCACAAGCTTACTACAACCGACTCCGACAAGCTTACTTTGGTGCACACAACGAACCTGACCTTGAAGAGGATGTGAACTTCAAAAGCCTCTTCCTAAAAAATCTGCACCCTGGAGTCAGTCACCATCTAGGCGTCATGGCCTGTCCACGCTCCATGACCATCCAACAGTTGCGTGACCTAACACAGAAGGCCTACAACAAGCAGAAGATGGCCTCAAAGAAAGGTAACAAAACCTCCACACTCTTGAACTCTGTCACCAAAGACTCTAGCCTTGCACTGGACGACACCCAGTTGCATCACAATGCCAGAGTTTTCCATCAAGAGCACGGAGAACGTGACCCCTATGTCCACGACAGCTATCAGCCCAACCGCTGGAAAAATCCATGGGACAAGCCACGCTTCTCAAGAAACCCAAAAGATCAGACATCCAAAAGTAATCGCCTGACTCATCCAAGAGCAACTCGTGTGGGTAAGCAACAACGAAACCCACCTCAGCACCACTCAGACGTGCACAGCGCTGAGTATGCACAAGAACAAGACAGCTTACCATCAGAAGACATGGAACAAGTCATGAGACGACTGAAAGAGTTCCTTCAAGATAAGCTGAACACAGATGACTACAAAATTGAGTCATGCTCGCTGAGACCAGCGACAGAACGGAAGGCCGGTGATCACATGGTACACCACCATATCAGAGATGACAAGCACCTGTTCAACAACCACCCGAACGAGCACGTCTCTCACGGCCAACTGTTGATGAAAACTGAGGTACCAGAGAACATCACCTCAGTCACCCATCACTCACTAACAAACTGGTAAATGAACTCCAACTCCAAGAACCACATTCCTGTCTGTGCAACAGCAACCACCAAAGCACAGAAGGTCAGAAAGTCTGTCACATCCAGAAGGCAGCACAAGAGGAATGCAACATAGGAGAAGAAGTTTGCATCCCAGCTTCACACAGCCATGCCAAACTACCTCCGACTGTCTGCTAAAGAACTTCCTGCCTTTCTGGACTGACCCCATTAGATCATGGACACGCCTCATCCAAGCCAAGGATGCAGAGAGCCCGTCTTCACTGACATACCCGAAAGGGGAGACAACACAGACTGAAACAGATCTGACCACACCTACACTATACCAGTAACACACACAACATTACCTACACCCAGAGGTACCACATCCACTGATAACACATTTAACAAACATATTCTTCCCACAAGTAGAATATCCAAATTTTAGCGTAACATAAAGTTACATACACCACCATGAAGGAACATGCAGCTACCCTCACCATAGTTAGAACATCTGACACTAAGTTAAGGTACATGACTTCCTAGCTGCACATGACATCCTAGCTCAACAGTAGTTGCAAACCATGCTAGGAAAACCCACAGCAGCTTTGTTTTGTTTTGTTCTTCTTTACCTATCCTTTTCCTTCCCCTCTTTCTTTAGGAGGTGAAAACCTAGACACCCTTCAAGGGTCAAAGGTCTGATATTAGGATTGACTCACTACACCTAATATCCATGCACGATAGGTCAAGTCATTTTACTACAAATGATGTCACCAGAAACTAAAGGTGAACACTCTTAAGTTAAGACAACTTAGAAGAAACAAACAAATCTAATCACAAAATTTGATTGAAGAATCAACGTACTAAACTAAATTAGAACAACAATTTCCAAAATTGAACTAAACTATTCAGTTTACCGAACTAGATTGACCAATTAAATATAACCGCCTGTACCCGAATAACCTGATGCCCTGCACCAGTACAGTAACTGTCATGGAGGTGTTGTCTTGTTGTTTGCTGTGTTTGTGTCTGCTTCTTCTGCCTCTGTTTATCCAGTGCTTGCCGATGTCTCCAACTCGACACATCGCCAATCAAGGGGGGTATGTAGCGTCAGAACGAGTCAGACAAAACTAAGATTCATTCAGAACATCGAAACATGAGGAGCTGAAATTCCAGGAGAACAGGACAACATCGTAAAGATTCCTATCTCCGATTTCTGGAGCAAGCCTAACCAACAAGCCTCTTCCAGAACAGCTTGCAACATTTAAGACAAAAGAACACTTATTGATAAGTCCAACGTAGGAAGGAGATCGTCAAATTTGGGGTAAATAATCAAGATTAATGGTCAAAGAGATGGCCATCACATGTGTTCCACAAGAGAAATCACAAGCTTCTTTAGATTGACTTTTCCCCCACACATAGAAGACAAAGAACCAGACTGAAATTCCTCTGTCCAAAGAACATGTCTTTTGGTCTCCACAGAACTATACAGAGACTTTCTTTTCATATGCACATAAAACCATCCTAAAAGGACATTGCTAGACATAACACTGTATTATGTATGTAACCACACATTAGACTATCATGTTTTAAGCACATATTATGTATGTCTTTTTAATAACTATTGAATGACTTTAAGGTTTATTCATGTTTGGTATGTATGAGCTTGACAATTCTAGCTTGAAACGTTTCTTCCAACTGATTCTTTGTCAAATGTATCATATTCTGGTTATAGAAATCACATCCGAAATTATACTTTGCAAGAGTGTGAAAAGTCAGACCATGTGACCAGATAACATGCTGATTTATGATGGAAGGAACAACCCTAGCTAAGATAATAGCCTATCTAATTGGTCAAGACACCAGATGGGATGTGTCCAAAAGCCGAGTTTAAAACCTCAGGACACCATCAAATCGCCCTTCTTCCTTCTCCTCTCTTCTTCGCCACTGCGTTTTGACGCTGTTTTAGCGCTCTTTGAGCGTGCTCTGGCCTACAGGCCAGTTGCTACTTAACACCACGATGAGAAGAAAAACCACCTAGTCTCGTTACTCATTTAATTCCTTTTACTTTAGTTTCTTTTCTTTCCGTTGAGTCTCGTGTTCAAAAGTTAAGTTTGCCGCAAAGTCCAGCTCCGACTGCACCCGCTTCAAACTTCAACCAGCAACGGACTCCAAGACCATCCTCAGCCAACACCCAACCATTGGCTTCCCAAGACATCACTTCAAAGACTACTGAACTTCCAGCCAATCACCAACTCGGGAAAACCCCTTTCCTGCAACGACGACGACAGAAAGGAATCCCTGTAACACAAGGCAACGCAAGTAAAACAACTCCAGATCCTAACTGAACTGGTGCATTTAATATAAATTTTAGCCTCATTGAGAAACTCAATGCGAGGGTTAATTAAGTGATTGATGGTTGTTCAGGTCTATGCGATAGCACATATTGCTATAAACTTGGGATTTCACATTCTCATTCTCTAAACTCATCCTTTCTCTCTTTCTGCAACGTGTGAATGTGTGAATGCGTGTGTTCATGTTAGATTAGTTTATGTCTTGGGTTTATATAAATAAAGTCTTATTTATATTCAAAAGAGAAGTATCTTGTGTTTTGTGCTTACAAGTTAATGTCTTAATCTGCCAATCTTGTTACTGTGCTTATTAATAGTGTTTTCACTATATTTTGGATTTTAATATCCAGTGCAGAGTTGATGTTATACGGCTCGTTCAGTGAATCGCGGAAGACTCAGTGATCAGCCGCAAAACAGTGATTCTGTTCAAATTACCTATAAAATCATAAATGATTCCCTTTGAGCTAAATTAAATTATATTTATGTATCAAACCCTACAATACTATGAAGTCAATGGGGACCAGCAACTGTTTGGTTACACACATTCCTCAAAATATCTTCTTTTATGGTCAACAGAAGAAAGAAATTCTTTGGTTTTGAAAAACTTGAGGGTGAGTAAATCATTTTTCAGTAAACAGAATTTTCATTTTTGGAGGAAGTCTTGGCCTAATCCTGTTCTATCCAAATATCGATATAGATAATTTTGCAATAATTTGCAACAGACACGAATGCAGAACAGGATCGTGACTGTGATGCCCTAAAATGTTATGACTATATGTGACCCTGGACCACAAAATCGATAAAAAGTTATCGATTTTTCTTTAAATGCCAAAAATCATTATAATATTAAGTAAAGATCATGTTCCATGAAGATATTTTGTAAATTTCCTACCATAAAAACTTAATTTTTAATTAGTAATATGCATTGCTAAGAACTTCATTTGGACAATTTTAAGGGCAATTTTCTTAATATTTTGACCCTCAGATTCCAAATTTTCAAATAGTTATATCTCGGCCAAGTATCGTCCTATAATAACAAACCGTAGGCTACATCAATGGAAAGCTTATTTATTCAGATTGCAGATGATGTATAAATCTCAATTACAAAGATTGACACTTATGACTGGTTTTGCAGTCCAGAGTCACATATGAAGAGTTCATTTGCAAAAACAGATAACCCTGTTTTTAACAATTCTCAAAAATCATGTTTTTTCATTGTGCATTCCGATTAAACTCAATGAAACTGCAGTTGTTGTTGTTGTTTTTTTGACTAGGTTAAAAAAAAAACAATAAAAAAAAAACAGCTAACTAACACAATAAAGCACAATCAAACATGATAACATAATAAAAAACATGATTTTTGCAGAGTTTTTGCAAATAAACTCTTCATATGTGACTCTGGACTGCAAAACCAGTCATAAGTGTCAATCTTTTGTAATTGAGATTTATACATGGTTGAAATTAGTCTGTAGTAAACAACATACCACAGACACCTTTTTTTTTTTTTTTTTAAAGAATGTATTTGTGTGTGCTCAGTTTCCTTGCACGTTTTTGCATTCCCAGAGTGTGCGTGTTTACATTCAGTTGTTGTTGTATTATACAGAAACTCTGAGATCCTTGTGAAATAAATCAATAAGATCAAACACTGGCAGACCCTTTTGTCTATGTCTGAGTGAATCTTCCATCCTGCAGCCAGACTCAATTCTGTCACAATCACAGCTCGGCCTGCTAATGAGGAAACGAAACAACAAAACACACTCCTCTCCTTCCAATGCCTGACCGCTGACCAGAAGAGCACTGACTGAGATTAAAAACACCAGCATTCCACAGACTTTGAGTGACATGTACTCAGATTTTTTTTTTTTTCTTGGGAATAGGCCTACTGTCTTTTCAGATGAGCTGAAAACCAAGTTGAGCCAAAGAGAAACTATACACAGGAGAAATATTCCATATTACACATATTTTGCACACTGGTCTGCTATAGTGTCATGGGAAAAGAAATAATAATATTCCTGAGTTGTATGCTGGCTGTCCGAATTGAATGTGCGGGGAAAGAATGCCCACGTACCGTAATTGGTAAGAAAAAACATGTCTTTCTATTGTGTTGTCCTCTCACAAAAGCAAAAATAAACAACATGACACTTCAAGTAACTCTTCTGATCCGGTATATCACCATTTATTTTTGGTGAATCAAAAACATGCACCAGTCTGGTCAAATGACTCTTATGAACCAGTTCTTTTTAATGAATCAAAAACATGTCACGCAACCAGAGTAGCCTTAGCATGGTTCATGAGCAGCTGATTCTTACGAGACATCTTTTAGTGAATCAAAACCATACAGAGCAAGCAGCATAGTCCAATTCATAAAGAAATGACTCTTATTGGCCAGTTCTTTTTATTGAATCAAAAACATGCAGTGGAATGAGATTATTCTGATCTACAAACTACTGACTCTTCTTACAGTTCTTTTTTTTAAATTAATCAAAAACATACAGAGCAACCAGCATAGTCTAATTCACAAACAAATGGCTTGGGAATATGAGTTTGATCCCTAAATGAATCAAAACAACAAAAACTTAGCTGAGTCATTTTTATATGTATAATGGAACAACTAATTTACATTACAAATCCACAATTTCAAAAGCTTACAGCCAAAACCCAAAATCTATCAAAACTATACAAAATAACAATGACATATCACACATAACTCATTTGATTGTGCATTTTCAAAAAGAACCACACAAAGAACCTCCCATTGTTTTACTCCCCAAAAACTCATTAGCAAATGCAGCAATACAATACTAGGCTAGATAATTGTCAGCATCATTTGATCATATATTTATCATAGACTGCACATGCTTAAGATTTTGGATGTGTTGAGCTGAAAATCAAGCTGCTGAATCAAGAGGCGCGTTCGACTTGAAGTGGCGCTGCGCAGAATGGTCAGTGTATGACATCAAAGTACCGCGAGAGCGATTCGTGATGTCACACAGTGATCATTCTGCGCAGCGCTGTTTCAAGTTGAACACACCTAAACACTCACCTACACTCGTGTGTCATGTGACAGTGAAGTGTCAGATGACAGGCCTGCTGTATGAGCTCAGAGATTGGCCAGTTAGCATTATCCATTTAACCTCTGCTGGTAAATAGTACACCATTATTTGGATAACAAGCATGTTTCTGTGTTGACAGCCATCAATAGTAGTATATTATGACTTTATATTTCATTATGTTTCACCAGTGCTTTGTTGGAAGGCTTTTAACATTGTGAAATAGATGTTTGTTTGTTTTTATATACAGTAATCAGTCATGGCATTTATGGCCTAGACAAATCCTTAAGATGCACAAACAGTGTGAAAATATAGTAAATGTGAGTTCTACATTTTAATATTCGATATTAGTGATATTAGAGCAAGATTGTGTTGGTTGTTTACATGATGCTGATTTCAGCTAAAAATGAATTATTTCATTTTTTTCGTTTCTCATTTCATTCATTTACACAACAAGTGTTTTGGAGGCCTGAAAATGCAAAGTTTTGAAAACGGGTTTTAAGGTGCAAGCTTTTGAAAACAATGTCATTATAATTTCTGTGTAAACTACAAAAACGTGAATCTGTGAAAACAGTGATGTCATGCACATGCATATTACATGTGTAGTGTGCAGAGACGTGTAATGTTTCTTTACAAAGTGGCATCGCCAACTACTACAGCACTTTTAGTTGTTTTGCACAGATCTGTGTGAACGTTACTATCTGTACATAAAACCTTTAAAAAATGCAAATGGGAAAACTTTTTTAGTCCATTATTACGTTATGACATTATCATCCTGTAAACCTACCCTTAGTTTGCACTTGTTGATTTTTACAATTTTATTTAAACTTAATTATAAAATGCAAAAAAAAAAAAAAGATTTTTCAAATTTGTAAATAAAACTGATTATTGGGTCCTTTTTTATTCAATTTTGTCTTTCTATTAAGAAAGGTTATGATTATTCCAATGTGTTATTTGTTTCTTTGTAATATTTTGAGAAATATTTCTGAATGAAATGTTTCAAAGTAAATCCTACACTTTTTTTTTAAATTAATTAAATTATGTTTTAGTGATAGTATGTGCATTTATCAACTCCTGATTACCTTAATGATGATGATATCAACATTTCAAATTCATTTGCTAGGCAACAGGTGCAGGTCTAGTAGTGAGAGCAGCGGAACTTTTTTCGTGGAAGTTTTTTTTTGCAGATTGAGTCATTTATGTTAATTATTCTAATCCTCTTCGTTCATGTCATCTCAGTTTGTTTTACAAAAGCCCCTCAGGTCATGCAGTCTTAATAATAGAGCATGTATTAGCTTCATTAGCCTTCTGATAAACTGATATATACTTGCTCTCTCAGCACTCAATTTTCGAGGAAACACTTGACTGCTTCTTTATTTTGCTCACAGAGAGTCAGGCAGCAGCTCATTTCTGC
Source organism: Onychostoma macrolepis (assembly GCF_012432095.1). Taxonomy (NCBI): domain Eukaryota; kingdom Metazoa; phylum Chordata; class Actinopteri; order Cypriniformes; family Cyprinidae; genus Onychostoma; species Onychostoma macrolepis. The sequence goes on along the minus strand of NC_081167.1, from coordinate 26,878,567 downwards.
CGAAGCCTTCTGATGAATCCTCAGCGCGCTGGTCTGCACTCCACCGTAACCACCCTTGACTTTATCGCCCACATCCTCTCAGCTGTGCACTGATAAGAGTGATATGTACTTGGAATTGCGCGAGTTGCATTGTTGTCTCGGTGGTAAAGTATCACTCCAAAAAAAAAAAAAAAAAATGGACTCACTCTTAGAAGCTCCGAGTTGACAAATTGAACAAGACTCTACTTGTCATTTCTCTGTATTTGTACTCCTGGGCTTTGAAAGTTTCTTTTTCAGTGTCTTTCAGTTTCTCCTTCCCGAGGTCAGTCGATAGAACTAGCGGCCGTCGCTGTGAGGAAACGAGCGCCTGCTGCAATATTAAAGCAGAGCAATTAGGCACCTGAAGCCCCATGCTAATGCAAGCATGACACAATTATACAAATGAGGCGTTTGCACATTAGAAACCAGAAAGTCACTCTTCCTTCTCCATTTATTCATCTGCTCAATGAATGAGAGTGCCGGGAAACAATAAAAAGGCGGAAAGGGAAGACGGAACACAAGTGTGGAGGACCGTCCAGTGCTACTGTTTTATTTTAATTGGCACTAGAAAAAGATGGTCTGCTACTCAAGCGAGTAAGTCTCATACAGTGAGCCTTATCGCCAGCACTGAATACAGAAGAGTTTGAGGCTGGGTCAAGCTAACTAGTGCAGAACTTCTCCTGGACACTAGTCTCTTATAGGAACGGTTCATAAATGAAAATTCTGACATTTAGTTTTTCCAAACCTGTATGAGTTTCTTTCTTCTGTTCAGCATAAAAGTAGATAGTCTGAAGAATGCTTGTAACCAAACAGTTGCGGTTAGCCATTGACTTCCAGTGAGTTTTTTTTTTTTTTTTACTGTGGAAGTCAATGGCTACCACTGCTTGTTTCCCAACATTCTTCAAAATATCTTTTTGTATATTGCAATAATTTACAAATCTCATAAACTTATATTTTATTCACAATAGAATATAGATAACATATCAAATGTTGAAAGTGAGACATTTTGAAATGTCATGCCAAATATTGGATCATTTTGGATTTCATGAGAGCTACACATTCCAAAAAAGTTGGGACAGGTAGCAATAAGAGGCCGGAAAAGTTAAATGTACATATAAGGAACAGCTGGAGGACCAATTTGCAACTTATTAGGTCAATTGGCAACATGAGTGGGTATAAAATGAGCCTCTCAGAGTGGCAGTGTCTCTCAGAAGTCAAGATGGGAAGAGGATCACCAATTCCCCCAATGCTGCGGCGAAAAATAGTGGAGCAAAATCAGAAAGGAGTTTCTCAGAGAAAAATTGCAAAGAGTTTGAAGTTATCATCATCTACAGTGCATAATATCATCCAAAGATTCAGAGAATCTGGAACAATCTCTGTGCGTAAGGGTCAAGGCCGGAAAACCATACTGGATGCCCGTGATCTTCGGGCCCTTAGACGGCACTGCATCACATACAGGAATGTTACTGTAATGGAAATCACAACATGGGCTCAGGAATACTTCCAGAAAACATTGTCGGTGAACACAATCCACCGTGCCATTCGCTGTTGCCGGCTAAAACTCTATAGGTCAAAAAAGAAGCCATATCTAAACATGATCCAGAAGCGCAGGCGTTTTCTCTGGGCCAAGGCTCATTTAATATGGACTGTGGCAAAGTGGAAAACTGTTCTGTGGTCAGACGAATCAAAATTTGAAGTTCTTTTTGGAAAACTGGGACGCCATGTCATCCGGACTAAAGAGGACAAGGACAACCCAAGTTGTTATCAGCGCTCAGTTCAGAAGCCTGCATCTCTGATGGTATGGGGTTGCATGAGTGCGTGTGGCATGGGCAGCTTACACATCTGGAAAGGCACCATCAATGCTGAAAGGTATATCCAAGTTCTAGAACAACATATGCTCCCATCCAGACGTTGTCTCTTTCAGGGAAGACCTTGCATTTTCCAACATGACAATGCCAGACCACATACTGCATCAATTACAACATCATGGCTGCGTAGAAGAAGGATCCAGGTACTGAAATGGCCAGCCTGCAGTCCAGATCTTTCACCCATAGAAAACATTTGGCGCATCATAAAGAGAAAGATGCGACAAAGAAGACCCAAGACAGCTGAGCAACTAGAAGCCTGTATTAGACAAGAATGGGACAACATTCCTATTCCTAAACTTGAGCAACTTGTCTCCTCAGTCCCCAGTTTGCAGACTGTTATAAAAAAAAAGAGGGGATGCCACACAGTGGTAAACATGGCCTTGTCCCAACTTTTTTGAGATGTGTTGATGCCATGAAATTTAAAATCAACTTATCTTTCCCTTAAAATGATACATTTTCTCAGTTTAAACATTTGATATGTCATCTAGGTTGTATTCTGAATAAAATATTGAAATTTGAAACTTCCACATTATTGCATTCTGTTTTTATTCACAATTTGTACAGTGTCCCAGCTTTTTTGGAATCGGGTTTGTATTATTTCATTGTTAACTTTTAGGAATCTTTCCATAGTACTTTTTATAAAAGGAGTTCTGTCAAGCTCCAAAACAAACAACAACATGACACCATAAAAGCAGACCATACAACTCGTCCATGCGACTATGTGTTATATGACTATGTGAAGTCATTTGGTAGCTTTATGTGAGGAAAAGTGTGAAATCTCATATATTTAACTTGATATGTCACATCCCTGTTGAAAAATCCAGCATATGCTGGTTAGGTATGTTTTGAAGCATGGCTACTGGTCATGAGCTGGTTTAAGATGGTCATGTGCTGGTCCTGAGCAGGAGCTAGTTGCTTAGGACCAGCTTAGGACCAGCACATGACCAGCTAAGAACCAGCTTAAACCAGCTCAAACCAGCAGCCATGCTTCAAAACATACCTAACCAGCATACACACTGTAAAAAATGACCGTGATATTAACGGTAAAAAACTGTGAAAATGCTACAGTAATAACCTGTTAAATGGTTAACAGTAAGTTCCCCTAATATATACGGTGAAATACAGTAATAAACATTTCAGACAATGTTACGGTGAAATACCTTTTTTGGAAGTGAAAAAGAATGTAAAATTTACAGGGAAAAAACGTAAATTGACGTTCCCAGAATTCCCTGCGTTGCATTTCAAATTGGATGTTTTTTCTTTGAAATAACTATGTTGTGTTTATTAGGGTTGTATGTTACATCTAATGTTGTTAAATGAATGTTTATTGCATGTTTCAGTTTAATGAGTCTCACCATAATGATGTTTAGTGTTTGTGTGAATGACACTGTGCACCTTCTATATTTGTTATTTAAAAGCTGCTTGTGATGAGCTTTGGTTCATCATGTGACTTTCTCATCACCACCTGCATTTGGTGGTTATCAGTGTATTTCAAAGGTACAAAGCAGATTTCAGTACTTCTATAGGTTAGTATATTAACATTATATGAGTTAATGAAATTACGGTATTTAACTGCAAATTTAAGTTAAAACCTAAAATGTTGTTACTGTATTATTTACGGTAGAATTCCAGCAACCACAGCTGGAAGCAATTTGATTTACTGCCATGACATCACTGTCAATATAATAGGTGTATTCGACTTGATGTAGTGCTGCGCAGACCAATCAGTCTCTGACTTGAAGCAGTGCCTGCCAGTTTGAAATTTTTTTCCAACTTGACCCTGTTGAAAAAATCAGCATATGCTGGTTAGGTATGTTTTGAAGCATAGTAACTGGTTTGAGCTGGTTTAAGCTGGTCGTTAGTTGGTTTTTCAACAGGGGAGACTGCGCCAACACCATATCACCGTGACATATGGCATCAAGATACAACAAAAGTGATTTGAGGGCAAAAGAGATTTGTTCTATGTAATGTTAATGTTATACTGTGTCATGTTTATCAAAATAAAACTGATTAAAAAATAGACCCCACTTCATTGGTATTTTCATGCTACTGCCTAATGTTCAACCGTATTCTTGTATATACATGCATGGTATTAAGCAATGCTTAAATTACTAAATGCAAAGTGTTTCTGTGGCTTCATGAAAATGTCTGAAATGTCTGGTATTTGACAAACTATGCTTTTAATTCTGTGATAAAATACACAAACTGCGCGAACAACACTACATAAAGCAGAAAGTATCTGACTTGGTGCACTGTTTTTAACTTCTCCCCCGACTACAAGCTGAAAATCTCGACGATCGGTCTGCGCACAACCGAACACATCTAATGTCATCTCTAATGATATCACTGACACCAAATGACATTGGTTCTTACATGTGTCATACGTGAAACATGACGTGCCATTTTGGATATTTGGACTGAAGAATAATTTTTGAGAGCCTTAATGGAAGAGAACATTTTCAGTGAAAAATGACATATATTTCAATCTCTGCCTTACATTTATTCATTTTCTAGGTGCTTTTATCCAAAATTCTACAACAAAACTGATTCATCCTAGATATATTATAATATGAGAAGCACCAAAATGATAAGTTCAGTTGCTCAGAAGAGTATAAGCCAGTACAGGGATTCAGGAGCGACAACACAGTGTTCCTTATACAAAACTATCACATGGGATTGGAATTTATATATGGAGGACTAGATTGATCTGGGTGGTTGCAAATTGTTTTTGGGTTTCTTATCTTTTTCTTGTCTTTGACAGATATGGCCACTATGAACTGTTATTAGAAAAGACTTTCTTTAAAAATTCTCCTTTTTGTTCTACAGGAAAACAATAACTGCAGACGGGTTTGGAACGACAAAAGGGTGAGTAAATAATGGCAGCATTTAATCTGTGTGAACTCTTAAACCTCATCCTTTATTCCTTTTAATAGGGGAGTGGAAATCCCATCTATTTTCGTGTCATGTTGTGTCTGACGTGATCTGTGTATTCACAGCATGCAGCCCAATAAACCGAAGGTTCCTTCTCTCTGAATGCCAACCAATCAGGAGAAAACCGATCTGTTGTCTGATTTGAAGGCTGAGGCTGGGAAAATTGGCCTCAGTGTCTCATAGGTCGTTCAGACTGCTCCATTTAACAGCGAGGACCACTAGAGTCATGTTCAACAAACAAATCAAATGTTTATTCTATTTGGAGTGTGGTCCAGTGAAGTGGCGATGCCCTATTGAGACGGAGTGCTGGGTAATTGCACCTCTCAATGTTCTGTTTCTCTCTGAGGTTTGGAGTGAGTGATGAGATTGTCGGCCGTGGTGTTTCCTGGTGTCGTTATTGTATTGACCTGTGGATAGATAAATGAGCAGGGAAAGCCTTGTTTGCTGTGCTGGTCATGTTTATTTTTTATTTTTTGCTTTCTTTTGTCATGGCAACTGTCCACTATCTCCTCGTCAATTGCTCAATTACTACATCACACGGGTCGCTGGAGGCAGGAGAAACGCACATATCACACTATTATTAGTGTGTTGAGTGCCTATAAAAAACATTAGTATTTTTTGTTCACAGTGAACAAATGAACAAAGTCAGCTGTGAGGGTTTTGTGAACCTGATAACCTAAATCTTTAAGGTTAGTGTAATTTTTTTAAGTCTTCTCATTCTGGTTTTGTTTTTAATAATCATTATTTGTCCCATTTTCCTTTCAGAAACTGTCCAGAATACTGATGCACACCTACAAACCTTATTTCTATGGATACAGTTTGTACTAAAAGGAATAGTAGGAAAAACATCATGTGATGACAAAGCTGAATTTTCAGCATCATTACTCCAGTCTTCAGTGTCTCATGATCCTTCAGAAATCATTATAATATGCTGATTTGATGCTCAAGAAACATTTCCTATTATTATCATTGTTGAAAACATATATATATATATGCAGTTTAATATGTTTGTGGAAAGTGATACAGTTTTTTTTCCAGGATTATTTGATGAATAGAAAGTTCAAAAGAACTACTTTTTTTTTTTTTTTTGGAATTCTTTTGTAATTTGTAACATTATAAATTAGATAAAATAATAAAATATAAGTTTGATGTACTCTTCAAAATTATAAAATTATATATATTTTTTCCAACCTGATCTCACAGAATTCCGTGAAATGACCACGGACTCTTAACTCCCGAATCTGTGGTGGCATCATGGAATCGCCGAAAATTCCGTGATGGGTTCACAGAAGTGATACCAATGTAAGTCAGTGACAGGCATCATTACACGGAATTCTGTGAGATCAGGTTGATTTTTTCCTTACTAAAATGCAAAAAAAAAAAATTTAATATATATTTAAGTACTTATTTCTGTTGTTTTACTATTTCTTTTAGATTTCTATCTGTTCTTCTTATAGGTACGGTATGGCTTCAGAAGATTTAGAATAGTCATATGAAATGCATGGGATGACTGTTATTTCAGTTTATACTACGGGGCCGTTGAATGCTTGAATCTGATTGGCTGACGAACATTCTATGGTGTGCAATTATTTTCAGGGAACCGCACGGCGAACGTAGTTCCAGGCAGCTCTTGACCGCATTACATGACCATATCACTTCGCCAAATGATTTCTGTTATTTCAAAGGTTTTACAACAACAAAATAACCAAGACCCACAACGACACTGGCCAAACAAATAAATATAGTAAATAAAAGGATAAAAACAACAGATCATGTCCATATTTTTGCCACAAAATTACGCTTTATTATGTACGGAAAGCACATACTCTCTCTCCCGCTCTCTCTCCCTCACAGACCACACATACATAACAGTTACAGTTTGCACACACACTAACATACATCGCGCTAATGTTGTTAGCGCTACTCTGACGATTTTATCAGTAAACAACTTAAAAACTACATGAGTTCTCACAAGCCAGATAACAACAACAGCGCTGTTCGTGAACAAAAGGAACTAAGTTTCACTATAACTAGAGACATTGCTGCCGAACACTATTGAGAGACACACAGGGGTAATCTCTCTCTCTCTCTCTCATAACTTATGTATTAACTGTATTAACTGCATTAGTCTGCTATCAACGGCTCAAGCCTCCGTTACTAGGTTTAAAATGACGTTTTGGAATTAGCAACAGAGGCCTTGGATGAGATGCGGAAGAAATAATCCTACTCACAATAGCGATTTAAGTAGAAATACTGGACGAATGCCTTGAAATATATAATCTGATCGATGTCTTGAGGTGTGGCAACCGTAGTATAAGCGGAATAATTGACTTCGGGCCGTTGAATTATTAGAAAAATTATGCACACCCGAGGTGGTGATGCGGTCACGACGCGAAGCGGAGTAATCCAACGGCCCATCGTCAATTATTCCTTACTTCATCTATGTATATTGTATCTGTCCCAAACAAATAAAACATTAAATAAGTAAAGTAATTTTATTCAGCTTTTCTAACTTATTGGTGTAAATCCTATTTTGATATATGGAACATGATTCTCTATGTCCTTCCATAGAAGAAAGTAAGTACTAAATTGTTACTAAAATGGTGAGTATATATGAATTATATGTGATCTATTTTGTTGTACAGACCCAGACAGGACACTGTCCTCATTCTTCTGGCCTGCATTATTATAGAGACATGCTTGTCATAGCATGATCATTATGTGTCCAAGCATCTGCTTCCTTCACCGGAAAAGGGAAATGCACACAGAGACAGAGATTTCCAAAGGAGCGTAGAAGCCCACTGGGCCTGATAGCCCACTTTATCACTAGCTGTTGGCAACGTCACCACAGATTGTTTCCTGGAAAGAGAACAAGCACAGACAGTGAATGCACAGGCCTCCATCTGTGAACAAGGTCACCGCCAATCTGGTAATATAGTAGGATTAGACCCATCTAGTTTATTTGATTTATTCTGCTGCTGCTCTGCTGTATACACACACATCCAACATACTGTTGACATTATGTGTTTATTGATATTGTGGGTTTATATGTGGCATTGATGATATAAGTGGCAAACTGTATAACCATGCTGAGCTGAAATAAACTACAAGATTGAGCAAAACCAGATCCAGCACTATTTGAGAGACTTTTTTTTACTGGAAAATCATGAAATATTACTTCTTCATTTATGCCATAACATCTTTGGTTCAATTATTCAAACTACTATTTCCAGGTTTAAGATGTTTGGACCCCACTCTTTTGTAAACACCAGTCAAAAGTTTGGAATAACTATGATTTCTTTTTATATATTTGTTGGAAGAAGTCTCTTTTGTTCAGCGAGGCTGCATTTTATTTGATCAAAAATATATCAAAGCAGTAATATTGTGAAATATCATTGCATTATTATTAAATTGACAGCGAAGACATTTATAATGTTACTAAGTTTTCTATTTCACATAAATACTGTTCTTTATATAAAATTAAAAAAATAAAAAATAAATTATGAAGGATCAGAAGAATTAAGACATTGAAGACTGGAGTAATGATGCTGAAAATTCAGCTTTACATCACATGAATAAATTCTATTTTAAAATATATTCAATTCTAATATTATTTCATAATATTACTATTTTTATTGTATTTTTTTATTGCAGCCTTAAGAGACTTCTTTCAAAAGCATAAAAAAAATAAATCACTATTCCAAATTATTATATATTGTATAAAAATTATTCAAACTTTTGACCGGTAATGTATATTATTGAAATGTAGCAGACCACAGGTTTGCTGTGTTGTGCCACCTGTACTCCTCTGAGAGGGGTGGTCTAAATGATTTCATCTTGTTCCTGGGTCATGCTGATCCATTTAAGGCACAAAAGGTACACAATCTTAGACTTTAGGTGTTAAAATGTGTTTTTCTCAACCTGTGGTGCTCTGTGTCAACATTTATTTGTGATGACAAACTTTTTTCGCTTGTTTTCAATTATAGGCTGTCTCAGGTCATGCAGTGTAACAAGGTTAAAAGCGGGCTGGCTCGCTCTGATGGATCGACCACCTTTAAAGTCTTAAGAATTTGGCGAGAAATACCCTTTGGTTCCACTCAGGCAATGGAAAATCAGTCTGTCTTTTTATAAGCGTTCCACCAGCACAACATCGACCACGGTGAGAAAAGCCCCACAATTAATCATTTTATTGTATTTATTTGGGAAAAAGCAGGCAAAGTAATGACCGCGTGTTTAAATCGGTATGATTCCCCTGAACATGTGGTCTAATATCATCCAAGCATTTAAAAATTAATCAAGAAGCACTCAGCCCGTCTCAGACCCAGTCAATTAATGTTAAGCGGCCAATGTGTTAACGGCTAATTGATTCCAGCCTTGGTCAGTAAGAGAGGCCAAAAGAGAACATAAGGCAATGAGCGCTGCGCTCACACCATAATTTTAGGAACATCTTTTTAGTATTGAGTTGCCTTACTTTTGATATGCTACAAAACATCTGATAATTATTCCAGCTTGTTTGGGCCAAAATCCACCCATTTAAAGTTTTTTTTTAATTTTTTTTTCCTTCATCTGTCTGAACTGAATTTGTTAGTCTTATTTGTTAATATGTTGGCTTAATTTTTTAGTTAACTTTCAATAACTTCACTTTAAACTTCATTTTCTAAAGCAAATTTTAGCTAACTTAGCTTGCTGTCTAATAGTAGTGTGGTACTGTCACATGACCTCATCAAAATGGTACAGAGTTATCATTGAGATAAATATGATTATTTCATATTTTAAATCCACTTTTGTGTAAAAGTGTTGTAACACATTTTTTTTTTTATATTCAACAAGGCCACATTTAAATGTTCAGAAATGCTGTCAAAAACAGTAATATTGTGAAATATTATTACAATTTAAAGTACCTGTTTTCTATTTGAATGTATTTTAAAATGCAATTTATTTTAGCATCATTACTCCAGTCTTCAGTGTCACATGATCCTTCAGAAATTATTATAATATGCTGATTTTGCTGCTCAAGAAACATATCCTATTATTAATAATGCTGAAAACAGTTTTTGATCACTTTTGATCAGTTTAATGCAAATAAAAGTATTGATTTATTTAACACACACACAAATTATAATAACTTAGTGACCCAAAAGAGTTTTTATTGTTATTATTTTGTTTCAATGCTAGCCTTTCATTAATTAAATTGAACCTAAATCGTTAAAATTGCTTGTAATGTTTCTCATTGTGTTATTTTTTTTTTTTTCAACTTTCAACTAAAATGCAAGGTCAGCTGCTTGCATTCATCGTGTTGGACACTGGAATTGGCCACTCTCATCTAAAGGCTTTATTTTAGCAATAGCTGATGGGTTTGAATGCAGAGTGTTTCTCTAAGGAATTTCTTCATTGTGGTTGTGTTAGGCTGTGACCTGCAGCTCTCCACTGCCCTTTAAAGATGAAGAGCACTCTGTTCTTAGAGACATTAATTAGTTCCAGCTTTCCCTCCACAAAAGACGAGACACATAGAGATGTACATGAGGAGGAGGATGGAAGGAAGTGCAAGTGTCATCTCCAGTTATGACCAAGAGAAAACAATGGGGTTGACTGCTGAAACAGGTCAGGAGTCATGGCATAAGTGGAATGCTTCTCACTCTATTTTATGGACTTTATGGGCTCTGTAATACTAAAAATATGAAATATTTTATGCAAATAAATTCCTAATCACATTCTTTAAGCTTGCATTGTTTAATAAATAAATGTATTTTAAAAACACATTTTTTAAAAAGTAAATAAACAATTATACCAGTAGTACTAAAGGTTCATCAAACAACTGTAGTGTGAGAAGTGATTTTTTTTTTTTTTTGAGTCATTTTCTCAAAACCACAGTGGGCATCAACAGGCACAAATGAGTTAAAGATGATAAAATGTTCATTTTTAGGTTAACTATTCCTTCATAAACATGGATATTGCACTGATGTTTTCAGAGCCACATGCTCTACACTGTTAGACATTTCAAAGGGTTTTTACAGTAACTTAAGTTACTGTAATTAAGATTTACAGTAGCAAACTGTATTTGATTTACAGATGCAAACTGTACTGTTTTACAGTAAATTACTGTAAAAATAATCCAATTCATCAGTATACTACTGAAATTCCTTCATTTTAATATAGATTTCATTAGATTTTATAATTTTTATATAGAATTCATTTTATTTTTACTCTACATAGGTACTACTGGCATTCAATTAAAAAAGACACAATAATTACAAAATATCAAATTCTTTATTTAAAACGTTGTATGTATACAGTAACAATTAAAAACACAGTCTTCCGATGCTGGAACAGTGCATCTTCACCATTTCTCCTGTCTTAGGACGTTTTGCAGTGCATTATGTTGTATCCTCTGGATTTATCCTCACAAAAATACATAGCCATCTGCAAAACCCAGGTGCTGCTACAAAACGTGGCCACCACCTTTGCTCACCATCCACTTAGTTAGTGACAGAAATGTCTTTTCTGAAAAACAAGAAGTAGAAATGACACACTTTTAAAAGGCAAACCCCACATAAAATACACAAGCCTCTCAAAACCATAGTTGTTCTCTTACCATGAATTATCAGCCTCAGGGTGGCTGGCATGCTCATGTCTTTCTTGATGCTTCATTGCAGTTGCCTTTAAAACACAAATACAATAAAGTGCAGTAAATCTTCAATTTTATTAAAAACTATAACAAACTAATTCTAAAACTAGAAAGGCAGCTAGCCATAAAACTTGTTTAACCTAGCTAACATACGATTTTATTTTCTCAATAGTCTACAGGTAAACATTAACTACTAACACCTGAACAAAATTTCACATTAGGTAACTTAATGTTAATATAAGATAAGCATTGCTTGTTAAAAATAATTTTAATTCAGTAACTTAACTCAATAAGCTGACAAAAGTCATTTGAAATGACAGCGCAGTTTACCATAGTAAAGTTCTGTTACCGCCATGTTGACGGGTAAATGTTAGTAGGTTAAACTGGTGTGCAAAAATATGACACAAACACACAGACAAACGTACATATATTTTTACCTTGCTTGCTGGTCTTATTCTCTCGTAAGGTGCATCGACACACATCGTAGATGTTCTCCGGAGCTCTTCCACTCATCCTGGGCAAAACCTGTGGTGCTGCCCCGCTGGATCCGTGTCCTGAATCCTCCGACGCTAGTGGCGCAGCGCGGCGCGACTCGAAAAGACAATATAGAACCCATTATACTATCTACAGTGGATGCGGACAGTAAAGTGATGCCCCGGTATATTTCTGCCATACAGATGTACTCCAAGCTCTCACGCTGTTTCTGACAGGAAGGACAAATGGATTTTCCAATCATTAAAGCGATGTAACACATCCAGTGCAGTCAGTCCCAAGCTCTTGCGGCGTTGTAGAAACGTTGTAGGATAAATCGTGTCAATCCAAATGTTAGAAATGAGGAAAATAAAACAACCTCAATAGAATGGCGCCAAAGAGGCCGTTACGGCAAATACAGTAGTATACAGCAATTTTAGAAAAATACATTAAGTCTCTGTATGTGGGGTTGGACATCACAGAAAATTCCCATGATGCATAGGGTATTACAGTTATTTACTGTAAAGGGAATTTGCAGTATTATACTGGGTGATATACAGTAAGTAACTGTAGAAATTACAGAAATGTCTAACAGTGTAGTGTTAAGTTATGTGTTTACAGGCAGATCAGAGAGATTCCTCATAAGCCTGATGATGGACATCATGATAATTTAGCCAGTCAAAGTGACGAAAGTCAAGCCTCAAGCCTGGTTTTCATTAAGAGGTGATCAAGCGGTATCTGTCCTAATCCAGCCAATAGACTGGGTCATGCTGGCCCAACGAGGTTGGGTAAATCTTTTTGGTAACACTTTAGAATAAGGAACACTTATTGACTATTAACTACGATTTTTCCCTCAATAAATTCCTAATTTGCTGCTTATTAATAGTTAGTAAGGTAGTTGTTAAATTTAGGTATTGGATAGGATTAGGGATGTAGAATAAGGTCATGTAGAATAAGGCATTAATATGTGCTTAATTTGTAATAATAAATAGCTAATATTCTAGTAATATGCATGCTAATAAGCAACTAGTTAAGTGACCTTAAAATAAAGTGTTACCATCTATTTATTCAGTTAATTTTCTTAATTTGACATTAAAATTAAATGAATGCTTTTATAAACCAGGGATGCATTAAATTCATCAAAAGTTACAGTAAAAAAATCTGGGTTATAGAAGATTTATATTTCAAATATATGTTGTACTTTTTCTAATGAACTTTCTATTTAAAAAAAAGTATCACTGCTTCCGCAAAATAGAACCATTTTCAACATTAATAATAAGAAATGATTTTTTTTGAGGTGCGAATCATTAGAATAATTTCTGGAGGATCATGTGACACTGAAGACTGGAGCAATGATGCAGAAAATTCAGCTTTGCATCACAGGAATAAATTACATTTGAAAATATATTTAAATAGAAAACATTCCTTTTAAATTGCAATAATATTTCACAATTAATATTTTTACTGCATTTTTAATATTAAAACGACTCAGTAACAAACAGTCAAGCATTATGTTAACAATGCCATGATCATAGGTTCAATTCCCAGGAAGTGTAAAATGTACACCTTCAATGCAGTGCAACAAGTCACTTTGGATTAAAAACATCTGCCGTATTCATAAATGTAAATTAAATACATTGATTGAAACAGTGATTAAAAAAGTCAATCTATCATTCAAGCTAAAGTGTCTAACAGGAATTTTTATCAGAGGCAAAGCGAGGACACATGCCACGTCCAGCGCTGCAACTTTTCATTAGTTTAACTTCAGATGACTGACTTGATAAGAAATTCAAATGAAGTCATTAAAAGTCTCCTCTGGGTTCAGACCAACAAAGGTCTCATTTGTTTCTCATCCTCTCTCAGCAAGTCTGCCTCTCTCTCTTTTTAAGTAGACTCAGTTCTGAATACCAGGCGTTTGTTGTTGCTGGCATCTCATACCTATTAATCACAGCTGCTTATCTTGTCATGCCCGTGCAAAATAGTTGTTTTGTGTGTCTGAATTATCTCCTGCAACAGTACTGACAGTATCCCTGGCAGGATTCAAGACGGGGCTATGGAGGCTATTATATGCAGATATCAAGATACAGAGAGCTGTACATTTATGGGAATTCATAAAAAGTAGATGCAGCAGAGGGAAAGTAGATTGTAAAATCCAGGCTGTTGAACTGGAGCTCGCTGAAACCTTGTTTATGCTGTCATTTCTCTTCCAGACACATTCTAAGAACAGAACAAATCCTTGTGACAAGAATGGCATTGCCCTGGATCTGGATCTGGATCTGGAAAAGCTGGAGAGATTCTGTTCATGATGTGATTCCAGGATTCTTCTCAGATCTTGTTAAAGTTGGGTAATGGGCACAGTTTCTCTATGCACATCTGCCCTACTGGCAGCAGAAATATTTATTTATTTATTTATTTATTTCCCTATTTTGCTGTTTGGAGAGACTCTGTTGGCAACAATAAAAAAGTTATTTTCAGCACATGTCCCAGTATCAATACAAACTCACAAAGAGCAGAACACAGATCTGGGCTTTTCAATACAAGTTTCATGTGTGGTAAGTGCTTACAAACCAGTCTAAGTTCAAGGAGCCCACATTAACGTCTTTATAATATTCAAGTCTCTAGAAATCAGTCCTTCCTTTAATAGAATAGTTCAACCAAAAATGCAAATTTGCTAAAAATGCACTCACCCTCAGGTCATTCAAGATGCAAATGAGTTTGTTTCTTCATCTGAACCAGGGATCCTCAAATCTGGCTCGTGAGATCCACTTTCCATGTCTTGTGAAGTGAAAAGCTGTATGTTTGTAAGAAAAAGATCCATCATTAAGAAGGTTTTCTTTTTCAACTTTAAACTGTTGCTTCTGGCTAAAATATGAGTCCTCTATCCATAATATTGCTTTCTCCATTGAAGAAGTCATCTTGTCTGAATCAGGAGAGAAATATGCACTGTTTACATGTAAAAAGTCCAAAACCATTCTAAATAAATATTTTGGTGGATTTTGATGTGAAAGGACAACAAGGGATGGACTTTTGAAAGTCTTATTATGGATTGGACTCTAGCCAGAAGCAACTTAAGTTAAAAAGGTTAATGATGGATTTGTTTCCTACAAACACATGGCTTTTCACTTCATGAGATGTTAATTGATGGACTGGAGTGTCGGGGATTACTCGTGGATTATTGTGATGTTTTTATCAGCTGTTTGGACTCTCATTCTGATGGCACCCATTCACTGCAGAGGATCCATTGGTGAGCAAGTGATGTAGCACAAAATTTCTCCAGATCTGTTCTAATGAAGAAACAAACTTATTTACATCTTGAATGGCCCGAGGGTTTGTAAATTTTCAGCAATTGTTTATTTTTGCGGAAACCTTTTCTTTCTCGGCTGTTGATTCATAATAAACATAACAGATTTCAGTGTTGTTGGTTTTTAGGTCACATTTACTGTTTAAACACCATTTTTGTAGAGAAATACATTGATATAAAGCCATATCATAAGGCTGGTTGGGAGAGAAAACTTGCTTATGGGTTGTTTAAACTGCATTAAAGAAAGTATGTTTGCCTGACAAAGGTCTTTGACCAAAATGTTGCCACTTTGTAACTCTTTTGAATAAAGGGAGAATAACAGTGTGCAGATCTTTTTTTTTTTTTTCTATTATTTGTTTAATTGCATTGCAAGATTCTCTGGATTTGATGTGCATTATTCTTGCAACATACTGTTGCAAATATTCACAGCCTAGCCAGTGTTCACAATCATATGGTGTTCACATGACATTTAATGTGATGTATTTCTGACTGAAACAGAATTTTCATAGAAAAATAATGACTTGATTGTATCCATGGGGTTTTGATTGGATTGTAAAAACAGGGCTGTGATATTATTGGTCCTCTCCATCAGTGGCTGTCACAGTCTCTGTCCTCCCCATTGGACCGGCACTATCTGGAGGATTGCACAGAGCTGGAAAACAATAAATGAGTGTCTATCATCTTGAGATGATAAGCATCTGGTGCTAGAGGTAATAATGAGATGATCTGGGGCCTTCATGCACTTGGCAGAATTTCACCCTAAAAGTATGTGAACGCACATGTGGCAGATTCTGATTTTCCACAAAGGGCTTATAAACTGTATGTATGCTGAATCCAATATCCAGCATTAGACTGTGTGAATATGAACCCTTCTCCTTCCCAAAGTGACCATTTTTTATGCATGACCTCATCTGCAATTCTTTGTTGCCAAAACAGTGATTTTTGTTTGTTTTTAGTTTTACAGAGCAATCAACCCTGTCTCTGACTCGTTTCAGTTGTTCTGCCAAGTGTAGCGTTTATGTGAAAGGTGATATTTTAATTTGTGCATTGTTGTGTTTTCACAAATATTTTGCTTCATTGTTTCAATTAATTATCTTATTAAAAAGCTCTTCATTTCCAGGGTCTTAAAAAAGTCTTAATTTGCTCTTCCACAAATGAAGGCCAAAAAAAAAACGTCCTTAATCAAAGCAGAAAGTCAAAATTTCATAAAGTCATGACATTAAATATTGCATGCAATAAAATAAAATAAATAAATAAAAATCCACATAATTTTTTATCTTGTTTTCAAATACAAATATCTAAACTTCCTTAAATCAAGACATTTACTTGAGATGCAACATGAAGATAGTTGAGGTGGTTTAAAACAATAACATTAATACGTGGAAAACAAGGCAAAAAAACTGAGAATGAACTTCATTTTCTGCAGTGTGATCACACAGTGCAGTAAGTTATTACAATATTCTAGTTGCTTTTTTTTTTTTCTTTCTGTCATTCAGGCTGTTGATAAAACAACTCTTCTACATTTACATTCAGAGAACATTTCGACATATTGAGTTTCCTTCATACTGATTTATCTTTATTTGGACTTAAAAATGTCTTCGATTGACTTCCATAAAACTCTAAAACTCTAGATTTCTGAAGGATGAACGTAGGAGCTTGATTCCTCCTTTCTACATCTCGGCAAACAGAGGACAGGGAATTCTGATACCGAACCTGGAAACGGAGCTATTCTAATGAGTTTTGGCTGCTGATGTTTTTACTCGTCAGATTTTGCGCACTCAACAGTTAATTAGTTTCACATTTAATGAAGTTTTAATTAGTTTTTCGAAGCCACAAAATTATTCAGCCACAGCTATCTGCTGATTTATAAAGACAGTTACAAATGAGTTAACATGTACTATAAATATGAGATTACTGCTCCCCTGCTGTGGTCAGAGAGGCATCTAATATTTCCCTCCGCTTAATCACTGACTTCACTTCACTTAAGGGAAAAGTGCTCCAGTTCTGAAGTGGCCTTAAATCATGTACGTTTGATGAAATCTGATGTGTGTAATTTTTTCGGTGAGAAAATATTTTCTATAATTCAAGTTTAATATGCAGAGACAACTATAATTAAGCCATTTGTAGGTTGATTTCCCTGAAAAGTGTAACACTGTGAGGTGCTATCAAAGCCTTGTTTGAGCAACACAGACTTAACCAATGATTATTTTGGAGGCGGATTTTATCATCGGATAAATGACATCGGATTTATCAGCGGATTTTTATTATTATTTTATCTTTTATCATCACCAATGACAGACAGGGGAGCGTCTTTTTTCTCTTTCTCTCTCTTAGCTCTATCTTTGCTGTTAGCGGTTTTAAATTTTAGAATTTAATTTTTTAATTTTTTTTTAAGTTGGCTATATCCATGTCCATGATTTTAGCTTAAGTAGTAGTTTTTTTGTTGTTGTTGTTGTTTTGTGTGATGCTTGCACTGTAAGAAAAGTCTGTAAAAATAGGGCCCAATGTACTGCACTGTCTAAATATGTAGGGATTTTACAATTTTTCACACCCATATTTTGAATTAAGCGTTGCTTTGTGTTGGAAATGCAGTTAACTTGAAAAGTGTCTACATAAACATTCATGTATTAAAACATTTTATATATTTTATTTTAAGAGTGGGTTTGTTGTATTTTTTTCTTGTATTTTTTTTTTTCTGCAGAACATTGGAGAAATACAAAATGTGGTTTCTATGGGAAAAAATTTAATTTAGCATAATTTTACAATTTTGATCTGATTATAAGGAATCCTAATTGCGTTCCCCAAGGCCTTTCCAAAAGGCAAGCAGCATTTATTCTATATGTAGAATGCAATCCCACAATGAACTGCACACATTTTTATACAGAAAACTGCTTTTAAAAAGTTTTATGTAATTATATGGAATATTATGTATACAATATGTTTATTAGAGTGTTGCATTGTTAGTATAGCCAGTCGAGTCTCCTGTGTGCTTTGCGTGATGTGCCTTTTAACGAGTCATAAATGCATATTTGTGCATATAAATGCATAGTCATAAATGCATATTTCTTTTGAGCAAAACAACCTTATTCACGATCACCGGCTATTCATTGCTTACTATAAGTTACATAATTCACATCGCACTCACATCATGGGAGGTAGGAATTTTGTTTTGGCCCTTCAGCTACATAAGCAATATATGTTGCCTTCGTGTGAGGGCATGAAATTAAAGATAGCAAGTGTTATTCAACTACAGTATGACCTCGGTTTGTAAGAAGGGTCTGACCTCTCTTGATAAGCCTGTTTTAGGAAGCAATTTCACACATAGCGTAATAATATTTCCTTAGAGATTGTATTGGTCCTTATCTCATGTCTGGCCAGTACATTCCCCTTCTGCGCTGGCAGAGTCACTGTGTTGCCCTCTCCTCACTGGCTCATCAGACTACAATAGCTCGTTAGTGAAATAGCCCTTATCTTCCTCCCGGAGGGACTTCAGGATGCGTTTAGTGTATCGTGTCTGACTTTAATTATGAGCAAAGGCCTCTCTCTTCACATTTAAAACTGTTAATTACAGTGTAACAGTCACAAAGGCACCCGCCTCTTAGTAATCTTTTCTTTTTATAAGTCCCTTCTGCAGACAGCTTATTCCTTAATGATCACTTTTCAAAACCCAGATTGGAGTTTGTTGACTGCACAGAGAGAATAACATCAAACGCTTGATATTGAAGTGCATAATTAAACACTCCTTTGGCCCTGGAATGGAGCAGAAGATACAGTCTTGGGTTTCTCAAAGCACAAGAGAAATACCAGTAATTTTATCCTCTTCTCTAATGCAGTCATGCTAGATGTTATTTTAGAAGCCTGAGACCAGGACACGTTCTGAATAACATGGACAGAAATGGACAGTTAATACACATTCAGGCTCTGCTTTGGCATCTGCTGATAGTGTTGCATGCTATTCAAAGTTGAACTGAGAATGCATTTTAAATTCCAATTGAATTGGCTGAACCTGAATTGAATTCCAGTTGAGTTAGCAAACAGGGTGCATAATTGCAATCTGAATTAGAATGTAAGGATGCAGAATTAAAACTGAGCCATAAATAGAGTTGCCATCGTTGAAATGCCACCTAGAAATTTGTATTTAGTTTATATTTAATAAACTATATATTTAATAAAGAAAGAAAGAAAGAAAGAAAGAAAGTGAAATTCCTCTTCCTCATTAATTATGCATTTTAGTATTATAATGGATTTTCTCATCTGTATATTACACAGCATTTTGGGATTGCCTTCTCCTCGTATACTCCACATAGGTTTGGATACTTGTTTACTTTTGGATACATTCTTAGCTGGTTTAAGTACCCATGCCCAAACCCCAGACCATTTTGGGAGGTCAACTAATACCAGCAAATCAGCTTAGACTGGTTTAAGGTGTTTACATTTTTTTTAAAGAAATATCTGCCTTTTAATTTGCCCAAAAAATGAGTCTTAGAAAGCAGCATAATCATGCTTTGAGTCTTTGTATCGGCTTTAAAATGTGGCCTATGTAAGCAGTTCACCAGGCAGTTTCTTATACATTATGGACTGTTAGTAAAAGTTAGAGTGTTGGAGTGTTACTGGAGTGAGAGAAACCACAGAAATGTTCACGCTTTAAAAAAACAAACAAAAAAAAACCTCCTCACAACAGGCTGAATAAGGCTTTGTACCTGTGAAACTCTAGGAATTGTGTCCTGAGGGTTGAGGAAAGGGTACAGAGGTGACGACATCATCAGAACGAGGTAAACACATTCCTCAGGGCTTTTATTAAGGTCCTAGTTGGGGGCTGAAAGCAGCCGTGGAGCAGGAACATTCAGGGTTCTTTGAGCTTGACTCCTGACACAAGTCCCCCCTTAAGCAAAACCTGACAGGAACTGCCAAAATAACCAGTGCAAACTAATTACTTAGGATGCCCGTATTCCCATGCATTTAGCTAGGCTAAATATGCAATCGCTCGCTGACTGCAGAAGATGAAGCTGAGAGGGGCTGTGGGGATGTA
Organism: Onychostoma macrolepis; assembly: GCF_012432095.1. Classification (NCBI taxonomy): domain Eukaryota; kingdom Metazoa; phylum Chordata; class Actinopteri; order Cypriniformes; family Cyprinidae; genus Onychostoma; species Onychostoma macrolepis. Next base: position 26,858,324 of record NC_081167.1, on the reverse strand, counting down.
CATGCTATCTGGCTGAAGTGTGGTTATTTTGGACCTAATTATTTTCTTGGTGAAGTGCAAAGGTGGAATTTAGCAGAGTGCATAGTGGTTCAATCATCTGGTTCTGTTCATGCAGGACATCCAGTTCAATATTTTCTTATAAAACGGGTCATATTGTACAAATCCCTATTTGAAGTATGAAAAGAAAATCATATACATTTGGATGGCCTGTAGTTGAATAAATAATCAGGGAGTTTTCGAAAGTGAACTACCACTTTAATAATGAAGGATGACTTTGAAAAAACTAATAAAATGCTTTTCCTTGGTATCTGACCATGCACACATCTGCTCAAGAGAACTACCCTCAAAAGATCATTTTTCTTTTCTTTTCTTTTCTTCTTGTTCTATCATCATAAATAACATTTGCATTTGTTAGAAAGTAAACTTCATTTTTTAAACATTTTCATCACATCACAACACCAGTCACATAAATTATTTGTATGTTATGAGAAATTGCCTAAATGTGTTTGTTGCCTAGAAGCAAGATTGTATGACAGCAGAATGTATCTCCTGTGCAGCCACTATAGAGAAATGTGCAGTGTTCACTGTTTATATTTTGATTTTATTTGTATTTTTACTCATGCATTATTGAAGTGCCTTACTTTTTTATTTTTAGTGATATTTAAGTAAAAAAAAAAAAAAAAAAAAGCTAGGGGCCATTTCTAGTAGCCAATATGTAATCTGATTATTCAGTTTTTATTTCTTTGTTGTGTATATTCCAAATATTTTACTATAAATTGCACAGTATATTCAGTATTTTTCCCCGATAATGTAAGCAATAGATGGCTCTATTCTTCTGGCACACTATAAATGTATACAATGTATAAATGACACGTGTGACTTGATTGCTCAGTATTTAATTCTGCGGATGATTAAAACTGTTACCTGTTGGCATGAATGTTCTTTATTTTAATGGCTCTTTTTGTTGTTTTTAGACTTTAATGGTTGGCAACTAAGTAGTGAGAGAAAGTTCTAGTTTAGGGTCAAGGTTGGACTTTGGATCAAAGAACTGCGATTAAAAGCAGTTTTTCATAAATCTTTGTACTAAAACTGCTGTTTCTATCTTTGCAGAGTTTTAACAGTAAATAGGACAGAATGAAGAGAACAAACTGTTCAGACTGTGATTAGGTGGTGTTTTAGCCCAATGCTGTGATTACAAAAGTTCACTTATATCCCAGACGCCTGAAAAACGCTTGCAGTAAAGCATATATTTTTTACTTGCTCACACTGTAGGTTGTGAAAGCACTGAGGTAAAACCTATGCAGGGAACTCATTTGTAATGACAACATGCTTGTGCTGACATCTGTAAGATAAATGACTCAGGAAATAAATAAAAAAATAGGGCTGCCATGCTTTGTTTGCTGTGACTGGACTACAAATACACCCTTTACAACATTAGACACCTAATACCCGTGTTCTGCAATGCTTTTTGACATTATTTATTTATTTGTTTGGTAATGTTATGGAACAATTCTTGTGGAATATCCATATTGAATGACTATATAAGAATTAAAATGAAAATGTATAAATGCTATCATTAGCTGATGCAGTGTATTTTTGTCTGCTGTGTTACAGAATAGATTACAGTCCTTTGGAAACTATTCTAAACTATTCTCTATTTGTGTGTGTGTGTGCACGTTTTTGTGAAAAGTCAGGACATAGATTTGTGTAATGACAATGGTATGACATAGGTATTACAAGGTGAAGGTGACTTTTCAGGACATTGACCCATGTCCCCACTTTTCAAAACGCTTATAAATCATAGAGTGAGGTTTTTTTTGGGGAAAGTTGAAATGCACAGTCTCCTGTAAGGGGTAGGTTTAGGTGTAGGGTTGGTGTAGGGCAATAGCACATACAGTAAGTACAGTATAAAAACCATTACGCCTATGGAATGTCCCCACTTTTCACAAAAACGAACATGTGTGTGTGTGTGTGTGTGTGTGTGTGTGTTACAGAAATAAGTGACGCTTCAAATCATGCAACTTGTGGAGAAGTGGTGTTATTACTTTTTTATGCAATCAAACCCATGTTTTTAACCTGACAGATGATATGCAACAGTAAAAATAAAATAAAAAAAAATTCTTAGGAGCCATTCACACATGTAAACGTTTTCTATCGTTTTTTCTAAACGATTTTTTTCAGCATCTCCAATTTTCTATATAAATATTCTTAAATGCAAATCTTTTTCATTTTTAAACGCAAAAATAAATAAACAAATAAATTAATAAATAAAATAGTTGTTGGTTTCCACTGCAATGCTGTGGACATGCACTAGAGGATCACTTTAGGATCATAGGATCATTTCTATAGCATTGCAAAACAAATACAGCACTCAACTACATTAAAACAATTTCAGCTTTTAAAAACTCTAGACATTGCGTTTTTCCATTCTATTGGCCTATGTCTCGCATTTTAAAATTGAAAAAGTTTTTACATTCCACTGTGCTGCTTTTCCATTGCTTTTCTATGAAAATATGCACTAGATTGACATTTTACCATTGCATTTGTGTCTCGCAGTGACCTAAAAATGCAACAATCAAGTTAAAATAAGTTCAGCTTTAAAAAAAAAAAATTGTCTCTAGGCTTTGCGTTTTTTCAGTCTGCTGCCCCATGTCTCACATTCCACTGAGCTGCTTTTCCATTGTATTTCTATGAAAACATGCATTAGATGTACCTTTCACCATTGCAGTTGCATTTTTTACAGTGTCTCACATCATTCTAAAAGTGCAGCAATTAAGTTAAAATAAGTAAAAAAAAAAAAAAATTATAATAATAATAAAAAAAAAAAAAAACTTTTTGGCCTTTTTTCATTCAACTCTGCTGTCTTGTGTTTTTAAATAAAAAAACATGTTCAAAAAAGTTTTTGCACTCCACTGTTCTTGCATTGCTTTGCCTTTGTTGTTATATGTAAACATGGACCAGACAAACATTCAGGACCATTGCATTTCCGTCTTTTGCAGTGTCTCACAGTGTTGAGTAAAAACATGGCTCTCATGTTAAAATAACTTGAACTTAAAAAAAAAAAAAAAAAATTGTGTCTCTAGGCATTGCATTTTTTTCTTGTGTTTTTAAATGGAAAATCATGTTGAAACAAATTTTTGCATTGCACTGCACTGCTTTTCCATTGCTTTTATATGCTTATTTGCCCTAGACAGATGTCTTTGACCATTGTTCTCTCGTCTTTCCAGTGTCTCACAATTTTAAATGAAAAAAACACATTCTTTTGAATGACCCCCTTTAGACTTACATATCAAGTAGTATCTAAAGACCATAACATTTGCATAGACTAAAAAGCCGCAAATGCAGTTCTTCCATTCAAATGAGGACCACGGCTTTGCTAGTGCATGACATTCACACAGTTACGTTATCTAAGTTAATTCACATTTTATTAAATACAAAAGGCTTGCAATTTTAACATTCAACTGTGTTTTCTATGCAGTGCACATCCATATTACAATTTAGTGTATCAAATTCTGCTTTGGTGCAAGAACATGTCCATCACAGAGTATCTCTAGAGCTCCGCAACAAGCCACCACTCAAAGTGAGTGGTCCCACGGGAATCAGATACCGTCAGCTCAAATCCGGCTACACCAGGACGCCAATTACCTCTAGTGCACACAGCCGTACAAAGACACGTATCGATCACACAGTTAAGATGTCAGATGTAGCTGGAGCTTCCCCCAGGGCTTCCGTTAATGACTGTTTTTTTTTTCTTGGACTGTTTATTCATTGGTTAGCATCCCAGCATGAGGACATTGTGCATGTTCTTTGGTAAGTGGCGTAGGTTAGCAACACAATCAATAAGACGGCGGATTTGATCCTAAGAGCCTCTTCTGTTTCTCTCGAGAAAATCAAATTGGATTCAGAGAGTCGTGATACTGAGATCTGATCAAATCTCTCGGCATGCTGCTCTTCTCATTGATCGGATTCTCAAGCTGCTCGGACCGGATGTCATCCCATTAGGAAGAGGAAAAACACAGATTCTTTGGTGGCGGGAACCGAGAAATATGAGTGCGAGACCTTTAGTGTGATAAAAGCGATGTGTGTCTTTCTTGTTGTCATTCTTCGAGTGCATTCTTTCATTTCTGCTGTTCTCATCTCCAGGAGACATAACAATGGGCTGTGTTTAATTAAGCTCTGTGCTACGATGTCAATGCTATCGCTGAGATCCAAGACGTCCCCTGTGGAAACAAAGCGGGGCATTGTGCTAGAAACAAACTATGTACACTGAGATGCAAAAGGTTTAATTAAACTTCTCAGTGATGTGCCCTCTGATGTATACTTGCAGGCTGCACGCTGACATCAACTAAATGCTCGTCTCACAAATAAATGTAGGGGATCCAGAGAAGCTCACGTCTGATACAAGTGATGCCTTCATTTCTCTAACACATCTTAGCTATGGAGACCTCCCTACATTGCAATAAACCTAAAACATTTGGCTGACAATGAGACTAAAATAGTTTTATTTGATGCAAGTAACTGTACAACTACTACTAGTACTATATACTTGTTCAAACATATTTTTGGATTCCACAGAGCTTCTTATTTCATTGCATTTATTTGTAATCATGTGCTATATTACATCTGCATCTCATGGTGTTCAAAAAATAAGTGAAAATAAGTTCTCTAGACATTGCATTTCTTTCCATTCCACTGCCCTGTGTCTCATATTTTAAACATAAAATCGAATTTAGTTTGCTGGCCTATTCATTTAAATGGTGTGAGTGTACATGCTCTTAAAATGCTACCTAAGTTGGTGCCGATAGCCTTGTGGGAACGCAGACTTGTAGCGCCGTTGCAATTCGGGCGTCCCATGTTTGAGAATGCGGACCTTTCCCGATCCTGTCCCCCCTCTCTCTCCCACTTCACTTCCTGTCTCACTACTGTCCTATCAATAAAATTGATTAAAAAAAAAAAGGCTAAATTTAATTGAATTCAATTGATTTTTATTTTATTTTAATACTTGTTCCTAATTTGACATTAGATCAGAATTATGTTCTGCATCATTTTAGGTGCCATTTTCAGCTCATTTTGAAGGATCCCATCACTTTACCCAAGATTAACTTTAAAATGTTAAAACAAATTAATACTGTTATAATTTATTCATTATTTACTCATTTCTTTTTATTTTGTCTAACAGCTGCAACTATAAAATGGGACAAAACACCATAAAATGATCACAAATGTAATCTCTTCTATTTGTGCATTACATTCCAAGTTCCAAATGTGTTGTGTGTGTTCAGCAGAAGAAAGAAAGTGATGTCTGGAACAACACGAAATTGAGTAAAATGACATGTTGTCCTTTAATAGTAACTGTATAGTAATGCCACAAATAAATATAGGCTTCTAATATTTCTGACACATTCTGTCCTTCAGTATATTGATGCAGTTTTCTGATGGTATGTTTTCTCATCTTCTCCGTCTCTCACATACTCTTTATCTTCCTCCCTGCCTCTTTCTTTTTCTCCATGCACGACTCATGTACTCTCTTTTAACTTCTTCACTCTGCGTCTGAGGTTAGTAGGGGTCTGTAATAAGGGTTGTTCTCGGGGGACGCCTGCATTCCGGCCTCTAATGAGAGAACCGGAGTCGGGCTTCATTAAGGCTCGCTGTCACGCCTCTGCCCGCACTCCGCCCACTCTCTCAGCCCGCTCTGCCTGTCCGAGACTTCACAATCAACCCGTGTCAGTCTATGTGTCCCTCGGGTCGTCAACACAGATGTGAACGCTCCACGTTAATGTTCATACGCTGAGCCTCGGGGCGATTGCGTGGCTGTGATTTGTAGGTTAAGAAAGAGCAAAATGCCTTTCAGAGGTAAGTGAGGTGGTAAAGCGGCAGTGTATCATAGCGGTTTTGTTTACACCATATGTTTAGGATCTCATGAGTGACTGAACTTCTAAATAAAACGCATCAGTTTATGGGCTGTTTTCGGGAGGGGAGTCTCTGTGGAGATACGAGGGCTGTAATATTTTAGGGCAATGTTACATTAAAATTATCCTCATTAAAATCTTCCCCCTGGTTAAAAAACCAAAGGAAAGAAATTTAGTGTCAAGATTTGTAGTAATATGTCACTTCGCACTAGCGAACGTCTACCTAACGCAGCCTGCAGCGGGAAATGTTTATTGCTTTCTTCAATTGAAGTTTTTCTGTGATCTTAACCGACGCTCGGAAAACTCTGCCATTGGCCTCCTCGCTTCAGATTACATAATACTTTACTGGCGGGAACTTTCTGTGAGAAGAGACTAGAAACCTATACTTCTAGACACACTGAGTTTGTATCTCTCCATTTGTTTGAAAGAGTAGAGATGCTTTACAAGGTCATGTTTCAAGTGATACTGAAGGCAGAAGGAATAAGTTGAATACATCAGAATTATGGTAGCACGATTTATGTTTTCAAATGGTTATTTCTTCAAATGTTGCATGCTTTTTCATAGCTCAGAAGACTTCTGGCCATCATTTCCTCACCCTCGTGGCACTCCAAACTTTTGATTTTCTTTGGTGGGAGACAAAAGATATTTTGAGGAACATAAGGGTATAAATAAATAATAAATAATATAATGTGCAAAATATATGGGCAAATTCTATCTGAATGATTTCTGAAGGATCATGTGACACTGAAGACTGGAGTAATGATGCTGAAAATACAGCTTTGCATCACAGGAATAAATTACATTTTAAAATATTTTACAATAGAAAACAGTTATTTTAAATTGGAATAATATTTTACAATGTTACTGTTCCTACTGTATTTTTGATCACATGAATGCAGCCTTGGTGAGAATAAGAGACATCCTTCAAAAACATAAAAATTGTGCAAATTCTGAACTTTTGAATGGTAGTGTACAGTAAGAGTTTACAGCAATACAATGAATGTGCATGGTTTAGTGCTGACTGTTCGGTTTTGGGAAATGTTTGAGTTCATACTGACATTGTTGAGTTCTCTTCTGAAACTCTAAAGGAGACGTGAGATTACTGACTTCTTTTCCCACGGAGACTTCAGTGGTCTAATATTGTGGTTTAGCAACTGAGATATTAAAGAGATTTACTTAGATTTTTCTTTCCTATATACATTACAACTAAAGCACAGGATCACAAATAATTGAAGATGTTTAGAGGGAAAACCCTAAAGATGAGGTGAAACGAAAACAAAATTTGACAGAAGCGAGGGTGTTGAATACTTTTTCTTCAAAGTAGCATTGACACTGAATGCTGAGGTTTAGATCTAACTGCTTTTGTAAGCTGAAGTCGTGCAAACAAGCCATTAGATGACTACAAAAACACAGACGGACTCATCCTGTCCACATCTCATTAAACTGTGAAAGAGACACAAAAACAAATTAATGGAAGAACAGACGGAAAGAGAATGCAAAGTGTGCGAGAGGATGAGGGAGAGCGAGAGGGATATGTAAATGAAGGGAACTGAAGTGAAATTCCTCCAGTCGTTGTTGGCTGCTCGGTGAGCATCTTCGTTGTGTATGGCAGAGCAGAAGCGTCCAGATGAACAATCGTGCAATGTGATTTATAGCATGCAGAACCAGCTAGTCAACCGCGAATTCGGTTCTCCGCTAGCCCCTGTCATCCTCCATTCTTCCTCACTACAGCTCTGTTCCAAAACTGCAGCGCTGTTTGCTCCCTACATAGGCAGCCATCTTTTAAGGCAGCATCCTAACTGGTAATGGCACACAGGTGGCTTGACTCAAAGTGGTTTCCAATACAGTTTAGCATGGGCATGTTGCTAAGCTAGATTCATTACACACACAACCATTGGGTGAAACGTCTCGGTTACGTATGTAACCCTCGTTCCCTGAAGGAGGGAACGGAGACGTCACGTCCCAATTTCGTCGGTCATCCGATGTGACTCGGAGTGACCGACTGAAAGGGAACAGTCCATTTTTACTTTGGTTTAACTATTGTATTGATGCTTTTCTAAATGCTACACATGCTACATAGCCTAATTTTGAGTCACAAACCAAGCACTGAAGTAAACATCACAATATTTTTGTTTCTATACCAATCTTTTGCTAATCTCTTTTTTTTTTTTCTATACCAAAATCATTTCAGTGTTGGCTGATACTTTTATTTTTATTGTAGTGGATCTTTTGGTTACACTTTGTTTTAAGGTGTCCTTTTTACAGTGTAATTATCCATTTAAGAAATGAGTAATATTAATAAACTACATGTAGTTACTACATGGTTAGGGTTAGGATTAGGGTTTGGTTTAGGGTTACTTGCATGTAATTATGCATAATTTATTGTTATTATAATAGTAAGTATGTGTACATGTACGTTTTTTTAAATTGGAAATAAAACAGATTATTGAAGTATGCTTTACAAGAAAACAACAACAACAACAAAAACTAAGTCTTTCTACTTCAAATTTCTGGTTTAATTCAGTGTGGTACTTGATATTTTGTAATAATTTATGAAATGTACTAGCAATTTCTAAATGAAATTTTTTTTTTCAGTGTAGCGACGTTGTTTTTATTAACTAAAATGAAAACTATTAAAACAGTTTTCAGTAGTTAAAATAAAGTTGAAATAAAATAATAATAATTTTAAATAAATAATTTTTCACTTGGCAGTTTACTGAAATAAAAATAAATTTAAACTGAAGTACTAAAATTACTAAAACTGAAACAAAAATAAATTAAAGCTAAATAGAAAATTAAAAATGACAAAAACACATAAAATTACTAAACTTTAAACTAAAATTAAAATGAAAACTAAAAATATAAAAATGAATGCTAACTGAAAATAATAAAAGATACTAAATGCTATATAAATGCCTCATTGATTCATTCATAAATGTGTATGTTATTCTTATTTTCTGAATATTTTCTATATAGCTGTTATTTATTTGGCAGTGATGCAATTTTATATTTAAATGCATTTAAAATTTTAATGCAAATATTTAAATTCATTTAAATATAAAACTGCATCACTGCCAAATGTTAATGGTCAATTTTTGTATTATGTTTCTAATAAACAGATAGTAATTTCAAACTATGGAGTTATAAAAAACAACATTAAAATTAAAAATGAATTTTAAAGTCAAGTCATTGTCATTTTTGGCTGGACAGAGGTGATTCTCCCTGAAACTTTACGAACAACTCCATCAGAAAAGCAGGAAACAGATGGAGGAAGGACAGGAAGAACTGAGCGAGAGGTGTAGGATTGTCAGTATGGGTATGTTCACCTGCGGGTGTAACAATGGGTGGCACGGCCCGGGACACACGCAAACCGAAAGGTTTGAATATTTATGAGAGGTGTTGGGAGAAAGAGAAGAAGCCGAGAGAAAGAAAGTGAGGTAGACAGCTGTCTTCTCTCCTTTCCTGAGACATTTGTGGACTTAACAGAGCAGGGGTGACAGTCTCTGGCACACTCGACAGGAGGTGACTACTGACCGCCACGCTCTGGAACAGAGCCAAACCAATGCTGACAAGCAACTGCTTTAAACTTATTTTGATGTTTAGTGAAGCCAATCCCATGAAAATGTTTCTTTAATATCTTAATTGCTTCTCCTACACAGCAATGAGATGAACTGGAGAGCAAATGGAGGCTAATCAGGCACGATGCAACAAGTTTCCTCTGACTGCTTCATGGTGTGACACAATCACAGCCAATCAGAGCATATCTGATGTTTAATAGACAATTATGAGGAACTTGATTTTGAACCAATGAGATTTCCTGGTGGGCGGGGCTACCCAGTGAGATTGACAGGATGTCCTGCCACTGCAGGTAAGGTCAAAAGCTCTTTTCAATTTCTAACATTGTGGTTGTTGAGGACACACTTCTGCAGCCTTATTATAGTATCACTGAGATACTATTATAGCATTATAAAAATATTTTTTCAATTTTGTTCTTGTGTTTCCCATTTTCATGTATTTTTTTATTATTATTATTGTTTATTTTTAAATGTCTATATGTAATTTTATATATAACGTAAAATTTTGATTTCAGTTTGAGTACAAGTTAAACTAAATGTTTTTTAAAAATGAAAATGCTGAATTTCTTTTTATTTTTAAATGTTTAATATTTGTATTCTTAATATTTAATTTAATTTATTTTTTTTATTATTATTATTATTTTAGTTAACCTGGTTAAAAAAAAATCAAATTGTCTTCAGATTTACCAAGATAACAACATCTACAGTCAAAAATCAGAGATCTTGATATAACTTTTTTTTAAATGCTTTCAAGACCAAATTATCATAATTTCAAGCTACTATATATCAACGATTACTTTGTCTATTTTTTATTTTTACCTGAACAATTTAAAAAGAAACATCTGAGATGAAGTCAATATTTAGAGATTCCAATTATATTTCATTTAAAAATGAGCAAGTACTGATCAATAAAATGTTGACTGGGTAAATGCACCAAACTTAACTTTTGCACATTATATTATTTATCTGGTGTAATGCTTTAAGAAATTTATAATTTACATAATTTATATTTAATAAAATGTAATATTAAAATTATATTACTATCATGAAGCTTGATACTAATATAATTATATTATTAAATTGTATTAAATTATTATTATTTAGAAGCAGAATAGACTGAACAGAGAATAGAGACGTTTTGTTTTGTGAATATTTTCTATATGGATATTATTTATTTGTCAGGAATGCAATTTTTTTTTATTGTATTTAAATATTTAATATTAACTGTCAATTTTTTGAATCATGTTTCTAATGAACAGATACCAATTTTGTATTAAAATGTATTTAAATATTTCAAATCTTAACTGTCAATTTTTTAGAATCATGTTTTTAATGAACAGATACCAATTTAAAACTATGGAATTTAATCATTTAAAAACTGACGTTAACTGAAGTAGAAGTAGAATACACTGAATAGAAAACATAGTCTGAGTTTGCTTTGAAGAAACTGCATAACAGGTTTTTTTTTTTTCTGAATGAAATTTAATTCAACACACAGAAAATGGCCCGAATAATATGGCCTCATATATTTCCAAAGTTTCCCACAAACTTTAAAAAAATTTGAACTTGTAAAAATCAGACCATCCTAGTTTCCACAGTGCTGGAACGCAAGTTTGTCAGTGTTGTGTGCAAGCACGTGTGTGTCTATGCGCTCGTCGCGTACGCATGTGTGTGTGTGTGTGAGAATGTTCCCTGCTGTTTTGAGCACCCCAGATGCAGTAACACACTTCAGAAATGAGAGCGTTGTGTTCCTTCTGGTTGGAGAGGAGGCAGCCTGGGAAAGCCAGCAGCATCTGGACAATGCAGTCTCTGGGGTCCACTGCCTAGCAACATCCCCCGCAACCAGCGCCACAGTAACGAGCATCCCAAATGCAGAGTGACCAGGAATAATGGTGCCCTGTGCAGATGGCCATGGAGACTGATATAAATAGGACGCAGGACAGAAAACGGCATCGACATTCCGTGAGTGTATATCGCGCAGCATATGTGTGAGAGTATAAAGATGTGCCGTGGACCATGGGAACTGTACAGCTGTCACATTCCCTTTTTACACAAAGACCACAGAACTGTTTCATCCTCAAGAGAGCCTTCTCCGATCCGACAGACGCATCTTAAAACAAATGCACACAGCCGTGGAGTCATTAAAGAGGCTTTTTTGGAGCGATCCACATTAGCAGGAGCATCTGCATGCACACCTGTCCTCCATACGCTGGTGGAACATAAAAGCAAATTAAAAGCGTTTCACCATTTCATGTACAGTGACCCCAAAACTGTATTTGGACACTTAAGCCACATTTAATGTCATTGCACTACAAAAAAAATCAAACCAAGTGGCATCTGTGCTCAATTACCGCAGCTTTTCTCAGAATGAACTACTTTTCAGAGTGACTTTTAACCAACCGGTCTAAAGTTGATTTTAGTGGATGTATGAATTCACACAGGTGTCTCAGTAAGTATCCACAGATGTAGTTGTGGATCACATCTAACTAACTATTAACATGATACAGTAACATTTGACAACCACAAACCATCATAATATCAACATTTCAAACAGTACACACAACTGTTTTTGATTTGGCATAAAAAGGTTTATATATTACCGTAATGATAAAGATGTATTAGTATAATTAATACTGTTTATTTATGTATTTATTTATTTAAGGTATTGTGTCTTACATTTGTGGTTATAAATGTGTATGATATAAACTTTTCTTTGTGGAAATGCAAAATTATTTCTTGATCTATTATTAATTAATTAATTAATTTATAGTTTATTTTCCTTGTTATGGTACTATTGATTTGTTTATTTATATAGTTTGGGGGAAATGAAATGTAAAGAAAACAGAAATATTGAAATATCACTTAAAACATAACTTTTAAAAAAATGTTTATTGTATAGTGAAATATGAAATTAATTGAATTGGAACACATACTAAAGGTATAAAAAAATTGAAATAAGTCTCTTATATTCATTTATTTGATCAAAAATACAATAAAACAGTAATAATGTGAAATATTATAATGTTTTCCATTGTAATATTATATTATATTATTCCTGTGATCAAAGCTGAATTTTCAGCATCATTAATCCAGTCACATGATCCTTCAGAAATCATTCTAATATGCTGATTTGCTGCTCAAAAGACATTTCTTATAATTACCAACGCTGAAAACAGTTGTGCTGCTTAATATTGTTGTAGAAACCATGATAATTTCCCCCCATGATTCTTTGATGAATAGAAAGTTAAACAGAACAGCAATGATTTCAAATCTTGTGAATCTTAACATTTTAATTCTCTTCACTGTCACTTTTGATCAATTTAATGCATCTCTTACTGAATAAAACGGTAAGCTGCTTTAAAAAAAATAAGAAAAAAATCATACTAACCCCAAACTTTTGATCAAAACTGTATATGTGTATATATATATATATATATATATATATTTATATTATTATTATTTTATATATATATATATATATATATATATATTTCATTTGAAAAGTGTGCATGTTGTCATTCTTTAAAATAAATGCCATTTGGTTAGATATTTTATCAATGTAATGACATTCAGACATTTTAAAGTGTGGTTTAATTGTCCGAATACCCTTATTTATAGCTTCCAATCTAATCAGACAGTCTTCATTAAAGTTAAAAAGGGACGACAACAGGGAGTTAAAATGGCCCCTAATGAGGCATTGCCTTAAATTTAGCGCGCAGCAAAAACTGTGCTGTTAAAAAGTAATTGGTGTGATATAGTCCATGTGGGGTTTTGCTTCCTTATGCCAACTAACGTATTATTAGTGAGTGTTCATTTAGCACTTTTAACCTGGTGTTGATTGTTTTCCTTAAAGAGCAGTTGTTAAGTTGTTGTTTTAGGGTACAAGAGAGCTAAAGTTGCCATTTAAGGATTTTTAATGATTGCAAAGTGTATTATGATGGGGGGAAAAAAATGTATATATTAGTTTTATTTGCAGGCAGCCAGAGGGGCCTCTCTATAGTGACAGACCCTGCCGGACATTTTCAGAGGGTGAATGGACCTCGCTGTGTGAAAACATCTCTTGTGTGCTGTCTAAATAGATCTGATGACTCAGTACTGTACAGATCCATGCAGGTGCACTCTTTTGTCATGTACAGCACACTGTGCATAAAAATATGTTGCATGTCCCACTTAACCATGATCACAATGATAATCCATCTGTAGTGTTCCCAACATTATGGGGGAAAAAAAATAAAACACTGCAAAATGGAAAGCTTATACTTTGCAGTCTTATTTTTAGTGACCTGCTGATATCAATGTTTTTACACTGAAAAAGATCTTTGTTTCAAGAAATTAAAAAAGCAAAGTAATCATGTCATTCATCATATTTGCTAAATTAAATCCAGTACTTGCTTCATACTAATTTTGGGGTGCTGATTCCAAAAATAGTGGCTGTTTTGCTCTAGCATGCCACACTTTCTCACAAAATATGATATACTATTTTTGCTTTTGAAAACTATTTGTAAGGTGAAGAAGTGTTGTATTATCCCTTAATCACCAGAAGAACTGCCATAAAGACATGATTCCTGTCTGTCTCTGAAACAGGTTTCATACTCAGCCCATTTTCATACAATTCTGATCACATTATTTTAAATCACATCCTTTAAACATTCTTCCTGATTTCATGTTTAGAATTATGGCCAGTGACAGAAGAAAATGCAAACATGACCCAGATACATCCCAATTAATGTATACAATTTGAAAAATCTTCATTCTTATTTTGTGAAAGGACTGCACGTGATGGACTTCGTATGTTTGAACTAATGAATGAATGAATGTTTCAGTGTAAAATTTGATGACTTTTACTCTGCATAATCTTCATTTTACTAGTTTCTAGTACTGGTAGTGTCAAATTTCTGGATGCAATATGCACATGTAAATTATATGCAGACAAGGTAATGCATAGTAAAAAAAGCTGTTGTAAGAACTGTGCATAGTTATTTCATTACAAACCATGTTATAGTTTATAATTTATAATTTTTGTTTCAAATCTATATGAGATCCCAAGTCTTTCATTCTTAGACCAGTACTGCCTTTTACTTGTTTCTAGTCTATATTTATAAATGTTATATAAATGTGTACATTGTATGCCATTCACATATCACTATTATTTAAGTGTGAGCCAGTGTATGATGCTTGTGTCTAGAAGCTGATATTTGAAGCTATTTTCTTCTGCCTCTAGCCGTCTCATTTCTCATTATATGAGTATTTGGTCATTTTGGCCACATCGCTGTGTTTAACTCTTCACTTGACAAGTGCAGCAGTAAAGACCCAATTGCATAGCTCTGGAAACGTGATAATGTGATGGGCTATCCCGAGGCCAGCATACTAATACCACACGGCCTTAGGAGCATCACCATCTGTCATTGTGTCAGTAATTACAAATAAGAGAGCAGAATACAACACTTGCATTGCTTTACGATTTCCTTGAGGTTGTTGTCATATAATGCCGCTTTAATGGTAAACCATTATTTCAAGGTCTCATAACAAGACTACATCACTGTGTAGCAGCAACAGAAAGTCACAGCTAGGTCAACAGAGAATTTGATCTTTATAACGTTTCATTGTGTTTGTTGAGTTTTCTGGCAGTGGTTCTCAGCTGTAGGGTTGTGAATGAAAATGGGTTGCAGGCTGAATAAAGGCAAGACACCTCAGGTGATTAAATGAAAAATATTGCATATACATATACTGTATACAGTGCCTACAGAAAACCATCATACCCTGTGAAAACCATTACCTTTTGTCACATTACACCCTGGAAAATAAAATAAATCAAGTCTAACTTTTGTTAGCTACATGTACACATTGTAACCCTCACCATTAAAGTAAAAATATCATTTTGAAAACTTCTGGAGGATTATTAATTATTAATTATTAATTAATCAGTGAAATGCCTGGTTTTGTAAAGTGATCAGCCCCTTAGAGTATACCATTATAAACTTGCTCAGGTGCAAGCAATCAACTTCCAGATTATTGTACGTCAGTGTAATTTGCATACATATTTATTTCTGAAATGCTGGAAAGTATTTAAAAGAATAGTAATTCATAACTGCTCCACCATAGCGACTGGGAGCAGAAAGAAAAGAAAAACACGTACAAATTCGAAATGGGTCTTTATTATGGCAGCAGCAGGTATGCAATACAATTTCAAAACGTGTATTATAAACACATATACATAGCGTATAATTAGATACAACTATAGTGTGTCTTTCCTATTTTTAAACAAGATTTAAATAATCAAATAATAAATAGGATTATATATATATAATAAAATATGCTTGGAATAATAAGAATACATTTTATATAATAAGTATTTTAAAATACATTTTACACAATAATAAGAAAAAAATTGTAAATAAAATTCATATTATTAACAGCAGACAATCATGCGACTGGCCACGTGAGCATCGAGTTCCCGGGTTTGTAGGATCACAGAACTCACTCCTCCACTGTGAATAAATCGCCATCCGAATCCATGAGTTTTATCACTGAGGTGATATGTAAATTTATTTTTACAGACGTCCATATGAGAAACAATTACCATCCGAATCGGACTTTAGTAATGCATGGTATAGCAAAGAATTCACCATGGTTGGGAAAGTGCTTTCCAAAGACCACCGGGATAAAGGCACAAATTAGGAGAAGGCTACAAAAACATTTCAAAGGCTTTAGCTATCCCTCGGAGTACTGTTCAGAGCATCATTAAGAAGTGGAAAGCGTATGGCACCACCAGCACATTGCCTAGATCAGATGACAGAGCCAGGAGGGCATATATAAGAGAAGATACCAGGAGGCCAAAGACAACTTTGAAGGACTTACAAGGCTTTATGGCTGGATCTGGACAGTCTGTGCATGTGGCAACTATCTCCCAAGCTTTACACAAAGCTGGCCTGTATGGCAGGAAGGCACGAAAGAAGTCTTTCCTAAAAAAAAGTGTCACACTTGGTCTCGTTTGCACTATGCAAAAACACATTTGGAAGAGTCTGATACCTTCTGGCAAAAGATGCTATGGTCTGATGAGACCAAAATTGACCATTTGGACTGAACTCCAAGCACTATGTTTGGCGAAAAGCAAACACAGCACACCACCCAAAACTCACCATACATACTGTGAAGCATGGTGGTGGCAGCATTATGTTGTGGGCATGTTTTTCTTCAAGTGGGACTGGGCGATTAGTCAGGATTGAAGGGGAAATGGATGCTGCCAAGTACATCCAAATTCTTGAGGAAAACCTGCGTCCCTCTGCTAGACAGCTGAAGATGGGCAGGTCATTCACCTTCCGACACGACAATGACCCTAAACATACTGCCAAAACAACAACAAAATGGCTTAAGGATAAGAAGGTGAATGTCTTTGAGTAGCCAAGTCAGAGCCCGGACTTAAATTCAATTGAAAATCCGTGGATGGATTTGAAGAGAGCAGTCCATTGCTGCTCACCACAGAATTTGACTGAACTTGAGAAATTCTGCAAGGAAGAATTATAACCAAGGAATAAAGTAACAATTTAACATAATGGACAAGAAAGGGAAAAATAAAACAAAACACAAACAGAATAAGACACAAATAAACTGTTTTCTGGCTGGCCCACAAGAAGCTGTCGTCTCTCCTTTTCTCCTCCTCGTTGGCGTCTTTTAACTACTCTCAGTCAATCACTCTCAACAATGAACAGGTGCGTCCACCTCAGAGAAAGAGAGAGAGTGTGCGCGTACACGCTCAGAGTAATGCGACACCAAGAAAAAAACAAGGGAGGGGCAACAAAAAAGTAAACAAGACAACGTTCAAGCCACCGACACTCCACCCTCCCCGACCTAAAATATTAATTATAAAATATAAATAAATATATATATATATATATATATATATATGCTCATAAAAATATAATTTTACATATGTTCAAACACTTTACAAATGATATACACAATATCACCACAGTTCCAAGGTTATTTCATTACATTAAGAATGGAATTTGTATTATGTTTTTTGAAATGTTATGTTTAAATATGCAAAATAGGAATATTTCATTTAATTAAAATTGATAAATTATTTGATTTATTTATCAGGCAGATGATTTCGGAATACCCAAAACATTTGCGGAAACCGATTACCTCAAAACATTTAAGTAAACTTTTTTAAGTTAAAGCTGCAGTCCGTAATTTTTTGGGGTCAAAAATGATCCGAAATCAATATTTGAGCAAGTACATAACCAGCCAGTATTCAAAACTTTCACCTTACTTTAGCCCGATTCACAACTGTTAGCTTATAATAATGTTTTCTAATTTGAGTGGTACGGGTAGATTTTCACGGGAAATTTGATCATGGTCAAATTGGTCATTACGTCACGTCTGTAAACATAAAGAAGTTGTCCCGGCTAGTAGGATATCGCATGTGAGGATCCTGCAGGTGGTGGAACGTTTAGCCTTTTCTCACAGCAGCTGGAATAATTAAATGTATCATTTTGATGACGGATTGTAATCCAGAAAGTATGTGTTTATATGAAACACATGTGAATGAAATTAAATTATATTCCAGTTTTAAATGTGCTTCTGATTACAGATAGCCTGGGATTACACAGGATTTGTATTTTAAAGAAAACCAGTTCGAAGGGAGCATAGTTTGCTTTTTGGGTTAAAATAATTTTTTAACATGAAATTCGAATGGTATGACAATTAGAGACTGTACAGAAATTGAAATCTACACTCTAATACACACTATACTCGTTGTCACGCAATGCTGATGTTGTTAACATTATTCATTTGAGAATAAAGTATAACAATAATAATAATTTGCACGGTTAGATGTGATATGAGCTAACCGATCGTTAGATTTAATCACCATTGGTAGCGCGATTTATTGTAATTCTTTTTTCCTCAGTTGGTCAGAACAAATGTGGCAGACTTGTTACTTACTTGTTCAGATGGCAATATATGGTGAAAATTATTTTTTGGGTCATATATTCCAAGACATAGGCTAGAATCTGTGATTCCTGAGTACAGTATTCACACCAGTGCGGTGACTGACTGCCACACATTCACCTCAAAACATTAGATTAATCCGCGCTGGAGCCGCAATATTGAGGATGCAATATTCATATGCGCATGCGCAGTAAACCCTGGTAGGACAATCTGACAGGTAGGATAAAATGTCAGGACACTGGACCACAACCCCGCACACAGAAGATAATTCCGCATAGAGCTCCAATTCCAGGTTTTCAAACAGAGATGGCGACAAAGAGGCAAAACTTACAGACTGCAGCTTTAACTAACTTAAAGATTAACACAAATAACCCAAAATCTCAAAACTGACCAGTGCATTTTTGCCTGTAGTATCTAGCCTCAAATATAAAATAAACAGTGAGTGATTTTTTTGCTGCCGAGAGGATGCAATTATCGAAATTCAGGAGGCATTTAAAAAATGTAATTGTTCATTACATTTCAAGTTAGTAAATTGTGCATATTCTGAGCCATTTTATTGTAAAATAGATTTCAAAGATTGATTTTAAGAGCATTTGATTTAACTTTTATATGACAAACAACTTTAGTGCTTGCATCTTGAAGCAAAAAGTAGTGGCGAAGAACCAATGTTTTATGGTACTTTATATTGTGAATGTTCTGGAGTTGTAAATGTCACGAATTACTGAGAGTGTTGATTTACTGAATGGGGAAACATGCAGTAGATTCGTTGCGTCTGAAAGGACATGGTTTTGGATCAGAGCTTCCACTGTCCTCTGAAACAGATCGGCCATGCAGAATCTCAGAGCACCTCATTCATCAAACTTTGTCTTTGGGGTGGGAAAGAGAGAACAGAGTTCAGAGGAGCTGCGGCTGCCCTTGATATTTGTAAGGTGCAAAATCTGTCAGTCCTACGCCTCTATTTGTCCTCGCTGACATCGGTCACTGGAAAAGGTTGTATACTTGTATAATGGGCAGTTTGTCTCATGTCAAATGTCATTGTGTTCTTCTGTTGATGTTTCTGAAATCTTTTCCTCCAGACTAAAATGCATTAAATTGTAACAGTGCATGGGGTTTTTTTTTGGGGGGGGGGGTTGTCATTTTATCATATATTTAGAAAGGACACCAAATGGTATATCCAACTCACTTATAAAGCTTTGTCGTGAGGTCTCTGAATTTCTAATTTTGACAAGGTGACTTTTGGCCATGTTTACACATTTTCTCCATCATTGCTGTCTCAGTATTTTCTAAACACTAAGTGCTTTGATGTAACTTGGTGATAACCAAACCAACTTCAGGCAAACACTTTGTTTTGTAGTTTTCTTAATAGTATATATTTGTAGCAATTAGGCCCGTAGCCAGCAATGAGGTCACCGAGGTCCGAATTTTTCATGCTCAAAAATAAAATTTGTTCTCTGAATTACTAATTTGCTGTTAAACTCCTTGTATGAGTGTCTGGATGACATGTATAATTCAGTTAACGTTGAAGTTTAGGGTCAGCGATATCTTTATCTTATCTTAATTGCAAAAGATTTGAAATCATTTCGGTTTATTTTTATTTATTTATCGGTTTTTGTTTGTTTTAATAGCAATATCTGGCAACCCATGCATCGCCAGCACTTAAACTGACAGTAGTCAAATTGATAGGTTATTGATGACAGGACAGCACATTCGGTAAGGGAAACACAAAAAATATCATGATATTATCTTTCAGAAATGTTATCAACACTATCAAAAACAGTTGCATTTAGCACTAGTACACAGATCTGTAGAACAAGTAGGTTACAGGACGAAATGAAATACACAAACACTAGCCATGAATTCAGAAGTCTTTGCTATGTCATTCAGTATAGTAGTTAAATTTTCACAAATCATGCTAAAAACATTCATAAGAGCACTAGACAATGTTATCAGCTATACAGCAATGGTTATTAATAAAAACTATAACAGTAATATGTATTGTTGCATGAATAATAAACAGCTGATAAAATCCACCCCTAACCATAAAAAGCATAAACAAATTTTGATGAAATAAATAGGGTATGGTTTAAAAATTATCATCCCTCCAAAACATTTCACAAAAATCTACATGTCTGTCTCTTTTAAAGTGTTTATAGTGTATATAATGAGTTGTATTTGTAGGGATTATTATAGCACAATCCTTTAACACCGAAAATGTGCTAGTGATTGACAGGTAAAGGCTAATTGAATGTTAATTATGTTCTAATTAGAGTACTGTTTTTCATCTAAAGTGCAAACTGCACACTGCAGCAATGAAGAAATACTTTTATTGAGCAAGGATGCATTAAAATGATCAAAAGCGACACTTTGACATAAATATTTCAAATAAATGATATTCTTTAGAACTTTCTATTCTTCAAAGATCACAAAAAAAAAATCCAAAAAAAAGCACATTAGAATGATTTCTGAAGGATCATGTGACATTGAAGACTAAAGTAATGATTCTGAAAATTCAGATAAATTCCATTTTTAAATATATTCAAATATTAAACAGTTATTTAAAAAAAGAAAAAAAAGAAAATGAAACTAAGATTTTGCAGTTCAGGACTGGTTTCTGGATCGGAGTCTCAGACAGCCAGAGGCCTTTAAAACACTTCAGCAGCACGACCAGAATCCATCAAAGAAAGCTGAACACGTGGTCCCTCGGCACAGACGGCACAAGATGATCACTACAGCCCTGAATGACAATCGAGGGGCACCGCTGGGGCTTCCCGTGGGACAATAGACCCCTCATGGGACCAGGATCCGGCCTTTCTGAATTCCCTCAATGGTTCTGAGGAAGCTATTTTTGCAAGGCCCTGCATATGCGGACACATTTCATATTAACATTTGACTCTACAGTTAGAAAATCTTCACTCAATAGAAGCACTTGCTAAGTTATTATTAATGCACTTTATTGTCTGTGCATGTGTTTAAAATAAGCAATGAAAACAATCACTGTGAGCCGACAGCGTACAGCGCAGCACAACATCATTAAAGCTAAAACAGTACAGGCTATTTGTGAGCTCATTTTATAAAGGCAGCAGAATGAATAAACTACTTTGTATGATGACTCAATGAATCTAACATTAAATAGCTGCATCGAATTTGCATATAATTCTAGTTTCCAGTCTTAGACTGTTTATGCTGCTATTATGGATTTTGCCTCTTGTTGCTTTTCCATAATTATGTGCTTAATATGCAGAGGCTGATTCTTAAGGTGCTGTCTCTAAATAAATGTACCAGTGTGCTGATCCCTTAGGACTATTACACACCACATCTCATTTTGACTGTCATGACCCTTGTCTGTTCTACAACATTCTTATTTGGTTCTATCCACCACTGCCCTGTAAGGATGCCCTGCTGGCCACAGGCCGCCCACATCCCGTTAAAATCCTGCTTTATGCATAGCGTGCGCAAAGATGTCTCTGCAAATCTTCTGGGGTGCAAAGAACTGAGCTGAATGTTGTTGAGTGAAAAACTAATAGCAGAATTTGCCAAAGTAGATCAGGTTAGTGGTATCAGATCTTTTTAAAAAAGAGTATTAATTCATTTACACTGTAATAAATTATTTTTCAGAGTTGTAAATAAAGATTATTGGAGTATGTTTTCAAATGAGTTCTCAATATAATAAAGTCACAGGCAGATAAATGTAGTCACAATATACTATTATTTATCTATTTTTGACTAATTTAATTGAACATTTTTAATTAAATGTCCACGATTAAACAAATTAATCACATTAAAATAAAATAAAATACTGTAGCTTAAAAAAGGTCATGGTTAAACAAAAGCAAGGTCAAGAGTTTGTTCAAGGAATGTATGAACTGATCCAAATGTACACCTCAAATACAGTGTAAGTTCCCTTGGATAAAAGCGCCTACCAACTGCATAAACGTAAATGTTACCTTTTTGCAGTGTGTAGATATAGCAGATGTGTGTTTGTGGTGTGTATGTTGTCCGATAACATTTGTCAGGTGTTGAGGACTGTATATTCTATATTTTGTTGCTTGCAGGAACTGAAAAACATAACATTGTCGGTATAGGAGCAGATATTATTCATATGTATGAAGGAAAACAGCACAGAACGCTGATTTCGCACACACTCGCTCTGACAAATTTACATCGAATGTTTTGGGTCGCATTACGCACCTGTGCTCCTGTCTGTAGCTGTAGAACAGAAACAGCCTCTTTCCCATGATCCTCTGAAGTGCAATGGATATTGATGACCCTCTGCCTGCCTTCCGCCTGGAGCTCTGCCAACCACAGGAACACCACCATGATCTATGGAAGCCATGTCAGTCACAACACACATATGATTTATTATGTGTGTGTGTGTGTGATACTATAGCTTCTCAAAAAACTATTGGAAAATCTCTACCTTTTCGCACCAAGATACAAAATAAAGGCTGCTTATTTGCTTGTGCAATCTAATAAAGTGTGTGTACATGTTTTAGGCTATTGCACGTGATTTGCTATGAGTAATTTAAGGAATAGTTCACCCAAAAATTAAAATTTTGTCATCATTTAGTCACGCTTAAGTTGTTCCAAACCTGCATTCTTCTGTTGAACACAAAATATATTTTGATGAATGTTGGTAACCAAACTGTTTTTGGACCCCATTGACTTCCATAGTATGTTTTCAACACTATAAAAGTCAAAGGCTGCAGCAACTGATTAACTGGTTAACCACATTCTTCAAAATATTTCTTCATCTGAAGAAAGAAACTCATAAAGGTTTGGCTTGAGGGTGGATAAATAAGTAAATGATGACAGATGTATTATTTTGGGTGAATTATCCCTTAAAAAATAATAATAATAAAATTAAATTATATGAATAGACTAAAAATGGGAAAACAATAAAAAATTCAAATTTTTATTTCTATTCTTGAAATATATTTTTGTATATTCCAACATATTTTTATTTATTTTATTTGTATGTTTTTAGTTTTAGTTCTTACATGTTGTATATTATTATATTGATATATTGCATTTTTAATATATGTTGTATATTATTTAAATGCATATATCACTATACTGCATACAAAATAAGTTCAGTCCAAAAATAGTGCTTTTAAAATCCTTTTTCAAAACCTCAACCATCCAGATTTCCATCAACTGTACAATTCAGTCAAAAATACCTGTATATTCCAAAGGATTTGGTCAGAAAGAATAATTTATTGCTCAGATCAGGATAGAGTTCAATCTTGAAGCAATATTGCAGGACTCAGATCATTTATAAGTAGCGTTTTTACTGTATGCTTATTCAATTTCACACCACCTACCTACAGTCTGAAAATGAGAGTGTCATAATAATGTATTACGACAGTCGATATATTCATACATCAAATAGCTATTTATGCCTCAGTCAGCCAGCTATTTCACACATTATATTACCTAAATATAATTTCGCTTTAGTTGTGCCAGTCATGGTGTCAAAGCTGTAAAAGTAGTGACTGACCTATTAACAGGTAATGGCCTGCACAAAAGCCGTTTTCTGCACGATGAACACCTATAAAGTCAAGAGTACGACTTAATTAAGGGCTTTCTTTGATGAATGTCCAGGCCTTATCAGCCTGCAGTTGTAACTGTTTTCCTGGGACTTTATTGTTCTTGGTCGTGCTGGTAATTAAGTCCTTGGAGAAGCAGTAAATAAGTTTCCGGGACAGAAATGCTGAGGTCAGGATGAGGAAGTTACAATCCAGCCTCTCGGCAAGAATGATCTGTGCCATTTTGCTTCCTCGGAGTGATATTACACTAACATTATTCAGCCGTCTGCCGGCAAAAAGAGTTTGACATCAAGTGTAGAGCAAGGCAAACTTAAGCTTTGTATATTTTCTTCTTGTTAATTTTGTCCTTCCCTGTTTCCATTGGCACAAGAAGGTGTAAAATCCCTGGAGAAAGCTTTCGGTTAGCATTCCCATCCATCTCAATGACCTATTCTGGCTCATGACCATGTGGAAGCGTGTCCTTTATTTACTCATACTTCAGTCTCAGCGGTTAAGTCTGAACACAAACCGCACGCCTAGACATTTGTTGTTTTCTCTGCTCTGTTTTGTCATTATGTTACCCAGAGCTCTTGTGGGATTTGCCAGTGCCTTGTTGTCAAAATTCATATTCAACAGCGGAAAGTTGCATAACCGTGGGATTTTTTGAGATCCCATATTGAACCAAAAACATCTTTAGCATGACAGATAGTGGCAGAATATTAATGGAGTGAAGCAAACATTAATTTGCAATAGTCTGGTGACTGATTAGATGTGTGTTTAAATTACACGAGAGCATCTCAGGTATGGCAGCTGCTGATAGCGCTGTGTATCAGCGAGGCCGCATCGATAATTATTCCATTAGTTCTTTGTTTGTCGGCGACCAAAAAACGCTCAAATATAAATGATCCGGAACTGTTTTACACTGCGGCCGTCGGTCGGCACTCGACTAATGAGATCTAATAAGATCCATTCTACTTCCTTTATCTCTAGATGACACATGGCACATTTGCATCCCAATTTTAATTTGTACTTTTGAAAATAGATATTTTCATACGTTTTGCTTTTAATTAACAGGAGAGTAGAAAGAAGACAAGAAATTATAAAAAGAGAATGAGGGTCATTCCTGTTATGCAGTACCTTTTGAATTACATGAGGGTGTCAGCGTGAAGTTTTTAATGATTTTAACCGGCTTTTTAAATATTATATTGATTTATTTGACAGAATGGAGTATTATTTTAGAGTGACACATACCACTAAAATCACAGAAGTCAACCAATCTTTTGCTAATACACTGTTAAAAAAAAGAAAGAAGAAGTTGTAAATAAAGGTTACTGGAGGACATTTTACAAGAAAATGCTATTATAATTTACATTAAATTAAACATGTAAATTTTTTTCCCCCACCACATTATGGTGTCACGTCCTGAAAGATGATTTCATTAAGCAAAATTAATTAATTAAACCTCTTTTATTTGTACTAAAGGAATAAGCTAATATAATTTTGTATTTTTTTCAATTTTAGTAGCAATGACCATTTTCCATGATGACCATGATGTACATTTTCCTTTTTAAACACTGAAAGGTTTACTATTGATTCAATTTCACTGTGTACTCTGAAGTTGCAAACAAATATTATTGGAGTGCATTTTGCAAGACAATACCATTTCAGACTTCCTACTTCAAAATTGTACATTTAATTAGATGTGTTACTTGCCTTTTTTGTACTTAGCTGTGAATTTATAAGCAGTTTCTCAGTGAAAATTGCTTCTACACCATTTTTATTTTCAGTGCATTCAAAATCTTTTGTTTGAAACATTAGAAGAAGTACAAAATGAACATTAATAAATTGACAGGGTTAGAGCTAACTGTAAGAAATAGTGAACCTTAAGAAAACATGACAAAATGACACCTCTTCAAAGTAGCAAAGTTCACTCCATTTCACTTGTCATATTGTTCTAAAATCATCAAATTGATCTTTTAAAAAAGAATTTATCCAGTATAGTATGAAAACGTTCTGCAGAATAGCAATGACCCATGTTTGCTTCCCCTTTTAAACACTCCAATGTTTAGTATTGATTTAATTTAACTTTATACTTTACAAAATCATATTTTCTAATAAAGTTTTTATGTTTGCAACAAAACTGCTTAAATTATGATTTATTAGAGGAGTAGAGAAATTGTGCTATCAGCTTTTTGTTTAATACTTCATCCATTTGGATATTGTGTGAGGATCTGTACAGGTCAACGACAGCGTTCGCAGTGCTGTGACTTTGATTGCAATATAGATGAATGAATTCTTCGGCTCTCAGATTGGCAGTCTGCGCTGTGAGAAATAAAAACCAAATAAAAGTCAGATAAGAATCTTTAATATGCGAACGTCCCTCATCCGCACGTAGAAATTGTTTATTTGACTGTTTGTTCTTCCTTTCCATATTCATTGCCGCTTAGTTTTATTCATCTGCATTCTTACTGACAGCTCTGTGATGGTCGCCAATCCTCTCAGTTCAGTTCAACAGCAACCTCCTCCTCTTTTATTTACTGCCAGTCAGGAAAACACGTACGCTGTGTCTTTATGAATTTTCCACATTTTAGAACAGGAAACTCATTAAAAATCAAACTCACATCCCAATATAGACTGGAATGTTGTGAATGAATGAACTTCAATTGCAAATATATGTCCTGTCCAAAAACATCCAGGTATTGCTGACATGTCAGCTGATAAAGCCACTTAGTTTGAAAAATACAGTGTAAAAAAAACTGGACTTGACAGGCCTAATTTAAATATGCAGTGAGTATAGCTCTTCTAAATATTGACCCTGTGCAAGTACCAGGTTCCCAGTGACAAATAAATGACAGGTTCACTGTCGGTCTAGCAGCTCACTTCCTGTTACGCCGCTCAGGAAACTGTCAGTCAGTGAGCTTGTGAAGTGTTCACGTCTCCATCAGGGTGATTTGTGATAAATGTTTTTCAGCTCTAAATAATAAAGAGATCCCCAACCGTGGTTATTGTCCTCCCTAGAGAGATACAGCTGCTGAAGTTACGAGATGGAATCCATAAAGACACATTTACTGAAAGGAATGGCTCAAATGCTTCTAATATTTTTGTTAAAACTGACCAACTGAGATAACTGCTGACATCCATGAAGACACCAGATCTGTCCAGTTTAGACTTTATAATTTCACTATTTTTCAAATATATATTTTTATATTCATTAAAAATAATTTTATATACTGTTAGTATTTTATTTTTTTTATTTATATTTTATGGAAGCCTATTTACACCACGGGATAAAAAATTAAAAAATGACTTTTTAATCTCAAAATTCTGACTTTTTATTCTCACAATTATTACTTTATATTTCATAAATTAAGAACTTTTTTTCTCAGAATTCAGAGTGTGAATCTCACAGTTCAGTTTTTTTCCCTGCCATAAAATAAAAAAAATACAACTACAACATTTTCTCTCACAATTCTAAATTTTTATCTCACAGTTTTGAGTTTATATCCCACAATTATTTATTTTGTTTCTTTTTTTTTCTTGCAACTTTATATCTCACATTCAAGCTTCCATAATATTTGTTGCATTTTATTTTATAATAAATAATAATAGTAAAAGAAAAGTTAAGTGAACTTGACAATTCACTTAAATTATTTTTTTTAAATTATTATTTACTTGATAATTTTAAGGCAATGGGTTTTCTCAATTTTTTTAAGTTAAGTCAACTTATCACTTTTTACAGTGTATGTACACAATAAGTGCATTGTACCACATGATTAATTTAAATGTAAGTACATAGTAGTTAAGGGCACCTAATATAAAGTGGGACCTTTTTTTATTATCTTATATTAATTTTAATTTATATTATGTAAAAGAAAATAAATAAATAAATAAAATACAAAATCCCTCCCTATAAGGTAATTTGAAACTGAAAACTGACTTGCTCATAGTGGTTAATGAAATGGGTAATATCAGCATTACAAAAGAACGTTGACTCCCATGTGATAATCACTGTCATCATATTATCATTGTGACTTTACCCACTCGCTGCTGATGATGTGATTTAAATATAGGAAAACAAATAAATCACTACGCGGTAAATTTGCAAACAGTGAGGCAGTGAAATAGACACTGATATCAACTAAAGCATGATGAAACACCCAAAATAATGAGGGTCTGAGAGACTGTGCATCTACCTCCTCTGCAGTGCATGTCGACATGTCCAACTGCTGGCGCCCGGCACACAGAGTCTGCAAAGGGCAAGATGTCATTAAGAGGCTGAATTTCACCCTCTGACATTTAGAAGTAAGGTTAAAACACGCACAACAGCAGAACCTGACAATACATGCAGAACTGAGGTGATGCTTCTACAGGACGGGGATATTCTGCAGCTTCTGACGGATGAATGCACAGTTGCATCATTTTTGCGTCTTATTAACCACTCAAAAACCAGCGTATCTTTGTATTGACTCAGTCGGTTGCATGAGTTTGGGGCGGGACTATCTGTTTGTCCAACCAATGGCAGATGGTGGAAGCAAAGGCGTAGAAAAAACTAAATTGTCTCTAGCAATAATTTTGATTGAACAATTAATGTGTATGTAACAACTGTTGTTGTAATTTTGGCCACATCTTAAAGTCATACACTGATATTACCTGAGAAGTTAAAATAAATATGCTAGAAACTTTCAAGCACTTTCACTTTGCACTTTCAAGGATGCACATTTAATTCATGGGAGAAGTAAGAACATATAAGGTAGCCGAAGTAACATACTGTATGTGCACAGTTCAGTTGAATGATAAATTTTACCCTCTTTAACTTTATGTAATTATGCTGTTCATCTGCTTCTCCCATTTGCTCTTTTTACATTGACTAATGCAATCAGATAAAAAATTATTTCTCAAATATTTATGACAATATATGATAAACAATAACTTTAATAGTATGAGATGATAGGATGCTTTCAACTGATTTCCTATTGAACTGTTATCAACTGAACTGCAGTGGTCAAACTATTTAAAATATAGTGAATTAAGCTAAATTTGATCATAATGCACAATGTTTCCATCTAACATGCATTCTAAGGTGCGGTCACTTCCCTAGTCAGCAGTAAACCGGTTACCTCACCTGAAAATGTTCGTAGATTTGTGTTATCTTTGGAATGGAAATTTGGATGTTTTATTGTAAACGTCATACTATTCTCGCTTATTTCAGTTAATGTCATAAACCTAGCGAGCTAAGCCAGTAGTACTACTGACAGTGTCATGTAAACGGCTGAAGACGCAAAATACGGAGGAACAGGCAAAACGAATCAACTGAGTGAGTAATTATGCTGGAACCGCTCCAACTGATTCGAACTCATGTCTTCGATCATTGCGCAATCATGTCGCAAAATGATTCAATGTTTCGAAGCAAATCAGGCTTATTATAAATTGCATTTTACTCACAAAAGTCAGTGCTGCTGTTTTTAAGACAATACATTTGTGTACATTTTCTTGCAGTAATAAACAATGTTATCAGCATTGGCTTTTTCCCTACATGGCTTTATTGATGTCAAAAAGGAGATAACAATATTCTCTGTTTAATTATCATTAGGATTTGATATCCATTGCACTGTTACTAATTTGTTTAATTGCATTAGTGCAGACTGTAAGGTGCGTTTGACGCATGAATGCAAAAGGTATGTTAAAATAACTCGCACATTATTAGGATGACAGTGGATTTGTGGAGGAGACAGAGGTTGTTATTTCTTTGATTATTAGAGTTACTAAAACAAGCATTACTATACTGTTTCTCAATGTCAGGGATCAGGATCTGAACGGATCTCAGACCTGCAAAATTGAGATACAGATATGAATGATACCTGAAATCACGTGGCTTATTGATGAAAAGTGTGATACTAGTTTTCTAAACAGTCAGACTAAAGATTTAAAAAGATAAATAAATAAAATAAATTCAATATATGGAGAAAATATAAATGTATATGAAAAAACTAGGGCTGTCGATTTAACATGTTAATCGAATTGGTTAGATTTAGGCAAAAATGCCTCTGTATGAGTTTGTGTCTCATATTTATATCATATGATAGCTAAGCATTGCTTAGTAAGCAATATCACACGAGTGTTGTTTTTGTCCCAAATAGCACAAGTGCAAATGTGATATTTACTGAACATTTAGCATTTACATATTTAAAACCAATCACAGTTTTCTTAGAAACTCAACAGCTGAATACAGTGGGGTTCTTGTGGTCAGGAGTGGGTTAAACTATTGGACTTTAATCTGCCCCCTTCTTCATTAAAATGACAAATAAAACCATAAAATGAGAGGCTGCTGGGATCTTCTTTTGATGTAATTCCTCTTTTATTGGGGGGCTTAGCCCGCTCTAGTCCTGGCTGCTCATTAGCCGGCTAAACCACTGGAGCGAGATCCCGGCCTAATCAAATAATTGGTCTCTGTGACAGATACACTCCTCAACTGAAGCTCAAAGGGGACCAGCGGAGAACAGGGCGATGAAGATGACAGGAACCGGTTGGCAGTTTGTCCTATCGTGTCAGGCATTTGCAGAGATAGAGTGACCGTAGCTGCCAGTGCATGCTGGACAGGCCAGGAGAATGGATATCTGTCTAAGAAGTATGACTTGATTAAGAGACGATGAGGAGACTGGGACTAAAGACTGCTGGAATAAAACAGACTACTGCAATGCTCTGTTATCTGCAGTAGTTCAGAGTTTCCCAACCCAGAGTGTGCAAACCCCTACAGGTTCATGATGGAACTGCAGGGGTTTATGAGACTAAAGAGTTGTGAGAATGGCAGGTTAAACTATATGATGGTTTACTGTTACATGCAAAAAATAATAATATTAATTGCATTACATAATATTTATTGAAAGGTCTAACACTATCTGAAACCAGGCAAACCAAAATTATACCAAAAAGATATCGTAGCAATCCCTTGGATCTGAGAGCCTCGACTGATGCATGAGGTTTCCTTATTAATACCCTAAATAATTATTTTGATATGTCTGACTTAACTTCTTAGAACTACAAAGCTAGCACATCCAATGTAATTTGAACAATAAAATGATTATTATTATTATTATTATTATTATCATAAAACATTAAAATTTAAGTGTTATAAGTGCTATGTATACTCCAATAGATAAATGGTAAATGCAATACGTACAAACTTAGATTTTCAATAATCAAGTCGAGTTTATTTGTATAGCTTTACAGAAAATCAAGGTGCTAATCTTAGGGTGAATCCCATTTCTCTGTCTTACCCCTTCCCCTTCCCCTACCCTTCGTCTTACCCCTAGCCCTTGTCCCTCGAAACCGAGTGGTAAGCGCTAGGGGTGAACACATACCCCTATGAAATGAGACACCACTTGGTTACGGTTACGTCATCATACACCGTCGCTAGCTGGCTGCTACGTCATCAGAGCCGACAAGTGTTGACCACAAACTTTGGATCGTTTTACAAACTTGTTAAAACTGTAGACATGCATGGAGTCCATTCAAGGCTAGTCTGTGGGACTGTTGTGCAACTCAGCAATGTTAGTGTAGCAATTAAACTAGCAATTTTTTTTAAACATTTCAATTAAGAACATGGTTGCAAATATATATGTACAGGACTGTCTAGAGCACAAAACAAATTATTTAAGCCGAAAATACTTGAATACTTGATGATCTGGCCGCCATTGTTGCCGGTTGCGCAGTGTGTTCTGGGTACCCCTTGGTTTCAAGTAAGCTCGTGAAAATGCTTGGTTTTAAGGGGTATCTACCACTTCCCCTTAGCCCTACCCCTCGATCAAAACGAGAATTGGGATAGCCCTTACTCTCACGTGAACGCGCAAAACTAAGGGGAAGGGCTAAGGGGAAGGGGTAAGACAGAGAAATGGGATTCACCCTTAATATCTTCATGTCTTCACATTCACATTTAGCAAATTAGAGCTGGGCAATAATATTAGTTTATATTGTGCAATGATTTATGCAATTTATGGGAGTGTAATGTATATATGCAAATAGAGTTGGATACAATATACATCCAACTTTACATATAGAACTGTGCAATAATATTTGCAATGACATAATCCCTCACATACGATTTGCTATATACATCATTTAATTTTACATGATACACGCAGGTAAAGTAGGATGTGCTATATATGTGACCCTGGATGACAAAACCAGTCTTAAGTGTCAATTTTTCGAATAAAGCTGAATAAATAACTTTCCATTGATGTATGGTTTGTTAGGATTGGACAATATTTGGCTGAGATACAACTATTTGAATATCTGGAATCTGAGGGTGCAAAAAAATCTAAATATTGAGAAAAACGCCTTTAAAGTTGTCCAAATGAAGTTCTTAGCAATGCATATTACTAATCAAAAATAAAGTTTTGATACATTTACGGTAAGAAATGTACAAAATATCTTCATGGAACATGATCTTTACTTAATATCCTAATGATTTTTGGCATTAAAAAAAAATGGATCATTTTGACCCATACAATGCATTTTTGGCTATTACTACAAATATACCCCAGCGACTTAAAACTGATTTTGTGGTCCAGGGTCATACAGTGGGGCAAAAAAGTATTTAGTCAGCCACCAATTGTGCAAGTTTTCCTCGGTAAAATAAGTATTTGGTCACCTACAAACAAGCAAGATTTCTGGCTCTCACAGACCTGTAACTTCTTCTTTAAGAGGCTCCTCTGTCCTCCACTCGTTACCTGTATTAATGGCATCTGTTTGAACTTGTTATCAGT
This sequence comes from Onychostoma macrolepis, assembly GCF_012432095.1. Taxonomy (NCBI): domain Eukaryota; kingdom Metazoa; phylum Chordata; class Actinopteri; order Cypriniformes; family Cyprinidae; genus Onychostoma; species Onychostoma macrolepis. The sequence goes on along the minus strand of NC_081167.1, from coordinate 26,825,601 downwards.
ATAAAAGACACCTGTCCACAACCTCAAACAGTCCAACTCCAAACTCCACCATGGCCAAGACCAAAGAGCTGTCAAAGGACACCAGAAACAAAATTGTAGACCTGCACCAGGCTGGGAAGACTGAATCTGCAATAGGTAAGCAGCTTGGTGTGAAGAAATCAACTATGGGAGCAATTATTAGAAAATGGAAGACATACAAGACCACTGATAATCTCCCTCGATCTGGGGCTCCATAAGATCTCACCCGTGGGGTCATAATGATCACAAGAACTGTGAGCAAAAATCCCAGAACCACATGGGGGACCTAATGAATGACCTGCAGAGAGCTGGGACCAAAGTAACAAAGGCTACCATCAGTAACACACTGCGCCGCCAGGGACTCAAATCCTGCAGTGCCAGGCGTGTCCCCTGCTTAAGCCAGTACATGTCCGGGCCCGTCTGAAGTTTGCTAGAGAGCATTTGGATGATCCAGAAGAGGATTGGGAGAATGTCATATGGTCAGATGAAACCAAAATAGAAATTTTTGGTAAAAACTCAACTTGTCGTGTTTGGAGGAGAAAGAATGCTGAGTTGCATCCAAAGAACACCATACCTACTGTGAAGCATGCTCATGTTTTTCTGCAAAGGGACCAGGACGACTGATCCGTGTAAACGAAAGAATGAATGAGGCCATGTATCGTGAGATTTTGAGTGAAAACCTCCTTCCATCAGCAAGGGCATTGAAGATGAAATGTGGCTGGGTCTTTCAGCATGACAATGATCCTAAACACACCGCCCGGGCAACGAAGGAGTGGCTTCGTAAGAAGCATTTCAAGATCCTGGAGTGGATATTGACCAAATACTTATTTTCCACCATAATTTGCAAATAAATTCTTTAAAAATCCTACAATGTGATTTTCTGGATTTCTTTTTTTTCTTCTCATTTTGTCTCTCATAGTTGAGGTATACCTATGATGAAAAATACAGGCCTCTCTCATCTTTTTAAGTGGGAGAACTTGCACAATTGGTGGCTGACTAAATACTTTTTTGCCCCACTGTATATCCAACTTTTAATATATCGCAGGGTGATAATATGCAGTTTTCAACAATATATTGTAACAATGAAGCAGTTGAAATTTACTATATATAGTAGATACCGCTTAATATGGCTTGCTCAGTTGGGGACACTTAATTTTCTAGCGATTATCGCCAATTTGATTGCACAGATACTGTATAAACTAAACTGAGCTAGACAATGACATCTCTGAATTCAATAATGAAATGCCTTTAACTGAAAATTGAGTGTTTAATCTTATCATTATACATTACTGACACTCTATCCTCCAATTTGATACTGTTAAGTGCTTTGACACAATCTGTATTGTTAAAAGTGCTATATAAATAAAGGTGACTTGACTTAATGTGAGAGTAATGTATCTGGGTAAAGTTGAATATACTTATAGGTATAGAGGAAACAGTTTATTGCATTTTGAAAATATACACCTATATATATAAAGCATTTTAACACGCACTTCTCCTTTAATTTGGTTACAACATCCAATGACTGACCCGCCAGGAAAAGTTATGCTTCTTATGGCCAGTCAATCCCTGGATGTTGGGAACAAAGACAGAGAGAGTGACATCAGAAGGTGATCTGATGTGTCCACGTGTGTCTGACACGGTGACATGTGATAAGATGGGACACAGTGACAGGAGAATCCGGTCTAAAGGAGGTGGCAGCTGCGGAGGGTGACTTGAATCAGACAGACTGGCAGATACTTTTGGCTGCTGTCGTAGTTTTCAGCGATGCTAAACAGCGTGCAGATATTAACTGTCATTCATGGCGTCATGTGCTGTTTCAGCGCTACGCCATAGCGTGAGGGGATCTGACACCCTGTGGCGGTTAATTACCTGAGAGAAAGCAGGGTCACCTTTCACTTCTCTACCTCCAGGCCAAATATCTTTTCAAACACGTGGGCACCCCAGTGGGGCTGAATCATGAGGTGTCAGGAAAGCCTTTCTTGCTCTCGTTCTCTTTCTGACACCCCGAGTCTCAAATGACTATGAATTTAAATAGTACTTACAGCTGACACAACCTACAAGAAACCTGCGGAAGAAAAGCTCTCGGTGTGGTGATTCCTTCTGTTGTTTGCCCTCAGCAGTGACACCGACTGGCAGAGTAATGCATGAAAATGCACAAACCCTAAGGGCGCTCAGTGGTTCTCAAACTGGGCCGGTACTCACTGTACACATTACTATTCACTTGTGTAAAGCCAGCTCTCATAAACACGAGTACACAAGCAAACAGTGCTGGTCTCTCTTGCTCTCTGCTCGACCAGGCTGTCTGCCCGGCTGGGCTCACTACACACAGACTGTTAGATTCAAAAGCAAGTTTTGACTGACAGCATTAAACTAGGTACATTTTGTATCCTGATTCAAGGGGGGATCTCTGGTTGACGTTATAATATTTGCCATGATATAAAAGAAAAGAGGGAATTATATCAAGTCCATTTCAAAGTGTCCTTGCTACTGTATATCATGAAGCTCTGAGATGCAATTATTATAACTTCAATTACACCTGCACCATTTCCATTAGAGAGACTTCATATGGAATTATAGCACATGATTAGCCAGCTAAAACACAAGACCATTCACTTTCATGAGACAACGCAGTCGGTCCTTGAGTTCTCCGATTCAAAAGCTCTCAATCCCACAAGCCCTCTCCAGACAATTATCACGAGCCATTTAATCATTTCTAATTACCTCTCTCAATATATAATGGAGAAATCCAAATAAGCGCCAATAGCTTTCTTTCACACACTCATTTCTGACTTTCTCTCACTGCATGTGAAATCGTGTGGAATGCGATCACATCCCTCCAGTCCAGGTATGTGATCCAGACCACTTCCAAAACCGCATTACATCCCTGCCTTTGGCTTTTCTTCTGTAAATCCATTACACCGAGGGACCATCACTTTAGCTTAGAAATGTCTGCTTAGCACGCCTTTCTTCCCCTTCAAAAATGTAATATTGGTATTTCGGCGTAATGAATTTCCAGTGTCATCCACAGAAATCCTAGTGCAATAAAAACGACATTCTAACACACCTGATGCAATTTGCATTTGGCATAATTCTATTGGAGCATCGCTCGATGTGATGCTGTCACGTTATGAGCACGTTCCTGCTACCCGGGCTAATAAAACTCAGACAGAACTTCTGAATTTTGAATGATGCACAGCGAATGGCAGACCACTCTCGTATACTTCTTTGTTTCACATGCCAAGGGGGTTCCTGCCTGGCACCGAGAGAGAGAGAGACAGAGAGCAAAATAACAGAAGAATGGATGGAAAGTCTCCAGAGAGACTGAGGTTGTTTGTCGAAGAGGGGAATGTGGTGACAAACAGGAGGAAGGGAGGGAGGGAGTTTTCTCCTTCGGCTCATAATAAGCTGTGCGCATTTCCCTCAAAGCTTGGTTATCATTGAAATTTGTGTCATTATTTACTCATCCTCATGTTATTTTTCACAGATGCAGCTATCAAACAGACCAAAAACACCATGAAAGTCGTTCATATGACTTTTGCACTATGTTCAGAATCTTTTGAAGTCATATGATAGATATTTATTCAGGGAAGAAGTAAACAGAGTGGGTTCAGGTCAGTTTGGTCAGTACCGTGCTGGTCGGGTCACATTTGCAGACCTTGTCATTTTTTATTCATAGATCAGGTCATTGAGGTCTTGTTTTCTCCATCATGCATTACCACAGAGACTGGACCAAAAAAAGTGGATAAATTGCAATTACGGACATCTGACGTCAAGCAATGCTGATGATTCATTCCCAGACCTGTAATCACATATTGGAGGGTTTAATAGATTCATGATTAAAATGAGTAATGTCTTTATTTTATTGTCATTATTCTCTCTCTGCCTGAGCTAATTATAAATGGCGAACATTCCCCAAGAAGCGCCAACCTGCAGTTACAGACTTTCATTAATACACATGAGCAAACTAAAGATTTATCACTCATGCATGACTACAGTTATAAAAACATCCAACTCAATTGGATGCCCCAGAGCGGCAACATGTCAAATCAGCTAACAATGACCACAGCTAATAATGCTTACATGGTGCTGCTTGTAACATTAATGCAATGAGGGAACATTGCAAGAAAACAAACGAGTTTACATTATATGTGCATTCTGCGTTTTCTTTAAGCTTTGATTTGTTTAGGCAATCAACAGAAAAAAAAAATCATTCAAATCTATTGAAAAGCATGTATTTAAATACCAAAAGAGTTCTTTGCAGTAATGTCAGCATAAATCCTGAGGGATACAGGCTCTTAAACACATGCCTTTCAATATGCGCTAATATATCATAACTTGAAGCTGTGACTGACATAACACTGATGTGTGTTTCCCTGGTGAGAACAGAGAAAAATATAGCAAATTTACAAGCTTTAACTGATCTGCAATAAGAAAAAGTCTAGAGTAATATGTCTCACAAAGAAAAGACAATCAGTTTATCCTGACTCTGGCAACTTGATTCCGAGAAAGGAAGTCTCATCCTTTCAGGCAGAAGCAGAAAGTAAATTGCAACAGTTTGTTCCTAATTTGGTGAGTTTGGGCCATTTTTGTTAAATGCACTCATGGGGATTGTAGTAATAGGACAAATAAAGCCAGTGTGTATGAGCAATAAAGGAGAAAATGAGGCCCTTCTTCACAAGAACGACATCACTCTGCCCTGTAAGCACTTTTAGTAAATTGTCAACAGAAACGTCTGGAAAAAATCGAAGTCATAACCTAGAAACATTCTGACCAGACAGCTGATGAAACTTTGTACTGGAAGTGGCCTAATAGGTTCAATTTACATCAGTAACTGACTGAAAGGTTCACCTTTTTTGTATGTACTATATGTATTGTCACAAAAACAGGTTTTATCCTTTCAGGCACAAAAACAAAGTATGTTTTGCTTTAAAGAAAAATATTTCCATTTTGTGAATATTTCCTTACATTTTTATGGCAATGAATAAAGCAGCACATGATGATTGCATTTCTGACATTTCTCTCCAAAGAGTGCACACAGTGGCTGATGGTGCTTGTTTCACACATTGAATAAAACAATGAGCATACCAAGTGTATTTTTACACAATTCAGATACGTGGTGGTCACTAGGAAAAACAAATCCTTAAAATGACCTTTGACCCCAAGCCTCAGGAATCCAAACCCATACACCCGTTAGTTGATGGTTTTGTACAGTTTCATGAAAAAATAAATAAATATATCTGACAGAAAGTCTGCCTTTGTGTCTGAAAGGGGTTTAACTCTGTTCTTCAGAGCTCTCGTCCATAAACACACATTCGTATTAAGCATGTAAATGAATACTCTTGCTTTCTTCTAAACCAGTCACAGTGGAACATCTCTGAGTTTTTCATCCTGGTCCACGTGAGTCTCGACTGTTGCCATGAAAACAGACCACTCGCTGTGTCTCTGTCAAAAAAAATGACACAGACGTGTTTTGGTCTTTACAAAGTTGAAAGACTCCTGCTGTTGAGTTCTGCACTACAAGGACGTCAAAATGTACATTTAAATCACATGAAAAGGAAGAAACAAAAGCCCAAAACCACATTTTCCTTTTGGAACAGCTCTGTTCCAAACCCTAGTGTGCTTCCTAGCTAGAAAGCATTTTCAGGAATCATAGCCAAGCTCTCAAGGTTGTCCCCAAAGATTATTCACGTTTGACCACAATCTATGGTAGCATTCATTATATCCTTGGCAGATATGGCAATCCCATAATGCAATAAGCTATGTGAAAACAAAATAATGCAAGATGGCAGAAGAGAAATATCAATTATAAAAGTTCACAATTGAAAAATATTAATTATAGTATGTGTGTGCTCTGTTTGTTTGTGCCGATTAGAGTATCTTTGCAGAACGTTCTTACAGCAGACCAAGAGTTTCAAGAGATTGTGAAGCCTCATTTCTGTTAGTGTACTACCATGAAAGATAGCTCCCTATGTAGACTGTTAGACAGCTCACTAGGGTTTGCAACAGAGTTACTGGCTCTCTTCCAAAACCTAGTGAGCTGCCCTGCTGTCTACTGTCTACGTAGGAAGCAACTCGCACAAATAGCGACCTTCACACAAAGCACATCAGCAATTTGAGTTCCAACTGTTTTCAATAGCTTTCATATTAGCATATTGCATCGCTAATACCCCAATACTAGATAGTATACACAAGTATTGCCATTTATTTAAATAACACTCGTTTCATCTGCAATATTGGATGGATTTTTCAACTAAAGTGTGTTGCAATGCATCATGGGACTGCTTTCTTTGCAAAGGATACATGCAACTCAGGCTCACTGAAAAAGCTTGCCTGTGGCAATATTTCTGCAAAATGATATTATGTCGCTTCTTGCAAATTTCCAAGTGAATTGTTAAGTGAGTGGTGCTAAAAATATTGCAGTTTTTTTGTGAAAAAGGTGAACAAAAGTTGTTTGTTGTATGCAGTTCGGAAATAAAGTATCCATTGTTTGGCGCTAAAAGGTACACAAAACTCTACCTTAGATCTAAGCAAGTATGAAATATAATGCATTTGCTGAAGCAACCATGCAATTTTAGCCTCCTTTTAAGTTCCTTAATTGTCACTCAGGTTTCATGCAATACTGTACCAGGTGAGCTACCGAGCAAGTTTACAATGTTAGAAAAGCCATACACATGAAGCTGGTTATGTGATGCAAATGTCACAATGCATTAGTTTACAAATTATGTACTATGATAAAAGTGTTTTGAGGTCATAACATAGTGTTGTTAAAGGAAACACAAAATATGTCTTTAGTAATTAATAATGTGCTTCTGTAATCATAATTTGTGTGAAAAGGATTAAATGTTGGTGTTTTACTGCCACTAGTGTTCATTTCAGCTGGAAACTGCAGCAAATTGTATGTATAGGTACATTTTTTGAATTTTGGTTAAGAAATGTTTTTCCAACGCTGTCTTAAAATTTGGCCAAAAAAGGTTAGCAAGCAGCATAATTATGTCCACTTTTTGGAAGCACTTAAAATGCTGCCTACATAGGCAACTCGCTAGTTTTTCAACATCTGAACGCTGCAAGCTACTTTCTGGGAAAATGAAAAGGAGAGGGTATAAAAGATTTCAACCTTTTAAACAGACTAACTGACTATTACTATCCCACTTATGCCATGCCCTAGTAATATACCACCTATCTAGCCCCAAGACTGCAATGAGTATGTGTGTTTATAATGTGAACACACAGAGCCTTGATCAGATATGAGCTCTATAAGCTCACAGAAACCCCTGACACTGATACCAACATCAAACAGACTAAATTATAGGCTACAAATCACGAGTCACATTCAAATAGAAGTTCAGTCACATCAGAGAAATGCAAACCAGCAAACCTGGCTGCACAATTATGATGTATGATATGTCAGAGTTATGAATTACCTGTGATGTGCTCTAGTTACAGAGGCACACACAAAAACTGGAGGAAAGCACCCATTCAGACAGAGATTTGTAACCTTATTATCTTGAATGACTGAACATTTTGCTTTTGCTTTGGACATCAGAGAATAAGTCTAAAGTGTTCTTTATGAACATTTTATAAACAAATACAATATCGATAAACCACTGAACCTTGAGACTGCACAAAATGCTTTGAGTTCAGAGCCGGAAATCTCTGTAAATTATTTCTGGCTCTCCTCAAAAGCTCTGTAATCCGCTGGGCTCTCCTGTGATATCAGGGACTTTATCAGACAGACCTGCACCCATGACTAAAACAAATGACATCCAGGTCTTTTTTTTTCTCTCTTTTTGTGGTGTTGTGGCTCCCTCCTTCACTTAAGCCAACATAAACCATTATGCCAGCGTGTCAATGGCGGCTGTGAGCTGTGTTAGTCTGCTCTCTGGTGGTCATTAGAGGAAGTATAGGTAGGTTCACCAAGGTGAAGAAGCTGCTCTGGACCATGGCCTGAGGTCATGAGAAGGAAATGACAAAATTAAAGGTTCATCTTTTACAGGGCCATTTTATTTTGAAAGAAATCTTCAAAATAATCAGGATACTCTCTTCTGTCTTAGAGCAAAATTTATGGAAAAAACAGGTCCATGCTGCACACTTCCCAAACATTTATAAATTGCAAACTGAGGAATAAAAAATATATATAAATGTCATTATTATTAATTAATATTATTATTATTAATTATTGTTATTTTTTACTTTCAATATTTTTTAAAAAGTCTAGTAATAGACCATTATAGATGGACTTTTGAGCTGAAAAAAAGCTATATCAATACAACTACTTCGCATTATGGCCACCTTGCACCTCAAGTGTCCATTCATTTTCATTAGTGTGCAGTAACTCCAGTCATTTTTATCATTGGAATGAAAGCATTCCATCCCAATTCAATAATCCCAAGAGAACTGCTATTGATGAATGTAATAAAACTTTCTGATCAACGTTCAACAGACCCATGCTGACAGCACCACAGTGCTGATTCCACATCAGTCGCAGACCTGAGGAGCTCAACAGCTTTAACAGAGACTTGAGAGATTGGCAGTGGTTGTCACACACAGACAGTGTGAAATGACAAAGGTGAGGAAAGGAGAAGAAATCGATGAAGGGGGAGAAAAAGCCACCTCGCGTTTACACCAGCCCAATTAGAGCAGCTGCAATGAGCTGCTGACATTTGAAGGGAGAGTTATATGTCTCCATGGCCAAGTTCACCGCAGCTCAGAAGTAATTACGGAAGCGGGAGAGAAAGAGAGCGAGAGAGAGATAGAGGGAAAGGGATTTAGAGGCTCACATTCTCTAGACGAGCCACCTATTCTTCTCTGCATTTTGAAGAATAAACATTGAGGTTCATTTATCATTCGTTGATTGCTGTTGCAGATAGAGCTGAGATATAATGAATGCAGCCAATGAGATGTCTGCGTTTTCCCAAACGTTTGTCCTGGGTCAGGTCTGCTCATCACCTCTTAATGACTTCTGTTTTAGATAATTTATCCTCACAGGAGTGTGGCATCGTGGGATTTGTTAACTAATAGTCCAGACCTACTTCATACCCAGAATAGAGACAGAGAACCTGTAGGAAAGAACAATCACAAATGAGATCCCTTTAATATCTCATTCCTTTTTAATGGAAACCAGCTCACTTCTCAGATTCACAGACAAACAGCTCTTATGAACCAGTTTTCTGAAGTGAATCAAAACCATACAGTGCAACCAGCATGAACTGATTCACTAACAAATGGCTCTTTTGAGAAATACTTTTTACTGAATCAAAAACCATACAGCTCAACTATTCCAGTCCATTCATGAACAATTGACTCTTTTGAGCTAGTTATTTTCAGTGAGTCAAAAAAGTACAATGTTACTGATTCACAAACAAACGGCTCTTACAAGGCCGTTCTTTTTAGTGAATCAAAACAATACCACACAACCATCATTTTTATGCACAATACAACATTGTGATGAATCCTGTTTCTGAATCGACATCTGACTCACTTAATGCTCTAAAAGATCATCATAGCTATTTCTTCTAACTATGCTCTTATGTATTATAAAGTGATCTGAATAAGTTACTTTTTATGTAATGCATTCTAAATCTTTACTTTTCGATATCCTAAGATATTTGCTCAAAGGCCTCGTCGGACAATGGTCTGACCCTCAGTCAATACTTAAATGAAACATAACTGAGAACTCCTGGGTCTCCTGAAAGAGCAATCTCTGAGCCGTAAAATTTTCCCCTGGGAATCCGCTTCACAGCTGCAATCTGGAGAATAACGGCAGGTAAAATCCTTTTTTTGATTTTCACTATTTCCGACGCAGCGCAGACGGTCTCGAGAACAGTTTAATTGGTAGGGCAAGCCTCTACCTTCAAACACAACGCTGCCATTTTCTCTCTCTCTCTTTCTCTGTTTCTCTCCTCCAAAGCTGTCAGGATCGGCTCTGCATTGGCACAGCAAGAATAGCTCTGAATGAGAGGCAGGGTGTCTATTCTAGGCATCCGAGTGTCTTTATCGGTTCAAGGCTGGAGGGATACAGAGGTCATGTGTCTGAATGAGACAAAAGAGAAAAAGTAAGAGAGAACAGTAGCAAGCAAAAAAGTATAGGGGGAAAGGAAAGGATATATAATAAGAGAAGACATGTAGATGACTTTTAGCACTGGATTTTACAGCTGGCGCTGTGAGACACATCCAAAAGATGATTCATGCAGGATCTTCTGGCCAATCATAAGTCTGTCTGTGTGTAAAGTTTTCCAGATATGACTCATAAGATATTTCGAGCAGCAGCAGCATAATCTGGTATCTCATTGGCTTATCGATTTGATACGTGACAGGTAAATCTAATATTTTACGCCCTGAAGGAATCATTAATATGTAGTCTGTCTGAGGTGTGCGTCAGTGATGACTGTACGGCTGCGGTACATTTATTAAACCTGCATGCATGCGTGTAAAGCATGACCTAGGGTGATAAATACTGAGGTTGGAAGCTGTCGCTGAAAATTCACATCCATCCAGAACTCTGAGATTTACTGGACATACCTTTTATCACATATGCATCAATACTCACTCAAAAGCTTTCTGCAACAGGTCTGAATGAATGTGTTAGCTGACAGAGAAAATGTGGTGAATTTTAGACTGCAGATTGTAGTACTACTACAGGGTTTCTGCAGGTTTGATGAAGGTACTGTAATTGTAAGATCTTTTTATGATCAAGTAAAGAAAATGTAATGGATAGACTGAAGGGAACACAATATGTCAGTAAATGTCTAAGGAGCGCAATGAGTTGTATTAGCAACACTTCAAAGCCTTCTGGTAACACCGCAAGAAAGTGATCTTCTTGTTTTCCAGTGCAAACATCTAAATATTCTTAAATCAAGCTACATTTACTTAGAAGCAAAATGACATAAGATAAGAAGTCTGGTTTTCTATTAAATTATTCAAAGTCAAATGAGTTCATGATTAAAACAAAAATAAACATCTGACAATGGGCTCAAAAACTCAACTTAATTCAAAGGGAAAACAAGTTTTCATTCCACATTGACAGATGTTTGTTCTTGTTATAAGCAAAAACTTTATTTTGTTCAATCTTTTAAGACATTTTACATTTGCAGTAAATGTAAGTTGATTTAATATTTTGATATTTGTATTGGAAAACTAAAATCCCCTTATAAGATTTTGCATCTGCTTTTGTGCGTATAGATTAAAGAAAGCCATATCTACAACGTGAGGATGAGTAAATTACATGCATCTGTGTTACTACGGGGTTTCTGCAGGTCAAAGAAAAAAAAAGAAAAAACAAAATGAAATGTCTTTAATTCACTCTTGGACAATAATTGTCATAGTCATAGCATTAATTGTTGCATGCATTGCAAAAAAAATAAATAAATAAAATTACATATAGCCTATATATATATATATATATATATATATATATATATATATATACAGTATATATAGCTTATATATACACACACACACACACACATACATACATACAAGTAAATAAATACACACACACACATACATACATACATACAGTCATGGCCAAAAATATCGGCACCCTTGCAATTATGTCAGAAAATGCAACCCTTCTCTCAGAAAGTTGTTGCCGTTGCAAATGTTTTGGTATTCACATGTTTATTTTTTTATTTTTTTGCATTGGAACAACACAAAAAAAAGCAGAGAGGAAAAGTCAAATCTGATACAATTCCACACAGAACCCAAAAAACGCACTGGACAAAATTATTGGCACCCTTAACTTAATATTTGGTAGCACCCCCTTTGGAAAAAATACTGTTACGCTTCCTGTAACCATGAATGAGTTTCTTACACCTCTCTACTGGAATTTTGGACCACTCTTCTTTTGCAAACTGCTCCAGGTCATTCAGATTTGAAGGATGCCTTCTCCCAGCTGCTGTTTTGAGATCTCTCCACAGGTGTTCTATGGGATTCAGATCTGGACTCATTGCTGGCCATTTCAGAACTGTCCAGTGCTTTCTTTGTAACCATTTCTGAGTGCTTTTTGAAGTGTGTTTCGGATCATTGTCCTGCTGGAAGACCCATGACCTCTGGTGGAGACAGTTTTCTGACACTGGCCATTCCATTTGCGCCCAAAATTCTTTGGTATTCATCAGATTTCATGATACCGTTCACACAGTCAAGGCATCCAGTGCCAGAAGCAGCAAAGCAACCCCAAAACATCTTTGAACCTCCACCATGTTTGACTGTAGGGACTGTGTTCTTTTCTTTGAAGGCCTCATTTCTTTTTCTGTAAACAGTGCCATGATGTCCTTTACCAAAAAGCTCTACTTTTGTCTCATCTGTCCACAGTACGTTCTCCCAGAAGGATTGTGGTTTTGTCACATAAGTTTTGACAAACTCAAGTCTTGCTTTTTTATACCTTTGTGTCAGCAGTGGTGTCCTCCTGGGTCTCCTACCATAGCGTCCCTTTTCATTCAGATGGCGACAGATAGTGCCCTGTGTCTGTAGATCAGCTTGAATTTGTTTGGAAGTTAATCGGGGTTCTTTATCCATCATTCGAACAATCCTTCGTAGTAATTTTTAATTAATTTTGCTCTTTGGTCCTTGTCCAGGGAGGTTAGCTACAGTGCCATGGGCTATAAACCTCTTGATGATATTGCGCACAGATTAAACAAATATTAAAAATATACATATACATATACATATACATATACATATAAATATATATATATATATATATGCATATACACACAAAATACATATATACAGTCATGGCCAAAAATATCGGCACCCTTGCAATTCTGTCAGAAAATGCAACACTTCTCTCAGAAAATTTTTCCAATTGCAAATGTTTTGGTATCCATGTGCTTATTGTTTTGGTTTGCACTGCAACAAGACACAAAAAAAAAAAAAAAAAAACAGAGAAGAAAAGTCAAACTTGATAATGTTCCTGTGTCCACTTTTGAGTTCTGTGTGAAATTTTAAGATCTCTGGAGATGGATTGTAGCCTTGAGATTGTCCATGTTTTTACACAATTTTTTCTCTCAAATCCACAGACAACTCTTTACACTTCTTTCTTTCCTCCATGCTCAGTGTGACACACAACACAAAGGTTAAATCAACTTCCCCTAATATTTAACCATTGACTATAGCCATTAAACATTACATTATAATTAAGAGCTATCAATTTTAACATTCATTAGACTTTAAAAATAACTTCTAATTTAAGTGAACTTAAAACAATCTTCACATTATAATAAATGTTATATTTAGCTAGGCTATCTGTGCCCCTCAGCAGAAATATACAGAAATTGAATAAAGTTATCAAACACTAAATTCTAAACTAAATACAGATAAATACTTACAGCTATATACAAGTTATTGATTTCCTCTTTTTTCTTTTGTTCTTGATGAACAGACATCAGAGCAGCTGGTTATTAGGTTGGTTTGGTTGCTTTTTCTTTAAGAGCTGCCGCTGCTGAACGTGATGCGGATCTGACACGCATAGTAACTCTCATCACCTTTTCTGACCCATTTCAGTCTCTACTAATGAACTAGCGAGTTGAATCGGGTGTGTTAGATGAGGGAGACAGTGCTGCCCTGTCAACAATTTGATCTCACAGTTATGTCACCATGATCTCACAGGATACTCGTGATGAGGTCACAATGTGAGGTAACAGTGAGCTAAAAGTGTAACCTCACAGCGCCCTCGCTGTGTGCTCATACTAATGTGAGGTCAAAGTGCACTCACTGCTCAGAGACTAGGTACCCAGCATGCATTGCAGCATGAAGCTTTTGACTGTCACCATTGTTGAGATTCATACACTGATTCTTGATGTCTCTCTTTGTGTTTAAATGACACAGTAGTTCGAAATGTTTGTGAGTTATGCTTTTAAAATCCTTAATAAATGATAGCGATACTGCTGGGTCCTATAATCACAGAACTATTATAAAAACTTTAGATTAGTAACTCCTCACAAAGACTGCATACTGATTCTAGGTGATGGTTCCGCTGTTATCATCAGCAACAAACCAACATCACCTGGTTGCAATCTCTTTCTTTGGTTTTCATTGCCATAACAAATGTGCTTTTCAAACAGTTACAGCAGCCCCAAAAAATATAATGTTATGAAGTCAAAGGTTCAAGAGCCCAACTAAAGCAAACACTACTCACATTGATGGTAATGTCAAACAAAACAATAAAACATCATCATCTAAATCTGTTAATTCTCAGTAAGTGCTTTTGTAGATGTCTGACAGAAAAAAGAACCCCACTCATCTTTTTGAGTTCACAATGAGCTCATATATTACTCACACTGTGAGTATCACCGTATGAGAATGGTGTGATATCACTGTGATCATTGTGTGATCTCACGTGTTGACTGGGTGGGCTGCTCCAGGACAGTTTTGAAAACCATTTCAGAGCCATGTTGTTCTTAATGTAACTCATATATAACATATTACATGCACGCACTGTTTTAAGGCAGCTTTAATCGCCTTTTTGATAACTTCACGCCTTAACTGACCAGGACACTGCATGCAAGTATTTTATTTTGCGCTCTGATATGAATTGATACATGCTACAGCGTGCGCCAGTTTCCGCGCTCGTTTGACTCGTGCCTGCCGCTGAAGTGAAGCTGGAGCGCGCGTCTGAAATCTCTCCGGATTGATGTGATCGTAAAGACGTTCTGCGACTGAATAAATGCACTTCTTGCCAAGAAAAAACAGAAAGAAACAGCAGTCATGAGTGGGGTGGCCAACCCTAGGCTCCGACCCTGCGTTAACGGTGTTATATCATTTTAACGCGCTAATTTTGACAGCACTATATACACACATACATATATTCACATACACACATATACATATATACACATTATCAGGGGCGTAAATTTCATCTGACAGTATGGGGGGGGGGGACAATAAACGTAAAATTTCTCAACAGCAATTTTTGAAGGGGACACAAAAAATAAAGCCAAAATTGTACTTGTAAGGATAGATATGTGTACACAGCATGTGTACATAGCATAGAGACTGTGTTTAAATATGAGTTCATGGTTCACCACGCCGTCTTATTATAATTATTATTTTGCATCATCCATAGTATTTTAGGTTTCGTCTGAAACCTAGTATGTCTCTTTTGCATTAATTCAACCGCATTAAACCCACTGATCTGCCACTTAACATCATATTGAACGAAACCCAACATGTAGGTCTACAATATTAGCCTAATATCAGTAATATCTAATATTACTAATATCTCTCACCAGACTCGTGTGTGTGTGTGTATCGGTAAAGAAGGAAAGCAGGCAGTGGACCAAACCACTGTGAGGAAAGGGAGGGGGGAATCAAAACATTTCTGAACTTAAAACTTTTTTTTGCGTTTATTTTGTTTTACTAATCACACAATTATTTTAAGTATATGTCCATTATATTATTTTCAATACACAGAGTCGCTTGTAATTATATTTTTAGGGGGGACAAGCCTCAGATAGGGGGGGTCTTGTCCCCCCGGGATTTTCGCCTATGCTACACACATACATACATACATACATATTTATTTATTGCAATGCATGCAACAATTAATTTAACCTGCAGAATCCCGTAATAACACAGACACATGTCATTTACTCATCCTACTCATGTAGATTTTGCTTTATTTAATATATACACACAAAAGCAGATGCAAAATCTCATTCATGTAAAGGAACGTTCATACAGGATTTATTCTTATGTTCCATCAGTGCTGTTTTTTATTTGATGAAAAATTTGACACTGAGTGTGATGGACATTTCGGTCATTGCATAGTGTTTTTTTTTTTTTTTTGCTATAATGTCATGTGAAGTTAAAAAAAAAAAGTTATTTCTATTTCAAAAAAAAAAAATGAAAAAAAATCTCAAGATCACTACATTCTGCTTTATTCCTTTGCACTCAATCTAGCTGTTTTTAAACACCTGTGAATGGTCCTTTAGTGTATATTCAAACATGTCATGTGTTGCTCCAGATTTGACATTAATGATGACATGTCACGTTTCAATATGTCAAAGTACACATGACATCTGAGAGCTGCAGCAGAATATGAGATTTTCAGTGTAACAACTTAAAGTGTCTAATTTCCACACTACTTTCGCCAAAAGGAACTGGAAAGATAATTAGTGTTTTAAACACTTCCCCTGGTCTCCAACTGACAGAAAAACATAAAGTCCCACCTTCAACTCACTATTAAACTCCATTTTAACATCAAGAAAATTACACATATCACTTTTGAATTTGTATTCCAAGAGAAAGAAAGTCATACAGGTCCGGAACAACATCACGGCGAGTAAACAGAATTGTCACTTTTTAATGAATACTCATTTAACTGCAGCAACGTTTTGTTATGTACTGTTTGAAAACCATTTAGCTTTTTATTTCAAATACATCTGGCAATGTGAGCCATCTTCAGTTCTTAGTAAAATGAATTTTACTGACTGGTGTGAAAGATTTATATCTGTGTTGGGTCTCTTTTAAGGACAGAACGTGGCGTTGTCTGTCCATTAGTCTTATCGTCCTTTTTCTCTGGCGCTCTCTATATCTTTGACCTTTCCTTTCTCTCTTTTCTGTCTTGTTCCTCTATTCCACAGACATCTCACATGGGAAGATTCTCTCTCTCCGTCTCTCTTTTCAGAAACTCGTCTGCATTGGTGACATCTGATCCCTGCTGTATGTCTGTGGGGATTCATATGGTAAGTTTGTGTTCTGATCAGATTAAAAGATGGGGAAGGGATGTCTGTTTACATGTATGTATAATGGAATCATACAAAATCTCTCAAAAACAAGTCCATGTCATATTTCACCCCAAAACCAAACAATTATTTTAGATTTTGCTTTAAGAAAAGTCTAAACACCATAAAGTGTTATCTTTCTTTCTTTCTTTCTTTTGCTTTTTGTGGGTGTGTGTTTTTTTTTTATATAACAATTAAGCTCACACTGCACACGGAGCATGTACTGTATTTATTTCAGCTCCAACATTAACATGTTACAGTAGTCACACTGCATATGTAAGAAGAATGGCTTTGTGTAAGCGCATGTTTCAGCTCTGAGCGTTTTTAGCATGTTGAATACAGCAGAAAATGTTTTTGAAAAGGCACTACATACCATTGTCTGGAAAAAAAAAATGTTTGCCCATATCATGAGATTATTTATTTATTTTTTCCCTCTCTTGAACCTTTATAGCTCTGGAGACTTAAAGGGATAGTTCACCCAAAAATGAAAATTCTGTCATTACTCACCCTCATGTCGTTCCAAACCCGTAAGACCTTCGTTCATCTTCTGAACACAAATTAAGATACTTTTAATGAAATCTGAGAGCTTTCTGACCCTGCATTGACAGCAACGTAACTGACACATTCAAGGCCCAGAAAGTAAGGACATCTTTAAAATAATCCATGTGACAGCAATGATTCAACCGCAGTTTTATGAAGCTACGAGAATACTTTTTGTGCGCAAAGAAAACAAAAATAATGACTTTATTCAACAATTTCTTCTCTTGTGTGTCAGTCTTTGATGAGCGTTCAGGAGAGTACCATGACACATGCTTGTGGTGCTGCTGACGCTTGTGGTGTTCTGATGTAGAACGCCCATCTCTCTTAGTTCATCATCAGAACATATTCTGTTCGAATAAGTAAGGCTGGGCAAAAAATTGCAAGTCTTTCTGTTTTGAATAAAGTTGTTAATTTTGTTTTCTTTGCGCACAAAAATTATTCTCGTAGATTCATAAAATGAAGGTTGAACCACTGATGTCACATGGACTATTTTAATGATGTCCTTACTACGTTTCTTGGCCTTGAACATGGTAGTTGCGTTGCTGTCTATGCAGGGTCAGAAAGCTCTCGGATTTCATCAAAAATATCTTAATTTGTGTTTTGAAGATGAACGAAGGTCTTACGGTTTGGAACGACATGAGGGTAAGTAATTAATGACAGGGTGAACTATCCCTTTAATTAGATGATGGCAGAGTTATAAAACAGAATACGAAGAATACAAATAGACATAAATGAGTCATTTGTGAACGTAATAAGAGGTATAAGGCCAAGAAAAAAGCCACGGTCACACTAGACTTTGATCATGCAGAATTTCTTCGGACGCTGCAACAGTCGCGATATGACGTCACGCTCTGCAGCGGCTTTAAAAAAAAAATTGAATGAAACATTTAACAAATAATAATAAATGCAAAATGTAAAAACATAGAATCTACTCCACTTTCCTGCAATCCTGCAGCTTTCCATTTATGATCTTTTAATCCAGCTACAAGGTCACAACGTGACATATCGATCTTCTGTTGGTCACATGGCTTCATGTAATACCAATTTACAAGACAGTTTGCCAAACTTAAACATTGGAACGGCGCAAAATCCAGAACTTCTTCACAAAATTTAAAAATAACTTCTCATCAGTTATAGCTTTGCTCTTTTCTTTAGACATACAACATTGCTGCCAGCAGTCACTTTCATTGATGCAGGAGAAACTACTGAGACATTAAAGAGATCTTTGAGCTCGCTCCCTTTTATTTTGGCTCAGCTATAGCATTTACATGTGTCTAATCTTGTAAAATGCACTGTGTGAGCTGCTGTTGGTTGTTTTGGCAGAGGGGATGATCGTCTTTCCTAGATTTGTGAGATTTTATTGGCAGGTTTTATATTATTTCACTTCAGTCCACTGAAGACTCTATATACTTCTGATGCTCCTGATGTAGTGCCTTTAAAATATACAGTTGATGGACACCGGGACACAGAGAGATTGAGATGAAGCTAGAGTTTCTATCTCTTTTTACCTGCTTCACTGGCTTTGTGGATGTGTGAGCAACAAAAGAGGCTGTGTGTGTGCGTATGCATGTGTGTGAGCTACTGAAGAACTGATTGAGTTTACTCTTCTCTTTCAATAGTCTGTTCGTCCTCAACACCTACACACCTCTGAAATCTAATTTAACTCACACTTTATTTATTCAGCACCATTCCTGCAAACAACGGCATGCAAAGTGCTTCACATGAGCGGCATGACAAATAAGAATGATCAAAGGTAGAGATAATAAATAAAATAAACATGCATTAAATTGAAGTCAAACAAATAGCGCAAAAGATATGGCAAATCGCCTAAAATAAATATGAATTTAATTAGTTTGCCAAATTAATAAGAAGGATTAAATAAACCCACGGCAAAAGTTATTAACAGACTTTTCAACCAAGCCTTTTTCCAGGTAAGTAAAAAATTCAATTTAACACTAATAATTTAATAACATTGTTAAATGTAGAGTTTAGCAAATCTGAATGTCTATTTTTAATAATGTACATTAGAATGTTGTGATGGCTAAATGCAATTTTTTGTCAGTATTGGTCAATATTGTGTAAATATTATCTGGTATTGCTTATTTAATTGTGCATGCTAATTTCCTCTATTTTTGTCTTTAGACTGCAGCACCTTTGCCATCAATTTTTTTTTTAAACTCTGTTAAATGTAATCTTTGGCAAATCTCAATTTCATTAATTTATATTAATTATAAAAATGCTATATCCAAGTACATAAATTCTTCTTACTGTATATTATGATATTATAAGTTCATTGTTGCATTTAAAACAATATTTATTTGACATGTATCTACCATTTATTGGCTTTTGGTTTATCATTTGATATTGGCTGATATTGGATATTTAATAGGATATCCTAGACAGCAGTATTAAATTAAGCATTAGTTGATTGATAGTACTGCAATAATAATTTATGCAACCAATGAGATTTCTGCATTCTCCCAAAGGTCTGTCTCAGGTCAGTTTTGTTAGTCACATCTTTCTCACGAGACTTTCTGACTAATAGTTCAGCACCCAGTATGCTGTGAGAGAATAGAACAGAAAAATAACAAATGAGTATCAACTGTATCTCAGCAAGTTTCAATAGAGAAAAAATGTGGCATCATGGCATTAAGTAAATAAAAAAAAATTTTTTTAAAAAGTGAACTTGACAATTCACTTAACTTATTTTTTTTAAATTATTATCTACTTAATAATTTTAAGGCAACGAGTTTCCCCAATTTTTTTAAGTTAAGTCAACTTATCACTTTTTACATATGCTCACCAAGGCTGCATTTATTTGATTAAACAAATACAGTAAAACAGTAATATTGTAAAATATTATATAATTAATTAATTATTTTAAAATGTAATTTAACCTATGATCACTGTAAAAAGTGATAAGTTGACTTAACTTAAAAAAAATTGAGGAAACCCGTTGCCTTAAAATTATTAAGTAAATAATATATTTTTTTAAAAGTTACATGAACTTGACAATTCACTTAACTTATTTTTTACATTTAAGTTAAGTCAACTTATTGCTTTTTACAGTGATGCAAAGCATAATTTCTAGCAGTCATAACTCGATTCACGATCCTTCAGAAATCATTATAATATGCTACTTTGGTGCTAATTTAAATCTTGTAACATTATTAATGTCTTTGCTGTCACTTCTGATCAATTTAATGCATTCTTGATGAATAGAAGTATCAATTTCTTTCTAAACTTTTGAATGGTAGAGTAACTCTGTACCATAAGTCAACAACCATCTCATTTTTGTCTGTATTATTTTTTCTTATATGAATTCTGAATGTGTCCTGAATATTCCTCTGTTGTTTTGAAGATGTTTTATTATTAGCGGAGTCTGTATCTGGAGTGAACAGAGTTTGGCACGGTCAGCTGTGGATAAGGCTGCTAATTGAAATGCGTGACTGTGCGGTCGGCAGCAGCCGGGGTCGGTGTAATTGGGTGGGTGGTTAGCTGTCGGGTCAGAGCTCTGAAGGTCAAAATCATAGAGAGAGGTTGAAACCAGCGACCCTGTTTAATGAGAACAGCGGAAGAGGCCAGACGGATCAGTGCTCAGGGGCTCTGATAAGAAAAGCATTTGTCTCTGTTACTAGTCTATTGTCTGTTCTGGCCCTCCAGCCATCTATGACAGACAGAACTTCACACATGCATTTGATTTTGTTGAATCCATTAGCATGTACACTATGATATCTTGACTGGGCATACAGCTCATTTAAAGAAGTAATTAGAGGTTCTTTATTAGCATTTGTGGTTCAAAGAAGAACCTTTAACATCCATGGATCCTTTGCATTGCACAAAAAATATATATTTTTAAGAGTGTAAAGAAACTTTCCACCGTAATTGGGTGGTCATTGTTCCAAAAAGGGGGTTTTCACAGTGACACTGCAGAAGGAACATTTTGAATTGGCCAAAGAATCTATCAGTGAACAGATCTTAAATATATTTATAATTTTAAAACTTAAAGAACCCTTTTCCACACAGAAAAATAGCATTTTGTGGAATGTGAAGATTCTGTGGATGTTAACTATTTCCTCGCCTGCATTAAAAAAAAAAAAACCTCGTCAGCCACCATGCACCAGCACTTTTGATCATTTTCACAAAATTTTCATGGCACCCAGAATATTTAATTGTATGAATATCTCCACATGCAATATGTAAAAAAATAAATAAATACAAATGAACAGAGCCTTTTTAAACAAACAAACACACACACACACACAATTCTAGCTTCATGCACTCTTCTTGTGTCAACACTTGAATATGGGTAAGTTTAATTTTAAAAAAAGCAATATTTTGAATGAAAAGCTGAGAAACTCACGTTCAGATCGGATTCAGAACAATGATCAAAACATAAATGGAGTAAAAAAAATTCCATCAACACCCCTAAAACTTCACAGTCCTAAACCACTTCCTGGGTTGACATTTCATTCAGTAACATTATAATTTTGATTTATATTCTGATTAATGCTTGATGATCACATTATGTTGCATATGCATCTGCTTATATGTGCGACTGCTTGTTTCTGCTTCTTTTTTGCTGTGTTTTGATCCAGAGATTCAATACTCTTTCAGAAGATGTGTTATAGCGCCTCCTATCATATAACATTGACAACACAGAATGCCGGAAAATTCTGTCAATGGCAGGGAAAGAGTTAAAGGTTCTTCAAGAACCATAGATGCTAATAAAGAATCTTTATGTTTAAGTGTGTAGATTATTAAAATGTTCCAAGAAATAAAAAGTATTTTTTACTATAATTAATCTTAATTATGTAACTAATAAATTAAAAACTCAAAACTTGAGTTCTGAAAGTTACAGTATGAAAATCGTCTCGGTTACGTATGTAACCCTCGGAACGGAGACGTCACGTCGGATGACCGACGAATTGGGATCTCGCCAGAGAGACCAATCCACTTCGAGTGTAACTAAACGAGCCAATGGACATTGGCATGCGATCATTGCATCCAGCTGCCGCTGATCACAGCGTGAGTATAAGAGGCAGCGGTGCACCGTGACATTCATGCTTTCGCTAAGGAGCCGAGCCGGTGACCCGGCCGCTCAGCGGTGGTACAGCGACTGTGGCGACGGGACGTGAAGTCTCCGTTCCCTTCTTCAGGGAACGAGGGTTACATACGTAACCGAGACATTCCTTTTCAGTCGGTCACGCCAAGTCACGTCGAATGACCGACGAATTGGGATCCCTACCAAAACGCCACAGGAGCTGCCCCTTCCAGTGCTCTGTGTAGGCCTCCTGATCCTTCCTATAAGGCAGACGATAGGACCGGGCTCTACACAGAGAAGGTCAACTACTGTTGTTCCTTGGACAACCCAGACAGTAGGACTTGGATAACACTGGGAAGCGTGCCCTTCCATTTGGAAGAGGCACACTGCGGAGTCACCTCCTCCTCGAGGGGTTTAAGTGGCATTTAGACATGTGAAGTAACCCCGTAGGGCCCTATTGCACATGGAAGTCTCTGAGATGGCACAGGCTGCATCATTAGAGATGGCAGAACGTGGTCTGCCAGGGGAAACACGGCTCTAATAAGCATACCGTGGAATACACATATGGGATCCCGGCAGGGTATCTCATATAGGCACTAGCCTCACATCAGATTTCAAGAATTAATTGGCTGAAAGGTCTGGCGCCGGACGCTCCGCCACATCCGGACGCCGGAGTGCTGGATGACTCGACAGGGTTTGCCTGGTTAAGGAACTCTCTGGAGAATTAGGCGAAAGAACGCCGCAAGCCGATTCTGAGCCGGGCCTCTCAGTGCCACTACCCGTTTGAGGTGAGAACACAGGAGGAAACCGGTTCGACACGTAGGCTATAAAACCTAGCGAACGTGTTAGGAGTCTCCCAACCCACAGCTCTACAGATGTCTGCTAGCAAGGCACCACGAGCCAGCGCCCAGGATGATGCGACACCCCTAGTGGAGTGAGCACGCAACCTGAGCGGGCAGGGCACACCTTGTGCTCCATAGGCCAAGGTGATGGCATCCACTATCCAGTGGGCCATCCTCTGCTTGGAGACAGCCTTCCCCTTCTGCTGTCCTCCGTAACAGACAAAGAGCTGTTCTGAGGTCCTGAAGCTCTGAGTTCTATCCACATACTGTCGCAGTGCGCGTACAGGACAGAGCAAAGCGAGGGCTGGGTCTGCCTCCTCCAGGGGCAGCGCTTGCAGGTTCACTACCTGGTCCCTGAAGGGAGTGGTAGGAACCTTGGGCACATAGCCGGGCCGGGGCCTCAGTGTTGCACTGGAGTCAGCCGGCCCAAACTCAAGGCACGATTCGTCGACCGAAAATGCCTGCAGGTCCCGACCCTCTTGATCGAGGCCAACGCAGTCAGGAGTAGGGTTTTCATAGAGAGAAACTTCAACTCGACTGACTGCAAAGGCTCGAAGGGGGCAGTTTGTAGGGCTCTTAGCACCAATGCCAAATCCCAAGAGGGTAGGGAGGGAGGCCTAGGAGGGTTTAACCTCCTGGCCCCCCTAAGAAACCTGACAACCAGATCGTGCTTCCCCACCGACCTCCCCTCTACGGGGTCGTGGTGAGCGGAAATAGCAGCAACATAAACCTTAAGGGTGGAGGAGGACAGCCTACGCTCCAACCCTTGTTGCAAAAAGGAAAGCAACGGTGAGAGGAACACCATTCGACAAACAGGTTCCACTTCAGCGCATAGGCCCGTTTTGTGGACGGTGCTCGTGCTGAAGCGATAGTGAGAGCTACCTCCTGGGGCAGATCACCTAGAATCTCCGCGTCCCGTCCAGGGACCACACATGGAGTTTCCACAAGTCTGGACGCGGGTGCCAGAGGGTGCCCTGTCTCTGAGAAAGCAGATCCTTCCTCAGAGGAATCGGCCAGGTAAGGGCTGTCGCAAGGAGCATGAGTTCCGGGAACCAGGGGGGGACGCCGGGCGAACTGAATCGCGTAGCCGAGTCTGATGGTCCGCAGGAGCCACCGAGACGGACTGGGGAGCGCTAGCCAGGCTCCAAGAGACCGTACCAGCGGGACCAACGGGGCCACCAACATACGCGCGGTGGGGCAGCGAGGTGGAACACAGGGACCCGGCCCGGAGCCTGAGACGGCTTGGCCTGTGATGGCGGGGGGCGGGGTCTGGGTGTGCAATGTAACACTCACCTGATTCCTCCTCGTGAGGGAGGAAACACAGGAACCCGGCTTGAGGCTTGTGACAGCCTGGCGTGTGACGACTTGAAGCGGGGATTCGAGTGCTACCGCCCTTACCTGGTTCCACGAATGAGCAGGAGGGGTGCTCTTGGGCAACCCACTGCTGCCTGCTGGCGAGAGAGGAGAAGGGAAGTGATCCCGTGATGCACGGTTCACCACTCTCCTCCTCTTGAGACCCAGAGATTGAGGAAACCACTCTTTTATTGATGTTTTGGGTACCGCTGGCTGCTGGGCCAGCGGCGGAACAAAAACAAAAGGAAACAAAAGATTCTCCACCCGGCCCTCCTCCGGGGGAGGGAGTGGTGCGGTCACCATCTCCCGACAAGCAGTCTTCCCAAACTTTTCATGGCAAGTGTTTTAGTTGAACTAGTGACCATGTATGTTACTATAACATACAGCGCTTTCAAGAACGCCTCTTGACTTGGACTTCTTACAGTTTGCATGTCGGCAGGAGCCTGTACCTCTGGGAAGCACTGTCAAGGCATGTAAATGTCCCCCCAGATATTGTACAGTGTAAATTTCATGTTGTTTTCCACTTCAACAGGACATAGTCAGACGTGAGATTACTTCCAGACTGATCATTAAATTCTTTATTCTCGTTCTTGAAAGCGCTGTATGTTATAGTAACATACATGGTCACTAGTTCAACTAAAACACTTGCCATGAAAAGTTTGGGAACCACTGGCCATACTTTACGTTTTGTTTTACACATGCAGCACTGACTAAAACGCTAGTTTGCTGAGAGACACCTAACGTTAGCCCCTGCTGAGTTTGCTAGCTCGCTAGCCTAAAACTTGCTAGTTAAGGTTGATTAGCTTTTGTCAGCTACTTACATGTTCCAAACAAATTTCAGATTAAATTGCTATATCAATATCACTTACGCCTACATCTTCAGGTGTCGCCGCCATTCCGTCCACTGTGCAGTGATTTAACTATGATCTGCGCAGCATTTTATACGTGCAGAGACATTTTATGTATATTAGAAAACTCATTCTAATTCATTCCCACTCTTCTTCAGTGGTAACTTAACCCAACTCCGTGCTTCCTGTAATGAGAGCTGTCAATCAAGGTACAAGGATGTCCCTGTGGGTGTGATTACGATGAAAGTTGACCAATCATAAGAGAGTCAGTGCCCTCCCTTGGTTCCGCCCCCAAATTGTCAAAAGTCATGTAGACTCGAGGGAGCAGAAATCAGCTGAGCGAGCAGAAATCCACTGCGCGAGCAAAACAGCACTCCGCGAGCAGAAGCCCGCTGCGCGCAAGCAGGATTCCACTGTACAAGCAGAGTTAACCTATGAGAGTATGCCAGGCGCTCGCGCGCAGCTACCTGTACACCTCTCGGTTGTTGAATTTGTGCGCGAGTACTTTTATCATGCCAGCTGAAGGTTCATTTTTGCGCGTGTGAAATAACATAATGTGCTCGTGAACATGTCTTACACGCTCATAACTTTTGACTAAAAAATAACGCCATACCATTGGCTCGTTTAGTTACACTCGAAGTGGATTGGTCTCTCTGGCGAAATCCCAATTCGTCGGTCATCCAACATGACTCGGAGTGACCGACTGAAAGGGAACAGAATGTCTCAAAAGATCAGGGAAAAATCTATTCCTCATGAAATGACCGATTTAAAAACCTGCCCAGTCCGTCATTAGATAAGATACTGCACTTGTACATCTACACGTCACACTCACATCCACAGTATGAGGGAAATGCAATATCAAATCTCATTAAAGCTAACACAAGGAGAAAAACAACATCTGCCTTTTCAGGGGCCATTATTAAAGCAAAGAATAAGAAAAATGCAAAACACACAGATGAATAAGAAAAAACATCTCATCTAGACAACCTATGGAGCATGTTTTTCAGAAACCTTTCATTCCAGCATCAACACACTGCATTAGTCATATCTGTCTGCTCCGCCTGTCCTTTTTATCCCTCCAAATGTACCTCAGCATGAGCACCAGAGAGAATAGAGCATCTATCTGCAAATGCATTAGTCCGGCTTACAGCACGCTCACCAGCAGACACAGAACCAACAACTCCATCTGATCCCAGCATGCAGGCCCGCTGCACTGTGAAAGCAAAGTCTGGGAGAGGAGAAAGCAGCCAAACTGCAGGAAATATACCACTGCCACATTCAGCACAACATTGCACTGCCAAGTGCAATCATTTTAAATTCAATTCTTCCTTTTTCTGACCCTCAAAAAGAAAAGATTTAGTTCTGATTATGCTGGTGAATAAAATGTGTGGTAATTGTGATCTTTCATTCTAGGACTTCTGACTAACAATGTCTGGTCCATTTTGCAGCTTATTCTGGTCAAACACTTTGAAAGAACAGAACATCTGACTCAGTAAAGCCTTGACAACTCATTTTATATTAAAACTCATTGGGAAAAGTTAAAATATAACATTTAAAAGTCTGGCGTAGGTAAGATTTTTTTTAACGAAGTTCACCAAGGCTGCATTTATTTTAACAAAAATACTATAAAAACAGTATTGTTGTAAAAAATTATTACAATTTAATATACCTGTTTTGTCTTTGAATATATTTTAAAATGTAATTTATTCCTGTGATGGAAAGCTGAATTTTCAGCAAAATTACTCACATGATCTTTCAGAAATGATTTGAATATTCTGCTTTGTTGCTTAATAAATAATTGCTATTCTAATCAATGTTGAAAACAGTTGTGCTGATTTAATATGTATATATATGACCACGTCATATACACGTCACGTTTGAAAGATATACAAGTCATATATAAAAGTGCACAGGTCAAATAGTGTTCAGATTTGATTTATTCTTCAATCATGAAAATGGAAAAAGGACCTGCAGAGTGTGTCATCCATCCATAGTGGCATTTTCTCTCCACAGTCTCGCCGGTTTGACTCCAGAGACGACATACTAACACCTATCCAACAGCACTCATTAGAGACAACAACGCTGTGCTGATGGTTTTGACAATTAGAGATGTTAACATCCAGCAAAGACGGTCCTGGATAATGTCCGCTGGGTGTGTGCGTTTGTAGGTGAGCTCTGTCAGTGTGTATTAAAATGCATCTTGTGAATCCCCCACTGCTAAACAATAACACTTCAGGGCGGCTGTTGTATAAAAGAACCAGACAGTTGTATCTTATTGACCGCACCGCACTGTTGAGATATCAGAGCGACTGCACAAAAAGAGACCCTCCGACCAGACGCAGCATTTCCATTTTCCTATTTTCTCTCTCATCTCTCGCCACCACAGAGAGATCTGCGGCCGCCTCTCTGTTTCCGCCGTCCCTCTGGAGCAAAACGTCTGAGCAGCTGCATCTCTGTCTGTCAGTGAGCCAGAAAGCATGACATTTATGTTGGTGAAAGGAGATCGTATCGTGTCTGCAAGCGCACTTTAGCATTATTCACAGGGGTTTAGGTACTTATCAGAACTTCTCAAGTATATCTCAGTACTGTGCCTTTTGCTCAGATAATTGTCACAACAACACTCCTTTATGTATCTTATGAATGGATTCTTTTTCCAAACATATTTTGCTACTTTGCATGACCAAAATCACAGAATGAGTACTTTTAAATCACATTAATGGTACATAAAAAAAAGTTTGTTAAATATTTGTGTACTATGGAAGCTTTTATTTTATCTGCTGTGTATAACATCAACCAAAAATTCTCCATGATTTTTCACATTTTCTGCATGTTTCTCCTTCTGAATTTTTCTTTAACATAGAGGGAATTTTTAGCCCACTTTTGTGTTCTTACACACAGCAGAAAAGAATAATAATTCATTTAAAAAAAAAAATTTATAATGAATTTATTTTTGCCCTTTATGACGCATTTGTATGTAAACCAGCATTCAGAAGTTCTGTGAATACTTTTCTTACTCCCACCAATATTATTATAAATTTAAAATAACTGTTTAACAGTATTTGTTTGAAATAGAAATCGATGTCACTTTTGTGTTGCATCTTTGCTGAATCTTTAAATAAATAAATAAAATCTGGCAACACTTTACAATAAGGTTCATTAATTAATGTTAATTAATTCATTAACTTTATCAACTAACAATGAGCAATACATTTGTTACAGTGTTTATTAATTAGTCTTTGTTAACTTCAAGTAATAAAAGTATAACTGTTCATTCTAAGTTCATGTTAGCCCAGGTCCATTAATTAGTATTAGCAGATAAAACTTGGGATTATAATAATGTATTAGTGAATATTGAAATTAATATGAACTGAGATTAATTGCTTGCTTTACAAGTATTTTTCATTATTAATTCATGTTAACTAATGTAGTTAACTAATGGAACCTTATTGTAAAGTGATACCAAAACTTTTGAATGTTAGTGTATGTGTGTATATTTATTGATGTATCTGTATAAAATACTATTTAAAATGAACATGAATGTAAACCTAAATATTAGATATTTCTTGTTGCATGATATAAACTGTCAAAAAGCATTTTTTTCTCTCTCTCTGCTGAGAGCTATTAAAAATGAGTTGTTTATTTTTTGTGTACATTTAACAAAAAGTTTATTTTCACACCTCTAAATAGCCTTCTAATAAACCAGCAAAATATTTTCTTCATCTCATTAGTTCAGTTACATCTTTCCATGGCAAAAGGGCTCAAAAACATTTGCCCTCAACACTCTGGAGCTGACAATTAAAGTGACCATTGACAAAATATATGTTAAACTCAAGTAATAGCTTGAGCTGCGGAGATGGCCGGGGTTTGGAGTTCAAGACGTTTTTATGAGCCCACGAGTGAAAGCCAGAGAGCAGAAGAGCGAACGAATGGATGAGATAAAGTTTTTGTTGGATGTGTTATTGATCTGTGGACTGTGGAAAATCCGTTTCCAAACACAGTAAGTGTCTCATTACAAACAGAAACTCATTAAGGGTGTGGGGGACCACGGCGGCTTTTGTTTCACGGCAGGCGACAATTAGCTCTCTCCCTTTGAAAACTTACTAATGAACAGCAAGCCCTGAGAGCGCACACACACGGTCTCTCTCTCAGACACAATCACTTTAAATCAAACCCAGACCTCATCTCCTCTCTCCCAGGCCAATTTGCTGAGCATATATTAGTATTTACTGTTCAATTCCACTGAATTAAACAGCTAGAGCAAGACTCGACAACAAGGGTTAGCTAGGCCCACATTTTCCCCACAATTTAATTAATCACAGGAAGAGGGATTGTGTTTCTCGGAGCCTCTTAGTCACCAAGAAAACAGAATATTAATCAGCCTCGACCGTCGTGTGCTGCTTTCATCCCGGTTAAGAAGGCAACAGTCAAGGAAGTGCTTTAATCTCCGACCGACGGGGATACGAATCGGAGCTTTAATGCATTAGCGTAGTCCCTACAGTCATAGGGACAGATGACTGGGCCGTCTTTGCGTTTCTTTGTTAAAGATTACGAAATCTTGTAATTTTTACAATGCAATTAGACACTAATGATCCAGGATGAAAAGGTGCTCTGTGAAAACTTTATCGGGATTAATTATCCTCCGCGTCTGTATGAACATTTCAAAATACGCCTCCTCTCTTTAAAAATATGTCATTAGAGTGCGGTTCTTTGAAATACAAAAAAGACATTTAATCGTTGTTGTAGTATAAGAACGCATTGAGAGATCACAGCAGTGTTCTTTGCTCTTGGGAGAGTGATCTGAGCTGTGTGAACAGGAAAACTGAAGCTACATGAGCTATTGCTAAAGAGGACTAAATTGGTTTTACTTTTAAAAGATACAGACCAGAAATAATGATAATCATTCTTGCACTCAGACAGCCATCCATTACACCAGTAGTTGGCAATAAGTGACTATGTTTATGAGTGAGACTTTATGTTTATGAATCACTACTACATTTATGAATCACTCACTCAGTCATTTGGTTCAAAAACACTGATTCGTTCAGGAACAAAATAAGTGACCGTTTTCTTCAAGTGAGCCACTGAATCAATCACTCCTCTAACTGGTTTTCTACAAATAATATAAATTGGATATATTGTCTTAAAATATAATTTGCTCATCCCCATTTATAAGTAAATGTGGTCCAGGTAAACCCTATGTTAAGGAGACCAAATGTCCCCACAAGGACAGTAAAACTTTAAATTGTTTGGTTCCCATCAGACCCATCAATTTCTATTTTATTTTATTTATTTTTTTATTTCATTTCTTTTTTCTTTTTTTTTTTTATTACTTCTTAATGTTATAAAATTCTTTCTTTCTCTTTCTTTCTTTATGTATGCATGTAATATTCATTGTGTGTTGTAAGTTTGTGTGGGGTAAATTTATGTCAGAGAGAGAGAGAGAGAGAATGTACATGGTCTAAAGTATCTAATGGTTGTTTGGTCAAGAAGGACAGCTTTAAAATATTACAATCAATAAACATCTACCTTTTAGTGTGTTTTGAATTTAAAAGCTAGTTAATTCACTTCAGATCTGCCTTGTATCATTATTGGATAATGAAATAATGTTTAAATGAGGCAATCAGTCCTTTTGTAAAAAATGGTTTTAATTTCCTTATTAAATAAAATTGGGTCAGGTTGTTGGCAGCCCTGAATTATCTAATTTTTTATTCTTGTATTCTTCATTATCTTTCTTTTGAAAGCTCCTCTTGGAAGCTAATATTCCATTTTTATTCAGACATTGTATAAAAGCTGTTAATGGCTAATTTGTTATTATTTCCGAAAGTCATTCCCACAATTGATCCTGCTTTTAAGAGGCACCTCAATCATAAAGCTTTTTACTGAAGGCTACATAATTACCCTTAATCATTCTTTAGAAATCATTTACATGTAGAAAATGTCCTGTATTATAGTAAAATAATTCCAGAATTCTCTAAAGTGCAGGGTTTATAAAGTTTCAACAGTCCAGGCTCTACATATCCATTCAATCTCTGAAAGTTTTCAGGTTGGCAGCTACAAAAGAAATTAAAAGTAGTAAAAAAGTTAAATTAAATCATAAACAGCTTGTGTGCCACAGATTGTTGTGTGGGGGGGGGGAAATTATAATAATTTACAACCCGAATTCCGGAAATGTTGGGACGTTTTTTATATTTGAATAAAATAAAAACTAAAAGACTTTCAAATCACATGAGCCAATATTTTATTCACAATAAAACAGAGAACATAACAAATGTTTAAACTGAGATATTTTACAATTTTATGCACAAAATAAGCTCATTTCAAATTTGATGCCTGCTACAGGTCTCAAAATAGTTGGGACGGGGGCATGTTTACCATGATGTAGCATCTCCTCTTCTTTTCAAAACAGTTTGAAGACATCTGGGCATCAAGGTTATGAGTTTCTGGAGTTTTGGTGTTGGAATTTGGTCCCATTCTTGCCTGATATAGGTTTCCAGCTGCTGAAGAGTTTGTGGTCGTCTTTGACCTATTTTTCGTTTAATGATGCGCCAAATGTTCTCTATAGGTGTAAGATCTGGACTGCAGGCAGGCCAATTCAGCACCCGGACTCTTCTACTATGAAGCCATGCTGTTGTAATAGCTGCAGTATGTGGTTTTGCATTGTCCTGCCGAAATACACAAGGCCTTCCCTGAAATAGACGTCGTCTGGAGGGGAGCATACAGTATGTTGCTCTAAAACCTTTATATAACTTTCAGCATTCACAGTGCCTTCCAAAACATGCAAGCTGCCCATACCATATGCATTTATGCACCCCCATACCATCAGAGATGCTGGCTTTTGAACTGAATGCTGATGACACACTGGAAGGTCTCCGTCCTCTTTAGCCCGGAGGACACTGCGTCCGTGATTTCCAACAAGAATGTCAAATTTGGACTCGTCTGACCATAGAACACTTTTCCACTTTGAAACAGTCCATTTTAAATGAGCCTTGGCCCACAGGACACGGCGGCGCTTCAGGACCATGTTCACATATGTCTTCCTTTCTGCATGATAGAGCTTTAGTTGGCATCTGCAGATGGCACGGCGGATTGTGTTTACCGACAGTGGTTTCTGGAAGTATTCCTGGGCCCATTTAGTAATGTCAATGACAGAATCATGCCGATGAGTGATGCAGTGTCGTCTAAGGGGCCGAAGACCACGGGCATCCAACAAAGGTCTTCAGCCTTGTCCCTTACGCACAGAGATTTCTCCAGTTTCCCTGAAACTTTTGATGATGTTATGCACTGTAGATGATGAGATTTGCAAAGCCTTTGCAATTTGACATTGAGGAACGTTGTTTTTAAAGTATTCCACAATCTTTTTATGCACTCTTTCACAGATTGGAGAGCCTCTGCCCATCTTTACTTCTGAGAGACTCTGCCTTGCTAAGACATTCCTTTTATAGCTAATCATGTTAAAGACCAGGGGCCTCATGTATAAAACTTTCCGTAGATTTCATCCTAAAAGTGTACTTACGCACAAAAGCTAGATTTGGCCAGAACCTCTGCAAAAATCCTTATATAAATCCCTGTCAGCGGAAGATTGTGCGTACATGTGTCTCCTCCCCAAAATCACCATATATGGAGCTTACAACACCTAGTTTTATGATGCATAACCTCATCTGCACATCATTTCCATGAATATTCCCATCCACGTGACACCATGTTTAACACTGTCAAAGGTACAAGACGCTAGTTAAATATGACATGCGGACTAAAAATTCTATTTGTACAGTACATTGCATTGCTAAAAGTCATTCACTGTCCTTGTCTTGTTTTCGAAAAATATATAAAAATAAAATTGTATAAAAACAAAATTGTATAAAATACTTCTCGGAGAATCTTTTTAGAATAGAATGGATCTTTCTTTTCCACTGGCCAAAGCAGTATAAGATTGTTTTAAACAAATCAGATGTTTTAGGATATTTAAATAGGCTATAGTAGAATCAGAAATAGGCTACAGTGTGTGTAAATAAGTGTGCGTTATTGACGCGGCGTTACTGAAAAAATATTATAAAAAAGAAACGTGCAAATTTTGCCGTTTACTTCAGATTCTATCCTTCAATCACAATGCTATTTTCATAATGTTCTGAAGATCGCAGAAGAATTCTGCCTTGACGCAAAATAAACCCCTCCGTGCAGCCTGGTTGTGCAGTAGGCTAATATAATCGGACCTATTTAAACTTGCCAATGGACCATTCAACCACCAAATCCAGCAATGTCTGCCACAATATCGAAGTAAGTGCGCATATCGTTGATGTTCTTGCTAAAAATATTTTCTCTTAACATGAGATCTGCAGTTTAAAGAAACATTACTGTGCTGTCATTAAAACAGCATGCAACAAGAAAAGTGATCAAAAAACAGCGCAATCACTACAAATGTCTAAATATCTAAATTCATATGTTTTGTTTAACTTTTGAATAAAGACTTTATGTAATGTCAATGCTTAACTCCATTAATCAGCAGAATATTTAATCTAAATGTGTATATTGAAAGGAAAAGAGAGTCTGAAATCATTAATTTGCTATTACACCAGTAAAAGAGTGTGTACGCACAGTCTAGAGTTCCCGTACGGTGCGCACATATTTACGCCAAGTTTATTTTTTAAAAATATTTTTTTTTTATAAATCCCAATATGTATGTGGGAAATTGCGTACGCATATTTCTATGCCTGTTTTGTGCGTACACAACGTTTATACATGAGGCCCCTGATGTCAATTAACTTAATTAGTTGCTAGATGTTCTCTCAGCTGAATCTTTTCAAACTTTCTTGCTTTTTCAGCCCTTTGTTGCCCCCGTCCCAACTATTTTGAGACCTGTAGCAGGCATCAAATTTGAAATGAGCTCATTTAGTGGATAAAAGTGTAAAATTGTAAAAAAAAAAAAAAAAATAAAAAAAAAGTGTAAATAAAGTTTAAACATTTGTTATGTTCTCTGTGTTCTATTGTGAATAAAATATTGGCTCGTGTGATTTGAAAGTCTTTTAGTTTTCATTTTATTGAAATTTAAAAAAAAAAACGCCCCAACATTTCCGGAATTCGGGTTGTATAAGAAACGATTTACTGTCCAGATTCACTGTCCAGTTCGCTAATTATTGACCTCTGCATTATAATTTATTCACTTACTTTTCAAGACAGCTGCTGCAACCAACAAACATATAAACTAGTTCTGAACTAGACCTGGGCTTCACTAAACATCACTAAACAAATTCATGGCA
The DNA here is from genome assembly GCF_012432095.1 of Onychostoma macrolepis. Classification (NCBI taxonomy): domain Eukaryota; kingdom Metazoa; phylum Chordata; class Actinopteri; order Cypriniformes; family Cyprinidae; genus Onychostoma; species Onychostoma macrolepis. The sequence continues at coordinate 26,790,978 of NC_081167.1, read as the reverse complement.
CGATTACAAGACACGGAGGGAATGGAAATCTCCAGGACCGATTAAATCCTCTCCAAATTAAAGGCTCCAAGCTAAACTTATTGGCCAGATCTTATTTTGATTTGGGAGGACTGAGAGAGCACAGAGATATTCATCAATATGAGGAGCCAGTGGTCAAACAGTGATATCAGAGACTTGTCCCTGTACAAGAGTTTATGCAATAATCACAGCAGATGTCTGCATCATAAACACAGCAAATATAGCCTGTAGGAAAGAAAATAAAATCAAAAACTGGATCTCTGTAATATCTCAATTGCAAGATGAAATGTGTCTCCTAGAGTTTCAGAAGAGATCAGCATCATACAATGTGCTCATATTTGCAACAATAACAATCACAAAGTCTCAAAGTGTTTGAAAAAATACACATAAATATTCAATCAGCTAAACTGATGCAATAACAAATGAGTAAAAACATAATCTATCAAAATATGATTTGTTTGTATGTTCTTATTCCTGTACTACAACACTAGTTTGTCTTCTGTGTGGTAAAACCTGAAGCACAACCAAATAACACCCGTCTTATCCTCTGACAGCCTCTTCGCTTTCATTTATCTCCTCACTCTTTTTTCTTTCAGACCATAGTCAGGGTATACCCATGCGCTTGTGTTTTTTTGCATGTATGCAGTTGGCTTTCCATTTGTCACTTTAAAAGTCTTGTTTCTTTTAGTTTCTGTATTTGAAAGGAGTCTAAAGGAGCTTTGAGGAAGACAAAATGCTGAACAGAGACCCACAGCTGGTCAAAGTCTTCAGAAGAAGTCACACAAAACAGTCTGAATCAAAGCTGAACACTCGTTTGATGTCAAAACCTCACACACAATGCAGTAATGAGAAAAAAGCTACTTAAAATATTGAAACATGACTTCCATGAATAGTCATACAAAAATAAAGAAGAAAACCCTTTCCCTGCGTCCAAATATGCCCACTTGCCTACTAGCCAAAAAACAGTATGTGAAAAGACTAGTATGTCATAAAATAATAGCTTTGTTTTCCAGTGCAAATGTCCAAAGATTCTTAAATCAAGATACATTTACTTGAGAAGTAAAATGACATAAGAAGTCTTAACAAAACAAGAACAAATATCTGCCAGTCAGCTCAGAAAAATCTGCTTAATTCAAAAAAAGGGAAAGGAAGTTTTCATTTGTTTGTTTGTTTGTTTCTTTAGTGCATGTAATGTTTAATGCTATGACTTTCAAGTAAGACTTTCATCTTCAATTTAAGAGTCTTTAAGACCTGAAGGAATTCTGCTACTAGAAGGTATGCGATTTCAGACACAGCTTTTTGGATCCGAATTTCTGCTCATCCCAAATGAATACATATGGATTATTTCACAGACAGAAAACAAAGCAAAATGTACTCATTTTTAGTAGTAAAGTCAACAAAAATTTCAAAGAAACTAAAATACTGGAAAATCAAATAACCTTTTTAAATCAAACCTTGTTAAATAAAACTGTTTTGCTGATAATGCGTAATCATTAAAAACACAATTTTTCCTATGCTAGCTCAAAGCATATTAATGGTGGACTGCACAGCAACACCACCTACAGTATTGGAAGAGCCCTTGAGACATGACTATTGATATGTACAGTAACTGGTTTGCATAAATGTCTTCAGGTTCACAGGTTTTGATAGTTTAGCAGTGCATTTTGTGTGATGAAAAGCCTCTTTCTTTCAGCTTTAGTGTGCAAGAATCTCAAGATAAAGACGAGCTATTGCAGTCGAAAAAGGTTGGTGAATGCACATTATACAAACTTTCACTGGATCTACCCTGCCAACCTGATGGCTTTGTACAATATTCTGTACCCACTTGACATCTCTCATTTGCCATACTTGTGGGCTTTCAAGGCTGTCAAGACTAGCTTTTGGAGAGCCCACATCCCTGTGCTGTCATGGCAACAGTCTTCTGTGCCAGGTGAGTAATGAATATTTACATTTTGATGGATGGTTATCCATCATCATATCCCTCTGAGACACACTCAGTCTCTCAGGGCTTTGAAAAATTTGCAGATGTCCAGAGAGATTACCTAATATATTACATTTAGGTCAACTAAAAGCCAAGCGCATAAGTAGAAATAACTGCAAAAAAAAAAAAAAAAAATTATATATATATATATATATATATATATATATATATATATACATACATACATACATATATATATATATATATATATATATATATATATATATATATTCCTACCAGTTCCAGATCTGTGAGATTTTCTTATGTTTTTGAAAGAAGTCTATTATTCTCACCAAGGCAGCATTTATTTGATCAAAATACAATTATATATATATATATATATATATATATATATATATATATATATATATATATATATAAAGTAACGCAAAAGTAATGTAATGCATTACTTTCCATAAAAAGTAAGTAAAGCAATTAGTTACTTTTTATGGAGTAATGCAATATTGTAATGCATTACTTTTTAAAATAACTTTTCTAATAGTGCACACGATCCTTTAGAAATCATTCTAATATGCTGATTTGCTGCTCAAGAAAATGTTCTTAATAATGTTAAAAACAACTGCTGCTTAATATTTTATATAAATAGATATAGAAAGTTCACAAACAACATTTATTTGAAATAATATTTTCTGGAACAATGTAAAAGTCTTTAGTGTCACTTTTGATCAATGTAATGTATCTTGCCAAATAAAAATCTTTCAAAATATCTTCTTCTGTATTCAACAGAACAACTTGAAGGTGAGCAAATGATGACATAACTTTGTTTTTGGGTGAACTATACTTTTAAGCGTAAACTTGTGCTCAAATATCAATTTATTCAATGCTAAAAACATTTACAGGGGTCATTGGTGGGGGCTAGTTGATTCTTAGATGTTCTGATTTCATCAAATGTGACCTAAAATGTTTCAGAAGCATGCAGCTTACTAATGCAAATAACCCAGCAGCACATAGTGCATGTCAAACACAACCTCCTCTCATTAAACACATCAGACAGCTACTGAAGGTTTCTTTTAAATGATCTCGGTGTTCTCCCTGAGACCAGTAAGAGTGTCTCCAGGTGAGAGTCACTGCAGATTGGATCAAGATCACAGAGACGTGTTGAGAAATGCTGTGGGACCGAGCGGCAAAGAGCCTTATTATTTCTTTCTCACCTCTAATTTACTCCCGTACATTCAGAATCGTGTCTCTTTAAGTGCTTGTGTAATGGAGAACAGTTATGTTGATGCATGTTGAGGAAAGACACTGACTCACTCAGGAAAGGCGTGAAATTAGTACAATTTCTCAGAGGGGCAGAGGACCAAGCAGCGTAAATTGCTCAGTTTCCAATGGACAGAAACCAATTTCCAACATTCCGTGCGACGCGAGGCCTACAGAGACCCTACTGGGGCATTTTTCAGAAGCAGGCGCTGGCAGATTACATCTGGAGAGCTTTCAGTCGGCATGGAGACAAAGCAAGAGGTGAAGATTGGCTATCACTATGACCGTTTCATATTTCGTATCAATGGCAGATTACAGTCATTACAGTGGCACTCTAAATCCGAGACAATCTGCTTAGGAATGCCAGAACACAGCATATATCTCTTTTTGGTCTCTTATTTGAGAAAGTGACTCCTGTTGAAATGTTGGACCACATCATGAGGAATTCATTTAGTTCATTGCACTATGAAAACATACAGTAAGATAAGATTTCTTCATCGATCGTTCATAAAACACACACACACACACGAATGCATGAATATATGACTGCCTAAATTTACACATAATGACACCTTTTTACTCTGGTCTCGTGAGAAGTCATCAATATGTATGATGAGATGACAAAATTAAGACCCAAACCTAAACTTAACCATTAAGCTGAACCCCTAAATATCATACATTTTTACAATCTGCATCTTACTGCATCAAAAAAATTTCACCATCTCCCAAATTATGGAAGTTTATTATAATGGGAGTTTTCACTCAATCCTTGAGCCTCTGCCACAGCTAAACTGAAGTGATATCAGCATCATTAATTATAAAGGGAGCACTCTGTGCTTGGTTTCTGTGTATTATATTAATTATAATTTGAATAAAAGCTTTATTTTTCATGCTGCAAAGTACACAATGCAATGTGACGGCCTAATTCAAATGCGGGCCTGAATCTAAAGCAGTGATTTTTGACAGAGATAAAAAAAATAGTAATGAACAGGACAAAAAAAAATCTGATGTGTGAAAATAGATCTGTGCATGCATTAAGTCTTGCAGTGCAAGTTCAATAGACCTGCCACTTGTTCTGTTACCTGTAATGCGTTTCATTATTTTATTACTTTCATTTGATGTTTTTAATGCAATGGTTATTTAATTGAACATTTTTTTAAGGTTACATGTTAATGTTTTAATGTATTATTTAAATTATAATAATATCATAATAATTAACTAATATTATTGAACTCTTTAAAAATATATTTATTTATTTAAATAAATAAAATTAAATAAAAAAAATTTAAATAGTTACAATAGTTTTTTTTCTATTGTACCGAGACTGGTGACAAGAACTGTGAAATTTTACTGTTATTGACATCTGAAATTTTGAACACACTGGTATTGAAAACTTTGGTCCACTATTCATGATTATGACATATGAAATTTGGACAGATACTATTATTCCTGAACACTTAAACAAATGATAAAAGTAAAATGAATAAAGAGTAAAATAAAAATAATCAGGAAAAAAATTATTTTGGTAATAATTCATCATCAACTAGAAATCATCATCAAGAAACTGTGGGCGATATTTCTATAAGTTTGGTTTTATCTTTATATATAGAAAATGAATCAAGCATTATTCTCAAAAAATCTTATGTCACCACAAGTGGCCTCAAACCTCAACTCGCATTCAGCATCAAATCATCTTGAGAGAAAAAAAAAACTACAACATAATGGATGAGAAATGAACAAGAAAGATGTGTGATATGATGAATACGGTGACTGATGCTTGGTACAAAATAGGGGTTTATGGATTGGCATATTTAAACAAATGTTGTGTAAGCAGAAAAATCTATTCTTCATAATATCCTAAAAATGAATACATCATTATATAGTAACCACAGGCTGTCAAGCTCCAAAGAGACAAAAAGCGTGGACTGTTTTTAAAGTATTTGAGCAGTCATGGTTGTCTCAGCCCCAGACGTCACGCCCATGAAACATTGGCTGAACGTCTGATGCATACGGCACACAAAATTGGAAACACTTCAGGAGTTTCGAAGTCGTCATCAGATTGGTTGAATTATGCGTGTCACATTCTTTAATATTCCGCCACGAAACAAAGATGCCATGATGTCAAACCCACTCATGGAAGTAGAAAGCTGTCGTGTTTACTACTGTGATGATGAGCGCTTATCAGGATCAACTAAATGCTGGATTTTCAAAAGTATGTGAAATATTTAATGTTTGCAGCATAGAATCTTTAAAAAATTTCCAGTTTTACAAGCCGGTCTGTTATTGTGGGCACATTTCCATGCCCCCTAAACATGATGCAGCACAAAATGAAATGTGATTGGTTGCTTTACCTGTCAGTCATATGCGGCCAAGGTTCCCAGACTTTCTGAGGTTGGCGTGGTCCAGTCATATGGAATTATTTTTGTGTCTTTATTATTCATTCAAACATTCTGTGTTTGAGAGTAAAACTAATTATTTTGTCATTAAAAAATAAAAGATTTTCAAAGATTTACACGCACTGCAAATAATTTTGTTATCAATTTCTTTATTTTTGAGCTTTAAGACGGCTTCTTTTTGCAGTTTTTTAATGACAAAATAATTAGTTTTACTCTCAAACACAGAATGTTTGATAGAATAATAAAGACACAAAAATAATACAGTCAGCCCCTGCTGGTAAATACCATATTTACACTTTGTGGAAAAATGCATCCTTCAACACTGACAATACAGCAGTGTATTCTACTAACATCTGTTGCTTGCAAAATGTATTTCTTCACTATTTTAAAATGTACATCAGTGCAGAAATAGGCTTTTTGCTCACATAGTACTATAACTTCAAAAAGATGAAACATTTAAAGTGCCATTTATAAGGTACCGCTCTCACTTTCACAGTTATCTGTGATTATCCAGCAATAATGCGCATTTCAAAGGGTCACCAAAGATTTCTTGCTCAACTGTTAAGCAGCTGAATATGTTTTCATTTATGTTAAAACACCTTTTCAATCGAATGTTTGCACCCACAGCGCTGATTTTTAAGGAGTTAAAGAACACAGAAATTAGATGTTTCTGACAACATGCCGTGTTTACTTGAAGTATGTCAGAGTCGGTTTTCTGTGGCCGGGGGCCGAAGAGGCATCTGATTTGATCAGGGAAAACCAAAGACCCCAGTTAGAACTGCTGTAATGGTGGTCAAAATGAAGAAAAGTTGCAGTTATATTGCCTGTAATTCAGTGCAAGCACAACATCTATTAGGATATATTGAGCCCCCGGGATACAGAAACAGCAGGGGATGGAGGGGTCAGAAAATACTGTGTTCCTCCTCACAGAGGAACGTGCGCTAGAATGTTCTGGAATCACTCAGTGAGATTAAAAGGAGAGTTCGGAGAGAGAAAGAGAAAGAGAGAGAGGGGCTCTGTGAATCCACTGAACCTCCGTTGACTTTATAAATGCGATTGGATCTACAGCGCAATTGGATTACAGAGCTCTTATTTCATTACGCATTCTCTTCTTTATTGTATCATTTCAGAAAGAGTTGGAAACAAGTCTAATAGCTTTTTAAACAGGTTCCTGTCAGTGGTGTTTTAAGCTGCTGTTATTTACCATGAGCGTCTCTGCTAGGCAATCGATCAGACGCCTTCATTTCAGCGTTCTGCTGTCACTCTGAGATGAGGCTGTGAAATAGATTGAGAACAGGAGGGTGCGTGGAAAACTGAACGAAAGCCGCACTTCTCCCCAGCTTGGCTGGCCACAAGATAGCATTTGGTTTCTTTTCTGTCAAAGGCATGTTCTTCTGCCTTTGAATATAACACTAGTGACAGATCCATTAAGAGCTTTAGAATTAATTGAAATTCAAAGAGCTGTGAAAAACATAAGAGTGCAGCTATTTAACGTGAACCTGCTTCTGGCCTTGTGCTGCATTCTTAAACGCTCTGGCAGGTTATATCACACTGAAGTGTCACAGAACAACTGGAGTGAAATTGGAGAGATCTGCAGAAAACCTCATACCATTTATAATCCACTATTGATCACTGTTCCCATTGAACATTCAAGAGACTGAATATTTACAGACAGCATACTTTTTTGTTAAAGGGTGAATCTCATGACTATGACTATGTTTCACCCCCAGATCCAAAAAAAAAATTAAAATAAAAAAATTGCAATGTAATGTAACCTAATTTTCATGACATTTACACGTATAAATGACTTTTCAACTATTAATCAACTATTCTTATAACTTTATTTTAATCAGAATCAGAATGAGCTTTTATTGCCAGGTATGGTTACACATACAAGGAATTTATTTTCGTGACAGAAGCTTCCACAGTGCAACAGAATGACAGTGACAAAACAAAAAACACAGATAATAAAAAGAAGAATTTAAAAAAGTAAATAAGGAAAATAAATATACAAATTGACAATTGCATGTACAGGTGTACACTGTAAAAAAAAAAAAAAAAAAAGTTGAGCCAACTAACAATTTTAAGGCAACCAGCTTCAGCAGATTTTTGAGTTTGCTCAACTTATTTTTGTGGGAGATTCTCAAATTTTTGTTGTATAAACTTAAAACGACAAGTTGAGAAAACTCAAAAATCTGCTGAAGCTGGTTGCCTTAAAATTTTAAGTTAGCTCAACTTTTTTTTTTCTTTTACAGTGTACAGGTGCATCTCAATAAATTAGAATGTTGTGGAAAAGTTCATTTATTTCATTAATTCAACTCAAATTGTGAAACTCGCGTATTAAATAAATTCAGTGCACACAGACTAGAGGTCTTTACGGAGAACCCGAGACCCGAGGACCCGGGACCCGACCCGGGACCTGTACGGGTTCGGGTCTATGTTTTAAATGGTCAGCCGGGTCCGGGTCGGGTCCCAATCTATTACTTCGGGTCCCGGGTCTGTGTAACATTGTGTGTAATACCCGAGTCGATCGAAGAACACCGCACCCACCAGTGATCAGTGTCAGTCATCATACGTACGTGTTTTGTAACTTGCAGTTTGTAAAATTAGGATGAGAAAATTGTGAGCGGAAAATAAGGTGAAAGAAAAAAAATTAAAATAAATGTAAAAAATAAACCACGTGTTACCTCGAGCCGCCAGAAGCAGAGCGCGGGCAGAGTTAATGTAGCCTACTGCAAGCGGACGGTGATCATGGATTCCTTCTACCTGGTCTCATAGCATTTACGTACCTGGGTGCACTTTTTAGCGTGACATGAATTACGTACCAATAAGTACATATCAATGCAGTTTCCAAAATAAATGAACACTTTCACACAAATTTACAGAGTTGCGATTAATAAAGCGTAATTTTCGCACAATTACTTGAAGAATATCATGGTATGGCTTCAAAACAACATTAATATGCTGGGAGATTTGAAAACTGATGCTTTTGAACGTTAGCATCGCACACATCCAGCTTCATATCTATGGGTTTTCATAGGTGACAAGTTTCATAGGAGACGGATTTAGGAGACGAGAAGCACCGGTTCGAATCCCGTGTAACTACGGTTCGACAAAGCAGTTAAAATCTGCGTAAAAGGAAGTTCAAATGGCATAGTTGCATCAGCTAATTCGTTTTTATATCAGTTTTGCATTTGTTAACACTATCGGGTAGGTTTAGGGCTGGATTTGGTGTAGGGCATATTTCCAACACGATAGAGCATTAACCTTTAGCGACAGTCCCCGGATATTTGAATTCTGAACCGGGTAGTACATTTAAGGCATTTCTCGGGTCTGCACGGGTTCGGGTCCCACTTTCATATAAAAGACGGGTCCGGGTCGGTTCGGTGCAGCACATTTACAGGTCTCTTCGGGTTCGGGTACAAATTTTTGGACCCATGAAGATCTCTAACACAGACTGAAGTAGTTTAAGTCTTTGGTTCTTTTAATTGTGATGATTTTGGCTCACATTTAACAAAATCCCACCAATTCACTATCTCAACAAACTTCATAAGACAAAAAAAAAAAAAACATTTTTAGTGAATTGTTGGCCTTCTGGAAAGTATGTTCATTTACTGTATATATACTCAATACTTGGTAAGGGCTCCTTTTGCTTTAATTACTGCCTCAATTCGGTGTGGCATGGAGGTGATCAGTTTGTGGAACTGCTGAGGTGGTATGGAAGCCCAGGTTGCTTTGATAGAAGCCTTCAGGTCATCTGCATTGTTGGGTCTGGTGTCTCTCATCTTCCTCTTGACAATACCCCATAGATTCTCTATGGGGTTCAGGTCAGGCGAGTTTGCTGGCCAGTCAAGCACAGTAACACCATGGTCATTGAACCAGCTTTTGGTACCTTTGGCAGTGTGGGCAGGTGCCAAGTCCTGCTGGAAAATGAAATCAGCATCTCCATAAAGCTTGTCAGCAGAAAGAATCATGAAGTGCTCTAAAATTTCCTGGTAGATGGCTGCGTTGACTGTGGACTTCAGAAAACACAGTGGACCAACACCAGCAGATGACATGGCTTTATTATGGCTTAATTATCACAGACTGTGGAAACTTCACACTGGACTTCAAGCAACTTGGATTCTGTGCCTCTCCACTCTTCCTCCAGACTCTGGGACCTTGATTTCCAAATGAAATGCAAAATTTACTTTCATCTGAAAAGAGGACTTTGGACCACTGAGCAACAGTCCAGTTCTTTTTCTCCTTAGCCCAGGTAAGATGCTTCTGCCGTTGTCTCTGGTTCAGAAGTGGCTTGGTAGCCCTTTTCCTGAAGACGTCTGAGTGTGGTGACTCTTGATGCACTGACTCCAGCTTCAGTCCACTCCTTGTGAAGCTTTCACAAGTGTTTGAATCAGCTTTGCTTGACAGTATTCTCAAGCTTGCAGTCATCCCTGTTGCTTGTGCACCTTTTCCTACCCAAATTCTTCCTTCCAGTCAACTTTGCATTTAATATGCTTTGATACAGCACTCTGTAAACAGCCACACCTTTCAGTAATGACCCTCTGTGACTTACCCTCTTTGTGGAGAGCGTCAATGTTCGTCTTCTGGATCATTGCCAAGTCATCAGCCACAAGCCATTATTGTGGTTTCAAAGAACAAGAGATACCCGGAATGTATACTGTAGGGATGGTAATTAATTGAAACGCAAATGTAAATATTCTAATATTTTGAGGTACTGATTTTTGAATTTCATGAGCTGTAAGCTCTAATCATCAAATTTAAAACAAAAAAAAAACAACTTTTGAAATGTTTTACTTTACATGCAATGAATATAAAATTTCACTTTTTGAAATAACTTACAAGAAAACATTAACTTTTTTACGACATTCTAATTTATTGAGATGCACCTGTATAACAACAGACAGTTGTATGAACAGGTATATTATGTGCAATTTGAAATGTAAACTAAGTATGCGTGTTAGATAAATAAGTGTATAAATAGTGTGTGTTCCACAATTATTGTCAGGTGTTCATGAGATGGATGGAAATATTACATAATAACGCCATTAATTACAATAAGTAAAATAAATAAATAAATGAGATAATGCCACTTGTTACTGTTAAACCCCAGCAAAAGAGATTATCTGAAAGGTAAAATGATTATATGGAAGCATATGAATGTTAACATTCAATATTGTACTTAAAGATATGTCGTAATAGCAGTACTATGAATACAAATTTAAATAATTTCACTCAATTAACCTATAGGTTTTAATGAAAGTAAAGATTAATTAAAATGAATTAATATTAATAACCCCATTAATTACAATAAGTAAAACAAATAATTAAATAACATTAGTAATAACATCATGCCACTTGGGCTACTTCAAAATAAAAACTATAATTTTTACTCCACAAATCTGAAAACATAACTGTGTCCACAGATCCCTCATTAACAAACAGACACACACAAAAAAAGATGTGGAAAATAATGCAGTGTCATAGATCACTATTTTACACAATATTAGATCAAAACTGTTTCAACTGACTAAATCTCACAAATGTTGATATTCAGATGAAACGACAATTAAAAATAGCACAGCCATTCATCAAAAGTGCTGAGATGAGATTTTGTGCCATCAGGAGAAATAATGAAGGTGGGGGAGTCACCTTACCCCATCTTACTGTATATAAAATGTAATTAAAAATTGCAATTAATTTGCCTTTATATTAAACAGGATTGGTTAATTCTGTAATAAATAAATAAGAGTCGCCTCACTGGATCTGGTGACATCACAGGCTCACCTCCTCTTTTCTCCATCAGCCACCCCCCAGTGATTGATGGGAGACGAGCAGCTCTTGCACTATGAAGACAGCACCGGAGAGAGGGGATGCTGACAGTGATGGAGCGCTCTCCCGGCAGATGGCTGTGTTTTTACGTTTTGGCCTGATGATGTACCTTTGCTTTGTCACAAATTTGTTTCAGCCAATGTGGTGTGTGTGTGTGTGTGTGTGTGTTTGTTTATAATGATTTAAATGTTGCTTAGACTTGAGTCTGAAATTGTCCTCAAACTGTGCTCTGAGTAAACATTTTGAACAACAGCATCGAATAATAAAATACAGTCCAACTGCAGACCTAAATTGACCATCTTGATACAGAAAACTAAAAAAAAAGGATGCGTTGAACATTTTAAATAGACAGAAGATGTTCTAAGTGGTAGCTAGGTAGTTGTTCTAGCATTGCTAGGTGGTTACTAAGGTGTTCTGAATAAATGCTATAGGTCAAGTGTGATGAACAAAGCTTGAAAGCTCTAGGAAAAGTTATAATCAGAAGTTTTGAAAATAGAATTATGCAAATGTATATTTAGAGAATATTATGAGAAATGACAAAACTGGAATACTGAAAAGGCCCTGTTTCTATGGTTACTGTCTCTACTAAATATTCTACATCCATGTAACCCTGCATAATGCTACATCATGTTTAATACTACTCCTGAATAAAAGTCATACACATATACACAAAATAAATGTAATTATATTAAATGTAATTTATTAATACAAATTGTAATAAAATAAGGTCACACTAAATCTGTCAAGTAGCCTACATCTAACAGAAAAAAAAGTGAAATAATTACATTTTAAGAATGACCCTCTTTTTAGGATTGACACATTATTTTCATCACAATTAAGAATATTTCACCCCAATTCTCATTACTGTACCAAATTACTAAAATTTCAGTACTGTATATAGTTACAAATTAAAATTTGAGAATCAGTAAATGACAAAAAAGCTCAAACAAACTTCCTGACATCTCACAATAATGAGGAACTGGGAGGGTCATTAACTGTCATTAAATTAATGTTAGAATGCATGCATGAATAAATCAATCAATCCTAATGCTCCTATAACTGGGCTACATTTTCTAAATAATATATTATATATCATGCATTTCCTTTTATTTTGGGTTGAACTGTGACATGTTTATGTGAGATTCGTCCATAAACCCTAATTCATAAATGTATATTTCACAACTTCCTGCAGCACAAAACTGATTTAGCATTATGTTAAGAGGGGATAAACGCTGTAGGACCATATCGCTTTATGAATCAATACCATATCCTGAGTAAACGTAGACCAGGGCACAAAGAAGAGGTGATTTGTGGTTTGGTAAAGCTGCAGTAAGGAATTCATAATGAGCTAATAGACAGGAGAAGATGAAAAACAACAGGGGAGATCCATTAAAGAGGGAACAATCACTGCTATTAGGATCATTATAATCAGCAAGCTCATATAATAAATAATAAAAATCTTTTATCAGCATCTTTACTGCAGAGATAATGTTTGTTAGTTACAAAGACAGGTGTTGGACACCACATCCAGAAGATAATGAAATAGCAGGACTCATTATTTCGAGTTAAATGCTTGGGAAGGCTGCAAAAGTGTAAAAATACAGTAAATGAACTGGAGAAATTAGTATATTATTATTGGAATAAATAACTTTGTTGAGAAGATGTAATTATCCACCTAAGTTAAACCAATCGCTTTTAGTTTTATTTATTTATTTGAACTTTGAACAGAACTCGCACTTCACCTTTATTTTGTTGTATATTCTATGCTGGTATACTCTTCTGTAAACTTCTTTCAAAGAACTGAACATGAAATATATATATGTAAGGGGGGAGAGAGAGAGAGAAAGTAAAGAAAAGAGAAAGACCAAACTCTGAGAGAATTTGGGAAAAGTAACAGGGCTCTTTAACTTTTAAAATGTCTCCAACATATCAGTCCAACCTCCATAAAACCTGAATTCAGAAGCAAGCAGCACCTGTGGTGATACAATCACATAGTCCTGTCCCACACCCAGAAAACTTTACAAAAGTAATTCAGCAGATTGTCTAACCCGATACTTTTCAATTCCAGCAGACTTATTGAACAACCAAAACAAATGGAGTCACACCGGTACGCCTTGCACAAAATTCAACTGCTCGCTCCTGCATCTCAAGCCATACATTTATCTTCAGCATTGTGCTATTCTGCTAAATCAGGATGAGAGTCACTCCCGAAAATAAAACTTAGTAAAACAATTTAGACACAGTGTGTGCATCCCAAACAGAAAAGCAGCATGGAAAGGTGTAGCACAGGTTTCAAATACAAATCACAGCTGACAAAGCTGATAAAGGACAAAAAACACCATAAAGGTAGTACATACAATTGTATTCCAGAAGTCATATGATAGCTTTGGGTGAGGAACACAATGCAATGGAAGACATTTAGCACAAATAACCTTCCCTTCCCTTCCCTTCCCTTTCCTTCATTCACATTGTAAACTTGAGTGCTGACATGTCACATGTAGCACACAATATAGTTGTTCAAGTATGCAGAGCAGATAATGAGATTTGAAAGATACAGTAGATTTTAATCTGAATGAAGAGAAGGGGAATTTACAGTGAATAACAGTTTAAATTTGGGTCTATTGCTCACAAAGGGTCACACTTTATTTTAAGGTCCAATTCTCGCTATTAACAAACCATTAACTATGACGTTTACCTCAATAAACTCCTAATTTGCTGCTGATTAATAGTTAGTGAAGTATAGTTGTTAAGTGTAGGTATTGGGTAGGATTAGGGATATAGATTATGGTCATGCAGAATATGTGCTTTATTAGTACTAATAAACAGCCAGTGTGTGACCAGTCATAAGGGTCCATTTTTGGAAACTGAGATCTGAAAGCTGAATAAATAAGCTTTCCGTTCATGTATGGTTTGTTATGACAGGACGATATTTGGCTGAGATTTGAAAATCTGGAATCTGAGGATGCAACAAATCTAAATATTGAGAAAATCGCCTTTAAAGTTGTCCAAAGTAAATTTTTAGCAATGCATATTACAAATCAAAAATTAAATTTTAGGAGACGGTAGGACATTTACAAAATATCTTCACTGTAAAAAAGTATTTCGCAGTTTCAATTAATGTTTTTAAGTTGACTCAACTTTCAGTTCATTAGTTTGTTCATTCAACTTAAAATTTTAAATTTCACCGTCTCAACTAGTTCGTTAAGTTGACAAAACTAGCCATTTGCCCCCTCAACTTAAAAAAATGTGTTGAATCAATTTAATAACGATATCACGTCACTTATCGCGAGATCACGTGAAGACTTGCAGAAAGAAGACGTTGGTCAGCCATCTTGATGAGCTTCTCCTCAGAGCTTGAAAATGTTTTCAAACCAGCACTTTTGGTAAGTAAATATTTGTATTTATTGGTTTAACATGTGTACAATTACGTATGTTGTCTAAGAATAGTACGAGTATGGTTTAAAGCATCGCATTTTGTAGTTAAATGGATACCAGCATTACTTTCGCGACACTCCTCTTAAGCCTCAAAATACACGCGGTTCCACAGTATTTTTCATATAATTATTAAACTAATATTCTCCCATGCTATACTGAGCTGAACTTATCTGGAGAATATACTGTTTGGTATGTATTATTTGAGCCCAGTGCTGAATTAGAGACCGTTCAAACAGAGCACGAGACGGAGCGCGACGAACAACTGTGTGGATTTAGAACGGCGGGAATTTTAAAAAATGACCTTATGAACGATTAAAATTAGGGGAAATAAACAAGATTACTGCTCGAACTGTCATTTTTCTGCACGTTGTAAGTGAAACGAACGAGCACCTCTCAGAGTTGGTTTGGAGAGCGTGCATTTGTCTGACATAATCTTTCAGATGAGGTTCTAACGGTACAAACTCTTCTTTCAGTTAAAGTACAGAAGTGCCTCACCGGAACCCATGGCAACGCTGCCTGAATATACTGTCGGTTAAAAAATTGAAGGTATGAAAAGTAATAATGGCATATATCTTGTATAAAAAGCCCTGTGATAAGGATAATCACAAATGTGTAAAATTAGCTTTTCTGTTGTTTTGTTCTAATTTCCTGTGTTATGTAATTTAAAAGCCTTTTCTGGATTGTAAAATATGGTTTTGGTAATTGAAACGTAAACTAGCAATGACATTTGACTTTCGCTGTCAAGATTATTTATTTGTATTTATAGTGTTGTTTTAACATGTTTCTGTATTTTCCATGTTTATGATATTCTGGAATGACTAAAGATCAGCACATAATTCTTGTGGATGGACCTCAGCAAGTCCTTCTGCAGTTGTATCCATCAAAGTGCTATGCAGACACAATGGGAATGACTGTCACATTGTAGAGCTTGGACAAATTGTAAATAAATTTATTTACTTAAGTGCACATGTTTATTGGAGTCTGTGACTGTTAATATTGTAAGGCATATTTTAACGCTTCCCTTTTGTTTTTATTAAAGCACACAGGTTCTCAAGGACATGTCTGTTGGCATTATAGTTGTTGGGTGACCAAAATGAGCACCATCAATCTGCAGTGATGTGGTCCCGGTAATAGAAGAAGAAATCTTGTTTATCTGCAGTTGTAACACGTAAGTTTTCAATATAGTACATAGCACTCACTGTATGTCATGATACACAATGTCACAAGACTAAAATATAGCCAACATAGTGTTAAAGGGATAGTTCACCCTAAAATGAAAATTTGCAAGGTGTAGGTGACTTTTTTTTTTTTCTTTTTCTTTTTTTCCCTTCAGTGGAACATTTTTGGCTGAAATTGTGGTACTTGGTGATTCATAAAATTTTATTTTTAATGTCATTTTACATTTTATTTTATTTATTTTAATTTTTTCTGTAATTTCTATATCTATCTATCTATCTATCTATTAGTATTTACAAGCATTCAGTATTGTGTTGTGTATTTCTACTAAGAGTTGTTAGGTATTTGTGCATTTTGCAGGTAAAAATTGTTTCTGCATGTTTTAACCATTTCCATGCATCAGTGGCAGGCAACTTTTTAAACCCAGAGTAACTGTGAAATGTAATTTTATAGGGGATTCATGTTTAAAGGTTATTTCACAGTTAAAGGGATAGTTCACCCAAAAATACAAATTCTCTTTAATTACTCGTCCTCATGTTGTTCCAAACCCATAAGACCTTCAAGATCTTAAAGGTAGTAAAGATATCGTTAAAATAGGTGCACACCAAAAGTGCTAGTGTTAAAGCACCCTTATATTATTGAAATAGCAGTACTTGTTGCAGTTAGTCTGATGTAATTTGCAGTTTTTTTTTTTTAGTTTTTTTTTTTTACTTAGCCTCTTTATTGCTGCTTGTTGTTATTGAATATTTTTAACAGAATGTATTACTGTAGTTGAAGTAATGTACAGTAGTATTCTATATTGATAAAATTTTTATAATTGTATGTAAAGAATTTCTTCTTTTTTGTTGTTTTTTTCAGCCATCTCATGAATTGAGGTGACATGGGCATCTTGATTGTGACTGAGGAGGAGGAATGGGAGGTGCTTCCAAAATAAACCAATGACGTTGCTATCATTTTGGAAGAGCGTCTTGTCGCCATCAATATCTGTGACGTCCCGAAAGCATTTGTGCTCCTGATGGGTCGTCTTTACATCATTAACAAAACACAGTACAGTTCTGATGTTCTCAAAACTTTGCACGAACATTGGTGGGAGTAACTGTTCTTCACGTGTTTACGGGCTACGAAACATGCTACTCTGCAAAAAGTAGGCTTTTTGGTTGGTTTTTGCACTTTGTTCAACTCACATTTTTTGCCATGTTATGGCATCTCTTTTTAAAATTTTGAATGCACTTTGATGCATGTTCTGACTTCTGACTTATATTGAAATGGAAAATTACAGAATTACTCATCTGTTCTTTTGATTAAATGTGCATTAGTGAAAGGAATGTAGATATTTACTGCAATTGTTCCAAAGATATGAAATGTTAATATGAAATGTCAGTGTTTGTTTTTAAAGGTGTTTTTATACTAAACGCACTAATACTAAATATGCTGTCAATTTTGAAATAAAAATGTCATGGACATTTAAGAACATGCAATGTATTTTATTTTATGCGAGTAGAAAATAGAAACTTGAGTTGTGTGGGCAAATTACATAGTTTAGCCAGTTGAATGAACTTAACATTACTAGTAAGATGAACTATTCTTGAAAAAGTAACCTGGCTGCCTTACAAATTGGACAAACTAAGCGTCTTGTTGAATTAACTTATATTTTTATTAAGTTTGCAGAACTTATACTTACAAGTTTATTCAACAAAATGCTTAGTTTAAACAACTCAACGTTTGTTGGTCTCACTAATTTTATGTTATTTCAACTTGAATTTAGGTTAGCACAACTTTCTCGTCTTGTTGGGCTAACTAAAAACTGGTTGGTTAGACAAAGTATAAAGTTAATTCCGCTTCACCTTTGTTACCCCAACTATTAAATCTAGGTTTAGCCAATTTGTATTTAGTTTGCATAACTCATAATTACAAGTTTATTCAACAAAATGCTTAGTTTAAACAACTCAACATTTGTTGGTCTCACTAATTTTGTGTTGTTTCAACTTGAATTTAGTTTGGTACAACTTTCTCGTCTAGTTGAGCTTACTAAAAACATGTTGGTTATACAAAGTATAAAGTTGATTCAGCTTCACCTTTGTTACCCCAACTATTAAATCTAGGTTTAAGGAACTCCAATATGTGTAAACAACAAATGTTTTTTAGCTTATTGAACGCAAGATTTTAAGGCAGCCAGGTTACAAATTATTTTAAGTTGAATCAACTTATTTTTTTTTACAGTGTTCATGGAACATGATCTTTACTTAATATCCTAATGATTTTTGGCATAAAAGAAGAATGGATAATTTTGACCCATACAATGTATTGTTGGCTATTTCTACAAATATACCTGTGCGACTTATGACTGCTTTTGTGTTCCAGGGTCACATATGTTTATAAGCATGCTAATAAGCAATTGTTTCCTATACTAAAGTGTTACCTCACAAAGTTATTGAACGCATTTAGAAAACACAAGTCAAATACAATTGTGTTCTTCATTTATATATGTTTTTGTCTCTCTCGCTATGACTTTGGAAACAAAATGAGGGTGAGATAATATTGACAGAAGTTTCATCATTTGGATGAACTACTTCGTTAATCACTAGCTGATCTGTGAAAGCGTTGCATTTTTGCCTTTGAGAGCCTGCGTTTGACCTTGATTTGCCATCTTTCTGTATCAGCCCCTCATCTCTTGATTAAGTGATGCCTCCAGCTACGAAGCAAGAAGATGGAGGAAAAAGACCGGAGAGAACGAAAAGCTTTTGATCCAGGAAATACCCCATCAGCTGGCAAAGTCACGGCTGACCGTACTGTGCATTTAACTGTACAGTTTTCCACTGATTTAAGATCAAACTTTTACTACAGCAGGCTGATGTGAACCACTGAAACACAAATCACACTCCTTATCAGAGATAGGGGAAGGTTGGGTGAGCAGAAAAGGCTGTATCCTGTGATCTTTCTGGAGTTTTTGTGATTGGTGAACCACATGGCAATGTGATGCAATTAAGTTCCTTTCGGAGAAATCCTCTAATCCTCTAGCTCCAATTTATTCCACAGAGTTACAAATCTCTGGTGTTTTAATAACTGGTATTTTAAATACTGCTACAATTTGTAATAAAGTACTCGCCACTGGATTTGTCTAAATTTACGAGGTTCCTTAAAGTAATCTTTTTTAAAGAATTTTGGCAAACAGTTTTGATGCTTATCAGTCAATTATTAATTATAATTAAAGGGACAGTTCACATAAAAATGAAAATTCCCCCATGATTTACTCACCCTCAAGCATCAGAATGCAATCAGAGTTATATTAAAAAATGTATAAAACTTGGCTCTTCCAAGCTTTATAATGGTAGCGAATGGTGGTTGAATTCAAGTGTTTTTATTTTTCGAATAATAATTAGAGAGTGAATTTTCAACTACACTGAACAAAATTATAAATGCAACACTTTTGTTTTTGCCCCCATTTTTCATGAGCTGAACTCAAAGATCTAAGACTTTTTCTATGTACACTAAAGGCCTATTTCTCTCAAATATTGTTCACAAATCTGTCTAAATCTGTGTTAGTGAGCACTTCTCCTTTGCTGAGATACTCCATCCACCTCACAGGTGTGGCATATCAAGATGCTGATTAGACAGCATGATTATTGCACAGGTGTGCCTTAGGCTGGCCACAATAAAAGGCTACTCTAAAATGTGCAGTTTTATCACACAGCACAATGCCACAGATGTCGCAAGTTTTGAGGGAGCGTGCGATTGGCATGCTGACTGCAGGAATGTCCACCAGAGCTGTTGCCCGTGTATTGAATGTTCATTTCTCTACCATAAGCCGTCTCCAAAGGCGTTTCAGAGAATTTGGCAGTACATCCAACCGGCCTCACAACCATAGACCACGTGTAACCACACCAGCCCAGGACCTCCACATCCAGCATCTTCACCTCCAAGATCGTCTGAGACCAGCCACCCGGACAGCTGCTGTAACAGTCGGTTTACATAACCAAAGAATTTCTGCACAAACTGTCAGAAACCGTCTCAGGGAAGCTCATCTGCATGCTCGTCGTCCTCATCAGGGTCTTGACCTGCCTGCAGTTCGTCGTCGTAACAGACTTGAGTGGGAAAATGCTCACATTTGATGGCGTCTGGCACTTTGGAGAGGTGTTCTCTTCACGGATGAATCCCAGTTTTCACTGTACAGGGCAGATGGCAGACAGCATGTATGGCGTTGTGTGGGTGAGTGGTTTGCTGATGTCAATGTTGTGGATCGAGTGGCCCATGGTGGCAGTGGGGTTATGGTATGGGCAGGGGTATGTTATGGACAATGAACACAAGTGCATTTTACTGATGGAATTTTGAATGCACAGAGATACCGTGACGAGATCCTGAGGCCCATTGTTCTGCCATTCATCCTCCATCACCTCATGTTGCAGCATGATAATGCACGGCCCCATGTTGCAAGGATCTGTACACAATTCCTGGAAGCTGAAAACATCCCAGTTCTTGCATGGCCAGCATACTCACCGGACATGTCACCCATTGAGCATGTTTGGGATGCTCTGGATCGGCGTATACGACAGCGTGTTCCAGTTCCTGCCAACATCCAGCAACTTCGCACAGCCATTGAAGAGGAGTGGACCAACATTCCACAGGCCACAATCAACAACCTGATCAACTCTATGTGAAGGAGATGTGTTGCACTGCGTGAGGCAAATGGTGGTCACACCAGATACTGACTGGTTTTTGGACCACGGTAGACATCCAAATAGAATCAATAACAACAGCCAAGTCCCTCTAGAGTAGATTATTTTTTGATAACAAGCTAAATATGTTTGCTGCGTAAATCAGACAGACTTATTAAAAATACAAATTCATTCTCTGCCAGCAGGAGGCGCTTTAAAGCGGGAGAACTACAGGTTTCCTCGGTAACGGCTGTAGACAAAGCAGCTCTGAGCTTACAAATGCTGCTTTATCAGGCATATAGCATGCAAGATGAAATGAAAATGACATTGAACATTTTCTAAAGACAGTCTTCCTTCAGAAATACAGTGATATAAAAACACCCGCGCCTCATTTTGATTTTTAAACGTGCATTACGTGCTTTTGGAAAACCGGTCAGTTTTGATATCATGGCGGATCGCCACAAATAAATAAATGTATGGGAAACACATCCCACAGCACAACAACCTGAGCCCAACTTCATTACTCATCACTTTAACTTTAACTGCGTTTAGCCGGCGCCAGTAACCAGACCCATAAACACAAACAGCCCGGAAGTTAACTTCGAGCCAGGCGCGTGCGCCCGATTAAACTGTCTATAAAAGAAGTGATGGACAGTTTTGTAACAAGCAGGATTCAGTTTATGACACTTCTCATTCATTTCTGTGGTATCAGCAAACAGTCTGTCACACAACTCTGACGGAAATTCAATGACACCAAGGCTGTAACATGATTGGTTAAGTCTAATAGTAGAATTAGCGTCGCCCAATAATAAGGCCATCTCTGACTGAGAAGAACACTCTGTCATCTAGTCTGCAGTAAACAGTCCCTGACATTAATCTCTAAAGAAAAGTTCCTTGTCTCTCATCTTTATCTTGTTTCTATTATTACCGAAATCAAGAAATTCTCATGTGACTGAGTGGGCGGGCCTTTCGCCCTTAAAATGGCTGCTTGTAAACACGTTTGTGTCTAATTAAGTCTTCACGGGTTCTACTTTATTGCACACAGATTGAATACTGCTTGTGTTAATTACAACTAGACTCCCGTTATGAATGTGTTTCATGCCTTAATTTAATTACATTTATTAATCAGTGCTAGAGCAAAAGAGCTGCAGAGAGAGAGAGCCGAAGAAGAAAATATAGAGCCAGGAAGAGAATATGGGTTGATGGGGGTGTTTATTTGTTCTAACTTAGGTAGAGGCATATTGCATTGTGCTTTGCTGCCCATAATTGGATCTTATAATGATGAATTATGGAACATTTCCAAGAGATAAAACATCGCCCAGGCGCTTATTTGAAGCTGGGGCAATATACATCAAAATGAGAGGTGTGGAACAGCCACCCCCCTCATTGAGCGAAGGTGGGTGCCTTGGTGGCCTTTCACCATCAATTTCATTTATTTCTCTCAAGGAATTATGTCTATAAACAGTACTGCAGTAGCTGCACAAAGCCAGATTAGGAATGAAAAGTGGACTGGTTATGTTTAAAGTAATAAGGGGGATGGGTGTTTAGTGGATAGACACAGCCTGTAAGCCCCCAAAACTATTTTTGAGACACTTTTATTTATTTAAATTAGTTTTGAAGCAGTACATAAGACAAAACATACTTAGACGATACCATAAATACAAAACATGTAGAACACAAAGTAAGATGTACATGTAGTTATGTGAGATATGTGTGAAACAATTGTGTGGTATGTGTGTTTATCTCTGTTCATTTCCAAATATATATGTGGAACAGTCTATTTGTAGAAAGTCATAGCAGAATATTTCTAGAGGAGAAGAGAGAAGAGAAAATGTGTATATATATATATAATTAAAAATAAATAAAATAAATTGAAAGGGATGAGACGAGAAGAAAAGAGATAATTAAATAAGTATAAATTAAATAAGGAATTCTTTTAAGAAGAAAGGAGGGGGGGGGGGAATGTAATTTCATGAGATAACACAATATTAAGCGGCATTTATTTTAAAGAATGACAGCACAATTACACTTTTTAAGCAATCATGGAGAAAAAAAATGATGCAAATAATCTGCAATCGGCAGTCATGGAAAATATGTGGTTTGACTTGGAATAATCTAATATAATATACTGATCTAATACGAACTCAAAAAAACAAGGGGGAATTTAAAGCTCTGCTCTTGTGCATCCAACAAAACTCTGAATTTAACTCGCTCATTGTACCTATAGTACTTTGTAAACATGGCTTAGCTTCTAGGTAGACTGATAAATAAAACAGTGCCCTTTTTCGTCTTTGCTGTGATGGAAATAGTTTTTGTGAGTTATTTTGATTATATTAAATAGTTTAAAGTTTGTGTGTGTGTGTGTGTGTGTGTGTGTGTGTGTGCGTATGCGTGTTTGTTTAACACCTTGCCCTGGTTACCATTAAGCAGATGAAAGTAGAGGCCATTTCCAGAGAAGTGCCGAGGTTATGAGAGAGCACAGTGAGGGTTTTAACAGGTGCTATAATACATGAGTGTTTTCTAATAAGATCCCTCGAGGAACAAACAGCCATAGAGAGTAGTAGAATCCAGGCATCTAGGTCAGAGAGAGAGAGAGAAGGAAATGAGAAGTAGAAGGAACAAAATGACAAATAGAAGAGGGTGAAGTTCTGCAAAGAAGTTTGGCTTTTGACAAGAAAACAAGAAAAATTATCTGGTCAGTGAAACAAACGTGTCTGACATGATGAAAAAGATATAATAAAAAAAAAAAATATATATATATATATATATATATTTTTTTTAATACAGTTTTGTTTAAAATGCAGATAAAGTAATGATTGCATTCATGTGGGTTTCATCTTTTAAAACTTTCATATAATTTTCAACAAAAACAGATATTATTTTCAAAAAGGTTTTCAAAGTCATGTGTGTGTGAATTGCAGTTTTAATGTACTTTTGACAATTTATAGGTTTGGACCAAAACAGAAATAAAGTGAGACACATCAATGACCTGAACACATAAAAAAAAAAAAAATCTAAATAGTATATTTTATATAATATAAATATTTAAATATAAAATAAATGTTTTTCTTTTTTTTTTTTTTTTATCATCAACTTTTTATTTATTTTCATACACTACATCATAACATCTATTCAAAACAAACAAAACAAAACAACAGACATATAAATACTTTAAAAGTCCAATCAAAAAGGAGAGAGAGAGGGAGGGAAAAGTCAATATAAGTTAATATAATGTTAAAGAAAAAACCCTGACAAGCATCAATAGTAGAAGGCTTGGCCCCATTAGTCCGCGATGTTGTACATTCACAAGTCACTATTTTCAGGAGGCTATGGATCCAATATGTATTTCCACACAAGTGCGGTGTAAACCAGTTCTGTATTATTGTCTTCTTCGCAGCCGAAAAACCAGCAAACAACATTCTCTTTTGTATTAAGCTTATACAGAGACCAGAATCATCATTCAGAAGACACAAACTTGGCAATCAATTTGTAGTAAGGAGGATAAAACCAGGTTTACATGTGTCCGTAGATTAATGACGATAGGACACTCCCAAAACATATGATGAAAAGTACCTGATGATGCAGTATTACATATATGGCAGTTAAAATTTGGTTGTAGTTTCATTTTGAATCTTTTTTAAGGAGTTATGTGCTCTATGAGTTTTTCCTTTTCTTTATAGGATAGAATAGTACAGAAAGAGAAAGAGCCTGTGTGATGAATCAGGTACAGTAAAGATATGTTTATTTATATTTAAAAATAACCGCATCTTAAAAATACAGCTTTAAAGGTTTATGATCATGCAAATTGTATTTGTGATTTCATAAAAGGCTTATTTTGTTACATTCCTCAAGAGGGCAGCAGAGAGACTCAAAGTGCACACTGCTGGAATTCATGGAACTTGACTCTCCTCTACTGTTCATTCAAAAAAATATTTTCCATTACAGCTGGATTTTTTTTTCCTGACTATGATCTAAAGACAATCTGCAGGTCTGTGCATTAATGTGTGTGATGAATACAGTGAAACCAAACAAATTCATTTCCCATTTCACTGAACACCAATGCAAGTGTCGTTTCATTTCCTAATATTTTTCATAATTAAGCAAGACAAAAGAGCGCCCTTCAGAAACATTTGATACTGATGCGCAAGCGGTTTTCTTATGATTAGGATTTATGATGCTATTTTATTGGCTATGTTCGCAAATAGAATACTAGCTCACTATACAGTAAGCATTTTGCAGTAATTTATACATATGTCACATGATCTCATAATGTTGTGTGTGAGTGGGACCAGTTACCAGTTACATAAATATACTTATTTTGCAGTTTTAATTTAATCTTATGCAAAATATGAACAGTCTGATACTACCACAAGTCAAATAGAGATGTTAAAGTTAGTATGCTTTCATTACACTGGAAATGGAAGGTCAAATTGAGTACACTGCATTGTAGAATACAGTATCCCACTGAGTGTACTTGTTGCAAACTCTTGTATACCTATTGTTTAAATGCTTATATAATATTTGTGGCAAGATATGACGTTTCGAAATCTCACGCACAGTTAAAGAATGCAAAATAGAGTTTTAGCCTCTCTGTGCTTTTTAAATCCTGCAACAAATATTGCTAATAAAATGAACTCACTCGTTGCCCCTTTTCAGTCCATTCCAAACATATTGAGAGCTTATCTGCAATTGTCCTCTCCTGCAGCACGTCTGGAAGTTAGTGTGAAATGAGTTTTGCTCAAGTCTCCTGATACTGTAGAGAGATGCCTCTCTTCATCAGTCTGAGTGTTTTCCACACCTACAGCTACAATCAACATACTATTATACACCCCCAACATCATATCCGTGTTGACGACAGACCCATAATCAGCTATTTACTGCTGTGATCATGTAGACAAACTCAGTAAGATCAGATGTGAGGGATGTAGAGAAAGTAATAGCATTCATAAACAGCTCAAATCAGCATCAACACAAACATCCAAACAAGAAAAAAAAAAAAAAAAAAAAAAAAGTGTTTACTTCGATTCTAAAAACTGCAATAAAAGAGAAATTAAATACAGCGTGGACAGTTAGATTACCTTTGGTTTGACATAAGGGCTCAAACCTAGTGGTTTTAAGTTGTATAAAGAGGTTGACACTTGTCCCAAATGTTCCACAGCACATGACTGTCCACAATGGTGGACCATTTGTCATTTTATGACAACCAAATGAATTTACAATTCACATTTACAAAATCTGTATTAGTGTTAAAAGAGCTTTAATAGTGCAATGTCTAGTTTTCTCTTGGCCAATTAAAGAATAAATATCTTGTTCTGCGGTCATATGAACACAAGAGAGCGGGAGCATCCCATCACCAGAAAAAGATCATGGAACAGACATTAATTACCTTAGATGCCATCTTGAATTTAACTAAAGGAGACTGAGGAATTGACTTAAAATGCCACGCACTGTATAAAGGTTCTAGAATAGATCATGTAATTTTCACAACTTTCAAAACTGTTTTATGGAGTTTTGTCTACAGATTTTTTTCTTCTTCTTCAGGAAAGGCCTTTTGTCAGCTGAACAATGGGAAGAGTACAATCTATTGAATGCACTATACTTCAGTCCCTCACAGCATGGTTCTACGGGGGTGCTAGAGGGTGCTAAGCACCCTCAAACGAAATCAATAGCTCCCTCCGTTAAAGCTGTAATAATGGCATTTATAGTAGATTAGAAAACTTATAAGTCCCAAAGCCGTTAAAAATTTCCCAGGCCCCTTTTCTATAATAAAACTAACATGGTTCCTGTTGTTGTCCTCATCTATTTGAAAGTATTAAGCATTTCATGATCTCTTCTGAGCTCCTGAAGAAGCCCAGCATCTCTTTCTCCACTCCTGTCAGTGTGTCCAGAGGCCCTCCGCAGCCACAGGCGTTCAGGAGCCACAGTTTCACCATCACCTGATCCTTTGAGTCACATTATCCAGGAGGAAGCTTCCACCTCACAGTCCCCTGGAGCAACAGAAGCCACACACACCCAGCTGTCAATCACTCAGCCTCCTTCCAGCTAATCATCTCAGCAGGGAAACTACAGCGGAGCTAAAGATTGACGAGCACTTGAGCGCCGATTGAAAACAAAACAGACATTTGATGCTGTTTCAGTTGCCGTCTGCAGTTCCGAATCATGACCGGAGATTTTATAGCTGGGACCGCTCCATCGTTCAGTATCAAACGATGTGCAAATCCAACGTCGAACCGGGCCTTGTTTATAAAACGTTCATCAACAAACACACGTGGAACTCCGTTGCTGCCCGAAAAACAAACTGTATCCCCTGTTCACGTAAAGCTGGGTTCTTTGGGAAGCTGAACAAACTTATCTTTCCCTTACAACCAAAAGCACACTTCTTTGGAGACATTCTTCCCCATCGAGTCCCGTGCAGCGCTGTCGGATGAAGCGCGCTGGTGGGCGCGCTCTTGCTCCAGTGGATATATGCTCGGGCGCGCTCTTTCGGAAGAAGTGCCCATATAAGGAGTTCCACCCTTCATTACGTCATGAATCGAAAAAAAAACTTTCCGAAACTTGTGTGTATTTGGCACAGAAATACTCTGCTAAATACTCCCCTCCCCTCCCTTTAAGTATTGGACAAAGCACAATAGTAAAAATTCTTATCTGAGAGCTCTGTCACTTTCTTGTCAAAGGTAACTTATACTTGAAGTTTCAGTGTTGTCACGGCTAGTGATTCATTATCCCAAATTTTAATTTATTTACATTCTATGTGTGTTTTCAGGTTCTACGTTGGATGTGGAAATTTTCAGTATAGTGCTCGTACCAGGTTATTTTCTGTTCTACTGGTTTATATTCCTGATCTTCAAGAAGTGGGAAGTTTTATTCTCGATACACTCATCAGGTGGGTCAGAAAAGCAGTGACATTTTCCATTTAATTTATTAAATAAATACATTCATAGACAAAAATAAATAAACAAAAAACCTGCATAGGAAACATTAAAAACCTTAATCATTATCTACACCTTTATTTATTTATTAAATGCATAATAATTAATAAATATGTATATCTGCTAATAAGACACTTAAAGATTAATTTCTGTGTAATTTCTGTCACTGTGCCATTGCTGTATGCAAGTTGTTGCTAGGTGGTTAAAAACTGTACTCTTCATCTTTAATGTATAAACACGGAAAAGCATGAAAGTTCAAGGAGTTTGTGGTAATATGGTAAGTGTTCTTGTTTTTGTAAGCTTCAGTTTCTGGTCTATTGTGTACAGGACACAAGAGGGCAGCAGCAGTCCATCATGAGAACAGCCCTGTGAGAAGGAAGAATGAAACTTGCCATCTGTCGCAAAGAGGATGTTTCTGCATCACAAACAAAAATTAAATGTGTCATTTTTCACACACAAAAAAATATGTATGCAACAGATATATTTATACAAAATGTTAATATCTAGTAGTTTGAGATTTCAAGAATGAATGAGTACTGTACTAAAGATCATTTTCTAATGTGCTTTTAGCAGAGTACTTAATTTGAATGAAAAACTAAGCAAATTAGCACAGACAAAAAATGGTCAGTCGTGGACTGAAGATGTTTATTTGGTGTACATTGAAAATTGAAAATTAGCAAACAAAACCCGATGACCTAGAACAAAGTGTAATATGAGTCCAGGCAATCTGGCTGCTCTAATTTCAGTTTTCTTAAAAAAAAGGGAAATCTTGCTCTGCAGACGCATACACGTTACTAACAAATGAAGACCCGAAACATCATTCTGTAGTGTAGGAAAAACAATTCCAAAAGTGTTTCAAATGTTAAGAAAGAAAAAACAAAACAAAACTACATATTGTAAATACTTGGGCAGTAAAAAGTAGATACACAGCATTTTGTGTTAAAATAAGAATATCTGACAAAATATATTTTGTTTACAAAACTTTGATACGTGAGACTACACTTAAAGCATCTGTTAAATGGTGTTTATATATTATCATACATGTCCATATTGCACGAGAGTCGTCGGAAAACTTGGTCCTCCCCTTGGCACAGACAGAGAGGTTGTAAGTAAATCTAGTCTGTCTCGACAGGGAGTAGAAGCAAAAGATTGAATAGAAATCATACAAGCATCTTAGAGTACATGTAAGACTGAATAACACATAATACTTGGTTTTGATCTCTCTCTCCTCCGTTTTGTTTTGTCCATCCTTCTCTGTCTCCAGAACTGTGTCATTTCACTGGTCCCTTGATTCATACAACAATTTGGCAGCCTAAAGACAAACAGGGAATAGAAAACATAATATTATATAATATTGAGGAATCCTCAAAATCCTCTCTTAGTTATGACTAGGGATGTGTGATACCAGGGACATAATAATGTATGGAATTGTGCTGATTAATATTACAACTGCTATGATACCATTATTATGGAGATTTTCTCACTATTTAAACAGAATATACATAAGGTTGATTTGCCTTAAATTGACTTATTTAAGGCAATGTTTTTGTTTTGTTTTTAGATATTTTTTGATTATAGTAAATATTTAGGATATATTCACAATGATTTTGCTATAAAATGAAAATTAGGAATATTACAATTACTGCAATTATATCAAAGGCATCTCTGATTGATGAAAAATTATATTATATTATATTATATTATATATTATATTATATATATACACACACACACACACACACACATACACATACAGTGTCCTCCATAAGTATTGGAACAGTAAAGACAAAATTGCTCTGTTAGCTGTGGACTCAAGACATTTAAAAATATGATTAAAAGATGAATATGAGACAAAACTACAGAATGTCATATTTTATTATTGGCTGATTCAACAAGATGAGGGAGCTGACTTTGAGAGAAAAGCAAGCAATTTGGATGCTAAAAGAAAAGAGGAAGTCAGTTAGAGCTATAGCAAAAACAAAGGGCATGGAGAAATCAAGAGTTTGGAGACCACCAGCAACCAACAACTACCTGATCGGCTGAGAAAACAACAGTAGTTGGTGACAGACAAATCATAAAAGCTGCGAAAATGAATCCTAAAAGAAGTGTCTGTAAACTCACCAACAACTTCCAGAAAGCTGGGGTGATGCTCTGACAATCTACTGTCCTCAGGAGACTTTGACACAGAATTACAGATGCTACACAGCAAGAAACAAACCTCTGACCAACTCCAAAATAGAAAGGCAAGATTAGAGTTTGCAAAAAAGCACAAAGGTGAGCCAGAAGAGTTTTGGAACTGTGTTTATGGACCGATGAGACAAAGATGAACCTGATGAAAAAATGTGGAGAAAAAAAGGGAACTGCAATGATCCCAAGCATACAGCCTCATCTGTAAAGCATGGTGGAGGTGGTGTCATGGCATGGGCATGCATGGCTGCCTCTGGAACAGGCCATCTCAACTTTACTGATGACTTAATGTATGATGACAGTAGCAGAATCAATTTGGAAGAGTACAAAACCATCTTGCCTACCAATATTCAAGAAAATGCCACCAGATTAATTGGGAAGTGCTTCATATTGCATCAGGACAATAACCCAAAACACCCTGCCAGTTCAGTCAAGGAGTTTATCAGGGCAAAAAAAAAAAAAGTAAAGTCTTAGACTGCCCAAGTCAATCTCCAGATTTAAATCCAATTAAACATGAATTTCACCAGCTGAAGAGGAGAGTAAAGGCAGAAACTCCCCAAAACAAGCAACAATTGGAATTGGCTGCAATAAAGGCTGGGAAAGCATTTCAAAGGATGAGACCAAGAGTCTGGTGATGTCTATGGGTCACAGACTCACTGCTGTGATAGTGCGCAAGGGATCCGCAACAAAATAATAGTTTTTAAGGCAGATGTAAAAGATTAAGTTCATCTGTCCCAATACTTATTCTCGCATCAAATGGTGGGATGAACTCTAAAAGTGCTGTTCTTTTTATTTGGTAAAGCATGTATGTGTTGAAACGGCTAATAATAAAATGTGACATTCTGTAGTTTTGTCTCATATTCATCTTTTAATCATATTTGTAAATGTCTTGACTCCACAGCCAACAGAACAATTTTGTCTTCACTGTTCCAATACTTTTGGAGGGCACTGTGTGTGTATAATATATACATATATATACACTGTGTGCAGAATTATTAGGCAAGTTGATATTATGGTCATATTTTTTTGCCAAGAAAATTACACCAATTCCAAACCACATCAATCTTAATAACTACTATTGATTTTGTATTTAATCATTTCTAAGTTATATATAATTGTCCATGAAGGCTGAAAGTCAAAAACTCCTTATTTCAGGTGTGCTGAATTATTAGGCAGGTTTTCTTTTACAGATAAAATGAGCCAAAAAAGAGATTGAACTCAAAGTAAAAAAAAAATTAAATAATTAAATGCCCATGAGAAGGATGCAATACTAATTCAATAATAGAATTAGCAAAGTTAAGGCATGATCATTGGGCAGCTAAATGCTCATTGGGTCAGCAGGGTCAGAAAAAACAGGTGGAGAAGAAAAGACACGTTAATTATTTAATTTTTTTTTTTTACTTTGAGTTCAATCTCTTTTTTGGCTCATTTTATCTGTAAAAGAAAACCTGCCTAATAATTCTGCACACCTGAAATAAGGAGTTTTTGACTTTCAGCCTTCACGGACAATTATATATAACTTAGAAATGATTAAATACAAAATCAATAGTAGTTATTAAGATTGATGTGGTTTGGAATTGGTAAAATTTTCTTGGCAAAAAAATATGACCATAATATCAACTTGCCTAATAATTCTGCACACAGTGTATATACATACACACACACACACACACACACACACACACACACACACACACAGTCATGGCCAAAAATATCAGCACCCTTGCAATTCTGTCAGAATATTGTTCCAATTGCAAATGTTTTGGTATTCACGTGCTTATTGTTTTTGTTTGCACTGTAACAACACAAAAAAACAGAGAAGAAAAGTCAAACTCGATAAAATTTCACACAGATCTCAAAAATGGACTGGACAAAATTATTGGCACCTTGTCAAAATTGTAAGAAATAATTGCTTTTCAAGCATTGTGATGCTCCTGTAATTTGTATTTAGACACACCTGTGGCAAGTAACAGGTGTGGGCAATATAGTAATCACACTTGCAACCAGTTAAAATGGAGAAATACTGACTCAACCTTTGTTGAGTGTCACACTGAGCATGGAGGAAAGAAAGAAGTGTAAAGAGTTGTCTGTGGATTTGAGAGAAAAAAAATTGTGGAAAAACATGGACAATCTCAAGGCTACAAGTCCATCTCCAGAGATCTTAATGTTCCTGTGTCCACTGTGTGCAATATCATCAAGAGGTTTACAGCCCATGGCACTGTAGCTAACCTCCCTGGACGTGGACGGAAGAGCAAAATTAATGAAAAATTACTACGAAAGATTGTTCGAATGGTGGATAAAAAACCCTGATTAACTTCCAAACAAATTCAAGCTGATCTGCAGACACAGAGTACAACAGTGGGGCGCAGCGTAATGGCCAGTGTCAGAAAACTGTCTCCACCAGAGGTCATGGGTCTTCCAGCAGGACAATGATCCGAAACACACTTCAAAAAGCACTCAGAAATGGTTACAAACAAAGTGCTAGAGAGTTCTGAAATGAGTCCAGATCTGAATCCCATAGAACACCTGTGTAGAGAGCTCAAAACAGCAGCTTGGAAAAGGCATCCTTCAAATCTGAATGACCTGGAGCAGTTTGCAAAAGAAAAGTGGTCCAAAATTCCAGTAGAGAGGTGTAAGAAACTCATTCATGGTTACAGGAAGCGACTGATTTCAGTTATTTTTTCCAAAGGGGGTGCTACCAAATATTAAGTTAAGGGTGCCAATAATTTTGTCCAGTGCATTTTTTGGGTTCTGTGTAGAATTGTATCCGATTTGACTTTTCTTCTGTTTTTTTGTGTTGTTCCAATGCAAACAAACCAAGAAATAAACGTGAATACCAAAACATTTGCAACAATTTTCTGAGAGAAGGGTTGCATTTTCTGACAGAATTGCAAGGGTGCCAATATTTTTGGCCATGACTGATATATATATATATATATATATATATATATATAAATAAATTTTATTATTATTTTATTTATTTTTTTATACAGTGCACTCCTTTATTCACACCTACTTTATGCATGGCTGCAAGCCAGGCAGACGCGATGCGCTTGTCATCGGCAATGTCCATATGGAGCAGCTGTAGGTTCTGAGATCCTGGTGGCTTGTATTGAAGCACCATGCCGCTGGCTCGAAGAGAACCCCCTAAAAACAGGTCAAAGGTCAGTGGTGGGGTTGCACACAAAGATTTGGGTTTATCTGATGTGATTCAAAAATGTGACAGTAACATGGTGCTTAAGTGCAACTATAATCTCTCCAGCAAACATAAATGATGGGGAAACCATGAATAGCATGATGTCTTGAACACCAGAAGTCTGAGGGACCATCACAATAAACATGCACATGCAGCCGTTCATGAGACTGCCTTGCTTTGACACTATTACTTTCACCCATGTCACAGGAAATGAGTGCATGCGATGTTACTTACATCATATGAAGGGAACAACAAGGAAAACAAACTAAATGGCACATATTTTAGACGAGGAAGAAGAAAAATAAAAGAGAGAGATAGAGGGAAGCTGACCTTCAGATATTTGACTGTCCAGCAAGCTCGTGTACGAGCATATATCTTTCTCTTAATGCAGAAGAGAACCAGGAAATTAAAGAAAAAAAGAGAATGTTAAAAGGAAAGAAATATAGTGTATTCAAGAGTATGTTTGCATCATAAGAAGCTTATACAAGAAGTTTTTGAAGTCAGGTAACGTAATTACAAAATATCTAAAATGGCATTTATGTGTGAATTTAAGGTGAACTGACTTCATACATCCCTTAAAAATCACCTGGAAGTAGGGGTGTGCGATATGACGATTTTTGATCGTGGAAGATAAAAATGTCTCCACGATCTGCTTTTGAAGAAATGCCGTAGTATCGTGCTACAGCGCACATTCTATCAGCTGCAGTTCTTATTCCTCCGTCTCAATATACTGTACATTATTCGGATCTGCTTTAAAGCCTTGCCGGTTAAAGGTTTTATTCACGCGTCGGTCTGACGTGCGCTTTTTCTGAGCCCGTACACCCGAAGCGCGCGTGCTGAAGCCTGTCAAAAAGCGCCTGATTACTGAACCAAGTTATCTTGTGCACTAATACTGTCAAAACACACAAGGTTTATGTATAGACTCCGTTGCTTATGTCTAAAATGAGTAAGTAAACAGCTGAGAGAAAACGGATGCGTGCCTCTGTATATTGATGCGTGCATGTCTTAAAGGGGCAGTACTGAACATGCTGCCGACTGTCATTAAAGGGATAGTTCACCTTAAATTTAATTTCTGTCATTATTTACTATCTCGCATGTTGTCCCAAACCTGTATTAATTTCTTTCTTGTGCTGAACACAAAAGATGATATTTTGAAGAATGTGGGTAACCAAATAGTATCTGGTCCACACTGACTTTTGATAGAAGGGAAAAAAAAAATACTATATGGAATAAGTCACTGGGGACCAGCAACTGTTTGGTTTTCCACGTTCCTCAAAACAGCATTTATGTTTAGCAGAAGAAACTCATTCAGGTTTAAAGAAACTTTTGAGTGAGTAAATGATGGTATAAATATAAAACACTTTTTATTTTGGGGTTAATTATTCCTTCAATGTTAATAAAACACCAAAACACAAAGAGAAAAAAATCACTCACTACTCTTGGCTGAAAAACATTAATACATTTGATTTAATAGGAATCAATCTATATAGTGTTTTATTTTTATATTTGTTGATTCAATTTCTTGAATGCTCCTGCGAAATACACCTATTGTACCTGAAAATAAAACACTGTTTTATTTGTATAGTATGTGTATTTGTAATGTGTATCTTTGTTCTCATTTTTTAATAACAAAGATAAAATAATGACAAAGATTTTTATCTTCGCCCACTTTGGCCTAAATATCCACCATTCTTTTTTAATATTTTTGTTATCTTGAAAGGTTTTGTCTTTATAATAGGGAAATTAGTTTGGCTGTAATGCTCAGACAACTTGCAAAATAGTAAAACCAACATGACAAAGAATCGTGATAAAATCGTTAATCGTGATTTTTCTTAAAAATATCGTGATATTATATTTTTGCCATATCGCCCACCCCTACCTGGAAGTTTTAAAGTCACTGCAAAAAAATGACTCCGAAATGTGAAGTTCAAGTTCAGAGAAAGATTTGATATTTTATATCCAATGCAGTGACATTCAGACATTCTTAAGTGTCCAAAAAACTACTGAGGCCACTGTATAGTGTGTATATGTCTGTTGTATAGAATTAAGTTCACTCGGTACTACAGTGCAATGTTAATAGCCATCAGCATTCAGTTAAAGCACAAATCAATGCAGCAATTGTATATTCATGCGAGTATCTGAAGATTCATGTGTCATATGTGAAGCTTTCAAAGAATCTCTCTAGATCACATTATCAGAGTCAGATCAGATCACATTGTCCATCTAACATATTGTATTAACAAAATAAATCTCAGCTCATAATCATATTCCTTTATATCTACATGCAAGAATTCATATTTAAAAACAAACCCCAAGACCAGATTCATCCCCAAGACCAGATTCATGCTGAAACCTCACTTTCTTCTGAAACAGAATGGAGGCAGTAAAAGTCTTTATTGATTGGTATTACGGGAAATTCTGAGCATCTGGAATCCACCCGGAAAAGATGCCCATTATAAGTAATTTATGACAATCTAATAGGAAGACTTAATGATGCTCTATAAAAGTGGGCAGTGTGATTCCCAGACAGACTCAGCACTCGCTAATTCCAACAACAACCAACTAGCTTATTGAGGACAACTAGTAAGTCTACCTGGATTTATAGTTTAGCAGCAGTGCTTTTAAATTGATTCATTTAAATTTAAAAGTTTCCACAAAAATATTAAGCAGCACAGCTGTATTCAACATTTACAGTATACTAATCACAAATGTTTCTTGAGCAGCAAATCAGCATATTAGAATGACCTCAGTTTGAAATAATTCAAAATTCAGCTTTGCATCACAGGAATAAATTACATTTTAAAAAATACATTCAAATAGAAAACAGTTATTTTAGACATTCTGTTTTGACTGCATTTTAATCACACAAATGCAGCTTTAGCTAGCATGGCGATTCTTTCAAAAGTATTTTAAAAATTGTACTGACCCCAAACTTTTGAACAGTATATTTAGGTCGCTTTGGATAAAAGCATCGATCAGATGCATAAAAATAATGTAATGTAACTTTTCAGAGAGGTTTTTAGTATCAACAAATGTGTAGTCAAATGTTCTAAACTCAGTAAAATGTTTTGGCTCCTGTTTTTTTGTCATTACATTTGGCTAGCATCAAGAGAATAGTAAAAAAAAAACAATGTTTGTATTGCTGTGAAAAGTTTGTCCACATAGAGCCTCACCTCCTGGGGTTGAGCCCTCAGTCAACACCTGCATACTGGAAATGCGAGAGAGCTCCACCTCGAAATGACTCTCACCATCTAGGAAGAGATATCTGATAGAAGAAAAAAAAAGATAGAGCGATTCAAGACAGGATGGATCACATTTAAAGAGGTACATTTGTGGGTTCTTACATGCATACCTGTGATTATTGGACAAACGGCAGACCATAGTCTCTGATTTCTCTGAGGAATCCACTCTGACCAGGAAAGTTCCTCCTACAATGCAAGGTTATAAAAGGCTGTAAGATTGTGTGTGGAAAGACTTAATGTATTTGAAAACATTTTCTACATAAATAAAAGAGCTCATGAATGTTTACAGCACCAAATTAGAAGTGAAGTAGCCATTCGCTTCAGACACACTGCATTAATAAACATCTTCAAAAATCAATGTTTGCAGATAAAATAGGCATGCATAAAATAGGGCAAATGAGCACGCAAAATTAATATTCAATATGGGAAAAATATAAAAAAATAAATAAATAAATAAAAAATCTATAAATGGTACCAATATATCATGCATTCCTAGTTGTGATCACAGAACACGGTCTTTGTGTTTTACCCGATTCCATCAGAAAAACCTTTTCCAAACACACACTCATGCAAACACAGTGACAAAATTTAGCACTTTAGTTGAGTCTCAGGTAAAGGATTACTCATTAAGTCAGAGTACACTAAAGTAAGCTACTGGATGAGTTACTGTAAGCTCTCCATGGCCTTTACTTAGCAACATCATAAACTTCAATGTGTCTGCGATTGGAAAAGTGGGTAAGTGTGTCAGTGGTTTCAAGTTAAAAGCATTTGAGTGTGTGTTTGTTCAACCCACCGGCAGTGAGCACTTTAAGCTGTTTGTCGTAAAACTCCACCTCTTTCTGTGAGATGAGGCTGCACTCCGTACACTGCCTCACCGGATCCACAAAACACATCCTGGGAAGAGCCACTTTCTGACTGCAGCATTTATCACAGAAACACCGACCGCAGCGCCGACAGTGATGCTGACATACGCAGAAGAAACACTTAGTGCTTTAAATCCATCACAATTCAATCAAACACACAACAGCTACAAAATAGTAAAGCATTAAACATAGCAAGATAAAATTAAAGGGACAGTTCACCCACAATGAAAATTCTATCATCATTTACTCAAAACAAATTAAATTACTATGGAAGTCAATGGCTACAGTCAACTGTTCAGTTACCGACATTCTTCAAAATATCTTCTTTTGCACTTAATAGAAGAAAAAAACTCATACAGTTTTGGAATAACATGAAGATGAGTAAATGATGAGAGAATTGTTATTTCTTGCTAAACTATCCCTTTATCAAACATAAATAAGTGATATGACCAAAATCAAAATAACAGTATGAGAAATTTGATATCATGGTCTACTAATACTCTAAAGATTGGTAGTTGACATGTAGTTGTAAAGTTACTTAGTATAATGTCTAAAGTGTTATCTTTGAGGAAAGGGGTTTTTACAATTTGATGTATGTTAACTAAAATATACAGGGCATCTCAATAAATTAGAATGTCATGGAAAAGTTTATTTATTTCAGTAATTCAACTCAAATTGTGAAATAATTTGTATTAATTTGTATTAAATAAATTCAATGCACACAGACTGAAGTAGTTTAAGTCTTTGGTTCTTTTAGTTGTGATGATTTTGGCTCACATTTAACAAAAACCCACCAATTCACTATCTCAACAAATTAGAATATGGTGACATGCCAATCAGCTAATCAACTCAAAACACCTGCAAAGGTTTCCTGAGTCTTCAAAATGGTCTCTCAGTTTGGTTCACTAGGCTACACAATCATGGGGAAGACTGCTGATCTGACAGTTGTCCAGAAGACAATCATTGACACCCTTCACAATGAGGGTAAGCCACAAGCATTCATTGCCAAAGAAGCTGGCTGTTCACAGAGTGCTGTATCCAAGCATGTTAACAGAAAGTTGAGTGGAAGGAAAAAGTGTGGAAGAAAAAGATGCACAACCAACCGAGAGAACCGCAGCCTTATGAGGATTGTCAAGCAAAATCGATTCAAGAATTTGGATGAACTTCACAAGGAATGGACTGAGGCTGGGGTCAAGGCATCAAGAGCCACCACACACAGATGTGTCGAGGAATTTGGCTACTGTTGTCGTATTCCTCTTGTTAAGCCACTCCTGAACCACAGACAACGTCAGAGGCGTCTTACCTGGGCTAAGGAGAAGAAGAACTGGACTGTTGCTCAGTGGTCCAAAGTCCTCTTTTCAGATGAGAGCAAGTTTTGTATTTCATTTGGAAACCAAGGTCCTAGAGTCTGGATGAAGGGTGGAGAAGCTCATAGCCCAAGTTGCTTGAAGTCCATTGTTAAGTTTCCACAGTCTGTGATGATTTGGGGTGCAATGTCATCTGCTGGTGTTGGTCCATTGTGTTTTTTGAAAACCAAAGTCACTGCACCCGTTTACCAAGAAATTTTGGAGCACTTCATGCTTCCTTCTGCTGACCAGCATTTTAAAGATGCTGATTTCATTTTCCAGCAGGATTTGGCACCTGCCCACACTGCCAAAAGCACCAAAAGTTGGTTAAATGACCATGGTGTTGGTGTGCTTGACTGTCCAGCGAACTCACCAGACCTGAACCCCATAGAGAATCTATGTATGGTATTGTCAAGAGGAAAATGAGAAACAAGAGACCAAAAAATGCAGATGAGCTGAAGGCCACTGTCAAAGAAACCTGGGCTTCCATACCACCTCAGCAGTGCCACAAACTGATCACCTCCATGCCACGCCGAATTGAGGCAGTAATTAAAGCAAAAGGAGCCCCTACCAAGTATTGAGTACATATACAGTAAATGAACATACTTTCCAGAAGGCCAACAATTCACTAAAAAATTTTTTTATGAAAGTATTCTAATTTGTTGAGATAGTGAATTGGTGGGTCTTTGTTAAATGTGAGCCAAAATCATCACAATTAAAAGAACCAAAGACTTAAACTACTTTAGTCTGTGTGCATTGAATTTATTTAATACACGTGTTTCACAATTTGAGTTGAATTACTGAAATAAATGAACTTTTCCACGACATTCTAATTTATTGAGATGCACATGTATATATATTTTTTATTATTATTATGGATTTAATTTTAAGCCCTAACACAGAAAACTATCATATAACCACAAAGACAGATTCAGACACATAACAAAGTCAGGAAGAACAGGGCTGCAAAAAGAATGAGAAAAAAGGATACAGGAAGGAAAACTTGCAACGGCATATTATTGCAAAACTAAAAACAAAGACACTTGAGAAAAAAAATAAATGAAACTGCTAAAGCTTAAGGAAGACACTCATAAAGGGACGTTCACACATACACATAGATTTGAAGCAACAAAGCCCGTAAAATTCAATCAATTACAATTTTCAGCAGTTAATGTAGGGATGTAACAAAACTGAATGAACAGTGACAAAATGTGGCAATTACCAAAATGAGGGACACCCACATACAGGCATATACATATATAAATATATGTTGTTGTTGTTTTGTTTTGTTTTTTTCAATTCAAATTGTCAAATGACAAATGTCAAAAGTCATTTGCCATCAATATATCCCATTTGTAAACAGATTTCCAAAAGTTACACACAAAGACCATCAATAAAACTAGGACATCCAGATGTAGGAAAGGCCACTTATGAGCAACAATCAACTTCAAATTAAACAGGGACTTGTCACTTGAAATTACTCCTGACACATGATGGGCCCATGCGCTTACCTTCCTGGTGATGAAGTCAAACTTATTGTCACACTGCATACATCTGGGGCACTAAGAGAGGATAAGAATCAAAAATAACCTAAATTCTTTAAATGCCCTTTATAGCACAAATATAAGAAAAATCAAACACATTCATAACTCTATATGTTGCACAAGTCAATAACATTTCATAAGAAAGTTATGGCAAAACATCCATTTTTGTAATGTTATCTGACACCAGCCACAGCAACCCAGAACAGACTGTTTAAATAGAAAGAGAGAAAAAAAAAAGTTCTGGTCTCAGGTCTAATCACATTTTCATGTCTAAGCATTTAATACATATTCTTGCCAACACAGCGCTAAATGCCATGAGCTTTGTAATTTATTAACATGCTTACATAATATAGTACAGCTTTGTGCTCCTCCCACGAAGATCAAATTATTTTGACTCATCTCATAGTTTACAGTAGTGCTTACAATAGAGATCTGTGGGGCAAGGTACTGCACCAGACACATTCAAATAAACACTACATTGCTACAAGACAAAAAATGTAGTGTGGTAAATTGCTTGCTAAACCCATGTAAAGTTGTCCAATCTTCTATATAGACCAAGCATGGTAAAACTTGAGTGCAACAGTGCCTTGGTTCTGTGAGTATTTTCCTACAGGGATTTCTTAAAACGTCTTGACTTAATCTTTGTTTAATCACACCATTACACACAGACAGTGACTTTCATAGTATCCATGGCTATCAACAACTGCTTGGTTACCAAAATTCCTCTTTTTTTTTTTTTTTCAACAGGAGAAAGAAACTGGAACGACATGAGGGCGAGTAAATGATGGCAAAATATTCAAAATGTACCATTATTTATGCATTTGTGCGTCAGCACTTTCTGCATACCTTCGAATATTATTAAGTGGGCGTTACCTAATATTTGACAGTCGCTTTTCCGCCATACAGAAGCATTGCACAAAGTTTGTTTCATGACAAACGCCCCAAAAATCAATTTACCCCTATGAAGAGCACACATTGGTTGCCCAGAGTCGGGGATGCTCGCTCATATACACACTGTAAAAACCACATCGATGCATTCATTTGCATGCATCTGAGATCAAATCTGTTCAAAAGATCCAAGTCTTGTCATCTTTTTTGTTTATAAGACCATCTGAGAAACTTACAAAATATTTTCCACTGGCTCTTGGTGCCTAAGCAAACAACGCCCAAAGGTAGAGACAGACCAACCACAGCATCATCATAGCCATAATCTGTGATCAATATTCATTACCTCTTTGTCCGGAACCCACTGCGGCTCATCCAGGGAGAACGGACTGGTGAAAGCGCCGTTTTCCGGTATCATGCGGAGTCCGCTCGGGCTCCGAACCAGCTTTTTGCCGTCAGGCACCGCGGACATGTTTGTGTTTATGAGTGCGCAGCTGCTGCTGTGGAGAAGAACAGTGCAGACATCAGCAGCACTACCAGTCACACAGACACACCTTCAGCATAAGAGTCCCTCATCTCACTAGAATAATAATAATAATAATAACAATACATTAAATATTAGCATCTAAAATCAGAACACAATTTTTCCTAAATTCTAACAATGTTTTGTATTGTCCATCTGAAGCGGCCTGAAAAAAGTATTTAGTAGCCAACCGAATGCCAAAATACATCAGATTAAAGCCAAGTGAAACATTAAGCCAATACTTAAAATAAATGTTTTATTTTAGATAAGCCTTTAAAAAAAACTGGTAACTGTAACTTACAAAGTTGGAGCGACAGTATAAGAGTCCTTGATTTTAAAATAAAAGTCCTCTTGATTATTATTATTATTATTATTATTATTAACAACGACAACAAAATGCACACAGTTAAAAAGATGTGTGACCTGTTCAGAGAACTGTGCAATGCCCCGGCTTTCATTATAGGTATTGTCCATTTTTATTTACAATATTTTTTCTCAATTTTTGAACAATTCTCAACGCTTTTAAAATGTCCAATAAAAGGAAATATCGTACAGCATGTAACTGAATATCGATTTATTTATATATTTTTTTATTATTATTAATATATATATTTCAGTTTGCCGGGGGGTCTGATGTGCTTTGGCAGAAGTCATCTCAGTGTTTGTCCGAGCGCAATGAAAGTGCCACCGTGGCCTTAAAAAGACAAACTCACATTATTATTTCAGTGTGGCAGTTGGTGTTTTTCTTAACCTGCATTACAGTGTGTGTTCAAATGTAAATACACACTAGCGCGCTATCGGTATACATGTATTCAAGTGTGTTTTAGTGTAAGTGTTCAATCTGGATCACCGCAGAAGGAGTAGAGGGAAGAGAGAGGAGATCTCCAGAGCAAAACTCCTCCTGTCCAAAAACAACATGTTCTCCAAATTCACCTCCATCCTACAGCACGCTGTCGAGGCGGTAAGAGCTTTTAAAACTACATCTGACCGTATTTAAATGACTGTTTGACTAGGAAAATGAGAAAGTGAGAGTCGGTTAGTGTTGATGTGCTGAAGGCCTGTTAGCCAAACACATGAGCTAGCAGCTTAAGTAATAAATAACAGATGACAGACAAAACACCTGAAACTGCTTTAACTGTCTCCTCACGTGTGTTTAAGGGTGTGTGTCCGCTCGATGGTCGTTTACTGTGTTTTTATGATTGGTCGGGACATATTAAGCCTTTGTTTGCTGTGCATTTTAGCAGCTGTGCTAAATCTTGCGCAATTCTCGGCTGGTTTTGGCTAAAGGTCTTCATGTACGCAAACCTTTTGGGGTTTTAATAAATATAAAGTGATATTTATAACGTTTTACACGATATATTGGCTATATAATGTGAATTGTACTAAGTTAATCAGCGTTAGCCAGTTAGCATGCTAGCAGCTCATATGCAGGATGTAAACAAAACGGTTGTTACTATGACACGCAAACAAATGTACGACTGTCTTTACATTACTTTACATGGTAACATCTAAATGCACATATTCACATATAGTCATGTTCATATTCCCCGGAAAAATAAAAACAGTGTATTTTGTTAATGCACATACGTTACACAGTGTCCCAAAAAGCGTTAAAATGTCAACACGGCTTGCATTTATTTGAAGGATAGATCGCTCAAGTACTGTTTATTTTTTTTTATGGAAAATGTTTCTCAAAAATAAATTTGTTAGGTTCTAAACAACAGATACACTGTTCAAAATGAAGTTAAACGTAATGTGACACTTTTGTTGTTTGAAATGTTAGTGAATCATGTTCATAATTTATTTTGTCATCATTTTGTGAAATTGCGGCAAAATAACTTAATACAGCTATTAAATTCAGCAAAACACCAGTTAAAAGTAGCTGACAAAAAGTTCTACAAAAGTTATTATTTTGAGAAAAGCAACATTTGTTTGCAGATTATAAATTAAATACAGTGACCTTCAGACATAAATGTCCAAATCTTTCAGGGGCCATTGCAGTATATTGTATCATAGTAGACACATATCTGCTTTGTTGCTGTAAAATGCATATCATATTGTAGGCATTTATTTTTTTATGATTGTTTTTTGTTATTCAGCTTGCGCCGTCACTGCCATTGCAAGAGGACTTTGTCTATCATTGGAAGGCCATCACACATTATTACATAGAAACCTCAGGTAAGAGATGCAGTGATAGTCAGTCTTGCTTATTGGGCTTCTTTTTTTTTTTTTAACACCAAAGAACCATATGTCATCATCATCTGTTCATGTTTTTGTAGATGACAAAGCCCCAGTGACAGACACCAACATTCCCTCC
Source organism: Onychostoma macrolepis (assembly GCF_012432095.1). Lineage (NCBI taxonomy): Eukaryota > Metazoa > Chordata > Actinopteri > Cypriniformes > Cyprinidae > Onychostoma > Onychostoma macrolepis. The sequence continues at coordinate 26,747,238 of NC_081167.1, read as the reverse complement.
CATCTGGAGCAGATGCTGGATATTCTGACCCAGGAGGAGAGGGAGAGAGAGTCAGGAGAGACGGGACCCTGTATGGAGTATCTTCTCCATCACAAGATCCTGGAGACGCTCTACACCCTGGGCAAAGCAGATGTGAGTGTTTTACTTAGAATTAGTACTGGTTTCTATCAGTTGCAGACTTGTAAATATTAGGAATGTCATTTGATTGCTTTTTTGTTTAGAAGGCTCTGATCCAAAACCTTCTTATGCAGCAACTCAGCTCTCGCACACTCAACAATTTGTTTCAGTAGAGTTTCCATTAGCATAATCATGCCTAAATTTTGAAACAGCCTTAGTGTCATTTACGATTATGCAATACTTAAAATTGCTGCCTATGCGGGCAGCTCACTAGGTTTTGGAACAGAGCAAAGAGACTCTTCTAAATTGTGTGGCCAGTAGAGACTTACTCATTTACTGTGAGTCATGTTTAGTAAGAGAGACTGTCAGTTGCTTTGATTCATTAGGAAAATAACTCCTGGCTGTGTAAAACAGAATGCAGAGAAGTTATTGTTGTTAAGAGGATTTATATTGAAAGATAACGTGAATCATTCTTTACGAACTGTAATATTGTAGCTCATCATTTATTTTAGTAATCTAAATGGGAATCAATGTAGTACTATGGCATGGTTGAGTTGAGTTGATTGTTGATGAGCTAAATAACACCTGTATTTTTCAACAAATATTTTGGTTCAGATTGTTATAAAATGGATAGTTCTAATTCTAAATGCTAATTTGGTGATCTGTGTTCAAAGCTGTTGTTAAATGTTGACAAATGCACACCTGTGACCGCACTATTAATTCTAGAAGATATTATGTTGTTTCTAGCCATTAACCATTCAGTGGCATAGAAGGACTTTCTATATATATATATATATATATGTATGTATACATTTCTTTCTGTATTTACTTACATGCAAGGTACATGGAATACTATAAAATAATGTAGAAATACTTTACCATTTAAATAACATCATTATTTTAATTTGTATTATAGTAGTATTCAGTTTTGCTCACATTTGAGATTTAAAAAATATGTTAAAAAAAAGAATCATGTTAACCCATTCGCATGTGCAATAATTTAATTTTTTAGCTTTTGCAAGATCTGCAAACTTTGCCTACTGACAGTATTAATGGTGTGCAATAAATTAATTGATCTTATGATTTGACATACACTACCGTTCAAACATTTGGGGTGGGTACATTTATTTTTTTTTTTTTAAGAAATCCTTTTATTTAGCAAGGATACACATTAAATTGGTAATAAGTGACATTAAAGACATTTATAATGTTACAAAAGATGTCTGCTGTTCTTTTGTACTTTCTATTCATCAAATAACCCTAATACAAATTGTGTAATGCTTTACACAAAAAAAAAAATATATATATATATTGTAATAGTATTTTACAATATTACTGTTTGTTTTGTTTTTTTGTTTGAATAAATGCAGCTTTGGTCAGCAAAAGAGACTTCTTTCAAGGACATTAAAAATCAAACGACTCCAAACTTTTGAATGGTGGTGTAAACTAAATGATTGTAAACTAAACTGTTTTCTTAATACCTGTGAGTCGGCTTGTCTTTTTTTTTTTTGTCTCCTGTGTGCTCCTCGTCAGTGCCCTCCTGGAATGAAACAGCAGGTTCTGAGTTTCTACACCAAGCTGTTGGGTCGAATTCGCCAACCACTCCTGCCTCACATCAACGTGCACAGACCTGTACAGGTGATCAGGATTAGTTTTAAACTCTTTGCACTTTAAATGTAAAAAGTGTCTTAAATGTTTAAGCAGCCATGCATGATGTATCTGATTGTGTATCCTCAGAAACTGGTCCGCCTGTGTGGCGAGGTTCTGGCTGCTCCTACAGAGAATGAAGAGATCCAGTTTCTGTGTACTGTCTGTGCCAAACTTAAGCAGGACCCTTACCTCGTCAACTTCTTCCTTGAAGTGAGTGATTGAGAGAGATGGATTCTGCTTGTGTAGGCAGCATATATTATGGCACAGTGGCTATATCTCCCATTGGCATGTCTCCATGTGTTTCTCCAGAATAAGAATAAAAAGTTGGATGCTGCTAAAGACGGTGGAGCTGATTTGGTGAAAGAGGATCCATCTTCTCCAGATACGGGACAGCACCAAAACCAAAATCCCAGTCTGGTCACATCTGCACTGAAAGAAACAGCAGCCTGTCGAGCCATCAGCCCAGGGGAAGCTAGTCCATCCTCCGTCCACACTACACTGCCAAACAATGACAACTACAACCTAGTCAGCTCACTTCTTAACCTCACTAAGAGTCCAGTAAGTGTAGCTCTTAGTCTCTGACACAAGACAAGCCGTCCTGATGAATTTGATTCTATGAGTATTAACTGATTTTGTCTCTTTCTCAGGATGGGCGTATTGTGGTGAAGGCATGCGAGGGTCTGATGCTGATAGTCAGTTTGCCTGAACCAGCTGCAGCCAAATGCCTCACAGAGAACACCGAACTCAGTCAACTTCTCACGGACCGGCTGGCACAGTTCTACCGGGCCCTTCCCCAGTCCATGGACCCTCTTGACATTGAAACTGTGGAGTCTGTAAACTGGGGGTACATGATTTTCTAATCCAATACTTATATTGTTAATACTTATGTTTTAAGCGTAATACTAAAATAAATATATTTTTTATTTATAATATTTTTCAATATTTATAATATTTGTAATCTGTATTTTTGTTATTTTGTATATGTATTTATAAAATATAATAATAATAATTATTATTATTATATTTTGCTGTTTATTATATATTTTGACCAAACAGACATTCTTGCCAGTTAGATGTATAATGTTTAATGCAAGAAGTAAAATTCATATAATATTTTAACTAAATATAAAATGTAATGTTTTATGCATGTTTTCTGTGTTTTCTGCATTTAATTTAAATCAAAAACTAAACAATTAAAATAGATAATTAAAATTAAAATAGCTGTACTATTGCTTAATGCATTTAGATCATTGTGATCATTATGATCATAATTTATTTGTATTGCCAGCAAAATCATCACACATATATTATGAATATTTACTACATTGCCTAAGATGCATGGAACATTTTTGAATGTTTATTGAGAGTCTGTGTGTATTTGTAGGTTGGATGTGTATAATCTAAAAGAAGATGCTGCAGCTTTTGCAGGCAAACGTGCACTTATTTCTTTCCTATCTTGGCTGGACTATTGTGATCAGCTCATCAAAGAGGCACAGAAGGTAAAGACAATTCAATCAAAAACCAGAAAATGAGTAACTATTGAGTCATGCTCAAACAGTCTGTCTACAAATTGCAAGAACATATAAATGGATATTTTTGTCTAAATCAGATGATGAAAATTTACAGATCGAGGAGTTTGTTTTGTAACATGTTTGTGTTTTGCTCCTCTAACGTTAAGACGGCTGCTGCAGTTCTGGCCCAGGCCGTGAGAGAGCGGTTCTTTGTTGCCGTAATGGAGCCTCAGCTAATGCAAACGTAAGTTATGTAAGCTATCTCAGGTTTGTTTACTAGTCTCACATTCTTTGCAATTACACCAGACAATTGTTTCCTTTCTCATGTACTTTTTCGTACATTCTAATTTTTGACTCATTCCAGGTCAGAGGTTGGCATTCTGACTTCAACAGCCCTGTTAAACAGGATCATCAGGCAGGTGACATCAGAAGCCCTGCTTCAGGAGACCGTTTACTTCCTGTTGGGAGAGGAAACGGGACCAGAGACACCTGCCGGCATTACCCAGCATCCCCTGAGACACAGACTCATAGAACATTGTGACCACTTGTCAGATGAGGTAACCCTGGCTGCCATGACTGTGTTAATTGATGCATTCCATTCATTCATATATACTTATTCATTCATGTTTACCTATTTATCATTTTCAAATGTAGTAATTTACTTATATGTATGTTTTTTATTGAATGGTTACAATGTCTCATTAATTATAAATCAAGTTTCCACCATCATGGATTTTTAAAATTGTGATTTCTAGACCTGCAAAAATCATGGAAACTATTAAAATCTTACAGTGCGTTTCCACTGGCACGGAGCGAGCGCAGCGGAACGAGCGTTTTCAATTCATTCCTATGGAAGTTGAGCTTCAACGCTTGCGTGATGCATTTTGGGATTGAAAGCCACGCAGAGAAAGAGTTGAGAGCAGCAAAAAGTTTGGGCATTCCTCAACTTTTTCGCTTAATTTTGAGCGAAAAACGCTGGGCGACAACCAATCGCTGTGAAAAGAGGAAGATGAAACGCAAACAGGGTGTAAACATTGCTTTTAGAGGCATGCTCAGCCCAAAATTTGACACGCCCCAAAGCAGTGGCGTTGTAGCATTGACTGAGCGCAGATTTGACGCTGTAGTGGAAACGCACCGTTACAGAGTAGTTGGAAATACAAAATTCTATAGAATATAAATATTTATGGATAAGTTTCTGTAAAATAAGTCACATATTGTCATTGGATGGATAACTCATTATAGATCTGCTGCAGTTTTAATGTTTTTATATTCATGTAGTTCTGGTTCTGTGTCTGGTTGTAGATAAGTATCATGACCCTGCGGCTCTTTGAGCACCTGCTGCAGAAACCATGTCAGCACATTCTGCAGAACCTAGTGCTGCGCTGCTTGGAAGATCGCAACTACACAGAAAACAAACAGCCAGAGGAACGAGAGGAGCGTGAACACATGGAGAACGGCCAACCGCATGACGCCGTGTAAGAGCTGCTACCTCCACTGCTGCTAAACTTCCAGATCGTTCTGGTCGATGCGTCTGCATGGTTCTAGAACATGCAAGATCAAAATGCACTGCAATTTCTGAATGAATAAAACTTAATTGCATGTCAACCAAAGTGATACTTTTAAATGTGTTTTGGTTGTTGGATGTTGTATAATGATACTGTTTGTGAAGGGATTTAGAGGTTTTGAGTAAGTAAAGGTGAAGTGTGTAATTTCTATTAAATTTTTTTTGGTGTAAAGACTTTTTAATCTTAATATAAGTTATAATTTAAGCCATCTGTAGAGTGACTTCCTCTGAAAACTTTAGCACGGAGTCCCTGTGACACTGTTTGTTGAGCGTGCATTGTAACATACCAACATTATCACGACCAATGCACTGTTTGGAGATCAATGGCAAACAGGGAGAGTGTTTGGGAAAACCTGTTTGACAAGTGTCAAATTACACACTTTACCTTTAAATGAATGCATAACACAACAGTGTTTCATGCCTTTGAGAAATGAATGAGCAAGCAGTGGTACATTCATACTGATTCAGCTTTTGTTCTGAATCACAAACTGGAGAGGATTGCTGATAACAGCATTTAAAAGACATGGTTCAAGAAGTAGTTGCATTTATTAGTAATAATAATCTGAATAAACAGTTCTTCCAAATAACATAAGTCTAATTTATCAAACACGTGCCAGACATGAATCCATAGTCCCTCATTATAATATAAATGGAACTATGTTATGAAAACTATATTATGGTGGCATTGCACTACACTTTATTCATTTAATAATTTTGCTGTATTGGTGCTTTATACTGTAGCCTACTTGATTTTTGTTCTTAGGTCATCTCTTGTGTATCTTCAGCGAAACAGCTCTATCTGTGAGATGTAGCATGCATGTAATCATCTAATTATATTGCTTTGTATCGTTTCCCCAGAGATCTTGAAGAAGACCCGTTGTTCTCAGATCTTTCCCCTGATAACAGACTCTCCAGCCCCGATTGGTTAAGCTGCTCTCCACCACCAAGCACAGAACACACAAAGCCTGATGGGAAGACTGAGGTTCACAAAATAGTTAACAGGTACTGCAGGACACCCTTCCATGTCACTTCTGACCAGCTGTGATGTGCCAGATTTATCATCTTTTGACAAGATAAAAACTTCCCAGGTAATAATTTAGTGTGCTTTTCCTGTAGTTTCCTGTGTTTGGTGCCTGATGAGGCAAAATCATCCTATCAGGTTGAGGGCACAGGCTATGACACCTACTTGAGAGATGCACACAGACAGGTGAGAAATAAATAAAATAAAAATAACAAAAGAGTAAATATTTGCTATATTCCATAGCTTTAGTTCACCAATGCTCTCGTGCAATGATATAATTCTATAATTAAACAAATATATATGAGATAAAGATAAGATTGAATAAATATAAAATATTTTTTTATGGATATTCAAATTTGTTTTTATGGATATTCAAATACTTTTGAAGTAGCACTCTGGGGTTAATACTGTATTTTTATGTAACATTTTTTTTAATTGAATTTTTACTTCAACTTTTGATTATTTTGAGTATATTTTCTTTTGTTCATTCATGAGGTTAAGTTGAGGGTTTACAGAACTACATAAATGAAATAACTACCAAATAAAAGTGTGCTACAATTATTATAAGATGTATTATAATACATTAAAGAAGAAAAAGAAAGTTTTGTGGTGCTATAAAAATCGCTGTTTATTTGAGCATGCATTACAATATACTAACATTGTCACAACCAATGGAGTGAATTTATCTGTTTGGCAGCCAGTGTTTATAAAGTAATTATAATAATGCTATGTAAATCATTGTGAATTTATTGTGCTGTGATTTCCTAATCACATCAGTAGGTTGCTGTGAATGTTTTTTATTTTTTATCCATATTCAAATACTCTTGAAGTAACACTGCTGTTGTTAATACAGTATTATTGCTGCATTGTGAGTGTGTTTTTTATATATATATATATATATATATATATATATATATATATATATATATATATATATATATATATATATTTTATAAATTGTATTATAATTTTTTTTTCCTGTTTAAATGTGATTATCATCATATTTGGCTGTATGTTGACAGTTTCGTGACTATTGTGGAGTTTGTCAGAGGTGGGACTGGCGTAGCAGTCCAAAACCCTTTGAGAAGTGTAATCTGGACAGTCCTTTTTTTGAGGGACACTTCCTCAAAGTCCTGTTTGACAGAATGGGGCGAATCCTCGATCAGGTGTGTGAACGTGAACCTAAGATGTTTACTGATATATGTGACAACATAACAAAAAGGCATCACAAATTATCAGTATAGCTGCACTAGTGCACTATATCCCCTATCTATCTATCTAATATATATATAGCTTCAGGAGATATGGAATATAGTGTACAAGTTCTATGTACTACTTCCATAATACTTGTATAGTGTTTTAGAGTTCTCATTCCCTGTCTTTACATAGGTTATACATTTTATTTTTGTTTAAGCAATCCTAAAATCAGTGTTGGATGCCCTGCTGATGTCTCTCTTGGTCTCTGTGTCTCCATCCAGCCGTATGATGTTAACCTGCAGGTGACGTCTGTGTTGTCAAAGCTGTCTCTGCTGCCTCATGCTCATCTTCACGAGTACCTGCTGGATCCTTACATTAACCTGGCACCGGGCTGCAGGTCTCTCTTCTCAGTCATCGTCAGGGTACATCTGCTGTCCTCCACACTGTAACACTACAATAAACACAATTAGTGCCAATCACAATGATCCTAGCTCTGCAGTTTTCAAAGAGCAAACCTGCCCTATTTAATGGGCTTCTTCATATAGCCTGTTAGACTGTATGTTAATCATTATATAATTACTCGCTATCCTTTGATGATGATGACCATATTGGATTGTTGTTGGATGGTTTCAATTAAACTGACTCTGACAGGATTCATTTAGATTTTTTTTATTATTATTTAGAAACCTCTTAGACTGTTTAAACTATTGTTTAAATGGATGCTTTGATCAGGTGGTTGGCGATCTGATGTTGAGAACTCACCGTATTCCTGATTTCACCCCTAAACTCCTGTTGGTGAGGAAGAGACTTCTGGGACTAGAGCCAGAGGGGATGAGGTAAGGCTTAGATGCATGTATGTATTTGCACAAAAGTTGCAATTTTCAAACATGTATGCATAAAACAGTGTTAATGTTTTTAATCTTAAAACAATGTGACTATATTGTTATTCAATATATGAACATTTTATGTATTGTGCAGCCTAAAAATAGATGAGTTTCTTTGCTGAGTATCTGTTTTTCTGTGATAAAGAGGTTCATCTTTGTCTTACAGCGTTGATCACGTGACTTTGCTCGAGGGGGTGATTGTTCTGGAGGAGTTCTGCAAAGAGCTCGCGGCTATCGCGTTTGTTAAGTTCCATGCGTCCGCCTCCACTTCCCCCTGATCCTCTCGCCACTGTGCACAGGACACAAACAGATGAATAAACAGACGAAAGGGGGTGGATGTCACAGGAACTACAAACCCTACTGCACTCATCCCTCAGCGCAGACTGCTGCCTGCGGCAGGACTCGCATTCAAGGATGTTTAATTCGCGTTATCTCTGGGATGTTTCCATAAATCTGACTGAGCGTACTGTTCTAAAGGCACCGGAGAGGAGAACTTCGTAATGAGAATTGTGACTCTTGTGGAACTGCCCATCTGGAGAGGATTTTGTAGCATTGACATGTAGAGAAAAAACTATAAAACTAAAAAACTTAATGCCAAAAATTTGGGTTCAAACGTACAAAAACAAATCGACTTAAATTCGATGACAGTAATGAAAACATACAATAAGTAAAAAAGAAAAAAGCTGAATGTGCTAAATTAAATATTTAATTATTAATTATTGTTTGTCATTTTGCAGTATCAAAAATACTGTCAATTGTTGTTCTTTGTTCTTCTGAGAAAAATAGTGCTGATACAAATATCAAATGCAACACAGAAGTTAATTTGTAATGAAAAATTACTCCGGATTCAAAGTCTTATCTGTTTTTAAATAATTGGAGAACCAAAAAACGAGTAACATTTTAAGTGAATCCTCTCATATTTTTTTTTTCTTGTTGCGTTTACCAACTCTTTTCTTTTAAGTGAACAGGAGGCAATGCGGTCTGGATTGATTTGAGATTGGGCACATTTGCACTCAAACCGGTTTCCACTGGTGCATCCCCAGAGAGCTTCATCCTTCATGTTCCTGACAGTGTTCCTAAATCATTTTAGTTGTTAAACTTGACGTGTTAGGTGTGTGCCTTGGTCTCAGCTAGACAGTAGCTGTGTCCTTCATCCTGTATCATCACGTATTTATTATAGATTTAAAAAATAATTGTAAAGGTATAGTTCACCTAACATAACAATGATAATGTATTTGTCCTTACGTTGTTGAAACCCAAGAGTTTCTATGAAACAACATGCAATGGATGTGACATGAATAGTGATAGACACAAAAAGTACCCTAGCAATGGTTCATTTAATTTGTGCGCTTTATGCCAAGTTGTCTAAAGCAGTTGTGATAGGTTTGTGTGAACTAATAGGGGAAATTTCATAAGTTAAGATTTTCAGTGAATGAGTTATATTTCAGTCTTTTTCTCACACAGAGCTATTGTACAATTAGGAAGACTTGGAATATAGTGCATGAGTAATATAAATCATTTTTATGATACTTTTATTTTGCTTTTTTAAAGCTTGGTAGCAAAAAATCACTATGAGTGAATGGAAATGTAAGAAAGAAAATGGTTTGGAACAACATTAGGGTGAGTAAATTATGACAAAATGTTAATTCTTAGGTGAACTATTCCTTTTAAAGCTCAGAAACGATCAGCTGGTTTAGAGTTTAGCTGCTTCCATATGAGGGATCTTTAACATTGTATGTTTGCATTATGTGGCAGTGTGGTATTATACCAGCAATAGTGTTATTCATCAGGCTGCTCTCTTCATCTGCTCCTGCTCTTTGTAAAGGACATGCTGTGCTAAATGCACACCGTGTACATTTGGCAAAGAAGAGGCACAGCTTGAAATAGGGTTGGGTTTTTTATTTTCATTTTTGAACGGCTGGTTTCCAGGGCCTTCTCACAATGCCTTGGCATCTTGGCTTTATTTAACAATCTTTACAGGGTTTAGATTTATGTATCGCAATTATTACTTTGCATTTTTCCATCCATAATATATGTGTATATTTAAAGCTGCATTGTGTGAAGATTTGCATTTATTTTCAAAAATTGCACACTAGTATATGTTTATGCATTTTACAAGTCTGTCTTTTTAATTATATTTTCTTTAAAACCAAAGGATGTATCATCATAGGAGCAACGTGACTGCTTCAGAGAGAGAAAAATAATGCATCTTTTTTTTTTTTTTTTTAATTCTTGATCATGCACATTTTATACCGAGTTCAGAACTGTGTATATACAAATGTACAGTTATAACAGTAGTGATGTCTGGTGTGAAATGCATGCGAGGTCATATCTGTTAATATGCAGCAGAGGAAAGCATATTCCTTCTCTATCTGACCTTCCATTGTTTTTGTTTTTTGTCTTTTTTTGCCTATTTATGGGGATATTTGTGATGCCTTATTTTAAATGCAGCAATTGGTTATAGCCTATAACCCCTGCGATCTTGGTTTTGAGTTATACATCTAAGAAAAATTGGTCTTTATTTTACTGTCCATTTTATTTTTTAAAAAAAGGTTGTAAAGCAATGTATTCCATTGGTTAAAATGATTCTGAGCTTTCTGCTGTAAACTTATTTTTGTTTTCTCTGAATATGTAATTCATCTACTTTGACCCAATCACTGTTCTGCTTGACTGATTTATTCCCATCACTTGTACAGATGTAGCTCACTCGTTTGTCAGATGTGTCAGGAGGGATCTTCTGTTGAATTTGAACGCCACTGCCATGGTGTCACAATGTGACACTTTTTAGAAGAACAAAGTTAACCGGTTACCATATTAGGGATGAAATGTCATGTGATCTCAGTTGCTTGATTCTGCTGGGCCTGTAAATCTCTCTAAAGAGATTTGCTGTGTCCTGTGGCTTACTTTAATTCGTTTCACTCCGTCCTAATTAAAACATTTGCTTTCTTCAAATTTGTTATGGATTTGTTTTGATGTGCAGTTTATTCTGACTAAATTGAATGTTTTTGCATTGTTGCGTATTGCTAATATTTCATTTCAGGAGGCGCAGATGGGATGTGGGTCTCTCCCAGTGGAAATCTAACATTTTCTGAACTCCCATTTAACTCTCGCAGTGGATTAAGTTTGTGGAGCTGGTGTATTTAGCTGTTACAGGAGGGCAACACAACCAGTCAATTCAGATTATGAGTTTAATTTCACACTGGTGGGCCATTTTATGTTTTAATTTTAAAATCTCACAGGCTGCTGCAGATGGCCCGTGGGCTGTAGTTTGGACCTTCATTCCTGCAAATTTTCACTCCCAAAACTATGCACTATGTGTCCGTGGCTAGTGAAAATGTTTCCACCAGAAAGAGGAGCAGTCTCAACTGGTTAATTGTACAGGTATTCACAACCTGTGAACAGGGTAAAGTCAACATGAAACAACTCGCTTCTGTGATTTTAAGTATTTCTGGATGAAAATGAATAGTCAGCCGGGGGCAACGTAGAATAAATCTTAATTTTATTTTCTGGAAACTGATTGGATTGTGAAAAGTAGGCTTTACATAACCAAATGAATTGGAGGGGTTGAAAAGTAAGAGGGATTTGTTATATAATAAAAAAAAAAAAATGCATTACAGGTTCATAAAAATGAGAATGAAGGCAAACATTGATGTGCACTGATTTGTTCTGCAAATTAAGTAATTTTATTCCATGTTGACATTAAACCAAATATATACAATCAAAATGATTTTTAATAATAATTTTTATTGTATTTTTTAATCATTATCAAGCGTAGCATTAGTTCTGGCAGATCACGTGGCAGCTCGCAGCTGATTCACGTCTAGGAATATGACGCCTATCTCAGCTTTCCTATATATGGTCCTTCAGTATTATCAGCAGCTTAATAGCTAATGACCCTCTTCCATCCCCAACTCCTCTCATCCAGTCAGAATTTGGCCTTCTGATTCTCTTTTGAATCAGGCTAATTTCTAAAATGTGTACATTAAATTATTGAACATTAATGATATCTGCAATGCATTTATGTTGGTTCTGTTCTGTTTCTCTATAGGGAGGTTATTGCTGCTCTGCCTGCTCTTATCCATCCTAGGCTGCATGGATGCACAGGAGTTCTTGCCCAGAACATAACCATACCGCCAATACAAACTGTATGCTAATTGTCAATCATCTTTGACGATAGTGGTCCTGACAGAATTACTATACGTGATATAGTACTTGGTACTTTTTTACTTTTAATACAAATAATAATAACAACGTGTATAACAACATAACATGTATGTTCACATTTTGATTAACTTTAATATTCACCATGTTGTATTCTAACATATTATGGTTATCAGTAAAAGTTTTAGATTGCTCAGGTGGTTTTGTGCTTTAAGTTTAACAAAATATATAATTTTATAAATAATATAAAACATAGAATAAAATAATGTCACTATTTACAGTGAATTTCTGGCAACCATAGACTAGCTGTATATTATTATATACTGTGCCTACTTTATTAGCCTGTTATTGCAATCAAGTGTACCTTCTTAAAGCTGTAGTCCGTAAGTTTTGCCTCTTTGTCGCCATCTCTGTTTGAAAACCTGGAATTGCAGCCGTGTGCAGAATTATCTTCTTGCATGGGCTGTACTCCGGCAAGGCTTCAGCGCGGATGAATCTAATGTTTTGAAGTGAATGTGTAGCTGTCAGTACTGTACTTCGCAATCACAGATTCTAGCCTATGTCTTGGAATATATGATCCAAATAAGAATTTTCACCGTATATTGCCATCTGAACAAGTAAGTAACAAGTTGTTCTGCCCAACTGTGGAAAAAAGCATTACCATAAATCGTGCTACCAATGGTGATTTAATCTAAAGATCGGTTAGCTCATATCACATCAAACCGTGCAAAGTATTATTATTGTTATACTTTATTCTCAAATTATTAATGTTAACCTACGGTGGCCGAGAGAGCTCAATGTGCTGCAAATAGAAAAAAAAACTTCATCAGTTTGACAACACATGCGCTGCAAATGATCACAACACAACTAAATAAAGAAACGCACTGAAAATAGAACAAAAAAAACACCTGCAAATTAAGAAAACAACTGCATCAAAACGGTCCGTGTATCATCTGATCATTCGTTTTTTGATTTAATAGTGATAGTAGAAAAATTAGAAAACGGCGCCTATTTTCGTTTTTTCGTTTGTTCAGAGAAGCCAAAAACAAGATTTTGGCTCGATTCTCATTTTTTGGTTCACGGGGTAGAAAACGGATAAACGACTTCAAAATTCGTTTTCCCCTTGTGGGCGGTCATGAGACGCCCCTTTCTGCCGATTGGTCAACCAAATCTGAACCCGTGACGTCATCAGTCTTTCCTCTGTTCCGTTCAAGAAAATAATAGTCCTCTGCTGCTGTATCAGTATACCGATTCCTGTACGGGGCAGGTCCTAGATCGGGCTTTCTTCTGTGCAAACTAAGCGTTTTACAGAAATATTTATTTCAGAAATTTTAATCAGCACCAAGCCTGTTTTATTTAGCTGTGCAGAGTTAAATCAGTGTGAAGCTGCACTGTGCAGAGTGGATGAGAAGCACAGATAAGAAAAGATAGAAAAAAAAACAAAGACACCAGGTTTTGCTGTATTGGAAAATATTATATAATCACACCTTCATTCCACACAGAACCCCAATATAGAACAACAGGCTATTTAGGCTATATATGTACTCTTGGTTGGCTTGAAAGGGGTGTTTGGTTAGGCTAGTTCTTCATTTATTGAATGAGGAGTTTGTTATCCTTCAGTGACTTGTGTTCTAAATAGCTATTGAACGTAAACAATTTAAGCACGTTATAAATGCCATTCCAAAAAGTTTTATAAAGCTATTTATAAATCTATACAAAACTTTTGTTTACATGCCAGATGGATCATGTGAACTCTCATCACTTCTCTTTAATGGTAACGACCTCAAAGCTTCCCAACAAACGTATTCGTTCTTGGTTGTCTATGGGCTTGCTTCTGTGTAGATATAAATTATATTCTTTGCATCAGCTGGGCATGGCTGGGTATGATATGACAGCTGTTATACCCTACCCTGCTTAATTGTTTGTTTAATTAAGTAAATAATTACTTAATTCATTTCAAAATAAATATTTTAAACACTAATACGAAAAGGAAAGAACAATTGGGTATAAGGCCTATAACGTTCACGCAAGAAACTGTCATTATGACTGACAACCGGAGAACAGAGATATTAAAATACATACTCTCCTGAGTTTTATAATGTAGTCTTGTATTTTATTAAAATTGATTAGAATTTGTATCTCAAAATATGCGCTCGTGCGCGGCGCGAGCTGCTGCCCACTCGAACATAGGAATGTGAGATTTTAAGAAAAGTAAAAACTTGCCATTGTGGTTGTTTCTCACCAAACCCATATGATATACCGTATACAGAACGCTTGGAATATACACCACAAGTTATTTTACGACAGATTTGCATCCGCTTCAAAAAGAAAAGAAAAAAAAGAGAGCATTCTCTGCCATTAAATGGGCAAGTGCGAGCGGGATATTGTGTGTGTGTGTGTGTGTGTGTGTGTCTCGAAAAAAGAAGGTAGCTATAGCCTTTAGAACAGGTGAGTTGCCCTAGTTCACACAGTTCCAATACACTGCGATGGGTTAAATCAATAAGCAGACACGACACGGGACTACAGTCAAGCACAGACCAGTAATGCACAGGAAATATGCAGCAGTCATTTTAAAGCAGTTTATTTAATTAATATTGAGTATTAATTTATGTTCACTTGTATTTTTTTTCCTCAACAGGGGAAATAACTAAATACTTTTTTTTGTTTGTTTTTTTGTGTACAGTCAAAATAACTACAAAATGTCATGCCTTTGAAAAATAAAGAAAAAAACAGCATGCAACACTTTTGGCGCGTCTTAGTCTCCCTGAACATCTTTCTGCCGCATGCCACCACAGGAACCAATCCACAGTGATACTTGACGCGCCTACTTTTAAGTCTACATTTAGATTATTTGGCCTTAAATGCATCATATAAGTCACTTTGGGAAAAAATCACTGTATGTATCATGATAAAAAAAAAAAAAAAAAGTGCCTTTACAGTCTGAAAAATATGGTAGGCTATAGCAAATTATTTCGCGGATCACTTTAAGAACCGCTGGTCTACACAGAAAAAAGCCTTGTCTAGAGACTGCCTCGGCACGAGTTGTGTCGAGCTATTCATTAGTCTGCTTGTTTGATGAGAAAAAGAGGAAATGTAGTTGCAATAAAACGGTTATAAATCAGTACACCTGCAGCAGCGGAGGACTACTATTCTGCAGCGCGGAACTGCAGAAGTACTGATGACTGCACGGTTGATCTTTGGCTGACCAATCAGCAGAAAGGGGCGTTTAATTCCCCCCCACGTGTAGACATCGAATATTTAAGCTGTTTATTCATTTTTCTATGCCTGAACGAAAAACGAAAAATTAAGCTGAATTCTCGTTTTCTCCTTTTTTTGAACAAATGAAAAAACGAAAATAGGCGCCGTTTTCTCGTTTTTCTACTATCAATATTAAATCAAAAAAGGAATGATCAGATGATACACGGAAACACACACGCTGCAAATGCTCACAACATAACCAAACAAAGAAACGCGTTTCTTTATTTGTTTGCGTTGTGAGCATTTGCACCACCTGGGGGCCGTACCATGATGGTGGCTAAACAAACTCAGGGTTACAGGATTAGTTTTGAGTTGACAAAACCAAACCAGTCCAATCCGGCTTTGTTGGTACCATGAAGCTGATCATCAACTTTCTCTGTCAACTCGGGCTTTATCCTGAGTTAATGGAGCACGTGCACATGAAAGTGTGACATCAGTAATGAGCAGCCAATCACATGCCTTAAAACTGTGATTCACTTCTTGTGAGAGAGTCAGTGTGAAGATTAAAAGATTGAACAATATGAAAAATTTTAACACATTTACACAGCAATGATCTATCCATGAATGAGGAAAACTTAAAGAAAACATCTTACCATATAAATGCAAGTAAAAGTTGTAAAGTTAGTTTATAGAGTTGATAATGTTTATAGGTATAAAAACACTTAAAAATTGAAGCTCATATGTAGTCATGCTTAAAGATGTTGATTCTAAAACTTATTTATATTGCATGTTATCTATATGTTTACATTGATTTTAAATAAAAGCTTAATAATTACTATTAAACTAAGCTGGCTTGTGTAATGAATTAAGGGTATAATAATTATATAAATAATATAATATAATTATTAAAAATAATCATCTCTAAAAAATCTGATGATTTTATCTTTAAAAATGTTTTATTATGTAGCGTCCTTTAATTTGGAGTAAGAGAAACTGGAGGAGTGGCTTTATTGCGTCACTTTGCTGGAAGCTGATTGGTCAAATTTCGGTTTGAGCTCTCTAAACCAGAACATAACCTGCCCCTGAGCAGGTTAGCTGTGGAGCATAAGTTACTATGGCGATGAACACTGCTAAAAGCCAAACCACTTTCATGGTACCTAAAACCCAGAGTTGGGGCAAACTAAACTGAAACTTACCTGGCTAGCCAGCTAATCCGGCTTCATGGCCAGCAAGTGGATGGGGATTATTGGGAAGCCATGATTGACAAGGGCCAGTGGAGGGAATTTGGCCAGGACACCGGGGTTACACCCCTACTCTTTACGATGAGTGTCATGGGATTTTTAATGACCACAGAGAGTTTTAACCTCGGTTAGACCCATTAGACCTCGGTTTTAACGTCTCATCCTAAAGACGGTGCTTTTTTACAGTATAGTGTCCCCGTCACTATACTGGGGTGTTAGGACCCACACAGACTGCAGGGTGAGCACCCCCTGCTGGCCTCACTAACACCTCTTCCAACAGCAACCTAGTTTTACCAGGAGGTCTCCCATCCAGGTACTGACCAGGCTCAGCCCTGCTTAGCTTCCATGGGCAACCGGTGATATGGCTGTGAATTATTATTACAATACAGTTATGCACCTAATTGATGGTTTTTCAATCATTTTTATTATTTTTTTTCCATTTAATCTTTAATCCTTGAGAATAAGAATCATATTGTTTGTTTGATGCTAATTATATATTAAGTCATATCAGATATGTATTTTTATTATAGAAATATATTAAAGAAAATGCCGATCCATGTGTGAGATGATAATATAAAATATAATATATAGGCTAATATATATATATATAGATAGTTGTATGCTATTTTAATGATAATGTGTGTGTGTGTATATATATATATATAGTAGGCTATATACATGACTGTATTGTAATAATATATAATACTGTGCACTATCTGTCACGCCCACTGAAGGCTCATCAGCAGATCATACAGATGCATCTCAATAAATTAGAATGTCGTGAAAAAGTTCATTTTTTCTTGTAACTTATTTCAAAAAGTGAAACTTTCATATATTTTAGATTCATTACATGTAAAGTAAAACATTTCAAAAGTTTTTTTTTGTTTGTTTGTTTTAATTTTGATGATTAGAGCTTACAGCTCATGAAAGTCAAAAATCTGTATCTCAAAATATTAGAATATTTACATTTGAGTTTCAATAAAGGACCATCCCTACAGTATAAATTCTGGGTATCTCTTGTTCTTTGAAACCACAATAATGGGGAAGACTGCTGACTTGGCAATGATCCAGAAGACGAACATTGACACCCTCCACAAAGAGGGTAAGTCACAGAAGGTCATTACTGAAAGGTGTGGCTGTTTACAGAGTGCTGTATCAAAGCATATTAAATGCAAAGTTGACTGGAAGGAAGAATTTGGGTAGGAAAAGGTGCACAAGCAACAGGGATGACCGCAAGCTTGAGAATACAGTCAAGCAAAGCTGATTCAAACACTTGGGAGAGCTTCGCAAGGAGTGGCCTGACGCTGGAGTCAGTGCATCAAGAGTCACCATGCTCAGACGTCTTCGGGAAAAGGGCTACCAATCCACTTCAGAACCAGAGACAACGTCAGAAGCATCTTACCTGGGCTGTGGAGAAAAAGAACTGGACTGTTGCTCAGTGGTCCAAAGTCCTCTTTTCAGATGAAAGTAAATTTTGCATTTCATTTGGAAATCAAGGTCTGGAGTCTGGAGGAAGACTGGAGAGGCACAGAATCCATGTTGTTTGAAGTCCAGTGTGAAGTTTCCACAGTCTGTGATGATTTGGGTTGCCATGTCATCTGCTGGTGTTGGTCCACTGTGTTTTCTGAAATCCACAGTCAACGCAGCCTTCTACCAGGAAATTTTAGAGCACTTCATGCTTCCTTCTGCTGACAAGCTTTATGGAGATGCTGATTTCATTTTCCAGCAGGACTTGGCACCTGCCCACACTGCCAAAGGTACCAAAAGCTGGTTCAATGACCATGGTATTGGTGTGCTTGATTGGCCGGCAAACTTACCAGACCTGAACCCCATAGAGAATCTATGGGGTATTGTCAAGAGGAAGATGAGAGACACCAGACCCAACAATGCAGATGACCTGAAGGCCACTGTCAAAGAAACCTGGGCTTATATACCACCTCAGCAGTGCCACAAACTGATCACCTCCATACCACGCCGAATTGAGGCAGTAATTAAAGCAAAAGGAGCCCCTTCCAAGTATTGAGTACATGTATAGTAAATTAACATACTTTCCAGAAGGCCAACAATTCACTAAAAATGTTTTTTTTATTGGTCTTATGAAGTATTCTAATTTGTTGAGATAGTGAATTGGTGGATATTTGTTAAATGTGAGCCAAAATCATCACAATTAAAAGAACCAAAGACTTAAACTACTTCAGTCTGTGTGCATTGAATTTATTTAATACACAAGTTTCACAATTTGAGTTGAATTACTGAAATAAATTAACTTTTCCACGACATTCTAATTTATTGAGATGCACCTGTACATGCTCTGACAGTGCTGAAGTGAACTAACCCTGGAACATAACCTGCTCCGGAGCAGGTTATCTTCAGAGAGCAAGTTGCTATGGTTACTTACTTATCCTGAAAGTAACTTCTGATTTTGGAACCGAAAGCTGAGGTTATCCGCTCACTTATCCTCAAACATACCCAGGTATGTCACATAACCTGCTTTTGGGAATACTCCCCTGCTGTCAATCTGATGAAGACTTTTTCTTGATTTGCTGGTGCTTTTTCTATTTGCATGTGTTTTCTGAAGTTGCAGCGCGTTGAGCTCTCTCGGCCACTGTAGTTAACAACATAAGCATTGCGTGACTATGATTATAGTGTGTATTAGCTGTAGATTTAAATTTCTGTACAGTCTAATATCTAATTGTCATACCATTCGAATTTCATGTTAAGAAATTATTTTAACCCAAAAACCAACTATATGCTCCCTTCGAACTGGTTTTCTTTAAAATACAAATCTTGTGTAATCCCAGACTATCTGTAATCAGAAGCATATTTAAAACTGTAATATAATTTCATTTCATTCACATGTGTTTCATAAACACATAATCCTTTCTGGATTACAACCCGCCATCAAAATGATACATTTAATAATTCCAGCTGCTGTGAGAAAAGGCTAAACGTTCCACCACCTGCAGGATCCTCACATGCGATAGCCAAGTAACCAGGGGCCTGTACCATGATGGTAGATGAACAAACTCAGAGTTACAGGATTAGTTTCGAGTTGACACAACCAAACCACTCCAATCCGGCTTTGTTGGTACCATGAAGCTGATCATCAACTTTCTTTGTCAACTCAGGCTTGATCCTGAGTTAATGGAGTACGTGCACATGAATGTGTGACATCACTGGCGATCAGCCAATCACGAGCCTTGGTTAAAGGTTAAAGGTTTTGCTAAAGGTTAAGAGATTGAAGAATATGATGAATTTAAATGCATTTACAATGAAAAAGTACTTGTTCATGACAGAGGACAAATAAAATAAATTATCTTGCTTGAATTTAACAAGTTTCACTTGGAACTGCACTGATAGTTTATATAGTTGGAAATATACAGCGATAGAGACTCGAACATGTAAGGTCAAATGTAGTCATTTTTAAAGCATTATCTATTGATTCTACAACTTATTTATATTATATATGATCTGTATATATTAACATTCATTTAAAATAAATGATTTGTAATAACTGTTAAACTAAAATTGCTTTTGTGTGGATTAATATTATATAAATCATAATTATATAAATCACATAAAATAACTACATTTTTGGTTTTGGCCAGACAAATTTTTTTTGGCCGGACCTTTAATCTGGAGCAAGAGAAACTGGGGGAGTGTCAGACATGTGTCACTTTGCTCACATCTGATTGGTCCAATTTCAGTTTGAGATCTCTAACTCAGAACATAACCTGCCCCGGAGGGTAAGTTACTATGGCAATGAACGCAGCTAAAAGCCAAGCCACTTTCATGGTGCCTAAAACCCAGGATTGGTGCAAACTAAACTTCATGGTACAGGCCCCGGGACAACTTCTTTATGTTTACAGACGTGACGTAATGACTCAGTGCCATGCTCGAATTTCCCGCGAAAATCTACCCATACCACTCAAATTAGAAAACATTATTATAAACTAACCGTTGTGAATCGGGCTAAAGTAAGGTGATAGTTTTGAACACTGGCTGGTTATGTACTTGCTCAAATATTGATTTCGGATCATTTTTAACCAAAAAAAAAAGTTACGGACTGCAGCTTTAAAGTGCCCCTAGTATGCCATTTTTAAGGTGGAGTTTTCGCAAAGCCATTCCACGTGCTTTTTAAAATCATTACAAGTGATGTGGAAATTCGAAAATGAACTTTGATCTGTTTTTTTTTTTTTTTTTCAGTGAATCGCTTGAACGGAATGATTGAAGTCACGAGTGTGCATCAATCGGAGCGTTTCCAGCGTAAACGACTTGCTCAATTGAATCGGTTTGTCTGTTCTGTTCCTTAACTTTCCGTGTCTTCTGCCATGTTTAGGACACTGTCAGTACTAGAATAGACTGAGTACAGTAGAGACACTTTCTGCTTTTTTCATCACTACACAAAAACTAGATGCTGAAATGAAGTGATTTTTCACATGATATTTCTTTTGCTTGTGTACTAAAATGTCATGAATTGGTAATAGCCATAAGTAGTTTATATTTTCCACAATTAGCTCATAAACATGAGGTGCATTTTTGTCTCAACTGTACCCATATGGTGTACAGATTAAACAGTAGCATGGTACGGTTGAGACACCCATTCTTAATGCTCTAAAGCTGGCTAACCATTTATAGCAAATGTAATAAATTACAAAATTACAGTTTTAAATAATTACAGTTTAAAAATACATTTATTTATTTGTTTTATTTAATTCAGATTCAGTTAAACAAAACAGGAACACATATTTAACACTAGGAAATACATAGCAAACAGTGCAAATGTAAACATAACAGTAAAAATAACAATATACATACCCGTATATTCTATAACACTATACCCCTAAACCTACGCATCACTCAAAACTTTCTGCATTTTTACATTTTCAATCATTCAGTATGATGTATAAGCTTGTTTCATCATGGGGACCTAAAAAAATATTCCCATAAGGTTAGAATTTACTGGTATTACTATACTTGTGGTGACATTTGGTCCCCATAATGTAGGTAATAGCAGTACACAAACACACACAGCCTTTGTAAGCATTTTATTTTGATTGAACTGTTACTGTATAGAGTACATAGCAACCTATAAAGAGTGTCTCAACTGTAACCACTTTACCACCTTGTATATTTCTTAAAATGCTATGTAATCCTTTTAACAATCATGTTAGAAAATATGTCCATTAATAATAGATAGTTGAAATATCACAAATATCATTTTTTAACAGAATTTGCATAGCATATGTTAAATATGACTTTTATCCTATTATCATAACACTGTACAACTAAACAGCATGTGAAGCAATAGGAGACCAATCCGGGTACAGTTGATACACTGTGTCTCAACCGTACCCCACTGACATGCTCACACATTTCTCTAGATTATGAAAAGGCCTTGCATGGCACAACATCATGAAATATGTCTATTTTTAGAGCACAGAGTAACGTTTGCAAAGATATATGTTAAATTTAACAATCATAAAAGAATTAGATTAGATTAGATTAGATTCAACTTTGTTGTCATTACACAAGTACAGGTACAGGGCAACGAAATGCAGTTTAGGTCTAACCAGAAGTGCAATAGCAGCAAGTGCAGTATATACAATGGTTGAATAAGTGCAGGACAAGGATATGTACTGAATACATGTATAAATATATATAGAAAGATGGTTATTAATATAAACAGAATTTACAGGTGAATATGTATAGTGAATAAATATACAGATGGCTATTACTATAAACAGAATTTACAGGTGATATGTACTATCAATATAATATATATATACAGATGACTATTACTATAAACAGGTGTAAAAGTGCAGTGGAAGTGATTGCATATTACAATTAGACATACGGTGCAAAATGTTAATGTAAACATTGATAATGTAAACAACAGTCGGCAGTGCAAATGAGCATAGTCCAATTTAGGTATGGTAGTGCAAGATACAAAAGTAAACAGTTGTTACTGTAATAAAATTTACATTCAGTAGTGCAAATAAGGCAGATGTGAGGTAGGAGAGAAGAGTTAATAATATATGAGGGAGTGGATCAACGGGGGTTAGAGTTCAGTAAAGAGACAGCTCTGGGGAAGAAACTGTTCTTTAGTCTGCTGGTCCTGGTCCGGAGGCACCTGAAACGCCTGCCGGAGGGCAGGAGAGAAAACAGTCTGTGGGCTGGGTGAGAGGAGTCCTTAAGGATGCTGCGAGCTCGATGCAGACAGCGTTTCCTCTGGATGTGTTCGATGGCAGGTAGTGGAGTCCCTGTGATGCGCTGGGCAGTTTTCACCACCTGCTGCAGTGCCTTGCGCTCCGCAACAGAGCAGCTCCCATACCATACTGTGACACAGTTGGTCAGGATGCTTTCTATTGCGCAGCGATAGAAGTTCACCAGGATAGCAGAGGAGAGCTGATTCTTCCTCAGTGTCCTCAGAAAGAAGAGGCGCTGGTGAGCCTTCTTGACCAGGCTGGAGGTGTTGGTTTTCCACAACATGTCCGCCGAGATGTGGATCCCCAGGAACTTGAAACTGGAGACACGCTCAACAGCCATTCCATTGATGTGGATGGTGTCGTATGTGCCTCTTGACTCCTTCCTGAAGTCCACGATGAGCTCCTTCGTTTTGGTGGTGTTGAGGAGCAGGTTATTTTCAGTGCACCATGTGGCCAGGTGCTGGATCTCCTCCCTATAGGCAGTCTCATCGTTGTTACTGATGAGGCCAATCACTGTGGTGTCGTCTGCAAACTTGACGATGGAATTAGATCCATACACAGGCTTGCAGTCGGAGGTGAAGAGGGAGTAGAGAAACGGGCTTAGCACACAGCCCTGTGGTACACCAGTGTTAAGTGTGATGGATGTGGAGCAGGTGAATCCTGATGGAACATTCTGGGGTCTGTTGGTCAGGAAGTCCAAAATCCAGTTACACATTGAGGTATTGATGCCCAGGTCTCCAAGTTTGGCTATTAACTTGGTTGGGATGACAGTGTTGAATGCTGAGCTGAAGTCAACAAACAGCATACGTGCATAAGTGTTCTTATTGTCCAGGTGAGTGAGCACAGAGTGCAGTGCCATGGAAACTGCATCCTCTGTGCTCCTATTGCTACGGTAGGCAAACTGGTGTGAGTCCAATGTGGATGGTAGAGAGTCTTTTAGGTGTTCCAGGACCAGCCGCTCAAAGCACTTCATGACGATGGGTGTGAGTGCTACAGGGCGGTAGTCATTAGGGCACCTCGGACTAGAGTGTTTTGGCACTGGCACAATGGAAGTGCATTTAAAGCATGTTGGTACGGCTGCTTGGGCAAGAGACAGGTTGAAAATGTCTGTTTTAAGCTATTCATTATGGAAGGGACATGGTGAAATGAAAATCTCACCTTGGAAAAAAAAAAACTTTTGCCAATATCTTCGGAGTGGAAAGACACACATTTCAAATTTCCCACGATCAAAGAGAACACTAATACACATGTGTGGAGCAAAACTCACGGCTCGGGGTTCTTGTGTATGCAAGTTATTTAAGGTGTTTCAACTGTACACATGTCTCAAATGTACTCAGTCTACTGGCTTAGCTCGCCAGTTTTATGACAAACTGAAATAAGCGAAAAAGTATGATGTTTATAAATAAAATATACATATAATTCCAACATCCAACACAAATCTACGAACATATTCAGGTGAGATAAATGGTTTACTGCTAAATAGTGAAAACTCCATAATGCATGTTATGGAAACAGCTGTGCATTATGATCGAGTCTGTAGCTTAACTCAATATATTTTAAATAGTTTTACCACTGCAATTCAGTTGGTGACAGTTCAGTGGGATATCAGTTTAAAGCATCCAGTCATCTCATACCATTGAAGTGAATGTTACATTTATCAGTATAGCCTAAATATTGTAATATATTTGAGATATTATTGTTGTAGGCTATCTGATTGTATTGGTCTATATAGTCAATGTAAAAAGAACAAGAAGCAGATGAATACAAAACAGCATAACAACAAAGTTAAAAAGGGGAAAACTTTATCATTCAGCTGAACTGTGCACATATGTTTTAATAACTTCGGCTATTGTATGTTCTTGTATGTCCCATGCGTATTTAGGCTACTTCTCAGGTAATATCAGGGGTATGACCAGCTATTTCAGATGCGCCCGAAATTACAACAACGGTAGTAACATACTTATATTTAATTGTTTGATCAAAATTGTTGCTATGGAAAATTACTTAGGCAGGTCGCTGTATATTAGGCTTCTAGCGCCCCTAAATTCTAAACCTTGGCTGGATCAGATCCGTGCGCGTCATTCTCTGACAAAACCGAAAGGAACCGATACGGATCACTTTCATCCGGAGTCCGGACCGGACGCGGTGTTATCAGGCATGTTTGTGCGCGGTGAGTGGAACACGCGTTTATGCATTATTATCATCATCATCATCATCATCATAATCATCAGCAGCCCAGACTTGACAACACCTGCCATGTCCAGTAACTCCAGTCATCGGCCTTACCTGCTCATGCTGCAGAAATTGAGCGCTTATTATCAGGCTCGTCGTGAATATGCGGTATGAAAATCTATTTTCATCTCAGGAACTCTCATCCATAATATAACATATCGATTACTCAATAGATCGCACTTAACTCAATAAGGGAATGTAAGATATGTAACATAATTTAATGACAGTGTGTCAGAATAGGCTATAGTTTTTATTTTTTATTGTTGTTTTTTCTTTATTCTTTGTGAAGATGTAAAAAATAACTAATTGCATTGGTTCAAAAATTGTATCGCAACACAAGTAATATTGTAACACTTCAGCTAACCAACAGATGGCGCCAGAGTAGAGCTCACCACAATATAGCAGACCGGGGCTAGTTGTCACACCTCTTTCCTAAAGTAATAATTTCTCTGAGTGCGTTTATGCCTAAAAGTTGATTGCTGTAGATGCATAAGGTATAGGCTTGGCCACAAAATGCACATATAGGCTAGTCAATCTATAGCGTATTTTTTTTTTTTTTTTTTGATGGACTCTTAGTCAGGCTAGCACCATGTTTAATTTTTGACAGGAATGAAAACGAGGCTGTGAAGGAGGAACTGAAGTACAGTGCGAGAATTCAATGGATTATGCTGTTATTTAACAATGAAACATCTTTCTGTATTCCAGTACACACAAACTCCATAAAACCGCGCGGAAAGTTTTCCAGTAGACAAAAACTCCAATAGCTTTGAAAGTTTGAAAAATAATTTTAAAGATTATAAGTCTATCGTTTTCCTTTCCACGTTCAAGGTCTGTTGGACTAAAGGTCTTTGCACACTGAGTCCGAAATTTTCGCAAGTTAAAAAATAAATACGACCTCACGTTTACACACTGCCTCCGAAACTTTCGTCTGTCATAAAAAAAAAAAAAATTCGGATCAGGTTCGATTTTCTGCGTTTTCGCATCCGTAGCATGCATTTTGATAGGAAAGGATGACGAATACGAAAAAAAAAAAAACGCATACGAAAATTTCGGACTCGTTGTGCAAGCCAGGACCTTAAATGTGATCATTGTCGACAGATTTTAGAATTTTTTTTATTTCATTTTTTTACCAGGGACATGACCGTCAGTCTCAATGGTGTGTTATTAAATCTTTAAATTGTGTTTAGATTACGGTTAGCACATTTGTGGCCTATAAGAAGTGTATTTTTTGTTTCTGTTGCATCAATGAATGCTCAGCAGGTGGATCATTGTGCCACCCTAAAGCCATGTCTTCAGTTTCTACACATACTGTATGCTATTAGATGTACTTGTTTCTAAACATTCTTGGCTGTGATGATCATTAGGCAAAGACATGTAACTGTTAAATACACATAGTATATTAATGGTGCAATGTTAAGTGCAACTGAGGTTTGCGGAATGTCCAAGTGGTTTCGTATCCCACAACTCAGCATTTTATCGTTTTACTGCTGATGCTCTTAGGTAAATCAATATATCAGTAGACCCTATGTGTTATTGAGCAACGGCCATGTTCTCATGTTCAGTGAGTGAACTCTGTGAAGCAGCACCACTAGCTACTGCACGTCTGAGCAACATCCTGAGACATGAAATCACCTTATTATACTTTATTAGCATCTATTGGAAAGCCCATAATCAAAAAAAAATTTTTTTTTTGATCTTTAAATTAACAAAACATCATTGTGATCTTATCTGAAGCAATTGTTTAAACTTTAATCTAGTCCTACTGTTTTTTTCACTGCTTTATTGGAAGCCTTTTTGGGCTGTGAAACTGTAACCTGAATACATCTCATTAGCAATCTTTAAATTAAATTATTATATGTACACTAGATAAAAGTGTAAATTTTTTCAGATTAAAAAAATAAATAAAAAATGTTAATGTCAAATGTATCTTATGTTCACCAGAGTTGTATTTATTTGATCATAAAAACAGTAATATTTTTTTAAATATTACAATTTAAAATAACTGTTTTAGATTTTAATATTTTAAAATGTAATTTTATCCTGTGATGTATGATGAATTTTCAGCATCATTCAGTCTTCAGTGTCACTTGATTCTTCAAAAATCATTCTTATGCGCTGATTTCCTGCTAAAGAAACTTTTCTTATTATCAATGTTGAAAACAGTTGTGCTGCTTATGTTTGTGGAATTTGTGATTTAATTTTTTTTTTTTCAGAATTCTTTTATGAACAGAAAGTTAAAAAGAACAGCATTTATTCAAAATATAATTTTTGTAATAAGGTAAAACTCTTTGCTGTCAGTTTTGATCAATTGAATGCATCCATGCTTAAAAAAAAATAATTTTGTTAAAAAATCATTTAAAATCATAATGGCTAAACGATAGTCTGTATTATCATTAAACTGGCCACCTTCCACCCTAGATATCAGCATCAAAAATGAAAAAAACATTATCAGTTGATCATTATTGCAAACCATGAAAGCTGGGTCTCTTAACAGTTAAACAGTATGGTTCTGTAGAAAATAATAATAGGATATAATGATATTACAATGACTTATTTTATAATAATGATTATAAACATCATGACTTAATATATGCTAATAATGAGAAACTTTTTTAATATAATGAGATACAAGCTCATATTAATGACTTCAATCAACTGTGACAGAAACCGGCTTCCATACCAGACACAGTGGACAACTAGGAAGGAGCATTTCTTTAACAATAGACTGGATTGGTGTGTGTGTGTGTGTGTGTACCTGTTTTTCTATCCAGGTGGGGACTTAAACCTGAATACACACAGACTCATGGGGACTTGTGTCACGGTAAACAAACTAATAAATCAAGTTTTTTGAAAATCTAAAAATGCAGAAAGTTTCCTGTAAGGGGTAGGTTTAGGTGTAGGGCTGGTGTAGGGCAATAAAATATACGGTCTGTACAGTAGAAAAAGCATTACGCCTATGGAGAGTCCCACAAGGATAGCAAACCAGACGTGTGTGTGTGCTCTTTCATCTTTTTGTCTGACAGTAGCGCTGCTCATCCCGTAAATGCCCCGCCCTGCCTCTGCACCAGGGCAGCAGACCTCTACCTGTTAGACTGCGGCATCACTGGCCTATCCTTGGCAACCGGTACCGCGGTAACCCGAGTCTCCTCCTCCACTTCCTCCCAGTCCGGACACCAGAACGCATGCAGCGAGGACACACCGCCTCAGCACTTTCGTGAGTGTGTGTGCGCGTGTGTGCACGTGGCCGCGTGCGAATGTGAATTATTGATGAGGACGCAGCCTCAGAAGATCCTGCCAGGCCGTCCTGTGAGTGTGTGAGGTTGGAAGGGTGTGAGTGTGTTTATGTCTGTCAGTAGAGATGGGGGAGAAGAGTGCAGTGCACCAGCAAAAACAGCCTCCTTACGATGGACTGTGCAACTACGCCCAAAAAATTACATCCTGCTTCGGGTTGGATGGTAAGCACAGTTTTGCACATGATTTATGTGTTTATCTCTATAGGAGGCTTGTTTTCTTTGTGTTTGCACTCGGTTTGTGTTCATGTTGCATTGTTTTCCTTGGCAAGGGAGTTGTCTCTGATATGTGCGCTGAAGCTGGACTGGTTTTTGTAAGGAGAAACGGGGCGGTTTGCTGTGCTGCAGAAAGATTTGTTCTCACTCTACCTCTGCCTTTAATGTGCTGTGTTTAGTTGGAGCTAATTTGCTGTACGCTCCACTTCACAGAAGAAACTCCTCCATAAAGGGAAGATGGAAGTGAGTGAAGAGAAAAATATAAATCTGAAAGATAAAGATTAACGTAGATGGGAGAGCTTGGCGTGCCGTCTAAAACATACATGAGTAGGACATGTTGTCCTGCCCATCCATTGACTTTGGTGCTCTGTGGTGCCAGTGTTGCTTTGCTCAGATACTGAACTGATATCAGTGGATGAATGATTTCAGTGCTCGAGAGCATGTTGAACTCTTCAGTCTATTTGCTGTTCAAGTTCAAGGCATGTTTAAGATGTTAGAGCTCGAGTATCATATGAGTAGAGTTTAAGATGATGTAGCATTTTTGGCATTCGTTGCAATCAAACAAAAACAGCTGGAAGTCACTTGCCATTTTTTAGGATTACAGCAAATATTGTGCAGTTTTAGAGTAATACTGCACTGATCTATCTATCTATCTATCTATCTATCTATCTATCTATCTATCTATCTATCTATCTATCTATCTATCTATCTAGTTTATACGTGTGTATATATATATATATATATATATATATATATATAATTGTAATTTATTTATATGTAAGATATTTTTATGTTTTATACATGTATACATACATGATTGATTAACAGAAGCATTCCCATGTGTTGTTTTTTTTAGTTTTCCTTTGGATATTCACCAAAAACAATATCTGTCTTACTGTTATTAAAGGGATTTAGCTATTTTTCTAACCTCTTTCCAAAACACCGACATGCCAAATCTGATGCCAGCAGTCCAAAATACACAAAATGATAGACAAGCAGAGTTTCTGATTGGCTAAATACGCTCTGTGCAGCTACTGAAAACCCCTATCGGTCAACCACCTTAGCCTGAGGCATTTTAACTTTTAACATTTTAGCATCAACATTGTCCAGTGCATTTGAACTCATTTAAATTCACCATGAGCAACCAGAGGCTGTAAAGGTTAATATTCAGCGAGTCCTTCCTTACCTTTTTGCGTTGTATCAAAGGAATTATAGGAACATTTCTGTTCTAAGCACAAATGTTTTCAGTATTTATCGGTACATTTATTTTCTCCTTTTCATAACATTTTTTGAAATGCTTTTCATGTTGAGGTCAAAGCAGTGCATGAGTCATGTGAAAGGCCTTGAGAGAGATCGGAAGAGAGCTTCATATAACGGAGACAGAAGAGCTGTATTATTCATGAAGCCCTATATCACTCAGAAGCAGAGAAACATCACGAGAAATGCAAGTTCATCCCTCTTTCTCTCTCTCTCTCTAAACTTCTTCCATCTCAATCACGCTAAATCCATCTCGTTACATCTCTCTTTTCCCCTCCCTTTAAAATCTAATTTTCAGTTGACATGTAAATTATGTTCAACATTTGACAGTTTAAAGATTACATGCATAATACTAATCCTCCTCAGTCTGCTATAAAATCTGCAGCATCTGCAAAACCCTTTGAGGCTCTTTTTAAAAACCTAGTGCTACAGTGTTTTAAAGTAGAAAATATTAAATATGACACAAAAACTGAACATAATATTCAAATTTCAAATAGATTAAATGCAATTTGTTATTATGCAATTTGTTATTAAATAAATCGCAATGTCTACACACAAATATGTATACAAATATGTATCATAAACGTGTGTGTGTCCTTCATCCAGATTTTTCAGCAAAAGTTGTTGTATTGTAATATGGAGTTACCTTATCCGTCAAGGGTAAACATGATGCAGCAGTTTGGTCAAAAGAAGTTATTTTAAAGCAAGATAATTGCCCTTTTGAACAACCTTTCTTTAAATGCTGCTTATGTAGGCATTTCTGTAGGTTTTGGAACACAGCCTGTGTCTGTTTAATAAGCATAAACTGCTGATCCACATCCTCTCTCCAATGCATCTGAGTGCAGAAAGACCCTTCGCGAGGTCTATCAGAGCACCACACATCTGTTCTTAAATCTGATTCTTCACCATGTAATTTCATTAAGGCTGTGGGTTGGTGCTTTTCTCCAGGATTTATTAGCATTTGGTGAATTATCTCAGTCAGTCAATGACAGTGACTAAAGCACTATATGGACAGTGTTATTTTCCTAAACAATGTTTGAATTATAATGACTAATATCAGTGTTATTTACCAAACAAGTTTTTATCAGATCTTGTTTGGATGCAAGCATGTTGTATTATTAAATATTATAATATAATTTATTTACTTTATTATTTTATATATAATAAATGATTATATAATTATTTTAGAATTATATCTTTATATTAATATATTTTATAATTTATTTTAATTATTACAATTATATGTTATATATATATATATATATATATATATATACGTTTCCTTTTATATATATTTTTTAGTTATGTTATTTATTTATTTATTTATTTTACATTGGCTGGATGCAATCACTACTTGCCACCAACTGTTATTCTGCCCAGAAAGTTGGCAGTAAGGTTTAAAACCCATAATGAAGGTCGACCAGGCAGCACAACAGGAAATTTTGCTGTAGTTTCAATATTAAATGAAGATAAAAAATAAATGAAAAGCTGATTGCAATGACTGTGTAACAGAAGAGACATACTGTATGTTTAAGAGACAATCCCCAATAGCATAAACTGTATTTTTTTTTTTTTTTGGAGAGTCAAGTCCCTGCGTTAATTTATGACCATATGTTCTCACCTATTTTCTCCAGGGGCACAGGAACAACTGGTGAGGTGTGGGTGGGACTCATGAATTTGCAATGGTTGTGGCGTCTCTAATCTCATTTAAGATTTGCAAGACATTATTTGGACTACAATAGTTTAAAGTATGGAAAAAAATAACATTTTAATTATTTCTGCAATATAGTCTCTTTGTTGTTGTTACATCTGATTGTTTCATTCTCATGGTTTTTCTTTGGAAATTAGATTTTCTGTGATTTAAAGATTTAATTTAAGCATTATTATTGATCTACATCTATTAGAATCGGCACAGATGTGTTTCCAGCTAATCTTGTGCATTACATATCAGTTGTACACTCTTAAAATATTTTGGGTTTTTTGGGTTTTTTGCAGCAATGCCATAGAAGGGTTCCCCAATTGAAGTTTTCAGTGAATGGTTCTTAAAAGGACTTTTTATTATTCTAATATTCTAAAGAACCTTTTTTCACCATAAAGAACCTGCAATGGAAGGGTTCTGTGGATATTAAATGTTCTTCATGGAACCATAAATGCCAAAAAAAGAACCTTTATTTTTACATGTGTATTAATAGAAAGCGGCCTTTGCTTGAGAATTGTCTAAAAGCTGACCATTCTTGATTTGGATATAGAGCACAGTATTTTTAGTTGTGTTGGTAAACCTCTCACCAAGGAGCTTGTACCATTGCAGACACTATGGTGGCATTGCTTGGCCCCGTCCAAGAGATAATCACAGAGTAGACGTCAGGGTTAATCCGCTTAGGCAAAGGCAAGGAGCTATTCGAGCCACTTCTTACTCTCCAGTCTGGCATGGGGTTCACCTGTGGTCTTCACCTGAAGCAGAGGTAAGACGTATCATTTTCAGGTGAGGAGCATTACATCTGGCAATCGCTTAATCAGGACGAGCGAGCATTTGGTTGAAGATTTAAGATTTGTTAATCTGAAGATCAGAGGTCTTTTGGTTGGAGTTTAGCCCTCTCTGCAGACTCACCTGCTGGTACGTGACCTCTGACCACTGGGTCAAAGGGCATTCTGGGAGATCACTGGTCATCATATAGCCTGGATATTGAGTCTGTTGTGGAGAAGACAAATTCCTAAAGCGTTTTTGTCGTTGTTTTGAGGACTAATTGAATATTCGGAGGTCCCGTCGCCATGCCTTCCCTTCCCACTTTGAACAGCCTGGGGAAACTCTGCGGATCTGGACGCAGTCAGCAAGTGGATCGCACCCGGATCAAACGCACAAACTCTGTCAAACGCATATCTGTCATAGAGGATGGACGTGTGGCAGAAGTGCTGTACCTCGTCCCGAAAGAGTCTGTGATGCAACAGCTGCCGTTCATCAACCCTGAAGACTATTACCTGACTGAGAGCCTATCACCTGGTATGAACAGTTATGGAAATAGCTGAATATCATTTCAATCTGTTTTGCTCCAGAAATCGGTCATACAGTATATAGTCCAATGATCAACTGAGCGATGGTAATTGTCCAGTTTAGTGGTGCATTTATAAGAAACTTAGTGCGTCCTAGTTATGTTGTGTCTTTGCCTCCAACATGATTTCATTAGTATTCATATATTTGCATGTAAAGTGTATTTCTAGCACAAATACATTGGCATGCACAGTGAATCTTATATATGTTTACATATGGGTGAGCAATATGACCAAAATCTTATATCACAATATAATTATTTTTGCTTTAAATAGGTTCTTTATGATATCAAAATTTTTGTTACCATACAAATTTCAGAATTCTTGTCACCAGTGTCAATATCACAAAAGGTTAAATTTAAAAAACAAAATAAAAAAAGCTCACTGAAGACAAGTAAACAGTCAGCGAATAAATAAGTATAAGAAACTAATTACAAGCAATAGGACAAAAAAAATTAAGTAGAACAAACAAATAAGAAATGCTACACACATTGTATAAACTAATATATAAATATATATTTCTTATTAAAGTTACAAAAGTGATTTAGTCAAGAGCAGTGAGAGATTTTCTCTCTTTTGTTGTTTGATTAACATGAATGACGGACGGCAGGTATATTAGATACCTGTCTGTCACTTTAAGAGCTGCCCAGATCC
Source organism: Onychostoma macrolepis (assembly GCF_012432095.1). Classification (NCBI taxonomy): domain Eukaryota; kingdom Metazoa; phylum Chordata; class Actinopteri; order Cypriniformes; family Cyprinidae; genus Onychostoma; species Onychostoma macrolepis. Next base: position 26,713,791 of record NC_081167.1, on the reverse strand, counting down.
AAAATACTGTTGCATGTGTTTTCTTTCTCAGCTGTTTCCTTTCACTTGATACCTAAATTACTGTCTTTACGAGGATACTTGCAAAAACAGGCATTTCGACACATACAAGTGTGTATACTTAACCGTTCAAGGCCTATATACCGGCAAAAATAACTCAGTATGTTCAATATGTGCTCCAAATACTCCAAAATGAATTCTCTTTCACTGCTGATTGCATTTCAACTGCTTAAAATCACTTGTTTTAAAACCACAATGCTTAAGTATGCATGGAAATTACACGTTTTCGTGACCACATAGCACAGCTACATCACGAGAGCATGTAACCGCAATAGAGAAGATAGTCGATAATCTCTACAAACAGTGCCACCAACTTTTACAATTTCCATCTGGATTTCCTCATAAAAAGGTCTTGACTCTGACAGAATTTTAAAAGTTATTCAAATGTGAAAGGCTATACATTTTAGATACTGTCAATACAATACATACAGGCATTGTACTTGTCATTGTCTTTCTGAATGTTCAAAAATGCACAATGAACAATTTGCATATGCATGCAAATGAGATCATCCTGTCCAAACGCTAGAAATGCTTTGCTCGTGTTAGTGGTGCTCTGTGCTGTGAGTTTCCACTGGTTGTAAGTGTGCTAAAGCAGATTATGAAAGTGAATGTCTCTATTGCTAAAAAGGGATTGCATGCTGTTAATGGGATGGAAGTAATTAATTATGCTAATCAAGAGGTAGTTCCCATCTATAGTGCCAGGAAACATCTTGACACACAAAACTTTTGTGGGTGTATGTATGAAGAGGATAGTGCATTATGCAATGCATTAATCACTACACGGATGTCAAAAAGGATAGTTACTGCTGATGAAAATGAGTTTAAGTTTTATGTAACTGTAAACTTCTTCAAGCATGCTTGAGGCAACCAAAAAGGCTTTAATATTACAAGAGAACCATCAGTCAAATCCAGCATGTCAGATTTCCTCAGTCTTTGGATTTATTGGGATTTGCTGTTGTTTTGGTAAAGATTTACACATACTGATCAGTGGCCTGTGGAAACGGAACTTCATTTTGATTTTCTTAAGGAAGATATTTTTTTACTTATTCTGCTGTGTTCAAAATTTGGGGGTGCTCAAGATGTTTTTTATTTATTTATTTGTATTATTTAAAAGAATACTGTTATTCAGTAAGGATGCATTAAATTGATCAAAAGTGACAGTAATGACATTTATAATGCAAAAGGTTTCTATTTTAAATAAATGCAGTTCTTAAGATTTTTAATTCATCAGAGAATCCTGAATAAAATTAAAAGTAAAAACATGCATCAGTTTCGACAAAAATATTTTCACAACACAACAGTTTTCAACATTGAGAAAATAAAAGATAAAATAAATGAAAATAAAATTAGCATATTATAATGATTTCTGAAAAATCATGAGACTGGAGTAATCATGCTGAAAATTCAGCTTTGCATCACAGGAATCAATTACATTTTAAAATATATTCAAAAGAAAACCATCATTTCATATGGTAATAATACAATTGTAAATATTACAGTTTTACTGTATTTTTGATCAAATAAATGCAGCCTTGAAAAGCATAAGACTTCTTTCAAAAACATTAAAAAATCTTACCAACCCCAAACATTTTAACTGTCTGTTCCTATTGTCATAATAATTTGGATAATGAAACAACAACAGGCGCTTAGTTAAATCTACATTTCTTTTTTTACATTTTAAAGTCAACTTAAAAGTAGTCGAAAAGCATCTATTTCTTTCATTGCATTGCGCTCATCTAGCCAGAACTCATCCTGTGCAAAAGGCCTGTAACTACATATTTGTCGATTTATTTTCAAATTGCATTTTCCTCAGCCTTGCTTTCCAGAATCTACCGTATAGATCTGCTTGGCCCAATAAGAGGAGTTTACTTCCTGACATACAGTGGAGAACTAAGAGCTTTTACAGGGTCATCTGAGAAGGGCAGAGACACACTGTAAGTGTGGAGTCTTGCAGCAGTGTTATTGGGAAAGTTAATGGAATGACAAATCAATGAAAATGCTCTTATGTAAATAACAGTGAGTCATAATTATTTAATAGTGCAGTGCTTTTGCATAGTCATTTGAACAAATTGATATGAGTTTGACGCATGGGAAACAATTTTGAGATCTAAATTGGATTTGGAACTGCATGTCATCTTGTTAGTGTACCAAATCAAATGTTTCCAAATTATTTTCACAAGAAGAAATGTGTTAGCAATGCACTAAATCAGTCTATGATATGATGTTTTATTAACAAAGTTCGGGAGGAGCACGTCAGATACTTAGCCTAATTAGACACAAGTGGCACGCAATCAAGTAATCAATGCACAGATATAAATACAGCTGACATACCTCTACTCATTTGACGGTTAATCAGCATCCCTCCACCACCCCTTCTCCACCATTACCACTAAGTTCTCACCACACTATACGCATTACGTTACTCGTGCTAAATATATGTAAGTGTGAACTCGTGAAGAGGTAAAATATGTTTTTGCTTATGGAAAGGCGTCCATTGATGCTTCTAGGCATGCGAAGGAACTGGAAGTGTTCTGAGGTCAAGCAGCCTTCTCAGGTTGATGATCCTCAAGTTCCCTCTGATCTAGCCTCAACCTTAAATGGCACACCAACAGATCGCCCATTCGCTCACCACCTGATGCGTATTGTACAGAAAAAGCTGTCTGAAATCTCCATTGCTTTTTGCACCAGTAAACCTGGAACCTTTACAGTCTTGAATAGCACTTTTGAAGAAGAAATAATGATTTAATTTGTTACAGTTTTCCAGGGTAGCGATATCAAATCTTTGACTCTTTGTTTTTTGGCACTTTTAAGCAAATTAACCAGATATTTACAATCAGAAAAGTGCATTCTGCTTTGCTTTTGGTTTATGCTTGTGAAATTATTGTACTAATTTTAACAGACAGAAATTCTGGCTACAGGCATTTCTGTATTTTCAGTATAGCTTCTTGTGAATCAATACTGATTCAGTTGATTGCAGTTGCAGTTGTTTCTATGCTGTGCCGCTCAAAACGGCCTGAACAAAATGAACGCCAGCAGACAGAGAACGTCAATTTTGTGCTTTTAAGAGCCCTCTAAAAAACAGTCACTAATGAAACTTTTACTATAATAAAAATGTATATGTTTTTTGCAGAATGTTTTGTTTCGTCATACGTTCTTTTTGCTAATGTTGAGTGTCACTCAGACTGTTGTACTGTGATGAGGCTAATAGGATCGTCACAGCTTAATCACAGGGATATTCATGGTGGATTAAAACCAGATCATGTCATGTCTGCTCTCATGATCCAGACAAGCCTGTGTGATCTGTAAGGATACATCAGGTGAAGACAGCACGGCCGGTCTGTCTCAGCACAGTCGCTGACTTGGCAGTTTAGTTATTCTGACTACATGTTGGCCAAATGATTTTTGTAGTGAAGAATATTTGTATTTTTTTTTTTAATGTATTTTAATATTTTTATTTCAATTTTGAAATATGTATTTATTTATTGCCATTTCTATATTTTATTTACATTTATATATTTTAGGCCTGTTCTATTCTTTAGATGTTTATTTTATTTTTATTTGCTTTTCATAGTGTTTAGAGCTGTTTTTGTCCTTTATTTTATTTTTTTCTGTTTTATCTGATATATCAGTCAGAGTATGACATTTTGTGTGTAGTATTTTAGAATACATTTTAAAATGAACATTTAAAGGTGAAGAGTGTGATTTTTATTCAGTTTTCGATTAATTTTTAAATATTTTTTATTTTATGTGTGTGTATGTGTGTGTGTGTGGGTCAAAGACCAAAAGGGTATTTACAAGCATCAAACCAATAAAAGTTTAATACAGCTTTATTTATTTATTTATTTTTAAATCTGTACATTAGCATATGTCCTGGTTAATTTATTTTTTTTCTAAGCAAAAAATAGCTATTAACATACATTTTTACCACAATTTATAGAAAAATAAATAAATATTTACCAATCTGTGCTATTATCCTTCAAAACAATAGGTTTTACCCCTTTTCATCAGCTTATATATATATATATATATATATATATTAACCCTGAACCACTTGACTTGTTTAATGCTTGTTTTTAGTTTAATCAAGCCAAACTGGCAGCTACTGCTTGGCAGAGCCGGGAACTTCTAGACTGCAGAGGAAGATGGGCGAGTCCTCAGATTAATGAGACAGAAAGGGGGATGGGACAGACGGACGGAGGGATGGATGGAGGGTGGGGGTGTCAGGAGGAGGAGACAGGGGTACAGGGGAGCAGGCACGCATGCACGCGCCCGCCTGCCTCTGTTGTTATAGGAAGCGTTCAGCTTTCTGTCATTCACGTTTTCCTCTTATTCATCCGTATTAGATTTTTTGCTCAGCTATTTGGATGCTGCATTTCTCATCTCACTGGATACGACTCTACCGCTGCTGATTATTGATTCATCTGCACTTATCTCTGATGGTCATGGTCAAGAAGAAAGGTAATTGACAGTGTGTGTGTGTGTGTGTGTGTTTTGGTGAGAGTTACTGACCATCTATATATCTCAGTGTGGTCACGATGCAGACTTTTAAGAGTAAATAGTCACTTTTATACATTTCAAGAGGTTTATCAGAAATGAATCTTGATGATCACATGCTGTTCGTCATCTGCAGGGATGCTGGATTGATCCTACTTATTTAAGGTGATTCTGATGCTGTATTGGTTCAACAGTGGTTGATATTCTTAGTTTATGTCCAGGTTGCACTGTGTGCTTTCTGAATCACAGGAACTGTTATATAAGAGAAAGAGTCGCTGTGTGCTGCAGTCGTACCTGTCAGGTCTGCAGGTCATTGGATCGGAGCTGACGGTCGGTTGTGGGATTGTTTAATCTGAGTTTACGGCACGTCTCTGTTGTTTCGGCAGTGTTGCAGCTTTAAATGGGATGCAGAAGCGTGAGGTAGACACGCGCAGCCCGCAGCCGTCGCCATAGCAACGCTCACAGGAAGGTAGAGGCCATTGTTTTGTCTCGCCTGCAGTGGCCTCTTTCGCTTTTAGGGTGTCTCTGTAAAGACGTCTCATCCCTGCTGCAGTTCATCTGCAGAGACGCAGTGTTTAGGTTCATTTCCAGCACTGACTAATGAATATAAATGGGACATTTATTACAGTCTTTTTCAATACTGCAGACTGCAAGTGTAAAATTTATATTTGTATGCATACACATGTAGGTACACTTGAATTAAAAATGTACTCATATAACCAAGTTAATTATTTTAAGATTTGTCCTTATAGATTTATATCCTTATAGACTTTTGTTACTGATTTATTTGAGAATATATTCAGCTCTTTCCTTTTAACTCATTAAAATCAAAGGTAATTTGATAATATGTAATAATATGATACTATAGTATTGGGTTGCTGGCATAAAAATATCTTGCCAAGTGCTTATGCTTAGGGATTTATATTTTTATACATAAAGTGACAAGCAAACACTGTGCTAAAATTGTCATATAAAATCACCATGTAAAAGTAATATGTTATTTATAATTATTTTATTTTGCACTTGGTGCCCACGGTGGCATTTAATTTGGTTAGTTTCTACCAAGTTTGATACACAACAAACAAAACATCTCCACGCTTATATAATCAGCAGTAATTATAATATGCATAATTATATATAAGCAGTCATCATTATATTTTTTGTTTGTTTTTTGTGGGATGCATTACATCGATTAAAAATAAAAATAAATAAATGCTGTTCTTTCAACATTGATAATCAGCATATTAGAATGGTTTCTGAAGGATCATGTGACACTGAAGACTGGAGTAATGATGCTGAAAATTCAGCTTTGCATCACAGGATTAAATTAGATTTTAAATTATATTAAAATAGAAATAAGCCATTTCTCAGTACTGCTGTTTATATAGGATTTTGTTTAAATAAATATATAGCCTTCCTTGGTGAGCATACAAGATTTTTTTTCAAAAACATTAAATTCTTACCAAAAACGTTTGAAGGGTAGTGTACTTTGGAATTTAAGGCACAAAAATATGGTAAATTTAATGTTAATGGCATGGTATTTTTGTATTCCTAAAATGGAATTGCATGTACCCTTCATGAGAAGTCAATCAAGAACTGTACTGAGCTTGCAGGGAAGCAAATGAATCTAAAATGATAGATGAATCTGGCAAATGTTGTAAGTTTTGATAAAAATGTACTCCATTGTTTTGTGTTCTGTGTATTCCTCTAGTTATTAGAGTATTGTGTTGTTAGTTTAGCAAAATGCTAGTGCAAAACACTTTTTGAAATGAATTGCATTCCCTATCATACACTAATCTCGTTTCATCCCAGTGAAGGCAAGCTGTCTGTAGTCAGTAGAGCGAGTCAGTCGGGCTGTAGTGTCTGTGATGCTGATGTAATATCAGTAATGCTGTGCTCTCAGAGCTGGAGGTTAGCTCTTCTGACCAGCCCACTTAATCTTGTGCCACTTCAGAGCTTAATCAGCATAAATGCCTGCTTGTGTGGAGGAAGTGGTCTATAAAGCTTCACTAAGAATTTGAATGAGGTAGTGAAAGTACAGTAGCTGTCATCTACTCCCCTACATTATTACTACTAAACATGGGACCCGTCAGTGCAGTTTTTTTTTTTTTTTTACATTAGTGAATCATTTATATGGCTTGTAAACTGTGAGAACTGTTATATGAGAAAAATATGCTTGCAATTGTAAGATATTAAGTCACAACTACCTTTTTTTAATTACTTTTTTTACAGGCTTCCATAAGGACCTGGTTCATATCTAGACACCAGAATATCTATGTGTAAATTATAAGATGACCTGTTTTTTTGGGAACACACACTGGATCATCACATTTTCACTTCCAAAAATTTTACATTTAACAATATTTTACTGTAAAATTACATTAGGTCAGCTACAGCTTTTCACCATACAGCATAAGGGAACTACCGTTAACTGTTTACAGCTTTTTTCTAGTAGAATTTTAAGAGTCTTTTTAAGAAATTAGTACTTTTTATTCACAAGGATGCATTAAATTGATCAAAAGTGACAGTAAAGACATAATGTTCAATTTCTATTTCAAATAAATGATGTTCTTTTGAACTTTCTATTCATCAAAGAATCCTGAAAAAAAGTTACTTGTTTCCCTAAATCAGCACAAATGCTTTTAAACTGATAATAACAAGAAATGTTTAATAATAATAACTTTTGTGTAATTTTACAATAAAATACTGTTAAATGTTCAGTTTCAGGAAGTAAAAAAAAAAAGAAAGTGTTTTATTATTTACAGTGAAAACTGTAAATTGATGTTCCCAGAATTCTCATTAGATTACATTAGGGTTAATATTTCTAACTGTAAATTTAGGTAAAGTCTGTAAAACTTAAAATGTTGCTACTGTATTTTTTAGTTAACTACTGGTTATTTCACTTTTTTTCACCATATAGGGTAAGGGATCTTATCGTTAACCAATTGACGATAATATATATATATACGTGTGTTTTTTTTTTTTCATTTTCGTTTCTCAAGAATATAATTGTTCATAGTCCCCACTTTCCCTGTTCTTCTGAATTGTTTTAAAACACTATATTTTACAGATTTCTGAAATGAACAAACTTCATCCCACCACTGTGGTTGTTTAACTTTAAATATAGGCTTTTTAATTAGGAATCTACCTGCTTACTGTAAACAGTCTGTCAACATCTTAGCTGCTATATTAGTATCTTCTTCCACTGCAGTAGAAAAGCCACCTAAAAAGTTTCCAATCAGTGAATAAGAGAGTCTTTGCAAAAACTGCCTCTCACCATTAGTTCCCCATTTAAATCTTGTCCAGGTTCTTACATCTCTGTGGTTTTTTGACATTTTTGTCCTTGATTCAACACTACTTAACCTCATGGTGTATGATAGTGAGAAGTGATCAGAAATATCTAAAGAGTTCACTGGATATAATAAAATAATCAATCACACTACATCCAGCTGCTGACATAAATGTAAATTAATATATTGCATGTGGTAGTTATTATAGTAATGATCATTTTGAAGAGTATAGAAAATCAAAAGATAAGGTTGTTAATAAATTTGGTTGTGTCTTTTAGATATGTGTCGTAATTTAAACATTAATTTTGTAAATGGAAGAATTGGGAAAGATATCGATGGCCTTTACAGACTAATTATAATAATAACGTAATATTTCCACACAAATGGCATTTTGGAAAATGATTGCAGTGCAGTTTGTGTGCAAGCACGGAACAGAAGATAGTCCGAAATAAAACAAAAATGTATAAATTAAATATAGATTAATCATTAGCCAAGTTTCCATCCAGTTTTTGCGCTGTTTTGTTATCGACAAAGAGAATATGCGGGAACAATTTATTTGAAACAAAACAGCCTATTATTAAATTGTATAGGCCTACATAAAATTATTTTTAGTGTCATGAGTTTTTTGGGGGGGTTTTTGTACATTGTTATAGATTTAGCTACTTGATCATCAAGCAATAATCATAAACGGGTGCAGTTGTATTATTATTATTTTTCTCATTAACATTTATAGGAAATAGGAATGTTCATTTCGGATATCTTATTTCTCCTAACTGACCAAAGATATTCTGTTCAAACAGAAAACAGCGCGCGAGTAGTCTTTCGCCCGAATGCTTTTTAATCACTTGAACTTTTAAATTAACAAGGCTTAAAAACACATGCAAATTACAAACTTACATGAGGATGCTGCAGTGGCCCGATCGGGCAAGTGACAAATCCGTCTGCTGTCCCAAGCCTCCTTCACACTGGCCCCGGGCCATCGGGCACTCCTTATTGTCGAGCCCTGCAGATTATTGAAGTCAGTTATACAAGAAAATACTCTTTCAGTTTTTATACTTCTGAATTTAATTTAATTAGTTTAATTTTATTTATTTTTTGGTGGCAAATAAGAAACATCCCAGAACAACCTCGAAAACTATGAGAAATTCCATAGCAGTTGATGCCGATAGCCTTGTGGGCAGCGGCAACATATAGCGTTGCACTATGGGCGTCCCGAGTTCGAATCCCAGTTCGAGGACATTTCCTGATCCCGCCCACTCTCACTCTCTCTCTCTCTCTCTCTCTCTCTCTCCCACTTCGCTTCCTGTCACTTCTACACTGTCCTACTAATATAATCAAATAAATAAATAAAAGAAATGCCCTAGCAACCATCCACAACACCATAGCATCATGTCAGTAAATTTTGCATGAGCAAGCACCATTCAAATCTTGTTTTAATCTCATAAAAGCAAGGAAACAATTGACACTGGTTCATTTACATTTTATCTCACTCTACTTGTTCCCCTTTTTCATGTTTTTAAATGTAATTTCACTGATATTTTCATGAATACTTAATGTGTTTGGAGGATAATGGTGCTTTAGCTCTGGCAGTGAGAGATACGGCTCTGATCCCACTTTCCAGTGCTTTGTTTGGCCTGGGACGGGAGGGTGTGGAAAGGGGGCAGGGAAAGAGGGTCGCCTCATAAATATGTATGAAAAAAGTCTGCGTCTGTGAAATGAATGTCCCACAAGACTCGTACAATCCAACACATGCACACACATCCAGCCCTTCCTGTGATGGTGATTCGGCAGCACAGGGACTGTCTGTGTTTGATGCTCGACACTCTGGGACAGAATCAGCCGCTCCTCCTGGATTAGTGTAGACATAGCTGAGAGAGGGAATGATGGGTTAGAATGGAGTACACTTAAAAACAAAGCCTCCAAAGGGGGGGGGGTCAGTGTAAGAAGAACCATTTTGGGCTCCCCAAATAACCTTTCAGTGAACTGTTCTTAAAATAACCACTATTTTCTTAGTGTTAAGAGCATTTTAACAATCTGAAGAACCTTTTTCGAATATAAAGAACATTTTGTGGAATGGAAAGATTCCATGGATCTTAAAGGTTCTTCATGAAACCATCAATGCCAATGAAGAACGCTGACAAATAGAGGATCGCAATAGTAGAGGATGTTTTGGGTGATGCTCAAAACTAATGCAGATCAATAATAGTAAAAGCTTTGTGCGTTTCAGTCTGTGTTGAACACTTTCTCCAGGGGAATGAGGAATCATGCAGTATGTCTCAATGCACAATTGATAATCAGGTTTTGTTGGCATCTGAGGTGATGTGGTGGTATTTTTGAAAGGGATATTTCACGGTACAGGATCTGCTGTGTGGATTTTATTGGAGGCAGAGACATGCATTTATACAGTCTTTCTTGTGACTTTTTTATGTTTTCAGCACTGCTTGCAATTTGATTTCTTGTCAAATATCCAGTTTACAGCCATGATTTTAAGGTGCAGTGATACTTTTTATTTTTGTATTTTTATTTTAGACACACTACCATCCAGAAGTTTGTGTTAAGATTATTTTTTTTATGTTTTTGAAATGTTTCTCTTGCTGACCAAGGCTGCATTTATTTGATCAAAAATACAGTAAAAACAGTAATATTGTGAAATATAATTACAATTTCAAATAACTGTTTTCTATTTAAATATACATTTTTAATGTAATTTATTCCTGTGATGCAAAGCTGAATTTTCTGCATCGATACTCCAGGCTTCAGAGTCACATGATCCTTCAGAAATCATTATAATATGCTGATTTGCCGCTCAAGACACCTTTCTAAATATTATCAATATTGGATACAGTTGTGCTGCTTAATATTTTTGTGGAAACTGTGTGTTTTTTTTTTTTTCTTCAGTATTCTTTGGTGAATAGAAAGTTCATAAGTACATTTAGTTGAAATCATTATAAATGTCTTTCCTGCCACTTTTCATCTTTTTAATGCATCTTTTCCAGAAAAAAAGAAGAAGAAAAAATCTGACCTTATGCCTTTGCACAGTAGTGTACTTAAGCTTGACTTTGTAATGCAGGTCAAAGTGGACTATGTTACTGAATGTAATATTGTATTTCACATTCAGTAGCTCTGCACAAGCATCTCATATTCCACACATACTTGCGCTGTCGCTCTGTAAGTACTAGTATAGACAGTGACAAATCTTGTGTTCTTTCTGTACAGTGGCCCATACACAGGAAACTCACCACCAGACGGAGAAGCCTTTGATACGCTGTGCTAAATGTGGGGAGGTGTGCAAGGGAGAGGTGTTACGAGTGCAGGCCAAACACTTCCACATCAAGTGCTTCACATGCAAAGGTGAGTGAATAAATGTCTTATTCACATATACAAACGGTCAGTCCCTGTTACATGCAATGGAGACATTCAGTGCCATGAAGCCAAATGCTGAATGAGGAAGAGATGTAAATTAGAATTATGATACACTCTCATAAATAAAGGTACAAAAGCTGTCACTGGGGCGGTACCTTTTCAAAAGGTACACTTTTGTACCTATTAGGTTCTAATATGTACACTTTAAGTACTAATATGTTCCTTTAAGGTACCAAAATGGACTCTTTAGGTACAAACATGTACCTTTTGAAAAGGTACCGCCCCAGTGACAGCTTTTGCACCTTTATTTCTGAGAGTGTATGTATGAAATATTCAGAGACAGAATTTATTAGTCTTCAGAAAAGGGGAGGTGTATACTGGACTTTTACTGTTGTCTATTTTATAGCTCTTAAACTGAGAGCACGACAATCTAATAACATGTCTGGGTCATATTTTACCATGGCCAAAATCAAAAGAAAAGCATAAGAAATGTTCTTTTGTTTTTACAGAAAAATGTTAAGTAGACAGTTTTTGACAAGTTTTGTGAATTTGGTTGCATATTCAAAGTGAAATCCTCCCTGTCTGAGAGTCTGTAAGTTCTGGTTTGATGAGTTTTTCCTATAAATGTTTCTGAAAGCTGTCTAACACCTCTTGTGTGCGTCTCATATGACTCATCTCTCCTGCCAGAATTCAGGATCACTGTGTAACTGTTATAGATGAGCTCCAGCTTGACCTATTTAGCATGTGTTTCTCAGAGTCTACGATAAATCTTACAAATATACCTGACCCACTTGAATTTGTAGTCAATATAGCAATACCTCTATATGAACAGGTGAGGTTACCAGCAACAGTGAGTTACACTTTAAATGGCAATAGATAACATGAACTTGATTTTTTTTGTTGAAAACATTGTAATTATTATATTTTTTAGAGGGTTAATTTGTTGAATGATAAAATAAAAAACTAGAACGTACAGTATACACTTTTTATGTACATTTTTACCTAAAAGTTTTATATTAACAAAAAAAAGTGTATTTTAATGAACTTTTTATGGACTACTGAAATCATTGTGTAATGCTAATCTCATGTAATAAGGCTCATATGACTGAAATTTCTATATATTTTTAACATAACTTTTTTTTTTTAAGACAAGGGTCATTAGGTGACGTTCAGACTACCTTACTTGCTACAATGCTTTGTGCTGAACTTACTGACATAGTGTCTGATTTACCACGTCACTATAGTAACCCCAACAAATCCATCTGCTTTTAACAAAACACTCAAGATTATTGACTATTTTGTCAGCAACACTTGAGTCACATATAGACCTGGATATAATACAGTCCCACATTGTGAAGTAAATCCTGTCGTGCCTGAGCTGTGATCCAATTAACCCAGAGACTTTCCCTCTGTCCCGCTGTCCCACTTCAAGAGAGCAGCATTATGATGTAAGATGTGCTCTGTGAGAACAAGCAAAGCTGACTGACACAGTCACATCTATGTGGCACATGACCATTTTTGGGGATTAATTAATGGAAAGAGCCTTGTACATATATACACTACAGGTCGAAGTTTGTACATTTATTGTTACAATTTTTTCACATTTTAGATTAATCATCATCAAAACTATGAAATAACACAATATGAAGTTCACATGTATGCTGGACAGTTGTTCCTGCACTGCTCCAACTCAAATAAAATAAAATATAATTGAAGTTTTCTACAAAACTAATTTGCAATTTTTTTTAAATTAAAATTATTTTAAGATAATGAGAAACATATTTCTGTGAAGTGTGTCCAAACTTTTATTTTGGAAGTATACATTACATTGGCCTGTAGTAGTAATTTATTATTTATTTATTTTTACAGCCACAGGGCTAAATTATACATGCTGAAACATGAAAACATGACTCTCTGTGTTATTTTAAATTGATAAATACTTTCTTTCTGTCACACTGAAGCACATGACAATGTTAGTGTTTCGGGGGAACACTTTTAAAAAGCTACTTTTAAAAGTAGTGTATCACTTAAATAATTGCTTTACTTAAAAAGTAACATATTACACATATGGTCATTTTTAGGACTAAAAAATCCTGATTTGTCGTCGTTTGTTGGTTTTGTTGTGTTTCTTTAGCTTCAGCTAGACAGAAAGATCTAAAATTTACAGTATGTTGAATATTTAAACCTCAGCCAGCCCTTTTTTCCTCACACAGGACTGAGTTCATGTCATTCTATGACCTTTGACCTCACTGGCCTCTAAATAAATCACAGACAGAGACAATGACATTGACTGAGGAAAAGATAGAAAGAGTGACTCAGCAGACCTATTTTTGAACTAGGGATTTAACAGTTCTTAAATTATAAATATGCAAGGTGATAATGAGAATGAGATATTAAAATCTTTTGTGCCAACTCTTGATCAGACTACACTGAAATTGGAGTTGAATTTGAACATGACCTGTAGTAATCTGAGCAGATAATCAGTGTAAGAGCTAATCATCTACTTTGTGTTCAACACCCTCAGGGATTATGCTACCCTTACTTGTAAGTCTGTGTAATAATAATCAGTTTATCTAATCATCTAATCACTTCAGAGCAGCATAAAGATGACTAGATCATTCTTTTCTTCATTTGTTGGCACACAACCTGCTTTACTTCCATAACGTGACAAATTATGTACAATAAAACCAATGTGTATTAAAGGAATAATTTACCCAAAATGAAAATTTGCTTAAAATTGACTCACCTTTAGGCCATTCAAGATGTTTATTTTTATAATAACAACAGATTTGGAGAAATTTAGTGTTACATCACTTGCTCACCAATGGATCCTCTGCAGTGAATGGGTGCCGTCAGAATGAGAGTCCAAACAGCTGATAAAAACATCACAATAACAAGTGATGTATTGCTTCATTTCTCCAAATCTGTTCAAATGACAAAATAAACTCATTTTCATCTTGGATGGCCTGAGGGTGAGTGAACTTTCAGAAAATTTTCATTTTTGGGTGAACTTTTCCTTTAAGAAAGTGGTTCCTGAAGAAAAAAAAGTTCATTTTAAACATTTTTTTAACACATGAACATATTTCAGTTTTCCAATTGCATATCTATTTTTAAAAGTATATATTTAGATAATTTTTTACATCATTCTTAAATCTCTTAAACACATGCAAATGCATGTAATTTTAAAGTTAATACTAAACCTATCAGCTCAGAATGAATAAAAGTTTAAAATCTGGATCTTGGAGTTAATGAATTCTTTTGTGTCTGGGTCGTCCAGAGATGAAAGTCAGCTTGTAGGAAATGTGTCAGAGGGCGTTGTTACCAAGTCTATTACTTATTCATTTATTCATCAGATCAAATGATTTAGTGATGATTTCCACATTTTCAAAGGACATGCTGTCATATTGTTTATTCCCTAATAGACTGATGTGGTGCTTTTTTTGGTTCAGGTTAATTTAGGGATGCTGGGATTAATATTTTTGTGTCTTTTTTTGCTCTTAGACCCTTTTACTTGTGTTAAAGCTGCATAAAAAATTTACTTTTCCATAGTAAATAGTATGTTATTCAATTTTAGTATTAAAATAATACATTTAATTTGCATATTTCAATTCATAATTCTCTCACATGATCTGTGAAACTACCATGGGGTTGAGTTGTCCTCATACGGCCCCTGCAGAAGTTTCTCAGTGCATAAACTCATTTGATCGGAGCGGATGGTGTAGAAGGCTATGAGAAACACTGGAGTGAGTTACATAACAGCACTGCAGAGCTCTCCTGCATACTACGTACACATTGTACACGTCTATTATACTTCAACCTGCTCGTTCTCTCTGTAAATCTCACACGCTGCATTAGTCACGGCCTCGAGTCTCCCCACAGGGACCCAGAATGAGGTGCGGAAAGCCATGAAAGATGGTTACCTTGTCAGTATTGTTTTTGTGTTTGTGTTTTGTAAAACCAGACTCCAAACAGAAAGTGGCTTAAAATGAAACACAATGAGCTCTAAATATGTTTCAGATTAGACATGTCAAGGTTTACTGACTATTATGTTTTCTCAAGATCATGGTTTGGCGATTGTCCTCCACCGAGGTTTATTTTTACAGTTGCTATTTCTAGTGCGCCAATTATGCTGCATTATCCTGTTACAAGAACAGAAATACATGATAAAGAAACCATTATATTCTTTGCAAAATCAAGGTTCACCCCCAGATTTTTGTCATAATTTGTTCACCGGCTTTTGTTTCAAGTCTTTGTGACTTTTTTACAAAATATTTTTGAAAAATGAATTAGGACTGGGGCTATATTGAGCTCCAACACGACTGGGCTATATAGCTAAAATATATAAATAAATATATATATATATATATATATATATAGAGAGAGAGAGAGAGAGAGAGAGAGATACAGTAGGTATCATTAAGCTGTATCTCTATATTTATGTAGTTTGATATTTGTGCACTGAACCAGCTTCAAAGCGTGCTTTTTATAAATTTATAGAAACCATAATTTTGGCTAAACAGCAATTGCGTTTAAAAGTTTTCATGTAAGAACTAAAATACTCTGTATGCCCTGAATATTTTACCTATATTTTACCAAATTTCAGTATATAGTTCAGTATATCAGTATATAGTAATAAACAGCAGTATTTACTTACATGTATTTTAATTAAACATTTTATTGCAACAAAAAATGCCACACCGGAACTTTAGTAAACAATTTTCATCAATACTGCACACTATTCAAATTCACATTTATTTCCTCTGCCAATTTGGCTACTGAAGTTTAAACCAGAAATGCAAATAAAGTGTGACTATAGTCGCTGGATATTGGTAGGATGTCCCTAGCATCCCTACTAAATTCTACACCCTTGTAACATTTTGATCATCATGCATTTGTTTGTGTTTTGCTTTAGTATGTGGATGCGATCTGGCTCAGGGAGGATTCTTCATGAAGAATGGAGAATATCTGTGCACTCTGGACTACCAGCACATCCACGGCACCCGCTGTAACATCTGTGGGGAGTTTGTGGAGGGGGAGGTGGTGACTGCGCTCGGCAAGACCTACCACCCAACATGCTTTGTGTGCACAATCTGCAAGTAAGAGCTTATGGACACACACACACATACACCAATCTTCAAGTAAGAGCCTATAGACACACACACAGGACATTGTCATTGTGGTTTATGGTAAGTTCAACACTGAGAGGAGTTTTAACAGTGATTGTATATTTTATGACCTAAAGGAGACCATTTCCTGCTGGAGACAGAGTGACGTTCAATGGCAAGGACTGTCTGTGTCAGTTCTGCGCAGAGCCCATGTCTCCAGGACCCACCAAAGATGTTGTTGGACCCAGCAGTGAGTGCACATCTAAACCTCCATATGAGTGAATGTCACATAACCGGTCAAGTTCATATTCAGGGTCATATTTCAACCCAAAATCTAGATAAAATAACTAGTTTTATTCATGACAGTTAAAAACATTTCCAACCAGATTAATAAAAAAGCTTATTCCCATTACTGAAATATGTAAATAAGTATTTATACATTTGATTTTTGCACCATTTATGACTTTTTGAATACGTTACATTTATTGATATATTTATATTGAATATAATTATTTGATATTGTATTTATATTTTACATTTTTAAATCATTTTTATATATATATATATATATATATATGTGTGTGTGTGTGTGTGTGTGTATTTTATATAATTATATAACCATATATGCTGCGTTTATTTGATCAAAAAGACAGAAAATCAGTAATAAATTAAACACATTTCCAGCCAAATCAACAAAAAGCTCATTTCCATTAGTGAAATATGAGAAAATGTCATATTATTTAAAATATTTACACATCATGGTAGATTTTGCTATGCTACCTTGAATTGTTGCATTATTTTTGAATTCATTAGCACCAACATTTAGCGATATTTAAGTAGAAATAATGTTACCGTAAATCACCATCACCAAAAATCAAACGTAAAGAATATGAACTCAAAAATATCACAATGCAAAAAAGATTTATTTTTCACACAAACATTTTTTTCACTTTTTTTTTTATTTATTTTATTTAGGCAAAATCTTACTCAATTTAAAACCAAAAGTGTCTAGCCAGAAGGAATAAAGAAGTAGTTTCCACATTTCATCATACTAACATTTCTCATTATTTAATTTTGATGCATAAGCATTATAAATCAGATTATTTAATCACAACTTCCTTAATGCACATTTAAACTATTAAAGAAATAAAACATACTGTCAGCGTACATTAACTTTAGTTAAAGTACAAACTGCCACATCCACACAGTAACTTAATGGGAAAGAAAGTGATTGTATAAAATCCTGTAAAGCCACTTAGAGATCCTCTGGCATGGATATACATGTGAAACGGTAAATTATTCAGACCCTCCATCTCCCTTTGTTCCCTTTTCCGTGCATTTGGGGCTTTTTGGCCAGGATCCACCTACTATAATAAATAATTAATATTAATTTCCACTTAAACCTTTAAGCTTGACTACTAAAGGTATAAAGTAAAATGTGAAGAAAAAACACCAGGCAGATATCACTAATGGAGTTAATACAGCAATGTTGTTGATACATGCCACTGTGTGAGTCAATAGTGTCCTGATGTAATAGATCAAGACCCTTAGATCCCAAAGTTGTGTTCACAAAATACTGATCAAGTCTAAAAAATGGTTTGAATGTCTTTGCACAAAAATAATAGCCCAAACTGAGTTGTTTGTGCGAAACCTCAGAATTCAAAGATGTTTTTTTTTTTTTACAGGAAAAAGCATCAATCGAGTTTTTCTGTGTGTGTGTGTATTTCAGGTTGCGCGGGCTGTGGCAGAGATATTAAGAACGGTCAGGCTCTGTTGGCTCTAGAGAGTCAGTGGCATTTGGGCTGTTTTAAATGTAAGGCCTGTGCCAAAGTATTGACTGGAGAATACATCAGCAAGTAAGACACATTTATACACAAAATCCATGCATTCCATCCAAAATGACGGATGACGGTATGCATTGGTTTGTTTTCTGTATGTGTGCAGAGATGGCGCCCCCTACTGTGAGCACGATTATCAGGTCTTGTTTGGAGTGCAGTGTGAAGCATGTCAGCAGTTCATCACCGGGAAAGTCCTGGAGGTACAGAAACACACACACACACACACACACACACACACACACACAGAGAGAGTTCTGGACTGATAACAAACTGACACCTTGAAATACTTTTTTTGTGGCTTTTAGTTCGTGTCTAGTTTTGAGCAGTGTTAAAGTTAAAACTATTAAAAAAGTTTTTAGAATTGAAATAAAATAAAATATAAATGTTAAATGAAAAACTTGGCAGCTAACTGAAATAAGTAAGTTGAAGTTCTGAAAATGCATTACTAAAACTAAAACTGGAAATGCACTTTGCAAATAAAAGCTAATTAAATAAGTCTTATAATATTATATAAATAATATTAAAATAACACTGGCTTTGAGGTCATCTACAGTGTAAAAAAAAAAAAACAGCTTTGAAGTTATAAATGAAACATTACTGGAGTATCTATTACAATAAAAAGGGGGACATTAACAGAGGCTTGAGGAAAAAATGCTCCAGAAATAAAAAATTTTTTTTTTTAAAAAATGATCCTTCACAATTAAAGCAAATCTATTTCAGCTGTTGCAAATAAAGTCAAAAATGAAAATGAAATGCAAAGTGTCGACATTGATCTCATGTTGCATCAGATGTCTTTTAATGCATTTTTGCAGTGTTGAGTAACTAAATGCAATTCACTTAAATCAGAATGTACATCTGTCAACATCATAGAGGTTATTTTCTTAATAGAAAAGTTTATTTCTGACCCTGACCTGCATCCAATCTAATGCATTAACATTAAGCAGAAAGTAGCGTAAAATCTTAAGCAAATAATTTGATAGCCTAACATTTAGACACTTTAGCACCCTGTCAGAATATGTCCAACTTCCTGTTTGAATAGGAAATATGTCAACACGGGAAAGAACATTGCATTCATCGAATGAGCCATCAAGTCACAACCCAACACAGTACTGAAAGGTTTTGTTTATATCATATTCAGTTGCTTAAAACGTTCCCTGCATTAAACGTTCTGGTCAGTACAAACTATGTTTATCTATGCATTTAATGTAGTCTGGGTCATATTTCCTTATTTTTCTTTTTTAAGATTTTTCAGAACAGACATGTGACCCATTTTGGAATCCTAACCCACCATTTACGAATCGCTGTTTTTAGATTAACAGTATATTTATGATAGCACAATGAAATCATACTCCTGTATGTCCCACAACAGAACACACTGATTGTGACACAGACCTGCAGCACAAAAGCATGTTACACACTTCTGATCTCTCACAGATAACTGTCTCTAGAGTTTCACAACAGGCTCACAGCAGACTCCACAGTATTGCAACAGGAAGTTTCATCCAGCTAATTGAATCTGATTGGCTGTGAGAGAGACAGTTGCCCTTTCTTATCACACTTGTGACTGTTTTCCTGTTTGTTATAATGGAATGTGTTTGTGCATCGCTGCTCAGGAGTGAAATGGACCCTGTATGAATTACTTTGAGTAGTTTCAGGTCACAAGATACTGCACAGGACCTGTAAGTCTCTCTCAAGACTGGTTTTTGTTAATGAATATAAAATAAATCATACAATTGTGTTAAAAAATACTAGTAAATTTCAGAAATAATTACAGAAGCAGCAAGTGAATTAAACATGAAATAATCATCGATTGTGCATTAATCATTAAATTGTTAAGCATTGATTTAAATGTGAAATTTTGAAGTAGAAAAACTAAAATAGTAATTTTTTGTAAAATGTACTCCAGTAATCTTTGTTTTATTTACAGTTATTTAAAGAGACTCTGCGAACACAGAACATTTCTGTATTATATTTGATAAGCTCGTTGGTTCTGGTCATTTGAATAAAATGTGTGTGGTTTCACATGATACACATGCAAAACATCAGCTTCTCTGTAACAGTCTGTTTGTGTTATCTGTAATAGCTGTTATACAGTTTAACTTTTGAGTGTGTGTTTCTCCACAGGCTGGGGACAAGCACTACCACCCCAGCTGTGCTCGCTGTAGCAGGTGTAACCAGATGTTTACTGAAGGAGAAGAGATGTACCTGCAAGGTGAGTCTCAGCCTTTACAGACACCACATATGTGACCCTGGACCACAAATCCAGTCTTAAGTCGCTGGGGTATATTTGTAGCAATAGGCAAAAATACATTGTATGGGTCAAAATTATACATTTTTCTTTTATGCCAAAAATCATTAGGATATTAAGTAAAGATCATGTTCCATGAAGATATTTTGTAAATGTCTTACCGTAAATGTATAAAAACTTAATTTTTGATTAGTAAAATGCATTGCTAAGAACTTCATTTGGATAACTTTAAAGGCGATTTTCTCAATATTTTGATTTTTTTGCACCCTCAGATTCCAGATATTCAAATAGTCGTATCTCGGCCAAATATTGTCCGATCCTAACAACAACAACAAAAAAAATTGACACTTAAGACTGGTTTTGTGGTCCAGGGTCGCATATAATATACAATAATTATTCTGCAGAATGCTTGAACCTTTGTAATTTTACTTAAACAGAACGTCAAAACCCTTTTTTTATGATTTAACAGGCCTGGTCAACTATTGTGACCAGCACTATAATGAAGTTTAATCATGTAAATTCACTGTAAATAATTGTAGACAATTTCATCACAGCTGTGCTTGACATATGGCTCTGGATTTGACTGGTCCGAGTTTGTTAAGGTGGACTGAACTTTTTTAACACATGAATTTTATCTTTGTGATGTCAATATTTAATTAATGTCAATGTCATAAATATGTATTTATATATTTTTTAAATGCTATTTAATTGCTGGACTATGTTTAACTAAATAAATTTCTTAGAATTCAAATAATATTCTGACAGATAAATTAAAATAGTATTTATTCTTTTGGTTTGCAGTGAGGTTTCTGTTGTCTAGTTTCACTGGATCGTTTTAGCTGAGCACATGGATTTTGAAAAATAAATCTTGAATGCCTGGGACTAAAGAGTTGTTTTTAATTTAGATGATGTATGTATTTATATTGTCTTATGTATACACTAGCATTTAAAAGTTTTTTAAAATGTTTTTGCAAGAAGTATCTTATGCTATCTTAAGGTCATTGCACACCGAGTCTGAAATTTTCAAATGCGTTTTTTTTTTTTCGGATTCATCATCCTTTCCTATCAAAATGCTTGTTACGGATGCGTAAACGCATAAAATCAAACCTGGTCCGAATTTTTTTTATGACGGCCGAAAGTTTCGGAGGCAGTGTGTAAACGTGATTGACACAACGTGAGGTCATTTTTTTTTTTTTTTTAACGTGAAAAAAATTTGGACGAAAATTTCGGACTCGGTGTGCAAATGACCTTTAGGCTGCATTTATTTGATCAAAAACACTGTTAAAACTATAATATTGTAAAATATTATTAGAATTTTAAATATATTATAAAATGCAATTTATTCCTGTGATGCAAAGCTGAATTTTCAGCATCATTACTCCAGTCTGCAGTGTCACATGATCCTTCAGAAATCATTCTAATATGCTGACTTGATGCTAAAGAAACATTTCTTATTATTATCGATGTTAAAAAACAGTTGTGCTGCTTAATATTTTTGTTACATTATTTTCAGCATTCTTTTATGAATAGAAATGATAAAAGAAGTGCATTTGAAATATAAATATTTTGTGAACTAATACAAATGATGTCTTCCCTGCCACTTTTGTTCCATTTAATGCATCCTTGCTTAACAAAACAAACAAAAAGTTCACAGTTCTGTTTTCGATGCGTTGTCAAAAAAAGACCCAATTGACATGACTTATTTTTTACCATCTGTTTCATTGTTTATGCAGGATCAACAGTTTGGCATCCAAGCTGTAAACATTCACCCAGAGGCGAGGAGAGACAGCGGGTACGGTCCTTTCCGTGTCATTCTGTGTTTGCATGTGTGTCCTGTGTTGTTGCTGTCTGTATGTTCTTCTCTGCTAACACTTTTCTGAAAGTAAACAGATAATACTGTTAGCTAAGAGGTTGCACTTTCTCCCTCTGGCTGTTTTTAGTAGACATGTCGCTCAATCATCCCAGAACACCGCTATAGACTAGGCGGTTCACAATCTTGTGTGATGTCCAACCAAACCCCTGTGTCTTCCTCCACAGCTATTGCCTGCGTCTCTAGCTCTCCTCAGCAAAACAGAAAGGCAGGTACTGTACTCGCTGTTAGCTGCGCCATGGCATCGCATGACCATGTGCTGCCCCCTGGAGGCGGCAGGCTGCAGTGCTCCTCACTGGCAGCTACACTGCAGCACTCTATCCGCCTGCTCTCAGTTTTAGCCATAAACCATCATTAATATCTGGTTTATTCCATCTCACAGACGCTAGTGCTACAGAACAGATAGTTTAGCCCAGTTCCTCTGTTATTGTGCCAAACAGGCCTCAAATCAAGCTAAGCTGCTGTAATCACGCATGGTGCATTTCAGCATTTCAGCATTTCAATATGCTGAGTAATATCAGATGCACTTGCATTTTGATCCTCAAGCATTTCCTGCCATCGGAAACATGAAATTGCCATCGACGAGTCTCATTCATTATGTGGAAAGCAAATGAATGATTTCTTTTAGCTTTGTTTCCAGGATGCTATCATCATTTAGTCCTATCCTTCACAATATATCAGTTTACAGGTTAAAGTTTTCTTACATTTATATTTGAATATATATATATACATATATATTACAAAATGTATATTTTGATGCTAAGAAGGATTTATTTATTTATAATATATTTTTGTCACACTCATTTCAGATTTGTTGTGCATTCTTTGTTGTTTATGATGAGTCTTAGCCTTAATCAGCTGATTGAATTTCTGCAGCATGATTGGCCAGTAGGCTATGAATATTTTAATACATCATAATGTATCTCTTTACAGCCATGTGCAAGCAGTCACAAAATGTGTTGACGTATAAAAGTTAGACAACATTAGGCTCATGTGATGCGCAGTAAAGCAACTCTTCTGGTAAAGGCTAATGCAATATTTATCAGGTTTACTGAAAAATCACGTGAGTGGTGAACATACAGTTTAGCTGAACATGCAAATGCAGATGTTTTTTATTTATTGCTTATGTCGTGCATAGGTTGTTGGTTCTAAACCTCTGCTTGTTCCGCAGCCGACACGCTCGTCGTCCGAGAGTATATGTTCCAGACCTGGTTCAAGCATACCTAGCTCACCGGGTCACACCATATATGTAAGTGCATCACTTCATCATAGTGTAAATATATTTACACAAACATATTAAGCAGCACAGCTGTTTTCAACATTGATAAAGATTATAAATGTTTCTTGAGCAGCAAATCAGCATATTAGAATGATTTCTGAAAGTAATGATGCTGAAAATTCAGCTTTGGATCACAGAAATAAATTACATTTTACAATATATTCAAATAGAAAAGAGTTATTTTAAATTGTAATAGCATTTCACAATATTACTGTTTTTATTGTATTTTTGATCAAATAAAAGCACTCTTGGTGAGCACAAGAGACTTCTTTCAAAAAGCATTGTAAAAAACAAGCTTTTTGACGGTAGTGTAAGTGCTTTTACAGCTAATGACTCAAATATCTATAACCATCATACATTTTATTGAACTTTACAGTGCTATAAATTGGCTTAGCCGAGACATCTTCTAGTTTTCTGGCTGTTAAAACATATAGAAGTCCTCTATCTGATAGATGGCTCTCTTTCCCGTCACTGTGAATCCTGACAGCAGTGTTGAAATATAAATGTTAGCTTTGTGAAGCAATAACTGTGGTAAAATCACTGTAATGCAAGTCGCTTTTTGCTTTCTTTATATATGTGACCCTGGATCACAAAACCAGTCTTAAGCTGCTGGGGTAAATTTGTAGCAATAGCCAAAAATACATTGTATGGGTCAAAATTATAGATTTTTCTTTTATGGCAAAAATCTTTAGGACATTAAGTGAAGATTATGTTCCATGAAGATATTTTGTAAATTTCCTACTGTAAATATATCAAAACTTAATTTTTGATTAGTAATATGCATTGCTAAGAACTTTCTCAATATTTCGATTTTTTTGGACTCTCGGATTCCATTACTATTTTCAAATAGTTGTATCTCAGCCAAATATCGTCCTAATCCTGACAAACCATACATCAATGGAAAGCTTTCAGATGCTGTACAAATCTCAATTTCAGAAAATTGACCCTTATGACTGGTTTTGTGGTCTAGGGTCACATATTTAAATGCTCCTGCTCAAACCCTTACATTGGCCTGGAAGAGGCTTTTTATAAAACTTTATATTTTCACTGCTGTCATGTAGAAATGTGGATGTCTGTGTGACTCCCTGTGTGTGTTTGTGTTCACTAGGCAAAAGTAGACAATGAGATCCTTGATTACAGGGATTTAGCAGCCATTCCCAAGGTCAAAGCCATTTATGACATTGAGCGTCCAGATCTAATCAACTATGAGCCACTTTACACCACCTCACTGGATGAGTCAGAGGAGAGAGAGAGTGTGGGAGAGGTAAAAATAAGTCAAACTGAAGCTCTGTTCCAAGCCCTAGTGACCTCTCTATCTAGACAGAATTATAGGTCACATGCTCCTGATGTGAAGACTGGTTCTGTAGGTAGCAAAATTATGCCACATTCTAGGCAAATTCTATAGCGGCATTGCATATATGCACTTAAATTGAATTCATCAGATGAAATTATTATATGATATTATAGGATGCTGCTTTAGAAGGCACTTAAACAGGAATGCTGCAAACTAGGGTTTGAAACAGAGCTCTTGATTTCATTATGGTATTGAACACAGACTAATACATTTTTTTCTGCTTGTATAAAAGTGATGTTTATTCACTTACAGTAGTACTTTATTTCACGTTCACCTGGCTACACCTTTGTGTTGACAGCTGCAGAGCTCCAGGAGAGAGTGTTCGCCTATGCCAGAGGACAGAGTAAGTTAGTCACATGACCTTTCACCTGTCTGCTGATAGGCTGTTCCACTCAGTCTTTCTCATGTTATTGGTGCTGTCCTAAATCCCACACTCGATGTGGACTAGCAGTCTTGAAGTAGTCCACTCTAGGAGATTGTATTGTGTCCTATTTCTGATTTTATGATTCAGATGGATGCTCAAGAGTGCTCTTTTGTAACGCTAAGGCCACACAAATTATCTGCAGGGCATCCAGATGTTTTTCTTTACTTTTTATAAGTCCTATAATTTTCACTGATGACTCTCATTAGATTATTTTTAAAGTAAAACAATCATGCTTTTGTGTTTCATTATTGTAATGCATTGGTTTCTAATAAATAAATAAAGAAAATACATAAATAATCATAAATTCAAGACAACACAACACATATAATGCTACAATGATAAATACTTTATTTTTAAAAAGCAGTCTTTTTTGAGGCAGTGTACATATTTTTGGGCAACATACTTGATTTTTTATAATAAAATTAATACATTTGCATGCAACGATGCATTAAATTTGTAAAGAGTGACAGTAGAAATATTTCGAATGTTACAAAAGATTTCTGTTTCAAATAAATGCTGTTCATCAAAGAATTCTGAAAAAAAGTATCACCATTTCCATAAAAAATATTATGCAGCACTGCTTTCAATATGATAATAATGTATTTAATTTCCATTAATATATAGACCAAAATGCATAAATTAATGCATAAAGCATTGCATAAATAAATAAAAATATTAAATATTATTTCTCATTTCTCAAAGTATAATTTCTCAAATTTGATTTTGGGTTCACCGCCATAAATAAAAATAAATAAATACATTAAAAAAAAAAAAAAAAAAAAAATATATATATATATATATATATATATATATATATATATAAAGTTTTCTTTGTATATGAATTTAATTTTTTTTCCCCTCTTGTCTCAGACCAGGTCACCCACACCAACTGCTGAGGTGAGTCAGATTTACAGTTTTATTTATTTAATATTATTATTTATTTATTATTATGTGCTTTATTGGAAAAATGCAGTTTAATTTTCATTCCAAATATTCAAGAATTTATTCAAAGATGTATTGTAAGTGGGTCACATTTATATTTTCAGATGAAACAGTAGTGTTTTTTTAACGGTGCATGTTTCCATGTTTACCAGGGTTACTATGAGATGAGAGAACGAATCCTCCATCGGTCGACAAGTCAAGGCTCCATTGGCTCGCCCATTTACAGCCGCCACAACTACACTCCGACCCTGTCACGCTCACCACAGCACTTCCACAGACCCGGTGAGCTATGAGCCCTGTCTGCTGTGTCCATCAGTCTGCTGTGCTCGAAATACTAATATTAAAATTTCATCAGATCAATTTCTCTTTTCCTTCCATGGATTATTTACAGTTATCTAATATGGCTTTGTGCTCCCACAGTGTCAAATTTAGTTTTAAAATAGAGAAAGCTGGTCCAAATCTTTTCTAAAAACTTTAAAAAGGGCTGGGTGTTATAGCAAGTATTCTCATTTTAATTTTCGTGATAATTAATTGTGAACTTAATGTTCACTCATATATGACATTTTCATGTATTAAATGGTTTTAGTAAAAGATATATGTAGATAAATGTAACAGTGCCTAGTAATAAATAACCAGATCAGTGCATATATATATATGCCTTTCTTGTATTTATTTATTTAAAACAAAAATTAATTAAAAAAAAAAAAAATTGTTTGTGTGTACATATATATATATATATACGTACATACATACAAGATTAGATTGTTGTTGTTTTTTTTTCTCATTCTAATTTTTCTAAATTCTAACTTCTGTCTTTTTGATTTTGGTTAAAATTAAGATTTTTTTTTTTTTTTTTAAGATTAATGCCTTTAGTTAATTTGGTAAAAGTTTAAGGTGTTCTTGTTACACAAGTTACATGTTCTTACTATTTTAACAACAATAAATTATGCATAATTACATGCAAGTAACCCTAATCCTAACCTTAACCATATAGTAAATACATGTAGTTAATTAATATTACTCAGTATTCTTACTTTGTAACAAGGACACCTTAAAATAACGTGCACCCGTATATTTTCATTTATTAAAAACAGTGTGTAAACATGGCTTATACCAAAATAAATATATATTTGGCCCAGCCCTAATTTGAATTATTCTCCCTATTGACCTTTGACCGTGTTTGTGATTGGAGGCACTGAGCCGTCCAGTGGTCGGAGTTCCCCAGGGGCCAGCACCCCTCCTCTCCTTCTGACTCCTAAACATTTTCACCTGCCAGGTACTGTTTTGGAGTCTTCCAGCGGCCCACTGTGTGTCAATCCCAGCATGCCCCTGTGTCTAAGCACATGTTCACCATTCATAGCACTTTCTGTGTCTGGTTATCTCTCTGTCTTAAAGCAACAGTTCACACAGAAATGAAAAGGCTGCACGAGCAAACACCACTAACATTTTCTTTCACTTTTCATTTTCTATGGTAATAGTATATCCAAACTGTATGTGGTCCAGTTGTCAGTTTCTCAGATTTGATTGTTTATCAGTGCATTTTGTATGTGTTATCGACTTTGTTTACCTATTTTAAACCCAATATCTCTTATATTAAGAACTAAAATGAACTAATTGGACTTTTCCTTTCTTTCAGATCAAGGTGTAAACATCTACAGAAAACCCCCTATCTACAAACAGCATGGTACAGTCATTCAGAATCTTTGAATTCAATGCTTTATCTTTCACAATAAAGAGATGATTAGAATTTTGACACATGCCTGTTGATTTATAATGTACAAGCAGTGTTTCCCAGCCATTTTTGTCTTATGTACCTACACAGCTCAGTATTAAGTCACTAACACCAAAACGTATTACTCAAATTATACTGGATATCATTTAGCATTATCATTAGTTCTTTAAATGCTCATTATTATGATTCACATTGTAACTAGGTTGCTTCCTCTGTCTTCAGTGAGACTCCTGGGTCCAGGCACTATGTTAAAACCTATTGGAGTTAGTCAAGTCTTAATTTTCAGATTCAAATTAGACCAGTCTACTCTTTTATGTAACTGAATTTAAAAAATGATGACTGTATAGAACATTTGTCAAAATTAAAGTAACTTTCACTCTGTGTATGGTGAAATTGAAATGCCATAGAGGTTCAAGTATGAAGTATCACACAACAGCAAATGCATTGTCAGTGATACAAATTTTAATGAGAAACTCCACCTTTTTTTAACAATGCAAAATCTAATTTTTTTAAGCACGTCCTGAGGTACATGCACACCTGGTTGGGAATGGCTGTTTTTAAAGGAATAGTTCACTTAGAAATGAAAACTTGCTGAAAATTCACTCAACCTCAGGCCATCCAAGATGTAGATAAGTTTGTTTCTTCATCCGCTGCAGTGAATGGGTGCCGTCAGAATGAGAGTCCAGACAGTAATCCACACCACCACACCAGTCCATCAGTTAATGTCTTATGAAGCAAATAACTGTGTTTGTAAGAAACAAATCCATCATTAAGATGTTTTAACTTTAAACTGTCACTTCTGGCCAAAATACGAGTACATAATCCATAATAATACTTCCTCCAGTGTCCATCTATCAAAATCCACCGGTATATTTGTTTAGAACTGTTTTTGCATGTAAACGGTGCTTGATCTGTGCATATTTCTCTCCTGATACAGACGAGAGAAGTTTTTCACTGGAGAAAGCAATATTATCGATAGAGGATTCATATTTTAGCTGGGAGCAACAGTTTCAAAGTTAAAAACATCTTAACATTGGATTTATTTTTTGCAAACAAACAGCTTTTCACAAGATGTTAATTGATGGACTTGGAGTGGTGTGGATTACTTGTGGATTATTGTGATGTTTCTTTATCAGCTGTTTGGACTCTCATTCTGACGGCACCCATTCACTGCAGATGATCCACTGGTGAGCAAGTGATGTGCTAAATTTCTTCAAATCGGTTCTGATGAAGAAACAAACCAATCTGCATAGTGCGAACTATTCCTATAAGTATTGCATTGTGAAGACTGCATCTGATTGAGTTCTTAAGATCATTGCCTGTATTTACTTATTACTTTTTATTGGTTGTGTTTAAAATGTTATATAGATTGATCATTGCAATCATTAAAGCACTCATGTTGAACAACTAGCTGCTCTGTTTACTGTTAAAGTCAGTTAGCACAGTTTTATTCAGCATCTGCATCACTTTTAAAACACTAAATTTTTAAATTTATACTGTGCAAAGACTGCATGTTTTCTTTAATGCTGCTTGGTTCACAACAACAGACCATTTCTACAAATTGAACTTAACAGTTCATTGGTAACCTAGTTAACAGCCAAGGTTTTTTAAAGTTACCTTACCAAACTAGCAGCCAGAAGATTTTTATTGAGAGAAAATGAATGTCAATGTCAAGTATGTCAGAATATTTCACGTCATGACTGTGTATGGTTTGTATGTCATTTTACCATATTTCTGTGTTTTGTTTGTTTGTTTTTATTTGGAAACTGTGAGTCCCTCCACCTCATTAATATCTGCTTGTGTGCCATTAAACACCACCTCAATGTAAACATGTAAGTATTGTTTGAAGTCTTCTCAACTGAGCTCATTTCACTATAAATATTAATAAACTGATCAGTCAATCATCATTAAAGCATCTTATCCTGATGAGTGCCTTATGAGCTTTCATTCATATTCATAAATAACAAAACTTGCAAAAAAATTGCAAGATTTTTTAAAGTTAGATATGCATAGTATCTGCTAATATATTTAGACCCCTTATTTCCAAAACTGGTAATATCATATTTGCTATTTAAAAAAAAAAAAAAAAAAATATATATATATATATATATATATATATTTATTTATTTATTTATTTATTTTATAATTAGAAATTACACCCTAGTATTATTGTTTGTCAACAAGCATTCAAAAAAAATAAATAAAATGGACTAAATCTTACATTTGTTGACATTTAAAGGGGTCATTATCATATAATTTTGTATTATTATAAATTTTTTCCCCAGGGGTCTATTTGTAATGTTAGTATATTATATCTATGTCAAGACATTATAAGTTGACAGTTTTCCACTGCCTCTCTTACCCTTAGAATCAAATTGGTTGTTTTTTGTTCTTATTTTTTTGTTGTTGTTTTAATTTATTGTGCTGCTGTTCCTTGTATGTAAATGCCTTCTTCGCATGTGAAATGAGATACAACGCTTTTGCTCTTGCTTATGAGCTGCAGGTTTGCTGTTGATTTCATATTGTTCTACTCCATCCCTAAATAATCTCCGCTGAATCTGCATGTGCAGCTAAATCTGTTAAAATCAGCATAAAAATGATGGGATCTTGTTGCAGAGCTGTTGGTGCTACACACCAGGGTTGCAATAGTTAACTTAAAAAAGAATTAAATTATATAAACGTTAACTCAAATGAAACTGTGTGTGTGTGTGTGTGTGTGTGTGTGTGTGTTAGCTGTTCCCAAAGCAAAATTTTTCATTTAGTTTTACCTTAAATAAAATGTTATGAATAATTATTTAGACATATAAAAAAACAAACATGCAACAAAATTACTAAAATGAAAATGCAAAAAAGAAAAGGGAAAAAAAAGAAAACACAAAATGTGAAAAATATATAAAAATAATTAAAAAATAACACTGCTACACACCGCCAGGAACAGCACAATGTTTGGCCGAATGTGTCTTCATCCATACTACTGAAAATAATGTAAATATCAGTCTATAATCAGTCTGATGTCAGTAAATTTATTTATTTCAGCTTAGTTTCAATTGTCTTTTTCATTATGAAGGACATTTTTCTTCTGACTGTTACTGTGCGATTTCATAGTACATTAAACTCTTTTACCTCAAAGAGAAATTGGATTCTTCATGATAATTAAATGTTGCTATATTTATTCGTAGATGAATTCAGCAGGTCGGAGCCCACTGTCTGCGTATTAACACTCGCAGTGTGTTCTAACGCCAGTGATGGTTTGTCATATTGCTGCATGGCTTATTTTGGCTGAGTGATGAGCTATGGCTAATGATATAGCTATGCATGTTTAGCATGCAAGCAGACAGCCAATAGCCTCCAGTAGTAAATATTGCATTTTCATTGTGAATGTGGGTTATCAAAGGCCGTAAACCCATGACCATGTGCCACATATGGCTTGTAGCAGGCTTTTTCTGCTATCTGTTGGTTAGATGTTGGTCTAGCCACACTGATGGTCCACAGCCTCCCCCCGGTTTATTGATCTAGATTCAGCTGCCTTTGCAGCCCAGAGCAAGTCTGCTGATGACATCATCAAATCGGCCAAATTCCCCGCAGCGTTCGCCCCTGGTCCAGACTACCCAGCAAAGATAGAGACAGACTGCTGGTCCTTCCCGATCTCCCATGCTACCCTAGGTACTGTGGTCACCCATGATGCATCTGTTCCCACAGTCTCGTTGCTTCTGCCTTGTTCAAGTTTACCCAAAAGCAAAAATTTCCCATCATTTACTCACCCACATGTTTTTTAGGCTCTGTTTTATTACTACACAATTGAGGTGTTTCACCAAAAAAAAAAAAAATTAATTTTACATTACTATAACCTTGATCTGAGGATTTAAAGCAGTTGTATTAACAGATTTGTGCTAGTGTTAATTAAGCTGCTTCTGCTCTGAAACAAAAAAATGTGGTCTAAAAACATTTGCACTCAGAAATCACTAGTACTTTTTACAATTAATTACAAAGATTCTATGTAGTAAATCTGTAATGTTTTTATATATATATATATATATATATACAGTATATATACAGTATTTGTGATTTAGGTATTAATAGTTTAATATCCAATATAAAATTAAATTCTTATATACAGTAGTTTTTCTCACAGTGCTGTAAGAGTTTGTTTATTGATTTTTCTTTTATTTTAAATTATGCTGTTCTTTCCATTAAATACACACACACAGCGTCTTTCTAATGCTGAATTGAAATAAAAATTAAATAAAAACAAAAAATAGTTTAACATTAAAAAAGGTTGAAATCGCCCAGCTAACAGAGAATCTTCTCAGAACATTCTGGCAAGGTGCTCTCAAAGTTATGACCAAACATTCTTCCAGTAATGTAAATAGAACATTTGTTCAAAGTTACCTGGTCTTTAATAATGTTCTCAAAACATTAGCACAAAAACATTATTTATACATCACTCATGGAACGTTTTCTGAAACATTTTAGTTGGACGTTCATCAAACATTTTTTAATGTTACTACTTGTTTCAGAACATTCAGAGAACATTCAAAACTAACATTCCCATATTTGCAAAACTGTAAAATGGAATGTTCCTTTAACATTCAAATTACCAAGAAAAACGTTTCAAAAACTGGATTCAGATACCATTCAGAAATATAGTTTTCATAAGTTAATGAGAAAGCTACTGTTGCAAAATGCTCTTAGAACATATTTTGTTAGCTGGGCGAATACCGAGATTGACTTCAAACATTTGTGTTTCTTTCTGTCTTTCTGTCCATGTGTTACTGTGTAATCATTTTTCTTGATGTAGCTAATACGCGTGATTATTTCATTTCTATTCTGTAAACTCTAGCTCTGTAAGTATCAGGGGGTAGAAAATCATAGACTGGCTTTTGCATTAGCTCTCCTCCTCCATCCTTGATTCATGCGTTTGTGTGTGTTAATGGGTTTTTGTTGCTGTTGTCGTGCTGCTCAGGAGCAGATGGGAGGAGAAGATCAAGAGAGGAGGATGAGGAAGAGCTCCAGAAACGCAGACAGATCCAGGAGGAACATCTCAACAAGGTCAGGAGACATCTGTTACTAAAAGAATGATGCAACCTGCTTAACAATGCAACATGATAGCTAAAATGATTCCTGTTTCTGATTCCAGATCCAATCTGGTTTGGGGAAAATGATTCTTAAAGAGGAGATTGAGAAAGAGATGATCCGAGAGCGTCACGCACGGAGCCTGTCAGCACAGCGCTACGAACACGGAAGCAGTAATGCTCCTCAGTACAATAGATTGCATATTAGACGTTCATGTTCTAGATCTTGACTTTCTTCAAGATTAAGAAACAGGGCTGTGAGCCATTCAGAATAGAATTAAGAATTTACAATACTAGCTGAATTCCTGAATTTCAATTGAGGCAGCAAATATGATGCACAATTGTAATTTGAATTTGAAGGGGTAGTTCACCCCAAAAATGAAACATTTGTCATCATTTACTCACTCTCATGTTGTTCCAAACCTGTATGCATTTTGTTCTTCTGTGGAACACAAAAGAAGATACTTTGAAGAATGGGACTCTAAAGTGTTTTATAAATGAATTTTATTTTACGTTTGGATAAAAATTTGCCTTTGTTGTTAGACTACAAACTTCTTCAAGATATCTTCTTTTGTGTTATACATGAGGGGGAGTAAATGATGACATAATTTAATTAAATAAATATTAAATATTTATATATATATATATATATATATATATATAATTTCTCAGATATATGAAATGATACAGTATGTCTAATAAATTGTAAAAGTACATTAAAAATGAATAATGGTAACATTTTTACACTTACTTATGTATGTGCATTATTGAATCCATTTTTTTCATAGTGAATGTGTACTATGTTATTAAAATTTGCAGATCGAAATTCACCCTCTAAAACAGGCTCACTGCCTGGATATGGGCGTAGTGGACTGCATCGGGTAAGATGCCTTTATTATTGTCACTCAGTATTTAATATTACTTATAATCTAATATAATATAATAATAAAAGATATGTTATTGAACCCATTTTGTCTGTTGTATATTTTGCTTCAGCCTCAGTCGACTGATTTCACTCAGTATAACAGTTATGGAGACGTGTGTGGTGGGATGAGAGGTTAGTTTATCTGTTTTTAATTTAATTGCATTTTAATTACATATATTAATTTGTAATGAGAGCAACAGTAATCACGTGTAGGCATATATATTGTGGGAGTAGTATAATGCATATAGATGATAAAGCATTTTTCAATTTTAAAGCATCATATAGTGCAAAAATTGAGACGTCATTTTTTCAAACTGTCCATTTTAATGTATGAATATAAAAATAAAAATCTTTTTTTATTTTCTTTTTAACAGAGTTTCAGGTATGTAGATACGATTACCTGTTTAAATCACTCGATGTGTGTTTCCATCTATCCTTATTGTAACTACTATGTAATATTCTTTAAAATACATCTTCATACATATTCATTGTTCATGATGTGAAATCAGATTGAAAGATACAGTTGACATCTCTTTAAAGTACTGGCTTCATGTTCTCTCTTTATTAATGATTTGTTTCTAGCCCATGAATGATGGCCACCGTACAGCCACCAGAATGGACAGAGGAGTGTCTATGCCTAATATGCTGGAACCGAAAGCAAGTGTAACATATTAAACTAGCATAACATTATCTGATGTTGAATATGAGTTCAATTATTAGGCTGTTCAGCATTCAGCGAATTACTTGGATGTAATGTGACTATGCGGCCTGATTTATTAGACCCTACAATTCAAACATGAAAAAGAGTTTGTGAAGAGTTAGCATTTTTTTACTGATTGATATGTGTCGTTTGAAGGTATATCCATATGAAATGCTTATGATAACAAGCCGCAGTCGCGCAAAACTGCCCAGAGATGTGGACAGAACCAGATTAGAGGTAATTTCTCACAGTATTTGTGCAACAAGACACTGTATTGTGATGTAACCAGAAAAATATTTTGGCCTAAAGATATTAAGATTTAAATTGCATATTAAATTTCCACCCATTTGGATTACACAGTTTTAACACAGTATTAGCAAACTAATAAACATAATACATAAATGAAATCGATAGCAAAGGGGTAAGATCTCTGGAATAGTACTTAACCCAATAATTAAACAAATATTTAAGATGTCCATGCATTTTAATTAAATTTAAATGTATTTATGCTGATTCTAAGCAATTTCAATAATTGCATTTTGAAAATATGATTTTTTAATCTAAATAAAATCAAATAGACACAAACAGTTAATAATAAACTACGCCATGATTTTTTTTTTTTTTTTAGTGCAGAAATCTTACCTGTTTCATTTATGAATTTTATATGGAACCCTGTTTCCACCACATGATTAAAAAAATAATAATAGTAATAAAATTAAAAAGTGAATTTAAATAATAAAATGAAAAGAGTTTACATTCACAATTCTGACTTAAAAACAAAACAGAATTGCGAGATGTAAATTCTATAAACACAATTTTGAGTGGAAAAATCTGAATTGTGTAATAAAGTAGCAATGAAAAATACGAGAGTTTTGAAAAAAAGTCAGAATAGGGAGATGTAACAAAAAGTCAGAATTCTGAATTGCGAGAAAAGAAGTCAGAATTATGGCTGTCGTGATAACCGCAATATTGTAATATCGCAATACTGAGTATGACAAGCAACCGTGAACCATGTTCACTTCTTTTTTTTCTTTTCTTTTTTTTTATGAGGCTATGCCCTTCTCATTTTACCCTTAATGAATTTGTATTGAATGGTTAACAAGTTAATAATCATAACAAGATTGATTACGTTTTTCTTCTTTTTCACCTGCATTTCTAGCGCCATCTGGCTCCGGAGATGTTCTTTGAAATCTTTGGGATGGAAATTCAGGAATTCGGCAGGTTACCTCTGTGGAAACGCAATGAACTGAAGAAGAAAGCCAGACTCTTCTAACCATGATCTACAACATCTGCACACACTCACATGATGTGTCATCCAGCGGTTTACTCCTCTTCTGTTATTTCTTGCTAAAATTATAGCCAGAAGGAAGCTCCATGCTGCAATTTGATGTCGGTCTGTAAAGAACAGAAGGTCTTAACATTTCAGCTGTATCTACAAATTCTCAAATCTATATATTTTTTTTTTTTTGTCTCTGTCGCTTTAATTTCCTCTCTTCCAGAAATGAGTCTTCCTCTTTTTGTTCTTTGTTCTTCTTGCATATCTTTGTAAATCATGTTCATGCAGGTCTGATTATCCAAACCTTTGTAAATTTGCAGTTATAATCCTTTTAATTCACTGTTCCAGTAAAGACTCCTCCGTTTGCATCACTTTTGGTTCAGGGAGGGATTGTAGATGCTACACTGTTTGGGTGTCTGTGTCTTTGTTGTCAGGTGTTCATGTAATGCATATAAAGAGACTTAATCCATACTAGCACATATCCATGTATTCACCCTTTGCTACTGTAGGCTACCATACTCCACAGTTAACATCTGTCAATTAAAGGTCAAGTGTTTCATTTCTGTGACAACGGCAGCACTAAACAGAATTGAAAAAATATTGATCGCTGTCAAACACATGTCCATCTTTCATCAGTCAAACCCACATCATCGGTTAAACTGGTAATTTTTCCATTTGGTACCACTAATTGTTCAGAAGTGACACACTTCACCTTTACGCTTTCTGATACTTTATTGAATCAATGCTGATGTCCCTAGTATATTTAAATAATAGTATACAAAGGTAAAGTAAAAATTAACTGCATTTGTTTTGTTTTTTTTGTTGTTTGTTTTTTTAAAGATACTCACACTGCCAATTTATTGTATTTCAATTGTATTTCTGAGTAAAGGAAGATGTCTCTGTGCAACTCAGTAAAAACCAAAGGCATTACAAGAGAACGGGCTCTATAAGAGCTGTAGTCTACAGCTGTTTTTTATTTCATCTTCATTAAATCAGATGTATTATTGGATCGTATTTCTTCATGCACACTGGACTTGCTATGAAGCTCATGCAATGAATTATTAGCTGGACCAAATCAATCAATTCAGATGAAAACATTCTCATTAAACACCATGATAACTACATTGACAGGTTTCAATAAAACTGGGGAAAATAAATTGCATTTACTTAATCTGCTTCTCTCTCTCTTTTCATCACATACATATTCATGTAATTAGGTCTAATTGACTGGAGTGGCTGTCAATGTTTATCAATCAAAATGTCCCCGTAATGAATTTCCAGTTTCAATTCTTTCCATCTTTTAAATATTTTACTGAGACTGCATGCATGAAGAAACAGCCTAAATAAATTCACGAAGATATTTCCATATATTTTTAATTATTTTTCATATTTTCTTCTCCATGGTTGGAAACCATAAATCCCGTATTTTATTACTCAGCGATATTGTAAGCTTTTATTTTGTGCAATGGTAACATGTAGGCCTATAGTAGTTTTTATGGACTAGCCTATGCAATGCGTCTTAATATACTGGATAAAATATTTAATTAATTTAACATTAATTTTTTTTAATTTTTTTTTTTTTTTTATTATGCAAGTAAAGAATGTGACAATGTTTACATGTACCAAATACATAATATACCAAACATATAACATATAAGACAAAGAGAAGAAAAAATAAACAAAACAAAACTGAGGAAAAAAAAAAAAACATAGAGTTTATAAGGTGACAATATTTGCATGTGCCAAAATGTAGAACCAATTGGACAAACAAACATACTGATGGCCAACATTACAAGTCCGTTCTGATTAACTCCTGTATTTGCATTCATATGTCTGTGAGCATGTATGTGTGAGTGCGTGCGCCCGTGCCTGCGTGTGTGTCATTGTATCTAGGGTTGGGGATGGAAGCATACAACTGAGATTGCATCATAATTGATTGATAACAGGTATGAGTAGAGTAATAAAAAACAAAAATAACCAAAACAAATGAATATATAAATAAAGACTAATAATAATAATAATAATAATAATAGAGACAACAAATGTTATTAGCAACAATGATAACTATAATAATGTTAATCATAATGATAATAATAATAATAAAAATAATGATTTCATCAAAATTGGGGAGGGGTGGAGTACAACGAAGAGGGCAGGTATAAATAATAATATTAATATTGGATTATAAATTAATAAATGTTTAATAATTGGGGGGTGCCTCCGATCCCACCGTGGCTACGACATATCCCCCCCCCCCCGTCTCCCCAAACATCAGCCATTAGCCGTCTATTTATTTAATTTCTAATTAATTATGTTTTAAATGTGTGGATGTGTATATGTCTCAGCTAGTTTGAGATGCATTAAAAAAGTGAGATGTGTAGTGCAGCCCAGGTCAGGGACCCGGCCCACCCACACAGCCCACTTGCCCTGTATGTTGTTTTTTTTTTTTTTTTTTTTTTTTCTCCCTTAATCTTCCTTTCCTTTTCCTTTTTTTAATCATGTATATGTCTCAGCTATTTTGTAATGCATTAAAACAGTGAGACGTATGGTGCAGCCTAGGCCAGAGACCCAGCCTACCCATACGCCACACTTACCCTGTATATGTTTATGTTTATTTATTTATTTGTGTGTGTGTGTGTGTGTGTGTGTGTGTTTCAGCTGATATGTCGTGCATTAAAAAAAGTGTGGTATGCAAGTCAGAACCAGCCAGGGCAAGTGGCAGTGGAAGCGATAGCTCAGGGAGACGGCGGGGAGTCACTATGATAATTGATAATAATTGAGTCTAAAGATTTAAACCAGGCGAGGGTGGGTTGTGTTGGGATCATTGAGAATAAATAGTTTAGTTTAGGGAGTATAGTCATTTTGATTACTGATATTCTGCCCATAATGGATAATGGTAATTTCATCCAGCGTTGAAGATCATCATTTATTGTTTTAAGTAATGGGGTGAAATTTAGACTAACCAGCTCTGACAGCCTGGGGGAAATATTAATGCCTAAATATGTGATGTGATTGGTGCATAGAGGGATAGGTGATGTCTGGGATGTCACATCCAAGCTATTGTGATTTAATGAAAGAATAGAAGATTTACTCCAGTTGACTGAATATTCAGAAATGTGAGAAAATGAATCAATAAGTTTAATTGTTTCTTGTAATGATGATGAGGGATCTTGTAAATATAGTAATATGTCGTCTGCATAAAGACTGATTTTATGCTGTATGTTTAATGTTTGGACTCCTTTAATGTAGCTGTTTTGGCGGATGGCTGCTGCTAACGGTTCGATAAAAATGGTGAATAATGAGGGAGAGAGTGGGCATCCTTGTCTAGTCCCACGGTGCAGTGTGAAGCTACGTGATGTTAGTCCATTAGTGATGACTGTGGCTGAAGGTGATGTATATAGAATTTTAATCCAATTGATGAATGACTCCCCAAAACCAAACCTCTCTAATGTGGAAAACAGGAATTTCCAGTTGACCCTGTCAAAAGCTTTTTCTGCATCCAGGGTGGCTATGATGGCTTTTGCTTTTTGAATTGAAGAATAGTACATTAAGTTGAATAGTCTGCGTGTATTGGTGGATGCTAGTCTACCTTTAATGAAACCGGTTTGATCTGGGTGTATTATAGATGGTGTGACCTTTTCTATTCTATGAGATAATACTTTGGCGATGATTTTAATGTCAGCATTGATAAGAGAAATGGGACGGTAGCTTGATGGTAATTTTGGATCTTTATTGGGTTTGAGAAGAAGTGTAATTGTGGCAGTATTCATATTAGCTGGGAGTTTTAATTTTTGTTGTGACTCATTTAACATTCTGATGAAGAGTGGTGATAAAGTGGACCAAAAGTGTTTGTAAAACTCAGCGGGGAATCCATCAGGACCTGGTGCTTTATTATTAGGCATGTGTTGTAGTGCTGTAAGAAGTTCGGGTTGTGTGATGGGTGATTCTAGGCTGTTTCTTTGGTGTTCATTCAGTTGTGGCAGATTGATACTGTTGAGAAATGAGTTGATGTCATTTTGATTTGGGTCTTTTTCTGATGAGTATAATTTGCTATAAAAATTTTGAAAAATTTGGTTAATTTCTTCCGGTGAGTTGGTGGGTTTTCCTGCTGGGTCTGTAATAACTGAGATTGTTACTTTTTCCTTGTTTCGTTTGATTTGATTTGCCAAGTATTTACCAGATTTATTACTATGGTGAAATTCTTGTCTGAGCCTATGAATCAGGAATTGAGTATGTTTATTGATTATTGCATTTAATTTAAGTTTATATTCTCTTAATTTATTTTGGGTTTCTTCTGTTGGGTTATTTATATTGATGTCTTGAAGTTGTTTAATTTTCTGTTCCAGTTCTATTTCTTGTTCTTTTTCCTTCTTTTTTTTGTAAACGGAGTATGAGATTATTTTCCCTCGTAGTACTGCTTTTCCTGTTTCCCACAGAAGAGAGGGAGACAATCCAGGGGTGTCATTCATTTCTAGAAAGAATGCCCATTCTCTTTTAAAATAGTTGTCAAAATCTGGGTCTTTCAAAAGAGATATGTTAAAACGCCATCTGGTAGCAGGTTTATGAGGTTCACTTCTGTTCCATTTTAATGTTACTGGGGCATGGTCACTAATGACAATTGGATGAATCTTTGATTCAGAAATGTTTGATATAATAGAATTACTGGTGAGAAAGAAATCAATGCGGGAATATGAGTGATGGACTGGTGAGAAAAACGAGTATTCTTTAGTATTTGGGTGTTGTAATCGCCAGCTATCACCAAGACCAAAATCACTCATGAACTGTTTTATGGTTTCTGCAGATTGCCACATGCGTTTATTACTTAAACTAGATCTATCTATTGCTGGGTTGAGAACTGTATTAAAATCACCTGCTATTATGACTGGACAATTAGAAAGATTTGAAATGGAGGAAAAGAAGTTTTGAAAAAAAGATGGGTCATCTGTGTTTGGGCCGTATAGATTACCAATTGTAACTGGGCTATTATCGATTGAAATGTTTATAATAATAAAACGTCCCTCGGGGTCTATAACAGTGGTATTATGAATAAATGAGATGTTTTTACTTATTAAAATGCAAACTCCTCTTTGTTTTGTATTATATTGAGCTGAGAAAACATGATTGTATTTTGATGATTTAATTTTATCCTGATCTGCATCTGATAGATGTGTTTCTTGCAAAAGGCATATGTCAGCTTGTAGATTATTTAAATGATTCAAGACTTTGACCTTCTTTGCCTGAGAACCAATTCCACGAACATTAATTTTAAAGGATTGAGATTATGTCAGATATCTTTCAACACAAAATCACAATAAAGTGAAGACAGGTGAATTTTAAATTATTTTGGTTTGAACAGATGTTAATCTTATTAAGTAGGGCACATAGACTGTATAAAAACAGGTAGGACACAAAACCGGCAGGTTTGTAATAATGACAGCATCCAACAGGAAGTGACATTATTTTGGAGGGAATTATTCTACAAAACAAACATCAGTAAGTAAACGATGTGTTTATTCAACTCTGTGAAGTTTTGTTTTACTTGTTAGTTTGTCTCACTCTAACATTTCATCTCATCTAATACAATTTAAAGAGGGTTACAAATATAAAAATGAACCAATCAAGTTGTAAACAAAGTATTTAGGCTACTCTCTCAGGAAGCAGTGACTGTTTATTCCCATTTTGTCAGGCATGGTGATATTTCCTTGCTAAATTACTTTTTATAATGATTCTTTAAATTACAACAGAAGTAATGAATTTTTAAAATTTCAAAAGGTCACGCATAGGATTTATTTTAATACTGCATTTCTCCACTAGAGGGCCACAGTGTCACATTGTGTGTATTTGCTGGTGTCCATACAAGCATAAAGCTCCGTCTGTTTTACAGGGTGTTTGAATATAAGAATCCTCTAGAATGATTATATCTCTTTGTCTTAGATCAGTGCAGCTGCCTATGACCTTTTGGTCATAAAAAAGTTCAAATAATAATATGCATGAATGGTAAATCACAACTCCTAAAACTGCCATAAAGGTCAACAGCAACACTCGGATAATTAGAAAATTAGTAACTACCTATAAATCTCTATTAGTTAAATTGTGACATTCAAATTATGTATTTCTTAACCTTCCGATTTCACTTCACAGTCACAATAAATAATTAAAAACAAACAAACAAACAAAAAAAACATCACAATAGAGCTGTATTTGATCTTATGATGATGTTTCGGCAAACAGTCCAACCTATCACGGATATTTATCTTGGATTATATAGTGCAATATCACCAACGAACGACATGATTCATGCTAAAAGACATTTAGCAGACAAAGCAATATGGTGAAACTTCACCGCTTTCCAGAGCTCAAACATACATTTGTTTTCTGTCATTGTGGGGACTTTCCATTGACTTCAGTTGTTTTCATAATGAGCTAGGTATTTCTATCCACTAACCCTCAGAGAAACCCTTTTTTTTTTTTTTAGCACGCATATTTAAGCTGATTTCAGGTTACTTTTACTTTTGTGCACACTTGGTTTCTATAATGTAGCCAAAATCTAATGCAGAGACACTCTGTCTTGACGATTCTATATGTTGACACAAGGTGCAGGTGAAACAGATGACATAAGAGTGCGCGCGCGCGCGTGTGGTGCCAGACAGTGATCAATTCTGTGACTCCTGTTTGTCTTTGTAGGTTGGGCTGTTAACAGTCCTGTCTTTAATTAAACTCATGTGGACCAGCAGGGCATGTATTAATCTGTATTAATAGCCTTTTCTCTCTCTCTCTCTCTCTCTCTCTCTTTTTTTTTTTTTTTTTTCTGAAGTTAACAAAATCTATCTAAGATGACAGATAAAACAAACATGTTGTTGATTATAAATGAAATTAATTCAGTACATGAAAATAATTGAAGACAATTTTATATATTATATTAAGTGTATGTTTAGCATGCACTTCAAAGCAATAGATCACCCAAAAATGAAAATTTTCTACAACAACAACAAAGTACTCCCCCTCAGGCCATCCGAGATGTAGATGAATTTGTTTCTTCATGGGAACAGATTTGAAGAAATGTAGCATTACATCACCTGCTCACCAATGGATCCTCTGCAGTGAATGGGTGCCGTCAGAATGAGAGTCCAAACAGCTGATAAAAACATCACAATAATACACAAGTAATCCACGACTCCAATCCATCAATTAACGTCTTGTGAAGTGAAAACGTTGTGTTTGTAAGAAACAAATCCATCATTAAGGAATTTTGACTCTAAACCAGTGCTTTAGGCCAAAATACCAGTCCATAATCCATAATCTCTCTTCTATCTGTGAAAAAGTCCATCTCCTGTTGTCTTCTCTATGGGACAACAGTGCTTGATCTGTGCATATTTCTCTCCTGATTCAGACTTTTTCACTAGAGAAAGCAATATCATGGATAGATGACTCTATGGTTTGAAGTTAAAAATGCCTTAATGTTAGATTTGTTTCTTACAAACACACAGCTTCTCACTTCACAAGACATTAATGGATGGACTGGAGTGGTGTGGATTATTGTGATGTTTTTTTTTATGAGCTGTTTGGACTCTCATTCTGATGGCACCCATTCACTGCGGGGGATCCATTGGAGAGCAAGTGATGCAATGCTACATTTATCCAAATCTGTTCCAATGAAGAAACAAACTCCTCTACATCTTGGATGGCCTGGGGGTGAGTAAATTTTCAGCAAATTAAAATTATTACTAGCTTAGCATTTCTATTCCAATCATTTGTGATTGGTAGAGTCACAAACTCTTTAAGTTGCTGCCTATGTAGAGTTTTCCAAAATGATTACTTATGAGTTTTCTCTCTTTCTCTCTGTGTGTGTGTGTATGTCTTGATGGCTGGAAGGTATGTATGTGTTGTGTGTTATCTGTCAGATGTTGACCTGGATAAGCAGG
Source organism: Onychostoma macrolepis (assembly GCF_012432095.1). Classification (NCBI taxonomy): domain Eukaryota; kingdom Metazoa; phylum Chordata; class Actinopteri; order Cypriniformes; family Cyprinidae; genus Onychostoma; species Onychostoma macrolepis. The sequence goes on along the minus strand of NC_081167.1, from coordinate 26,669,900 downwards.
AAAGAGCAAACAGATCATAAAAAGCCATAAAATCTGGGTTTATTGTCCAGAGCAAACCAGCTCAACAGACATGGCGCTCTCTCTCTCTCTCTCTCTCATGTGAATTGTCAAGTTCACTTAACTTTTAAAAAAAAATTATAATTTACTTAATAATTTTAAGGCAACGGGTTTCCTCAATTTTTTTAAGTTTAGTCAACTTATCACTTTTTACAGTGTCGGGTTATGCATTGTTTTTCCTACATATATGAATATTCAGACACCCTTCTATATTTAATTTTTTATGTTTTAAACACACATCCATCTCTGAGTCTCTTTCCAGCTTTTTCTTATCCAGTGAATCTTGAACCTGTTGACCTTAGTGTGATCTGGAGTAGGTGACAGGTTCAATAAACATCAGGTTCAATTAGACAGTGAATACTATCTATCTATCTATCTATCTATCTATCTATCTATCTATCTATCTATCTATCTATCTATCTATCTATCTATCTATCTATCTATCTATCTATCTATCTATATCTATCTATCTATCTATCGATCGATCGATCGATCGATCGATCTATCTATCTATCTATCTATCTATCTATCTATCTATCTATCTATCTATCTATCTGTCTATCTATCTATCTATCTATCTATCTATCTATCTATCTATCTATCTATCTATCTATCTATCTATCTATCTATCTATCGTTCTATCTATCTATCTATCGTTCTATCTATCGTTCTATCTATCTATCTATCTATCTATCTATCTATCGTTCTATCATTCTATCTATCCATCATTCTTTCTTTTTGTTTTTCTGTCATTGTTTTTGTGTCAGTTGCAGACATCAGTGTGTTGTTTCAGTTGGTTTGTTGTCTTGCTTCTGGCCACAACATCATTAGATGTTCATCGCTGCATTGTTCATTTCAGAAGAAATTGAGAAATCAACAACCGGTTTACGTAACATTACAAATCCACACGATTCACAGAGACAAAAAGAGTCATGCGAATGAAACGTCAGTGCGTCATATGAACTTTTTAAAGTCAGTGAGGCAGAAAGAGTTTCCTCCCGTCCGAGTCAAAACTCACAGAGCATAACCCATTTCCCAGACTCCTCTATTCACTGTCATATTCATAACTACAATATGTGACAGTTGGCTCTATGAACAGATGAGGAATCATGCCGTCAGCCTGAATGGCTCTTAATCTCACATATGATTTCTCTGTTATGTGTTTTCAACATATTCTGCTTTGACTGATGACTTTGTCATGTTCCTGCTTGTTGACTTGTTTTCGGGACTGAGATAAGAGTCCAGACATGTGGAAGTTATACAGAGTCACATGCAGGCCCTGTTTACTATTAAAGATTAAAGATCAAGTGTGCAATATCTATGTGACTACTAGTGGCACAAAATGGAATTGTAATCCATTTCTTTTTTAATCTTTTTGGATAATAATAAACCCATATCCAAGTTTGGAGCGGTGCTACTTGTTGAGTTTATTTTTTAACTTATTTGGTGCCACTAGTGGTGCAAAAATGGCCCACTTTGCTTTTAAATATGAGTGTAAACCGGGTCCAAAACATTTTGTTACTCACTCAAACCGCTTTCAGAGCTGATTATCTCCAGATTCCCTGACGCATGGTTCTGGTTTGTCCGTTGGGTTGTTTTCTCTCTGAGGGGGGTGAAGATCTGCCTTGTTTGTCCTTTGCACCTCAGTGTGGGGCCGTCTGATAAAACTGCATTGGTATGTGGTTGTGTGTTTAAGGAGCACATGATAATGTGTCACTGCAGGAGAGATCCTTCAGACTGTGATGTAAAAGTCTAGTTATGTCTTTGAATTGTAATTCTGTGGGAAGATTTGCACTTGAAAACAACAACAAAAGTTTTGGATCAGCAAAAATGTTATGATGTTATTTTCCAGTCTTGGCTTGATCCTGCTTCCACTTAAAAAGATCATTAATGTCTTGCAACTGTAATGGTGTATACTAATCTATTGTAGCCAGCAAAGCAATTAATTCATGTATTGTGTTTTAATATTTAATTTCAAAATTTCTGATAACTATTTGTATTTGCACTAAATTTTGAAGTCAGTTTAAGTACTTTTATTTAGCAAGGATGCTTTAAATTGACCAAAAGTGTCAATAAAGACGTTGATGATGTTACAAAATATTTATATTTTAAATAAATGCTTTTGAGTAATGGCTGCTGGCTTTGCCATCACAAGAATAAATTACATTTTAAAAAATACTCATATTGAAAAGTTATTTTAAATTGTAATAACAGTTTACAACATTACTGTTTTTACCGTTTATTTTTTTTTTATATATTTTTTTTTAAGTCAAATATGCTGCTTTTGTGAGCATAAGATACTTTTTCAACATTAAAATGGTACTTCATCAACATTTTTTACATTTCACTTTCTTTCCCATAATGCAGTTTTGAAACAGGCTTCATACTAAAATATTGTGCAATCCACACTGGCCATAAGATTTAAAAATTACTATAAATAAGGCAATAAATAGAGTTTAATAAAAGAAATAAATACAATATATAGTCTGTACAGATAATGAAGAGAGGTAGATTATGTTAACTGCATAATTGCAGGATTTATTTGGTTTTGCATCTGCTGAAAGATGGTAACAACACTGAATTAACCAGTGTAACAAAAATAATAAAATATTAGAAGGCACCCTATGTAATTTGAATTGAACAGAACTGGAACCTTGTTAAGTGTCTTTACAAGCAACCTTTGGCTAAAGTGCTCAATATGTAAGTTGAGTGCTATTGATTATTCAGCATGCAAAAGATGACCACATGCAAACAGCTGTTAACCCAAATGAAACCCAAGCACAGAAACACATTCACACCAGCAGTCACTTTATCACTTCCATAAAGCAGGACTGACTGTGAAGCTCATCTCGTAACAGGAAATTGTTATTCAAATGAATAAGAAGCAGATTTAGCTCAGCTGCTTTTGATTCTTGAATTGATTTTATCTGATGTCTGTAATTGGACTTTTATTACTGCTTTAAATTATGGCATCTTTAATTAGTAAGACTGGACCAGGGGTCACGGGTAAAATAAGAGGCTTACAATATGGCATGAGAGAAGGTTTCTCTAGTAACCCAAACATTATTAAGCCTCTATATCGCATGACTATAGAGTGACAGTGATAAATTTCCTTCAGTCAGATGGAGTCAAATCTAGATCAGATGGAGTCTATATCTCAAGCCTACTTGAGGAGCTCAACAATCCTTGCCTCTTAGCATCTTGGGATTGATAGTTCCCTGCTAAATAGACCAGCACTGACTCGTACTTACCAGCATAAACCAGTTTCCCTCCTCACATTCAAATTAGTTCGTTTGTTTACATATTTCATTGGAAGAAAACGTTAGCAGCCTGTTAGCACCTGGTTTATAGCAACGTAAGAGGTGTTCATGTAATTTAATGAGTGTTTTTGCTTGTGTCTGCAACACTGACCTCATGCTGCCATTTAAACTGATCTCATTAAGGCTGGTGTGTGTGTGTGGTAGCTAAATTTTCCTGACATGTTGGGCTACAGGATATCTCACCTCAGGTTTTGGCTGTCTCAGAGCATATATTATATGCATAAACCAGATTAAAGTAAGCATGTGGATTGGGCATAGTCTGATATAAATAAACTGTATGTAAGTGACCAAATCCACTAAAACTGCTACTAGCTGAGTTACTGATGACTGACTATGAGAGCTTGGTGAAATAATTACCATGCAAAATTATTTTCATTGCAGAACAGTTAAATTACAACTCTAACTCGCTGCAAAAGTGTTTTTTTTTATTATTTTATTTTTTATTTTTTTTAGACTTTTGACTTATTTTCCACTCACACTGGTTTTAAATGATTGAAATAATGGAGATTTTTAATGTTTTTCATGTTATTTAAGTCTCTTATGCTCACTGAAAAAAAATCAGGACAAGGGTGTGAAAATAGTTGAATAAAAGTAGAGTTACATCCCTTAAAATGTATTGAAGTAAAAGTACACTTTATATATATATATATATATATATATATATATATATATTACTTAAAGTACAATTGTTGAGAAAAAAAACTTAATTACAGTAATGTGAGTATTTGTAATTAGTTACTTCATATTCCTGCATATTAGAATGAATTCTGAAGGATCATGTGACACTGAAGACTGGAGTAATGATGCTGAAAATTCAGCATTGCATCAAAGGAATCAATTGCATTTTAAAATATATTATATATATATATATATATATATTATATATATTTCACAATTTTACCGCATTCTTAATCAAATAAGTATTTGTGTGCGTGTAGTATATCTTATGCAGTGTTGCTTAAGAAATATATTATTAGTTTGACTTGTTTTCTAGTTAAAACAGGATAAATATACCCGAGAAGCAAAACTGCATATGATATTAAGATTTTTCAGTTTCATAGATTGTATCTTATAAGTGCATTTTGTCTTACGATGCTGGTATACTTGCATTTTTTTTTCATCTTATTCCTAAAACAGCTTATTCATGTTTAAATAAAATTATAATTATTTATTTTAAAGTCATAGTATCTTGCAATGTTGCAAAAGGATGTTTAGATATTTAAAAAAATAAAAATAAAAAAAGACACAAATCATTTTTTTTTTTTCAGTGCAAAAGTAAAGTGAGAATAAACTGGTATATATTATTATAAATTTATGTATATTTTTATACCATGGCAGCTATCAACGATCAAAATGGTTTACTTGTAAGAGAGAAGATATACATGCAGTAATTTGCAAATATTAATATGTGTCCTAAATCTTCACCATGACTTAAAATTACAATTTTGGTCCTAATTCTAGGCATTCTTTAGTACTTTTAGGCTAGACTGTACTAGCCTTTAGCACTCTGTAAATGTGTCCCTCTAAAGCTTCCATTGTGAGTTGCCGTGGAGAATGTGCCTTATGGTGCAGGAAGTGAGGGGATTTGTCCCCTGACTGTTTGGACAGGGGTTCCTGCTGTGGGGACAAGCTGTGACTCCAAACACCTTTTGAATAAAAGCTTCAGTGCACTTACAAAGCCGAGAGTTGAAGCGCAGAACCATGTTCAGATTCATTGTAACATGTAAATGCAGGGCCTAGAATTTGAGAAAAACAAGTTTTTTTTGTTTTTGTTCAGTAGAAATGTATAAATGCCAGATGTCTTTGTGAACGACTTTGCAACCTAATGTGAACTACTGCGTGTTATATGAGAACGAAGCTGTTCATATGGATTTCACAAGCTGGATTAACAAAATTGTTTTCGTTATGAGGATGTCTCCCTTTTTTTCCAAGGTGTCTGAAATATTTGTATTTCTTTTGAATATAAATGAAAGGAAGAGTGAGATTTCAGCACATAGTAGCACAGTTTGCGTTTGATACCACAATCAGTGGATGGGATTGCAATAGCAGAGGGTAAACTGAGGTTCTGTCAGTCTCTTTCTGGCCTGTTTACGCACTAACCGTAATGACTTTCATAGAAACAGCTGCCTTCTCCCACATTTAAAAATGCTGCCAATATTTTGACTGTACCTGCTTATATTTGTAATGCAAGAATGTGCCAGATCATCATGAAAAGTGAATGAGAAATTCATTCATGGGCATAGCAGTTTGAGGGCGTTGTGTGAATATAACAATTCAAATGTGATTTTAGTAGTAGCAGTAGTAGTAGTAGTATTGGGAACTTCCTAGGGTTGATTTTTACTTCAGCAAACAATTTTTATTTATTTATTTTTTTAGATTAAAAAAAAAAAATTTAATTGAAATCATACCTCTTTATTTTAGTTATTTAACACCGTTGTGTATTTTATTGTTGTTGTTTTTTTTAGCTTAAAATCTGAAAATCCATCATAAAAATAAGAATAAAAATAAACTTTACTCTAATTATCAATTACAAAAATTATGCAAATTGTTTTAATTAATTAAAATATTATTGAATTGTTTATTATTAGTAGTAGTCATCGTAGTAGTAGTATTGTGCTGTTTTATTTAATTTTTGTTTTTAACATTTTAATTTTTCGTGCCTTATTTTTTCAAATGCCTTTTGTGTAGATTTTATCCATGGATTTTCATAAAGAAATTAATGTTTAAAAATGTGGTGATCTAAACTATAAAAGTAATTTTGTCAAATTACATGAAGTATAAAAATATTATTTAATGTTTGAATTATATTTTAAAAATGTTTCAAATGTTGTTTCACACCCATCACACACACACACACACACACACAGAAAAATTGAGACGTGTTTGAAATTAGATTTGTTCTTGACTGTTTAGAAAAAAACTAAACAAAAAAATTAGTTGATGATAAATTAGTTAATATTGGACAAAACCATCGTTAGAGTGTGAAAAGTGTTGGGAGGGCCAAAAAGTACCTGTAGTTGGAGAACCCTGTTCTTATTGTATGTAGAATGGCTTAGTTAAGATTTAAACTAATGTCTGATTACAGTCATAAAACACTGGATTTGTGCATTATATTTTTTGCTTTTGTTCTTGTACTTCAGTTTTGCGGCAACACGGTTGTCATACACCTGTCTGCTCTTTCTGTGTCTTTACAAACCACATCAGAGCCGCTTCAGACAATCAAGACACATTTTTCATGTCACAGGACACAGGAAACTTCACTTTATAGAGAGGTTTTATGTTGTACATACTCATAGACACCAATTTGCACTGACTGATTCATTAAACAGTAAACGTTTGCCTTATCAATTAAATCATTTTTGCTATTCATCCATCAGTGCTTGAGTGCCTATATCCACATGTGTGTGTGATGTGCTGTGACCCTACAATGAATACACATGTTGAGAAAGACTGCAGGAAGTTGATTAATGAGAGCTCGTGACCCTGTGACCTGAACTGCCGCTACACCCTCCAGGTACCTAGTCTGAGGTCAGCACAGGATTTTACAGCCAGACCCCACCCTATGAGCTCAGTGCTCTTTACCGCAGGGCAGGTGTAGGGAGAATGGGCCTGAGATTCCCTGGATGTGCCAACAGCAACTGTGTAGGTGTAGCTTTGATTTTGGCATTGGTGGGGACAGGGCCTCAAGATTTACCTCTTTTCATGACATAGGCAAAACAAATTTTTGGGGCCCCCTTCCCTAGTAATATAATAGGCCTAATATTACCACCCAAGCAAACAGTGTTCAGCAGCAGCAGCGTCTATTAATAGCGAATCTTTAAGTTGAACTGCTTCAAGAACCTCGCTACTGAGAAATGTCATGTAGCTTTTCAGCTTCAAAACTATTTCATTGATAAATTCGTGGGTCAGCCGCAGCTCTGACAACAAGTTTCTGTCCGCGTCTCTGCGTGTGTGAGCGAGTGCGTCTGTTAGAGCGAGCGGGAGAAAGAAAGCATGATTTCCGTACATAAAAAGGTGGAAGACATGGAAATAATTTGTCATTTTTACCCTATTGTTTGTTATATTTATTTGCTGAATGTCTTCTGGGGTTTTGGTTCTTTTACTGTTGTAGATATCCCATATAACAAAAATATTATATATCTCTTCATTTTATTTGGGCCCCCCCTGGACGAGCGAGCATAGGCACGTGCCTAGAATGCCTATGTGTAAATCCAGCCCTGGGTGGGGACATAACTGCAGACAACAGACATTTAATTGTTTGATCAAAATGATTGCTATAGGGTCAATTTAGTAGTTACTGGATATAGAGACATGTCATTGCATCCCTACTAAATTCTATGCCTTGAATCATAACAGTTTCCTGCAAGCTAAATTTCACATGCTGTAACAAAAATCTGGCTCTAAATCTCTCTTTTCTTCATTCAAAAAAAAAACAATAGAACCCTGCCCGAAACACAATAGAAAATGTAATGGATTTAATGGTTATAATGGGGATTGTATTGGTTTTAATGGAAACTGTAATGGTGTCTACTGGTATGTGATGGATTCTATTGGTGGGATGTTAAATCCTATTGGAAAAATGCCCAAAACACACTACAAAAAGGAATTTTGTAATGGTTTTACTGGAAAAAGCTAATGGTTTATAATGGTATTTTAATGGAAACCATTGGAATTTCTGTGATGGTTTCTATTGGGCTTCTATTGTTTTTTTAGCAGGGCTATTAATCCTAAAGCTGTGAAAATTGCATCTTTACTGTGTCTTCTTAAGGTGAAAAAACATGGTTACTACATGGTAACCACAAATCAACCATCGTTTTGCTACACTAACCATAGTATAACCAAGGTAGTTTTTCTTATATATATATATATATATATATATAAAACATAACTGTACTGTCTTAATGGGGTTAATGTTTTATACTGTTTAATACAAAAAAATAAATTGGAACAAAAGATTTGCGATAGGCGCTCTGAAGTTACAATCTGAATCAAAAGATTCGCAAACCCGCTCTAAACTCCCGATCTAGATGATTTGCGATCCGTGCTCCTAGGGCCCGATCTGAATCAAATAATACATGAACCCGCACCGAAGTCCTGATCTGAATCAAATGATTCACGATCCGTGCTCTGTAGTTCCGTTCTGAATAATGATTTCAGATCGAGACTTCGGAGCACGGATCGCAGATCATTCAATTCGCGAAAGGATTCACACTACGAAGGTTCGATTTAAATCAAAAGATTTGTGAACCCGCTCCGAAGTTCTGATCAAAATCAAATGATTCACGATCCGCACTCAAATTAGCTTTGTGAAACATTTTGCGACGCAATGGTTTAACTGATTCAGAGTTCAGAAAGCTCTCTGATGCTCTTTTGATTTGTTATTTGCTAGTGAATCGCTTGAACTTGAATAATCGAAGTCACGAATTTGAATCAATCGGAGCGGTTCCAGCATAAATGACTTGTTTGTAACAAATGTAATATGTAATAAATGTTTGTCTGTTCCTCCACTTTTCGCATTTTTATTGCAATGTTTACACGACACTGTCAGTATAGTATTAGTGGCATAGCTTGCTAGTTTTATGACGTTAACTAAAATAAGTGAAAAAAGTAGCCTATGTTTGCAATGGAAATGGAACAAATGGAAACACTGCATTATGATCGAGTTTGTAGCTTAATTCACTATATTTTAGTTGGACCACTGCAATTCAGTTGATGACAGTTCAATAGGAAATCAGTTGAAAGTCATATCATATCATTGAAGTGAATGTTAAATTTATCAGTATATATTGTAATAAATATTTGAGATTTTTGTTATAGGCTTATCTGATTGTCTGATAAGTCTATAAAGGGTGATAGTCAATGTAAATGGAGCAAATGAGCAAAGCTGAATTTTCAGCATCATTACTCCAGTTTTCAGTGTCACATGATCCTTCAGAAATAATTCTAATATGCTGATTTCCTGCTTAAATACATTTTTTTAGAATTATGACAGTTGAGACAGTTGCTGCTTAATTTTTTTGGTGGAAACTGATAAATAGAAAATTCAAAAGATCAGCATTTGTTCATAATAGAAATATTCTGTAACATTATAAATGTCTTTACGGTCACTTTTGGTCAATTCAATGTGTCCTTGTTGAATAAACAAATTAAGACAAATCTTACTGAAATGTTTATGTAAATATATGTTTTACAAAAGATGACCATCCACCAGACTGACCAAGCTCTGTAAAATAGACCTATAACTGACCTGATGTGCCCTTCGCCCTCAGGATGTGCCAGAGTTTTGACCTCTGTCTGGTTTATATTACTCTCTGGGGCAGTTTACTCTACAAATGAGTCACCTGCTGTCTGAGTGACCACTAAAGACTGATGGAGGGTTACAGGTGAAAACAGGAAATGTTGTAATACTGTGGAAATTGCTACTCTTACCAACATTTGACATGGTAACGATAGTGTTTAGAAAAATACCAGTTACTACAGCTGTAGCCTTCAGTTTATAGATGCCCTGTTTGTTTCTGTTTCTAGTGTGCCGCACAGCTACTATTTTATATATATATATATATATATATACAGTATATATATATGTGTGTGTGTGTGTGTGTATATATATATATATATATAAGTATATATTATATTAGACATGTAAGTGAGATGCTGAATATAAGCAGAACCATTTGGTTCATATTAATCAGTGTCCACTGCAGCAGATGAGATCAATGTTGGGTGAATTTCCATTTGTTGGATAATGAGCTCATAGTAATTGCTGATTTGTAGATGAATAGCAACATATTTTTGAATGACTGATTTATTGTTAATGCCACTGATCCTGGCCATTGATGTTTATTTTAGATTATGCTCCTGTGGTAGTAGACTGGTACCAAAGTTTCGAGGAGGCCACTGGCCTTATGCCAGCTAGGGCATGCTGGGAGTCCGTGCAGGGGAGACACTCCGACGCCACCCTGCTGAGAGCCGGTAGGATTAATGTTTACATTGAGCTCCATGGGAAATGGCTTTCATTGAGGGTGTGTGAGCTACAGTGTTAAGTCATACACACACACACTATAATCTCAGAGCCATTAACCGCTGCATGTGATGATGGATAGACTCTGTCTAATGAAGCATAATTGATTCCAGATGTGTGACTCAGCCGGTATGTTTACTAATGGTTCACTCACAAACAACGATACACTAAAAGCAATGGCAATACAAATCCTCGTGTTTTCATGAGGAACATAAAAATTAGTTGCGTATTAGCCACAAAAATAAACTATTATATCAATATATCAAACCAAGTGGCATTTTACTATGAAATATAGCATGATGAAACTTTTCAAGTAAAACACTTAATTTTAAGATGTTTGTTAGGTTTTCAATGATAAAAATACAAATAAAATTGGACACTAGCATCATTTGCTTGCAGATGGCTAATTGAATAACGGACAGACATTTCGGTGTCATTTCATAATACAAAATATCCCATTTGTTCATCTATGATGAAGACATACAGATAAACAGAAGAAGATATTATGGAAAATGTCTCTTTTTCTTATAATTGTAGAAGAACAACCTTACATAAGTATAAAAACCTTTGAAACATTCTTCAAAATATCTTCTGTTGTGATCTGCAGATGAAATAAAGTCATTCAGGTTTGAAATGACATGAAGGTGAGTAAATAATTTTTTAAATTTTGATGTGAACTATCCCTTCCAGTGTCCTAATACTTTTTGGAACCCATGTAAATAATAAATCCATTGGGGACAAGCCTTAATAAAACTAGTGTACATATACTAAAGCATATACCGCATTGTGTTGTGTGCAGAAATATAGTATGTTTTATAATCTGCTGCTTTCGGAGCATGTCCTTATGTGTATTAGAACCTTATCTGAACCTGTTCTGCAGCTGTTCTGCACCTGTTCAGGCTCCTCAGTAAATCTGTATTATAACTTTTGGGGGTTCATTTCACTGTATCACAGATAAACCAATAAAACGTTTAACTGCCCTTAAAGACATTTGATACATCATGAGGATTTGTTGTGGAAATAAAAGTCAGCATGCATAGAAACATACATGAAAGCAAACGAGAAAAGAGAAGTCATGTAGAAGTATTCCCTTGGGAGCATCAGTTTCATTTCAGGCTTCAGAATGGTTAAACAGCTAAGATATACTTAAAGGAATAGTTCACTAAAAATGAAAATTTTCTGAAAATATGTTCACCCATTCAAGATGTAGATGAGAATGTTTCGTCATCAGATTTGGAGAAATTTAGCATTAGAAATTTAGATCCAATGGATCCTCTGCGGTGAATGGGTGCCGTCAGATTGAGAGTCCAAACAGCTGATAAAAACACCACAATAATCCACACCACTCCAGTCCATCCATTAACATCTTGTGAAGTGAAAAGCTGCATGTTTGTAATAAATCATCAAGATGTTTTTAACTTCAAACCATTGTTTCTGGCTAAAATATGAGTCCTCTATCCATAAAAAATGGATTGAAGTTAAAACGCTTTAATGATGGATTTGTTTCTAGCTGGTGGATTATTGTGATGTTTTATCAGCTTTTGGACTCTCATTCTGACGCCGCCCATTCACTGCAGAGGCTCCATTGGTGAGCAAGTGATGTAATACTAAATGTCTCCAAATCTGTTCAGATGAAGAAACAAACTCTTAGATGGCCTGAGGGTGGGTAAACTGTAAACAAATTAAAATGTTGGGGTTGATTTATAAACTTAGGCATGCAATTCATCTCACACTGTTAAACGGTTAATTTCATAAGTGATCAAACTTACAATTTCTGTGTGAAAGTAAAACATGCACCACCTAGCAACCAGTGTTAATTTCGTTGACGAATAATTTTCGTCAACAACATTTTTTTTTCACTGAGGACAACGAGACGATAACGAACGAAAACTCTTTTTGAATGACAAAAATTATGACGTAAATCTACTGACATTTACGGCAACGAATAAAAACGACATGAAAATGTTAGGGAGGGACGATTTGGGAAGAGATTCAATCAGAACGGATCTGCTGCAGAGGAGGTTAGATGCGAACATATGAACCGGCGGGACATAAACTAAAATACACTTGCTGCACAGCGCATAAAACATTCAGAAATGTCAATATGTGGGAGTAAGAGAAGAGCAAGCATACGGATAAATCTGACGACGCAAGAGAGAATGTGTATCAGTACATTGCATCCGTGCTTCCGGTTTTAAAGGGACAGCAGCCTATGTTGTCACTGATGTTAATCAAGCAACAAAAAGTAGCCCTAAAGATTAATCTAAATTTATTTATAGAAATAAATATGTCTGCTTGAAAGAATGAAGAATATGGTAAACAAGTTGTTATAAAGAATGCATAATTAGCCTATATAACCATTGGTATTTTATTAAAAAGAAGACCATATTCTTGTTCTTTATGAGAAGTGGTATTATTTAATTTTAACAAAGGCATGTTTGTGTGTCACCGCAGTTAAATCACAGTCTATAATGATAAAACCTTAATATCAAACCTATATAATGAGTTTGGAAATTTTAGAAAAATGCTTAATAAATGCACTGTAACTAAACCCATTAGATTTTAGCCGACTAAATTTACTGTAGATTTAGTCGACTAAAACTAAAAACAATTCAGATGACTAAAATCTGAAAACTAAAACTAAATGGCATTTTAGTCAAAAGACTATGACTAAAACTAAATCAAAATTTGCTGTCAAAATTAACACTGCTAGCAACCACCCAGAACGCCTTACTAACTGAACCTTGCCACGTGTTAACAACCACTGCACCTTAACATTGTGCCGGCGGGTTTTGCACAGGCAAGCACCATCTTATCCAGATCATAATAAAAATCTAGCAATTATCGTAATACCTCAAAAGTGTCTTCAGAACAACAGAGTTTTGTGAGACAATCCCTCTGAGCTGGATTAATGTGTAGCAGCAGATGTTGTACGTAATGCTAATGAAGGCGTTTTGTTTTGAGGGGATGAGTGGAGATTTGGAGATGTTTTTAATTTCCCACCCATGCAGCTCTGTCTAAAGTCTTTGACGTGTATCACTGACAGCAGAGAACAAAGACGCCTTATCTGCTGCAAAGAGAGTGTGGATTGTCTTTCTTTAACTCTCTCTGTCTCTCTTTTTCTCGCCGTCCTCGTTTTGCAACTGCGGCAGCGTGTCGAGCTTTTAACATCCATCAATCAGCCGTCGCATGCCTCATGTCAACACTCTGCTAATGGCAATGTCTTATGGGATTTTATGGCCAGAGCAAAGTATCCAGAAAATGTTATCTCCTCAGGAATTTATGAGACATAATGAAAAAGTCAAATGCAAATTTAGGAATCTGTCTTCAAACATGCACTTTAGTGCAAAATAACAAGCAAAGAGAAAAGATGAACAGATAGAGGTGCATGTAAACACATGCAATAAACTCATTAAAGTTGCTGGTCTCTGAGCTGCTATCATGCCTGCATTTCCTGATTTTTGTATTTGTGTGTTTAAAGTTTCATTTTGAGGTATTGACTATTATACTGTAATATTCCTAAACTGTCCTCATTAGGAAGTTTAATTTTAACGCTTCAGTCTAAAGTCTTTGATTTTTGGCATTTTAGCCACTGATTCAGTGGAGCTGAGAGATTTGCCGACATCATCATCTGTCAACCCGGCATCGATTTTTTTTTTTTCTGGAGCAGGGACTGGATGGAATGGGCCACACAGAGGATGACAGACGCTGAACCCTCACCTCTCCAGGTGACCTCACATTTGTGGATGTTACCACCAGCAATGTCGAGTGAATATGGCATAGTGATTAACAGAACAATGAATTAATACACAAAGAATGCATCAAATAAGTTTCATTAACCACTTAAATTCAGTAATTATTTGGTCTGAGTGTGTAATTCGTCTGCCAATTGTAAAGGGAATTTTGGTTTGCCACGCATTCATTAGACTTCTTCAGGTTTTCCATTTGGATCTGAATGGGATCATCTTCAAACATAATTATTTTATCATTTATCTTTTATTTATTTAAATTGTAATTATAATAAATATTACATTTTATTTTAAATACAAAATATATTAAGTTTTTTTAACATTAAATAACTAACATATGAAGGGGGGCACATTTTTGTCCCCCCAAAAATAATAATAATAATTTATGTATTTATTTATTTATTTTGCAAGCTTAAATATATTTATTCATTTTTTTTTATTCTATAGAGTCAGTCATAGAAAATCTAATAAAAATTCTAATAAATATTTCTTAAATATAGAAATACCCAAAATTTGCCAAGATAAAAATGTATTTGGGTTTTGCTAGATCAATCACATTTCATATAAAAACAATAGTGTGCGTATTATTTTTTGATCTGTAAAATAATTTCCCTGTCACTCCACTTTGCCTTATAACAACAGTGAACTGTCACTTTAAATGACATATATTAAAGATGAAGTGACATCATTAACAAATCCAGCTTCACACAATATAATTTGTCAAGCATAACATATCCAACTGTTATGAAAAATCAACAAGGAAAAAAAAAAAAAAAATGTATATACTTAATTATAGAAAAGTTGTGTCACAGGATGATTGTCAACAGGACAAGCAGCAGCCATTTCCACCCTATATTCTCCCCATGGATATGCAAAGTTGTGTCTTTTCTCTTTCACACTTTTTTCAGCGGCTCTGTTTTTGGGAGATGAGGTAATGACAGAATGGGATCCCAAACAGAGACGGAGAGCCTAAAATCAGGGCATGTACCAACACGCCCCAATTTTGGTAAAGAAGATGCCCACTCATGCTACGCTCCTCCTGTGAGACGCTAAAAAACAATTCTAGAGAGAGTCCCGGGGCCCAGAGGAGATGATGTTTTCCTCTATAACAAGCACTAAACACAGAACACTAGGTATAAATTTAATTGGATATTCCCTAAAGTTTGAGCAATGAGCTTGTAGGTCAAGCTGTTTTGGTTCACTCATTCCTTGAAGGTGATAAATAGAATATGCTCCATTTTTCCCTTTGAGTAAACGGGTGTCTGAAGAAGTGGGAGGAGAACTCGAGCTCACCGCAAACAAATGAAATGTCAGCACCAGTGAGACTGTTTGCTCTGAGAGCTTGTGAGGAAGGCATAAGTTTGGTTTGAACACTGGTAGAGATCAAGTTTTGTTGTTACCATGTTTTTAAACAACCTATTTATACCTCTAAACTTCATAAAGGCTTTGCAAATAAACAAATGAAAGTATGATGCTTAAAAATAACCATGATAATGTTATTATAACCCAAAGGTTTCTGTACTTTTTTTTTTTTTTTTAGTAAGTCTCTTATGTTCACTATGGTGGCATTTATTTGATGAAATAAATGCATAATAAAAAAAAAAAAAAAAACTGTAAAATCGTGAAATATTATTACAATTTAAAATAAAAGTTTTCTATTTGATTATATTTTAAAATGTAATTTATTTCTGTGATGCAAAGCTGAATTTTCAGCATCATTACTCCAGTCTTCAGGGTCACATGATCCTCCAGAAATCATTCAAATATGCTGATTTGCTGCTCAAGAAACATTTCATACTATTATCAAAGTTGCGCTTATTAAATTTTGGTGTAAACCATTTAAAAATGTTTTCAGGATTTTTTGTCTAATATAAAGTTCAAAAGAGTAGCATTTATTTGAAATAAAAATCTTTTGATATAACAAAAATTTTGATCAATTTAATGCATCCTTGCTAAATAAAAGTGTTCATTTTGAACAGTAACAGTAAAATGCCATATATAAATGATATATCTATGGTTAATAATTGTGGATAATTATGGCCTCATGTTTGTCACCTACATTATATTGTGTATTGTATATTGTATTATGTGCACCGCTCTCTATTCCTGTAAATTGCACACAATTTTATGATCTTGTCACTTTGGCATCCCTGTATGGTGGTACCCATATAATCAGCAATAATGTATATAATGTGTGGGTGATTTATGAGGCTTATCGTTTATTGTTGCTTATGATCTTCGAATAACCTGGTTTCTCAATCTGGGCAGATGATGTAGAACGATAAGATTCCTGGTATCATCCATTCACCTCACTGGCATTTGAAACTCGCAACAGCTTGTCTATAATGCATATGAATTGTGATTTGCTCTCTCCTGTTCATTCAGCAGAGACAGGCTGAGTGTTAATGATCCATTGAAAGAGACCAAAGTAATGGTTTGTCTACATTTGCAGTGACATGTCTGTACCATCCAACCCCAAACCTACACCTGATCACAGAACCAGCAGGTCACAGCTTACTTTACACATTTTGCTGGTATATTATTATTATTATTATTATTATTATTATTGGAATATAATGTTTGAAAGAAGAGTCAACAGAGATGATGATTACAATGCTGATAAATACTTAAATCTGACTGGTCAATTTCAGCATTCTGCAGCTGAATACTTTGTATAACTACACTAATCTGTATAATTGATAATATGACTGTATAATTGCTCCAACCAGATGATTTTCTATTTACTCTGAAAAACTGTGGTATAATAGGATTTAGTTTGAAACTATTTTAACTCAGAAATTGCTAGCAAATTTCACAAATAATTACTAAGAAACAGCAAGTACCACATTGACTTAAACATGGAATTTTTAAGTAGAAAGAAGTATTTTATTGCAAATCCTACTCCAGTAATCTTGTTTACAACTTCCAAAAATCATTTTTACAGTGTGTATCATGTATCACTCCTCCTTTTCACTTGTGTGTGTGTGTGTACATATACATATAAATACATATACATATACCATTATAGTCAACTTTGCTGAAGTTTCAAAGTGAGGCAAGGCAAGGCAAGGAAAGCCAAGGCAAGTTTATTTATATAGCACATTTCATACACAATGGTAATTCAAAGTGCTTTACATAATGAGAAGTAAAATAATCATAAAAAAATAATCACAACAATAAAACAGGGAACTTAAAAACTTTTAAAATGATTTAGAAATTGATTTAAAATGAATTTAAAACAGTTACAAATACAGTGCAATCAGTTCGGACATAGCACCGTGCTCATTCAATAAATGCACAGCTAAACAGATGAGTTTTGAGCCTGCATTTAAATGTGGTTAATGTTTTAGCACATCTGATCTCATCTGGAAGCTGATTCCAACTGCTGGTGGCATAATAGCTAAAAGCGGACTCCCCTTGTTTTGTGAGATACATTTTGAAGACAAAGATTGTTTTTCAAAGCAGTCAATTAAAAATACAGTATGTCAAAATTTAATTTGGGTACTTTATTTTCCTAGCAGAAGTGTCATTCACAGGTGACAGGCTTAGGAGTCCATAAGTTCATGAGCTGAAGAATCAGTGTCTTTCAAGCGGTCGTCGTAGCAGCACCTCCAATGGTTTTATGGCTTCTGCACGGGCAAACGCTCTCACACGTGCAGGAGGAGATACAGGAAGGGAGGAGAGAGAGGTGTCTGACTGGGGCAGGAGAGATGAAAAGACACGTCCTGCTGAGTCTGAGCTTATTGTCTGCTGAAGTGTTATGGATGTAACCAGGAGTGTTGAAGCTTCAATAAAAACACTGTCTCTCTTTGTCAGGCATGACTTTTAGGATGCTTTTAAAAACAAAAAATACTGCTTTGAAAAGTCAGCACTCCAGACAGAGCCACGACCTAAACCAAACTGTTTTAACGGTTTCAGAAGACCTGCAACCTCCTTGGCACGTTCATTAGTGGTTGGAAATTTCAAAAAAGGAAGGAAATCCTGACTGAAGCTTGGGAGGAAATCCTAATTGTTCCTCTTCAATTCCCCATATTACCTTAGAGACACGATTAAAATTCATCAGCCGGTGTGGAGCAGAATGATTCGGTTAAACCTCAGCTCTCTGAGGGATCTACTTTATTTCCTCTGAGGCTTCTGTTATCTTGAGACCTTGTGTGGTGTGGAGGACAGGAAAGACCATCTGTTCTTCTGCAGGGTCTTTGATGTGGTCAACACCAACACATGAACCTCATTATAACACTTATCTGTTTCTCACAAGAGCCGTGGAAAAGGCTTTCTGAACTCATCAGGATGTCAAGGCAAGATCACTATTATTATTGCACATACTCAGGGTTAGGGATTTAAACATGTGTCGAAATCTAGGCATAAAACATTGGTGTGCAACTTGTCCCACAGTGTTTGTGCCACACAGGAACATCTAGGAACCACTACCAGCGTGATTTGTTTGGGCACCACTCACTTTTTCTTCAGAGAATGTAAATATTATTTCAAGACCCCGTATCATCAAAACTGGAGTTTTTTTGTTTTTTTTGGGCTTTTAATCCATGTACTTTATATTCAAAATTTTGGGCACCTCTAATCTAAAGGAAACAAAAATCAAACTTGACTCAGGGCCGTGGGCCTAAAGTAAATTTTGCATTATATCCAGTTTTATTAAAAAAAACAAAATTTTTAATTAAATAAAAAAAATAAAAATAAAAAAAAAGTTCAATGTTCAATAATTTTAACTGTTCAATGATTTTTAATTACATTATTTTATTTATTTTATATTTTTATTTTTTACATTTCAATGCAACAATAAAAAATGTTAAAAGAAAAAATATTTTAAAAATCATAATTGAAGATATGGCATGGTTTTCCCCCCTCTTCTTGTGTTATGGCATGGCACGGCCCTGGTTTGTGCATCTCTGCTTTAGATCTGTTAAATGCATGCTTACTGAATACAGTTTTCAATTTCCCAAAAAAATTAAATAAAAAATACTGACCCCAAATTTTTCAATATGTTACATATGTATTCCTGACTAGACAATTCCCAGGGAGTGAGCTGGGATTATGGGTGATCCTAGGAAGTAATCTGACCGCTACTGAACATTGGCATGAGAATAGAGCTTGTTAGTT
The DNA here is from genome assembly GCF_012432095.1 of Onychostoma macrolepis. Lineage (NCBI taxonomy): Eukaryota > Metazoa > Chordata > Actinopteri > Cypriniformes > Cyprinidae > Onychostoma > Onychostoma macrolepis. Next base: position 26,650,635 of record NC_081167.1, on the reverse strand, counting down.
AATCCATTTCCTGTTTTTCTTAAATGGCTTAAAGGAAGTGCTGGAGAAACATCTGGAGGTTGTTTGGAGCTCCTACCAGGGTTAGGAGCCTCGGACGGCTGCTGTCGGGGGGAGAACACCACCTGTTTGGAGCTGTTGACAACGGAGGAACCAAGGATGTGCTTTGACATAATACTCAACATCCTGAACATTTACAGGCAAGTGACGTGGAAGACAGCACACGTGCATTCATGCACATGAACATTGCATCTTTATATTAAGAATACCCTGTTGGTGAGAGTCACTGTGAATGCGTTTGTGGTCCCTGGGCTCACTGTGAACTCTTGAACTATTCCTTGCATTTGTGGCATAATGCTGATTACCACAGAAAATAATATTGCCTCACCCCTCAGTTTTACAGTAAGGCTCTTAAAAAAATGTGGCCACAATAAACACTGAAATCTTGACTGTTGCAGAAGTGTAGACATGATGCTTAAACATTAAATGTGTTTTGAGATTAGAATCACACTAGAACAAGTCTGTTTGCAGGGCTCAAACTCCACAGTTGTAAAAAAGATTACTGGAGTATGTTTTAAAAGAAAAATAAACTGTTTAATGCAGTGTTTCTTGCTGTTTCTTAAGTAGGATGATTTAGACAAAAAGTAGTATATTTAGCCCAAAAATAAACTTCACATTTCTGCTTTTAAGCCCGCTAGAACATTGGTCCCTGCTTACATCTAATGTATTTTAGAGTATACTTAATTTTTGCTTCAAAACTAAATATTTTTTGGACAATTGATCTAGGAAATTATCATATGTTGTCAGTAGACCTTCACTTGTGCATGAAACATCCCTATAAGAGCCCGAGAGAGCGACAAGCAGTATATTTAGTTGAATTAACCTTATTGCTCCTCATACTCAAACAAAGACCTCATAGTCAGATCTTAAATCTCACAGTGTCCTCTTTCGTCAGTCTCCTTTACCTCAGCCCCCATTCTCTGGGATACACACACAATCCCACACACAGACACACAGCCGGCGGGAGGGGCGGTCGTACCCTTTGTCCTTCTGGTTACTGTACATATGAATGGATGCAGGCAGGGACAGGAACCCCTCTCATGAATGTGAATGGAGTCAGGACACCGGCCTGAAGAGCGGGTCTCACTGGTTATTAGAAGTGTGTATGTGTGTCTGTGCAGTAAGGAAATAAGGACTCTGTGGTCAGCTTTCCACATTCATTATATTACATAAACCCTGCCAGTCAAAAGTTTTGACATACTTGACTGAATTTATGTTTCTTGGTTATGGCTTTAAACACTTAAGAAATGTTTTTGCTCACTGCTATACCATTCAAAAGTTTTGGTTGGTAAGATTTTTAGATTTAGATTAGATTTCTTATGTTCACTAAAGTTGCATTTATTTGTTTAAAAAAAATGCAGTAAAACAGTAATATTGTTGAAGATTGTTACAATTTAAAATAACTGGTTGATTTTTTTAAATATATTACATTTTCAGCATCATTACTCCAGTCTTCAGTTTCACGTGATCCTTCAGAAATCATTCAAATATGCTTCATATTTTGGTGAAAACATTGTCTTTTTTCAGGATTCTTTGATGAATGGAAAGTTAAGAACAGCATTTATTTAAAATAGAAATATTTTCTAACATTATAAATGTTTTTAATTTCACTTTTGATCAAATTAATGTGTGCTTTCAGAATAATTATTTCTCAAAAAATAAAATCTCAAACTTACCTCAAGCTTTCAAATTGTAGTGTATATTTTCATCTGTATTATTTTATAATTATGATGACTTTACTAATATTTTAAGTGAAAAGGGTTTTTAAAAAATCAGGTGTTCCTGTAGCTCAAAAACTCGTAGGTTTGATTCCCAGGGAATGCATGAGTGGATCAAATGTAGACCTTCAATGCAATGTAAGTTGCTTTGGAGAAGTATCTGCCAAATACATAAATGTTAGTGAGCAGATGTGTCTAAAATTTTGACTGGACTATATGTTTATATGGGGAAATGCAATTTTATATGCAGGATGTTGCATCCTCAAAATGTCGAATCCATGATACGGTTGGCTAAATTATTAGATTTAATATGCAGCACAAAGGTTTGGGCAGGTTTTGCATGTGTATGTGTGTTGGTTTTCAGAGAGGTCGCCTAAATCATTCTCATCATGGTGGTAAAGACGCCTCCGATCTCCCACCTGTCAACATGTTCAATACAAACCTTATATTAGACCCCTCCTTCTCGAAATGCATCTACGTATGAAAAGGTTTCCAGAACTGTATGAAATTGTCTTCCTGTTAAGCTTTGCTGCAAAGCAACAATGACTGAGTTTCATGCTCTGTGCATGCACAAAATTACAGGCCAAGAGAATAGAAAGAGACTTGTAGCATTGCTAGAGGAGACATCTGTTGAACAGGGGGACAGTCAGTGAATTGTGACACAGATGACAGTGGGCAGCCGTGTGTTTGGACTGGGGATTACCTCATCACTAAAAGAAAGCAGAAACCCTTAAATCCCCCCTCTCCTCTCTGCTTTTCTCCCTCCCGCCATCCTGGCTTTAATTATCACCCGTCTGTTGGATGGCCACTGTTCCTTTGTGGTTTCTCTCTCTATCTCTCAACCCCATTAAAAACCCTGTTTCACTTGTCTGTCACGTTAACATTGTATTAGAGATGTGACATTGACATAGAGCAGTAAGCAGCACACTTTTAAACTAAACACAACACAGTAGTATCAGCAAAGAGTCATTCTAAATAGTCTAGTGCTACAGTTTTATAGCAAACAGATTTGTGCAACATGTCATTTAGTTTTATACATAGCCATTTTTTGTATTGTGTTAGATTTTATTTCTTTTAAACCTAAAATCCTGTTAAGTTTGACAATGTAAACCATTGTTTAAGAGTTGTACATATCTGAATCTACAAGTCTTGTTTGGTCAAATGCATTAGTTTATCTAAATATTAGTATCAAATAAGCTCTAAGGAATGATGTTACATGTTCAAACCGAATCATCCATGTGGATTAATCTTTCAAAGGCTGTCCAGGTCAGTGGAGGCTGGAGTCCCAGCGGGTGTTGACTGTGCATGGAAGACTTGAGCCATAATGAGATCCCTAATAACAGCAGTAACCCTTCAGAGTAATATGCCTCCTGTGGATAACCAGAAATCACAGCTATTTCAGCCGTCTGTCTGTTTCTTCATCTTTTGTCCTGTATGTCTAACTCTCTTTAGGTTTGTTTTGAGAACCAAACATCTTCCTGATGTGTACTGATCCTCTCACTACCCTTTTCTCCCTCATCATTCTGCGCTATAGAAGAGCATGAAATCCCCTGGTTTTACACATTAACAGTAGAGTGGTCACATGTTGGGGTTTTATTGACATTATTACAAGTTTGCTATAGTAAAGCCCGAATACTACTACTTTTTAAGCCAGAAGCAGATATGCAAGCTGAATTTGAGTTTTTTTTGGTCACCGGTTTTGATTCAGCATGAAATTAGGGTAATACGCAAACATCTAGGTGTGACAATATAGGTTTTGCGTAGATCGTTTATAATGTTTATCCGATAAAAGAACAATGTTTAAGGCGTTTTCATGACCTTTTCATATACATTTTCAAGTAATTAAAAATAATTGGTGTAAGTACCATACATGTGAACATACTCTGAAACAAGATTTCAAAGCTGTTCATCATGCTTTTGTGTTGCTTGAATAGGACTGCCTCATAAGATCTTACATGATTAAACAAACATTTTAAAGGTCAACAGCACAACGTAAAGGCATGGGATAGTAGAACTGGGTCAGAGAGTATGATATTAAGTTACCATGGTTTTATTAAACTTTCCCTAAATAGAAAACTTGTAAAAAACAAAACAACTAATATGCTAGATACTACAATATACAACAGAAGCAGTGTATTAGGGGTTGTCACATTAAAATATTTGAACACGTTTGCCAGTGGTTTAAGTTTCTAAATACTTCTTTGGGGGCGACTGTAGACTGTAACATACCTGCATAATTTAATAGCTTTACTTGTGTTAAACGTTTTAATCAGTCAGGCTTAAATCTACATCTAAAATGAAGGGTAAGCACAATGCAACTCATTTAGGCGACTAAAAGCAGTGGAAGGTCAAGGTTAGAGGCCAAACTGAGAAAGAAAGGTTTGGGAGAGTGTGGTCATGACCTCTATGTTGAACCTGTTGACTAGCTCCATTGTAAGGCATCAGCGTGTGTGAGATGATCCAGCTAGACAGCTGGTGGAGGTGAATGCAAACACAGTGTCAGGCTTGCTGGCCTTGACCCAGCGTCAAAGAAAAACAGTGTGACCTATGCTCTCTCTTTAAATTGGTGATTTGCTTGCTGTTTTCAGTCACAGATGCAACTTTTGGGTTTTATGACACTATGCACTTAGAGGAAATGTGTTTATCTCAAAATAAAACTAGCTAGAACTAAAAATAATATTTTAGCATCAGGTGTTGCACTGTAAGACTTGATCAAAGTTAATCTATTAACAACCTTTGTCTTTTTTTTCTGTTAGCTGTTAATAAGAAACAACATTACACATTAAGCTGCATGAAAATTATATGGTTAAATAGATGCAAAAATATCAGAGTCAGTTTAGTTCGCAGATAAAAGCAGGCATTTAATTCGAAAAAGTGAGGAGAAAAACTACAAAGGGCTTTCAATACAGTGCTTGTCAAACAGGTGCTTTTTGTATAAAAACCACTTCCCAGAGCCAGAAACAGCCCTAAAATACATGGTCAGTTGTGTTGAATGTGTGCATTGCCATGGTGATAAGCCCAAGCAGTGCAGTAAATTGTAAGTAAAAGTTGATGAAATTCTAGAGTCTGTTAGAGAGTTAAGCTCCTTTCAGCCAAGACTAGCAAAGATAAAACACATCCAGGGGCCCAAGGTCCATCTGGTCTTCACCTGTGTTGAGTCTATTCAGAACCCTAAACCCCGTTCTAACCTCTGTGACACTACAGGAATCTTAATAGAGATTCTGAGACTGAGTAAAAGAATGAGATTTAGAGATTGTCCACTCTTTGATGTCTGTCTGTCACCCATCTTTCATTGCCTGTGGCTTTAACTGTTTGTTTTTTTTCCTTCTCCTTAACAGCTCTGCAGCCTCAAAGCCCTCACCTTGTTCAGATAAATCCATATCATACAGAGATTAATTGAAAACAATAGAGGTCCTGTCTATGGATCTGGTCTTGTATGGTTAAAAAGTCATGCACACAGGAAAAAAGCACAATCTGAGGTGGGACAATGGACTCTTGAAAACTCTTCTGGTACGGTAATAATTAATTTGCTAAACGTTTCTGTAAGTTGTATTTGCACTATAATTTCAGAGTGTGCTATATGGATGAGAAGGTAAAGGAAAACAAAGCTGAAATTAATGTGAAAAAGCAACATTTTTATTGAGTTACATCAAGTACAGTTTTGTTCCCAAAGCAGTTTTCATTGTGCTCTTTACACAGTGGTTTTGATTTTAAGTAATTTTGCATAGGTATTCAAAGACCTTATTTACAGTATAAGCAGGATTGGCCAACGTTGGTCCTGGAGATCCACAGTCCTGCAGAGTTCAGCTCCAACTTTAAATCAATCACACCTGAACAAGCTAATCAAGTTTTAAGAGTTACTAGAAATCTACAGGCAAGTTTTAATCGAGGTTGGAGCAAAACTCTGCAGGACTGTGGCTCTCCAGGACCGATGTTGACCAGCCCTGGTATAAAGTTTTTATACAAATCAACAGTTGTTGTTGGTGTTGTTGAGAAGTCCAAAGTCACCATGTCAATGTATGAAATGTTTATCACGGTCCTGTTCAAGGTAAAGTTGGGTGGAGATCAGTGATCAGGTTTGGCCATTTTTGGATTAGAAGTCTCCAAATACTCTTACGAGTTTGCTTGACTCACAAGTGTAAGTAAACCATGACTAAGTTTCTTGGACTGCTCCATGCAAGTCCCAAATTTCAGGTAAAGCTAAAGGTTTACTTAACAGGATCCATTCTAAGCTTTAGTGAAGCTACACCAAAGTCATAACCTTGAGTGATGCTGGCTGAAAGCGGCGGATCTTCTTCTTCAGTGCTCTGGAAGCTTTTATGCGACAGGCTGCTGGCTCTGGGCGATGGTGTTGCTGAAGAGAAAAGCCAGCTGCTGTGGTCCCCATCGCAGCCTGAGCCCACACTAAACTGCCTTCATCTTCCTCTTCTTCCTCCAACAGGTCCTCCTCATCCAGCGAGAGACTGCTGTCCGAGTCTGAGGCCGTCTGAGAGCCCTGACTGGACTCACTGTCTCCAAAACGGTTTGTGGTGTAGTCGCTCATCTCTCCATCACTGCTTGCTGCGATAGTAGAGTGAAAGAGTGATGCACACTCTGCAGAGTACTCCGAAAACTCTGACTCACAGCGAGGAGGGTAGCGACTGGAGATTGGAGCTGCTGGATATCTAGATTCCAAGTAATTGAAGTAAGAGGAAGTGGAAAGTGAGTGGGGAAGGGCCCGTGGAGGACAACCCCACTGACCTGAGCGAGGCCTGGCACTAACACTCCTTACCATGGCCCCCTTTCGAGAGTTTAACATCTCTTTGGATCTTTGAGTTTGGAGAGCTGGGGGCAAAGGGATCTCAGAGGAGGAAGGCCATTTCCGAGAACTTTGTTTCTTTTTGGCTTGGTCTAGAGGAAGGTGCACAGGTTCTGGGGCTTTACGGGACTTGGTGGACTTGGAGGTTTGGCTTTGTTGAAGGTGAGGGTTGTTCTGGATGTAGTGCGAGTTGAAAAGTCCATTACAACTGCAATCTGAGCAAGAGTTCATCTGGGACTCTTCCAGATTTGTAACTCTGCCTTTGCATGAGCTGGACTGTTTTAAGTCAGCTCGGGTTTTGGTGCAGAACTCTCGAGACAAGTGTTTATGCTGCTGTTTCTTTGCTGAAGGCTTCTCAGAGCTCTTCTTTTTCAGTTTTACAGATTTCGTTTTCTTGTCTGCCTGACGCACTTTCACCCTCTGAGACCCTGCCGGAACAAACTGTGCATGGACAAATTCTGATTGAGCTGTGCTGCCTTTATCCCCAAAAGAAGCTCTATCGTCTTCTCTTCTGAAGGTAAAACTTGACCTCCTCTCTACTGGCTTTGGAACCATAGATGGGTCCTTGAAAAACTGTCCACTCCCTTTGTCTGAGAAACCATTCTCAGACTCAGTACCAGCCTTGCTTGTGGCATTCTTTATTGGAAAGTAATTCTTTTTGAGATCCATGGAAAGTGTTGAGTGTGTGCCATGGCACAATGTCTGGACCTCAGTTGCTTTGGAATTGGGCTCCAGACCAGGTGCATTCCTCAGCTGCTGATTGCTGTTTAGTGATGAAGATGTTTTTCCAGTCTCCAGTGCATTTTCTAAGGGCACTGATATTTGCTGAAGGGATCCCAGCAGTTGAGGACCATTCAGATGTCTGTAGGACATTTCTTGGGATCTGGGTCTTTGCTCCTGTGTACTGCTAACAGTATCATTTCTTTTTATGCTTAACAGGTTTATCTTATTGGAGCTTCGCTGTAGTAACTTGTTGATGTATCCAGCAGTCCTGGAATTTGTGGACCCTTCGTTTGGGTTTTGGGTTTCCTCTTCAAGACCCACTCCAGACATTCCATCAAGTGCTACTGGATTTCCCTGATCAGCGGTGCAACTGAAGATAGGGCTTTGTAAGGCCACAGCATGCAGTGGACTGGGATAACAGTACACTTCTGTCCCATTGCTAGATACCAGGTTACTCTGGTATTTAGGGTCTACTGAGGGGTTTTGGAGGCTACCACAAGGGGTGGAGCTCTTCACATCAGTGGATTTGAAGGAGCCAAAACCAGGTGCAATCATTCGGTCAAGGTCCCCTGAAATAAAGACACAGGAAAAATGGCATCAAGTTAATGTACTTTACATTTCAGAAGTTAAGCTGGTTATGACTATAGTGTCTACAACAAGATTCTACCCATATACCCCATAGTTCTTTGTTCAAACTTTACCTAAATAACACATTTTCATGCTTACCTGTGGAAACAGGTCTTTGTCTTGCTCTTTCAGCTCGAGCCGATGTTGTTCGTATACAGCTGCTACCGAGCTTTACTCCTGATCGTGGTGCATCGGACTGGGCAGTGCTCTCATCAGCAGAACAACGACGGGACACACCGGTCTGTCCGGAACCACTACGGCCATGTGGCGCATATGAGGTGGGGAGATGAGGAAGCAGACTGGTTTGAGATGAGGAGAGACTCTCGCTGTAGACGGAGGTGCATGAATTGGACAACGAGCCTGAACCACCATCACTGAGCTCATAGAACCCTGGGAGTAGAAGTTTGCACGCTTAGATTAGAGTTCATTTTTGTAACAAAAAATGCTTGATGTTGTCTTTCAGTTCTAAAAATGTTGGAAGGTAGTGAACATTTTTAAAGATGAAGTGTGCAATTTGTCACGGTTATGTCCAATACATTAAGGCCATTTAAACAAACAGTTTCCATTTCCATTTGGTGTTGGCAAATGGAGAAGAAATTACAATTAGTGATACGTGAATGGGTATGTTTAGTCACCTGAACTGGGTCTGCTGTCACTCTCGAGGTGTTCAGTGGATGCTTTACACACATCCAGTTTCAGGTCATTGATCTGTTGATCTAGCTGCTGGAGATGAGTCTTCAATCCCACATCCTGTTTGCGCAGACGTGTCTGCAGGTACAACACACATTCGCAAATATTAGTATGGAAATAAATCGCCTTCATATCATGCATTATCACATAAATTTGACTTAATGCATCATGCAGTGTTTAGTACATTTATTATCCACATTTGCAGACTTGTATATAAACTCAGTATTCATGATACAAATACTAAGCTGAAAGTTTGAGAATTGTGAAGTGCACTAAACTCCAAGTTAGTCAAGCACAACAGAACTAAGTGTTCTTTGTTAAGCTGTTCTTCACTCCGATTCCAAACTAACTACAGGAGAACATGGAAAACTGGATGTTTCCAGACATTTAATGACTGATATGACTCCTGCTGTTATACGACGTAGACAAGAGGAGAAAAGACAGAGAGAGGAAGCAAATAAAGGAGGAAAGCGGTTGACTATTAACTAGGCAAGGATAAAGGGTAGCCCGGGGGAAGTGCTGTAAGATTACTAATCTCTCTCCTGGAGAGGAACACAAACTATTGTGTAAACTAAATGTATAGGAACAAGAGGAAATGACAATGCCAAATGCAGAAAATCTATAATGGTTGACTGTAAACCAGCTTTGCAAAATAAAGAGTCACACCTGTGCCAAACTCTGACAACGCACAAATTTTAGTCTGTCGTCTTTGTTCTTGCCGGTTAGTGAAAGAAGAATGAGGAACACTAATCCGATTTTATCTGAGGGTATTACTGTAAACTATGGTTGTGTGGATAATGCAACCAGTTAAAACAAACCACAAACTGAGAAAATCCTTATTGATAATAGGGTTAATAGTATAATGAAGGGTTTTCTAAACTCAAGGGGTTTGCTGTAGCGGAGTACTGGTATCTGAATGAATATGAAGGTAAACGTGCCAGATGTTTTCTCAAGGTTCCTAGATATTTTGACTAATTAAGCCTTTCTTTTTAAAGATTGCACAATGAGCAATATCTAGCTGATAATTCAGAGCAGAGCATAACTAGAAATATGTAATTCACTACAAAAACCTTCATAACTTTTTCAGGAAATTACTTTTCCTGGAATTGTTCTGATATTTTGTTTAGTTTTCTGTTCATTTTGGAAATGTACTTATAAACAGCGTATAAGAATCTTAATGCACACATATAGCCGCATTGGTGGAGCTCTTATTGTAGATGATATCCACCGTGCAATTTCCTTGTGCTTTGGAAAAAAGATGCCATTTCGTGATTGATTTAAATGGTGTAAGAACACTATTGCCAGTCTCTAATATGTCTATAGCCCAGAGTCAATTTGACCGTCGAGCATTAGAAGGGTTCAACAAAAGTCCAAAAGGTTCAAACGTGCATCGCCTGCGGGGTCAAATCTGTGTCGCCAACCGGGCCACAGTTCCTCTGTTACCATTCTCATTAAATTGGGTTAATCATCAGAAGCGGACTGGCCCCCCTCAGAGCTCTTGATTTATGACCCCTCACTATATGACCCCCAGCTGAGCCCGTGATTCAGCACTGGATTCAATCATCAAGGGCACTGCCGAACCATGCACAAAATACACCAATGAATCCTCACTACAGTAAAAGCACATGGGAATGCATGTTATATTCAAAGATTCTCATTTGCTGCTGGAAAATCTACTTAATAATGTAAGAACTGACTAAATCATAGAAAACATCTGGTAGATCTATCTATATCCATTCTAAATCCAAAATTTATATATAACTGAAGTGTTTTAAAAGAATCAATGTATTTTACATGGTTTTGTCAGCTGTAAGCATTTTTCGTGAACATTTTTTACTTGGCTGGTATAAATAGTCATGTGACTATAGCTGTTTAATCAAGATGATGTCTTTGTCAAAGCTCCTTGAAAGTAAGGCAAATAAGAGCTGTAAAAGCATAATACAGATACTATATTTGATACATAAAATAATTAAATTGATTATTATTCATATTAATAAGATTGCTTCAACTCACATGTCAATGGTCAGAGCCCAAGAGCCCAATTTTGGACAGTCTGATTCACACGGTTTTATTATTAAATGCAAAGTAAATTTAAATATGCATTTATACTTTAATATTTTTGTTGCCCATCTGTTAGAGAAAAAACAACTGTATACAGTTGTCACCAAAATAAACCACAAACTTAATTCAAAATTATTAAGATGTCGTCTCACCAGCTGTTGTTTGAGTAGAGTAAGTGTTGCCTCCAGTCTCAGCTCCTCTGTGCTCACGTTCTCGTGTTTTGATGTCTCGGTCTCCTCTCGGTTCAGGGTCAGAGCCCAGTGCACCATGGCACTCTGTTTGTCCCGGAGGAAACGCAGCTCCTGCAGTCCAGCCAGCGCTGCGTGCAGCCTCTCTCCGGTCCTCCCCCGTTCCATTCCTGCTGCTGCGCTCAGCACACCTGACCCAGGTATTTTTCTTCCCAACATTATCAGACGTGCGGTTTAGACATTTCCAGAGAGGCGAGGAAATAACGAGATCCGCTATGTGACTGTGCCTGTTCAACGTGCCTCCCAGTGTGAATCAACTATTGTGTTTGGACGAAGCGCGTGAGTGTATACAGTACCTGCACAACCCCGCCCACCTCCGCGCTGACCGTGGAAAACCACGCCCCTCGCGGGCTGATTGGCGGACATTGGCTGAGGATGGTCAGTGAATTTGCCAATCTTGCTTTGGTAAATGTCTGGGGTATGAATTTTAATGAGGTTACGTGATCAAAAGCTCGAGAAAAAAAAAAAAAAAAAAAGTTACGAAAATTTAGTGTAAACAGATTAATATGTATATTTAGTCTGCATCAGGATTCGGAGATATCTACCAGGATACGTTTCAGGATTCAGGATGCGTAGATTTCTTAAGACTCTGCCTCTTAGAAAAATAATGCATAAAAAGGAGTTATTTATAATGGACACAACAAATCCAGATTAAATTGTCTACCTTTTATACGTTTATCCACAATAAATAAATCGCTTAATCGAACTTCGTTTGAACAATTAGCGACTAGCGCCCTCTTGCGTACGATGCCTGACTTACAGAAAACGTCAATAAACATTGATCATTAAAATAAGTGCAATGGAAACCTTTTAACACTATCCGGGGTAAAATACCAAAAAGTTACATGCTAATGCTTTGGGACATACCATAGTTCATGTATGTAAAATGACTTTCCAAGAGCTGAAGGTAACCAAACAAAAATATTTAATAAACATAATATCATTTTATTCTTAATGTGGACCATGCTGAGCGTCAAACAGGGTTTATTACACAGAGTATCTGGAATCCATGTGCATTTTTTGTGATGTACACAGGAAACGTGTGTTGATGAGAACAGGACATTAGATAGCATCAGGGTTGGAGCCCTCATCGCTGGCAGAGGCGCTGTGTCTGTGAGGTAAAGTCAAACTGTCTTTCCTCTACAGCTTAGATGAGTTTACCTCTGACAGCCACAGGATGTGGGAGAGGAAGTGAGATACAGGATAGATGCAAAATAAATACCACAAAGAGACCTTTTATGTGTAAGCCAGAGGATGCAAAATCTGATCAAGATTAAATACAATGTTTTATAAATGTCATAAAATGCGAGATGGTTTGATTATGTTTTCGAGTCAGCCATCTAAACAAATGAATCTCACAAATCCACAAAATCAAAAAGAGAGAATGTAATCTTATTTTGAATTACAAAAAATAAAGTGTAGCCTATTTTTAGGACCTTTAGGATGGCTTTGCATTCTAGTTCTCATTATTGTGTAGTACAAAAAGCCAATTCATAAAGAAAAAGACATTATGTTTTTGTAATAGGCCTACAGTTGTGAAAAATACATGCAATACATTTTTACAGTCAGTGTAATAATTTATGCAAAAACCTAGTCAGATTCTAATGAGAAATGAAAAATTAATAAATTGAGAATCAATGGGTTTAATTTTATGTAAAATATCGTTTCCTCATTTTTGTTCATTTTGGCAGATATGTCTTTGTGAGATTCATCCATGCAGTGACATTGCCGAAGTCAGAAACAGAATCCTGTGTGAGACTCTAATGTACCTGCTATTGTGATTTACATAAACTTACCACATGGAGACACTACACCGCGTTTCGACGAGGATGTTTGCTGTTACCAGCAGGTGGCGCTATGACCTAAGCATTAAGTGCAGTATTTGATCCCGTGTTAGTCTCAGGAAAACGATGTCCAAGTCGCACTACACCCTAAAATGCAAAAATACAAAAAAAAAATAAAAAAATAAAAAATTGAAGTTGTTATTTTATTGCTCTCTTGCTTCTGGGTGTTTTACTTTCATTTTACTTTCTAGTTTTAATAATAACTAATACTTATATATATATATATATTATAAATATGAAGTCTCATGATTCTTAGTGGTGATTTGAAAATTATTTTACAGTATTATTGTATAATGATTTTTTTTTTTTTTTTTCGTACATTTAAATCTGATTTTAAAATCTAATGAAGAGTGAATAATTATCTTATTTTGATTTGGGGACCTGAGACTTTGAACTAAAGATGATCTGTTAAGGATGTTTCCAAAAATGCTTCTCTGACATCTGTATGTGTGATGCTGGCTCAGGGAAAATGTCATCTTGCAGCATTGTGAGGGTCCAGTGTCTTAGCCATTTGCTTTGATCAGTGTGAGGCGAAGGTCTCGGACTGTAAACTGCATGAAACTGTAAGGGGAAAGTGATGCTTATCTTGTCTTGCCTTAAATCTCTGCCGTAGATACAGGTCCAGTGGACATAATACTAACATTGTCCTCTCTGGATGTCCCTATGCCCTTATCCCCTTCAAAGCACTTCCTTATAGTGATGTCACAGCGGTTTTGATCCCTCAGTGTCCTCCTCTGCTACAATGCATACCAATAAGGGTGTAAGTAAATGGTTACATGCTGATGTAATGTCAAATAAACACACATGCTCTGTTGCAAAACCTAGTGAGCTGTGCAGCTCTGCTGTCTACAAAGCACACAGCCTACACTCTTAAAAGGAATGATTCACCTAAAAATGAATATTTGCTGAAAACGCACTCATCCTCAGGCCATTGGTGAGTTTGTTTCTTCATCAGAACAGATTTGGAGAAATGTAGCATTACATAATTTGCTCACCAATGGATCCTCTGCAGTGAATGGGTGCCGTGAGAATGAGAGTCCAATACAATATTATGGAAGGCTCACCGGATACAACGGTTTGAAGTTACAAACGTCTTAATGATTGTTTATTTTTTATTTATTTATTTATTTGGATCCCCATTAGCTATGCCCTAAAGCAGGCATCCTCAAATCTCACTCAGAGTTTAGCTCTAACCCTAATCAAACACACCTGAGCATGCTAATTAGAGTCTTCAAGATCATTAGAAAATCACAGGTAGGTGAGTTTGATCAGAGTTTTGAGAAAGATTTGAGGAACCCTGCCCTAAAGCATTGCTAGTCTCCCTGGGGTCCACACAACACTTAAAATTCATACATTATTACATACATAAAAAAAGTTAAATACATTCTCTACATTCCAAGACATCTCTATAAACATTTCTTCTTCTTTTTAATATATAAAAAATTTGCTCATTTATTTAATTCCTATACCTCAATTCCAAGCTATGCCTTTACCTGCCTTTTAAAATCATTTTTTTTGTGTTTTACTGATTAATGACAATGGTAAGAGATTACATGATTCCATTGCCCTAAATATTACTGAGGTTAAAAATCTAACCTCTGTTGCTCGTCTAACATATTCATGTGACTGAACATTGGATTGTAATTGATTATACTGATCCAGCGGAGTTTTAAACTGTAAAAGCTTCCATGTTGGTAACAGTATTGAAGCAATCATCCTATCTTCCACTCTTAACCATTTAAGATTAAAATGCATACTATTAATATTTGTACTGTACGGACACTGGAGGATTAATCGCACTGCCTTATCTTGTACCAAATGGAGTTTCCTTAAATCCTTTTTTTGTAGCATTGGCCCATATTATCTGACAATAGTCAAGTTGTGAGAAGAAGAGAGTATCCAATATTATTTTCATTATATCAAACATAAAATATTGTCTATATCTCCTTACTACAGGTAACGATGAATTGATGATGATGAATTTGTTTATTACAAAATGCAGCTTTTCACTTCACTAGATGTTAACTGATGAACTGGAGTCATGTGGATTTCATGTAATTTATTGTGATGTTTTTATCAGCTGTTTGGATGCTCATTCTGACGGCACCCATTCACTGCAGATGATCCATTGGTAAGCAAGTGATGTAATGCTAAATTTCACCAAATCTGTTCTGATGAAAAAACAAACTCATCTACATCTTGAATGGCCTGAGGGTGAGTAAATGTTCAGCAAATATTTTGTTTTAGGCTTTCTATAAAGGTTTTAAAAAATTATGGTTTCTAAAGGGTGGCAGTGACACCACAGAAGAACCGTTTTTGGTTCCCCAAAGAACCTTTCAGTAAACAGTTGTTGTTTTTTTGTTTGTTTTTTTCTTAGTGTGAAGAATGTTTTAATACTCTGAGGAGCCTTTTTGTGGAATGGAAAGGTTCCATTAATGTAAAAAAATATTTGTGGAACCAAAGATGCCAATAAAGAACCTTGATTTTTAAGCATGCAGGTTTAAGCATTTTATCAGGAGGGAAACAAATAACACCAGAAGGATTTCCTCATTGCATGTTCTTTTAAGAAACAGATTTTTATCTCTACTCCTTAATGCAGAGCTTTTATCTTCAATATGTGTCTCAATTTTTCCATGTCATTTTTTCTTTTTGTTTATCTATCTCTCATTCTCTCTCCTCCACCTTCACGAATGCAGCCGTCCAAATAAGACACAAAAGCCTCAAAACACAACCATAGCGACAGACAGAGATGCAGTGCAGACCTTTTAAAGGATCGGAATCTCTGAGAGGGCAGAAGAAAGAAGCGTTCGGTGATAAGGTGTACCTGTATTTGTGAGGCAATAAAGGAGGAACAACAGGAAGTGCATCAGGGGGAGTGAAAGGTAAACAGGAATCTGTTGTCAAATGTGGACAGTGATGAATACAAGAAAACAAACACATCTTTATGTAGGCGTTCACAGGGCTCACGGCCTTCAAGCCACCAGCATCTGATATCATGCACAAGGTATTTTACTGGGTGGGTGTGTGTGTGTTGAATAGAGTTTTATTTGTGTGTATAGTGTGGATTGTCTTTCTGAAAATATGCACTTGCTGCAGCCCAGAGCAAAACTTTATTGCTGTTTCATAGCTAAGGAGACTAAATTTAGTTCAGCTGTTTCAGATTAGATACTTGTTGACATGCAGTGAAAGTATAAAGCTTTAAAATGAATGTGGGTAGCAACTCAGAGCATTTGGTCTTGGAAGAATGAAATAAGAAATGTTTGAGTTGATACTGAAACCTCTGGTTTCTTGGTAAATCTGAGCACAGTTTGAGATTATTGGGATCTTTGTCAATGGAGAAAAATCTGAGAAGCAAGAGACTCCATTAATTTCCATTCAATCTCTAGAAGAAATATCTAGGAAAGACATTATTGAGATCTTATTCACGCTTTTTCTTTCCTATGGGAATTATTATCCTAGTTATTTGTTGTGCATGATAGGAAGAAAGAAAGAAAGTATTTGTATAAATATGCACACAGTTGGTATGTGTGTGTGTGTGTGTGTATGGTCTGCTGTCATGAGGGGTTTCCCATGCTGGTTGTCTGATTGAGTCTCGGAGCTTCATTCACAAACAAAACCACAGATATGGGATTTCAGACATCAAAGAACATTTTCTCTTTACCTAAAAACATCTCTGAATCCCTTCTGCACCTCTGAGAGACTCACACAAACACTTTCCCACAGAAAGAAAGTCACTTCTTTACACATTATAGTATTTAATTCACCTTTCTTTCAGTGTACTTGTATATATTTATGAAGTATGTTAAGTCAAATTTGTCAAAAATGTCTGTTTTTATTTTTATTTTTGCATTAGATGCAAAATATAAAACCATAATTTCTAAATAATAAAACTATAATTATAAATAATTAATTAAAATAATAAAACTATAATTTCTTTTAAAGGAATATAACACAATCACACTTTTTATTCAAGCAAAAACGTGTATGTAATAAAAGAAAAACAAAAGGTATACTGCTCAAAATGACACCTTTAATGCAAATTTTGATGAGGATTGTATGATCTTTGAATAATATCAGACTTTAAATGCAAAATATTTAAAGTGTACCTGAAGTATACTTGCAATAGTTCCACTTTAGCAGAATAAAATATACTAAGTATATCTTTAATTGCACTTCAGCACTACTTCTGCACAATTCAAGTGCATTAAGTACAAAATTAGTTGTTCCAATTTAGCAGATTTAAGTATACCAAAAGTACAATTGAGGACATTTTATTAAGTACATAAATATAAAAATGTAGTTGTATATACTTTGCATGAAATAAATGTATTTCAAATACATTGAAGTATATTTATTTTTTCACTAGGGCACAGTTTTCACACAAAAAATGAATGAATAAATAAATAAAAGCACTTAAAACTATTTTCAACATTGATGAAAAAAAATTGTAATTTTTAAACGGTAGAATATATCCACTAAAAATTATTTTAAAAAATTGTTTTATATAGCAATTCGTTTTTAAATGTGATTTAATGTCAACCTGAACACTAATTCCTGGTTTTATTGTGCATATTATTCCAATTATTAATTTTATTATTCCATTTGCAACTAATCTAACCTCCTTAATCTGATATATTAAAACAAGAGTAAAACAAGATATGCAACAAGAAAATAAAACGTGGGACAATACTCTATCCATCAGGAATTGACTGGATTGTGAAAAGTGAGCGTTACAGAACAGAGGCAGGTGGATGGATGAGAGGGATTGAAAAGTAAAAGTGTTTTGTGAAGTCATTTTAGAGGTAGTACAAGTGTACATTCACATTTAATATTACACAGGGCAAACCCTTATAGGCCGTAATGTAAGACATGTGTGCGCAGGTGTGGCCACCCACACAAAGACAAATTCTCTCGGTTTGAAGAGATGAGAAGTATTGATTTACTCTGATGTCATGTTACTCTCATGTGGAGAGCATGCAGTGAAAAGGAAGGCACCCCGTAAAACCATCTAACTGTAAACCTGTCCATCCGTTCCTGTGGTGAGTCCCGGCATTACCCACAATCCTCTTTGTTCTAAACCACATCTGAGCAAGAACAAAGCCAAGCATCTCTGATATGTCAATGAGATGTCTACACAAGCCACTGGCATCAACACAATGTTTAGTGCAGGTTGTTAATGTGTAAACGTGTGTGTATGTGTGTGTGTGTGTGTGGAGGAGCATGTCTAAACATGTTTCTCAGCTAGTCACCACTAATATGTTATTTCCCCTTTGTTTATCTTTTAAGAGGGTCTGTGGGACTTTTACTCTATTATATACTGTATACAGTATCAGCATTGTTAGAGTAGATGTTTAGACTGTGACTGATGAGTGCTGTGCTTTATTAAAGCTGAAAGGGATCGTTCACCCACAAATGAAAAGTCTATCATCATTTACTCACCCTCATGTTGTTCCAACCCCGCATGACTTTCTTTCTTCAGTGGAAGACAAAAGGAGATTTCAGGAGAGCAGAACGTCTGCTCTTTTCCATATGAAAGGCAATCAAGCTACAGCAAAAATTGCACCATTAATGCATCATAAAAGTCCTCTGAAGCCATATGATACATTTCAGGCTCTTCCTCACATAAGCTAATATGGCATTAAAATCTCATTTGCACCTTTGTATAGTCAATCTCGCCACATCTCATTTGGTCACATGACATGAAAAGCAATGACGTGTGGTATCATTGACGTCAAAGCTTGCACAATGTGTCCTTATGTTGCATATGTGAATATGCATGATTAACTGCTGTGAAAGGGAAAGATTATCAGCGAATAATGATTGAATTTTCACATAGTGCCACCTTTTGCCTTCGAAATGGAAGGAAGAAATCATATGGGATTATAACAATACGATGGTGAAAAAATTATAACAAATTAGAATTTTTGGTTATATTTGAGTTTGTTCGCTGTTTATTGCTGGATATGAATTCAAATATATTTAATAACTGCATTTCTCATTTGCACTATTATTTATGATTTGCAGAATCAATAAGTTTGTGAAGTGCAGGAAAACTATCATTTGTTTTACATAGAACTGCACACACTATTTGCCATGGCAATAAACAGCTTGTAGAAATCAAATTAGCAGCATAATTTCTTGAATAAATTGACACTTATATATTTACAATGTTTTTCAAAAGTTTGGGGTTGGTAAGATATTTAATATTTTTGAAAGAATTCTCTTATTCTCACCATGACTGCATTTGTTTGATCAAAAATACAGTAAAAACAGTAATAATTGTGAAATATTATTACAATTTTAAATAACTGTTTTCTATTTAATCTATCTATCTATACTGTGATTCAAAGCTGAATTTTCAGCATCTTGAAAACAGTTGTGCTGCTTAATATAAAGTGTAATACTTTTTTTTTTTTTTTTCTTTGGATTCTTTGATGAATAGAAAGTTCAAAATAGCAGCATTTATTTGCAATTGAAATCTTTTGTAACATTATTAATGTCTTTACCGTTACTTTTGATGAATGTATTGCATCCTTGTTGAATAAAAGCATTGATACTGCTCACACCAGACTTTTGAGTGATTCAACATGTCTTATTACAAATGTGTACAGTTTGCACAGGCTGTGACACTCATCTTTTTTCATTTATTATTTATAGGTTTACTCATCTCACACTCGTTCGTTTCATGGGACTGGCGTATAACTCATAAGAGGACAGATGTCTGCATGGACAGAAGGAAAGATAGAATTCAGTGAAGGGTTTTACCTGAAAGACTGCATTTAGCTCTGGGAGATTATGTTTTAAGGGTGGGTATAAAAACGTCAAGGCCCATTCAAGAGTGAGTTATCCAGACCAACCTCCAGTGGCCTGTATTCAGACACAGACTCCCTGCTAAAAGAGAAGCACTCTTTCTCCAGGAGCGGAGAGAGCTTGATTGCTTTAAGAGCACGTAAAGTGCTGGTCCAAGTCGAATTCCACACGTTGCCATCGTAAAACAGTCACCAAATTAATGTTAATCTGTTTTTAATGATGGAGTATCCCACAAGTGACCACACTGCTCGGGAAAGTTTGACTTGGAGCCATCTCCAATAACAGAGGCAGAAGAGGTGCACTGATAGACCTGATTTAAAGCAATTCTGACGTAAAAGTAAAAACCTTTGGGTAAAGGCCTCTATATACTGTAGTTTATACTGTGTCAGAGAATGCTGTAAATCTGTTGATTTCAAGTGAAATAGTGTGTTGCAAGAAAGTAAAATTCAAAGATTTGCAAAAATCTTTTTAAGACACTTTTTAAACTAAATATTAGGGAATATAATCTTCTTCTTGACTCATTTTAAAGCAGCATCACACACTGCAAAAAAACAAACAAACAAAAAAACAATGCACTTGAGGTGCTATATGATAAAACCTGAAGTATTGTTTTTGCTTTTTTAAATATATATATATATATATATATATATATATATATATACAGGTGCTGGTCATATAATTAGAATATCATCAAAAAGTTGATTTATTTCACTAATTCCATTCAAAAAGTGAAACTTGTATATTATATTCATTCATTACATATATTTCAAATGTTTATTTCTTTTAATTTTGATGATTAGAGCTTACAGCTCATGAAAGTCAAAAATCAGTATCTCAAAATATTAGAATATTACTTAAGACCAATACAAAGAAAGGATTTTTAGAAATCTTGGCCAACTGAAAAGTATGAGCATGTACAGCACTCAATACTTAGTTGGGGCTCCTTTTGCCTGAATTACTGCAGCAATGCGGCGTGGCATGGAGTCGATCAGTCTGTGGCACTGCTCAGGTGTTATGAGAGCCCAGGTTGCTCTGATAGTGGCCTTCAGCTCTTCTGCATTGTTGGGTCTGGTGTCTCTCATCTTCCTCTTGACAATACCCCATAGATTCTCTATGGGGTTCAGGTCAGCGAGTTTGCTGGCCAATCAAGCACAGTAACACTATGGTCATTGAACCAGCTTTTGGTACCTTTGGCAGTGTGGGCAGGTGCCAAGTCCTGCTGGAAAATGAAATCAGCATCTCCATAAAGCTTGTCAACAGAAGGAAGCATGAAGTGCTCTAAAATTTCCTGGTAGATGGCTGCGTTGACTGTGGACATCAGAAAACACAGTGGACCAACACCAGCAGATGACATGGCAGCCCAAATCATCACTGACTGTGGAAACTTCACACTGGACTTCAAGCAACATGGATTCTGTGCCTCTCCAGTCTTCCTTCAGACTCTGGGACCTTGATTTCCAAATGAAATGTAAAATTTACTTTCATCTGAAAAGAGGACTTTGGACCACTGAGCAACAGTCCAGTTCTTTTTCTCCACAGCCCAGGTGGCTTGGTAGCCCTTTTCCTGAAGACGTCTGAGCGTGGTGACTCTTGATGCACTGACTCCAGCTTCAGTTCTCTCCTTGTGAAGCTCTCACAAGTGTTTGAATCAGCTTTGCTTGACTGTATTCTCAAGCTTGCGGTCATCCCTGTTGCCTGTGCACCTTTTCCTACCCAAATTCTTCCTTCCAGTCAACTTTGCATTTAATATGCTTTGATACAGCACTCTGTAAACAGCCACACCTTTCAGTAATGACCTTCTGTGACTTACTCTCTTTGTGGAGGGTGTCAATGTTCGTCCTCTGGATCATTGCCAAGTCAGCAGTCTTCCCCATTATTGTGGTTTCAAAGAACAAGAGATACCCGGAATTTATACTGTAGGGATGGTCATTTATTCAAACTCAAATGTAAATATTCTAATATTTTGAGATACAGATTTTTGACTTTCATGAGCTGTAAGCTCTAATCATCAAAATTAAAAGAAATAAACATTTGAAATATATCAGTCTGTGTGTAATGAATGAATATAATATACAAGTTTCACTTTTTGAATGGAATTAGTGAAATAAATCAACTTTTTGATGATATTCTAATTATATGACCAGCACCTGTATATGTATGTATATTTCTCACCCCACTGGCAGATATCGTTTTATATTTTAAACATAAACTCACTTAATTCTGAATCTTATTTTATTTTATTTTATTTTAAAGAACAAAATAAGTAAAATTAAGTGAGTTTTTGGTGAAAAAAATATTTGCCAGTGGTTTAAGAAAAATTAACAAAATTAGTTATTTTTTTCTCACCCCTTTGGCAGATTTTATTATTATTATTATTATTGTTTTGTTTCATATTTTAAGCATAAACTCACTTAATTTCTTTCTTTTCTTTCTTTTTTTTTTGTTTTAAGAATGAATATAAGTAATTTTGAGTAAGTAAATATATCTTGATTTAAGAATGATTTGATATGTGTACTGGAAAACAAGCCAAAAATACCAAGTAAGAAAATTGTTGTTTTAATGCATAATGCATTGCAACAAACAAAGTGCCAAGGTATATTGTGTGTGTGATTGTCTCACTCTCAGGTGTAGTCATATTGATACTTACATATGCTTTTTTGTCTTTTGACAACCACAGGTCACTTTCATAGAATGAAAAATGCAGCTTGGATAAACTATCTCTCTTTTTGATTCATGGAAGAAAGAAATGGAAGTCATACAGCTTTAAAACAACATGAGAGTGAATAAATGACAGAATTTTTATCGACTATGATGGTAATGTGATCACACCAGCAAATTTCAAATGTCATGGATGTGTTTAGGAAATAGTCATGGCTCTTTAATTGTTGTAGTTGTCTAGTCTGCTCCAGGCCTCACCAGATGTCTGTGTCTTTGTTCAGTTCTTGCTGAAGCACCTGAGTTCTCTTAGCCGGAGGCATGAGCACCTGCACGCAGTGACCGCTGGCGGCTCCAGGACGAGAGGTTTGATTGACAGCAGCCCCGGCTGGAGTGTAATTCATCAAGAGGATGTAACACGCACTGATGGACGTCCTTATACAGCTGTCATTCCAGAGCTGTCTGTACTTCATCTCAGAGTGAAAAAAAAAAAAAAAAAAAAGTTATAGTATTAGTGACTTTATTTCTTAGAACTGGCTTTATGTATTGTGACTATGCCTTTGTATCTCATAATTGACTATTTTTCTTTTAACACCGAATTTAGTCAGTAGTAATGTTATTTTAGTATTAATTATATTCTTATTAATATTAGAAAAACATATGATTTTAACATGTTTTTGTAAGAAGTGAGAAAATTATATATATATATATATATATATATATATATATATATATATATATATATAGGCTTCAATAGGTTTCACATACATTACATTACATACAGTGAAACATGTAAAAAAATAAAAATAAAACACACACACACATTAGAAGCAGTCCTTGCTAGATTCAAATGGACCTAATTGTGTTTTGTTTTCAGTCTAGCAATGTCAACAGGTTGGCGTGATCTTTAGATTTATAAGGTTATAGTGTATAAATATCATTATCGTAGTATGAAAACTGTTGCGTCAATGAGGGATGCTCAGTAGAGCTAAAGTCAGCATGGATCACAAATGCACTGGTTTGACAGCACAACTCCGGAGCTGAGGCTTAAGAAAGCAAACACAACCTGCAGACACCCGTCCCGCCTGCTGCACACTCTTCTACTGACTCATGTGCTTCACAGAACAAGAGCAGAACTCCTCCAAAGACCCTTTCCAGGCACAGATTAAGCCTGTTCCTGGAAAAAATTCCTCCATCAATAGAGATCCTATTTAGAATTCTAGTTCATTAATATTATGATTTAGACTAGATTTTTAGATTTAGACATCTGCTAGAGCCTGCAAAGCTGCATTAAAACAGTAGTTCACCCAAAAATGCAAGATACCTCAACTAACTTGGAAACTTATAGTATAGAAAATATAGTGCACAAATCATATGGACTTCTTTTATGGTTTTTTTGTTTGTTTGTTTGCTTGTTTGTTTGTGGTCACTATGAATTGTGTGAAAAAAAGCTGCATAAACATTCCTTTTACATAATTTTGTACTTTTTAACATTGAGACTTAAATGTGAAACTGTTCTCTGCTGTTTACACTAAAATACATATTGGGTCCTTTTTGATTTAATGCCCCCTTAATATATGAGACACTGACTGTGTGTGTGTGTGTATATGTGTGTGTGTACAGGTTTATATATCAGCGGGTAATTGCAAGATATAACTCAGAATTCTGACTTTTCCCCTTGCAATTCTGAGTTTATATCTCACAATTCTGAATTTATATCTTGCAATTCTGACTTTTGTTCTCAGAATTTTGAGTTTCTCACAATTCAGTTTTGTTTTATTTTTCATCTGAATTGCACATTTTTATCTTGTGATTTATATATATGTATAGGTTAAATCACAATTGTAAGAAAATCTAAAATTTAAAAAAAATCCTGAAATGTGAAATAAAAAGTCACAATTACCATTTTTAGTTTTTATCCTGTGGCAAAACATGAAAGCTGTGATATGATTTCAGATATATTAGTGGGAAAATGTGCAATATAACAGTGCAATATAGTTTAGCATAAGGTTCAGTCTGTACCCAGAGGGACAAATTTTCTTACTTTTTTATTTACTCAGATATAGTGGCTGCTAAACACTAATCAACCAATTAAAACAATTGCATGGTAAATAATCTAGTTGACTAAACTTTTTGCGGTATGCACGCACTATGTAACAGCTGTTTTTCTAAAGTGCATTCAAACAAGTTTTTTTTTTAATTGTTCCAGAAGAAAAAGCATGCATTTTTAGGTAAGCTGGCAGGTGGAGAGAATTTGATATAGTGCTTAAATCATCTGAACGTGTGGCTGGACATGATGAGGTGCTGATTGCCCACAGCCAGACGCCAAACAGCTTGAGCAGTGAGAGGGACTTTCATGAAGAGCAGGACAACATTTCAAGTGAGCGAAAATGGTTGAGTGGTAAGGAGGAGCAAAAGAGAGAGAGGGCAGCAGTAGGACAGGCAAG
Organism: Onychostoma macrolepis; assembly: GCF_012432095.1. Classification (NCBI taxonomy): domain Eukaryota; kingdom Metazoa; phylum Chordata; class Actinopteri; order Cypriniformes; family Cyprinidae; genus Onychostoma; species Onychostoma macrolepis. The sequence continues at coordinate 26,625,957 of NC_081167.1, read as the reverse complement.
ACCTGACCATAATGCATCTCTTTTCAGCTGCTTCACTTGTGACGCAGAGCACTAAGGGCTCCGTTGGCCAGTACAGTGCCGTCCACTGTGTGCAGAGCCAACCACAGAACTCTGTCACCTCAGCAGGCAGTGGAAACCCCTCTGTGGCACACTAAATGAACCCCCAAATGGCCTCTTCTGGCCAGCGTCTGCTAGCTAATGCTGTTAGCTTGCAATTCGGTTGATTAATTGAGAGCTGGTGTTATTTGTGGAGAATTTAGTTCTTAACAGTCTACAATTAACACTGACAGTCAGAGAGCAAACTGCAGACATGCATGCAACATTTGTCATCATGCACGCCGGCCCTTGAAGACTTTAAACTGTTGAAAAAAGCTGTTGACACAAAAGTAAGTGCATAGGCGTACCTGTTAAAAGAGTGTTAGCAGTGTCCACTACATGGCTTTGACTGAATGTTGCTGTCAGATTCAATTAAAATCAAATAAATTTAATATGTTAACTGCACTGATTGATACTTAACCCCATGGGAGTGACCTAAAGTGAAGCGCTTTAGTCTTACTAGCCAAGCATTAACAGTAATTGATTAAACAATGCAATTTTCCAGCACTGAATAATATTTTTAATCTTAATCTTTAATGATCTTTTCACTTTTTTAACAAACAACATGTGGAAATGTAATTGTAATCCAAAAAAAAAAGAACCCATTGCTAAGTGTGAGGGTTAATATTATTTATAAATAATATCAAAATTAATTTTTACATTTTGTAAAGAAAATTTAAGTGCTGCTTGCTAGGATCATGCTAAGTTGTTGTTGAAAATGAAATGAAATGAAATTATGCACTTCCAAGTCTGGTCCCTATATTATAAATATTCAGAAACATAAATATTACAAACATCAGAAAATCTTGCCACCTGAATAGTAACCATGTTTGTTTGTTTGTTTTCACCTTAAGAGGACATATAGGATGAATATAGAGATGCATTTTTACTGCTTTAGGATTAACAGAATTTTGGATAGTTTAAAAATACTTGTCTAGATCAACTCTGAATAAAGAAAAGAAAGGTTTAGCCAGATTTTTGGCTAAGTTATATTTTCTTTTATTCTCTTTTGAGTAGTCAAACATTCAAAAGAAAAGTCACTTACAAAATGAGATTAGGAACATTTTTTAAAAATCTGACCGAAATTTCTCTGTGTGGGTATATTGCCAAACAAGTGAATGACATCTTCATCAGAAGAGTAACAAAAAAAAAGCAACTCACTTCAATGTCTGACTTTTATCATAATTGCCTCCATAAGCTTTTTGGGTAACACTTTATTTTAAGGTTTCCGTGTTACACATGCTACATGTACTTACTATTATAATAACAGTTAGTTGTGCATAATTACATGCAAGTAACCCTAAACCAAACCTTAATCCCAACCCTGACTGTATAGTAAGTACATGTAGTTAATTAATATTACTCAGTACTTAAATGTATAAATACACTGTAACAAGGACACCTTAAACCCTTTGTGAAATCTGCAGTAACTCATTAATCTGTTGTTTGACCTCTTCATATTTAAAGAGAACTATAGTTTCCAAAGTCGGACATTGCTTGTTATGATTTTCATGTGCATAGAATTTAGTAGGGATGTTATGACATGTCCCAATATCCAGCGACTACTAAATTGTACCTATAGCAATAATTTAGACAAACAATTAAATGTCTGTTGTCTGTAGTTATGTCCCCACCAATGCCAAAATCAAACCTACACCCTTGGTTTTTACTACCAGAATCCAACTGATGCTCTCATATATTCTTTGCATGCAAGTACTGCTGCATACTTGTTTTAAACCTCTGTACTGTTTATTCTATAATGTTACACTTCAGGTTCCCATTGGCTGTCGGTGCCCGCTAGAGTTCAGTTCAAGGCTTACGCTGCTGTCAACGGCCTTCAGTCCTTTATGAACCCATTTGTAGTAAGAGAGCATCTGCTAAGAACATAACCGTAGTTTCTCCAGAACTATATATTCAGCAGACAGCAAATAAAATCCTCTCACATATGATCAACGGCACATCTCCAAAGGGCCATCTCCAGGACGACGTGAATACAAAGAGTCAGGCATGACTCAAGCTCTGATGGATTCTCTCTCCTCATCCTCCATGCTCAGGCAGGTTTCCTTTTCCAGAAGGAATTCTTGTGAGGTCTGTCCCTCATTGAAGGCTTACCCACCTCCGCTGATTTGGTACTATCAGATGTTTCGTGATAAGGGCGGACTCTGTGAGCTGGGTATCTCCTCCGTCATCTGAGCTGTGTAAACTTACCACTGTGGGCCGTTACGCAAGACTTCACGTACAGTGCCCTGTCTTGTGTCTGGGCACAGGTGCCAAGCGCTAAACAAGGCTTTTGCGAACAGGCGCTACAGATGCCAAGACTGACTGATGACTGAAAGAATAAATACAAATGAACTAGTCCATTGTTAAAAAGAAATCTCTAGGAAAGTAAGAACGGGCATTGTTCTCCCATCAGGAATGTGTTAGCGATATCCCTAATCAGACAGACCCTCTCACGCTCTGCTAGTGATGTCATGACAGGCTTTTCTGGATGATTATGTGGTTGTGGGCTTCATTACACATTTTAGGGAATTTTCCTGACGTTTGTTTGGAAGCTCATAAAAATAAGCCAGCTGGATCTCCTTCTCAAGTCATTTGTAGAAGCAATGATTGTGTCCGTTAGCGTCAATGAAAATCTAACGTTGTTAATGTCAGATGGGAGACTGTTTGTTTTGGCTTCTGTAGGGTTGCTAGGTGGGTCATTCTGTGTGGCCTTCCTTTTTTTCCAACCCATCTCATGAGAAAACTTCAGAGGTGGCGATTACATATGAATTTGTGCGATTTGATTTGTATACAAAATGTTGCTGCTCTGTTTGTTAGGATAACAAAAAGTTTTAAAATTTAGGTTTCATCTAGTCAGTCAAAATATGACCAATTAGATCAAAGAAGGCAGGGTTACTTTTCACAAAACCGAGTGCGCAACTTATAGTCTCAGCCTCAGACATCACGCTCACAGAACGTTGGCTAAATGTCTGATGCATATGGCACACAAAAGTGGAAACACTTCAGGAGTTTCGAAGTTGTCCTCTGATTTGTTAGCCTGGTAATACTAAACTCTGCTACTTTGCTTTGCTTCGTAGACAGAGTCTGGAAGGGCATAATTGACAAGCGTTTACTTTCTCATGGGCGGGCGCTTTTCTGAAGTTTAAAATCATTGGTGTACCCGTAAGCCAATCACATAACGGTTGGTTATGACGTATGTTATGTGCCGGCTCAGCCGCCTCGAACTTCCGCTGTAAACACAGGTATGCGGCGAAAACAAAACCATCGAGTGAAATACCGGAGTGAAGATGGCTGTGAACGACTTTTGCAGATTATGTGAAGTAAATCTACGCATCCACAATTATCGCCTTGCCGGACTTTGGCCTCCCCAGTTTCTCGCTGACGATCGGTAACAGTTGATAAATTAAACTTTTCCCAAAACCTGTCGGGAGTAGGGCCACAACATCACCTCCATTCAAAATGTGAACCAAACACTCTTCTTGTTCGGGCTTCAGTTGGAAAATGCCGGGAATATTCTCCACAACAGAGCGAATAGCATCCCGTGTCTCCGTGTCCGCTGTCATTTTAGATTTCCCTCACCTAAACCTAAACTACAATCTTAAATTCGGCGCTTAGCGTCTACGTCACGGCTCTCAGCCTGCCCTCTGTTTGTTGGTTGGCCCGGCTGCTGCGGAGCCGGAGATAAACTGGGAGATGGTCTGCTATATCAGACTGAGTACAGAAGCGAAATGAAATTGAGCTGAAGTACAAAGTCTGACGTAGTCAGGCTACTGATTTGTTGAATTATACAGGATTTCCGGGAGACGTGTGTGTCGCGTTCTTTAACGTTCCACATGGAAACAAAGATTCTGTGATGCCAAACCCCCTCACGAAAGAAGAAAGCCGTCGTGTTTACAACTGTGACAACAAACGCTTATCAGGATCAAATAAACTGGATTTTCAAAAGTATATTAAATATTTAAAGTTCGTGGCATAGAATCTTTAAAATACGTCAGATAGTTTTACACACTGGTCTGTTATTGTGGTGACATTTCCACGCCCCGAAATGTGACGCTGAACGAAATTAACTGTGATTGGTTGCTTGACATGTTGGTCAAACGGCCTCGTAGACGGGCCTTGGCCAATGAAAGCTACCATGGATTCCAGACCTTAAGCCGTCAGTCTGAAGGTCTGGCTACGCGAGACTACTTCTAGGGCCAGATTTACTAACAGCTTGCGCCAGCACAAACCGTCTTTTTGCGTTAAAATACTACTGTCAGGTTTTACTAAAGACGCGCAGTGAAGAATTAGCGCTGCAAAGGTGTGGACACAGTTATTTTTGCGCCTGACCTTATTGAATATGCATTTGTAGGAGTTTCCCTTTCTGATGCAAAATTTATGGGAGGAGAGTATTAAAATGAATCACGCAATACAATTTACTAATATTTGCAATCTTCACATTACTGGTATTTGCGCCATTATTTAACGCCCCAAAAAATGTCTTAAAGCAGGTGGTAATTTGCACTGCTCCTGGTAGATTACGCTGGTCATTATGGAAATGATCTGGCTGAGTCTGTGTTCTTTAATGTGTGCATTGTTGAAATCACCCGCAGAATTTTCCCCTCCCATTGGTGCTTTTATGGAATTGTGTTCTTACACTAATTTGCCCTGTTTAGTAAATCTGGCCCTTAATGGTGAGTGTGAGTGTGAGGTAAGATTTAGGTATAGCTTTGACAACGGCCTGGATGAATATCCAGTGATGCACACTACTTTTTTTGTCAGATTTCGCAATTTTGAATTGAAAATATAGACTGAATCATTTACGTGATTCGTGTAATACATTACTGAATCTGACGAGACAAGAAACATTTAGATTTTTCAACATATTATAATTTTCAATTATATTATTACTTTACAAGAATGAATGCTGGCTTATTCTTGTTATTACACTGTTGTGTAAGAATTGTGTATTCTCTTAAATCCATTGAAATCCTTCAAATATTTAATTCTTGTAAAAAAAAAAAAAAGACTGATACAACCAAGACCTGTTCAAGTTTACGACATGGCTACAGCCTTGGTTAAATCCATACAATATTGACCAACCAATCGTAAGCAGTTTCTGAACAAGTACATTTTAAGTAGCCTAAATACTTAAAGTATATTATAAACAGAAAGCAAGCAATGTAACAATAGTAGGACACGGACAAGTTAGAAGTGCTGATTGATTAAAGACTGGACGTTTAATGACCAGAGACTTTAAAGTCTTTACTCAGCGACTGTACTGTTTTAGTTCCATCTTTCTGTCAAAACCAGTTACTATTGCACAGCTACAGCAATATATCCTGTCAGTCATATTTCCTCACATGTAATCAGTGTGAATGCCTATTTGTTTTTATTTTTATAACTTATCATTTATTCATCATGTTCTTAATGAATCCTGTTCCTTCTTGTGGAGTGAGTGGTCCTATGTCTCATGCAAAAACATAATCAAAATGCAAATGAAGAGTGAAAACTAATAACCAAAGACAAATATCAAGCATGTTTGGGGAGCAGAGGGCAGGGGAGGGAGGCTGTCACACACAAATAAATCATATGGAGAAGCCAATAAACCGCTGCAGAACGAGTATGAATGCTTTCTTGTGCCACGAAATATTAGGCTGTGCAAGTAATCCGTACAGACGACGGACGCCTGGAATGCGAAGCAGAATCGATGGCCAACTCGTGTCAAGCCGTCAGCTCCGCTGGCCCGAGAGACCGGTGTGTGTGATTGATGAGCGGGAAGCGCGAGGAGACCTGCGCAGAATTAATGTCGCGTGCACTACAATTGCGCATGCGCTAATTTCCTTACTGTACAGTATGAAAGATTTAGCTTGTTATTTTTCTCTTTAAAGGTTTTCTTTGACAATTGAACTTTTAACATTTATCATGATCTCTGATTAAATAGTATGAACATAGTGTATGCTACTATAATAATTGAATGTCATGTTCTTCAAGCAAAGCTTTCAGATTTGTTATTCAATTTTTCATGACTATATAAAAATGGCAGCTTATACCAAGTTATCACAGTTTTGTTTAGTTTTAGTCAGAAAAGTTTTGTCTTTTAAGGTTTATAGCATATGTGAAAAAGTAAAAACTTTAATCAAGGTAAAAGTGGCCTATACGCCCTGCTAAAAAAAACAATAGAAGCCCAATAGAAACCATCACAGAAATCTCAATGGTTTCCATTAAATTACCATTATAAACCATTAGCTTTTCCCAATAAAACCATTACAAAATTCCTTTTTGTAGTGTGTTTTGGGCATTTTTCCAATAGGATTTAACATCCCACCAATAGAATCCATCACATACCAGTAGACACCATTATAGTTTCCATTAAAACCAATACAATTCCCATTATAACCATTAAAACCATTACATTTTCTATTGTGTTTTGGGCAGGGTTCTATTGTTTTTTTCATGATGGATGGATGCACTTTATTGGACTTCTATTGGACTATTAAATATCAACAGCTATTCACTGCCATTTATAAAGTTTGGAAGAGCCAGGACATTTTTTTATGTAACTACAGTTGTATTCATCTGAAAGAAGAAAGTCATAATCCTAGGATGGCTTGAGGGTGAGTAAATCATGGGGTAATTTTCATTTTTGGGTGAACAGTCCCTTTATAACCCCTGGGTTAAGATAAATTTGAACTTGGTTAAAGCAACATTTTGCAAATTTTAAAGGGGTCAGCACCACTTTTAACCCAGGAGACTTGTTTTTGCAGCATTACCCTGAATTGTGTAAATGTATTTGTCAAATATAATACAAAATAACCTGGGATTATGTTTAAGAAATGACCCAGGGATAAAATGTGTGAAAAGGCCATATGTTGCATGGTAACTTATAGTCTAAATAGTCTATCTTTTAACTAGTGCTGTCAAACGATTAATCGCATCAAAAAAAAAAAAAAAATGTTTACATAATATATATGTGTGTACTTTGTATATTTATTATGTATGTATAAATATACACACATACAGTATACATTTTGAAAATAAGTACATGTATTTACATGTATATATTTATATTCATATAATTTATATGATATATAAATGTATTTAATATATAAACATAACATATTTCTCTGAAATATATACATGCATGTGTGTGTATTTATATATATATATATATACATAATAAATAAACACAGTACACACACACATTTTATGTACACAAAAACTTTTATTTTGGATGTGATTAATCACGATCAATCGTTTGACAGCACTACTTGTAACTGATATTTTAGCAGTGACAACTGAAGGAAAGTCCTTCATAGTTCTTAAACATCCCGACGAATGTTGACCTGCTAATTAGAACATATGTATCTGTCTTCATAATTTGACTTTTCATCGTTGCAACATCCAACAGACTTGACTTGTGCTGTACACGATACTGCATGGCTAATGGCTAAAGTTGTTCAAATACTGCAATCTGTATATATCTTGCAAAGCAAGTGAAGGGCTAAACAAAACAAAAAGCTCCTCACAAGGGAGAGTTTGTGGACAGACATCGTGTATGTTTGCTGTGCAAATGTTAGCTTTAATAATTAAGTGCAACACTTTTCCACAAGCACATTTTTTCCCCCTCTGCCATTTTCAGTCAGTCACCCATATTCTGACAAACTGCACAATGCAAACCTTCACTAATCATGTGAAATCATTCACGTGGCTGGATTCTGTTTGTGCAATGCTTCTGTATATGGTATATGAAAAACTAGATGTACATGTAAGTGTAAATAACAGGTTGTCTCCTTTCGTGTTCTTAGGGTTTGGAAAAGCATGAGGGTGAGTAAATGATGACAATCATTTATTTCTTACTAACGAGGAATTGGAAGAGGGATTTTAATGATCATCCCTCATCTCTCTTTCTGTCTCCTGTTCTCCCTTCATAAGTGACTGTCCTGAGAGAGCGAAGCCCGGGTTCCTCACACATCAGATGAGAGACCTAATAGGTGAGCAAACACACTGATTACCCAGCCTGCTCTGCTGAGGTTACCTGTTTATGAGTGTTTTTCTGTACCGCATGCTCTTTTGCGCAAACATTATGTGTATCTGTTTAGTGTGTTGTTACTGCGTGATTTGTATTTAGCTTTTTACTTCACTACACAAAATGAGCATTCTTGTACCCTATGCATGCAAGTTCTTATATCATGCAGACCTTTAAGCACCTACATACACATATATAAGATAACAACGCTTCCATAGGATTTCTTTTTGGCCTTCGAGCAAATTCCTGAGGTTCCTGAAGTGTTGCTGATTGTATCAGTGGGATGAAACAATGGTCTTTAGAAAATGAAAACCGCAGCACGTCCCACACACTTCACTGGCTTTTATGTAACCGAGCTGATCAGGTGGGGATGGCACTCTTATTTCTATGGTAGGTTTCATATCTTCCCTCCCACCGTGTTGATATTTCTTTCATTCCCCTGCACTGATTACTGATAACAGTACATTTGAACGCAAAGGTCAGTCCCAAACAAACAAGTCTCTGCCAAAACCAGAGCTACTCACTAGTAAACACTTTATTGTGGACCGTTAAGGATGCTTGAAATCTGTAGAGATAATTTGATCATCTGTAAAGCAGGTCTGAACAAGCACAATCAGAAAGGAAAGAGATAGAGGGGTTTTTGCTTCCATCTGTTTATAATGTTCCATTAAAGATATTAAGTTTGTAGATGTTGTCTATGAAGGGAGCTCACTAGGTTTTGGAACGGAGCCAGCGTGACACCAGCTATATGGTTTAATAGATTAAAAAAAAAGAAAAGGCCAACCACAAACTCGTGTGCAAATATTATGATGATGGCATCACTGGTATTTGATTTTCAGTTGTGCACATTCTATGAGTTTAAATCAGGAGTGGATTTTCCAACTTTATTCAGTTGAAAATTATTCAAAAGCTAAACGTTTATACTGAAATGATCTGAAAACAAAGTTTGAATGGAGTTAGGACATTTAGGATGAACTAATTGCAGAAGCGTAATTGAATAATGTCATTTCCAGATAAATATCAATATGAATCTTGTCATGTATTTGCTGATATAAATCCACCAAATATCACTTCGGAAGCTTTCGCTGTTTTACCTTACATCAAGCGCTCCGGTTTGTTCAAGACTTGAGTCTGAGATTAAAATACTGTGCTAGTAAAGGGAAAAGACAACCTGTGAAAAAGACTGTTGAAGCAAACACAAGTTTGTCATGTATATTCAAACTCCTCTTTTTTTCCAGTTTCATATCCAGCAGAGTGGGGAAGATGCCAAGAGCAAAATCTACCCAGACATCAGAATTTCCCAGGAAGATAAAGAGCTTTTTGTGTGAGTAATATTTTAAGGATGGGGCAAAAGACGGGACTTTGAAACCAGCACACACACACAGATAGAGAGAGAGAGAATCGGAAAACTGAAACACTGTGAACTACAGTCTTTAGCAAGTTAAAATAGGCATATTGCAAAGAGATGCTTTTCTGTAGGAATTGATTAGAGATGCAGGTTTTCTGTCCAATTAATTATATGCAGTCTTTAATTGAATAGTTCATCCAAAAAAATGATGTTTTATCCAAATGAGGACAATGGAAGCAATCAAAATCAACAAAAGAACATTGATTGAGCAAATGATTTTGTTCCAACCCAGTATGATTTCACATATAATAAACACAGTTTAGACCAATCATATGCAACTATTAGGATTATGTCATCACCACTATTTGATTTCCAGTTGAATATTCTATATGAGTTTGAATCAATAGTGAGTTTTCAAAATATATTTGGTTAAATTATTCAAAAGGATAAAGTTACTGAAATAATTCAATTACAATTTTTCATGATTTACTCACCCTCATTTTGTTCCAACACAGTATTATTTTCTTCCTAATTTTGGGCTGTTAGTCAAGGTTGATTTTTTTAATAAATGTTTTAAAGCCATTTAAACCTTTGAGTGTGAAAACACATTGCATCTATGACATTAAAAAAAATTGTTATAAAGCAAGCTTAAATATGTTGTATGAATTCAGAAACCTAAATTATATTTTTACTTTTATTGTATGTAAAAGTGCAGCCTGGACATTATGCCAAACAATCTCCCTTTATGTTTCACAATTAAAAATCAAGTCATATTAATGCTTAACAATGATAATTACCTGCACTAAGTAGTCTCTCTATTTCACTTTGCTGTGGTCCTCCTCGGACATGGAATGAACAATATTTGCTTTCATCGGGGAATTTTTGTAAGGATTAAAAACTTTAGGACTTTTTTTTTTCTCCAGGAGGGGTGAAAGGGGCTCTTTTAATCTGGTTCACACAGTCTCTACCTTTGGTGTAGCGCTGGTTCGTTTGAGCCAGGTCTGATTGAAGGGGGCGGCGGGTCAATGGATGGATAGATGGATAGATGGAAGGCAAAAAGGAAGAGAGGACAGAGGAATGGCCAGAGGGGAGGTGTAAAGGGGTGTGTGTGGGGTGTCCCATGCCGATGCTTTGAGGATTAACGGGGTGACTTCTCTTCTGGAATGTTCAGCCGACAGCCAAAACCCTCCCTCTCTGTCAGACAGGTGCACAACAGACACAAAAAATTATGAGAACGAAAGACAAAATTCAAAAGGGGAAAAATATTGTCATGCACTGATGAGTGCTTCACTAAAAACTTATCTTTCACTATCTCTCAACCATTTCAAGTCAAACAGAGTTGTTTTGACTGAACCGATCATGGCTTGCAAATACAGAAACGAAACATTAATTTTGTTTATTGACGAAAACGGAGAGATGAAATCTGTCAAAGCAGCTTTATTTTGACTGTTTTTGCCTCTAATATACAATCCTTGAATGAAAATGAGGTCTGTATAGTTTAACAACTGCCATTATAGATGGAAATGATTTGATTATATACTGTGAGAAGATACTGTAAACATAGTGTTCTGTTAGTAATTATCTAACAAATCATCTGGTTGTCATCATTTGGATACATACAGTGCCAGAAACAGTAAAGCTACGTTTATTCAACTTTTATGACTCTTAATAGCATGCTTGAAGATTTAAAACACTGTCCTATTGTACATACTTAATGTGCATTGCATTGTGGGGGAGGCAAACATTAGTACTCAAGAGGGCGATAGAGTGACTGTATATATATATATATATATATTGGGGTGATCGAGTTTGTGCATATATAATTGTCAATTTAGTGTTACTTTTAAAATATAAATAAAATATTTAAACATATATAAATAAATATATAATATATCAAATATATAAATAAAAATAATAATATATAAATATTTCAGTAAATATTTTAGTTAGTTGCCAACATTTCTGATTTGATTTCCATTTAGTTTAAGTTCAGTAACTAACATTACTAAAAAAAAAAAAAAAAAAAAAAAAAGAACTGACCCCCTGAAATGTTTATAAAATTTAAATTTAAAATATAAAATAATAACTAATACTAAATATTAATACTATATTATAATGATACAAAAATAACAGTATATGTACAAACACAAAATTGTAGTTCATATCTGTTACGTTATGCAGACCAGACACAGAGGATGGTAAATGTAACAGGTTTATTGAAATGAGTAGTCGGGTAAGTAAAGCAGATAGATGGATACTGATACGTTATGATGACAATGACTGATGAAGGATTTCTTGCCGAGGTGAGGATGCCAGGAGCTCGTGGCTGACGGGAGGCGCACACACCTTGGAGGATGGTGATTTCCAGGCCGGGAGGACGGGCAAAGACAGGCGGATGGAGACACAAGGGAACAGACGATCTGGACGAGGAGGTATGTATAGCGAGGTAAGTCTTAACTGGAAGGTAGGGAGTGAGTCCACTTCATATGATCGAGATCGGACGCTGACTGGAGTGAGGTGTGTGCTTATGTAGTGTGGCTTGGGCTGAGTGATAATGAGGTGCAGGTGGTGTGATCAGTATTCAGGTGATTGTGATCTTGGCATGGGATTGGTGGGGGAGCCTGGCTGATCCGTGACAATATCTCAGTATTTCATTATAGCAGTCTGTGTTTTGCCTTTATGGTGCCTTTAGCCAATTAGCATTGTCATAACGTCATTTTCCTTTAGCTCCAGGGTGATTAATCACATGGTATTTACTCAGCTCAGGTGATTGACTTAAAACATTCCTGTGGGCAAAGGTGGCAGAATTCAGATTGCATGCTTCCGGAAGTTCCTCTACCAGCTGAGTAACTGCCATAGAGAGGAATGGGAATGCTAATGGATTGCTTTCTTTAGGTATTATCCCTTGGTCCATACCAGACCCTGATAAAACTCTCTACTAACATCACCATGATCAACATCTGTCCGACCCTATAAATCATCACAAGTGAACTCTATATGATCTGTAACGTCTTAATACAATCTAAAGGACACATAGTTATTATGGTAACAAGCCCAGCAAGGAAAGGACATTTCTCTGCCCATAATTTAAGGTTGGGAATGCCGTGGCTTGCCTGTACTTGTGCTAAATTTCAAGCATTACATTGCAAACAAATAGGAGATAAATTAAGCCACAGTCGTGACCTTACAGGCAGACGTTTTCACAGATGTCTTAGTATTCATACTGATGAAAGAGATATAGTTATTTTCCATTATTCCATTTCATTTTAAGTTCTAACACACTTAGATTCCATTGCCATTTCCATTTTTTTTTTTTTTTTCAGATGGATCTAAATCCTCTTCCAGAATTGCTTTCTTTTTAATCTTAAGGTCTTCAATGGGGAAGATAACAGATTGTTTGTGGGTGTTTTTTCTTGATAAGAAGCCTGTGAAATGAGGCTCTTTGTTTTCACATTCACCTCTTCTTGTGTGAATAGTTTTGTTATCTTGCTGTTTGAGGAAAAGGAGGGGTTAGTGTGAATTTAAACTCATTTCTATTGAGCCATCAGATATTATTGATGGTTTAATTGCTTTCTGTAAACTCCATGAGCAGATTTGATATCAGATAAAGATGGCTGAGAAAACGGCCTCAGGCTCTCCAGGATAAATGACCTCAGGTTGAAGTGGGTGCAGATCCATCTCGAAATCCATCAACACTTTCTTTGGTCCAAAGGTTCTTATCAGTCGCAGTGTGACATATCTTGATTGGACCAAATAGTTTCTCTTCTGACCCCAGGGGTCGGCCTTGCCTTATCAACTTTAATGTCCACATGCACTGCTGGAAGAGTCGAAGGCCCCAGGTTATGTGCAGTTTATCTTGGTTGACACTCCCTTTTTTTTATTATTTAAATCAGTTTGCAGTAGGTTTTTTAAAAGCATCGCAGTTTTATTTGAAGAAACCTCCTACGTTTATAAAAGTTCTCTTTTACTTACATCAAAAGGAGGAGATGGTTTCAAGAAGCTGTGATACAGAAGTGGAATGGCTCTCGGCGTGAAGATCGGCCCAAATCTCTTCCCACACACCTCTTCAGACTGCTGCAGTAAACTACAGGTAGGTGTGTTTTACCGCCGTGCGCTCTGGATCAGTCAGTGCGCCTCAGGACCACCAAGAAAGACTTTGTTCTTAGTCTGGGAATGCAACCGACACAAACTCTCCCTCTTTTAATTAGAGCACCGCCACACTTTATCAACAAAGATGCTGCTACTGGAGTTACTGTTGTCTATAAACAGAGCTCCTCCAGTCAGTGTGAATGAATGAGTCATCAAAGTCTTCAGGATCCGCATTTCAAAGGTTTTGTTTTGGTAGTAGGTGTTTCATTATCAGAACAATCCTGTTTTTGTTTTATTTTTTTTTTAATGTTATTTTCCATATTAAAGTTGGAGGGACTCTTATCAGGGAACAATATATCATAGGGAAACTTATTTTGACTTAGGCCTATTAGCAACCAATTCATTGTCCCTGTGTTCCAGCATTATATTAACAATACTAATGTCATGGATTTGACTCTTGCAGTGTTATTTAGAAAATATAAAAATCTAATTATCAGAACATTTTTATTATTATTTATATTTGCACACCATGTTGTGTCTCTCTAACCCCTCATCCTAATTCTGAAGCATCAATATTGTTCATGTTTAGTGTAGAGATTACAAATCCCTCGAACTAAGTCATTGAACTTTGCTCTTAAAATTTGAGGTTCCAAAATTGTTTTTCTTCTTAGAATGACGACAATTTTAATAATCAAAAGAACCTTTTTCTACTATAAAGATTAGAACAAACCCTTCACACTCAAGTTATTCAAATTTGGTACATAACTCACCACAGAAATCATACCAAATCATGCAAGAAGAGGTGTACTATTACTTTTCTACATCAAACTTAATTATAAGTTTACATTATAGGAGGGAACAGAGTAGGGACCACAGTATCTCACAGATTTGGGCATGGTCACCTTTGAGCTAGTAAGCAACAATATAGCACAATTTTCTTCTCCTTATTCACAATGGCCTTATGGTTTGAGTAAAGCTCTGCCCTCTCTCAACTCTCTTCCATTCCTTCATTCTCATGCCCCTATGATCTTGCTCTCGTTTTGGTGTTAAATAAAGTGAGCTAAAGAATTATTAGATCTGCAAAATGCAGCAAAGCCACAAATCATGAAGCATTAGAGTCAGAGCAGACAGCAGCTGCCCCGGTAATCTACTCTCAAAGGGGCTACTGTGGCCCCCATCCTCACAAACCTCAGACATTTGGTCCTTTGTGTGTTTGATGCTGTATGACTTTTAGACTTGTGGAAGTGTTGTGAATATGACCGAATATATTATTATAATTACTTCATAACGACTAAGGTGAAAGGAAAATCACAAAAATATCATTCAAAATAATGTTTTATGATCCTCTGGCAGCAGATTTTGTGACAAGCATTGAAAGCGGCCATGCGCTCACACAACAAAACACTCATCCTTCATCTCCACATCAGCAGCTCCTATCAAAGTCTTAGTGTGGCTTGAGGTTGGTGAGAAGAAAAAAAGATTTGAATGAAAAAGAAAAATGTGGAAAGTGTGGGAATGAGAAACAGCAGGGCAGACACAAAGGCCCGCCGTGTGTCTGGAGAACTGACCCGATCCAAGACACACAAAGGAACCACTGCAGAGAAAGCTGGACAAGAGCTGGGCACCAGTCCTGAGAGAGAATGAGAGAGAGAGAGAGAGAGAGAGAGAGGCATTCTGCAACAGAAAATGTGAGATTGTGTGATATATATATATATATATATATATTTTTTTTTTTTTTTTTTTTTTGAAAGAAATCTCATGATCAAGGCTGAATTTATTTGATCAAAAATACAGTAAAAACAGTAATACTGTGAAATATTATTGCAATTTAAAATAATATTATATATTTTTTCTATTTGAATATGTTTAAAAATGTAATTTATTTTTGTGATGCAAAGCTGAATTTTCAGCTTTTACTGAATTTTGAACCTTTTGAATGGTGGTGTATATTATAATATAATACAGTTCGAAACAGAAGTCATCGATAATATTCACATTTTCAAGAGCTCAAAATGCAAATTGGCCTTCTGTTAATTTAGAAAAATAGTGCCTTTACTCACAGTGGCAAATTTGAAGGTATCATGA
The DNA here is from genome assembly GCF_012432095.1 of Onychostoma macrolepis. Taxonomy (NCBI): domain Eukaryota; kingdom Metazoa; phylum Chordata; class Actinopteri; order Cypriniformes; family Cyprinidae; genus Onychostoma; species Onychostoma macrolepis. The sequence continues at coordinate 26,610,331 of NC_081167.1, read as the reverse complement.
ACTGCCTTTTTTTATTATTTAGTACTGTCCTCTGAGGTCCACTTATAATGTTATCAAGATGTTTACGTCAAAAAAACATAATGATTTAGAAGTTATAGGCTACATTCTGTCCTGTTTTGACCCCTCCCATCTGAATGCTCTGTTTGAAAGGTGTGGCGGATTGTAGACACAGTATCGTCTTTTAGTTTCAATCTTTCTGAAAATCCTGCATTGAATTATGCCTTGTTTGCAAAGGAATCAATGGTGAAATGAAGTGAACAAAGGACCGATTTCTTACTGATGCGGTCTGGAACTTCCTAACTTCCAAGCTGTGTCCGAAACCGCTCCCTATCCACTATATAGTGCACTATATCGGGTGTCAGACATTTTGAAGTGTTGTCCGAGTTCTGAGTGAACGACTTCATTCCCTACATTTCACTACTTTTTACCCACAATGCATTCTGATTTCAAGTGTACAACTGATGTGCACTCGCTGAAGCACTATTTCCCACAATCCAATGTGGAGAAGCGATGACCTGGAAGAGAGAGCGGGAGCGAGTGAGTTTGAATGAGAGATGCCGTTTAATTCACAAAAATGACTATAATTTGGTTGATATATAAAAATGTTGGTTGGTAGCGTATTCATTCTGATGTCAAATTAACAGTCGCCTGCGCGCTCTATGGCCATTGTCATCTTATCTGAGTGCAAAACCCCTGCTCGGTAGAGTTTCAAGATACTACAAACAATAAATACATACAATTATGAACATGTGCTTATGTGAGTTTATTTTTGTTGACAGTATTTTAATAGTATTTAATGATTATGACCATATAAGCATTACAAAAATGAAACCACAAAGATGATTACAATATAAAGTCATTTTAAGTGTTATTGCTATTAATATTATTTTCTAAAGGTACATGTAATATAAAAGTACATATGTGACGAAGATGTTTTTGCAACAGCCAAGTCTCATGCGCAGTGTACACGTCACCGTCCGAATCCGTTCACTTCATTTCATTCACTCCTTCTGATATAGTTCACTCAACTGCCTTACACTATATAGGGATTAGTGAATGAGTGAATGAGTGAATGAGTGAACGAGTGAGCGATTTCGGACACAGCTCCAGTCTTTTGTAACGATGAGATCAGAAGGAAGGCAATGCAAAGATAGTTTTTTTCACAACTTGGCACTGCACAGCATCTTGTTGTCATCGAAGCCATCTTTATCATTTGGTTTCTGCATAGACCTGCGTTAGCCTCTCTCGTTATTTACACTACATCAGTGGGCGGGGCTAAACAGGCAGTGCTGTAGAAACAGGCGTTGATCTTCCTCTGCGGAGGTGGTGTTTAGCCACATTATTACATCATAAAGTGGCACATTCCACAAGCTGTCGTTTTGGCTGATTGGCTGCTTGGATATTCTGCCTTACAATTTTGTGTAAGAAAATCATATAGGCAAAAAAAAAGGGTTTAATTAATGACAAATTTTCCCATATATTACGTATTTTATGGTAATATATTTAAAGTATAATTTCTATATCACTAATTAAAATAATCAACATTAATAATAATAATAACATCAATATTCTAATATTAAATCATTTATTTTTCCTTATAGAACATGGAATTGTCCAGATGTGGTTCACAACACTTACCATCGCAACACTTACCTGTTGACTGGAAAACTAGACCGAATACAAGAAGGAGAGAATGAAAAGTTTATGCAGTTGAAAAGATAGAGGAGCGGGTGACGCACCTGACAGCAACCTGATCTGTGTCAGAGAGATTCATGCCAGTGACGGATGCTGGTCATGTTGACAGAGACACTGCGGCATTTCTCCAGTATGTCACAACAAACGGCCAGCCTTAAAAACAACCGCAGGTGTGCTTCGAGAGGTCACCTGACCTCAAACCTATTCACACACACACACACACACCCAGCCAGCCTACATCACACATAGATAGACAGACAGATAGACAGATAGATAGATAGATAGATAGATAGATAGATAGATAGATAGATAGATAGATAGATAGATAGATAGATAGATAGATAGATAGATAGATAGATAGATAGATAGATATAGTTCTTGTCCTTATAAATCTTGTTCTAACAGGAAAGTAGGCTTACGATGCCAGCTGTAGATTTGTTTACAGTTTTCAGTTTGTTGTTGAAAGATTAACTGAGTATTGACTTCAGGATGGGAAAGTAGAGTCTAGCACAGGTGCTGGAGTAATAAGAAACACATGGTCAAGTGAAAACACACACACACACACACACAAAATGGCATAGAATATAGGGATAGTAATATACAGTGACTACTAAATTGTCCCTAGCAATAATTTTGATCAAACAATTAAATATATGTGTATGTAACCATTGTTGTTGTAATTTCAGCTGCATCTGAAATAGGTCATACCACTGATATTACCTGAGAAGTTAAAGAAATACCCTAATGGAGTATTTTCACTAGTTTGCAGTAAACTAGTTACCACACCTGAATACAGTATGTCTGTAGATTTGTGTTGGATGTTATCTTTGGAAAGGAAGGATATTTTTTTTTCGTAGTAGTACTGACAATGTCTGATAAACATGGCTGAAGCGGAGGAACAGACAAACCGAATCAACTGAGTGAGTCATTTACGATGGAACTGCTCCGTTTCATTCAAACTCGTGACTTCATTCAATTCAAGCGATTCACTAGCAAAAAACAAAACAAAAAAACTAATAAAACAAAAACATTTCAACATCAAATTTCAACATCGCTTGTAATGATTTTAAAAATCATGTAGGCCTATATTGATGGGTGCAACAAAGCTCTTCAAAACTCAGTTAATTGTGTTGCAAAATGATTCACTGTTTCAAAGTGCTCCAATCGAATCATCGCAAATCATTTAATTTAGATCGGAGCTTCGGAGCGTGTTCCTGAATCTTTTGATTCAGATCATAACTTTGGAGTGGATTCGCAAATCATTTCACTAATTGAATGATTCACGATCTGCGCTCCGAAGTCGCTCCGAAGCTGGATGTGTGCGATGCTAACGTTCAAAAGCATCAGTTTTCAAATCTCCCAGCATATTAATATTGTTTTGAAGCATGATATTCTTCAAGTAGCTAATTGTGCGAAAATTACGCTTTATTAATCGCAACTCTGTGAATTTGTGTGAAAGTGTTCATTTATTTTGGAAACTGCAGTGATATGTACTTATTGGTACGTATTTCATGTCACGCTAAAAAGTGCACCCAGGTACGTAAATGCCATGAGACCAGGTAGATTAATACCATGGTTAAACTATGGTTAGCGTAGCAAAACAATGGTTAATTTGTGGTTACCATGGTTTAACTATAATAATCATGTTTTTATTTTTCACCTTAAGAGGACGCAGGATGAATATAGAGATGCAGTTTTCACTGCTTTAGGATAAAGAAAACTTTGGATAGTTTCAATGTACTTTGAATAAAGAAAAGAGAGGTTTAGAGCCAGATTTAGCTAGCAGAAAACACAAATTAATTGTTATATTTTGATATATTCTCTTTCGAGTAGTCCAACAATCAAAAGAAAACATGTTTAAAACAGAAAAGTCACTTACAAAATGAGATTAGAAACATAAAAAAAAAAATAAGACCAAAATTTCTTTGTGTGTGTACATTGTCAAACAAGTGAATGACATATTCATCAGAAGAGTGACAAAAAACACTCTGCATACAACGCAGAAGCACTCTGGATATAACGCAGGAGGGGTTCAGGCAGCAGCTGGGCTGTTTTAAAATCCTGAATTTGACATCTTTTAGGCATCAACAACTGATCCCCTTCTTTACATTCCCTGCTGTGTTAAAATCACAAAGCGCGGCATCTGATCTCACAGATCCAACACCAGATCTGCTTATCATACTTTACACCCAGAGGTAAAATAATGAGGTCAGTTTTAGGTCATTGATGGAAATACAAAAGGAAAAACAGAATAATGCATGTAAATGTTCTTCTCAGATTAAAACAAATTTTTAGATGTCATTAAGATATCCACTTGTAATGAATGTTTGTTTGTTTTTCCTCTACAGCTTCTGCATGCAGATTCAGTGAATGCTCTTACACACCCTCACAATAACAAAAATATTATAAAAGACTTCTTTATTTCTAATCATCATGAAGCACTTTCAGCAAAATGATCTGTCTACCATTTCATGTGTGGTACAGGACTACAATCAGTAATAATTCCAAGCTCAGGCAGTAGTTGGGATTTGGTCGAGGCGTCTAAAAAACTCAGTTTAGATGCATTACAAGCTACCCAGAAATTAGCCAAAGAAACGACAAACAAAATACGTAACAACAAAGATGGCCTTGACAAATGCAACATGTAATACAACTTGTACAACTTAGAAAAGTATACTTATTTTAGACTCACAAAGGACACATACATTGTATGTGTTAAATTATTATTATTCTTTTTGTTGTTTGTTGTAAGGACATAAAAATGCTAACTACATCATTCACATATTCAGCAGTCTGTTTAAATACCTTATTTTTCTACAAAGTGAATTTACATTGTTTTAAAGTACAAAGTGCAAAGACTATGGTTTCCATCGTCGTTTTGGTGGGGGCAGGATCTGCGGGATGGGAGCGGGAACAATCGCAGCGGCCACTTCAACCTTGCTTCTTTGACAGGTTCTGAAGAAAGTCAAATGAGAGAATGAGGAAAATGCGATTTTAAAACAATGGCTTTCATTTATAAATACAATTGTCTACTTGTATTAGTAATTGGTTTCAATCTACTGCTCTGTAAAAAACAAAAAAAAAGGCTGGAATGCATGTTGTGAATGTTAACAGCCACCGACATTAACTCACCAGTTTACTAGATGTTGTGCCTTCACCTGTTTTTGCCCCTGAGGAAAAAGCAATGAGAATGTTTTACAAGCCTGTTCCCCATTACATGACGGCAATACGGGTTATTTCTGAGAAAGTTATTAAACAAATGCAAGCGCTCATGGTCATTAAAACGACCACACAGTCTTCAAACAATCTCAGGCTGAACCTCCAATAGGTAGAGCGCAGTATCTCCCTCATCCAATCAAAAAACAGAGCACTTGAGTTCATGCTGCTCGTAAGAAAATGCTGTAAATCCACGGATTTCATCATAAAAATGAAAGACGTGCCTGTTTAAATTTGAATAAGAGAAATCATGTTGCTAAGTCATAATTATGTGAAAGTAATTGACTATTTATAGTTCTACAGGATTTCAAACAAATTGGATCTCGCAGATTGGAATTCCAAAAGCGCAACTGGACCTGATTTTCAAAAATCTTATTGGAGTCGGTAAGAAAGGGTTTATATTTCAAATAAATGCTGTTCTTTTAAACTTTCTATTCATCAAAGTATCCTGAAAAAATAAATGTTTTGACGAAAAAATAAAACCGCTCATTATCAATGCTGAAAATAATCAGAAATGTTTCTTGAGCAGCAAATCAGCATATTAGAATGATTTCTGAATGATCATGTGACACTGAAGACTGGAGTAATGATGCTGAAAATTCAGCTTTGTATCACAAAAATAAATTACATTGTAAACTATATCAAAATAGACAACAGTTATTGTAAATGATAAAACATTTCACATTATTACTGTTTTTGATAAAATAAATTCAGCCTTGGTCAGCAAAAGAGACTTGCAAAAACACTAAAAAGCTGTACCGACCCCAGACTTTAGACTAGTAGTGTATTTTGCATTCAAATTGCAAAGTGCATTCAGTGGAGCATCACTTTTTTTCCTCTACCATTTCAAATCAAATTATTCCCACTGTTCTCTGATGCAGTAGAAACTCTAGTCTAGTATGTACAGTAGATGCCCTTATTTCTCAGACATCCATCAGGAAACAGAGAGACTCACCCTCTTCCTTAGTGACACCCAGACAGCCCATCAGTTCCTGTAGAGACAGGGCTTTATCGTTGCTGATGTCGCAGTACTCCACAAACTTCTTCACACATTTCTTGGGTTTGGATTTCTTGCGCAGTAAACGCTTGAACGGTTTGATTTCTTTCTTTCCGATGTCGCCGCTGGAATTCTTGTCAAGCTGACTGAAATACCAGTGAACAACTCGCTCTTCCAGAGTATGACTGGGGTCAGGCTCCAACATCCTGAATGGAGGAAAAATCAAACACTGAACATGTTTATACGTGCTTCATTTTCTGGTTCAATGCCTGTGAAACATGTACTGTATATAAATATTAAATTAAGTTTTCATTTGCTGATCGTTAGGGGCCTGAATAGCAACGTCAATTATTCTAGTCAGTCAGCTTATGAACTAAGAAAATATTTTTACACGGCACTGTAGGCAGGGTCAGTCAAATTCATGAACCAGTCCATTACATCTACATTTGTCCATTCTCAGTTTCTTGTTTACCTGCCGGCAGAGGCTGGGTCAGTTACTGCATGGACCATGTCTGTGGACAACGCGTCCAACACGCTGGTCAGGAATTCTGTCTTCTTCTCCCCAGGACATCCTGAAAAATAGAGAGATGTGAATGTTACAGAAAGAGCTGCGGGATTTAAAATAACTCTTTAGAATAGCATGTTTGCAAAAAAATGAATCAAATGTAAAACGGTCAAAATTTTCCTTTTTTATTGGATTTTAGTGACATTAAGTTGTTGCTTAACAAAATTCCATGAGAAAAAGATTAAAAGAGAACAAGGCTTCCTTTTATGTGACATTTTACCTTCAGGTTACCAGTATAAACAGCTATGAAACCTCATAAACAGCTGTTGTGACTGAATTACCTCATGTAACTGCTGCTCTGGTCTTAATTACTGAACTATATGTGATTATGTCACTATACAACTCAGCGATCATATACATAAAAAAATAATAATTTGCAAGAAATGCATTAAATTAATCAAAAGTGACAGAAAAGATGTTAATAATGTTGAAAAAGATTTTTATTTATTTTTGTAAATTGAACTCTACTCATCAAATATTCCTGCAGCACAACTGTTTTCAGCATTGATAATACTAAGAAATGTTTCTAGAGCAGCAAATCAGCATATTAGAGTGTGTGACACTAACGACTTAAGTAATGATGCTGAAAATTCAGCTTTGCATCACAGGAATAAATTACCAACCCCAAACACTCAAATATCTGAATGTAATTTTACATTTTTAAAAATGCACCAGACTAAATGCACATTTTCACAGTTTTACAGTGTACCATATACCATGGTACTGAATGATTACAGTACTTAATAAATGATGAATACAACTCTACTAACATAATAAATGTCCAAACAACCATGGTCCTTATTTGTTAAAATATGGTTCAGCTAGTGAATGCATATAGTGCTACACATACTAGTGGCTATTTGAACTGGCGCCATAGGTGGCCCAATAAACACTGAAAGATGTAAAGCTGTAAGATGTTTTTACACCAACTGCACTTAAAGATGTTGGAGAGTAGGAGAGTTAAACAATGTTATGGCTTCAGAGATTCTTCACTGCCTTGTCGTAAAAATCAGACCTCCCCTATCCTGTCCGAAGAAGATGACAGCTGCCAATCACACCGAGGATTTGGGTTTATGGTCACAGGTAAAAGATTGCTGTCTGTGGGAACTGAGGCCTGTGGATGTTTGGTTGAAACCCACAAACCAGTCAAAAACATGTCCAGGCCCCTTATTTCTCAACAGTGTGTATACACAGATGTGTGCGTAAAAACAGTTTCACGCAAAGTGTGGGATCTACCAACTTGTCCTTATATGTAGGAATGTGTGTAAATATAAGTACAAAATATAGAACCTTTTATACGCACTCTTGATGAATAAGGCCCCTGGTCATAATTTACCACAAAAATGAGGAATTATATTTTGCTTAAGCATAATAAATTAAGCCTATTTTTAGGATTCTTTTCTTTTTTTTTTTTGGGATTGTGACAGTTTTTTTGAAAACATTTCGGGAATGTTACATTTGAATGTTCTCTAAAGATTCTGAAACAAGTAGTAACATTTAAAAAATGTTTGATGAACGTCCAGCTAAAACGTTTCGAGAAAAAACATTACATGAATGATGTATAAATAAACTTTTTGTGCTAATGTTTTGAAGACATTATTAAAGACCAGATAACTTTTAACAAATGTTCTATTAACATTATTGTGGAATGTATGTTCATAACTAGTTCTGAGAACATTCCCTGTTAGCTAGGAAGCAATTAACTTTAGTTAAGATCCCCCCATAATCCTCATTATTATCATGCAATAAATTAATAAATATTGAATGTAAATATTGAAAAATAATAATAAGATGCAAGTAATATGCTGATTACTAAAATTGTATATATATACCAAAATAAAAAAGTCAATTTTTTTGACAGTAAACAATTTCTTTTTTACTCAGTGGTTTACAGTAAGTGTTTTATTTCAGCAAATTTGTGTCCATCTCATTCAGTAGCTTGTGTTACGTATATGCACATGTATATTGGCCACCCTGCTCTTTGGATATTAAGTGTTGGCAGTTGAAAAACCAAGGGAGTTTAACACACTCCTACACCTTCCATCTGTCTGTCCAAATAAAACAAGATAAAGAAAGGGAAAGTGTGTTTGTGTGTCTGTGTGTGTTTGCAAGGAGGAGTCTTCACATGTTGGTCTGTTTATGGTCAGGCCCAGAGGCACAGATTCTCTGGTGTAAGAAGCAAAGGCATGCCGAGGTCCTCGTGAACAGGTGTGTGTAAGAGCGAGCGTGATCAGGTAAACAGACGGCCTCACACGAGAGAAAAGAGAAGGCAAAATGACATTTAAACGTGTGCAGGTTTGCAAGCGAGTGTCGTGCTGAAGATCTGCGTGAGTTTCTGCTCCTCATTGAGACCAGACACAATAAAATATCCGTGACATCTGTTCATCCGAGGAACGGCATTCTTATTGCTTTTTCAATAAAAACAACATAACGTTTAGTGTAGTCTAGACAATCAATAACAAACATTTCTGACCTTTTAAGAATTATTTTTGCTCTTGGCATTTTACATTAGTCAGAAAATGCCATTTTTAATGTGTCTTTGTGTTCCATTTTAGTATGAATTTATAGAGTTTGAACCGCATTGCTTGCGTGAGTAAAGAAAATACAGCTTAAATATGATGTCTAACATAAAGCTGTTTGATTTGGTTAAAAAAAATTATGATATGATATCTATATGTATGTGCTTTATTTTCACTTTGGGTTTTTTTTTTTCCCACTAAAGTGAGCATGAGAAATAAAAAAAATTAAAAACATTCAGACATTAATTTGAACTCTCCAGCTAATTTAAATGCTGAGTTAGGATTCACTGAGTAAACCCAACCAGATCCTGCATTTTACAACATTTCAGCGTTACCCAGAATCCTGCAGCTTGTGGAACTTACATAAAAACTCTCAAGTTGCAACAGAGTCATGAGAATTGCGGTATTGGCTGTGGATTGTGGACGTTTAGCTGCCAGCAACAGCCGGCCCCCATCAGCCCCCCTTCTACACCACAATTAACCAGCCGTGACCAGAGAGCTGCTCACACAACAGCACCTGTACACATGCTGCTGGCAGCTTGAACGTCCACACACACACACACACACACACACCTGAGGAACAGAGACTTATTCATTAACATATTGGGATATTGGCATGTTTACCAGAGTGCATAGTGGCAAAGCTAGCCTAGTAGTGGATAAGAACAACAATTAGTCTGTGTTTACTAAGCTGGGTCATTCTTACTATGCAGTACAGATTCATAATTGTAACATAACTCAGTTACAATTAATTGAAAGTAGGGGTGCATTTTAAATAATTCTACTACTTTTTGGGTGCATCATGTACTATCCCAACCCGATCCCATGAAAGTGCGTATAAATAGTACGCCAAATAAAAACGAAAACTCGTGGTATTGATACGCAAAAATGGACTTTGGCGTGTCTATGCTACGCGATGGGTAGGATTAGGGTTGTGGTGTAGATGCGTATCATATGTACGCGAAAACTGCGTATCATATGCACGCCAACAAATTTCGTATCATATGCACGTGAAAACTGCATATTATATGCACGCCAAAAACGCGCGTAGCATATAAACGCCAAAGTTCATTTTTGCGTATCAATGAGTTTTCGTTTTTTATTATGAAATACTCAACGTATTTCTTCACGTGTTATTATTGGATCCATTTTTACTGTCTTAAATATCACTTTCCATACTGCACTCTCAGAAAAAAAGGTACAAACGCTGACACGGTGGTACCCTTTCAAAAGGTACTAATAAAATGTGCACGTCCGATACTAATATGTATCTTTAAGGCATTAATATGCACCTTTAGAGGTAAAAAAAAAAAAAAATAAATAGGTACAAAACTGTACCTTTTGAAAGGGTTCTGCCCCAGTCACAGCTTTTATACTCTTTTTCCGATGGTGTGGGAGGTTTAGTAATATCCCTTTAAATAATTAAAGTTTGTTCTTTGATGACATCATCATCCAGGAAGTGACAACATACTGAGGGACATCATCACCAACATCAGTGAGTGTTAGCAATGATTGGATTATTATTTATTTTTTTTTTTTGTCACTCTAAAATATAATATAATAAATATAGTATAAAATTAATAAGCTCATAAAAGATAAGACTGTCACTCCCTCACTGAGCAATTTTTCAAACTTATTAATGAATCCCTTTACCTTTGAAGATATTTCCAAAGGGAGGCTTTGTCTGATTCCAAAAAAATATAGCAAAGTAACACACACATTCTCACACCTCACACACTGTTTCAAAAGCCTGTTCCACCACTTAATCTTAATTAAAGTATGTAGATAATCCTATTAGTCAAAGTCTGACCATGGTTACTACACATTCTGACAAAGCACAAAAGCATTTCTCATGTACTTGCACTAGTAAAAAGTACCATGGTATTTCCATGATATTTTTAGATGTACACAGGGTACTTCTTGTTAGTAAATACCATGCTACTGTAAATACCATAGCATTTATACCATGCATTACAATTATTCAGAATCATGGTAGATGTTGAAATGCCAGAGTACTATTCCAATTAATAACACTGTACCACCACATTATATTTTCGTAAAGGTGGATATTAGGTCTGAGCAATAGTATTTCACCATCATTCTAATATACTGATTTGCTGCTTAAGAAACATTTCTTATTATCAGTATTGAAAACATTGTTGCTGCTTAATTTTTTGTGGAAACAGTGAAACATTTTTCAGGATCCTGAAATAAAATTATTTATTTGAAATAAAAAAAAATAAGAATTGTTACATTATAAATGCCTTTACTGTGACTTTTGACTAAATTAATGTGTGTAATAATTTAGCTGACTCCAAACCTTTGAACAGCAGTGTATTTATTTTTTATATAAAATAATATTGAATATGTAACCTATAGTCCACTTACAGGGGTGGAATATTGCAGCTCTTATTAATTTGAGTCTAATCAACGACTTCATTCATGCTGGAAATGGAAGTCACTCCCTTGTTTCCTTTTTGCTTTTTTTTATCTTTGCCCTCTACTCCTTTTTCCTCTGTTCTTCGTCACAGCCACTCCCCCACACTCATCCTTCCTTGTCATCCTCCTAGGCTCGTGCTATCTATTGTAATCTATCTTTTCTACCTCCCCTTTCCTCACTGAGATGATCTGTTAACATCTGTCGTCTATGCAGACCGTAGGGTCGTGGGAAACCAGGAGATGGTTTTAGACTCTAGATGTCACACACATACCTGAGCTCACAAGCAATAACATATAGATGCCTAAACAGACATTTTTATGTTTACTTTGTGCGTGTATAAAATGTGATATCAAATTTGCAGAATGAACCAAACAACAGGTAGTGCACCTATTAAAAGACACCTATTCAGTTTAATTTTTATTTATTTCCTTGAGGTCCTCTTTGGTAAAAAGGTGTTGTTTTTCATTTTTGTAGCTTTGTTTCTAGTCCTCTTGCTATTTTTCAGTTTCTCTCCAGCAAGCCTTGCACAATATTTTCGCATCTGCTCATAAGCACACAGTTAAGCTTACCCTGCAGGTGTCTGCTCCTGTAATGGTCCTTTGGTTTGTTTGGATGGGCTCTTGCGTTTCCATCACATTTTGGCTGTTCAAATCTACAGCAAGAGAGAGAGAGAGAAAAAACAGAGAAGGAATGAGAGTGAATACAAAGCATTATTGTTTACACAGTGATGAGTCCAACAGCTAAAACATTCCACCAATGCTAAGAAAAATGTTTAGATTTTGTTTTAAATAGCACAAAGACCAAAATAACATAATACTGTTGAATAATGTTGAATACAGATGATCTTTTCTTCACCATTGTGATGTATATTGGAAAATAATAATGATATGTAGGTATATATAAGAAATGCAAAATAATTTATAATTGTTCAGTTTATCTGTCTATGAATTATTTATGTGTTCGTTCTATCATTCTATTGTTATATCTATATGTATATATAAGTTATACACACACACACACACACACACACACTGTGTATATAACTTTTAATATACTTAAAACTAAGGCATAATTTCACTTGCTGAAATTAATTCATTTTTAAACAGATCTTAATCAAAGTTCAAAATTTGGAGAACAGATCATGTTTGTTGTTTATTTAATAGGCTTTCTGTAAATGGATCATCATATTTTTGTAACTGAATATGCTTCTGTGAAGATTTTTTGATCACCTTATCTATTCACAACAACTGCACTATAGGATGCAGTCACTAGAAGGACGGCTCAGAGATGCAGGAAACAGAGCAATGGAGTGAAAGACAATGTGTGGACAAAAAGAAAAAGTAAGTGTAAAACAAGAGAAACGTTCATGGCCCCATTAGGAGAGTAAATGTTATCCAATCATTGCCAAGTGACTTGCCCAAATAACAGAGAAAGAGAGAGAGATAGAGGAGGCTGATGGGAAGGTAGCACTTCCATGCACACTCTAATGTGCTGTTTGGCACACTGCCTGAGGCTTTGTTAACTCAATACCACATTCGGCGATGGTCAGAAATCCACAGCATCGCTCCATAACACTCCTGCAGCTCATTAAATGTGCCCCTGAATACAGAGAGTGTCACTGACCCCTGGCAAACACACTCGCTATGTTTTGTCATTCTGCCAGGTTTCTTGATCAGATTTGGGGCGGTTGAGCAGCCCACCAGTTAGCAGATGAGTATTTAATCAGAATAATTTGCTGGTATATTTAGCTTTTCTTAATGACTGCAGAGCAGAAAGCTGCACTCGAAAAAGAGACTGAATGAGATTAGGCCAAGTATTGGCCCCTGAGAGACTCCAAAGCTCAATTTTGTACCCCATAGTAAGTGGAAGAATGAGACCTGCCCCGGGTGTATATTAGATGTACTGAACTGAACAGGTCGACTGGCACTTACCATTTTAAAAGCCAAGTGGTTGGTTTTTCCTTTCAATAGAGACAAACTGCTTAAGTTGTATTCTGGCAACTAAATAAGGACGGATTTGTTTCTTAGAGGCGCCAGAGGTATTTTAAAGTGTTTAAAATAGCATTTTGTTAAAGCGGATGTTAAAGGGCTAGTTCACCTAAAAATAAAAATTGGCTGAAAAGTTGTAGATGTAGATGAGTTTGTTTCTTTCTCGGAACAGATTTGGAGAAATTTAGCATTATATCACTTGCTCACTAATGGATCCTCTGCAGTGAATGGGTGCCGTCAGAATGAGAGTCCAAACAGCTGATAAAAACATCACAATAATCCACAAGTAATCCACACCACTCCAGTCCATCAATTAACATCTTGTGAAGTGAAAAGCAACACTTCTAACTTCAAACTGTTGCTTCAAGCTAAAATATGAGTCCTCTATCTGTTATATTGCGTTCTCTAATCTCACCTGAATCAGAAGAGAAATGTGCTCAGATCAAGCACGGTTTACAAGCAAAAGCAGTCCAAAAGAGTTCTAAGCAAACATGTTGGTAGATGTTGAAGAGTCCAACGGGGATGGACTTTTTCATTGGAGGATATTAGATGTTATCTGTTATAATAGATTGTGCTCTCATATTTTGTCCAGAAGCAACCGTTTAAACTTATAACAGCTTAATAATGATGTGTTTCTTACAATCACACAGTTACTTGCTTCACAAGATGTTAATTGATGGTCTCTGGTCGTGTGGATTACTTGTGGATTATTGTGATGTTTTTATCAGCTATTTGGACTTTTGTTCTGATGGCACCCATTCACTGCAGAGAATCCATTGGTGAGCAACATTTCTCCAATCTGTTCCAATGAAAAAACAACCTCGTGTACATTTTCATTTGTGGGTGAACTATTTCCTTAAAAATGCATTGTAGAAATAATATACAAGTAGTTGTACTGGAAAATCCTATATTGAGTGCATTACCTTGTGGATGTGCCAGGTATGGGTCGTCCAGTGTCCACCAGGACACACCAGCAGTACCCGGTGGAGGGATGGCACTGAACGGGTTTGTAGAGGCCACCGTGAGCACAATCCGGCACAAAAACTGCTTCGTTTTTATGTTGTCTTGCTTCTTCCTGTGCTGACAGCTGCTCCTGATCACATGAGGTCGCTGAGGTAAAGTAAGGCAGAGGAAAGGAGTGAAATACTGCAGGAGACACAATATGAGTGAGTAAGTGTCAGTGTTCTCTGTGGCGAAGAGAAGCCAAGCATCTGTGTTTCCATACAATGAAAGGAGACAGTGTCCAGGAGCTGTCAAGCTCCAAAAACTTAAAAGTAGTAAATAAGACAATGCACAATAGCTTGTGAGGACTAGAATATAGCAGACGTTTTCTAAAATCTTTAATAATAATAATAATAATAATAATTCCAAAAAATACAATGTTTGACTAATATCTAATTCCATGATTTTGGAAGCATGCATCCCTCATATGGTATCTCATAATCTTGGGTGTGATTCATCTGGACAAAAGAACATACAGGTAAATGCTATTTGATGTTGAAAAAATGTATAATAAATTTAAATTGAATTAAATTAAAATGTTTTATTCCATTTTATTTTTATTTATTATATGTGTTAACAAATAAATCTTTAATACATCTAAATTTATTATTAAATTTTAAACAAATTAATTACACAATTGGCAGTTGAGCAAATTAATGTATAAATGTCAATTAAAAAACCTTATAAATCTATATACTGATAGATAAGCATTGCATTTATTAAATATGATATCTCATGATCCTGTGAGTGTGATTCATCTGGTTAAAAGAATGTATGCTGTCTGATGTTAAAACAATTAATAATACATTTAAAGTACTTAAATTTAGTTTAATTAATATAATTTGAATGAAACTTGAACAAATCAATTAAACACACATATTGTTTTTATTTAACTTTTTCAACTTGCAATTCCATTCATACTGAGAATTTAGCATTGTTTTAAGTCTGATGTCTGAAGAATTAATAATACATTTAAATGAATTAAAATTAAATCAAATTTTAATTAAATCCATTAAATTTAATTGGAACAGATTAATCAAACTTAATTGAACAAATTAATTAAATGCATACATTTTTATAACTTATGATTCCATATTGAGAAACAAGCATTACATTAATTAAATATTCATGGTTATCTCTAAAGCTGATGTTATGGGGCCTTCATACAAGAACACTGCCTATGAAGTCAATGACTGACTGGACGATGAGGTCTTGGACACAGCCGTGGAGAGATGGATGGACAGCATGTTGGAGTGGATAAGAGAGTCAGAGAGAGTGAAAGTGAGAGCTTGTGCTTTATCTGGAGCCTGCGGGAATGTTTATGACATTAAGAAGTTAATGACTGCACAGGGCTCCTGCTGCTCGACCAGCATAAATATTTACACATTGTCTCTGGGTGCCTGCATTTGCTGTGTCTTTGAATGAAGATAGTGACCTTGGGCAGAAAATCGCTGCATAAAACACATTGTTTTGGGAAAACAGTGGCATCTTAGCGCTTCCTTTCAATCCTCCAAGAGACACAACGACAGCCCCAAACACATGAATGATCCATATGGAGCACAACCTTTGAGCCATGAGATTTCTCTGCATCAGGAACCAATCATCTCATGTGCCACAACACAGCTCTCCAGCAACGCTTTGAGCCGCCTGATCTAATGCAAGCAAGATTATAAAAAAAAAAAAAAAAGTGTGTGTGTGAGTGAGAGAGAGAGAGATGGAGAGATGATACGTGGTTTCTAATGTATTCTGCGGCGGCACAAAATATGGTAGTCAGTCACAGACGGAGGGTGAACAAACTCCAGGCTAAAAGTAGTCTAATGTTAGTGTAGGCCTATTCTATTAACTACGCACATTGTATCTTAGTAGGAAAGTACTAGATATGGATGTCATGTCATAAAATCGTTTTAATACTACTGAATTTGTATTTAAACTGAATACAGTTTAATAAAAAAATATTGTAAGCTAATTATAACACTTACATTTCGGTTATTCAAACAGCGAATAAATTGTATAGATTATATAGAACATTTACATTATCAAAGAAAATGATCACTGACTTCAGTCTAGCGTGAGTTTAAGCAATGTTTAAAAATCTGCCTACACTGTGAATAAATCTCTTACTTACATTGCACTTACATCTGCACTTGTTTGTGATGAGAGACTGAACAAACCTTCCGCTTTTTAATTTAATTGTAAAGCATTAAATATTAGTACTGTTATCAGATATTACAGATACACTACTCTGTATACTGAAATATATCACAAAAATGCATTTAAAGTCATGGAGCCCTGTTTCTACACTGTTGCTAAGCTGATCTGGGTGTTTTTAAGTGCTTTTCTATGCAGTTGCTAAGGTTTTCGGGGTGGTTGCTAGGATGTTCAGGGCGTTGCTAAGCTGTTTTGAGTGGTATTTAGTGTAGTGCTACGCATTTGCTAAGGTATTCTCTCTCCCACATCCGTTTATAGTTATCCTCTCTATTTCTCTGTGGTGTTGTCAGGTCTTTGGCTTCATGTGAGCATTGTTTTAGAAAATGTTGCCATGGGTTTTCTCTTCTTTTTTTAACCCAGAGACATCTTTTCTTTGCCGCTTGTCTTTCGTTCAATTCTATTCTGAGCGTCTCTGAATGGTGATAATCACCCTTTAGACCTTAACGAATCAGCTGTAATCAAAACCATCAGCGTTCACTGCACTGTACTGATGTTTTATTGATTGTAAATCAAGAGGCCTTTCTATTCACAAGCTATTCACACACACAGACACACAAACACACACGCAAAAACGAGTCTATTCAGAAACACACAAACTCTGTAATAATGTCATCAGAATTAGATCTTTTACTGAGTTCATGTCGTCATTTTTTCCCAGATGGGTTTTAATGACATCTTTGTTGATTCCTTCATTAGATCAACATGTCAGGCAATGGCTGAGTGCCACAGTGAGCTGGATCTTTACATATGTGCTTCAGTGTGTGTGTGTGTGTGTGTGTGTGTTTGCAACAGTTTCATAATACTTGCAGATAACTATCTGTCTTTGTCTCTTTTGCTTTCTCTTTCTATTCCCATACAAAAAATAAATAAATAAAAAATAAAGTAAAATAACAAAATATATAAATCACAAAAGAAATGTATGTCTTCTAATATCTCAACTGTTTTCTAAAACTAGGCCTTAATTGTTAACTAAAATTAACACAAATAAATAACTAAATAAATAAATGGCCATTTCAAATATAATAAAAATAAAAAATGAAAATAATAGATAAAAAAACTTACAAAATAGTAATGCTACTCTAGCAGCTAATCGAAAGATGCAAGACAAACACACAAATTAATATGACTAAAACTGCAAAAAAAAAAAAAAAAAGAAAAAGTAAAAAAAGAAAAAGTAAAACTCAAACTAATTTATACAAATATATAAAAAGTAATAAAAATGACAAAAGCATATAACAAAAATTAAAATGAAAACTGAAAATATCAAAATAAAAGGTAATTAAAAATATTAATAAATACTATAATAGTATGCAAATGATAATAAAAATAACACCATGATCTCCAGTTTCTCAGATGGGTCCCCTAGTAATTTTCTACCAAGAAAACAGAGACTTTAAGTGCCTTGCTTTTCAGAAATGTATCTTGAGAAAAACATCCCTATCTTAAATGTCTCAAAAAGTCTTGAGGTAATATGAACTCAATGTGACAATTCTCACCAGATTCTTTCAGTTTCAAGATATCTGATCTATACACTGTAAAAAGTGATAAGTTGACTTAACTTAAAAAAATTGAGGAAACCCGTTGCCTTAAAATTTTTAAGTAAATGATTATTTAAAAAAATAAGTGAAGTGAATTGTCAAGTCAACAGGCAACAGGTTTCTTAAATTTTTTTAAGCTAAATTAACTTATCACTTTTTATAGTGTATTAGTTTTAAAGGGGTCATTAATTGAGACTGTTTAGGTTTTTTGGGGATTAAAAAAAGGAGTTAATGTATTTTTATCTTTGTAGGGTGTTTGTGTCCGCACACTGCTGCTAAGACACGTTTATATTATATGCAAACACCATGTGAAAGTGAATTTTGCATCCGATGTCCTCTTTAAAGCTCTATAATCATTCTGAATATCAACAGGTGTCTCATTTGTCTGTTTTTCTTATATCAGCAGACACATCAAGAGATAAAGTTGATACTCAAACTGCAAAGTCTACTGACATCTCCTGAGCAAAGTAAGTTAATAAAAACTTTTAACATTTTACGATTTTCCGTCTTCTCCTACATACCAAAACCAATCTGGCTCTGTTAGCATTTTGTGTTGAAAAGTGATAACAGATGTTTGTCAGTAACTCACATTGTGTTCTTGTCCTGTTTTGTCGGCTGCGGACCTGTTCTGTCCAGAGTGTGGGGTACTGAGAGATGATGTCTGAAACACACACACACACACACGAATGCACAAAACATTGGTTCTGTCTCAAATCCTAGTGAGCGCTCGTCCTAGACGGCATTTAAAGGCTTCATTGACACTCACCTTCCTCATCAGCAGATGGCTGGGTTTCCACTACGAAAAACGTTGGCGGATCTGCATTTAGAATGGAGAAGATTTGCAAGGAAACTACAATTACGAGTGTCAGCTAAACAGTCACATCACATGATCCATAACGCATTTGCACATTGCCCGGCCAGGATAGATTAGAGAGATGGAGGAACAGAATATGACAGAGGAAGAAGATAAACTGAAGAACACAAACAGGCAGATAAAGGGTTAAAGGAGGTTTAGTGGTTATAATTGACTCAATGAAAGAAAAAAAAAGAAAAAATTTAAACATTCAATCTCTTTGCTTGACACCATGAAACACTCGTTTATGACAAAAGGCAGTGTAGTTCAAATATAGAAGTCTGTAAATGCAAAAATTCAAAGGTGACAAATATATACGCAAAACAGCGTCCAAAATGAACACTAAATGTGAGTAAAATTTAGCTCAAGTGATTTGAAAAATGTTACTCAGCAACTTCATTATGATTTGCAACATAATTCATGGCTTTTTAAGACTTATTCTTTGGATAATTATTTATCTAGGAAATAGTTTGTCCCTTGTGTGAACTTGTGTGACAATAAATCCCCATTCCTCTGACAAATTAAAGCATAAAAAGGTCTTAAGTTTCAAATTCATAAAGTCATTGCAAAAAATGTTGCATGCACTGCAAAAAATGAGTGTATTACTCAGTATTTTTCTTTTCTTTTCCAATGCAAACATCTAAATATCCTTAAATCAACAAACTTGAGATGCAAAATGAATTTGACCAATTGTGAGTTTGTTTAAAACCAGAACAAACATCTGTCAAAGGGGTATGAAAACTTGTTTTCCCATTGAATTAAGTTGATTGTTCTGAGCCTATATAGGCAGATATTTGATCTTGTTTTAATACTTCACTTAATTTTGAACAATTTCTCAGAAAACAAGACATCTTAAGTCATGACATTTGCACTGGAAAACAAGACAAAAATACTGAGAAAGAGCTTCACTTGTTTTGTAGTGTGATCAGAAGGAAGAGTAAAGGTTTTTTCCATATCAATACTGGTTGGGTTTACTTATAGTCCTATATACATAGTCAATATATAGTCTTATATAGTCAAGTCTTATATATAGTCAAAAAGTCATTATATATTAGTGATTATATATATATATATATATATATACAATGTATTTTGCATTATTTTTTATTATGCATTTCTAAATAAAAAATAATGCAAAATACATTTTCGTGACTGGTAAGAAATATGTATGGCTGGCAAAACATGAATTTTGGACACTGTTTGGAAAAATAAGCTGCCTTCCCTGTAAAAAAAACAACAAATGTTTTTGTTTAGTTCAGATTTTAGTGATCTGGAGAACAGGCATGCAAGAAAGCGGACATATGTGTTATGTGTGCAGACGAGGATGAAGGAACATCTCTAGACGCTGGCCACAGGAATCTAAAACGCTGAGAGCCGCAGGTGTGGTTAACCTCAGCAGGGTCACCATTAACTCATCAGAGGGCAGAAGATAAACTGCCCCTTCTTTCTTTTGGTGTGTTTTTCTCTACTAGCATCCTTGGGAAAAAGTTGGGAACTTGGGGAACAGCCACTGTCAGCACTCTGATGAAGTGATAAAGTATTATGAGATCCGACCATGTTATTTATATGACTCTAAAATTTCAAGTGTAGCAATGATTTTCTATGTTTTTGTGGCTTTTTGCCTTTTATTTGATAGGACAGCCCTGAAGCGACAGGAAATGGTGGGAAGAAGGAGAAGGCGTGGGATCGGGAAATGACCCAAGACGCAAAGCCAGGTCATCATTGTGTTATGTGCACTACTGACCAGGCCGCACCTCTGACAATGGATCTGTTCCAAAACCTAGTGAGTATATATATATTACTAGAATTTCATTTCTCTCACTTTGTCCCCCATCTAATAAGGATTTTTGAGGCAGCTTGCTAGTGTTTGAAATGATGTGGAAATCAAAATACCAGCTTTTCTGGTGACTGAGCATGATTCAATTTTCCATTATATTACAGTGCCTTTTTTTAATAGGCATACTTGGAAATTTGACATTTCGTAAGTAAAATCACATTTTTAATCAATACGCTCTTTAGAAGAGTTAAAACATCTAAGAAATGAACTTCAACAAAAACCTTCACATCTCCCATAGCTGATTGTTTAAACTGAAAAAGACATTCCCCTTAAAACTGAGAAGGGAAAAAAACAAAATAGGGTGATTATCTGGAGATCAGGTGGTCTGTTTTGTTTCATAAAAGGAGGGAATCAGTGCCATTAGTAGTGCATGAGAAAGGTCTTCATCTGGAAAGAAGAGAAATGACGTCCAGGTGAAGTGGTTAATGTTCACTGCGGTGCTATGACAAAACCGTGAAGCCCTTCGATTTCATTTTAACGACTGTGAAAAGCAAAGGCTGTTATTACAGCGTCTCTCTGTTTAACGACTCCAACATACGACCATTTACTTTCAGCCCTGAAGCAACTTCAGCACTCTCAATTCACAAAATATTAGAACGGCAAGCCGTAACTCGCAGTACAGACATACACATACACATACACACACATTAAAACGTAGCTGTCAGTGCAGATTGCCCCTCATGAAAGTCTTTACCAAATCAAAAGAAACCGTTGAGGGTATTTACCTGATTTTCCTGGTTCCTTCGGATTCACTTTACCGTTCTTGGACCCTGAAAATCAACAGGACAATCACAGGTTACTCACACTAAGATTTTAGCAAATCTACACCTAGACTTTAGTTCATTCTTAACTGGACTATAACATTCAAATGTGTCCTGCAGATCAGAATGAAGTCTTCCAGGAATGCTTCATTTGAAATGACTTACGTTTTTAATTATGCATTAAGCCTCTACAGAGGAACATGATAATGTTATGGAAGCTGCAGGGGGTAAAAGCCATATGACACTATCTTGGAGTAAAAGAGCAAGAATGTTTGAATTGGGCGCTTTGCCTGCCAAATGCGCATTTGTTTTGTGATGCTCCCCCAGACCTAACTGATTAAGCTGTTGCATGTGCAATTAAATCTAATTGGTCCTTTTCTAGTGAAGCTGTGGTTGTTGTACAAAGCCAAGCCAACAATGTTATGATCCAGAAACCCATGGCCTGCAGTGATTGAGTTTCAGTTTTGTGCGTGAGTGTGTGTTTAATGCAGTGCTATGCTAGTTTACTGCATGTGGCTTTGGTTATGTGGTATTGTTATGCTGGAACGTTTCTGTAGATTAGGATTAGCTCTGTTTTGGCATCTCGCAGTGCTATCACTGGCTTAGATGCTGAGTTTCTGCATTTCTCTGTTGATTTATATTCCTAAACAACTATAATGTGCCAAAACACTGAGATTGTGTAATCACTGTTTGGAATCACTTCAGAGTACTATTTATGAGGTGAAAATCTCTTTTGAAAACAAAGAAGATGTGAGTGAAGCACGGAGTAGAAAAAAGGCACGAAAAACACAGCAGGGGTAGAAGTATGGTACCTTGACATTGAGGTTTCTTATTGGCTACTGCTGAGCCGCTGATGGGTCTGCCACTGGGTGTCACACACCAACAATAACCAGTGTAGCTGTGGCACTGAACCTGTTAGTCAAATACAGCAGAGATAAAGAAAAAGACAGAGAGAGGCAGACAAATTCAGAAATTTGACAGTGAAATTGTTAAAGGTGTAAAATCTATCTATCCATCCATCCGTCCATCCGTTAAATTGTCTATCTATCTATCCATCCATCCGTCTGTCTGTTAAATTGTCTATCCCTCCCTCCCTCCATCCATCCATCCATCCGTCTGTCTGTTAAATTGTCTATCCCTCCATCCATCCATCCATCCATCCGTCTGTCTGTTAAATTGTCTATCTATCGATCCATCCATCCATCCATCTATCCGTCTGTCTGTTAAATTGTCTATCTATCCATCCATCCATCCATCCATCCGTCTGTCTGTTAAATTGTCTATCTATCCATCCATCCATCTATCTATCTATCTATCTATCTATCTATCTATCTATCTATCTATCTATCTATCTATCTATCTATCTATCTATCTATCTATCTATCTATCTATCTATCCATCCATTGTTTTATTATTCTATCATTATATCTCATACCTCGCTGTAGGTTCCGTCAGGGTTGCAGACAGGAACGAACACCTGTGGGAAGAGTTTCTTGGCTTGCTGTTCTGTGTATTTCTTCTCTGCTACACACCTGGACGTATCTGAAGACATAACACAGGTAAATCCAGCAAGTGCGACAAACTATATAACCATCCATGTTATTGTATGGCAAAAATAACACATTCTCATATCTGAATTTGGTCAGTCAATTCATAGGTAATTTGTTGTGAACTGAAAATGGTCTTTATCCAGATTATCCTGATTATCAAATAGCTAAGTAGTTAAAAGTGAGTCAGGACTGCCACTGGAGCTTTCTTAAAAAATGCATGACATGTCTGCTTTGGAGATCTTGAAAAGTAATATAAACTTGATGATTCATTTGTTCACAAACTCTGTCCATCCTCTTTTCTATATATAACCTTAAACTTTATTTCCCATTTTTCCACTTTAAGCACACAGTCACTATTCTGCTCATCGTGTCAGTGTAATATAGAAAACAGAAAGTCTGCAGAGAGCGAGTGCATTAAATTCAAACCGACAGGCGAGTCCTCTGGCGTTCTCTCTCTGACTGATGTGGCACGGGTGTTTTTTCTTTTCTTTTTTTTCAGAAGAAAGGAAAGAATGGCAATGGCGAAAGAAAATGAAGCAGGAAATAAGACTTGGTTTCTTTTGCAGTGACATGTGACTTCTCAGACACAGAATAATTCAAGATGTTTCGGAAGTGGTGGATCCCTGTGTGTGGTTGGGAATTAGACCAACACTCCTACTGGAGTCATCACTATCTCTATACCAGTCCAGTGGTAAAACTATCGCAGATCTCACTCTGTCATTCTGTGTTAAGTCTGTGTGAGCTGATGGTGTCCAGCAGGTTATAATGCATCTGTATGTACATTTATGTGTGGTAGTGTGTGTGGATGTCATTGATGCAGCTGGGCAGAAAATCTTCCAGACCTCAGTGGAGACATAAACTCACTCTCTCCACTGGGCAAATCATTAAAACACTTTTAGTAGGGGATGGCACGAGAGGATAAGCAAGGAACTCAGTCAAAAAGATGGTATACGAGCTAAATGCTAACCTATAAATATATGTATAAACTCAGTTCTGAAAAAAAAAAAAAAGAAAATCACTAAAATATAGTACTTGAAATTAGCCATTTTACCCAGTGTTTGTGTGCATTATGTATTTTATGCTTATTAGAGTGTCAGGTCAAGTCAGGTTACATTTATTTATATAATGCTTTATGAAGTACATATTGTTTTAAATCAGCTTCATATTAATAATAACAGTGTTAATGTTGTAAAATTAATTAATTATGAAAAAAAACTATTTAAGCTGCAAGTCAGCCCTAGAGAAGATAATAATGTCATTATTCAGCTCAATTTAGTTCAATAACTGTCAAATTTGCAAGCTCATTGGTTTTGAAAAGTTCAGTAATCAGCTCTACAGAAGGCAAATCAGCTCAAGTCGGTTCAAATTTTGTTCTCAATGGATAGTGTTAGCAGTTAAATTAATATTACTAAATATGAATTGTCTTTTAAACCACAGTTATGGCATTTGCTTAGCAGCATGCTTTATCACAATAAATGAAAGCTGGAAAATTATGCTTAATAAAGAGGAAGGATGCTGATGGCTGAGTGTTTCCAGAGTGGAAAAATGTAAAAATAGTTCAGAGCAAAAGAACAAGGTTCAAAACCTGCTTTTTATGCTTAGCACCATTTATTTATTTAACATTTATTATATCACTGTTTGTAGGAGGAGACAAATCATATAAAGAGTGCTGAAATAAACTGTTCTCAACTTTGACGTTTGTGCACAGCTGCACAATCCCTGAATGTACTTCCCCTTCCAATCTAATCTTTCCTTTTTGGTTTTCTTTCACTCTCATTTTAGCGGAACATAATTCATCCTCTTTCCCTTTCTCTCTCTATTTCTCACACCCTCTTTAATCCCAATGTAAGAATGACACATTGTGCTTACTAGTAGGGAAAGAAAAAGTGAACGGGAGACAGAAAGACAGAAAGAAAGAGAGCTCAGAGCAGAAAAGAGTACAGGACACGAGAGTCTTCCTGCCGAGCCCAATACAATGAGAGTGTTTGTGAGCCGTTTGACCTTTGACCTCTGTGGTTACTGACAGCCTTCGCCCCTCCCTTCATACAAATGACCACCGATCTCTCACACATATGAATGCACCACTGTACATTTATTTTTACACAGGCAAGATCCCCATCAAGATCGTAGCAAAGATGTTTCTCAATTTATGGATTTAGTGAAAATGCACCAATTTTTACCAGTCATTATATATTTCTATATATGGCTACGCTTTTGTTATTTAATTTGCATTCCAAATAGAGTGATTTTATAGAAAACATAAAATGGCATTCATAATCCACACTGGATCTTGAGTTTGTCCGTCAGGGTTTAACTTGATAGGCTATAACATTACTGGTTCATATGATTTTTTTATTCTGCCAGTGTGGCCTTGGTTACATCATTAGAAAAGAAAAGCTGTTTCAGATCCAATATTTTTTGATAATTTAATTTTAATTTATGGTATTAAATTTAATGATTATTAAATGTATAAATGTAGCTATATTTAATATATTATTAAATTTATAAATGAAATGCATTATTTTATTTTTGATAAAAGTTTTTCTAAATATTAAAACCTTTTTTTAAATTTAAGATGCATAAGGACAATCAGGAGCAAAGTTGAATCTGCTTCATTTGTGTCACCTCAAATCATCAACTCACTTCAGCTCGCTTCAGATCACTGAAATGTCATAAAGGACAATGTGTTGTACTCTGCACAATCCCGCTCTGTCTCGTCAAAGAATCATTTATCCCTAGATGGATTTAACCCTGCCCACTTCGACCCTGACCCACAAAGGGCATCAGGCCAACTAGCAGCAGCTCACGTTTGATTGGTGAACCCTGACCTTTGCATGACCCTCGTATGACTTCCAGCTGAGGGTCACGGCACTTTGCACGGAGAAACTCGCAGCGGGAATTGAAGGTCCGTCCATCTGATGCACACAGCGGCTTGCGAGGAGCTCCAGAACAATCCGTATTGCATTCTTTATCTTGCTCCACGCGCAGAAACTGTGAAGATAGACAGAAAGAGATGTTAGCAGTTACTAAGCTAACAATGTGAGCATAAAAATACTTAAAATTGCATTTCAGTTTAATATTTAAAATAATGATATATATAGATTTTATTCTAAATGTGTTTTATTAAATTAAAAATATATATTATATATTATATAATTTTATAATTATATATATATATATATATATATATATATAATTTTATATCAAACATTTATTTGTATTTAAAAATTAACATATTTCTATTTATATATATTAATATATACATTCATATTAATTATATTTTTATTTATATAAATGCATTTAAATATATGTATCATTTTATATTATAGTTTATATTTCTATAAACATTTATTTATATAATGTTTATATAAAAATTATAATATAATTTGTATATTTTTATTCATTTGTTAATTTTGTTAATTAATTTTTAAATTTTTAAGTTGTGATCACCATGAAGCATATATTTGATGACATCTTTGTCATAAATAAAGTATCTTGGCAGGCAGCAAAATTATTCATTATTTTAGTGCATTTTGTGCAAACAACAAATAAATTGAAAGTGTTATGTTATACTGATAGAAATTTATCCAGTGCCCTGTTTTTATTTATTTATTTATTTTAATTTTTATTATTATTTTTTTTTTAAAGTCGACAGTGAAGGGCTTGGCATCTTTTGAGCTCATGACACACTCCGTTCTCTATTGTTCTGTCGCATTCATTTACCAAATAATACACACACAGAAGCGCAAACAAAACACAGAGAGACAAATAGCATTCACACACCCCTCTGTGTCCGTGTCATGTCTTGTTTGTGAATGAGGGATTGTGGGAGAAAGGCAGAGGTGCTGACGGCCTCTCGTGTAGCGCTTTTATCTGTCTGTCACTCTCACACCTGCACAGGTACGGCCACAAACAACTCACACACTCGCAATGATTGAATACTGTGTGTTTTCTCTTTGTGCACTGCAGGAACATTCAAACACACTGCAAACATCACGTCACCGACAAATTCAAGAGTGGACAGGAAATCAACTCGCTTTGTGTCGGGACATTATCTGCACAGGTGCATGTTTAATGTTCAGATGAGTTATAATTGTCTAAACTGGCGAATGCAAAAATAACTTGAAAAGGTACTGAGACACACACACTCACCTGCAGCCAATAAATCAGCCATGGGAAAACAGCAAATGAAAGTAGTGTTGAAAGGAAACAGATTCTTCATATAAAGCTGATGGGTAGGATCATTACCCACTCAAAAATTAGCACTGGCTGACATCCTACAAATGACTTTCTGTGTGTGTGTGTGTGTGTGAGGGAGCTCTGCACCTGGAAGATGGTTTCAGAGGGGGTTTGAGGATCAACCCTTTGCCCCTGGCGATGGGAGACAGCTCTGCTGTCATCTCTGATCGTAAATCTAGAGTTGATGAATGCTGGGGAAGTGTGTGTGTGTGTGTGTGTGATGAATGTGAGGCAAAGAAGCTGGTTCATGCATAGCGGAAGAGGGGTTGTGAGTGTACTGAGATTGAACTAACCTTTTTTACTTGCTTTTTGTAACTGAGTTATTGACTATTTAATCCTTCTCTTTTGAATGCCCCAGTGTGTGTGTGTGTGTGTGTGTGTTAGTGCTGAGAGGTTGCTCTTTCATAGCTTATAGGAGAGTAAATGGAGATCTAGGAGTTTGGAAATGGAGTTTTGTTAAGGTATGACCTTTGTATCAGATGTTTCTTGTAAAATTCCTTTAGATGTTTAACAAAATAACCACAAATTAGCCAGTTGTTGACATGCAGTGAGAGTATAAAGCTGTGGATAGCAGCAATTTTATAATACAATTCAATTTTGTGATAATATATATGTACTTATTATAAAGTATTTTAATTATATATTTGAGCTTGGGTCAGATTTGGCAAGATACTTGCAAGTCAATCAAAATACATTTCTTGTGGAATTCTTCTAAGACTAAAAAAAAAATAATAATAATAAAAATTATTTTATTTTATTTATTTGTTTATTTTATTTTATTTTATTTTATTTTATTTTATTTTATTTTATTTTATTTTATTTTATTTTATTTTATTTTATTTTATTTTATTTTATTTTATTTTATTTTATTTTAGTTTAGTTTAGTTTAGTTTAGTTTAGTTTAGTTTAGTTATTTATTTATTTATTTATTTTTATCACCAAAAGCAAACTGAATAATAAGGGCTCAGTTTTACTTTCATATTGCACCTGAACTTCAAAGTGGACTAAAAGTGATTCTTTATCCACTTTTTAGTTCAGCAACCATTCAACACACTTTTTGTTATTTTATTTTATTTTATTTTATTTTATTTTATTTTATTTTATTTTATTTTAGTTTAGTTTATTTTAGTTTAGTTTAGTTTAGTTTAGTTTAGTTTATTTTATTTATTTATTTATTTATTTTTATCACCAAAAGCAAACTGAATAATAAGGGCTCAGTTTTACTTTCATATTGCACCTGAACTTCAAAGTGGACTAAAAGTGATTCTTTATCCACTTTTTAGTTCAGCAACCATTCAACACACTTTTTGTTATTTTATTTTATTTTATTATTTTATTTTATTTTATTTTATTTTATTTTATTTTATTTTATTTTATTTTATTTTATTTTATTTTATTTTATTTTATTTTATTTTATTTTATTTTATTTTATTTTATTTTATTTTATTTTATTTTATTTATTTGTTTATTTTATTTTATTTTATTTTATTTTATTTTATTTTATTTTATTTTATTTTATTTTATTTTATTTTATTTTATTTTATTTTATTTTATTTTATTTTAGTTTAGTTTAGTTTAGTTTAGTTTAGTTTAGTTATTTATTTATTTATTTTATTTTTATCACCAAAAGCAAACTGAATAATAAGGGCTCAGTTTTACTTTCATATTGCACCTGAACTTCAAAGTGGACTAAAAGTGATTCTTTATCCACTTTTTAGTTCAGCAACCATTCAACACACTTTTTGTTATTTTATTTTATTTTATTTTATTTTATTTTATTTTAGTTTAGTTTATTTTAGTTTAGTTTAGTTTAGTTTAGTTATTTATTTATTTATTTATTTTATTTTTATCACCAAAAGCAAACTGAATAATAAGGGCTCAGTTTTACTTTCATATTGCACCTGAACTTCAAAGTGGACTAAAAGTGATTCTTTATCCACTTTTTAGTTCAGCAACCATTCAACACACTTTTTTGTTATTTTATTTTATTTTATTATTTTATTTTATTTTATTTTATTTTATTTTATTTTATTTTATTTTATTTTATTTTATTTTATTTTATTTTATTTTATTTTATTTTATTTTATTTTATTTTATTTGTAAACCCCTGTATTAGGATGTTTTTGTTGTTGTTGTTGTTGTTTATTTGGATGTCTCATTATATCTGTAAAGTTTTTATGTTGTGTGTTTAGGATTCAATAAAAATAAAGTATTTTGTGAGTATTATATAATGTAATGCTATTGGGTCAATTATGTTTAAAAAATGCTGTCCCATCCTTCAGTTACAGCCCTCAAAGTGGACTGAAAGTGAAATTTTACTTCAGCTTTCAGTCCACACTTTTTTTATATTTGTATTTTTTTATTTATTATATAACTTGCATGTAGGCGATATATTTATGTAACTAAATCACACCTCCTTTGAGGTTTAATTATTGCACTTGGCCAATCGCGATTTCAATTTTATTTCCATTGGCTGCAGTACATCCCGTCTCTGTGTGTGACAGAAAAAATATGTTTCAAAAGGACAACAGTCCTCTTCATCATCCTTTTCGCTCTTAATTCAGAATATTTATGAATGAATGAACATTAAGTCGTGAATAAGAGGGTCTGATGTCTGGAGTTGGTTGTTTGGGGTCTGTGTGCGCTGGTTTGTGACTGACAGACTCTTGCTGTCTGAGATCATGGCTGACACTGACCCCCCTCCAAACTCTCAGTCCCACCACAGAATCTCTTTCTTCCCCTCTCTTTCTCTGTCTTTATCTCCGACAAACACACAGTCTTTCTCTCTCTGTTCTCACCCTGTTCGCTCTCTTGCGTTTTCTTTGTGTCTGTCTTACACACATGCGCTTTCTTTATCTTCCCTTCTCCCTCTCCCTCTGGTCTCTGCAGCTGTGACCCGGTGCCCCTTCCGCTCCGTCATTCTCAGCGCTGCTGTCAGGGAGCTCGCAGGAGGCCCGACAGAGATGTCAGGAAACAGATTCTGCCCGGAGCGCCACCGAACCGACCACAATCGGCCACGATGGTCATCTCGCGATCCCGGCCAAGACGGAGTTCACAGTCCTCCCACCCGGGCCAAGCGATCGCGGCCAATGCAGTTCAATTCTGTCACAGCTGGCGTCCGAGACATGGACAAAACCAACACGACCACCACAGAGACCTCATCGCGGCCAAGACACATTTAGCGATTCAACAATTCAGCGTTTCAGATCGACCCAAACGAGACCTCACAAACCCAGACACGGCCAAATAATCACCAATCAATTCAGCTGCAGCCAAACCTAGACACGTCCATTGAGCATCACCGGGGGAATCTGAAGCCACCCACGACCGCTGTCTGTATACAGCATCAACAGCTGGTCACAGAGACACCAGATCACCACCAGAACCGGCCAAACAGACTTCAGATGCTTTCTGCACCATGAGAACATGAGAACAGTGACAGGATCGCATTCAGAACTGTTTCTGAACACACATCAGAGACGTCTGCAGTTTCCATGCCACTATGTATTAGCGTTTACTCTAAGGTTTAGAAATATTGTTATGTGTTTTTTTTCTTCTTAAATATGTATTTACCTATAGCCTAAATTTATTTCAGTAATTTTAGTACTTTTAACTTTTTAAGTACATTTAACTTTTTTATGTTTAAGTTTTTCAGTTTTATTTTTATATTTATTTTATTTCAGCTTTTATTTCAATGACCCAATTTTAGTTTTAGTCAACAATACCACTAGTTTCAAATGAAGGTTAATATATATATATATATATATATATATATATATATATATATATATATATATATATATATATATATATATATATATATATTATATTATATTATATTATATTATATTATATTATATTATATTATATTATTTCTGTGCCACTAGCAGTGTTATTTTAGTATTATTTATACATTATTTATTAATATTTTATATATTTGTTAGCTTTTACTTTTAGATTTTCAGTTGTCATTTTAGCATTAGTTTTAAAGTATTATATTATATTACATTATATTATATTATATTATTATATTTATGCGTTCAAACAAGTTTTAATGAAGTAGATTTGTTGTGCGTTGCTATGTGTTTGCATACTGGCCAAGGTCAAAATTTTATTATTTCTCTCTTTTGAAAATCATAGAACTGGAAAATCATAGAATCCTAGTAAAAAAAATAATAACACAAAAAGCTGCACAATTTAAGTATTTTTCATGTATGTTCCTCAAATGTGCGTGTCAAGTTATGCTTCGATGTTTAGTTAAACGTTCTTCATTGGTTCTTGCAGCACATTTGGTTTGCTATATGGCTTTAAAGAGAATAAAAAAGTTTTTGATTTTATATTATAGGTTCTTTATATCTGTCAATTGGTTTCTTGGTCATTTTAAGAACCAGTATTTCTGAAAACAGCAAATTCTTTGTCAAAGTGATCCTAATTCAGAGCTAAAGAGCCAGCACCGGACTTCTTTGTCAGTGTTTATGTGTGTATGTGGCACTGATGTATGACTACCATCATGTTAACATGTCTCTTACATGACATATAATGTCTCTTCTAACCTACTGCAGAGAAGTGCAGACAAAACAAGCCACCGTCTGTTTATCCTGAAACTCTTTTCCAGTCCTCCGCAGCTGCTCCGCCCCCTTGTTTTTTCTTTATTCCGTTTTTATCATCGCCCCTCAAAGAAAAATCAATTTAGATGAAAAGCGAAGCAAAAGGAACTGAAAAAAACGAGGCGAGAGAGAGTGAAAAAAATGACATATTTTTCAGAAGACCCACCAGCACACAAACCTCAAATCCTATTACCCCCTTTTGGCAGTGAGGCATTGTGGGATTGAAAGCAGTGATCCAGGGGCCAACCTCCAGCAGAGCGTGCATTGTGCCCCACAGAGGGCCACATGGGGGCCGAGGGGCCCCAGAAAGGACAAGGGGGGCCTCCCGACCACAGACCCAGAGAGGCCCCTCACACCTTGGCCGCAAAGGGTCAATGGGGGCCCGGCAAAGAGCGAGAGAGAGGCCGCAGACGTGTGAAAGAGTCCCGACGGGGGCTTCCTGGGATTGGCTAGGCATCGTTAGTCTCCAGCATAGTGGAAATGGAAGAAAGTGACAGTCTAGATCCAGGCTATTAACTCAATCAAAGAGAAAAGCCTTTAATTGCTGTGAAAAATCGGCAAGAAAAGGGAAAGCCTGCTGCTAGTCATGTGTGAAGGATGAGAGGGAAAAAATATGTTTTTTCTTCTCGTGCAGGTGCATAGTTTTGCGTATGAATAACGGCCAGCATTTGAACAGCCCCTGTTATGAAGTGACTGATATACATGGATTTCAGCAGGGAGATGTGGAAGCAAAGACGAGTTTGAGCGGTTTAAAAATGGAAACGACAAAACGCTTGTGTCTGAAATCACCACAACATTAGCTTTTTCTGTCTGTTAAAGTGATAGTTCACCCAAAAATACAAATGCTGCTATCATTTACTCACCCTCATGCATTTCCAAACCTGAACTTAAAAATAAGGGTTCTTTATTGGCTTTTTTGGTTTCATGAAGAACCTTTAACATCCACGGAATCTTCCATTCCACAAAAGGTTCTTTATAATGGAAAAGGGTTCTTTGGATTTTTAGAATGTTCTTCACATAAGAAAAAATAGTTATTTTAAGAACTGTTCAATTTCTTTCTTCTATGGCTTCACTGTGAAAATCCCCTTTTAGAAGTGTAATTTTGTGTGTATGACTGACTTTCTTTCTTCTGCAGAACATAAAATATTTTGAAGAATGTTGGTCACCAAACACTTGACCATTGATTTCCATTGTACAGAAAACACACACACACACACTGAGACATTTCTCAAAATGTTTTATGTTCCACAGAAGAAAGAAAGTCGAAAAACTTTGGAACGACACGAGGGTGAGAAAATGATGACAGATGTTTGCTTTTTGGTGAATTGTCTCTTTAAGTTGTTAGATCCAGCTCAGAATTCACCTCGTGAAAAAAATGTGTCATACTTGAGAAAGCAAATGTGGAAAATGTGTTGCTATAAGTGGAACTGCTGCTGAAACAGAACCGTTCCTAATGATTTTCAAAGGTATTTGGCACAGCTGAGTTATGAGTCGTCTACTATGCAAATGTGGCATCTGATATTCATGTACAACAGTTTTACTGGAGCATAGAGAGTGTGAATTAGTTTATTTCTTTATCATTTTAGTTTTTAAACTTAAAGTCTCTGCTGCACCAAGTTTTTATGACCATTTTCCACCCTGTCTCTTTGGCCCTTACTGTTTTGCTGCTGTCCCTTTAAGAATATATAAACAGCCTCTTTGCATATGAAACAAGTTATATGAGTTGCTCCTTTTTGCACATTTCAGCCAGAAAAAAAAAAAAAAAAAGATTTTTTATTGATGGTAAATATGTTTTCATATACTTTGAATACATTTTTTTTGAAAAATCAGTTAATTTTATGGTGAATCTTATTATTTTAACTGGTAAGTTTCATATGCGCACAAGAAAAACTATTTTAAGGTCTTTATAGTTGTTTTTTGAAAAGTAAAAAGTTAAAAACTGCAAGGTTTTTTATTATGATTTTTATTTACTTATTAATGCAATTATTATATTTTTCTTTTATTTCATTTCATTTCATTTTATTTGTAAACCCCTGTATTAGGATGTTTTTGTTTATTTGGATGTCTCGTTATATCTGTAAAGTTTTTATGTTGTGTGTTTAGGATTCAATAAAAATAAAGTATTTTGTGAGTATTATATAATGTAATGCTATTGGGTCAATTATGTTTAAAAAATTCTGTCCCATCCTTCAGTTACAGCCTTTTTGCACAAGCTGCATTGCAACCCTGTTTAAATGTGTCACAGAAGTCAAGACAACAACTCTGAGATCAGTCTGCCACAAGCATGTGTGTGTGTGAGAAAGTAGTTTGCACTGCACTGATCTGCCTCCCACATTCCACTCTGCCAGGCCGAGTAAGAGGAGTGAGATGGGATGACCTCTGACCTCCAGGTTAACTACCCACAGCCATTTGTTAACGTTTAGATGTAGAGGCATCCCTACTCGACCTGTAAATAATGAGCAGCGGGGCGTCGACCAGAGCATTTCTCCGTAAATCACAGCACTCTGATCCTGACAACTGTGCATTCCTTCCCATAATCCACTTCATGGATTGATTTAAGGTTCGGTTACATTTACTGTTCGAATTTGGTGAATTTTCGCACGTGAAATCCACACAAGCGGGAATGTTGATTTCGCATTGGTCTAGTAAATTTGCTGCACTGGCCAATAGAAATCTGCTTGGTTTGAAAATGACTTTTCTGTGAGCTGTGCTTCATACATTGCTACATTATCAACATCTGGCTTTTTTGCGCACAAGAAAGTTTGCTAATGTGACTGTATTAGTCTTCACATGTTGTCTTCTACCCCTTTTTGTTATGCTTTTCAGCTGGCAGCTCTTTCTGACCAGCCAAACCTGACGATGGACTAGTACAGGTGAATTTGACACCTCAGGACGGCTAGTTTATTTAAACAGAGCCCTGCTGCTCTGTAGCGAGAGGTTTGTACCTAGAGACTTGCGTGAAATTAATTCCCCTGTTTACTCACTCTCAAATAACAGCATCTCTTCTCTTTCCGGCACGGGCTGCAGCAGGTGCCCATGAGACCTCGTCATCACAGGCCCTGATTCATGCCCGTGCCACATAGCTGCCATCCCAGAAGGCCGAGCAGCAGCAGATGCCAGCAGAGAAACATTGACACCAACTGTATCTCTGGCCTTGGTGCTAACAGCCTCCATCAGCACCAAGAACGCTATGCCAGGTAATGCCCAGAGTGAAATCACAGCAGTGCGCTGGGCAGTCAACACAGTGAGAAAATAACACTCTTGGGATTTCAAATCAGGGTTATTACAGTGAACTAAAAACTAAAAAAACATTTTGAAATAAATTTAAACTGAAATATATATATATATATATATATATATATATATATATATATATAAGAAAAATTTATTTTATTTTAGTATATTTAATAGTTTTTAGTACACTAGTTATTTTAGTACATTTGATGTGAAAACTGAAACTAAAATAAAAATAAAAACTAGACATACTTTTAAAAAACTAATAAAAATGACAAAAACACAACAAAATTTACAGAACTGTAAATAAAAATGGAAAATATAAAAACAAAAACTAATTCAGTACATAGAAGCTTCTGTGAAATTAGTCAAATAAATTATAAAAAGTGTAAATGTATTTTATTTTACCTTGCCAAGATTTATTTAGTTTAACTTCATGTACTAAAATAGCTAAAACTAAAACTGAAAAATTATTAAAAACTATATAGACAAAAAAAATAACAAAATAAATAAACATATATAAAAATAATAAAAATGATAAAACATACAATTACTAAAGAATTTACTTAAATTAAAATAAAAATGAAAAAATATACAAATAAAAACAGTAGAAGCTAGCTTCAAATTAATAAAATAAACAGCAACTGCAATAAAATTCAATTAAATTAAAAACTTGAACTTATCTAATTTTATCTAGTTGCCAAGGCAACATTTGTCATTTTTATTTAGTTCAAATTGCCGTACTAAAATAACTGAAACTAAAAACTATAAACTACATAGACAAAAAAATAATAATTAAAAATAAAAAAAAGATAAAATAATAAAAATGCAAAAACACAATTACTAAAAATTATTCATAAAAACTGTATCAATAATACTACAATAACTAATATAGCAAATCAGAGAGAGTGAGTTTTGCTCTATTAATGTGATTCTCGCATATGCATTCAACAAAAGCTTATATAGCATTAAATATTAAATACATTCTTTGCATACTATCATTGCATTTGGTAAAGAATAAACTATGTGACCACAAATGCAAAAATCCCAGTCCCAAACAGCTGCAAAGCACACTTGATTATATACAACATTTGTTGCAATTCCTGACAGGTACACAAATATTGACCATATACCAACATTTATGGATTAGAAAGTGGGCCGTTTCCTGTCTCGCTATTGAAAGTGCAAACCCTCTCTGGCATTCAGCGGGGGCCAGTTTGGTTGAACATAAATGCCTGGGTTTCGAGGTCCGTCAAAGCTGCTCTGTGTCCAGGCTCTGGGTGGACCAGTGTGCCTGTGCACCTCTCTCTCTCTCTCTCTCTCTCTCTCTCTCTCTCTCTCTCTAGCGGTCATGTCCCACCGGGACGAGCTACACTCACTCTCTCACTCGGTTAATGGGGAGCGGCTTCCCGCAATCAGCAGTGCTGTGTACACAGGCAGACATCCATGTAGAGGCCAGCGGCCGCAGGAAGGGGAGAAAATCTCCTGTTCCCAGTACTTAGCGGCCAAAACCAAGCGCCTGTCACATATAAAGGAAAGCATAAGGTGGGTGTGCACCTGTAGTTCCCACTGTGTGTGTGTGTGTGTGTGTGTGTGTGTGTGTGATTGTTTGAAAGAAAGCTTGAGGATCTCTGGTTACCCTCCTGAATTGCGAGTACACAAACATCACTAGTCTTAAACCCAAATAGGATTCTCATGATTACTCATCTCACCTTACTCTGTGTCTCAGCTTCTTGTTTTACTAAACAAACATACAAGCACAACCACAAAGATGTGCTGAGTCTGCATCCACACTCACAAAAAAACTATATCAAACTGCCTTATTTACTGTCCTTGAGTGAAAAACACCAAACATACTTGTCCAATAATAATGAATAATGAATGATTCTGATGACAAAACCAGTGATATTTTACTACACTGATAAAATTACATTAGGAATTATTTCTACCTGATCTGACCCATACTAGTGATTTTTACTGGTGTAAATAATTTGTCTTGGGGGGAAAAAGGGGTTAATTTTGAGGGTGTCACAAAAAGACCAGTTAAAACATTTTGTAATGTATACGTTTAAAGAGTAAAAATTTAAATAACTTTCTCTGAAATATTGGGAAATTTATAGTTATTATATATGAGTTGACTTAAATTAATAATAATAAAAATGCAAAATTAAAAAATGTATAAAACAGAAAAACATATATATATATGGTGTTTTAGTTGACATCATGTTAGTAATATACTTAAAATGTTTATGCAGTATATACCAGTATACATATCCATAGTATTACCGGACATTGGTTAAAGGACATTGAAATAATCAATCAGAAATGCTATAAAACATCATTCTTAACATACAGACTATTAACATTTGTTCATAAGCAATCGTTCTGTTGATGTGCGTGATTATAAAGTGATTGTGAAGTGTAGTGTGTGGTGACCCACCGTGAGCGCGGAGAGTTTGTGCGCGTCTCCTGCGTAAAGAGCGCAGAGCAGCAGCAGGACCGAGACGCGCATCCTCGCAGCTCTCCAGACGCACCAAATCCACAAAAACTCACTTTAGACCCGATCGATTCTCCAACGTGACCGCGTAATTCCTTAAATCCCGTCCCTTCACAGCTCTTGATGTGTGCTCGGTAGCGCTGGCGTGGACTGTGTTCTGCGTGATTTCTCTGTGCGTAATGAAGTGAAGCGCTCGGTTTGGACTGTCTTGACCCTCTCCTCTGCTCAAGTGTGTGACTCTCTCTCTCTTTCCCTCGGTGTGTGTGTGTGTGTGTGTGTGTTTATCGGATGCCCGTGCTGTAGTCGGGAGGTGAGTTTGGGTGGAATCTCTAACAGATGCTGGTAGCTGAGGGGGAAAAACTTCTGTCTTCTCCCTCCCTCCGTTCTTTCTTCTCAACAACACACGTAAATCACTCTCTGTTTGGAAGTGATAAGCTGAACTGAAGCTGCACCGGTTTATAATATAATAATATTAAAATATAATACAATATAATCATGAGGTAAATAATTGTGATGACTATAACTGTGACTGATTGGTCATACATGAACACATGATCTATGTAAAATGACTTTCCATCTTCATTTACACTTTTCATCCAGAAACCATCATCTTCAGCAGAAGCACCACCACTATTAATAATCAATGTTGAACGCTACCGTCATCATCAGCAAAATCCCTCCTGCGTGTGTTTTTCATTTTTTGAACAGTTTGTCTTGTTTGCACTAACATGCCAGAGTAGCTTAAAGTAATTCAAAACAAACACTTTGAACAGCATTTCTCCAATTCTCTTCAAGCCAAATAAGTAGACACATGGCAGCAGTTATTGAAACTCATAACAGCCTCCATTCCCACGAGTGCAGAGACAAAACTACACATGTGGGATTTCAGAGTAATGTTAATTCAAAGGGCACACTTTCTATTTTTGCCTCTCGTGTTCAGCAGTGCTCATTGAAACTGAATTCATTAGCTTTACACTACATATTGACTGGGTGTCTTGTTGTTGACAAAATCGCATGGTGTTTCATTACTTGTCTTGTGAGTTGACGAAATACCTCATTATAAAAGCCAATAAAAACTTTTATGAAATAACTCTCTGCAAAGTGTTACAATGAATCTGATGGGCAGATGTGAATCCTCAATTATAGGGACATCTGGCCATCTACAGGACATATGTGGAAATGCAGCTCGATGTTGGGAATAATAATACAGTTTTTTTCAACTGCTTACACACAACATCTTTACTTGTCACACAGTTTCTGAAACCTGACACTCAAACAGCAGAAGCACACCCCAAATCTGCAAAACCTTACACTAATTCTCGGGCATTTGACTCAGTTTTCAATTTCAGAAAACACTTTTTCCAAAACACAACACACAATTCTCTATGTAACACACAGAAATCTAACAGGAAGTATCTTGATTTCCTTTTTCAAACACAACCATTTAAAATGCCACACTAATTCATCAGCGCTTCACACTAACTCCTCACATGCACAAACACTCATTGCTTTATTTAACACCAACCAATCATGGCTTTAGAATAGGCCTATATATATAGGTCACAGGTTAAGTTATACAGTTTTTCTTGCTTCGTCGCTTTGATGCATTTCTCAGATCAAAATTTAAATTCTCAAAACAACTTTGTTCAACTTCCACATCATCTAGTCACTTGTGCACATCATAAAAGCAGTTTCTCATTCTTTTGAACAAGTTGCGATTGCTTTGGTACATTCATGCAACTGATTATGTACATTTGTCTGTGGTTTCCTACATTATCAGTTGCTAATGTCATGTTGCTCAAAATGTATTATAGAGTTCTCGGTGCAAGTCAGACCACTAGTAAAAGTGTAACTGTGAATTCGATCCAGTCTCTTTCAGTCAATATCACACATACAGTAAATGTAAGTTTGTACTTTTGAAATGGATATATGGCATACATTAGAAGTGCAGCCTTCTGCATTTCAATACAGTCTGTCATCCAAACTGTTTCCATAGTTTACATCAGGTAATACTACTGTAACAGAGTGCAGTGTTAAATTGACAACATGACTAAGCATTTTGACGATCTTGTTTGTGAACAATGAAATGAGGACTTTTTGTTCTGATGGCACTGATATGTTCATTGATATAAATACTTACTTTTGAGAGATGAACTAACGATTTTGAGTAAGTTACAGGCTTTTGCAGGTAATCCATTGTGTGGTGCTGTTTGCACAAATTGTTTTGAGAAATGCACATACTTCTTTGCATTACAGTAAGGATAATTCAAGAAATACGCCAAAGGGACGAAGAAAAACTGTAGGTTTTGAACAATGGATGCAAACAATGTATTTCCTTTCTTTCCTACTGTGTAATACTGTATTCAGAACCACGAATGCTTACAGTTAAAAAAAAAAAAGTTTGTTTTCAATCTTGCGTTCATGTTTACCATGAATTTTTAATGGAATTTTTAATCTCTCTGTCAATTACTTTCAGTCTTGTACAGAAATGAACATAGGAGCTCATGAAAGAAGAGCTTTATGTTTTGAATAACTGTGTGTATATGATATATCCAAAAATATAATATTATGGAGAAAGTGTTTGCAACGTAAGACAAATGTTTGATTTTGAGAGATGTTTGTAATATTTTGAATGCAGTGCTTCATTTTGCAAGAGATGTGAGGCATTTTGCATTTTGTGTGTGCAATTCTTGGATTTGTGTGTAAAGTTTTGAAAAAGAGAGTCAAAGTTTTGAAAATGTGTGTAAGCAGTTGAAAAAAAAAACCTGTAATAATCTTTAAATTCATCTTCAATTAAAATAATGATCTTTAAATTAATCTTTAAAATGCTACCAAAAGCTCTAATAAGTTATTCATTTTCAATTTTATGGGTATTGAATTTTCTCAGTACCATAAGGCTATTTAGGTGTTATTATGCAGTCTTTGTTATTAGTAAGGGATTATTAGTAGTTTATTTTATGATTGTGAGTTTGCTTTTACTTTATGGGGGGGAATTCCTAAATTTAATTTAATTAAAAGAGAAGAAAGGAAAATGTGATCTTTGGTATAGCCTATTTATGAAAAATGAAACATGTGATTTAGTAATTACCATAATTAGGCTACAATCCTGGGAAAGTTGTTTTTATGTAAGAATAGATCGTACCCTGGTTTAACTATTGTACTTTTTTTTTTTTTTTTTTTGGTTTTATTTGTAGTAAAACAATGGTTAATTTTCGTAAAGGTTATTAATTTTATTATGTTCTTTTATTTCCTATTCTTTACTTTCTTTGTCTTGTTTCATGTTGTTTAATCTGGCTAAGACATTTTCAGTAGCCAATTATGTTTGTTAACTTTCTATTGTTCAATAAAGTAGCTGGTTAAGAAAAAAAAAACGTTTGGGATGTACCAATGAGTGTTTAAAATTGTTTGTTTCGCGTCTGAATGAAGTCTTATGTAGCAATACTATGCTAGCAATTCCAATTCCGCCAAAGGATTCCGCCACTGGCCCACAATGCCTTGTGCGCTTCGACTGCGTCACCGGAAATATGTGCAGTAGACTTCCTCTCTCTCCTCCGCGCGTGCTTTGCGGCAGCTGTGGGGTTTTTTAAAAGTTTATTAACGAATTAAACACCAAACTAGAGGAATAAATATTCATCATGTCTACTTACCCGATTGACGATGAAGAGGCGAGTGCGCGTGACTGTAAAGACACGAAAGCGAGTGTGAGAGATTCAAGCATGTAACGTGTGTTGATGTTAATCAATGGAGCATCTCGATAAGACTTCATTTCCTTTGTTAATTACAAAAGTCAACCTGCATTTTAATGTTAATGTGCCAAACTGTATAATTTGAACTCTCTCTGTTTGTTCGCAGTATGACCCTTACAACGTTAACTACCCCAGTGATTATGACTATCACACCGGTAAGTAACGTTATTGATTATCAGTTGTATGACCATTTTACATGGGTGTCTATATTTATTAATGCATTGGTAATATTAAGCTTTTTGTCATCCCAATAAAGCTTATCTAGACAGATAAGTGAGTAGATGTGTACTATTAAATGTGTATGTGTGTTTTGCAGGCGACCCTAAAGCTGATCTGGCGTATGAACGTCAGTATGAGCACCAGCAGACATATCATGTGATCCCTGAGGTCATCAAGAACTTCCTGCAGTATTTTCATAAAACCATCTCAGACCTGATCGATCAGAAGGTTTACGAGCTGCAGGCCAACCGTGTGTCCAGCGAGAGCATTGAGCAGAAGATCTATGAGATCCAGGATGTGTATGAGAACAGGTGCGCAGCCGTACGGTTATAGACTGTGTTCTGATGTCTGGAAATGTTGATTTAACTTTTATCTCATTTTAGCTGGAACAAGCTGACAGATCGCTTCTTTAAGACTTCTCCATGGCCGGAGGCAGAAGCCATCGCTTCCCTGGTTGGTAACGGTGAGTGATATTTGCTCATCAGAGGAATCAGAAGCTCTGAATTGAATTTTTCTTTGCTGACATGGGCATTTTGTTTTGTCTTTTACAGATGCGGTTTTCTTGATCCTCTACAAGGAGCTGTATTACAGGCACATCTACGCCAAAGTCAGCGTGAGTGTGTTTGCTCATCCGTCTCGTTGAATGACAACAAGAGTCTTTCTGAATATAGTTTTAGCCCCCTAGATGGAGTCTCCGCTCTTGTCTGATGTGAAGAACTGTCAATAATGAGCCTTTTTTTTTTTCTCCATATGCAGGGAGGTCCAACTCTTGACCAGAGGTTTGAGTCCTACTACAATTACTGCAACCTCTTCAACTACATTCTCAGTGAGTGCAAACTCATCATTTACATGTGTTTGTGTTGTGGAAAAAGGGTTTTTAACCGTATAAACAATTTGAGCCATTTTAGAGTAAAGTCATAAATATTAAGATATGTAGACAATGCATCTTCCTATTTGGGCAACATTTTACAAATGAATAATTTGAATTATAATAATGAATTCATTCCTTATATTGTAGTTTCTAAAATATTGTCAAAGTATGGGCTATTTTCCCTATACACTACTGTTCAAAAATGTGGTGTTAGTATAAGTTTTTTATTTTTCTATTGAAAAGCATTAATGCTTTTTTTAAGCATGGACACGTTAAATTGATCAATAGTGACAGTAAATACATTTATAATGTTAAAAAAGTTAATTTTATATAACGATTTCTTGTTCAAAAAATGCTGCTCTTTTGAACTTTTTCGTTGCAGAATCCTTAAAAAAAAAAATGTATCTCAGATTCCACAGAAATATTAAGGAGCACAACTGTTTTTAACATTGATAAATATTTTTTGAGCAAAATATTACAATGATTTATGAAGGATCATTTGACACTGGAGTAATGATGCTGAAAATTCAGCTTTATCATCACAGGAAAAAATTACATTTTAAAATTCATTACAGTAGAAAACATTTATTTTGAATTGTAATAATATTTCACA
Organism: Onychostoma macrolepis; assembly: GCF_012432095.1. Lineage (NCBI taxonomy): Eukaryota > Metazoa > Chordata > Actinopteri > Cypriniformes > Cyprinidae > Onychostoma > Onychostoma macrolepis. The sequence continues at coordinate 26,567,136 of NC_081167.1, read as the reverse complement.
ATACTACAGTTTTTACTGTATATTTGATGAAGTAAATGCAGCTTTGATCATAAAAAAACAAAATCTAAATCATTAAAAAAAAACCAACGTTTGTGTGTTTTGCACATTGTCATAGGGTTTTTATGTTTGGATCACCAAGTCTATTGAAGTAGTCAATTTAAATGTTTTTGATGGATTTACAACAGATCATTTAATGTGTTTAATGTTGTCAGATGCTGATGGACCAGCACCTCTGGAGCTTCCTAACCAGTGGTTATGGGACATCATTGATGAGTTCATTTACCAGGTGAGTGCAAACAGTCTGGTTAGTTGAGAAGACCCTTTGTCCTCATAAGTCCTCTTATACTGCTGCCTTTTGTGTTACTGATGTGTTCGTGTAGAAGTGAAGAATGTCAGGTGCTGAATTCTCTCTCTCCGTTCCGCAGTTCCAGTCGTTCAGCCAGTATCGCTGTAAGACGGCCAAGAAGTCAGAGGAGGAGATTGAGTTCCTGAGGAACAATCCCAAGATCTGGAACGTTCACAGCGTGCTGAATGTCCTTCACTCTCTGGTGGACAAGAGCAACATCAACGGTCAGCTGGAGGTGTACACTAGCGGAGGTGAAAGACGCCAACCAGCCCTCATGCACTGGCTTTCTTGTTTGTCTAATTCAGACGTCAGTGTGACGCTGGTGTTTGTGTCACAGGTGACCCAGAGTCCGTGGCTGGAGAATACGGCCGTCACTCTCTCTATAAGATGTTGGGATATTTCAGTCTGGTGGGATTGCTGAGGCTTCACTCTCTGCTGGGCGATTACTATCAGGCCATCAAAGTACTGGAGAACATTGAGCTCAACAAGAAGGTAAGAAAATATTCCACTATTGTCACTGAGTGAGTACTTGTTGTCTCAAGACAAAAAAAAAAAAAAAAGAGTTAGATTTGTGTGCAGCATGCTAACATTGTTCATAATCAAATCTGGTTATTTGTGTTTTTCAGAGCATGTATTCACGTGTGCCCGAGTGTCAGATCACCACCTATTATTATGTGGGTTTTGCGTATCTGATGATGAGACGCTATCAGGATGCCATCCGTGTCTTCGCCAACATCCTGCTGTACATCCAGAGGACCAGAAACATGTTCCAGAGAACCACCTACAAATATGAGATGGTCAGTGCTTTTTGTCTTTGCAGTATTAGTTGTTTTGCATTATGTTGTATGCTGCTTTAAAAAAGGATTGTTATACATTTTTTTTTTTATTGTAAAATGCTCAAATTACTGTAAAAAGGATCATTCTGATTGCATACAAAATGCAAAAAATCCTGATGAAGGTGCTGCAATTTTATGCATTAATATTCCAAGTGTTTTACTTGAAGATTATATTTGTTACATTCTGTTGTAATTTCTATTTTGTACTGTCATAATGGTGTGATGCTTAATCTAAATTGTGTATTATATGATGTTCAGATTAATAAACAGAACGAGCAGATGCACGGGCTGCTGGCCATCGCTCTCACTATGTACCCCATGCGCATCGACGAGAGCATCCATACACAGCTGCGCGAGAAATACGGAGACAAGATGCTCCGCATGCAGAAAGGGTGAGAACACACACATTATGCTAAGTTATTTATGTATGAATGCACAACCATACAAAACTTTGGGGATGTTAACTTGTTTTTTTTTTTTTTACACATTTGTGAAAGAAGTCTCTTAGGTTCACCGCATTTATTTGAACAAAAATACAGTAAAAAACAGTAATATTGTGAAATATATTATTGCAATAAAAAAAGTTTTCCAATTCAATGTATTTTATTTTTACTTTAATAAATAGTTAAAAAAAACAGCATTTATTTGAAATGTAAATTTTTGATGTTATAAATGTCTGTCACTTTTGATCAATTTGATGCATCCTTGCTCAATTTAATGTTTGTTTAAAAAAAAATTCTTACTGTCCCCAAACTTTTTGATCAGAGTAGTATATGCAATGTAGCATATTTTCGATGATATTTTAAAGATGATAATTTATATAGACATTCATCTAAAATACAAGGAGAAATTGAGTTTTTTTTATTTCACTTTTTCAGAGATCTTCAGGTGTTTGAGGAGTTGTTCAGCTTTGCCTGCCCCAAGTTTCTGTCACCTGTAGTTCCAAACTATGATAATGTTCATCCAAATTATCACAAAGAACCATTCCAGCAGCAGCTGAAAGTGTTTGCAGAGGAGGTGCAGCAGCAGGCGCAGCTCTCCACCATCCGCAGGTACAACAGCAGCGTATTCATGTTGAGGGCTGTTCTGTCTCTCTTGATGAAGAACAAGAATTATATGATGATGTGTAATGAGCTCTCCGTCACTTTCAGCAATCATTCTCTTATTTCTAGGGCTGGCCATGGAATTATTCGATATTCTTTGTGAATATTGTGGTACTGTAATTGTGCCTTTTTATTTGACCTTTTGGATTCCTGTTTTGCTATACTGGTATTATAAACGTTATTAATCTTTCTTTAGTGAACAAAAGGTGGAAAACATGCTTTAAACTTTTGTAAAAATCTATTTAAAGTTTTTTTTTTTTTAATCTGTCTATTAACAGGTATTTTGAATTAAATTGGCCAGCTCTACTTGCGGCTTCCCACATGTGTAGAAGCATTGGCTGTTAGAAAAGCTCTGAAATGTCCTCTGATGACTCCATGTGTGTGTCTCAGTTTCCTGAAGCTCTACACCACCATGCCTGTGGCCAAACTGGCTGGATTCCTGGACATGTCCGAGCAGGAGTTTCGTATCCAGCTGCTGGTCTTCAAACACAAGATGAAGAACCTGGTGTGGACCAGTGGCATCTCTGCTCTGGATGGAGAGTTTCAGTCTGCCTCTGAGGTCGACTTCTACATCGACAAGGTGTGTGTGTGTTGAGTTTCTGTCTTTTAAACTGCCAAATTGAACACTTTCATTTCTGAGATTAAATATCTTATTTTGAAAATAATATTTAGTAGGCTGGAGGATTTTTACTGACGAGTTACTCTAAAAGTGAATTTACTTGGTCTTCCTTCAGGATATGATCCATATTGCAGACACCAAGGTTGCCCGTCGCTATGGAGATTTCTTTATTCGACAGATCCACAAGTTTGAGGAGGTACGTGCTCATGAATAATTTTTAAACATTTACGTTCACATAGATTTTCTTGTTTTTGAATGAAAAAACTACGTTGTCACATTTTTTTTATCTTCTGTAGCTTAACCGAACGCTGAAGAAAATGCCTCTGACCGGTGCTGCCTCAGGTTCGAGTACCGCCACATCACGTGCCACATAATGCAGATCCCACCAGAAGAACTAATCAAACCCTAATATTATCTGACTGTGATATCCACCAATCACAGGCTAACCCAGACTTCTCAACCAATCAGGAACCACCTCTGATACTCTTTTACCAGTCGGAGGCCATTTCTGAACTGTAATGTAAGCCCTTTGTTCATTTCACTGACTTGTTCTGGACACAAGTGAAATTGATGGAAGTTCTTTTTCTAAGTCAATAAAGTTTGATGTGGCTGAACTGTGGTTTGGAGTTGTCTTTGAGTTTACGTCTTAAATATAGTGGGCCTGAAACAAAGTTCTTTAATTATTAATAAACTGTTCTTGTGTAAATTACCTCATTAAATTTAGTGACAATTTACATAATGTTCATGTTTCATAAATGAGGCTCTAAGTAACTGTTTACTCTTGCATTTTATGAACATGAAGGCCTGCTATTCTAGTTTAAATGCCCCTAGGTGGCAGAAGAATCTTTTCATTCACTTGCATAATCTAGCAAGAGGATTAAAAACAATACAAAACTACATTTTTCATTCCATTTATTCTGGACAACTTTGGGCTCACAACATATTCCAACAAAAAATACCTTCTACTTTGACGGCAGCATTTTTATGGGTGTCAGGATTGTGTAATCATTTAACTTTTCCAGTTTGATTTTAATACACTATTCAATAAACAACAGGACTTCTGAGATATTCCATTTTCTGTGTCAGTGCAGTGTGTACGTGTCTCATGGGCCACGTAACTCTCTTTAATATCCTGCTGCTGGGCTTCAATACATAGAGGAATGCCGTCCTTATGATGACTGCTGCTTTGGTCAATATTTTATCATCTTCAGGACCTTAAGGCAAAACTGTTGCATATTTTCTTTATTCAAACAGGATCCACAACGATTTTCCATCTACAGCCTCAACGTTGGTGACCAGACAATAAAGAGAGGGGGAAAAAAAGCAAAAAACTTACAAAAAAAGGGGATATAAAAATTAATAATGCTTTAAAACACACCATTCAAATAATCTGGTATAAAATGTTGAAAAATAAATACAATTAAATACAACCATTTATACTCAACTCTTGTTTGGTAGGTCAGCATTTTTCTTTTCCAAAAATATCTTTTGTAATCTTTTATTTTTCTATATCAAAAAAGTAAAGGAAAATAAAGACATGGTATTTCCCCCCTCTTAGGTGGCAGTGTTCTGTCAATGAACCATAATAGCTTGACTTTTATATTTTAACATTTTGACTTTTCCCTTCTTTTTATTTATTTTTTAAGTTAAAATTGAGTTATGGCATGGCATGAACCTTTCAAGCACTAGATAGTTTCACTGCCGTTTTTATTAAAACACATAACACACATAAGTCTCTCAGTTCGAGCAAAAATGAAATGTTTTGTAGTTGACCAGACAAACCTCTGGCCTCAGTAAGTTCAGTGGAAACAGTGTTTGGTCTGCTGACTGGTTTTCCTCATTGGTCCATGGAACAGCTTTTTGTCCATTTTCTAGAATGTAGTCTTCCACTTTTTTCAGATAGTTCACAATTTTTTTTTTCTTTTTTTTTTTTTTTAAAGATAGAGTTCAAGTCATTTTGTAATGTCTTAAAAGTCACTATAAAGACACCGACACAGAGCAGCTTGCAGTACAGTCTATGATCTTGTGGTCGTTTCTTCTTTATATCAAATGGGCTTTTCACACTTACATGTTAACCCATGGTTTATAAATGAATAAATAAAGCACTATTTTACATTAATAATTTACTCTGGGTTGTCATGTTCAGAGATCACAAATGTTAAAATTTTAAAGCACCCAACCTGCTTTTACAAACGTGGATATGTGGCCATCTTGCCTTAAAGGTGTAGCGTCTCATTTTTCATTGTATAAACAGTAGTATTGTAGTACCACTCAAATTATTTGGATATTACATTATTTAGCTCTATCAATTATTCACAATTCACACATGTTCTGGTAAAACTAAAAAAACAAAACTTTAAAATCCTTTTTAACATAGTAAATACCAGTAAATTGCCATAAAATTACTGGACGGCTTTACCAGTTAATACGGAAATGCGCTGTTTACACAAGCAACGATGTTCCATCTTTTTACTGGTAAAGCACCATTCACACATCGGTTTCAAATTACAGATTAATTTCAATGGCTCAAATTACTGATTAATTTCAAATTACTGATTAAGTTCAATCAATTTCAATGGCTCTTGATTGGCCCAGAGTAGACGTCTTACGTCACTGCGTTCTGAACTCTTACGTGCCCATTCCAGTAATCTTCATTCTGCGTTCACACAAAGCAGATTACCAGTAATTTACTGGTAATGTTACAGCTTCTCATTGCCGGAACGAATTTGCCGGTATTTTTGAAAAGATCCCGTTCACACATTATCTCCTAATGGTAATTTACCGGTAATTTACCAGTAAAGTCTGTATGTGTAAAAGGGGCTTTTATTTCAATATTACATTTTATTTGAAGTAACCGCACACCAAAACGGACCTTGAGTGTCCACTGAACTTAACTGTGTCACATCTTGTTCAGTTAGTAAAAATGAGTCTCGAGATACCCGTGTTCTGCTACAATGCATTGCATTCCGTCTCTCGCGCTCTGTCAAATTAAATGCCAAATGCGTCTGAGCTACAAGCACCACTACACAACGAAGTTCAGTTTTGGTAACGAATGTGAGAATATTTACTAACATACTGCATTACAGAACTATCTGGAAAATACTGCGACATTGCCAGTAACGGGTACCGCAATAATACTATAGCAGCAGACAACTAAAAGTAAGCCATTTGTAGGTTTGATTGGGCGAAAAGAAGCGGCAACATGAGCTCAACCAATGGGTTGCGTTTAGGGCGGGGATATCCATTTTTTGACCAATGGAAGAGAAGGGAACTGTTTGGGACCCCTGCATGAAAAATAAGAAACTTTGCAATTGTGCTTTGTGAATTTAAACACTATAGAAAAACAATATACATACAAAAATAATACTGTTTCTTAATCTCTCCAGTTAACACGTTTACCATCATTGTTCAACATTTTTAAACAATGACTATTCTACTAAACATATCGTAAAAAGGTACTTCCTGCAGCCATACGATGTGCATGAATATTTGAAAGAATTCATTTATGGCTGGTTGTCTATTGTTAAACTCATCAACGTTTACTAACACTGCACTGTTTCACACTATATACCCATGGCACTGCAATAAACAGTGCTAACTCTGTTCTAGCTTCAGAACCCAGACTTAAACCCTTTTTCAATTTCCAAGTGTGAAATAATGTTTAACCCAGGGTTAATCGCGGTGTGAAAAGCCCCAGAGATATACTCTCATTAGCAGTTCAAAGAGTTCATTATACACATATATCACCATGTTATTCCCTGGTGTCCCACTGAAATATGAAAAAGTAACTAAATAAAAACTATTGTCCGTATTCGGCCTTCCACTGGTCTGAGAGTGCATTCATTGCCCATTGTGTAGTTTGAGTGTGTGTGGTTAAAGTCTCAGTACTCTTGAAGTAGCCCTGACAAGATGAGCCGCCCTTGATTTGGGCGTTCCAGGTTCACACACACATCTACACACCCTCCTCATACCTGGCCCTTACAAACCTGAACTCTTCTCCACATCGCAGGAAAGAGTTTCCATTGAAAACAAAGAACCAGGAGTGGCATGCACGTTGTAGTTTTCTCAGACCAGCGAGGCCTCGGCTAGTCATAATTCCGTGATCTCTAACGGACTCTCAGACAGAGTGTCGCTGCCCTTGTTTCTGTGCAAAGGTGTGGACTTTGCAGATTCTGTTCGGGCGTTGCGTTCGGCATACAGTCCGCCGTCTGCGTGCAAGGCTTCAAGGGAGCGTGCCAGAGCCCGCTGGTCATCTTCAGGCAGGCTGTTGAGGTCAGAGGTCAACAGCGTGCCTGTGCTGCCGTGAACCGCATGTACCCCGTCAGGACCCCTGAGCTCGATTGGGAGTTTGTGCTTGAAACGAAGGGTTCCTCGACCTCCGACACCAACACGCTCGTCGTCATCTTCATCCAGGTCACTTTGGATCAGCTGAGAGAGGAGAACATGAATGGATGAATGAAATGATGCATGATTGAATGGAAGTGATGCAATGATGGAGTGATGAATGAAATGGATGGATGGATGGATGATAGATAGATGGGTGGGTGGTTGGATGGGTGGATATATGAATGGGTGGAGGCATGAATAGATGGATAGATGGTTGGTTGGGCGGGTGGATGGATGGATGGTTGTTTGGTTGGTTGGATGGATGGATGAATGATTGATTGAATGATGGAGTCACAAATGCATGTATGGGGGATGTAATTATGGACATATGCAAACATAGATTGATGCATGGAATTATGAATTGGTGGATGGATACAATGATGGATATATATGGTGGGATGGAATTATGGAAAGATGCAATAGTAGTTAGATGCATGGATGGATAGATGCATGGACAAGTGGGTAAATGGGTGGAGGAATTAATGGTTTGTTTAGTTGATGGATGAAATTATGGATGGTTGAATACATTTATGGATTGGTAGATAGATGCATTAATGGAGTGGTGAATGTATGGATGGTGGGATGGATTTATCAATCAAATGGATGCATGGAATTATGGATTGGTAGATGGATGCATGATGGGTGAATAAAAGTAATGATGGATACAATGATGGATGGATGTAATGATGGAGTGATGAATAGATGCATGGTGAGATGGAATTATTGATGGATGCAATTGGTTGGATGAATGGAATTTTGGATTGGTAGATGCATTGATGAATAAATGGATGCATGATGGTTGGATAGAAGGAAGGATAGATGATTGATGATTGATATTATGGATTCAACAATAGATATATGGAATTTTATATTGGTAGATGGATGCATGGATGGATGAAAGACAATGTAAGGAAGAAGGAGAATAAATAAACATTAACTACACAAAAACTTACAAATTGACAGCAGTTTTAGAGGAAACACCAAGAAGAGAGAGCAGCAAAGACATCTGTGAAGCAGTGAAGAGCAGTGAGCAGGCTCTGGACAGCAGGAGAACCCAGGGTACTGATAGGACAGGGTGGAGACGTAGTCAGCCAGCAGTGAGGAAGAGGGGTGTAGAGGAATAGCAAACACAACACCCTATTACATCGCCCACCTCTGTGACTGATGACTGGTCACCGTGGCTGGTTGACTTGGTGACCAGGCGGGCGGCAAACAGCTTTTTGAGTCTCAGGTAGTCATCCAGAACCACATTGAGCAGCGAGCCCTGATTGGATGGCAGCATTGGTCATGTGGTGTCTTATGAACTGAATCCTTCAGCATGATTCTGGTATTTCACCTCATTAAGAACATGATCTCACTCCACATTATATTATATTGGGTGCCAAACTGAGTTTAAGTCTTACTTTAGACAAAATAACACCATAAATATTTATTCTAAACTGAAAACACAATTAAAACATGTTAAAGTTTGGATTTGTGTCTAGGAATCAGGCCTTAAAAATGACTGAATCTCTATGATGATCCCATCTTCTATTTGTGACCCTTAACCACAAAACCAGTCATAAGGGTACATTTTTTGAATTTGAGATTTATGCATCATCTGAAAGCTGAATAAATAGCTTTCCATTGATGTATGGTTTGTTAAGATAGGACAATATTTGGCCGAGATACAACTATTTGAAAATCTGGAATCTGAGGGTGCAAAAAAAAAAAAATCTAAATATTGAGATAATTGCCTTTAAATTTGTTCAAATGAAGTCCTTAGCAATGCATATTACTAATAAAAATTGAAGTTTTGATATATTTACGGTAGGAAATTTACAAAATATCTTCATGGAACATGATCTTTACTTAATATCCTAATGATTTTTGGCATAAAAGAAAAATCGATAATTTTGACCCATACATACCACAGTATATTGCTACAAATATACCTGTGCTACTTATGACTGGTTTTGCGATCCAGGGTCACATTGGTCACATTTCTCACCTTGATGGGCCCCTCTCTCATAATTTGTCCTAGTTTGGCAATGTTGTCATACTCCTGAATAGCAGCTCGTAGATATCGGTCATCCTCTGGTTTAGAGGCCTGAGGCTCACGTCCAAATGTACCCTATAGAAGACAAGATATTTATTTAGTACCCTACAAAGTGAAGATGACACTTAAGTACCCCACAAAGGCAAGAGAAGACAAAGAGAAGGTCTAGGTTCTTGTGATGACAATACATGCACCATGGCATGATTCTGACAGCGTTTTTGTGAGTTTATTACATGTGTGCGAGCTGGGCTGTTCCAGAGGTCAGCGATGTCACTTAAGTCTTCAGGAAGGTCATCCTCATGCTCCGCCTGTGCCGCTAACTCCAGATTCCTGCAGAAAGGATCTAGCCACACTGGATTTGCTCTACAAGCACATACAGAGAAAGAGACGCGTTGTGATGCAATCAATTAAACCTTGCAATTCAGTCTATGTTAGTTAATAATCAACACTGTATTTTGAACATACCTCAAATAGTAAGAGTATGTTAAGTTTTGCCACACCTGTGATTATTTTAGCAGTCTGGAGCTCTGTTATCATATATACAAAAAGGCTCTTATCAACAACACCATTGTATCGCTCACCCACCCTTCAAACGAGTACTTGTTTGTATTGGGCATATCCAGAATATCCATCAACCCCTGATTTCCTGTAGATAGAGAGAAAACCAAACATGCTTTTACCTTGACAACAAACACAAAGCCATGTTTGTTAAACTTCAACCCATGTGAGGATTAGTCTCCGCTTCCTCCAAACAGAGGGATGGGACATTCCCAGCAACTTACCTGTGGAGCCAGCAACAATTGCCTTCAGCTTCCTTTTGTGCCTGTTAAAAACAAAAAAAATCAGAACCTCAGATACCTGGTTATGCATTGAACAGGAAGTGAGTGAACATGAAAAGTGACAGAACAGGATTTGATGTATTACTTTTTACTAAACTAATGAAAAAATCGAATGCTTTTAATGACAGTACTTACACTGTGCGGTAATACCAGTTCATCAGGATGAACAACATGGCAGCAAGAAAGAGTAAAACTGCTAAGATGATAATGGCCATCTGAAAGAGAAGAATAGGCGTTCATGCTGTATATAATGTTTCAGAGTTGTAGTACTTGGACTCGGACTGCAATTGTGAAAGAACTTGGACGGACTCGGGTGGACTCGGACTCGGATATTTTGGATTAGAAATTTTTCAGAGTACAGACGAATCCATGTCATGTGTAATATAAAATAAAATAAAATAAAAGTACATCAAATTAATATGAAAAGACATTAATAAACGTCTCCCACTTAAACTCAATTGATTAAAAACTAGGACTCGACACTGGACTCGGATCCAACAATGTAATGTTTTCTTAATACAGCAAAAGCATTGTATACACAGACACACACACACCTGTAAGGTGGTGAGGTCGTCAGGTGCACGAGCAGTCACAGCAGGCTGAACATCCAGAATGTTGTAGTTTCTAAACAGATTCCTTAACTGCTCCTTGTTCTCATCGATCATCTGAATCACCCTGAAAACCAATTCAGTGAATCAATCAATCATCCTCAAAGGATCAAAGAAACTGCGGATGAGACTACTGCATTAATCAAATGCAATAATCAATATAAAAAGTCTCAAAGGATCAAAGAAACTGCGGATGAGACTACTGCATTAATCAAATGCAATAATCAATATAAAATTAAAATTATAAAGCAAGCTGTATAATTCAAGAAACGCCCATTTGATACGTATTGGTCATGTCTGGTATATAACTCTTTACCTTTCCACATCTAGAATACGGTTGGTCTGCTTGTTGACCACATGAATCAGAACATCGGTTTGAGCGAAGTTCACTCTTCCCTTTTTATCCACGTGAAACTATGGGAAAGAAATATATGATTCACTCGTTTGCATGGTCATGACAGGAGAGATATTGGATATAACTGTACAGTTAATCTAATTTCTAATGACAGTAATAATGGCAGCACAAACACACGTGTACCTGTACATCATCAGTGTTGACTATGGCTCCTGTGATGTTTGAGAGCAGGTTTATAAACTCCTCTTGAAACAGTCGGACACGCTCTGGTATCTCATTAATGACGATTTTCACTCGTTGGTCGTCTCTGAGAATGTAAATGCCCACCAGAGTCACGTCACTGTGTCCTGCCAGATCTCTCGCCAGAACCTCCACCACAAAATAACCCGGATCATAAGCCATAAACAGGTCAAACGTCCGGATGATTCCATCAGTCTCACCTGGAAAAAAAGAAGAGTCACTAAAAAAAAATAACACCAATAAATGGCATCTAAATTAACTGACATTTCAACAGAGAGTTAAACAGTGTGTAAAGCACACACACCGATGATGAAGACGTTGCCCATGTCTTCAGAGTCATTGGAATGCAGTTTGATGTAGCGGATGGACAGAATGTGATAAAGAACAAGACTGTTGTTGCCAATGTCATTATCAATCGCTTGAACCCGGATCAGATCGGAGCCCACTTTAGCATCTGCAGCCACACCTGACAGAGAAAGAGAGACAGGTAAGCTTACCTTTACTTATCTAAACAGGGACATACCATAGAGGATGTCAAAGGGGTTGAAACAAAATAAAATGTAAAAGCAATTAAAATATTTACATGAAATATAAAACGCATTTATTTTTAAATTTTTGCTATATGAAGGTCACATTAAACTGCCTTGGCAAATTTTTTATAACTTATTTATGCAACTAGATCATAGAAGTTTATTTGAGGAAATAGATTTTACACTTTCCAGCGAAGATGATAGAGACTGAAAAATAATTCAATACATTTTAGATGAGCAGCAAAAGCAGAATCAGGTCTTTGGTATTTGGTTTAAGACCATAGAGTTGCAAGAAGTAGAAAAGGTCAATTTTGAGCAGATGGTGGCGCTAGAGGGTTTTACACTAAATAAATTAATAATTAATTCAAAGTAAATGAAAACTCAAAATTAAATGAACCTAAAAACAGTGGTGGGAAATTTGAAATTAAATAAAACAATACATAAAATAGCAGAGGTGTAAAGCATTTGAGTAAATGTAATTAATTACTGTACTAGAGTATCTTTTTTTGTATACTCTATAGTTTTATTGAGCATCAAAGATATTAGCACCATTTACTCTCTACTTTACTACATTTTTGAATAAGCATCTGTCCACTACATTTGTAATAAGTGTTGGAATTACACATTTCATTTTGCATGGTACCTAGCTTTTAGTGATATCACCAACTACAAGGCACTGAAAGTGCTATATCTTGTGCATTTGCACTCACCCAAACTTGGTGTTTTCTATGTGAGATGAGGACATGACTGAAGCCGGCAATGACGCCGTAACAGCACATTCAGTTCAAAAAGGCAATGAATTTTTAATTTTACTTAACATTATTTTATCCATTTTACTGAATAGACCTTTCTGAAGGATCTAGTTGTTTTTTTTTTGTTTTTTTGCAAATTTGATTTTGGTTTTAGAAAATGAACATGAACGTTATCTTTTGTTTTTGTTACATGTTCTCTGTGCCTTGTCTTGGACTTTTATGTCACTTCCTGTCTCCCGTGGGGTTTGTAGTCTGTTTGTTCATTGGTTCCCCTTGATTAGTCTCCCCAGGTGTGTCTTGTTATCTTGTTATGCTTGTTAGATGTTAGATTGTTAAAAAGCTAAAATCAGATGTAACCCCCTTTGTAATCCTTAACATTTTCATAAGTAACTGTAATTTAATTACACATTTTTCTTAGTAACTGTAACTAATTACAATTACTTTCATTTTGTAATTAAATTACGTAATTCCGTTACATGTAACTAGTTACACCCCAACACTGTATACCCCTAGTGTTTGTTTAGTTCCTTGTGAGTTGTTGAGTGTAAAGGTAGTCTGTTTGTCCATCAATCTGTTCTTTGTTCCCTATGGTTTTTGATTTATTGTTTGTTCTAGGTTTTCCATTAAATACCTGCACATAGATCCTTGCCTCTGCATATTTTCTCTAGCATGTTACAGTTTTTCACTGGCATATCTCTTTGACTAGTTCCTCTTTGAGTCTATATTTCATATAAGTAAAATACTTAAGTACTGTTAAAATCAGATGCGCTAAGACTTTTACTCAAGTTGTTTTGGAATTGGTGACTTGTAGTCGAGTGATTCTTCACGGTATCTCTACTTTTACTCAAGTATGGTTTTCAGGTACTCTTTACATCTCTGTAAAATAGAACTTTGAAAATGGTTTCAAAATACAACAAATATGTTACCTGCGGTGTACTCCATCTTTGTGAATCTTGGAGACTGGTCGTTGATGTCCTCAAGGAAGATTCTTACTTCCTGTAATGTAGGGTCACGGCTTGGGTCAAGCACTTGGGCCCGCTGTGACCTTTGACTTCTCGGAAGAGACCAGCTTCGGTTACTGGAAGCTTTAACGATGATGGAATGCACTGGGATTTCTTCCCGATCCAGATCTTTTCTGATCCGTAGAACTCCGGCCACACTCATACCAAAGTTTCCCTCAGTATCGCCTCCTAGAAAAGAGCATCAGTAATGCAGTTAATAAAATGTTTACACTGGCTACCATTGTTCTGCTAAGTTTACAAGGAAAATTCTAAGTTTCTCAGAAATCTGAATTTCACCATCTTGTTGCGGATGCAACAAAATTGCGCAAACTGAGAAGTACATTCGTAACTGCAGGCGGAAATGTTCTATGAAGAAACAGTCCTGACCTACAGTAGTTGATCAAAGATTATTGGTTCACTAACCTTCATATACTGTATATTCTTTCATGAATATGTTCAGCAAAGAGAGATTACTCGTCAGATACATTTTAATTCAGTAAAATCCAAGTACAATTCATATAAAATTCAGAGCCTCGAACAGCTGAACAGAGCCAAACACTGGATAAGCATGGTATAATGATGTAAATGCATATATAGGGGTTCATTTTTGTTGTTTAATGTTGTGTCCACACCTGCAATAAAATAGTAGACGATAGCATTAGAGCCCTCGTCTGCATCCACTGCACCAGTCACATTCCCCACAACGGTCCCAGGAGACGAGTGCTCAGGCACCGACAGAGACTGATACGGCAAACTTCCTCTCTGAAATACACGCAACACACAAAATTCAAGACTTAAGCAATAAGTGATGAGAAAAAATTTCGGTAACACTTTAGAATAATGGTCCGTTGTTAGCAAGTAACTATGCAGTAAGTAATAGGTAGTACTACATTAACACTTAACTTAATACTATTAACTAATAGAGAAGCAAGATTAACTAAGCAGTAAGTAAAACAATTTTAGGACAAACGTAGTTCCTTATTAGATATTTGATAATTATTAAATAAAAATATCCTCACTGAGAACTACTTGTGAACTATGACCAGTTAATAAAGAATAACCAATTAATTACTAATCACAACAGTAACCTCTTAAAAGTGAACAATTGGGTTCTTTGTGGAAACTAATTTATGAATATGATATCCCACAAATAAGTCGGCTACATTTTTAAATTGTGACTACTACTCTTACCAAAGAATGGATTTTTTCTGTTTATTTCAAACAAAAACGTAGAATAATAATAAAAAAACGATAATTCACTTTTTTAATAATTAGGAAGTGATGCTGACAAGCTCATGACTGAATTAGTTCACAGTTATGAACTCTGTTTTATGTCAGTTCAATATGTATCCCACTCCAAATGATCTACTGGTGAAATATCACTAGTGCCTCACACAAATGTATGACTGTACAGTGTGTGTCAGATATAAAACGTTAAATAACTTATTAATTTACATGCGAGTAATTACTGAGGGGTTAACGTGTTTTTCACTTTAAAATAATGGTCCAGATCACTAGTAGTTCCTTAGTAGCACCTTAGCTTTAAAGTGAAAAATGCATTAACCCCTCACTAATTACTCAAACGTTAGCTTGCAGGAACTACTAGTGATCTGGACCATTATTTTAAAGTGAAAATCATCTTAACTACTCAGTAATTAGTAAGTAATTTAATAAGTTATTTAACATATTTAAATCTGACACATAGTGTACAGTCATACATTTGTGTGAGGCACTAGTGACACTGTAATCTGGAATATGCAGTTTTGTGCTTAACACAATATAAAGGCAGTTGATGCCTTCATTAAGGATGTGAATTTTGTCAATTTTGTTTTTGTCAAGAGAACATCATTATTTATATTCAAGAAAAGTCCTCCCCAGCCTACTGTCACTAAAAGTAGGTCTTTTGGAGTCGGATGCATACTGAACTGACACAAACCAGAGCTCATAATTGTTAACCAATTCAATCACTTCCTAATTATTAACATTTTTAAATGAATTATTTGTGTTATTATTTGATGTTTTTGTTTCAAATAAACAGAGAACATCCATCCTTTGGTAAGAGTAGTAGTCACAATTTCAACCTGTAGCTGACTTATTTGAGGGATATTATATTCATAAATTAGTTTCCACAAAGAACCCAATTGTTCACTTTTAAGACGTTACTGTTGTGATTAGTAATTAATTGGTTGTTCTTTATTAATTGGTCATAGTTCGCAAGTAATTCTCAAAGAGGATATTTTTATTTAATAATTATCACATATCTAATAAGGAACTACCTTTGTCCTAAAATTGTTTTACTTACTGCTTAGTTAATCTTACTTCTCTATTAGTTAATAGTATTAAATTAAGTGTTAATGTAGTACTACCTATTACTTCCTGCATAGTTACTTGCTAACAACGGACCATTATTCTAAAGTGTTACCAAAATTTCAACCCTCACACTTCATGATGTAAAAGTCACTTTAAAGCCTACTGCATTATATTTGACATGCAAATTTCTAAGGCCTTTAAAATAACAACATGATCAAAACTTTGAAAAACATGTTTACTGCATGCCTTCTGTCATTTGATAAATAGTTACTTTTTTTAGCAAATTTTTGGGTGAATTTCTGAAAACATCCACATACATGTGTCTTTCTGCTGCAAAATCTTACGCAAGAATAACTTTTATATTGATAGTAATATTCAAGACAAACATTTACTAGACTGAAGTAACGTAGGGTTGCTTGATTATCTGTTCATCATTTTTAGAAAAAAATCATGTTAAAATGTGAGCATTAAATACAACACATCAGGCTTTTGAGGAATGTGATTTACATCTCTGAGTCATCACTGCAGCACATTGCATGTTCCATGTTCCATAATCAAAGTTTTGATCTAAGATATTATGGGGAGGTACAGAGTGCAACTGATATTTATATGCATTTTATGTAAGTACATCTTATTGATTTACATTACAAGCTATCAGAATTTCAGATTAGCCAAATAAATATCAGCAACAGCACCAAATTGCATGTTTTTGCTCTTTTTTGCACTCTTTATAAAATTTAGGTGTTTTGTTTTCCTCCTCCAGTATGCGCTTCATATTCTCACTATATTATATTATATCATGAGCCATAAAAGCCTGATGTATCAAATGTGATAAACACAAATTTTTTGTCTAAAGTTGAATTTAAATGTTTCATTAAATAAAATAAGTTTTTATAACTATTATTTCATAGTCAGGTTTTACAGGGTTAATATTAAACGGGCCAACTGGCCTATAGTCTGTACTTGAAAAATAGTGATATATCTGATAATCAAAAACAAATGATCAAAACATTACCGGAGGTTTAAAAAAAACAGGTTCATTGTCATCGATGTCAGACAGAGCCACCTGCAGAGGCTGCATGGTCTCATATGGGACAGGCTGCCCGAGGTCATACGCCACCACAACCAGCTGCACACCAATACAGAGATTTCAATTGTTATTGCATCATTTTTGAAGGGTTTCTGCTGTTTTCAATTGTCTTTTATTTAGAATGGTGTTTGGTTAGAAAGAAAGACTCACACTGTACAGGGCTTGTTTCTCTCTGTCTAGTTTAACTGCAGTGGTGATCACTCCGTTCACTGCATCAATATGGAAGTTCTCCCAGTCCCTATTTCCTGCTCCAGTCTGCAGGAAGCTGTATCGGACTTCTCCGTTCACCCCCTCATCCTCATCTGTGGCAAAAACTTCATACACCACCAGCCCAGGAGGCTGTTCCTGCAACAATACACACAAAACATGACCGAATGCTCACTCATACATGATGTCTGACCCTGAACAAAACCAGGTCATCCAATCTCTCACAGTCCAGATCAAATTTGACAGACCTCCATGTGACAGATTTGGGTCAAAGTATTGAGTGGTATTGAACAAAGTATTGAACATTCGTCCATGCGACAGATTTCAGTCAGAATTACAAGCAGGGAATCTCTTCATTTATATATTTTTTTTGTGCCATTTAGTGCTTCTGACTCTAATCAAAGGCATTTCAAAGGTTTTAAAGACTTGTCCTTACTGCAAGAGGAACTTACAATGTTTCCTCAAAGTGCTCAAAATACCATCTTCTATGACACTATGGTTA
Source organism: Onychostoma macrolepis (assembly GCF_012432095.1). NCBI lineage: Eukaryota > Metazoa > Chordata > Actinopteri > Cypriniformes > Cyprinidae > Onychostoma > Onychostoma macrolepis. Next base: position 26,549,374 of record NC_081167.1, on the reverse strand, counting down.
ACATCTCTCTGAGTCACTGGGGTGGGTTTCATCACTTGGGCTCATGAATAAAGGGCTTCACAATGATCACAAAGATCTGCAACACGATCTTTTCACTTTGGCTGTCAGACGTACACAGAAGGCTTGACCACACAAGCAAACACAAGATCTCTACTGCATGTTTCAGCATGCAACTAGACAGCTACATGTAATGGATATTCCTATGAAGTTCCTGCGATGTGAGAAAGACAATGAGGAAGACAAAATAAGAGTGCTGTGGGATAACTGAGAATACATCAAAGTGGTTGAGTTGTAATTTGTAGGATGAGTGAGAAAGCTTGCATTCACTCAACCTCACCTTCAAACAAAGAAAATATGATTTATTAATAAAAACGAACGTTTGGTTTTTCACTGTTACACACCTCAAGTATGTGCATGATAGTGCCATTGGCAGGCCGCACAAAGATCGGCCTGTTATCATTGACATCTATGACGGTGATCTGAAGACTGGTGGTTCCCCAGAGAGGTGTTCTGCCATGATCGGTCGCCACCACGGTCAGATTAAACCTCTCAAAACTCTGCAGTAACCGCAGGGAGCGAATCAGCCCAGTGTCAGGATCCAGAGAGAACGCATCTGTGATAGAGAGAGGAAGAGACGTCATCAAACTATGTAGCCATACTCGAGTGCGTTTATCAAATTGTACATGGAAAGTAAATTGAGAATGTCTTGAACTTCCAATGAATTTCCTGATTTTGAATCAAGGTAGCAAACACAATGGTGAATAGTAAGTTAAGATAAAATTATGGAAGTTAAAATTTAAGTTAAAATTATGTATGCTTGTGTGTGTAATTTACTATAAAAAAGTAATAGAAATCCAATTCAATTAAAATTCCAAAAGCCAATTCTTTAATCCTAAATTTGCAACCAATTTATCTATATTTCCTGTATATGTGTGTGTGTGATTTACCCGCTCCAGGGCCCTGTAGACTATAGGTAAGTAATGCATTCTCCCCCTCATCAAGGTCAATGGCCTTCATTGTGATCACTGATGTACCAACAGGCTCATTCTCAAACACACTAGTGGTAAAAACTCTCTCTGAGAAACGTGGACGGAAATCATTTACATCCATCACTGTTAACTGCACCTGATAGATACAGAGAGAGACAGAGGGAGCTCAGAGGTCTGATACAGAGGCGTTAAGGTGGAGTAACAAAAGCTGTTTTGGTTATTTTTCAAAGTATTTGAAGTCAGCTCATGCAAAACTGTTCACATGAAACTGAAACTCTCTGTGCAAAAAATGCAAACATGTACAAAAGAGTTTGAAATCTGAACACTGCTTGGGAATCCAGCAAACCAACAATTCCAATTAAAACATATAATGATGATACAGATCCTGAAACAGTTACTGGTCATCTGGACTCACCAAAGCTGATTTGTAATTGCATTTTACTCACATTTGGAGCCTTTAGTAAGTCAATATTATGCCAAGTTTGCATTAAAAATTGCATCAACTGATGGTATTTTAAATTTCTGCTTGTTTTGCTTCTATAGTTCTCATTTCCTCATAACAACAGAGTGTGAACAGAGGAAGTGCTAGCTGAACATTTGGCCACCTCACAAACACGTCTTGTGAAACCTAATTTGCACAGCTGATGCTCTCTTCATATCCTCCTTAAAGAGGAACTGGAAGTGAAGGAGACTCCACCTTGACTGCGTCAAAGTCTCTTGCTCAAATCGTTTTATCCAAGTTTGGTTTTTCTTCCTATGGTCAACTGGTCTTCACAGTTTGTATGACAGGTTGTTTGAATGTTGATTTCACATTGAGATAAAATGACAACACCAGTTCATCTTTTTGTGTCTGAACGAGTCGGAAATTTTTAATTTTAATTAGCAGCTAAAAAGGGCAACATATGCTGCCTCCAAGTTCCTACTTTTGAGTTTGGAAGTCATAATTATAAAGTAATGTTAATCAAATTATTTCAGAGGTAATAAAATGGGCAAAATGTAAAAAAAATAAAATTAAGCACATCCACAGATTCTATGTACCTGGACAGAGTTTTCCCTGCGGTTGTTGGGGCTGCCTCCAGGGTTGTCCCTGGCGTAGGCTGTGAGTGTGTAACGGTCCTTGGTCTCTCTGTCCAGGGCAGACAGGATGTAGATGTCACCCTGATACCATAAGACATTAAAAATGAATATAAATGACATTATAAATGGCATTTGTTATTGTCTTTGTTTTGTTTTCACACCAAACACACTAACCGTAGTGGGTGTGATGCCGAACTTGCCCTCTCCATCCACTAGCCCGTATTCAATGACAGAGAACAGGCCAGAGTCTGCATCTGTCGCACTCACGCTTACAATAATAGTGCCGAGTGCAACATCCTCAAAAATGGACTTCTGCACACACAAACATACACAAAATCTTCTGTTTAAAAGTCTCTTTCTTCATGCTCACCAAGGCAGCATTTATTCGATTAAAAACATAGTAAAAACTGTAAGTTTGTGAACTATTACAATTTAAAATAACAGTCTACTATTTTAATATATTTTAAAATGTTTTCCTGTGATGCAAAGCTGAATTTTCAGCATCGTTACTCCAGTCTTCAGTGTCACACGATCCTCCAGAAATCATTCTAATATGCAGATTTGCTGCTCAAGAAACATTTCTTATTATTATCAATGTTGTGCTGCTTAATGTTTTTTGAAAAATACCATTTAAATCTGAAAATAAACTGATTTTGAAAATATAAATAAAATGTATGTTAGAATGTATTTCTAACTTAATTAAATAATCAGTGGTTATACTTTTGTAACTACTATAATTTGTCAGACTAAGATTTCTCATTGAATAAGCAAAAAGCAACACAGATGCATTTTCACTAAAGTGTTAGACTTTTTGATGCCACTATATGAGCTTCACATGCAGCTCTAAATATCCTCCGTCAGAACGAAAATACTTAACGGATTTAGCAGGAAAGAAAAACATTAAATCTGCACAGTACCCTGCCAATCTGGTTTGTACTGATTTACCTGATATATTGGTTGTTGAAAAACTGGGTTGTTGTCGTTGACATCAACAATCCGCAGATAGACAGGAAGCTCAGCAAAGCGAGGAGGCGTGCCGTGATCCTGAGCACGCACTGTGAAGTTCAGCCACTGCACTTGTTCATAATCCACCGTCCGATTGGCTACAATTTTACCTGTGGATAGTGATTTTGAAAAAAATGCCCATGTTGTTTAGAGATGGAATTAAATCAGCAAGACCCATTTTCAAGCTTCAGTCATTTAGGGTTTAGGACTAGACCACTGATAGAAATGCGGATGTGTTTAAGTGTGTAACCTGTAGATGGGTCTTCAAGTCTAATGTAGTCTCCACGGGGCAGGTGTAGGAGCTGATAGATGATCTGACCGTTGGGTCCTTTATCAGGATCCACAGCAGTCACCGACAGCAGTGTGGTACCAGACACAGCACCCTCCAGAATCCTCTCAGAGAAGTTCGCTACCCCGAAAGGACGAAAACGAGGAGCGTTGTCATTCACATCCAGCACGTTGATGGTCAATTTGGCTGTGGAGAGAAATAATCTTAAATGATTTGATTTTCCGGAAAGTGGAAAATCCCCCCAGGCTGATTTAGTGCTGGTCAAGATCGAAAATTATAGGAAGGAAAACCTGACAAACTGGAAGTTGGTTACCAGCATGGTTTCTGGCAAACCTACTTAACTTTGTTGGTCAAGCCGGTTAATAAGCCCGGCCACTAGTGACTAGCACCCAGAGCGCATACGGGTTTTTTCAAAAGTTGCAGTAGAAGATAAAGATTGCAATGTGGTCAATCTTTAAGGAATAGTTGTAGATGTGAATGAGTTTGTTTCTTTATCAGAACAGATTTGGAGAAATTTAGGATTACACCATTTCCTCACCAATGCATCCTCTGCAGTGAATGGGTGCCGTCAGAATGAGAGTCCAAACAGCTGATAAAACATCACAATAATCCACAAGCATATTTGCAATAAACCAACTTTTTGCTTCACAAGACATTAATGGGTGGACTGGAGGTGTGTGAATTTCTTGTGCATTATTGTGATGTTTTTATCAGCTGTTTGGACTCTCATTCTGACGGTACCCATTCACTGCAGAGGATCCATTGGTGAGCAAGTGTTATAAAGGTAAACTTCTCCAAATCTGCTCCAATGAAGAAACAAACTCATTTACATCTTGGATGACCTGAGGGCGAGTAGATTAAATAGATGAACAAATGAACACTAGAAAGTAGACAGAAAGATCTTTCTTACCGTTGGGTACACTGACGGACATGTCAATAATATCACTGGCGTTGTCATGCACTGAAACAATGATCTCAAAAGTGGCAACCAGCTCTCGGTTCAGGGGATTGCGTACAAACACAGCACCTGAGAATAAAGATGGACACAAAAATCAACACAACAGAGCACATCATGGTTCCTCGGAAGTAAAAATCACATTCATTTTCATTCAGTAGATTAAAAAAAAAAAAAGTATAGTGTTTAGTTAACACCGTTCAGAAGTTTGGGATCAGTAAGGTTTTTAATATTTTTAATGAAGTTTCTCATGCTTATCAAGGCTGCATTTATTTGATCAAAAATAAAGAAAAAACTGTAATATTGTGAAATATTATTATGATTTAAAATAGCTCTTCTGTATGTGAATATACTGTCAAATGTAATTTATTCCTGTGATCCCATTACTCCAGTCTTCAGTGTCCCATGATCCTTCAGAAATCATTCTAATATGCTGAATTATTGGAAAACTTAATATTTTTTGTAACCTGTGAAACTGTATTCAGGATCTTTGATGAATACAAAGTTAAAAAGATCAGCATTTATTCTTTGAAATAAATTAGAAATATTTTGTAACAATATATACACTACTGTTCAAATGTTTGGGGTCAGTAATTTGTGGATGTGTTAAATTAATAAAAAGCAAATTGTTAAAATCTTTTATTGTTAGAAATGATTTCTATTTTGAATAAATGCTGTTCTTTTTAACCTTTTATTCATCAAAGAATCCTGAAAAAAGGAATAACAGGTTCCAAAAAAATATTAAGCTGCAGAACTGTTTCCAACATTGATAATAAATCAGTTATTAGAATGATTTCTGAATGATCATGACACTGAAGACTGGAGAAATGGCTGATCAAAATCCATCTTAGCATCACAGGAAGAAATTATATTTTAAAGTATATTAAAATAGAAAACAGTTATTTTAAATTGTAATAATATTTCACAATATTACTGTTTTTCCTGTATTTTTGATCAAATAAATTTAGCCTTAGTGAGCATAAGAGACTTTAAAAAAACATTAAAAATCTTACTGATCCCAAACTTCTGAACGGCAGTGTACATGTGACGAGGGCTAAAAGTGCAACTTCTGCAGCAAAAATGTAGTAAGACATAATCGCTCACCTGTGTAAAAGTCAATTCCAAAAGACTGCTGCAGCCCTTCCACTGGATTATTCCCATCATCCCTAGCTTCCACAGAGATGATGTAATACTCCAGTCGGGGTCGAAGATCAGGGTCCTCAGCGGTGAGCGTAGCTATGACCTCTCCCGGTGGTGTTGACTCGTTAACGCTGATGGTCTGCACAGGCCTTATGAAACGAGGACGGGAGTCATTAACATCGTCTAGAACGACAGTTAATGTCGCCGTTCCTGAGAGAGAGGGTGTGCCTCGGTCAGTTGCTATGACAACTAGACGGTACGAGCTACGCTCCTCTCGGTCCAGCGTAGCATTGCCGACCACAACGGCACCAGAGAGAGCGTCAACGATGAAACGGTCCTGAGCGCCGGTGTCCAAGCGATACTGCAGCCAACCGTTAGAGCCCGCATCAGCGTCACTCGCCGAGAGCTGCGTTACTACCACACCTGAAAATACACACAATAATACATAAAACACACACTCTCTATATATACATTTTTAGTTTTAGTAATTTTAGCATTTAAAATTAAACCAATGATTCTGGTTTGTATTTCTAATATTTCTCATTTCTGATTTTCATGTAATATTTGCATTTATATTTCACTTTATTTAAATTTAGAAACATATATACACTACCGGTCAAAAGTTTTAGAACAGTAAGATTTTTAATGTTTTTTAAAGAAGCCTCTTCTTCTCACCAAGCCTGCATTTATTTGATCAGAAGTACAGAAAAAAACAGTAAAATTTTGAAATATTTTTACTATTTAAAATAACTGTTTTCTATTTGAATATATTTTCAAATGTAATTTATTCTTGTGATTTCAAAGCTGAATTTTTAGCATCATTACTCCTGCTCAAAAAACATTTTTTTATTATTATTAAGTTGAAAACACTAATAACAGAGTAGATTTTTTAAGGTTTCTTTGATGAATAGAAAGTTCAGAAGAACAGCATTTATCTGAAATAGTCATTTTTTGTGACATTATAAATGTCTTTATCATCAGCATATTAGCATCCTCGCTAAATAAAAGTATTAATTTCTATAATTTCTTTACCAAAAAAAATAAAAATAAAAATGATACTGACTCATTGATACTGATAGCTTTTGAATGGTATAGTATATGATGTTACAAAAGCTTTTTATTTCAGATAAATGCTGATCTTTGGATCTTTCTATTCATCAAAGAATCCTGAAAATAAATTACTCAACTGTTACTAAATATTGATGATAATAATAATAATAAATGTTTCTTGAGCAGCAAATCAGCATATTAGAATGATTTCCAAGGATCATGTGATTGGAGTAATGATGCTAAAAATTCAGCTTTGAAATCACAGGAATAAATTACATTTTAAAATATATTCAAATAGAAAACAGTTATTTTAAATAGTAAAAATATTCCAAAGTTTTACTGTTTTTTCTGTACTTCGGATCAAATAAATGCAGGCTTGGTGAGCAGAAGAGACTTCTTTAAAAAACATTAAAAATCTTGCTGTTCTAAAACTTTTGACTGGTAGTGTACATTAAAAAGTAATACATTTGTAAATAAATAATCTTATAAAAATAATTAAAAATACTAACTCACGAATAACATTATTATCATTATCAATATATATATTATCGTTATTACACTCACAATTACACTGCAATGGGACCAAACAAACCAGAGTAAACTAGATTTTCTACCAGTTCATTCACCTCTATCAGTTGATACTGTCTGTCTCACCTGTGGGGCTGTTTTCTGGCAGGTGTACAGTGAAACTGGATGGATTGAAGACAGGTGGGTTGTCGTTTATGTCGAGGATGGTGATAGTGAGTGGAACGGTGCTATTTAAACCTCCCACATCCTCCCCAAGCAGAAACAGCTCCACCCGTGGCACAGAGAAAGCCTCCCGGTCCAGCACAGCACCCCCACGCACTGATACCACCCCTAGAGACGGGGGTGGGAAAGAGAACGTGTCATGAGCGGGAGTAGTGCTTGATTACGAGAAACTATGTGGGTGTATGAAAGGTGGGAGGACTGTTATCTTGTATAACTGATACCACAGATATAAAAGTATCTGCATATTTAAAGGAATTCAATTTAAGACCATTTAATCATTGGAAAAAAAGAGCTTTTTTAAAAAAGATTGTATTAAAGGTTAAATTCATTTGATGTTAAAATACTTTCTTAATTTAATATAAAAAGACAACTAGTGCAAACTCTATTATTGAGCATCCCAACCAACAGTAACACTGACTTTAGTGGCTTGAGTTTATCTGTTTTTCAACCAATGGCAGATAAGGAATGTTTGGGAAATCTGTTATTATTTTTCCATTTCCTTTTGGTAACACTAAACTAAAATAAAAATGGACTGTACTAACAGAAAAAAAACACTCTACTAAAAAAAAAACTGTACTAACAGAAAATACTACATCAAGGTGAACAGTCGAACTGAATATTAGCCTCTTGATGTAATCTCTTGAAGACATCAACACAACATTTTAAAACATTTTGAGGCCTTCAATTTTGGAAAACATGAAAACAAACAGACATAACCCACAGCATCTGTACTGAACTTCAGACCTGTGCGGGAGTCAATGGAGAAGAGGTCCACTCTGGTTCCCAGAAGACGATACCTCACCACTGCATTTTCCCCAATATCTTTGTCCTCTGCTAGAACTGGGCCGTTTAGAATCAACACAGTGGTGCCTGATGGACAGACAGACGGAGAGAGAGAAAGGTTCAGAAATTTGGCTTCAGAGGTTCAGCTCTGATCTCATGTTAAATGAGTCATAACCATCACTTTTCATCCCGTATTTATTTCCCTTCAGACTATGTTATATTAGTCAACTTCGGCTAGGGCAGCACGATTATGACAAAATCATAATAGTTGATTATTCCCTTGAGATTGTAATTGCGATTATTAATAACCATTATTTTGAACAGATTTATGCCATTGTTTGAAGGTGCATGCCATATTTTTATATAAAATATATATTTAAAAAAAAAGGTTGAAAACACTCTTCCTGAACTTTTATTGCTTTTCTATAGCATTGAGCTTCAAATGTCAACTATACATTGGTTTGGTTTCTTCTTTAAACAAAAAAATGTAAAATTATGCATGGTATAATAATGTTATACTAAAACTAAAATAAATTAAAAAATGGTTTACTAAAGCTATATATTTCATTTACAATTAAACAGATGAAATTTCAAATTACAGTAACATTTTACAGTACAATTTATATTATCAGGGCTCCAGACTAACATTCGAGCGCAGTGGCACCAGCACCTGATTTGGTAGCACTGAACATGTAATATTACAAGTTTTGTCTCTTAGAAATGCACATTAGAACAGGAGCTTGAGTTCAGAGTAGCAGGAGCTTGAGTTGGGATGCAGATGTATATTTGACAGTACCATTGTGAAAACTGTAACAGCCTCATCTTTTATACATAACCAAAAGTACAGCACCTCATTACCACGGTAAAAAAGTAGCCTAACTATATGGTTTCTATGGGGTTTGCATTGAAAAACAGTCTAAAGACATTCAGTCAATTACAAATCCACATCAACTGATAGAATAATTAACAAAATAATGTAATTATACTCCATTACTCCTTTAACATATTTAGTATATTAATAATATAATAATACTCAATATGAATATCCTACTTTTCTGCCACCGTACCAGTGGTACTACAGTAAAACTATGGTAAATGTGGGTGATTTGTGGATTGAGGAGCCATTTAAGCCTTGCTACTGTTGCCTTTATAAAGTGCTATAAAAAATGTAATCTGACTTGTCTATTTTTAACCCTTAAGACTTGTGCCTTCTTATGGGTTACAAATTTGCATTATGTGGGTGATGATCAAGTGTTAACATCGAATGTCAGAAACCTGAAGATTTTAGAAGCAACTTTTGCAAATTTGTTTAATAAATGGTATTTTTGTTCTGAGTTCTGAAAGTTGCACAGTGTTTTAATAGTGCAACAAACTTGTGTTTGAAAAGATTTGTCATGACCAAGGCAATCAACTCAGCCTGACAACCTTCTAAACGAGATAAAAAAAAAAGCTTTTCTTCTCTGCCCTTTCTTTGAAGAGAGGATATCTACGTAATCTTCATTTGTGAGAGTCAGGAAGTGGTTAACAAGAACCTGTGGGTGAGTTTTCACTGATCTCGCCCCTGTAGCTGGATTGAGTGAAGATGGGCCTGTTGTCATTCACATCCAGCACCGTCACCACCAACAACTCTGAGTCCTGAGCAGAGAGAGAAGAGTCTCATGAGAGTGTTCACCTGATGGTGCTGTGAAACCTGGAAATGCTGTGTTATTTACCCTGCGTGCGATGCGAGGGTTGTCTGGGTTGTCTTTGACGGTGATGGTGAGGCTGTATTCAGCCACTCTCTCTCTGTCCAGCGGTCTGTTCACCTGAACCACACCTGACTGGAGGGAAGAGAACATTGGTCTGTTCACTCGTACATTGTTATTTACGTCTCTTATTAAAAAAGGCTTATTCTTTTCTTCCCTATATCCCTCTGTCTCTTACGGTCTCATTAATGTAGAATGATCCATCATTGTTGCCGGCCGTGATGCTGTATGTGAGGAGAGCATTGCGGCCGCTGTCCGAGTCTTGTGCCCGCACTTGAGTGATGGAGGTGTGGACCGGTGCTCCCTCGCTCACACTGGTGTTATAGGGTAAGTTGAGCAGGACGGGGTCGTTATCATTAATGTCCAACACCTGAATGCCCACTACCACCTGACAGAGAAAAACAAAACCACCAAATGAGTTATGGGAAATATTTAAGTGATTCACCGGATACTAAAAATAGTATCAAATAAATTAATTAATGTGGCTTGAAACATTCCATTTCCTTTTTTTAAAGTGTGTATTCATTCATGATTTACAGATCTGAAGAATTTTCTTTCAATGTTTTTTACTGTGGCAAAGAATGGAAAAGGAATGGAAAAATGGGGATTTAAGGGGAAAAAATGTTGTTCTTCCTGATACACATTTAAATTGCACTTATTCTTTGTTTTAAAGTTCCGGGTTGCTGTGTTTATTTGTAGGGTTTCACAATTTGGCCAAAAGGTTTTGTGATTATATATCAGTATGAGTAGAAAAAATAATATAACAATTATAATAAAAAAAAAATAAAAAAAAAATCATAATTATTATTATTATTATTATAAAATATGAAAAAATAAATATCGCTATGGTAATATTTTACTGTAAAATACAATTTGAGGATTTAAGAAAAATAATATAATGATAGATTCATAGATTGGAAGCATTTTCTTAAAATGTTTTTAATTGTGGCAAAGAATGGACAAAAAGAGGCAAACATAATTGGGGGAAAATCTAATCTTTCTGATAAAAAAATGTAATTTTTTATTGATTTAATTGTATTTTTTAAGCTCCACGTTTGCTGTGTTCATTTGTATTAAAAAAGAGAAAAGAAATATTGCTATTGCACTGTAAAATAACAGATTGAGTATTAAGGAAAAATAATATAATATAATAATAATAATAACTTTATTTCACAACACTAATATTTATGACTTTTAATGTCTTAATTTTCAAATGTTAAAACCATCTAACTTTTATTTTGGTGTGCTACAGGGAGGCACAACAGATGGATTATAAACACTTCACATTTCAAGTAAGATTACAAAGAAGATGGTTGGCATATGTTGCATTCCCAAATGCATGTTTTAAGTGACTCAAACTCAGAGCAGATGCAGAGAATAGTCTGTGGAGAGCAGCATTTACTGTGAACCAGCCTCTCTGAGAACAAATTATTTTTCAAAAGTAGCTCTTGTGCAAAAGAACCCAATGCCAACTCATTTTAAAACACAGCTATATATCTAATTAAATTTCAGACTTTTCAGTTTCAATTCCAATGTTCAGTTCTATTTAGATCAATTGCTCTAATGACAAAAGATGCTGTTTTTAAATATATGAACATCAAAATAAAATAATAATAATGAATTAATTTAGCTTGATGCTTAACTACAAATGCAAACAAACAGGTTTTGTGGTGTCACAGTGCAATTTTGTATGTCCCAATAATGGCTCATTTTCTTTCCACATACTCAAAAGCATGTACTTTCCCATCCGTTCACAATTTTGTGCATAGTATAAGAATATGAATTGAATGTGTGTGGGGGTGTTTACCGTAGCGCTGAGCGCTGGCGTTCCCAGATCTTTGGCAGTAATGGTGATGTTGTAATAGGCGATAGTTTCTCTGTCCAGCTCTACATCTCTCCTCACTCTTAACTCTCCCTCAACAGATGAAATTACAAACTCATCTGGGAAAGAGAGAGACAGAAAGAAACAGAGGTAGATATAAAGGAACAACAATTTTTTAAAGGCAGACAAAAAAACACAGCAAATATCAACACTAATCATTTTTCTGATTGAATCTGAATCAGCTGTCTATCACACACACACACAAACACACACACATACTTTTCAGGTCTCCTGCGGTGATGGTGTACTCCACTTTTCCATTGGATCCCGAGTCGGCGTCCGTGGCTTTAACGGTCCACACACGTGGGCCCGGCTGACCCTCTGTGATTTCAAATGGACCCTCGAATGGTCTCGGAAAGATGGGTGCGTTATCGTTCACATCTACCACATTCACTAGGACCTGCGGTACAGGACAGTGTGTGAGTGTGATATAAAGGAGTCATGAGGACTGCATACGTGTGTGTGTGTAGCAGATATGAACTCACTGTGGTGCTGGAGGTCAGTCTGAACTGAGGTATAGGACACTGATCTGTGGCTGTGACCGTCAGCACATAATGACCATTACTGATCTCATAATCCAGCTCCTTAATGACCACAATCTGACCCTGTGAACACACACAAACACAATTTGAACACACACAGCAGTGGAGTATATGAATCATTCTCAGGAAGCCTTTTGTGAATTATCATGTCTGTTTTGAAAGATTTTTTAAATATACTTTTATTCGGCAAGGAAATTAATCAAAAGAGACAATACAGACATTTAGAGACATTTCAAAAAATGCTGTTCATTTAACCTTTATTTTCATTAAAGGATTTTATATCACAACCCCAACATTTTTTTTTTAATTAAAAAATAAAATAATAATAATTATATAAATATTATATATATTAAAAAGTTTTCAACATTGATAATAAGAAATGCAAATTACCATATTAGAATGATTTCTAAAGGATCATGTAACACTGAAGACTGATGCTGAAAATTCAACATTGAAAAAATTACAGTTTAAATATTTTCAAATAGGAAAGTGTTATTTGAAATTGCAATGTTTCACAATATTACTGCTTTTAATGTATTTTTGATCTAATTAATGCAGACTTCTTTCAGAAAAATTTCTAAAATCTTACTGACTGCGAGAAACATCATACTATTTTGACCACAAAGTTTCGCATTGAGTATTTGTCACTATTTCATTGTTTACACTTATATTGGCCTTTTCAGGCTCATTCATACGAAAACTATATATAATCAAATGTGTTTACTCAGGTCATTATGCAAATTGGTTATCTATGTAATCTATGCAAACTCTAAGTATTTAAATTTAAAAATTACTTGTTAGGTTAAAATAATAATGCAGTTCTTTAAAACTACACATACTGTATGTGACATATTTGTAGCAATAGCCAACAATATGGGTCAAAATTACCAATTTTTATTTTATGCCAAAAATCATTAGGATATTAAGTAAAGAACATGGTCCATGAAGATATTTTGTAAATGTCCTACCATAAATATTATCAAAACTTAATTTTTGATTAGCAATATGCATTGCTAAGAACTTCATTTGGACAACTTTAAAGGCAATTTTCTCAATATTTGTGACCGGTGCTGGCAAAATGAGTCGGAATGCGCAGTTTTTTTTATTTTCACATTCTCAATTAAAATACCTTCAAAATGATATATGACTTGTTGGAATTGGATAAAAATGACTGAGCTACAGCCGTTTGAAGGCAATAGAGGCAGCAGATCTGATTTTGAGAAAAATCGAGTTAAAGATTCCAAAACAGAATCACCAAGCAACGTTGCATATTTTCCTCCAATTCTTTTCTTAATAATAATTACTATATTATTAATCACAATATAGCTATTTTTATTTTATCTTTGTTATTAAAAACAAGAACAAAGATGCAAATAAACTGCAAATAAATCAAAGTGATTCCGTCTTTTCTTTTAAAGTAACATTGAGACAGATCTATATTATGACCTACTGTAATACATGGATCAAATATAATGTTACATATCAGATTTTCCCCCAACTATTAACTAAACGTCAGTCATGTCAGTCATAACAGATTATGATGTGAATCTCGCCAATACATATTTCGCAATAATGTACTTTATAAGGGAGATCGGGAGCTCGCGGAAAGGCCAAGTAGGGCTCGCTGCAGTGCACAAGATCCAGGGGGCGTGGTTGGATCCACATCTAGTGGGTGGAGATTGGTAGGTTTAGGCGTGGAGATGGGGTGGGTTTAGGGATCAGGGAGTGGAGATGGGTAGGTTTAGGTAATGCAAATGCAAATGTCAGTCAGCACGATCGTCATCAGCATGGGTTTGAAAATCATATTTCACTGGTTTGGACTCGTGGACTCGTTAATATTCGATATGAATATTAACAAAGCTGGAATGCTGCGCTTTGCAACAATAGACTTACAACTTGTAGTGAGAAGCAGTAGCCATCATCCAGAAGTGCGCAGAGAAAAAGGTACTCCTCTCAGAAAACGCACAAATAAAGATCATTTTAGATGTTTAATTACTATTTGGAGCATTGTGATCACTAGAAAAGGGCTTAATGAACTCATTTTTGTGAAAACCTCAAATTCGACCAAAACTGACATTTTTCACTTCCTTTGCCTGTAGCTCAAAATTAGGCCGTGCGACTTCCGACTCATTTCGCCAGAACGGGTCACATTTAGATTTTTTTTTGCACCCTCAAGATTCCAGATTTTCAAATAGTTGTATCTCGGCCAAATATCGTCCGATCCTAACAAACCATACATCAATGGAAAGCTTATTTATTTAGATGAAAAATTTACCCTTATGACTGGTTTTGTGGTCCAGGGACACATATGGTTAGTAATAATAAATAAATAACTACTGATATGTGCATCAAGGTTATAACACCATATTTAGGATTTGGGGAAACAGTTTCGGAGCAGTTGATAAATACTCACCGACTACTAATCTGAATATTAAGGGAGCATTCAAATAAAAGTTGAGAAATTGAGAAAAAAATAAAACATCTACCAAATGTGTCTATATAATGACAATGAACACTTCAGTGTCTCTAAACCAATCCTGGGTTCCTGTCTGTCACTCTCGGACCCCCTCACCGTTATGCTATTGATCTGGAACGTCTGGGCCAGGTTGCCCTTGGAGATGGCATAACGGATGGTTCCGTTGAGTTCTTCATCAGGGTCGATGGCAGTAACCGTTGCGATAATGGCTCCTACTGTGTTTGGCCCCTCTCTGAGCTCTGTCACATACTCTTCCTCCGGAAACTCAGGCGCGTTATCGTTTTCATCAATTATACGGACCCAAACGGTGGTGGACGTCTGTGGAAATGGATGACAAACAATAAAGCGTGAAATACTTGTAATATTTTACATCTAGAGAAACTAGGGAAATCCAATAGGACATATATATGCATAAACTAATAAAAACATGCCCTTTAAAAAAAAATGTGGGAAGAGTGTCAATGCATTGAAAAACTACAACTTTAATCATACTATTTCATTTAAATCGATCATATGTTACAGAATCTGTTACTGATCTGTGAACATGCTGCATGTCTAGTTAGTAGGGCAATGTTTATGGCCTTTGAATGAGTATTTGCATGTTTTCTTCTGAACAGACTGTGCATGTGGAGTAACCTTTATTTCATGGTATCATGGTGAACTAGTGTAGCAAGTTTGAATGTTATTTGCATAACCTGACAGCCTGCGTGTGTGATGACAGAAGTTTACTGATATGTGCATTTTCTCTGGTGTCTGATGCTATCGACAGGGAATCAGATCCCCTCAAAGTTCACTCGAGCAGTTCTCATTACTGCTGAAACCAAAATTTGGCCAACTATGACAAAAATCCTAAATATGGTCTCAAGAGGAACATCTTATAGCTTCAGAGTCATCCAAAGTCTGTATAAAACTTGTCTGCTGATAAAAACCATCCTAAAATATAAAGGCAGTTTTATGTTTTAATTTATATTTATGTGTGATATTATAAAACACAACATGTTTCAAATATTAATTAATATCTGTACTAAAGCCAAATTAAATAATTAAAACTTTACCCAGAATAGTGGGTAAATAGATTTATTAGCATTATTATAATTAAAATTATTTATGTTTTAATATATATTCATACTCATATGAATATATACAAATTTGTATTGCAGAAAAATAAATGTCCAGAAACATTAAAAAAAAAAAATGTGGAGTAAAATGTACTACTTTAATTTATATAACAATTGTATTAAATAATTAATTACATAACTACATATTACAATAAATACATTTAAATTATAATGTTTTAAAATAATTATTATAATTCTATTTAAATCACACTTCAAAGTCCAAATCATTAGTTATATTTCTTTTTTTTTGTTTTTTACATGTCAGTATATAAGTGTATATACATATTATTACAGACAAAACACAACTTTTTTCTTTAATTATATTACTACATGTTACAAATAAATAAATGAATAATAATAAAATTATGTTTTAAAATACTTATAATTCAATCAATTTAAATAGACAATATTATTTAAAAAACACACTTCAAAGCCAAAATCACTGAATTCTTTTACATATGTCAAGATTATATATTATTATTAAAGAAAAAAGCAAGCTGAAGTTGCAGTGTATAGTGGGTGGAGTGAGAGCTTTGGAGGGGGAGGGAAAGAGTAGTGCTTCTTGTTTCACTGCTTTACTTTTACACTGATATGATTCTGAGAAGTAACTTACTGTAAGAGCACAATAGAGTTCACAATACACGGGAATAAGAGGAAGACTACAAAAGATTTCTATCACCACAGCAGAAGAAACTGTAGAGGACTTCGGACATAAACTGAAGATATTTCAACAGTTTCGGGAAGATTTACAGGAGATCAGGACTGATGGATGTATTTTGCGCTCTGTTGCTCTGCTTTCACCTCTTAATTGCGGTTCAAGGTAAATCTACTCTGGACTTTATTTCTGGACTTGTCGTACAGAACGCGTTCTTGCATTGCTGCGCTGTTTTTTAAATAACTGGTCTGTGTACATATGTGTTTGGCTCAGCCAAATTGGCTGTCAGTCGCGTTTTGCACATTTTTTAAGCGTTTTAATATCGTGGCTCACGTTTTATAAACGCGTCTCAAAATCCCTGCGTTTTTTAAAATGCCGTTGCGTCCCGAGCGCGTTCTGCGTGAACGACCCTGAATCTGACATTTGTTTACTTGTAAAATGACCTCGAGGCTGATCGAGCGTGTGTCAGCTTGTTTTAAAACTGAAAAACAATTTTTTGTCCTCTCAAGTTTTGGCCTGAAATCAACACTCAACTCTACAAAAAGACCGTCATCTGTCATAGTTTTTTGATCGATTGTATATTACTGCGACACGCTACTTTCCTTTGTTAAGCTGCTCATTTTAATTTTCTACTGTTGTATAAAGCCGTGCAATTTTGGTTAATTACGTACATATTTGGAGAAATCATACCGAAGTGTATCCAATCGCTGAATTTACGCTTTTCCCGTGCATTCAGTTAATATAATACTGTAGTGATGATGGCTTGATTCATGAATATTAATTAGTAAAATGAGGGTATCTAATAAGCCTAGCTGATTGGCTTAAACGTTAGGTGGGCATTAGACAGCTAACGAATCCTACGATGTTGAAGACTTAGCTTGTGAATATTAATGTGGTCGGCGCGCCTAATTAATATTCATTAGCTAAGTTCGGTCAACAGCAGTAGGCCTATTCTTAATTTATTTACGCAAAACCAGTGTTTTTAACGTCTCATATGTATATTACCATTATTAAACGCTGCGATGCGATGCGTCGTGTTGTCCCGAATTTAACAGACGTTAAAAAACAATTCAAATCAGTTGAAAAGAAAAAGACAGACTACAAATCATATATTTTAACGATGTTTGACGTCGTTCCGTCAAAACTCGTGACTTTTTTTTTTTTTTACCAAAAATAGTCAATGTTTGTGAAAACACTGAACACTTTGTGTCAGGTTCTTTAATCACAGTCTGTTATTAATGTAGCATTTCTATCTTGTTTACACATCGGCTTTAATTGGGTACTTCCTTCTTTACACAGCCTCCCTCTCAGCCAATCAGATTCCTAGATAAAAAATATATAAAAAATATTTATAATATAAAATATATTCCATGTTTCAGCTGAATTTACCCAGCGTCAGTTTGCAGATGAAGCTGGTTCATCATTTAGCTAATAGGCCTATTGATTTTTGCCAATTTTAGTGTGTTTGGTCTAAAGCTAGACTGTGTGAGATGTGGGTCTTCAGGAAGTGGCATGATGTGAGAGGCTTGTTTCAAGAGAGAAGCTGTTAAAGTGGAGTAATCGTCAGGTCAGTTCTCCAAACCAGGGGGTATCGATTCCATGAGTGAGGACATGTGATCTTTCTCAAAAAGCCTAGTGGTTTCATCCTAACCAGGCCTGAGAAGACAAGATGTGTTTGAAACAGAGATACAGAGCATATATTTATTGGAGAGAGACAGGGAGAAAGACAGAAAGGATCCCAGATGGAATGAGACCATGGATATTGCACCAGGATCACATTCCTGACCCCCTGGGTTTGTAATTCCCCATGAGAGGCTATATCCACAGTCCAAAAATATGAAGAGGAGAAAATGATTAATTGAGAACTAAGAGAACAATAACGTAAGGGAGGAAGGATGATGCAACAATGAGCATTAGTGTTGCTTGCTAAAGAAAACATTACTGTTGTTTACTGTCTTTAACGCTTAAGATTGGTAGGCTGCAGAGCGTTTTAAAAATGCTCATTATTTCTAATACAAATCAGCACAGAAAATCCACAAAGACATAAATGATTTGGCTTCTGGGAATGTAAAATAGTCTATTACTAAAACAATACATGAAGTCGAGGGAGGGCAGATACTGATCTGCAGGAGGTTTCAGTTGAAACGGGACGGTCCCTCAGAGTCATGCTTTGTCTGCAAATGGGAGGGATGTTCTTAGACCCCTATGGCTTTCATTAACACCTTTTAATGAGGCTCTTACACAAACAGCAATAGTGAGAAATGAGAATGACATGTAGGAGGGGGCTTTAAAGGGGGTTCTTCCTTTAAATAACAGTTGACTCAAATACAGAAATGCACTTTTCGTGACCCTCTGTATTATTGTCTTCCATGAAGCTCAGTGTCTGAGTTGCTCTTTTTCATTTATACATGCATACTGCCAAGCTTCAAAAAGGACAAAAAGCAGCATAAAATATCGTAAAAGTAGTTCACAATATATCATATGGCTTCAGAGAACCTGGACTTCTATTATGATTCTTTAGGTTGCTTCTTGAAGCTTGACAGTGTGAGGAATAGTTTGAAATTTACTGATAATCCCCCCCCCCCCCAAAAATAAAGAAAAAAGAACTCTCAAATGTCATTTAAGTTCATTTTCAAACGAGTTTCTTTAGATGCATCACAGCAGGTTTGACATTGTATCAGGTGAACGATTTTAGAGAAGTCATGATAAGTGTATTGCATAATATGAAGACTATATTTTATGTGTTTTCATTTTTGGTGTCCTTTTGGATCTTGGCAGCATAAATCACCATTAATGTTCTTGTTAATGTGGCAAAATATCTTTAAAGAGGTTTCAGTGGTTGTGTAATGCTTCATAGACATTCTCTAAAATGAAGCACATTCTGGACACAGTGGCATGTAAATGTGATTCTTCTAATATCAGTAATATGCATCTAGAAGCCATCCTTCAAATATCAATAACAAAGTGCAGGGTGGATTCTGATGTTCATGTAAATTCTGTGACACAGATGCTTTTGTGTTGACGTCACAGATACACACATTTGCAGACAGATGCCCTCAAGCAGGGAACGTTTCATTATTATTTATCTCTGTCAGATAAGTCTGAGAATGTTCTGGGCTCAATTCAAGTTATGTTATCAGTCAACGTTAAATCTGAATCATGCTTACGTTGTTTTGAACCTTTCTTGAACGGATCAGTAGCTTTTATGCACTTAAAGCAAAAGTTTGGATTGGCTCTGCCTCTAAAACACTTTCTAACATGCCTTTGATCCAATCTCGACCCAGTACTCAGCGACGGCACGTTTATGTCCAGAGTGCAGGGTAGTATTTCATCCAGTCACAACAAAGACGTTCTGAACCCCTGGCAGCTGCCAGAGCGGATTCCCAGCACAGGATCTCACGGGGTGGAAAATGGAGCCCTGGACCGGATAATTACAAACGCTGATTGGGAATATGAGGGCGGATGAGGTTTATAGGGAATAATAGGGCAGGAGGGGTTTGGACTGTATTGTGTCTGTGAGAGACAGGAACGGACACACCGCCCTGAGTGCACTTTGTCACAAAGATGCCGTTTCCTATTGCTCTTCCTGACACACATGCATGCCCATAGATGTACATTTAAGTCACTCTGGGCATCTTAAATAAAGAATAAAGTATATACACATTAAGGTCAACTACACATGTTTCTTTAAAGTCAAAGATAGTAGAGGGTGGCACAGACTGACAGGCAGCCATGCATTCAAGCAGTCAATATCTAGGTCAGTCATTCAGAAATATAGGAAATATTTATCCATTCATGAGAAATCTGGGTTTTTCCCATTTCATCTCTCTGGTTGATAAACATTTAGCTCTGGTTCATAGGGTTTGTATGTGTAATTAGGGTGTAGGTCCGTTTTGTCTATTTCAGGATTAGAAAACAATGCACTCGGTGTGCCACCCTTCTACACACACACACAATACAACTTAAGCACAAACACTTATGGATACAAGAACAACAGCAGAGGACTGAAGTCTGACACCTGCTGTTGTTTGTTCAATAATGAGGTGGAAATGCTTTTCTTCCACAAGAACATCTGGGTTTCACAAAGCTTGTTTTTCAAATTTTCTAAATTACTGTTATAATAGTTTAGTATACAATTTTAGTATACACGTAAGCAGCTCTTGGGTACTGATATGAATGGAGTTAAAGAGCACAGATTTCCAGCAAACATTTCATAAGACCTTTGTTGATTTACAATAAATGATAAAATAATTGATTATACATGTGTAAATATTGTGTGTGTGTGTGTGTGTGTGTGTGTGTATATATATATATATATATATATAATGTGTAAATATTATATATATAAATATACACATACATACACATATAAAGCATTTCACAATTAGACAAATTGATTAGAAATTATTAAAATGATAAATCATTAAAAAACAATATATAATATATGAATGTCTAATAAATCATTTGTTCAGTCATACAATACTGATTTAATTTCACATTTCACAAGTGGATACTGTAGATTTGAAATCATTAAAATGATAAATCATTAAAAATAAATGTTCAGTGACACTTTTTCTCACTGATTGAACATTTTTAAGAAAAAGACAACTGCTAAAGTCTAGCCACAGATATTACAGTAAACAAACTCTGATAGAATGCACATGTGGTCAGCTGACTCTAAAGTGCTGAACTTCACACATTACAAGTACCAAATACACACTTTCTGTGAGGAACTAAGCAGTTAAGCTCAAGAAATCCACAGATATTGCTGTATGTCTCTGCATGTTCTGACATTAAAGAAAGAAAGAAAGGTTGCCTTTAAATTGAAGTCAAATTTCAAATTCAAATTTAAATATTTTCCAAGTGTTTTCCATTTTTTGGAGAAATCAACTTACAACAGCTTTAAAGTTGTCTGTACTAATTAAGCTGGGCATGAAAAAGTACTTTTAAGGTCCAAAACATCATACACATCTAATCTAATATAAAAAGTATCACTGTTTTCTCTCTCTGTGTCTCCAGTGAGCGGTGAGCGTCACTCTTTCAGTGTCTCTGTGCCCCATCGGGTCTACGAGTGTCCTGAAGGGGCCAACGTCACTATGACGTGTCTTCAGTCTGGATCCAAGGCTCATTCGGAGGACAAGATGTGGAACACCTGGCTCTTCACACCTGGCTCGCAGGATCACTGCCACAAGGGCACACATCCTCGTGGGTCCAACCACTCCAACCGCACACTGGGAGTGGAATACATAGGCAAAGGCAACAAGTCTTTCTCCATCTTCTTGCAGAACATCAAGCACAGGGACCAGGGCAAATACTGCTGTCTGCTTCTGGAAGTTAAGAAGCAAAAGGTGGAGCAGGGGGCCCGTGAATTCATCTACCTGAATGTGGTGCCATGTAAGTGAGCGAGGAGAGAGGTCAGGTGTGACGTTTATGTACCCCTCTGTTCTTGTGTGATCTTAATGTGTCCCGTTTCCACAGCGATGGGACAAACTCACAATGGCAATCTGAAGTGTTCGGAGTGGTCTCACAGTCCTTCAGATGGTACGTTCAAAACCACACACATATAATGCAATGGCTCTAAAAAGTATTAAAACATGTAAATCACACTTTAGAAAGTCTGTCAAAGTGGCATCTGTAATTGAATGATGCTACAGTTTTTCTGAGAACTAGCTTCCACTTTTGTTAAATGAAAGTTCCCTTCAAGTTCACAAATATAGTTTTGGGAATAAGAGAAGTAGAATGAGCCTGTTTGACAATGTAAAAAATAAAAAAATAAAAAATGACTTAAAGGGATAGTTCACCCCTAGTGTGAGTAATGCTGACAAAATTTTAATTTTTGGGTGAAATATACCTTTAATTTAAATTCCCAAATGCAATTTCAAGTATTTAGTGCAAGTAAGATTTTGCACATTTGCACACAATGGAATGACTGTTCTGTAAATTTGACCTTAAATCTACTGTTTCTTTCTTTAAAAGCCAACATTTTATTAAATGTTTTGGTTGAAAGATGTGATTGTGCTAGTTTTTCTATATAATATATACAAATGGGCATCTAATGCAACAGCAATCAAGCATTTTTAAGTGTGGCTTTACGTAAGGGTGACTTCACTACTGATTCTTTTCTCTTTTCCACCAGTAACGGCTCTGTTTTTTTTCTTTTTCAGACTCGGTGGCTGAAGGTCTGGCTATCGCAGCCTGTGTGGCTTTCATTCTGTGCCTCCCGCTCATACTGATGCTGGTTTACAGGCAGAGACAAACAGTGGAGCGACACAGACGTGAGTACACACACACACACACACCCAACACGTACACTTAGTCATGCATTGCTCACACACTTACTCTGACCTATATTGTGTGTGAGAGTATGCTGCACATGTCCTGCACTGCAGAGACTGCTGATGGGAGTACAGTAGCTGCACTAATTGTTTTAAAGAGACTGCATTTCCTTTCTCACCATGAACCATTTCCTGTTCCTGTTTTTATCAGGTGCACACGAGCTGGTGCGTATGGACAGGTGAGTTGCCTTAGTGACCAAAATACTTAGACTAAACAAGGGATATTTGGATGAATCTCACAAAAAACATACAAATTGAATTTCACCTTTAAATAATATAAATAAATATAGAACAAAGCTTATGTTTAAAACCAATAAATCCTGTTTTTTTTGCATTGTGAGATCATTTTTAGGATAATAAACAACTACTGTAATTTACAAATTAAATAATTATTTACAATTATAAGGATTTTTTTACAGGAAAAAAACTGATAAAAATCTAGAGGAAAATGAACTTAATGTTCATGAATATCACAATGCAAAAAGAGTATTAGTCCTAAAACTAAATATTTGATATATGTTAGATTTTATGCACAGTATTATGTATTATTAGCATCTTTTGATTTTGGGATGGTATTTATTCATTTATAATCTCACTCTCTCTCTAGTGAGGCACATGCCCATGAGAACCCAGTGTTTTTGGGCGATTCTCCACAGCCTAAACCCCGGACTGTATCCCAAATAATGAGACAGTCATCTGAAACAGGACGCCACCTCCTGTCAGATCCCGGAACTCCATTCTCTCCAAACATACAAGGAGAATTGTTCTTCCCAGCACAGGGTATGACACACACACACACACACACACACACACACACACACGTTGGTATTTGTGGTTTACAGGGACTCTCCGTAGGCTTAATGGTTTTTATACTGTACAAACTCTATTTTCTATCACCCTACACCTAAACCTACTCCTTACAGGAAACTTTGTGCATTTTTAGATTTTCAAAAAAACACCATTTAGTATGTTTTTTAAGCCTTTTGAATTACGGGGACATAGGCAGTATTCTCATAAACCACCTTCAAATTGTAATACCTCTGTCATACCCATGTCATTATACAAATTTTGTCCCCGTAAACCACAAAAACCAACCCACACACACACATACAAAACTGTAATCCAACTCCAGCTAGATTGCTAAAGCTTGTCACTGCTATGCAGGCGACAAGAAACATCTGGGGAAGCTCTACACACACAATGTTGGTACATACACAATTTAAAACAAATGCGCACACATCCGACAGATTTTGTTTCTTCCACATGGTAGGCAAGGATGTACCCACAGTTTCATTTAAAAATGAACACACGCATGCAAATCTGCACACAATCAAACAAAACCCAGAGTCTCGTGTGTAGGCGAACGGTATGAGGTCCAGCTCAATCTCCACTTACACAAACGCCTCCTCTACTTTAACCTTTAACTCAGCGGAATCTACAGAATGTCAATTTCCCCTTTTCTCCCTCGTTTCACAACACTCATTTCTGCTTCTCTGACGGCAAACTGGATTCAGAGAAACCGAGAACGTGTGTGTGCATGTGTGCCTACTTTCATGTGTTCCTTCATTATACATGACCTACTGGCACATACACCGACAGATCTGTATTCATAGGAAAGAGAGTTTTCCTTGCTATTTTGAGAGAAATTGCATAATGAACACAACTTTCCTGCAGCTCAAACAGCAAAACATGACTCTAGCAATGTCAAAATCATTTTCAGTTACTAAAGAATGAACAAAAAAAAAGAATGTAAGTTGCATTGCCACATGCATAAATGGAAAATAGTTATGGATGATCTAAAACTACTATGTAAACACACACCAGTACACTACCATTCATAATGCAATGCTCCCACACACCATTCCATTCATACCATTCACTGACACTGCAAAAACATAAAAAATGGTACATTTACATATGGTCCGCCCACACAGCCTGGCAACAGCACACATTTCATATGTGTAGAGTTTACACAATCAAAACAGAAGGCATTTAATTCACTTCTAAGTCTTAAAGGTGCAGTAGCAAAAACAGACTTGTTAATAATATAGATCAGAGAAAGGGTGGAAAAATGGGAACTAAACTAAAATATGGCTTATTTAACATTACAAGCTAATAATTTTACTATTATTTTTCCAGAAGCCATCCCTGAGTCTCCCAACTTAATGGACTAAAACGTGTCACGCTCACCCCAGGAACATCGAGTGCTTCTTCCATCTCCTCCACATCATCATGCCTCTGTTCTTCCTGTCTTCTGCAAAGATGAGGAGGAGAGACCCACCCCCAAAAAATGAGAACTGAACTCTCTGCTATTACGGTGGGACCCCTTATCTGGTGACGCCTGTGTCTATCTGCTGACTGTCCTTAAATGGGTTTCACGAGAAGGAGAATCGGACTGTTTCACAACCTAGGGCACTAGGAAGAGCACGATTTCATGAAGAGGATCCAAAGATTTTCTTTTGTGGCATTTGAGTTGAAAAATTAATTTCAGCTATGCTGTTTGCACACATTTCTTTTCATCACATGCTTCGTGTGTCAGTCACACTGTGGGTTAATTTGCACTTAAAAGACCATTTTACTCTCTTTCTTTCTTCTGTAATCTGTCTATCCCCATCCTCACCTCCTTTCCAAATGAAACAATCAGTTCATCCGCTCTCTTCTAGAGGTCAGGGATGTATTAATACCTCATTCTTCAATTCTGTTTTACCCATCTCAACACTGAGTTTCTCAATAGTTATTCCCGCCATACTCAGTAAGTCAGTGCCAAAGTACTCAGTTATCACTTTATCACTGACATGGTGCCAGTGCTGGTCCCAGATGTGGTGCTTGGCCGGAAAATCTGCAGATTTCAGAACCACTTGAGAGGCGAATGAAGACGCAAATGACTGTATTTGTTTTAAAATATTAAATAATTGATAATGCAGTGTCTTATGTAATGGGCCCAGAATGAGACCAGCAACGGTACGTTTCGGTGGAAAAGGGATGTTCTCAGTACACTCACCGTCAGACCTGCTGAGAAACGATGGGCTGTTTAAAACCCTCTTGTGGTGAGTGTGGTGCTTTTATGATGTATGTAGCTTAATGATGCATTCTGTCAGAATGAGAGCAGATTTGTTTTTTTGTGGTAAATGTTACATCAGTGACAATCAAACACAATGCCACTCTCTTATGTCTCCCATGTCACTTGTGGCTTTAAGGGGCCTGAGGGCTCATAAAAGATTTTCTATCTATTTTGTATTGAATTTTTATTTTATGTGTGTGTGTGTGTGTGTGTGTGTGTGTGTGTGTGTGTGAGAGAGAGAGAGTTTCTATTGTTTTCCATGAAAAAACAAAAAACAAAAAGCAGAGCTGGTGAATATTTTCAGGAAGCTTAAAACTTTTAATCCACTGCCATAAAGAGTGCCAAAACTTTGCTTTGTGTATGAATGGATGGTTTGAATGATTGCAAATATTGTAAATATGCTGATAAATATGCCTATGAACCAGTTTGTTCATTTGAAGTTGCACATGTGCCTGTACAAAGTTAATACTGCATATGTAGCTCCAGTGGCATTGCTGTGACACAACTGCTGATACAGTGGAAAAACAATTGCTTATATCTTGTTTTATAAAAATACAAACAAATAAAAAGTTCTGGTGAGAGCTGAGAGTCCTTGTGCCATGTTTATGCAACAAATAATCTCTTCAATCACACGGAAAAGCATCTGCGACAGCAGACAGTCAACTGATGGGTAACGGGGGCCTCTAAACCATTATCAGGAACTTACCCAAATTCAACTAAAAAATAAACACTTTAACTAGGATGTTGTTCAAGTTAGTGCATCATCAAGTTATTTGAAAGTCAACATATCCCTAAAATTTGGTTTCAATCTGTAGCTTTTTGAGCACTCAGCATCTATTAGATGGTTTCATAAAGTGGATACAGATACTAGAGGCCCAAAAGTCACACTTGATGAAACCCAGACCGCTGTGAGGTTCACAACAGCTCTTAAGAGTGTAACTTCCTGTTTCAGAAATAAGGCAGGTTGTGGTTTCCTGTTTTTGCTGTTTAGTTGTTCAGTCAGGCTTTTTAAAGAGTAAATGTAGTATCTTATATTTAGAGTCAAAAAGAATTGGGATCTGACTGGATTTTGAAATGTAGGCTGAAATATTACTTTTCTCCATCCATGTGGCCTTGGTGAATAAATTAGAGGTGGAGATTATTTTGATGATAGATTACAAAGAAAAAACAGACTGCCAACAGACACACTTACTGATAAAGGTGGCATTCCATCATCTTCCACAGTCACAGTGAGTGTGTAATGCTGCTGTTTTTCTCTGTCAGGAGGTGACGGTCGGGTCACTATCTCTCCCGTCATACGGTCCATTCTGAAGGTCAGATCCTGGTTCCCACCGGTGATGTAGTACGACAGCATGGCGTTGGGTCCGATGTCACGATCTGTCGCTATGACACGCAGGGCCGACGTACCGCCACCCACATTCTAAAACACACATAGATATACCAAGTCTATAATAAAATGTATGTATAATATATAATAAAATTACAGCAAATTATCTAAATCTAAATAATAAGTCATATTAAAAGTAAATTAGTGTTTAAAGCTGCAGTCTGTAAATTTTGCCTCTTTGTCGCCATCTCTGTTTTAAAACCTGGAATTGCAGTTACTTGCGGAATTATCTTGCTTGCTGGTTTGTGCGCTGGTGTTGTGCCCAATGCTGACCCCCGCTGGATTATTACCCCCCTAGTATTGGTAGGTTTAGGGTTAGGTGTGGGGGAGGGGTTAGGATTAGGCAATCAGGTAGCGATTTCAACGAGAGGGGGTAGTAATTTGGCAGGGGTCGAAAATGGGCACAACACCGGCACGGCTCCAGCACAGATAAATCTAATGTTTTGAGGTGAATGTGTGGCTGTCAGTCACCGCACTGGTGTGGATACTGTACTCAGGAATCACAGATTCTAGCCTATGTCTCGAAATATATGACCCAAATAAGAATTTTCACCGGATATTGTCATCTGAACAAGTAAGTAACAAGTCTGCCATGTTTGTTCTGACCAACTAAGGAAAAAAGCATTACCATAAATCGCGCTACCAATGGTGATTTAATCTGAAGATCGGTTAGCTCATATCACATCAAACCATGCAAATTATTATTATTGTTATACAATATTTATTCTCAAATTATTAATGTTAACAACATCAGCATTGCGTGACTATGAGTATAGTGTGTATTAACATGTAGATTTCAATTTCTGTACATTCTAATCTAATTGTCATGCCATTCAAATTTCATATTAAGAAAATCTTCTAACCCAAAAAGCAAATTATGCTCCCTTTGAACTGGTTTTCTTTAAAATATAAATCCTGTGTAATCCCAGGTTGTATTCAGAAGCACATTTAAAACTGGAATATAATTTAATTTCATTCACATATGTTTCATATAAATACATAATAATTTCTGGATTACAATCCGCCATCAAAATGATACATTTAATAATTCCAGCTGCTGTAAGAAAAGGCTAAACGTTCCACCACCTGCAGGATCCTCACATGCGATAGCCTACTAGCCGGGACAACTTCTTTATGTTCACAGACGTGACGTAATGATGCAATGCCCGAATTTCCCGCAAAAACCTACCCGTACTAACTAAAATTAGAAAACATTATTATAAGATAACCGTTGTGAATCGGGCTAAAGTAAGACGATAGTTTTGAACACTGGCTGGTTATGTACTTTCTCAAATATTGATTTCGGATAATTTTTAAACAAAAAAAGTTACGGACTGCAGCTTTAAAATACTTTAACATAATTATTATAACTATCCTGAAATTTTTTATAATAATAAATTAGAAATATTTATATTACAAAATAAATAAATAATATTATTTGTATGTATGTATACATATACATATATATATATACAGTTCATATAAATATATATATATATATATATATATATATATATATTATAATATAATAAATAATTATAATATATGATAAGATTTTTGTCTACTTTTTTGCCTATAAACTAACCAGGTTTTATTCTAATTATATTTCTTTCTTTCTTTGTTTCTTCCCCCAGGCAATCTACCTCATGAACAGTTAAATTTTCTCCCCATTGTGCAATAAAAGTATGTGCAATAACCTTATATTTATATGTTACCACTCTACATCCTAGTACACCCCTACATCTTATTCTATTCTATTCTATTCTGTTCTATTCTATTCTATTCTATTCTATTCTATTCTATTCTATCAATAGCACACCTGTACATACAATTTATTTTATTTTATTTTTTAAAGTATTTAAAAAAAAAATGGTTGTTGTTGTTTATTTTTATATGTGGTACATATGTGTATTTTATTCACATCTAAGTTTTGTTGTCTGTGTGTTGTTGTTGTTGTCTCTGGAGGCTTGTGACACTAAAACAAATTCCTCGTATGTGCAAACATACTTGGCAATAAAGTCACTCTTTCTGACTTCTGACTTCTTCTGACTTTTGACGTATTGCATGCAAACATTTGAATGCTTAACACATAGAATCTGCGATGCTGGTATCACTGGTTTGAGGTGCTGTGGTTCTGACCTCACTGACGCTGACGTTGTACCCACGAGGGCTCTGCAGTACGGGAGGGTTATCATTCACATCCAGAATATTCACCGTGAGCGACACGTCTGTGAACCTCGGAGGGGAACCGTTATCCATCGCCCGCACCTGATCCAAACACATTAACACACACAGGAATCCACGTGGACATCAGTAAACCAACAGCAGTATACCTCAGAACTAATCATGCAAAGCATACTATTTTTAACTTTACGAGGAAACATGTACAAGGTCACGCAGCACACTATGACCATGTATGGCTCTGTCTGGAGTGGTTAGGCAATCGAAAGGCATTTTCTTATTCAAAGTGAGGTGCCTACATGTCTACTTCCTAGACAGACAGTGCATAGTCCATTTTTTATTAGATGTAACTATTTTTAAATACTTTTATTAATAAATTACACTACCGTTCAAGTTTGTGGTTGTTAAGCATTATTTTTCCTCTTATGCTCACCAAGTTTCCATTTATTTGATCAAAAATATAGTAAAAACAGTCAAATTGTTAAAAAGTATTACAATTTAAATATCTGTTTTCTATTTGAATATATTTTCAAATGTAATTTATTCCTGTGATGAAAAGCTGAATTTTCAGCATCATTACTCCAGTCTTCAGTGTCACATGATCCTTCAGAAATCAGTTTAAAATCCTGATTTGCTGCTCAAGAAACATTTCTTATGATTATGAATGTTAAAATTAGTTTTGCTGCTTAACCATAATACCATAACACATTTTTTCAGGATGCTTTGATGAATAGAAATATAATGTTTTTGTAACAATGTATATGTCTTTACTGCCACCTTTGATCAATTTAATGCAACCATACTAAATAAAAGTATTAATTTCTTGGGAAAGATACTACTGACTCCTACTGACACATTTGAACAGCAGTGTATATGTCTAATATAGTCTAGCGAGCATGCGTATGATATAAAATGTTTTCTAGGAAGTCCCTAGAGTTTGTTACGGAGCCATAGTGTCTGTTGTGTCGCTTTCTCACTTTAAGCAGGTAACGGTCCACGGCTTCACGGTCCAGACGTGCATTCAAGTAAACTTCTCCATACGTATTATTGGCTGTGTTGATCTTAAACACGTCCTGCATGTTCCCCGCGATTAAGGTGAAATTCACCTGAAGGAGACAAGAGTGTGATGGAGGCGGGGCTACAAATGATTGACAACTCAGTTGACATTGTTTTGAATATTTCTCTCCCTCACCAGTCCATTTCTTCCAGCGTCTTTGTCCCGCGCCAACACGACCGCAACTCTCTGGCCAATTGTTGTGTCTTCTGGAATATCCACCGACAAATCCGAAGTGATATCAAACTCTGGGCTGTTGTCATTCTCGTCGAGAATGGTGATTGACACCTGTCAAAAGAATAGAGTAATGAAAAATGATATGTTAAAAACTATTTTTCTGGTAGAATATTAACATTCATTGCATTAAAAGGATCTGATGAATAAGAATCACTCACCTTCTACAAATGTGCATCAAGAAGGAAATTAGAAAAAACAAAAGAGGTTAAATTACAAATGTATACAGTACATCACAATCATATTATTACATACATTTCACATCACTATCACAGACATGAAGTTTTAAAGGAAAATGAAATGAAAATGAAAATTTGCTCACCTTCAGGCAATCCATGATGTAGATGAGTTTGTTTCTTCATCAGAACAGATTTGGAGAAATTTAGCATTACATCACTTGCTCACCAATGGATCCTCTGCAACATCACAATAATCCACAAGTAATCCACAGACTTTAAACTTTAAACCGTCGCTTCTGTCTAAAGAGCAGTAAGAGTCCATAATCCATAATAATGCTCCATCCAGTGAAAAAGTCCATCCCCTGTTGTCCTCTCACATCAAAATACAAATTTGTCTAAAACTGTTTTCTCTGGTAAACAGTACTTGATCTGTGCATACTTCTCTCCTGATGTAGTCAAGACTACTTTTTTGACTGGAGAAAGCAATATTATGGATATAGGACTTGTATTTTGCCTGAAAGTAATAGTTTGAAAACCTTTTAATGATGGATTTGGTTATTACAAACATGTATTCACAAGATGTTAACTGATGGACTGGAGTTGTGTGGATTACTTGTGGGTTATTGTGATGTTTTTATCAGCTGTTTAGACTCTCATTCTGACAGCACTCATTCACTGCAGATGATCCATTGGTGAGCAAGTGATGTAATGCTACATTTCTCCAAATCTGTTCTGATGGGTAAACAAACTCATCTACATCATGGATGGCCTGAGGGTACATTTTCAGCAAATTTGCAGTTTTGGATGAACTATTCCTTTAAAATTTACTTTAATAAACATGATCATATTGTGAACCATTCAGAAACAAGAAACAACTGTGTGTGCTTCTCTACAGTAAGGCTTTAGTGAGTTTGGCCTACAGACTGAACAGATCATGGAGAAACTCATTACCACAGTGGAGTCTCTCTTGGGTCCTCCATCATCAGCCACAACAGTGAGAGTGTATGAATCGCCCTGCTCTCTGTCCAACAGTCCCGTCACAGTAATACGGCCCTGTAGAGCACACGAAATACTTTATTATTTTACAAAATCCATGTAGAGAAATGAACAAAATCTCTGCTAGACTGAATAAAATAAGATCCGATTTTTCGCTGTGTCAAGCTGGTAAAAGAAACCCATTCTAAACCCATGCTCATTTTCCCTACTATCTAGCTTCATTTTTTGTTTTCCTTGCAAAAAAAAAAAAAAAAACTCACTGGCCATTAAGATTTAACTTTTAGGTTCATGTGTCCTTCCCTTATATTTGTAGGGCAGACCTAGAATCTACAATTTTTTTTTCTTGGGGGGGGGGGTTGTGTTAGATGTGTTAAACAGACTTGAGAGTACTAGTCATTGACCTGCTGACTAGTTGATCAGTAAAAATGAGTCATCGTCTGTGCCCTATCAAATATAGTATTTTCTGTTTGAGTTGCATTTTCAGTTCCTTGCATCACTTCACTGCATCAATCTCGGTATGAACATGCATTTAGAAAGAAATCAAAAATTCACATCTTAAAGGTAAGATTTCGGAGGGGCTAGCAATAGCAAGCTAGATTTGAAAGCATAAAGTCCCACCCTCTCTGCAAATCACTCTCCGAAGCCAAAACACCTAAACGCACACGCACAGGCAGACCAGAGGCTAACCAGCGACACGATGAGAGACAATGTTGGTGGAGGGTTGAACGCAACGCTGTCCTACGCCTTCCACAGACGATATAAATACATAAATGCATTAAGACTGCTTAACTTAGTGATTGCTATCGGGATGTGTAGAGACTTTCAATCAGCATAACAAAAAAATTTTTCTGAACCAAATCACCTACCCTGCTTTTAAAACCGCCGCACTCATTTCTGATTCTCTTAAAATATAACCTGTCTATTACATTATATACCGAGTTTTCTCACCGTGACACTGTCAATCTTAAAGAGCGCCAGGGCAGCAGGTGAGGTGTCGGGGTCGAAGCGGTACGTCAGCTGGTTCAGGTTATCGGCCGACTGCGCCTTCACCTGAACCACCTCTGTTCCTGTGGCGATGTTCTCTCTCAGAGATGCTTCGTAACCGGCCGACAGAAAGGCCACGGCTTCGTCCAGTTCATTGAGTAAAGTTACGTAGACGGTGCAGTAGCCGCGGTGGAACGGTGGAGACTGATCTGTGGCTGAGATGTTCATTAAGTAGCTGGTCTTGGTCTCGTAGTCCAAGTAATCCACAGTGGTTACCAGACCCGTACTCACATCGACCTCAAACTTACGGTCAGAACCAGAGACCAGAGCATACGCTACAGCGCCTCCATCACCTAAAAATAGAGAGACAGCAAAAGGCTGGGATTAGTATGATTTTTCTTTGTGAAGGAAATTACTTTTTTTTTTTTTTAAATACAAACTAAATCCAGAAGCACATTTTGTACATGACAGACTAAATCCAGAAGAACTGTGGCAAACGTCTCCAAGAGGAAACAGTACTGTTAAAAGTTTTTCAGGCAGCTTTGCAGGTAGGTCTCTTGAAGCATCTTGGAGATGTTGCCACATTTCTTCTGGATTTAGTCTGTCTCGGTTTCTTCTGTTTCTTCATGTCATTCCGAACAGACTGGATGATGATGAGATCTCTGTGTGGAGCAATGGCTGTTGTCAGACTCCTTGTGCAAACAAAAATCTCACTGGATTATTACAATTAATGGCAATATGAATGTCTGGAAATGTAAACTGGTATTTTCTACTGACACACTACAGCAAAAGATAGAAATAACTGACTTAAAACCATTTTCAGCTGGTGAAAATATTACTGTTACATTTAACTGCATTTTTAACGTTTGAAATGAACATTAAAATGTTTATTTATCAATTTAAAACATGTTCATTATTCATTTATATTTTTAATTACTACGTTGATTGTTGATTGATTTTATTTTCAAGTGGCACTCTTAGTCCTCCAATGTCGTTAGCTAACTATTTCAATGACGATCTTTATTTATATGCAGTATCAACAGGACTGAACTCTAGCATACTGCACTCTAAACCTCCTGGCCTGCGTAGACACAGATGGTTGGACGTCTGTCCAGTTTATGACAAGCTGGACATCCTCTATGAGGAAGTGAAACAGGGAAGCAGTTACAGGCACAAGCAGAAGTGCAACAGCAATGTTGTGATATTGTCTGACATTAAGAACCAATGGAAAAATACAACACAGCTTGAGCTATGTTAGGTGCATGACACACACCCACTTAAAAAATGTCAAAATAAATGAGAAGTGTTATGAATACACAATAATAGCACTCACAGATGTTCCTATGAGACAAATGTACCTCCTCAGTGAACTAATCTGGTCCACAAACACATACAAAGGTCAAGAAGAGAGTATGTTTGCACATGCTTGTGGGTTGATTGTGTTGTGTACCTGTGTCGGGGTCTGTAGCTCGGACCACTACCACAGATGTCCCGATCCCAGCGGTCTCTCTGAGCCCCAGACGATTGTACTGCGACTGAGTGAAGACTGGAGACTCGTCATTCACGTCCTCCACATACACAATCACCTACAGACACAAACTCACAATCACAGTCTGATTCACAACACACACATACTGCTACACACACATTATATCTAGTACTTGTCTTTAATGGCGTTTCAATAAAAAAAAAAAAAAAAAAAAAAAACATTTATAGCTAGATTTAATATAGTGTGCAGGCTATTAAACAATGTTAACTATGTAAAGCAGGCATTGTTTTAGCAACCTTGCATTCAAATCTGAATCTATTCTAATATGCAAAGCGCACTTCACCTTTTAATCAGTTTCTGATGGATTAAATCAAGTCCTTTTTTATCACTGAACTTCCCTTTTTACATGGAAATGTGTCACATTATGAAGCAAAATGGGTCGCAAACAGTAATTTACATGAACTTTAATATGAACCTGTCAAATAAGACACCTTAAATGTGATCTTCTAGGGTACGTTATATTATTTTTCACACACAAACATACCCTGACAGAGCTGCGCATGCTGCCCTGGTCACTGTTGTAGGCCTCCACCTCCAGCACATGAGAGCTGCGCGTCTCTCGGTCCAGAGCCACAGTTCCTCTGCTGATGAGTCCAGACAGACTGTCCATAGTAAACTGACCATTGTTGCCTACAGATAGAAAATCACACACACATAAGCTATACTCTGAAACAGTATATCACATGAAGGCTGAGGTTGAAAACAATCGTGCTAATTTATGTTTCTTACAGAATTAGTCTCTATTTGCCTCTATATGAGTCATATATTTCCAAAAGAAAAGAAAATTGTTAATATTGTCTATATTATATCTCATAATTCAATGTTTTTTCTCACATTTCTGTGAACTCAGAATAACGAGAAATAAACTCACAATTCTAAAAAAAGGCCAAAATTCGAACTTTTGTCTTCATGTTGCTGAGTGTACATATCGCAAATCTGACTTTTTTCTCTGAATTCCCAGTTCAGAGATATTGCACATTTTGCAATTGTCTTTTTCTGTCACAGATTTAAAAATGAAATTAGTAATAGCGCCTTTTTATCTCACAGTTCAGTTTTCTTTTCACAATTTTAAATTTGCATCTCACAATTTAAACTTTTCTTCTTAGAACTCTTTCAAAAAAAATTTGTTTGCAGAATTTTGAGTTTATATTTCAAATATGAGTTTATCTCTCCCAATTCT
Organism: Onychostoma macrolepis; assembly: GCF_012432095.1. Taxonomy (NCBI): domain Eukaryota; kingdom Metazoa; phylum Chordata; class Actinopteri; order Cypriniformes; family Cyprinidae; genus Onychostoma; species Onychostoma macrolepis. Next base: position 26,513,778 of record NC_081167.1, on the reverse strand, counting down.
GAATTATATTTTGCAATTCTGAGAAAAAAAAAAGTCAGAATTGTGAGATATAAACAAAAAAGTCAATTGCTTTTATTAATTTATTTACTTATTTTTTAAAACAAGTTTCCACACATCCCCCAGTGCTTACAATATTCCACAGATGACTGAAAATGCTCAAAATATGACTGAAGATACTCAAAATATTTCTATAAAGTATTTTCTTACACTTTTTTGTACATTAAGTAATGCAACAATGTTGGTTAGTTAGTGTAGTATACTGTCGGAGTGCATCTGATCAAGGCACTGAGGTGTGACATCAGGGAAACAGGAAGAATAAACAGGCCTAGTTACCGGAGAGAATCCTGTATAGAACTCTTCCATTCTCCCCCTGATCTGCATCTGTAGCCTGAACCTGCAGACGGACATAAACACACGTAACCACAACACGTACACACACATGTACTACTAAATAATGAGAGTGAAAGTAATGCTTAACTCACTGCACACCCACACAAACCTAAACAATAATATATAAAAACGACAACACATACAATCACACAGTTACAATTGGACTCTTATTTTCACAAATGAAATGTGTAATTTCTTTATAACTAACAACACAAAATAAAACACAGTATGTTTTTTGGCTCAACCAATAACGTGAGTTTGGGGCGGGGCTATCTGATGACCAGTGGAAGACCGATTAAACCTAAAAAAAACCTTAACGGCAGTAAAACACACAGTCTGAAAGGGCTAGATTTCAAATACCCTAACGTCTAACGAATAGTTATATTTATTATTAACAGTAATTGGAATAAATAATTCCAGTGAGTAATAAAGTTAATTAGCCCAACTGCTGACTGTTTATGGTTTCTAAGCAATAGCAATTTGTTACATTTAGAATGTTTAATCACAGTTTCAAATATGCCTTATCCAATCAGAATTCAGAGTCAGGACTACCTGCTTTATTTATGCAATTGTGTTTGGTGCCACTACTGGCACAGAAATGAAACACTTCACCTTTAAATGGTCATCATGGCATGACCGTCAACTCACATGGTCTTGAAAACACACATACAACTTCATTGATCTCATAAATCCCAGAAACAATGATCAGAAGTTGTTCCTGAATATATTTAAACACATAAATTCATCATGCAGAGCGGTAAAACCATTTAGCACACACTAAAGACATCCGCACATTAGTCAAATCCTACTGACAGTGAGGAGGACGGCCCCTCCTTCAGACTCATTAGCTTTATAAAAAGATGTGGAGAGGAGAAGAAAGGAGTAGAGGATGAGGAGGAGGAGGGGGAGAGAAAGAAAGCAGGGGTCTAGGGGGGTCTCTTGGAGAGGGATGAATAGAACAGGCAGACCGGACCATACCAACACATGGGGGGTTAAAACTTGAGACTGAAAGTTTGGCTCAGAATGAGCGTTTAGTTCAAGAAACACACTGGCATGGTCTGCTGATCGCAAAACACAAAAAGATTGATTTTGAGTCTCTCTGAACGGATATCAGCTGCACATATCCTCATCCCCATCTTCCAGACGTCTCATCTCCAACACTCTTTGTGTCAACGTGATTTGAATCAAGGGGAACTTTGGAAGAGTCTCTAACCACATCCAACGCTAAAGGTAAAGTTGAACCACAAAGTATAAATCTGAAAAATAATTGTTATTCGATGAACCCCTGTTGAAAACAAGTTGTGTTTTGGATGCTGGTGTCCCTATATGGGCTTTTTCATTTTTATTCTTCTGAGCGACGCAGCTATGTTGGTCCACCAGCACCAAACCCGCACTAACCAGCATGAACCAGCATGGATAATCTTTTAGCAATGCCAAAAGCATTTTATTTTGCCATAATATCAGTCATAAATTACATGGGACAACAAGTTATATTACTGTATTTTACTAATTCATGGATATGCAATGTCTGAAATCACAACACAATAACTGCTACAGAGATTACTATTTGGGGAAATGGTGAGTAAAATTGTGCAAATTCGTATACAACTGCAGGCACTAGTGCACATAGTGTGCACTACTGTTCAAAAAATTATACTTTTTTTCAGAAAATTCATCAAAAGTGAAAGATTGTTACAGAATTCTATTTTAAATACAATTCCATTTAAAAAAAATCATTTTTCATCAAAAATGTATCACAGTTTCAACAAAAATATTAATCATAAGAACTGTTTTCAATATTGATAATAACAAGAAATGTTTCTAAGCAGCAAATCAGCATATTAAAAAGATTTCTGAAGGATCATGTGACACTGAAGACTGGAGTAATGATGCTGAAAATTCAGCTTTGCATCACAGAAATAAATTACATTTTAAAATATATCAAATAGAAAACAGTTATTTTTCAATGAAATTTGAAACAAAACCCAAATTAAAACAAAAAACTATTTCTAATGTGACTGTTCTCATTGAAATATATTTACAAAAATTCACTTTAAATGAGAAAAACAAATTTAAGCTGCCGGCTTGAACAAAACCTAAATATGTGCATAAATACATTTCAGCAGATTCATACAGCGGTAACTAATGAAGTGTTTCACCAACAATAGTTCTCGTCTGAGTGGCCTTTTCAGCCTGTTTGTGGCATTTAAGATGAGGAATAATTTCATGTCTCAATGTGTTTTCACCAAAGCGATAAGTCACACTCTGTGTGCTCAGAATTTAACATGCTGACATTTAGGAGCAGAGAGGCAGAGTAATTGGTAACTTGAGTGCTAGGCATGCATGTGTGTGTTTCAGATGCAATTTAGCTTGCAAAAAAATAGAAATAAAATCAACCAGCCACATTTCTCATCTGACTGCTCACTTATTGGGGCACCAACATTTTTAATGTCAAATGCCATTTCAAATGTGTATTTATGGGAGCGATGTAGGCAAGAAACATACTGTACTTGACGCAGGCACACAAAAACAGATGTGAATGCTTAGCTAATGCATTTACCTCTTTGTATGTAATAAAATGTATTTTTACATTACGGCAAGGGTGTACAGTCCCACTCCTGGAGGGCCAATGTCTTGCAGAGTTCAGCTTCAACCCACTCAAAAATACTTTCCTGGAAGATCCTAGTGATCCTGAAGGCCCTGATAAGCTGGTTTAAATGGGGTTGGATCTAAACTCTGCCAGACTGCAAGACAGGACATCTCTGTGTTACTGTGATGTAATTTGCATGCACTGTAAAACATTACTTCTTAGTGTTTAATTAGTCTGTTTCCAAATTTAGTTTAGAAGCAATGCTGGATATAATATTAAGAGTGTGAGAGTGCTTAAAGACAATGTATCTTATGAATTATAACAAGTGTATAGTGTATTTTGAGAAAGTGGGGGGAAAAAATGCCAGTGCAATACAAAAACCACTCAAATTAAAGACACTTTTACTGAAGACAAGCCTTAATATCATACACAGTGTGGTTTTTCAAGTAAATGTATCTTGTTTTAAGGATTGTTTTAGAGATTTTAACTGGAAATTCAGACAAAAACTTGTTAAAACTGTTTTACTGAAGACAAGTCTTATTGAAAACAGTTCTTATGATTAATATTTTTGTTGAAACTATGATACATTTTTTATGAAAAATGATTTTTTTAAAAATAGAATTGTATTTAAAATAGAATTCTGTAACAATATTTCACCTTTGATGAATTTGCTTTTGAACAGTAGTGCACACTATGTGCACTAGTGTCTACAGTTGTATACAAATTTGCACAATTTCACTCACTATTTCCCCAAAAAGTAAACTCTGTGGCAATTATTGTGTTGTGATTTCAGACATTGCATATCCATGAATTAGTAAAATACAGTAATATAACTTGTTGTCCCATGTAATTCATGGCAAAATAAAATGCTTTTGGCATTGCTAAATGATTCTCTTCCAGCTGTAGCTTGGCCATGACAGCTGTTGATCTGCAGGAGAAAATGACGGTAAAAGACAATGCTGAGAAGCGATGCTGTGAATGCTATACATATATAGTAATATGTTTTGTTTTTTTTTAATCTAAAAATGCAGACAGTTTCCTGTAAGGGGTAGGCTTAGGTGTAGGGTTGGTGTAGGGCAATATCACATACAGTTTGTACAGTATAAAAACAACCCCGTAAACCACTAAACCAAACATGTGTGTTTGTGTGTGTGTGAGAGAGAGACAGAGAGGAACACACTCTCGCTAATCTGTAATCAATACAGTCCAATATGAATCTACTATACTTTGACCTTTCTTGACATTTCTTTAGAGAAATCGCTCAGTCATTCTGATAGAGTTGCAGAGGAGCACTCTAAGCGGCATGTGTAGAGCTGCTAGATGGTGATGATAAGGTGTGTGTAGGTGTGCAGTCCCACCACCACAAACCACGCTCTGTACCTAGAGGAAAATGTGCTAAGAGGTTGCTCTGTCACTGCTCAGGAGACGTCTTTACCCGTTTCATTTGAGTATTACCACCGCCTCTCCTATAAATCCTGACGAGCAGTGTTATTTTAGTATTATTTCATAATATTTATTATTCATGTGTGTTCATTTTAGTTTAATTTTGTGTTTTTGTCATTTAAGTCGTTTTTGTTTAATAATTGTTTAATTAATTTGGTGATATATGATTATAAGCACAGAGCTCATGAAATGAGATCATGAGCTTCATAACACTTTTGATCACACTTTTGATCGACAAATCTAGTGCGAGACAGCATTTTGATCTCACATGTGAGATTGCTAGGATCTTTTTTTTTTTGGCAAAAAAAACAACAACAAAAAAACACCACAGAACAAGATTCCCTTTTTGAGAATGAAACACATACTTCGGACCACTATGACACATGCAAGCTCTTAGCACTTGCGTTCAAAGTCCGTTTGCTCTCCATCTCTTTGCTGCCTAAGAGAAACAACTGAGATATTAAAGAGATTTTTTTTTTTTTAAGCATACACAAACACCTGTTAACCACATCCTGGCATCTTGCATGCATCTAGTTCAAGCACACATTCACACTTTTGCACGAGCCTGAACCCAGAGTGTCACAAAAACACCTACATCTCTACTATAAACACGCTCCACTTAACCCAGATTTAACACTTCCTGTATTTGCATCTCTACAGATCCAGGAACGACATGGATGTGCCCTTCAATCTGTCCCTGTCTAATCTCTCACTTCCAGTTTCCCCAACATCTCCACCTCTGGGTCTTCACCATCCCCTCCCGACCATCATCATCATCGTGTGTCTGTTTATTCTGTTCGGGGGCTTTGTGATCTTTTTGGCGGTGGGCTGCCCATCGGGAGGGTCCTGGGGTGTGGATGGGGACTGCGGCCCGGCAGACGGTTTCTCCTGCGGACAGACTCTGTCCAGCGAGCCCCAGCTGAAGCTCTGGAAGCGTTTGGGTTCGATGAGGCAGTCGTTTACCTCCGCGCCGACCTTCAGAAGACCCGTTCAGCCATACATAGCCCAGAGCAGGAAGCAGTCGGGGTCAATGCCGCCCGCAGAGTCAAAGACAAACGACTCCCACACATATATTACTATACCAGCTCTGCTGCAGTATTCCACCGAGATATAAGCTTTGTTGCATCACCTAGTGAGCTGTCTTGCTATCTAGTACCTACATAAGCAACAGCCTTCTAAGTGACTGATTTAAAGTGCATTTCATAGGCAACAACTATGTGCACCATAGGAAACTTGACTCAAAATTGATTTTAAAGGAGTTGTAAGCTTGTTGCTAAGATAGTGATGTGATTCTTCAATAAGCACAAAAATGCAAAACAAGCAAATATGAAATAAAAACAATTACATTTAATTTAAACTGACTACTTTATCTATGATTCCATGTATTGAAAGAAATGTATTTAGTATGAACTTGTCTGCCATTTTCTTAGTGCATTGCATTTTGGGGTTACTGTACATATTCCATGAAGGATGCATGTGATACTGCCATGGTTATTATTATTATTAACAAAAAATACATGTATTTAAAAAAATTTTGCTAATCAAAAGAAAAAAAGCTGAAATAAAATAAATTTAAATATTAGAAAATATTAAAACTAAACTAAAATTTGCAATGTTGCTTTGGCAACTAACTAAAATAAGTTTAAAACGACTAATTGAAAATAAATAAAAACTAAAACTGATATAAAAATAAACCTAAACAGTCAGAGTAAAACACTAATTAAAATGACAAAAAAATAAATTGTATATTTAATCACATACACAATCTTAATATAAATGAATTAAAATATTAACTAAAATGACAAAAAAAGAAACTAAAATATAAAAATGTATGTATGTATATATATGTGTACATATATGTGTGTATATATATATATATATATATATATATATATATACATATATATATATATATATATATACATACATATATATATATATATATATATACACATATATATACATATATACACTTAAGCATACTGTAGCAGTGATTCATATTTCAACCACAGAAATTAGATTTTATTTAAATTTTAATACAGTTATTGCTATTATTGGTCGCACCACGTGACGAGTGGTCACTCCAAACGACAGAAAGACCTTATATCATTAAAAATCAATTTAAAGAGACATGTGTGAAAAGTGCAGCACGTGGCATTAACTGCAGGCATTTCTTTAGTCCCAGTTGTTTCTGTACTTTGCCCAATATTGGCTGCTCAGCTGACCCTTTCTCGGAAGTTTGATTAACAGGCAGTCTGACATAATATAACACCGAAAAACAAACCAGACAGGAGAGTAAATTAACGTCGGTGGACTTGAACTTGAAAAATGGTGTGTATTGACATCTTTTCACGGTTGAAACAAGACTTGTGCTATGACTAGTAAAGATGAAGAGATGATCGGTTCATGTGCCGCTTGAACTGAGGCACTACAGCGATCTGTCACGACATGTTAAAGAGCCATAAAACAGTATTTGTTGTTTGAATTTCTTTTAAAAAATTACAAAATTTGAACAGAGACTTTGTTTCATACTAAAAGTAACCAGCCCTGTCTTTCCTGTCAGTGTCCTCTTTGCTCAGTGATGTATTTTTTAATGCGTGAGAACATGATGCGTGGCAACAGTAACTAAGGGGGGTGGATCTTTGCAAAAGGTCAATTTAGAGTAGGGGGAAGTTGCTGGCTCAGGTTCTGAGATGACAACATTAACATCTTTCTTATAGTAGAAAATGACATCTGGAGTTTGTGCTGGACTGCAGGCTCAGAATTAACATACTGCCTATGGTGAGCGTTTATTTGACTTTGCTTGGCAGTATAATCTGGTAGAATAGATTAAAATAGTTATTAATAAATAAATAATAAATTACTAATAAATGCATAATTGCCAAACTAAAATTACATGCTCTGAATTATTATTATTATTATTTTTGCATTTTTTCAAATATTGTAAAAAGATTAAACAAACAGTCTGAAATGAACCAAATTGCATAAAAACATATTCCAAATTATACTAAAATAAAGTACTTTATATATACAAACCATCAATTGAATATAAAAGCAAAATCTGGGACATATATCTATAATAGAAAACACTCTGCAGTGGTCACACCACATGATATTTGGTCACACCACATGATATTTTCAAATTCAGTCAAAATTTACAAGCACAGAATTGGTCACCTAAACAAAACAAGCTAGCTTCCCACAAAAGGTCACTATGAAATTTATAATGAAAATTTTAAGATATCTTATTATTCATTGTTTTTTTGAGTGGTAACTACATACCAGCCGTTAAAAAGATTATTTTTTTTCCAAATTTGAAAGAGACTTACAAACCTGCCTGATGCTTCCATGGGTCCTTGGCAAATTAGTATATGATGCAAAGTCTTATCTTTTAATGGATTTCAACATAAAAGTCCCAAAATGGTAATTTCTTGATAGTCGCACCACATGATATTTCATAAAATGGAAATCATCGGACAAAGTTTGTTTGTATATTATGACGGAAATATAAATTCAAATGCTTTGCAATTTTATACGGTATTGCAAAACACTTTGGAAATCATGCCAAATAGTGCAGAAAATAAATCTGAATAAATTTAGGGTAATTTCAAAGATGTTTACAAATAAAAAGTTATGGCCGGAAGGTCGCACCACATGATATTTTGACACTTTGAATAACAGAAAAATTACAAATAACTAATGTTTTTTGAAAAGTTTTGGGAGAAGCCTTTCATATATATGGCATTTTTTTATGCATTTAAACCAATTTTTAACTGAAAAAATGCAATTGGACAGAAAATGTAGGCGTCACGTCATTGACCCATATATATACACTAAAATAGCACTGGATGCTGCTTCAAAATCTACAACAGCCAGATATAAGCCATGCTAACAGATAACACTCTCCATGTTTGTATTAAAACTTTATGTTAACAGTATTCTTTCATATGGAGTTTGCCTATGAACCCCTTAAAAATGCTTTCTAGGCCATAAGCTTACTAGGTTTTGGAAAAGAGCTACAGATATGTACACAATCAAAGCATACACGAGAGCAGAATCTGCAACCTCGGCTATCAGCGCTGACAAGAGACAAGCCAACTCATTTGATTCACCATTCGCTTCAATCGAAACAAGATGTGACTCAACAATCCGAGCATACGGTGGCCGCAACTCTATAAACAGCTGGACGTTGACTACATCACATTCTCTGCTGTTGAGGAGACTAACACACATATCCTGGATGAGCAAAGACCAGGTGCTGTCTGAGTAATGGAGACCATTTTGACTGGCCATTAACAACATTACTATTTATTTAGGGGAAATTCTGATTCATTTGCATGCATGTAGCCACAAGAGTATTTGTACACTTAAATCACACTTAAACATGTCTGAATGTCATAGCATTAGAAAATAAAACAGCAAACCAATTTGCATTCATTCACAATTGTGTAACTAACCACTGACTTGTTCTATTGACATCTGATTAGTGTTGGGTAAGTTATCCCTAAAATGTAATTAATTACTAACTACAAATTACATTTTCAACATTGTAATTAGATTACTGTACTAATTACTGTAAAAAGTATTGCAGTATTTATTTATTTCTAAATCCCATATCAGCCTCGACCACTTGAACAACACAAGGGCAAACATGAAACTGCTCCTTTAATTCTTACAAAATAATTAATATAAAATTGCATAAATTATTCTTGAACTGACCAAAGTATTTAACGGGAGAAGGTGACATGAATTGTTTTTGTTAAATTCACTATTGTTTTATTTGGACTTGTTGTATAGTCTATACAGTATTTAATGCAATTACATCAGAAGTAACAGTAATTAAATTACAGAAAAAAAAATCAGAGTAATCCCTTACTTTACTTTTTCAAGGGAAAAGTAATTATATTACAGTAATTAATTACTTTGTAAAGCAGTACACCACACTGCAATTAACAGCCATAAAATCTTTATTTTGAACTTAGTATATTTATTGTTTTATCATTTAAAACTTTTTTTTTTTTTTAAGAAATGTTTTGCTGGAAAAATGTGTTTGTGCTATCTTTAAATACTGCACTTCTGACATTAAGTGTGCTTTAAGTGTCCAAATTGTACAATTTTTTCAAATAACTGTTGTTGTGCCATTGTGACTCTGGTAACTGGTTTGTTTCACAACAGCAAATACATGCAAACTAAAACAAAGCTTTGCATATTAAAGATGGAATATTCCTTTAACTAACTTCAATACCAGTTCAATACCAAGAGGTAAAACCCCTTTGAAAATGAGAAGTCCTTCATTTAATCATGAGTTGTTCTGCTGACTTTGTAGAATTTTTAAAGCGTCGTCATGGTTACCCTATTATGGAACTGTTGCCAGCCTAGAGATCGTCACAGTTTCGAGCACAGCGGAACATGACATTACAGAAAACCACTGAAAACATGATAATGCTGCCATTGTTACAGACAAACACAATGATACACGTGAAATGTCATAATACCAGTGTTGAAATAGTTCTACTGTTGTTTACTGGAATAAAAATGATTTTTTAATGTCAATGAGCACAGTTTTTCCATATCAGAGTGAATTCTGAATATGAGCATGTGTACCTGTAATATACTAGTTCCTCTGGGTATGTTCTCCAGGACGCTGGTCTCATAGCTGTTCTGGAGGAATATAGGCCTGTTGTCATTGACGTCCAGCACCTCCACATATACTGTAGCTGTTCCTGTCCTCCGACCTCCCGCTGGACCATTATCTGTGGGAAAACCATCAACAGTCTGGCCAATACGGCTGCGAAATGCTACTCTCAGAACAAATAAAATCCATTACAAAGATCAAGGTTGACCAACGCATTTCTACAACACTTCCAGTTGTTCAGGATTATTGGATAAGTATTTTTGGTAACACTTTAGATTAGGGAACACATATTCACTATTAACTAAGAGTTTTCCATGATCATGGGAACCCTTATAGCAACATAGAAACACTGCCACAATACAGCGGTTATGACTTACTGGTAGTACTAGTCATCTTTAAATAAACAATAGTTGTACCAAGCAACACAATACCATATGACTGTGCTAAAACTGTCCTGTGCCGCATACAAAAGACCCACAGAAGACAAACCTTGCCGGTTTTGGCTTACCACATTCACTGCTATTGGGGTAAAATGTGTTAAAACATTAAAAAAAACAACAACAATATGATAAAAAATAATATAGAAAAAATAACCTTAGCTAAAAATGCATATATATATATATATATATATATATATATATATATATACATACACATTCATATGATTAAACAAACACATTTTGCATGAAAATGACTTGAAAATGAAGAGTGTTTGTTCTTGAAACAATATAAAGAGTAAATATTCCCAGATTCATGTGTTCTGGTCTTCCAAAACATGCATTTCATTCCATCATAATTAACATTTAGAATCAGACAAGAATAATGATGGACTTGACATAACATTCTTAGTTTTGAAAAAAGTGGGCAGCATATTTTCGTAGAAGCTCATTAAACAGGTAACAGCTGCAGTATTTCTAAACGCTGCACACAACTCAGACAGGAAACCACAAAACTTGCTTTAAACTCAAAGTCATTCAGACAGGAAGCTGCAGCAGATCATATCACATGTGCACACACACATGCATAACCAATTGTTTCAGCACCTATATGAAACTCACCAATTGCTTCAATCACTAGCCTGTACGAGGCCTGAGTCTCGCGGTCCAGACCAACCACGGTCCGTACTACACCGGTCCGAAATCCCACGCTAAACTTTCCATCCTGGTTCCCTCCTATGGGACACACAAACACATACAACTTAACTTGACTTAATTTACCTGTATGTAATATTTAATACTTTTCACAAAGATAAAAAGTGCCACTATAAGCATAAAATATGCTGCAAAAACGACATTACTAAATTGGTGATTTTTTTTTAACCAATTTAACTATATTTAAATACTTTTCGCAAAAATAATCTGGTAATTTTCTAATAAACATAAAATAGAAAACTATATTTAAATATCTTAAGTAAAGATAATGATGCGGTGCTCTTTTAATAAGCATAAAAAACATATCACACACAAATATTTGGCAAAATACTTTTCACTACTGAATGAGGTTCATCTGTCATCTTAAATGCATTTTTTTTTCCCCCACTTCCCAACGCATTAGGGTATATTTAGAAAGAGCCTTCACAAAACAGCACTCCTTAAAATGCTGCCTATGTAGGCCGCTGCACTAGATTTTGGAACAGAGCCTCAGCTTCATATCTGTTAAAAGCTGTTCACTGTGGGTCACAGCAGTCGCAAATGAAATCCCACAGTGTTGCTCCGTCAGCACAAACTCACTCGCACCCACTGATCTGTGACCTTCTGCACTCTGACCTGTGATAAAATAGCTGAGCTCTGCATTAAGACCCGCGTCATTATCCGTGCAGTTCAGTCTGACCACCACATAATCACGGGGCACGTTTTCATCCAACGATACGTTATAAACGCTGGGGAAGAAGGTTGGTGTCTCATCATTCACGTCCAAAACTGCACAGAAAGAGTGAGAGACATTAAGATGACTTAGCATTTGCATCTAAACACAGCCGGACAGCGATCCTGCACTGTACCTGTGATGGTGAGAGTACTCGTGGATGTTCGTGGAAACTGGCCAGCGTCATATGCAATGATCCTTAGATAATAGTGGCCAATCTGCTCGCGGTCCAGCACAGCGGTGGAAACCAGGACTCCTGTGGTGGTGTTGAGCCTGAAGTCCAGCCGCGGCATCCCCATCTGGAGGGCCATGGTTACAGCACCATTACCACCTTCATCAGGGTCCTGCACCTGCACCTGAAGGAGGAAACCAGCAGGGGGTGGCAGAGCACAGGACAGTTTTATTACAAGAACTTCAGTAAAAGTTGATATTAAATCAAAGATGACCCCAAAAGTGGTACAAGACACCTTGGATTTTTATGCCAAGTTGATTTTGAGTGCAAAAAGTGTTCCAAAGTCTCTTATATTCACTTATATTCAAAAACAGTAATATTGTGATTTTTTTCAATTACTGTTTTCTATTTGAATATATTTTAAAATGTCATTTATTTATTCCAATGTATAAAAAATTTTCAGCATCATTGCTCCAGTCTTCAGTGTCACATGATCCTTCCGAAATCAATCTAATATGCTGATTTGCTGCTCAAGAAACATTTATTATTATTATTATTATTATTATTATTTCAACCTGAAAACAGTTTTGCTGATTAATAATTGTGTATATCTTCAGGATTCTTTGATTAATTAAAAGTTCAAATAAATAGCATTTATTTGAAATATACATTTGTGTAACATTACAAATGCTACATTTGAATAATTTAATCCTTGGTGAATAAAAGTAATAATTTCATTAAAAAAATTACTGTCCCAAACTTTTGAACTGTAATGTAACTAAACAGAAGCAAAGTTTTATAATAAATATAATATTTCTGATCATTCTATGTGGGGTTGAAAGGATGACTTTTCCACCATAAAGCGAGTTATTGACAAAATGTCAAATCCACTCCTTTGCATAAAGTCAAAATGCCTGAAGATCTCTGGCCGTCGAGTTCATTTGCAGTTTTGCTTGGTTTATTTCAAAAATACATTTTAAAATCAGAAACTGAACCCAGGTCCCCTTGCATACTAAATGAAATGCCAGTCTTTGCTTGTTGAATATTTAATCAGTGACTCCTAGTCCCTGTAGAGACTTCAACCAATCAAATGCTAACCCTGAACACAGATGATCCAATAGGAAGCCCCTCTGGTACTTCGGCGACAAAAGGGAGGTTTAAAAAGGCAGGATCATTATCGTTGAGGTCCAGGAGGTTCACATACACCGTAGCGCTGGCTGAAGAGCGCAGTGGAGGTGTCCCACCTGAGGAGGGCAGCACAACAAAGAGAACACTCACATACTGCATAACTTATCTGAGTTTTCTCTAGTCATTAGATCCACTGAGGGGGAAGAAATTCTGAATTTCTGAAATGTCAGTTTATATTGTCAAACACAACTCAGACTAATGCCAAAATAGACAAACAGAGGGAGAAGCACAAATTTTGAGAAAACAAAGGATGTGTTTGGAATGGAGTATTAGCTTACTACTTGGTGAATACTGTACAGTATATACTGCATACTATATTTTATAATACGTGAAACAGAGAGCATTAAACAATGATAAACATGTTAAACAATACATATTTTTATGATTATTTTTAGATTTTTTAAAATGCTATCACCTGGATATCTTGCATTTAATAAATTTTGTAAAAAATAAAAATATTTTTTATATGATTTTGCCTAAATATGTCTTAATATATTTCATATGGAAGTTTGATCAAATAATGAGTACAAAAGAAAAAAAAAAAGAAAAATGGTTAATAATTCTGTTTAATTAAAAGTTTGTGAAAGTCAGGCCAACCACACTGCATTGTGGGATACAATATACAATACATACAGTATACAGAATATACTACACATTTGGCAGATGTTCAAAAGTTTGGAGTCAGTAATATTTAAAAAATAATAATAATAATAAATAAATTTACAGTAAAAACAAGAAAAATTACAGTTACAATTACAGAACAAAAAAATACAATTAAAATTTTTTAACTTTTGAATTTTAATATATTTTAAATTTATTCTTGTGATGAAAAGCTGAATTTTCAGCAAAAAAATGACATCTTTGCAACATTATAAATGTATTTATTGTCACTTTTGATCAATTTAACACACCCTTGCTGAATAAAAGTACTATTTTTTTAAGTCTCATTGACTTCAAACTTTTGAATGGTAGTGTATGTAATAAAGAAGGTTTGCATACTGCAATTGGTAAGACCATTATGCTAGAATGCTACTCTGAACACACAGACTAGATAGGTAGACAGTCCAGAAATAAAGAAACTGAAAGTTGGCGGCTGTAAAACTATTTTTATTGTGACCTCAGAGACAGAGTGAGGCATTATGGGACAGGTGAGAGTTGCTTACGGTCGGTAGCAGACACAATGATGGTCCTCATAAGCTGTGCGGGCCGGGCGTTCTGGCTCTCTCTGTCCAGCACCGCCCCACTGGTGCGGATCTTCCCGGTGTTGCGGTTGATGGTGTAAAAGGGGTTCTCTGGATTTATAGAGTACACCACCGTCCCATTATCACCATAATCAGGGTCCACCGCTAATACCTGCACAGAGAAGCAGAAGAAAAATGAGTCTTACGGCACAAAACAGAGTCCTAAGGCGCAGAAATGAAATCACACCAACCCTCTCCCTACAGAATGGCATGATGGGAGATTTATGCATGGGGCATAACTGTCTAAAACCCTGGCTGTTATTTTTTTTTAAAGAGCCAATCAATTATTCACAGTGCTGGTGGAGAAGCACTGAAAATCACTTAATTGGTCATTAGAGAACAAAGGTTCTGTAGGTCTTTAATTATTAAAACAGGAAGGACCAGACGACTGTGTTCTCCATTGATTAGAAGGAGTTTAAACGGATGATGTAGAGCACGGGTCTAATGTAAAGTTTATCTAATTGATTTGAACTCTGAGGGGGACATTTCACACACGCATTTACTCTGGCATGTTTATAGACAATTTTAAAGGTGATATGTGTGATTTTGTGATGTTAAAATATGTTCTCCTGTCCTGTCCCAGCTTAATGTGCAGCCGTTTGCAGGTCGATTCCCCTGAAATGTTTGAAACACTGCAACAAGGAGATGCACTGCAGAAAAGTCCACTTTGCTTTTTTTAAGGAAACATCCAATGACAAGGGGCTGTCAAGCTTCATAAATAATAAAAAGCACCATAGAATAAAAATATTCCATATGACCCGTATTTAAAGTCTTTTGAAGTCACACAAAAACTGTGAGAGAAGCAGACTGAAATTTAAACTGTGATTCAATGAAAATGGTCTATTATGTTGTATACACTACCATTCAAAAATCTGGGGACAAAGAAACACATTTTTGAAAGAAAATCATACTTTAATTTGGCAAGGATGCATTAAATTGATCAAAAATGACAGCAAAGTCATTTCTAAAGTTACAAAATAGTTCTATTTCAAATAAATGCTGTTATTTTGAACTTTCTATTTATAAAAAATGACTTCTGAAGGGTCATGTGACACTGAGGAACGTATGTAATGGCTGCTAATTTTTATTTATTTATTTTTATAAATTAATAAAAATAATTTACATAATAAATTACATTTTAAAATATATTCAAATAGAATTTTAAGCTTCAGCAGGATTCTTTCAAAAACATTAAAAACATCTTACTGACCCAAAACTTGTTGTATGAAAAAGAATAGCTTGGAAATTCTGTTAAATATCAGTTTACATTACATTTAGTCATTTAGCAGACGCTTTTATCCAAAATTACTTACAAGTGAGGACAATAGAAGCAATCAAACCAACAAAAGAGCAATAATATGTAAGTGCTGTGGCAAGTCTTGTTTTTTTTTTAAATAATAAAATAAAAAGAAAACAAGGATAGGTAATTGCTAGTATTAATTCGCCACCTGACCAATTAATACACCTACCTATCCTATCCTATTCTATTCTATTCAAAATAAAAAAAATTAAAAAACCTGTACTGTGCTAGACTAAATGAGACTTTTCACAGCACTTGTATACTGTTGCTCTCTCGTTGGTCTGATTGCTTCTATTGTTCCCCTCATTTGTAAGTCGCTTTGGATGAAAGCATCTGCTAAATGATTAAATATAAATGTAATGTAAATGTAGAAAAAGAATAGGGAACGCTAGTGTTAGAGGGTCATTTTTTATAATAAATTAAAAAGAAAAGTAGAGTAGAGTAGAAAAAGAACAGAGAATGCTAGTGTTATAGGCTCTTTTTTTTTAAAGGAATGACACGAAAGAGAGTAAATGATTACAAAACATATTTATTTATTTTTGGTGAATTATTACTTGATTAAACCACACTATACCACTGTGTTGAGTGGTAAGTGGACTGATGGACTCAGAACCCCTACCAGAGTGTAGAAGTCAAACATGCTTTAGGACATTTGGTTTTTACATCCACTGTTCTGTGATTTAAATTATCCATCTATTTTCTTCCTTTGTTCTGTTTTATCTCTCTCTCTCTCTCTCTCTCTCTCCTGCACGGTGTCCAGCAGGGTAATCAAGTATGCACTTGACTCTGGGCTACATTTTAATTAGTCATCCGGAACCTCCTAATGAAGTTCAGCACTGGCTTGTTAATTAACAGACAATCAGGGGCATATTTAGCCAAAGACAGAGCCAGTATAAAACACCTAAACATTTACAAGCAGAGGGTTGAAGTCCATGTTTCTAGAGGGCTGACCACGTTAAACTTGAACACACACTAAACCCACATCTCAAATTCAACAGTTTTTCCAATATATTGTAAAACCGTCAGTTTGCATTTAGTTAACTTTTTCCTCAGATGCCATGGCCACAGATTTTGCTCACAGTTCAGATTATATGACTTATATTGCTTGCAAAAACGCCAAGATCTGGCTGAAACCACCAACTACTATATGTGCATCAGTCTGCTTGGATACAAAGTTGTTTATAATAATAATAATAATAATTCATATAATGACAATTGTCTTTAATATTTCTAGTCTATTATTGTGGTAAAATTGATCTAAAAAAAAAAAAAACAGGTAAAACGGTCTCTCTTGTCTAATTGGGTGATTCTTGGCCAGAAAAAAAATATAATCTAGACCATCTTTTCAAGTCAAGTGATTTTTATTTGTATAGATCTTTTTAGAAACCATGTTATTTTAAAACAGCTTTACAGAAAAGCATGCCTTAATGTCTTAAAACTCCCTGCGAAGAAGGCAAAGGTGACGCCTATATGCCAATAGCCAAGAGACTGTGAAATGTTTAGTGCCAGGCAAATCTGAAATCAATGATACCACAGTAAGGGTAACAAAGTGGCAGTTCATTTAAATAATAACAGAAGTCAACACTGAAAAATAGCAGAAAATGTGTGTAGTGGTCAAAATGTCCCCTATGATTACAAGCCAATGAACCACTTTTAGTGCTATTTAGCACCATTTTTGTATAAATCACACACTTCACTTTTAAATGAGTTCGTTGTAGCAGCCTGCATTGGAACCTGGTAAACACGATGATGCTTCCTTGTGGACTGATAACCTGTGACTCATGGAAATACATAAAAACTAGTCCATCATATTACAGTTTAAAAGGGACCTCTTATGCAAAAATCACTTTTATAAGGTGTTTGAACACAATTGAGCGCAATGTGTGAAAACAACCAGCCTATAATGGTAAAAATCCACCGACTAATTTTTTTATAATCCCAATAAATGATAAACAGTCTCTCAGAACAAGCGATTCCAGATTCTCCCTACGTACACGTCGTCGTAGGGAGAAATCCTGCCCATTTGTGACACTCTCTGCCCTATTAGCATAGACATAAGCAGCAGTCCACCATTACTGTTTTCTTGCTGTAGCTGCTTGTCAGCGCCAAAGAGGCATTACAAGTGTTGTGTTTTGGCATGCGCAAATGAACATAGGAACCTCAATAGTCTCCCTCCATCCGAGCTGCTGAGAACACTGTGGTTGAGTTCCATTTTCGAAGGAAATGTCCCGGAAAAAAATCGGTAAAGTCCTATGACTGTGACAATCATTTTACGCCGGACAGCCTCACAAACAAGGGTCATTTCAACTCTGGATTTCTGGAAAAGTTGATTCTGAAAGAGGGATTAATACTAGAGATGCACTATATTATCGGAACGTTATCAGAATCGGAAAAAAAGGCTTAAAATTTAAACATCGACATTGGCCGATTTGAAAAAAAAGAACTTTAATAAAGTTTATTACTTCTAACAAATATGTTTTTGCTCAAAACTAACCAAAACTATATTATTTATCATTTCAGCACAGGAGAGACTTGGTGTTGTTTCAAAACAAAGGGAAATATACATTGGTATCGGCTATCGGCCAAAATGATTTGAAAAATATCGGATATCGGCAAAAAACTAATATCATGCTTCCCTAATTAATACCAATGCCTAGTGTGTGAACGTCAGCTCCAGACAAAGTAAGCACGTCATATTTTGTTTTCCAAAGCCTTTCTGAAAGAGCATCTTGGCACTCTGTCAGGGTAATATTGCTAAAGCTACCATCGTCTCTGCCTGTTTTCACTGATGCTGCCTTCATGTTCTACCAGAATTGACTGTAAATAGGAATGTGGTAGTTAAAAATTGCATATGAAAGCAACGTGAAGTCGACCGCTTGAGAGTTTCTGACATTTTCAGTGTGTGAGATTTTTTGACAAACACAAAAACTGTGCGTTTTGGTTCATGCTCTAAACGTGGCACCTTTGACAAGCTACTTTGTGCTAAAACTTAACATATACACTCTGGAGACATCAGAGACTTATTTTACATCTTGTAAAAAGGGGCATAGTAGGTCACCTTTAAGATTTTGGAAACCCTTAGACTCTTCAAAATGGTCCCTGGCTGTATGAGGCTGAAAGTAGAGATGGTGTGCCTGACATTAACATATGAAATAATTTATTCATTCACCAAAGGAGGAAAAACCCCTCAAGATGGGATTTTTCACATACTTCAAGCAATAGAGTAATATGAGAATATATAAATCTCTGTAAAACGTTCCAAGGACACCGAGGTGAGAGCCCACTTTGAATTCAGCTGCAAAACTGCAGCCGATCAAAGGCTGGGACAGGGGGGTTTTCTCCAGACGGAGAGGAGATGGAAACTTGCTCCTCTGGGTACGGTGGGGATTTGACTCAGAGAGAAACTGTAAGACATTATCACTCATAAAATCAATAGCACTAACTATGTTTACCTGCTGACACTAAGATCAAACCGCTGCTTCAAAACCGCCAGTGTTTCTGTATCTTATTTCATCAACAGGATTCAATACACATCTTATATGATGGGATTTTAGTTTTTTTGGTGTCTAATCAGACCATGACTCTCTACTTCCTAAAAGGGGAACTATGCACCATTAAAGAATAAAAATAAAAGCCATAGGATACATTTTTGTGTGAACAGACTAAAATTTAAGCCATGATATGCTATTTTGTACATTGTCTATTTTGTATATTTGTATATTATTCTTTTTATTATCTGTGTCCTGTCCTGTCGCTGTCATTCTGTTGCACTGTGGAGCTTCTGTTACTATAACAAATTCCTCGTATGTATAAACATACCTAGCAATAAAGCTCATTCTCTCTCTCTCTCTTCTGATTCACTTATGTCTTCATAAGAATTCTTAAGTTTATAAGCCAGTTTGAGGTCAAAAAGTCAGTTCAGAGGTTAAAGGTCAGATCAGTGCACTCACAGTAATGACGTCAGTATCCATGGGACTCATCTCCACAACATTCGCTTGATACGGTTCATCTCGCCACATGGGGGCGTTATCATTTATGTCCAGAACAGTGATGTTCACCTGCAGTGGACAGATGCACAGATACATGCTTGTCATCTTTAACATAATGCATTGCTTCGAGTGACTTTGCTTAAAAATTGATGAAAACAGACACCCCTAATAGACACCTAATATCAATAAATAATTAAATATACTATTAATAATCATCAAAATAAACAAATCTTCTTACAAGTAATACACAGTAAGCTAACTTATAGTTGTTTAAGTGTCTGTCTAAGGTGGATCAAAGGGTCAGCCGTTACCGTAGCGATGCCGGTTTTCTGCAGTGGTCCTACCCCTCCATCCACGGCTCTTACAATCAGAATATACTCAGACTTCATCTCTCGATCCAGAAGAGCTGTGGTAGTGATCTCTCCTACACACATATACAGTCATATTCAGCTCGGACACACATGAACCTGTTACAGTCAGCTGGACGAGACTCGAGACGTGGTGATAATGTACAAAGTAATATTGTTGTTTCTATCTGTTTAGAATTGCAATATTAATTTTTGATTGAGTGGCCCATTTATAATAACATTAAATCAACCAATGGCAACAGTTTGGGGCGGGGCTACCTGGATTATTTGAAACTTGTTCAAAAACATTATTTTACATGAAGTTTTCAAAACTTTTAAAAGAAAAAAATATATATTTTGTGATATGAAAATCTGTAATAATTACTATAACTATGCTAAGTGAGAAAGAATGATAGCACTTATTTATTTGTTGTCAACATACTCTTCAATAATGATCCAACACAGTGTGCAAGCAGCTGGCTATATTAATGTACGTTATTTCTTCATGCACATGGGAATTCTGTTTAGGAGCATTTATTTGAGGAAATATAAAAATGGCACAGAAATTGCAATGTGCCTAGAGTTTACATTTTTTTCAAGACTCAGCCATTTTGTTTTGACTTCTTTTGGAAGGGTTTTTGCCTTTATCAGAAAATTAATTGAAAAAAAATTTAATAAATAAATGAAAATAATATAATTAAATAAATATATTTTATTTAAAATGTACTAGAAGTATTTCTGAAAAAAAAAGAAATAAATACAAATTTTAATAATAAATAAATACAATGTAAATGGCAACTAACACTTGTATATGGGCCAAGCAGACATGATTACTGACTGTTATCTGAGTTATTTAAAAGGGCCTTTGGTCTGTGAGACCCCAAAGCGAGCATGAGGGTTAAAGGGCAGGTGTGAATGTGTGTGCCGCTGTCCACCTGAGCGAGTGTTGAGTCTGAACTGTGAGCTGCCCTGCAGGGAATATATGAGGGAGGCCTGACCAAACTCCCGAGACGCGTCCAGATCTGTGGCGTTCACAAACAACACCGTCGCTCCTGACACAGAGAGAGACAAAAGAGAAAGGTAAGAGGATGTAAACAAGCCATCAGATAATAAATGTGTGAGACAGACAGCTGTACGAAGAGAAAAAACAAAATGAGGTGACAGACAGGCAAAGCGTGAGGGATGGTCTTCAGACAGGAAGTGGTAAGTCAGTGTGCAGTGCTGTGCATTGATGGAGACAGGGATTTCAGGATCATCAGAGTGCGTTCAGTACCCGTGGCACACACAAGCGCACAACAGAGCAAATGTAATTTCCCTTTGATGATTGAAGACGAGTCTATTGTGTGGAATAAAATCACTGAGCGAATAAATGCATGAGAATCATGTCTTTTTCCTCTGCACACAACCTTCTTGCTCAATTAAAACACAATGATATAAAGGGGAAAAGAAATAAAATAAACCAAGACAGAAACAAATATCTTGAAGGAGTTTTGTAGTGTGTCCAGAATGATGCAGCACACAGAAAAGAAAAAAAAACTGCAGCTGAATAGACTAGAACTAGATTATTTGCATTTCCTGAAGGAAACACAGTGCTTGTCATGCGGTGTGAATGAGAAACAACATTGTTAATAATTTAAAAAAATATTGTTTCTCCTTTTGGAAGGAGTTGCATTTGATAGATAGTTAAATAAATGCAAGAAAAACAAGTCCAATAACAAATCATTATACAAACAGACATAAGAAAAAAGACGGAATTCAGTAAGCAAATACTACAATGAGCACTATTACTCACATAATACTCACTGATAAAAAGTGGGAGATTTTCAAAAAAGTAATAAATAAAATTAAATAATAAAATTAAATAAATCACCACAAAAACAAAACATTGCAAATGACATAATCACTGGCAAATAGTGGGAGATAAATCAAAATTCTCTGGGGAGTATTTGAACTTTTTGGTTGTGGTTTTTGGGTGGTCAGAACTGAAACAAAACTACCAAAAGCCTTTGTCCCAGCTCTGGGAAAACAGCACTTATTCACACAATACATTATATTAGTGTGGAACAGAACTAGTGCACAGCTGGCTGAGCGTTGTAAATCATCACTGACAGGAATCTAGTTATGCTGTCATCAGGTTTTAAGCACTGTACATGTGCTACATGTTGATATATTCTTCCATTTTTTCATAATATAATTGTAAATGTACCTGCAACGATATTCTCGGCTATGTTGACGATGTAAGACGGGAGGCTGAACTCGGGTGGGTTGTCATTCTCGTCCTGTGGAGGAAGGAGGGAAGAGATCAGTGTATTAGGTATCTAAAAAATCTTTAAATATTAACTCATTAATTTTCCACAGGGAAAAAAAAACAGCTTTTGGTTATAATTAAACGTATTGATGGAGTGCTTTGGGGGTTTAATGGAAACTCACAGGCTGTGGCGATGGGAAATTATTCAATATCAGACGCATACACTGTTTTACCACTTCAATTCAGCTCAACATTCAGTAATAACACACACACGCACACACACACGGATGTGGATGCGTCAAACCCCTGCTGTTTTTCAGATGAAATGTGTCTAATCGGAATTATAATAAAAGAGCAGAGAAATGTCAGAGTGAAATTATCCATGGATTAACCGTTCTAGTCAATGGAGCTCAGAGAAAACCCATGAATTCAGAATTAACACATAGATCACACAACACCAAACTGTGTTTGTTTGTGTGTGAGGAACTTGAATCAGAAATGATGGTTTTGGGTAATCTTTGTTTTCACCTGATTCTAAAATGAAGTTAAAAGAATATTCCAGGTTACAAGTAAAGCTCAATCACTTGTGGCGTAACATTAATTTAGACAATGTTTAGTCTGTAAACATTAAAATACTCACTGTTACAATAAGATAACCACAAAACATAAACAGCATGCCTGTTAATATGATATTAGGGTAAAATGTATATCTAATTTTACAACTTTGTTCCCAAAGACAATGTAACACTAACCCTAAAACAGCAAAACTGACAAAAACAACTTTAAAGCTCAAATAATATTTAAACAGTAGAATTGCAATTTTATAAAATATAAAAGCATCACATTTCTGTTATTAATTCCTCCAAAAACTGGCCCCATTCACTTTCATTGTAAGCGCCTCACAGTAATGTTTTTTTGTTGTTGTTTTTTTTAAAAATAAAACCATAGATGAGTCAAAGTAATTTTTTGTGGCAATATGAGGCAACAAATGCTGTTAATTGAGCTTAATAGGTATTGAAATCAAAATATTTCTATAAATTAAAAGATGGTTCAACTGCTTTATGATGCAACATAAGTTGCTCATCTGTCCTGCTGTAGTTGTTTTACATACTCAAAAAAAAAAAAGCAGATTTTCTGCTCAAGAAACATTTCTTCTTATTATTATAAATGTTGAAAACAGTTGTGTTGCATAATATTTTTTGTGATATATTCGTTCCAGGATTCTTTTATCTATAAAAAGTTCAAAATAGTCACAGAATTTAAAAAAGGGAAATCCAAGGCACTCTTCTTCAAAGTTCTTTAAAAAGCCTTTATTTTACTGGCTATTTCATATTAGAAAATATAAAATACATGGGGGCTGGGAACAACCCATGCGTAGCGACACAAATAGCCTTCTTCAGGGTGTCCACAGAATTTATTTGAATAAAAATCTTTTGCAAAATTCTAAAAGTCTTTACTGTTATTTCTGAGCAATTTAAAGCATCCATGATCAATAAAAGTATTATTTCTTTCCAAAAACCCCCAAAAATAACAACTTACTGACCCCAAACATTTGAACGGTAGTGCAGCTGACATGATATTACAAACATCTGCATAATGTTTTCCTTTAATCATCATCCCATAGGATTGCACTCTTTCATGGTGCAGTATACTGAACATTCCCTCTGGAAGGTTGTGTTAAGTGTGAAGGCAGGTGTAGTACTCACAAACAGCTCTATGGTGACTGGAACAGTGCTGTTGAGGGACAGGGTCCCTCCGTCTCTGGCCATCAGAGTCAGAAAGATCAGTCCACCTGGAACCTGCTCATAATCCAGAGGACGATTCACGGTGATGACTAATAAACAAACAAACAAACAGGAGTTATGGCACGTGAATCGAATAAATCTAAAAACAGAAAAACAAATATATCAGCACATGCTTACTAGGCAGCCATCTATAATCCATTTATGAAACACCAGAGGTCACAAAGGCTTCTCTAAAGGCATTTTCACGCTTTAAGGTGTTAAACCCAAATCCGATTCCCCGCTAACGCACTGAGCGATGGAGAGCACATAATGTAACCCATCACCAGCCTGAACAAGCAGTGAAATTGTATTATTAGATGACTTTGATTTGAACACAGACCTGCGTAGCCCTCCACCACACTGATGCTGAAATATGACCTGAACTGAGAGGCGTAGATGATGGAGTAGGTCAGGATGTTATTGGGAGGAGAGTCCTCATCCGTCGCCTGAGAAACACATACAGAGCAACACAGAAGGTCATTAAATCAATACCGTAATGACTGTTTCCAAACATGTTTCCCAAACACCTCCTAACATTTAGCACTCAAACAAAGAGAGCAATGTTTTTATAGCACCATATATGTTGTTATTGTTAACTAAATTTATAACTACTAAAATTTGTTTTCATTAATTGAAGGCTGAATAAAATAAAATAGAAAAAAAATAGAAATATTAGATTAAAAAAATACAATTACAATTAGATATATGTGAAAATTTGAAATGTTGCCTTGAGAACTTAAAGAAATAATAATAATAAATGGGAGTTAATTAAAGGAAAACATATGCAATAAATAAAAAAATAAAAAAATAATGCAAACAAAGCAATGTTTTATGGTGTGAAAGTGTTAATAGTTTATAGTGTTAAACTATTAAAAATTGTTTTTGATTAATTGAAATAAAGCTCAAATAAAGTATCAGATGAAAAACTTTAACCTGCTATTAGAAATGTTACTTTGGCAACTAACTGAAATGAAAATAAAATAAAGTAAAATAGTTATATTAATCCCCCTCCCCACCAAAAAAATAACAAAAGCACAAAATTACTAAAATTTAAAATACATTTTGAATGAAAACTGAAAATATAAAAATAAAAACTAACAAATAAATTACATTATAATAACAAATAAATTATAGATTAATTGTACATTATAGTATTAATAAATAGTACTAAAATAAGACTGCACCCAAGTCACAGCATTTCATCCTTCAGAAAAAATTAAAAAATTAAAAAACAAGAACATCACTTTAAATTTAAATCTCACAAAATGGCAATGTATAAAAGTAATTAAATTAACTGAATACCGCATGACTTCTTGCCTTAACTAAGTATAATTTTTGTGCTTTTCAGATACTAAAACAAATAGATAAATAATGGTATAGTAGTGAATATGATAGAAGGATTACATAAACAATGTGAACTGGCAGACACACACAACAATACACCACGCCACCTGCTGGTCAGATAACTGCAGCAACTGCTGTCAAACTGTCAATCACAGCACAGATTAGAGCAGACGGCTGGAATTAGTGCTGCTGTGTCCACATGCAGAGAAATTAAACACTAACTGAGACATACTGAACGCTAACAGAGTGACTGACCCACAATTGCACATCAGAACAAGGATCAGGGAGTCAATAAGAGCTGGCCTTTCACATTCACATTCAACTCAATGGCTCTGTCTTCATTTCACATTCTGAAAAAACTTTCCAACTCATCACAAATAACTAAAGCTTTTCAACTCTTCCATCCATTCTGACACAAAGCATCCACTTTGCACCATCCAATCACTACCTGAAGAACAAAATCAGACACTGCCCTACATTTTCCATGAATAATTTTTTTTTTTTTTAACCACAAACATCAGCTACAAATTTAAAATGTTTCCTGATTTTAGCTTGTTTTTCTAAACTCCACATCTCTTTATGCTTCTCACCCGGGCTCGGACTATTTGCTGTGGAGCCTGTTCATTCTCCATGAGTGAACCCGTATACGCCTCCTTCTGGAAGACTGGCGCATTGTCGTTTACATCCAACACGTTAATGCGAAGGCGTCCCGTAGTCTCCTCTCCTCCTCCATCACGGGCCAGTATTGTTAGAGTAAAGCGTCTCATGAGCTCATAATCCAACCGGTCTCGCAGAGTCACCCAACCCGTCTCAGCATCCAATGAGAACCTGGGGAGCAGTTAATATATGGAAATGAGTAACCGTTAGCCAATTAATTGTTGCAAGAGTGGTACTTAAAGAGACAAATTAATTAACCAGTAAATGAGAACTTTGAAAGTGTTAGATCATGCAAAGGCTATGTTCAGAACAGCACACTACCATAGACTCATATTTAAGTGTTTTTAGTATTATACAGTCAGTCAGAAGTTTGTAATAATTAAGATTTATTTTATGTTTTTGAAATAAGTCTCTTCTTCTCACCAAGGCTGCATTTACTATATTTTTTATTAAATAAATTTAGCCTTGCTAAGCATAAGAGCATTAAAAATCATCGAAATCTTGACAATTATTTACTGTATATACTATTATAGTATTATGTCATTTTTATTTTATTCGTTTTTTTTTACTTATTCATGTTAACTTTAGTTCAAGTTCCTAAGTCCAGATCTGAATCAAATGATTCACCATACACAAAGTACCGATTTAAATCAAATGAGTCGTGAACCCGCTTCAAAGTTCCAATCTGAATCAAAAGATTTGTGAACCAGCTCCGAAGTCCCGATCTAAATCAAGTGATTTGCGATACACGCTTTGAAGACCCGATCTGAATTAAATGATTCACAATCCAATTGAATAGCTTCGGAGTTTCGGAAAGCTCCATTTCACCCATCACTGAAATGCTTTTTAAAATCATTACAAGCGATGTTGAAATTCGAAAATGAAATGCTCTTTTGATCTTATTTTTTTTTTTGTTAGTGAATCGCTTGAACTGAATGATTGAAGTGACGAGTTCAATCAGAGCGGTTCCAGCGTAAATGACTCAGTTGAATCAGTTTTTCTGTTCCTCTGCTTTTCGTGTCTTCAGCTACAGTACATTTACGCAACATTGTCAGTACTACTACTGGTTTAGCGAAAAACTATGAGGTTTACAAATAAAATATTCATATTTCCATTCCAAAGATAAAATCCAACACAAATCTACGAACATATTCAGATGAGGTAACTGGTTTACTGCTAACTAGTGAAAACACTCCATTAAAATGACGAGTGATGGATGGATAGATACAGTCATGGCTAAAAATATCAGCACCCTTGCAATTCTGCCAGAAAATGCAACCCTTCTCTCAGAAAATTGTTGCAGTTGCAAATGTTTTGGTATTCACGTTTATTTTTTTGTTTGTTTGCATTGGAACAACACAAAAAAAAACAGAGAAGAAAAGTCAAATCTGATACAATTCCACACAGAACCCCAAAATGCACTGGACAAAATTATTGGCACCCTTAACTTAATATTTGGTAGCACTCCCTTTGGAAAAAAATAACTGAAATCAATAGCTTCCTGTAACCATGAATGAGTTTCTTACACCTCTCTACTGGAATTTTGGACCAATCTTCTTTTGCAAACTGCTCCAGGTCATTCAGATTTGAAGGATGCCTTCTCCCAGCTGCTGTTTTAAGATCTCTCCACAAGTGTTCTATGGGATTCAGATCTGGACTCTCCAGCGCTTTGTTTGTAACCATTTCTGAGTGCTTTTTGAAGTGTGTTTCGGATCATTGTCCTGCTGGAAGACCCATGACCTCTGGTGGAGACAGTTTTCTGACACTGGCCATTACGTTGAGCCCCAAAATTATTTGGTAATCATCAGATTTCATGATACCGTTCACACAGTCAAGGCATCCAGTGCCAGAAGCAGCAAAGCAACCCCAAAACATCTTTGAACCTCCACCATGTTTGACTGTAGGGACTGTGTTCTTTTCTTTGAAGGCCTCATTTCTTTTTCTGTAAACAGTGCCATGATGTCCTTTACCAAAAAGCTCTACTTTTGTCTCATCTGTCCACAGTAAGTTCTCCCAGAAGGATTGTGGTTTTGTCACATAAGTTTTGGCAAACTCCAGTCTTGCTTTTTTATGCCTTTGTGTTCAGCAGTGGTGTCCTCCTGGGTCTCCTACCATAGCGTCCCTTTTCATTCAGATGGCGACGGATAGCACGAGCTGACACTGTTGTACCCTGTGTCTGCAGATCAGTTTGAATTTGTTTGGAAGTTAATCAGGGTTTTTTATCCACCATTCGAACAATCCTTCGTTGTAATTTTTCATTAATTTTGCTCTTCGGTCCACGTCCAGGGAGGTTAGCTACAGTGCCATGTGCTGTAAACCTCTTGATGATATTGCACACAGTGGACACAGGAACATTAAGATCTCTGGAGAAGGACTTGTAGCCTTGAGATTGTCCATGTTTTTTCTCTCAAATCCACAGACAACTCTTTACACTTCTTTCTTTTCTCCATGCTCAGTGTGACACACAACACAAAGGTTGAGTCAACTTTTCTCCATTTTAACTGGTTGCAAGTGTGATTACTATATCGCCCACACCTGTTACTTGCCACAGGTGTGTCTAAATACAAATTACAGGAGCATTGCATGCTTGAAAAGCAATTATTTCTTACAATTTTGACAAGGTGCCAATAGTTCTGTGTGAAATTTTATCAAGTTTGACTTTTCTTCTTTGTTTTTTTGTGTTGTTGCAGTGCAAACAAAAACAATAAGCATGTGAATACCAAAACATTTGCAACTGGAACAATTTCCTGAGAGAATTACAAGGGTGCAAATATTTTTGGCCATGACTGTAGATAGATAGAACGATAGATAGATAGATAGATAGATAGATAGATAGATAGATAGATAGATAGATAGATAGATAGATAGATAGATAGATAGATAGATAGATAGATAGATAGATAGATATAAATGCAACAACAATTTTACTACCAAACTTAGCTGATAACAGGACGTTGCTCATCGAATTAAGGGTGTAGTACAGTGATGCCATTATAAACTGTTTTGTCATTGCATGTTTCATAATTTCACACGTTCATGCTTTCATACATGTTTCAACTTTAAAAAATAAACAAATAGACATAAAATATCGCATGACAGTATGCATTATGTACTGTTTGGCATGCAGTAAACAGTGTGGTAGTATTTAATTTGAAACACAGCCACAGAAGAAATAAGTCTACGGAAACAGAAGAGAAAGGCATGCAAATCTACAGAGATGTGGATTAAATTAATCAGAGGAAATTAATGAATTAAACAGGATGCTGTATCAGTGTGAAAGGTCACAGTATGTTAATGAATGATAATCTCACTGGTCTGGCTCATCGCTGAAGTAATACCGAACCACTCCAAACGTGCCAATGTCATTATCCGTGGCCTGCAGAGAGAAACACACAAACAGAGAGAAATGAGCATCATCAAGACGCATACTCTTGGTCGTTCTGTATGTGAATGTGTGTGTTTGTGTATCCTTGAGTGTGTTTCAGTGTTTTAATATTGAGATGATGGTGTCAGCATCCCCTGTCCTACCCTACAAAGTACTCTGTTCTGCACGATTAACACTGAACACACACACACACACACACACAGTCTCTCTTCAGGAAGGACCATAAGGGGAAGAACTCTCCTCACACCAGATGGGCTGGCATGAACTGGCTGCCCTGTCCTCTGTCCTAAAACAACACAAGCTTTTGCTTCACCTCTTAAATTGTCAGAACTGCCTTTATAAAAGTAAAGGAAAAGAAAGTAAAGATGAGTGACAACACATAAGTGGGCTCACTGACATGTTCACCCACACCTCAACACTCACTAAGCCTGATTTCTGCTGCTGTTTAAACCCCAGTGAGCCGCATTGATGTCTATTCGAGTGCTCTATAAAGACAGCAACTCCACGTTATACAGGAGTGCATGCACTGGAGACTTGACTCACAATTGATTACAAAAAAGTTTGACTTTAGTTAATTGCTAAGCTAACAAAGTGATAATCTAATGAGCATAAATATACATACTTCACAAATACTGGGTAAAATAGACTCAACAATTGGTTGAGACAGAAGCTGATATGTGGCACTCAATTTTTAATGCAGAAATGATTAAAAATCCTTAATAAAGCTGTAATGAAAGCTACATTTTAGAATAGATGAAAATCTTTAGAAATGCTGCAAACGTGAAACATGTAAAACTGAAACATGTATAAAAAACACAAAAGCACAAAAATTACAAAAATTTAAACTAAAATAAAAACGAAATTTTCAGCATTACTCCAGTCTTCATGTCACATGATCCTTTAGAAATCAATCTAATACGCTGATTTGATGCTAGAAACATTTCTGATTATTATCAATGTTAAAAACTGTTTTTTTGTGGAAAATGTGAGATTTTGTATTCTTTGACGAATAGAAAAGTTAAATAGAAATTTTGTAGAACTTTTGCAATTTTATAAATTCTCTTGATCAATTTAAAGGTATTAATTTCTTAAAAAAAAAAAAATCCAAACTTATACATGGTAGTGCATAATCCACTTTTCTGCAGAAAAACAATCTGTATTTTCTTTACAAATCAATCAATTCACAACCAAAAAAATCTGTCAAGGTAGACATGCACCATAGTAATAAGTATAGTATATGAATATGTAATCATTCGGTATCAAAGCATGTTACATTATTCTCCTGAAAATGGGAAATAAAGTCTTTCTTGAAACCACAGCGACAGATGCTGAATTTGGCACATGTCAGAATCATAAAAACTGCCCAAAATGACACTGCATTTGACAATAAATACAGCACAGGAACATTATGAGATATATCTTAGTGAAATAGATGTTGTGTAATAGCATACACACAGCATAAAATGTGGGTGTGTGTGCATTTGGAAATAAAGTTCTTCAGTGCTGAAGGGAAACAGATTCAAACCTGACTTGTATCTTTATGCAAATTAATACAAAAGGTTGAAAAAACAAGTCACTGCAGAAACAACAGCGCAGCTGCGTATGTGCGTGAAAGAAAAACAGAATATGACAAGTGACGCTTCTCTTTTCTAACACACTCACACAAACGCCAAGTGCAACATCTGTTAGATCCTGATATAGAGAGAATTTGTTTTCTTTTTTGGAATTGATAATCCATCAAAGCAGATGTGCAGGTGTCTGTTATCAGACAGTTGTTATTGGGGCTTGATTTGGTGGACTGAAACTGATCTGTAGAGTTTTCCGCAGCTATTTGCTGTAATTATACACGTACACTGTCTCATTCTCATAGCCTTATGTAGCCAGACTTTGCCAATAGTCAACGTCTGGTCCAATTTGCAGCTTAATCCAGCCAAGAACTGGCCACTTAGACAGGAAGAGACCATCTGATGACATTTAAAGTGACCAACCATAGTTTGTTTTCTTTACGTGACCTTTAAGGCCAAAAATTAATGAGGCCATAATAACTGAGACAGGTTGTACCAAAAACAACAGAAACATTAGTGGAAAACAAGAGTAATATCAAGCCATCCAAATATAAAAATATTACAGAATATTTAATGGATATGACCAAAAATAAACATACTAATATAAACGTGTGCATAAATACACACACATACAGTATATGTTTTTAAAATATTTACATGTATTTACTTGTCTATATTTCTATTCATATTTATAATAAATTATAAATAAATATATTTAATGAATAGAAAACAAAAACTTGTATTTTGGATGCGATTAATCGTTTCACAGCACTAATGTATATATATATATATATATATATATATATATATATACATACATACAGGTGCATCTCAATAAATTAGAATGTCGAGGAAAAGTTCATTTATGTCAGTAATTCAACTTAAATTGTGAAACTCGTGTATTAAATAAATTCAATGCACACAGACTAAAGTAGTTTAAGTCTTTGGTTCTTTTAATTGTGATGATTTTGGCTCACATTTAACAAAAACCCACCAATTCACTATCTCAACAAATTAGAATACTTCATAAGACCAATAAAAAAAAACATTTTTAGTGAATAGTTGGCCTTCTGGAAAGTATGTTCATTTACTGTATATGTACCATATTGACCCGAATATAAGACAACCCTGATTATAAGATGACGCCCCTTTTTCCAGATGTACCTTTTGGAAAACGGCTGTTTGAAAACCAAAATCTTTTTGTTTTTTCTCTCTCTCTGTAAAACACATTTTTTCTTAAATTATTTTCATATTGCATATTTTTCCTATTTTAATTTTTGTTTTGAAAGTATGGTAAATACTGGTAAAATGTACCAACAATGACATTGAAAAATATACACTTTTTGATATACCATAAAAATAACAGGTAGCCCATCTGAATTATATAACATTTAGGCTATCCATCTCATAGTAGCCTACCAAAATTGTATTATCAGTAGAAGTGAAATCTTATTGTAAATCTTATTTGCTCTTTTATTTGGTCATTTCTGTTTGTTGTCTCAATTTCCTATCTGCATTTCAATAATGATCTGATATAGCTGCATTTTAATCCAAGGCTCTGCCAAAAACGTATAGTCTTAAATCTGATCTTCAGCTGCTACATTGATGGGGTATTTTTGCAGGAGTCTGCCTGCGGAGTCTATATTGGGTGTTTGTCGCATTTGACAAAATCCCTTTTGATGTGTGTGAATCCCAGAGCTCGTGCTTGTAGAGTGTGATGGACTGTGCTTCTGATTAAATTATTTAAGGCTGATTCTCATTTAAATGGGATGCCAAATTTGATGTTCTTTTACAGTTTTACTTAATTTTTTTGTGGTGCTGATGTTAATGTCAAGGTAAGCGTATGATGTAAGAGCTTGTTGTTTAATTTCTCTCTCTATGGCGAGCGTTCTGTGATGGATCACGGCTGGGTGCTGGTAATGGGGTTTCAGTTGACTGGCGGTGCTGCTGGTGTACAGGGTCATAGAGTTGTGGGAGTGTGTGCTGCTGTCAGTGCCACTATTACAATCCATGATTCAACCGTGCCCTGATGATGACCTCACCCTCTGTGTGTGTTTGTGAGTGTGGATTATGACCAGCGCCTGGTGCCACTCTACAGTGTATTCAGCCAACCGGCCAAAACAGTTTGTTACAAAATATGTTGCCAGAGTTTTACTGTGACACGGGTGGAACAGCAACGGACCGCAATGTTCACTTCCTTCATCTTAATAATCGAATAAACAGCCAATGAGCTTACACTTCTGAATGCATTCAGCCAATCAGTGTGTGATCTGGGAAGAAAAGAAACAAACGTACAAACAAAAAGAAAGAAAGAAAGAAAAGGACAACAAAAAGTAAAAGAACAAATTTACCAAAACAAATTACAAACAAAATTAAAAATTATCAAACAAAAATACAGAAAGGACAAACAAATCAATTCTTTCTGCCTTTTTTCTTCTCTATAGCCTTAACAGAATAACAGAATAAGCAAACTAACAAACAAAAAAAAGAAGCAAAAGAAAAGAACAAACAAAAGAGAATGAATAAACAAACAAAGTAAAACAAGTCAAGAACGAAAAATAAAAACAAAATGGATAAAAGGAACAAACAGACTAAGAACAACTGAAATATTAACAAATAAGCAAAAAAAAAAAAACAGATGATAGAAAATAATAAACAATTAGACTCGATCTTTCTTTCTTTTGTCTTATATGTATCCGTCCTTTATACAACTTTCTATAAACAAACTAACAAAAAATGAATAACTGACAGAAAACAAAACAAAATAGAGAACAAACAAATGGACAAAAAACAAACAAACAAAAAATAAAATAAAGAATGAACAAATGGACTAAAAGAAACAAAAATTTTACAAAATGTATAAACTGATCAAAAAAAAAAAATCAAGGAACAAAATAAATATAAGGAACAAACTGGGACAGAGAAAAACAGATTAACAAAAAAGATAGAAAGTAATGAACAAAACAGACTTGATCTTTCTTTTGTCTTCTCTATAGACTTTCTTTATACAGCTTTCTACAAACAAACAAGCAAACAAATGACAGAAAAAAGGAAAATGAACAAATGGACAAAACAAAAGTAAGAACAAAAAAGGAACTAAATGAATAAACTGAACAAACAGAAAACATTTATGGATTTTACAAACAATTAAAAGAACAAATGAACAAATGAAATAACAAACATCAGGATAAAAAAAAATAAAAGTAGCAAATAAACAAATGAACAAACCAGCAAGCAAAAATTAAATGAAAGAATGTGATTTTCTCTCTCCATTGTCCTCTCTATCACTCCTTCATGCCCTTTTGCACAAACAAAATCCTCCCCTTTTCTTCAGGCTCTGCCCTCACAATTCTCTCTGTTTACCTCTCTCTCTCTCTCTCTCTCTCTCTCAGTGTGATTGACAGGCCCATAAGTGCAGTGATGACAGTGCCAGGGCTCCGGGTGTTAGCGTGACAACCGTCGCTACGATGAGAGGAGACTTAATGCAGGTCAGGTGAGATAGACAGGGATCAGAACGGAGAGAGGACAGGAGAGGTGATAGTATCTCTCTCTCTCTCTCTCCACCATCCCTTCTTCCTGCTCATCTTTTCTGCTCAGTCTGCCAAAGACACACACCTGAGTCTCCAGACAGCAGCCCAACAGAAACACAAAGATACTAAACTTCAATAAAAGTGCAGAGGAACGGCCTGAAGACAGGCCTGAATGTGCGCCTGATAGTTTGGACCAAACCCTGAAAAGACGGTTCTCTCTGACTGACACGTGTCAGACAACATCTCAGTGTGAATGAAAGCAAAAGTGACACCAGGGTGAGGAGAGACCCTCAATAAGACATCCAGCTGTAACAGATGAGACAAGAGACCATCCACAGAACAAAAAACCCTCTTTTCATTCACTCAAACCAAACAACCAACAACAGTCAGTGCTTAATATTTTCCTTAAAGTCTTCTAGCTTAAGGCCCTTCACACCACAAACAATAACTTCAAATAAAACTAAAATGATAACTATCAGCATCCACACCGTTCTGTTTATTATAAGCATGTGCAGGACCTGCTGCTTTAAATGCTGATTCTGATTGGCTTTCAGTTGGAAAAAAATCGTTTTGAAAGTGATTCCAACTATATTGTTCCTCTGTGTAATTATCGTTATAGTTGTGGTGTGGACTCTATGCTTTACATTTAGAACAATTAAAAAAAATACCTTTATCATTTTTGCTATAGCTATCGTCATTGGTGTAGATGGGCCTTTAGTGTGTGTGTGTGTGTGTGTGTGTACCTGTTTTTCTATTCAGGTGGGGACTTAAACCTGAATACACACAGACTCATGAGGACTCGTGTCACGGTGGGGACCTAAATTGAGGTCCCCACGGGTAAACAAGCTAATAAATCACACAGAATGAAGTTTTTTGAAAATCTAAAAATGCAGAAAGTTTCCTGTAAGGGGTAGTTTAGGTGTAGGGTTGGTGCAGGGCAATAGAATATACGATCTGTACAGTAGAAAAAGCATTACGCCTATGGAGAGTCCCCACAAGGATAGCAAACCAGACGTGTGTGTGTGTGTGTGTGTGTGTGTGTGTGTGTGTGTGTGTGTGTGTGTGCGTGTGTATACACACACTGCCGTTCAAAAATTTGTGATCAGTAATATTTTGTTTTGAATAAATAAATACTTCTATTGGAGAAGGATGAATTAAATTGACCAAAAGTTACAGTAAAGATATTTATTATGTTAAAAAAATATTCAATTTCAAATAAATGTTCTTTAGAACTTTATATCTCAGAATAAAAAAACTCCAAAAAATAAAGCAGTGCAAGACTGATAATAATAACAGACAATTTCTTAAACACCAATAAGCCTATTAGAATGATTTCATGTGACACTGAAGACTGGAGTAATGCCTGCTGAAAATAAACTACATTTTAAAATATACTAAAATAGAAAACAGACATTTTAAATTACAATAATATTTCACAATATAATTAATATGATGATTTTAATTTAGTTCTTATTAAGTTAATTTAGAATCAATGATTAAGAAACAATCAACAGAAATTACTGAGCAGAAACACTGAGCTGAATCTACTTGCAATTAATTTAATCAAAGTTCACTCTTTCCAAAAAGCACATTAGGTGAACTTAATGACAAGTTTTGAGAGACACCATTAGCTACTTAATTAATTTAATGGAACAAGTTTCCTCGAATGTTTTGAGTAAATTCGGCTTATTAGGACACTCAAATGAGTGTGTGTGAGACAGTATTAGTCTCGGTGGTCAAAGTGAATCTGTGACTAAGCTGTTAGTGACACATTAATCCAATGGAGCAATCTGCCAAAACACACACATTGAGGCCTACACTCCTCTGAGACCCTTAGGGCCTCACTAATCTACCGAGATTAGCTGAAAAATGTCTCCACAAGTTACAATCGGACTAAACATTCTTATGGGCATGTCAAAAAAAAAAAAAGAAAGGTGATTCATAAATGAATAAAATTCTGCTTTAGAATAATTTATTCTAAAGCAGCAAAAAAGGCCTATAGTTATTATATTAGCTTTATTTTAAAATAATTTAGCCTAGGGTAAGCTATATGAAACTAGGAAAACTACATAAGACATAAATACATTACAAACATATCAAAACATGCCAAACATAAAGAGCATTTGCAGCATTTTGTCTTGGCATTTCTTTCACACATTCAAAGACATTTAAACCAATCAAAACTTGCAAAGTCATATAAATCCTAATAACTGTGAAAATAAAACCTGTGTACAAGATTGTGTATCACGATTCAATGTATACATTTTTAATAATAGGCTAGAGGTTTAAATAAAGCAATTAGATAGAAATTAATATTTTATTGAGGTTAACAGAATTAGACCAAAGGAACAATTATATCAAAATGACGACGTGACAACAAAATGATGGCGATTGTTGTGTAATGTTGGCCTTTAAAAGTGGGCAGATGAAATGGCTTCAATCAAAATGAAGCAATATATATATATATATATATATATATATATATATATATATATATATATATATATATATTTCATTTAGTAAGGGGAAAAAACTGTCCAAACCTGCCTGGCACTACATGAAAAAGTAATTGCCCCCTAAATCTAATAACTGGTTATGCCACCCTTTACAACAACAACTGCAATCAAGCGTTTGCGATAACTGGCAATGAGTCTTTCACATCGCTGTGGATGAATTTTGGCCCACTCTTCTTTGTAGAATTGTTTTAATTCAGCCACATTGGAGGGTTTTCGAGCATGAATGAACTGTTTAAGGTCATGCCACAGCATCTCATTTGAATTTAAGTCCAGACTTTGACTAGGCCACTCCAAAACCTTCATTTTGTTTTTCTTGAGCCATTCAGAGGTGGACTTGCTGGTGTGTTTGGGATCATTGTCCTGCTGCATAACCCAAGTGCGCTTGAGCTTGAGGTCACAAACTGACGGGCGGACATTCTCCTTCAGGATTTTCTGATAGAGTGCAGAATTCATGGTTCCATCAATTATGGCAAGTCATCCAGGTTCTGAAGCTGCAAAGCAGCCTCAGACCATCACACTACCACCACCATGTTTGACTGTTGGTATGATCTTCTTTTTATGAAATGCTGTGTTGGTTTTAAGCCAGATGTAACGGGACACACACCTTCGAAAAAGTTCAACATTTGTCTCATCAGTCTTCAGAACATTTCCCCAAAGGTCTTGGGGATAATCAAGATATTGTTTGGCAAATGTGAGACGAGCCTTTGTGTTCTTTTTGGTCAGCAATGGCTTTTGTCTTGGAACTCTCACATGGATGCTGTTTTTGCGCAGTCTCTTTCTTATTGTTGAATCATGAACACTGACCTTAATTGAGGCAAGTGAGGCCTGCAGTTCTTTAGATGTTGTTCTGGGTTCTGTTATGACCTCCTGGATGAGTCGTTGTTGCACTCTTGGAGTAATTTTGGTAGGCCGGTCACTCCTGGGAAGGTTCATCACTGTTCCAAGTTTTCTCCATTTCTGGATAATGGCTCTGACCGTGGTTCGCTGGAGTCCCAAAGCCTTAGAAATGGCTTTATAACCCTTTCCAGACTGATACATGTCAACTATTTTGTTTCTCATCTGTTCTTGAATTTCTTTAGATCGTGGCATGATGTGTTGCTCTTTAAACATGCTTCACTTTGTCAGACAGGTTCTGTTTAAGTGATTTCTTGATTCAACAGGTCTGGCAGTAATCAGGCCTGGGTTTGGCTAGTGAAATTTAACTCTGCTTTCTACAATAATGTGTCTAATCACAATTCTTTCATGATTTAACAGGAGGGGGCAATACATTTTTTCCGTAGGGCCAGGTAGGTTTGGACAGCTTTTTTCCCTTAATAAATGAAATCATCATTTAAAAACTGCATTTTATATTTACTTGCATTATCTTTGTGTATTATTAAGATTTTTTGATGATCTGAATCTATTAAGTGTGACAAATATGCAAAAAATAAATAAAAAACAGGAAGGGGCATAAACCTTTTCACAGCACTGTATATATATATATATATATATATATATATATATATATATATATATATATATTTATTTATTTTTAAATTTGAAAATAAAATTCTCCAAGAATCATCAGACAACGGGAAGACAAGTGCTGCCTCAGGGCAATGTCTGAGTCTTATCAACTGTTTACTGAATAAACCTATTACAGCAATTAGATAAACACACACACGCAAGATGAACGTCTTAACAAACTGGAGGACCGTGATAAGAAAATAAGTAAAAGAGTGATTTCTAGAGAGAGGAAGAAAGGGAGGAGAATGAAGAGAAGTGATGTGGACAGAGAGAGAGATAGATCAGCTTTCCGTTCAAATTTGGCCGTAACAACAACAAAAAAGAGGGATTAAAATATGCGTGACAGGAACAACACAGCCAAACTACATCAGAACAGAGAGAGAGAGAGATTTGCCAACATGAATATGAGGTCTGTATTTAGCCAGCGGCTATACTTTATAGACAGACCATCATCAGCGACTGTCCTCCTTTTTATGATTAAAGAAAAAAAAATAAGACTCAAAGCAAAGAATAATGAGAGAAAATTGAGAACAGAAACCTATGTCAAAAGTATAGATCCTCTCCTCTTCTTCATTAACTGTAATGCAAGTATTATTAGTGCTGTGTGTATTTCAGACCTTTCCAGTTAAAGTGGTTTAATAATGGCGCAAAGCTGCAAACTGGACCAGATTTTATGCAACAAGACAAAAATGTGGTTATGTGAGACTACAAGTAGCTGAAAAATAACAGTAAACAATGGTGCCTAAACTAAAAATCAGCACTAGATGAGCAGGCAGAGCTGAGCCAATGGTTCTTTTCCAGAGCTTTCAAGATAACATTTTGGTCAATATCGAAGCCAAAATCAGTTGAGAGAAATGTTGATTATAAATGAACCGCAAATACTGGAAAGTATTGATTAAAGCAGCACGATCTAATTAATTAACAAATGTGTGTGTGCTCGGATTTTTTTGTGCTTATTAGTACCAGTAGCTTAGCAACTTAGCAAACTCAAACCTTCCTGTAATGCATAAATGAGTGTTCACGGAATAATGAATGCAAAAATTATGCTTTTCTAAACCAAAATATCTTTTTTTTTTTTGGGTGAACTGTCTCTAAGTCAAATGTCCATATGAGTATGTAAACACACACACACACACACACACACACACTAACAAAACTCCTCAAGAGAAATAATGTGAGTGAACAAACACAAACATAGAACCATTAACACACACCCATGAACATACACCGATTCAAACCATGAACCAGCAAACACATACACACTCAAAGAGACAGAAATCCATTAGTGCTATAATGGCTGAAGGAAAAGCGTGTGTATAAATGCAAGTGAAAATAATAAATAGGACATGGAGAGATGCAAACAAACTGCAGCCAAAAGACAGACTGAAAACAAAGAAGCAATTTAGCAGATATGAGCTGCCCTCATCTCATGAGACACATACAAACTAAATCACTATAAATATTTATAATGATAACCACTGCCGTCACTATAAATATTAAACAACGTCTCTCTCTCTCTCTCTCTCTCTGTGTGTGTGTGTGTGCGCCTTTTTAAACACACAATAGGTTGTGTATATGGAGTTTTGTGAAGCACGACTTTGTGTGTTACACTGCAAAAAATGGCTGTTTGAAAATAACAAATAATGTAGATTTTGGCTCAAAAAAGTAATAAAAAAACTTTTCATGTAATAAGACAAATCAACTTGGTAAGATTAACAACAAAACCTTTCCTGATGTTCTGCATGATTCAAATCACACAATTTATCAATATTATAAAATAAATACAATTCAAATAAATGAATATAATGTGATATTATATATACTGTATTAATATTATAACACATTATATTCATATATTTGAATTCTATTTAATTTATAATATTGATAGTGTGTGATTTGAATATACATTTTTATGTATATTCATGCACAATATTTTTATGCATAATATATTTTATGCACAATTTTTATTTTAGCTGTTGATCAAAACATAGTCAAGTTACAGTTATATAATGGGCTTAAAGTGTACACTCTGAGCTTTAATTTGAGGGTATTCTCATCACAATTGGAGGAACGATCAAGGAATTACAGCTCTTTAATATGTACCTCCCCTTTTTTCCTGATTAGACTTTGCCAAAAACATCTTAAAAAAAAAAAAAAAAAAAGCATGCATTTCACTTGTTAAAGACAAAACTAAAGGCAGAAAGACCCACAAACAAACAACATCTG
Organism: Onychostoma macrolepis; assembly: GCF_012432095.1. Classification (NCBI taxonomy): domain Eukaryota; kingdom Metazoa; phylum Chordata; class Actinopteri; order Cypriniformes; family Cyprinidae; genus Onychostoma; species Onychostoma macrolepis. The sequence goes on along the minus strand of NC_081167.1, from coordinate 26,472,859 downwards.
AAGTCAGCTGCCTGGCAAAGCATCACAAAGGAGGAAACCCAGTCTCTGGTGATGTCCATGAGTTCCAGACTTAAGGCAGTCATTGCTTGCAAAGGATTCTCAACAAAATATTAAAAATGATCATTTTATTTACGATTACATTTATTTGTCCAATTACATTTGTGCCACTGAAAATGGGGGGACTGTGTATAAAAATGTTTGTTTTTATGTTATATTTTTGTTCAATCCCTTGAATTAAAGCTTAAAGTCTGCACTTCAATTTCTTCTTGATCGTTTAATTTTAATTCTATTCTGGTGACACACAGAGCCAAAATTATGAAAACAGTTTCAGTGTCAAAATACATATGGACCTTACTGTATACGATTTTTTTTAAGAAACTAATAATTTTACTTATCTAGGATGCATTGAATTGACCAAAAGTAACACTAAAGACTTACATTGTAAATAGGAAAAAAATTTAATATAAATGCTGTTCTTTTGTACTTTCTATACACCAAAGCATCCTGAAAAAACAGTATTATGGTTTCCACAAAAATATTAAGCAGCACAACTATTTTCAACATTGATAATAATAATTGCAGCAAATTGGAATGATTTATAAAGGATCATGTGACACTGAAGGCTGGAGCAACACAAGCACACAGCTGTGACGTGAAACTACACCAGCTTTAAAGGGGTGGTTTACTGCGATTTCACTTTTTTCATTTTAAATAGTGTGTAATGTTGCTGTTGGTGCATGAACAGTATCTGCAAAGTTGCTGCGCTGAAAGTTCAACGTAAGCGGAGATATCGTCTTTTAAAAATCAGGAAGTTTAATGCCTACAAAAACGACTCCTATGGGACTACAACGAGATACTTCCCGGGTTGCATACGTAAAAAACCCATCAAACCCCTCCTTCCGGAACACACAAAAAAGGGGGCAAGGCCATGTTCTGCGGCTTTGTCGAAGAGGAAGAGTTACAGTGGAGAGTTGTAGCCATGCCGTCAAAACGGTGTTATTTTCACCCAGCTGTCTGGTCTTCTGTGTTCGGGCTTCCTACGGACGCTGTAGTTCGTCAGCAATGGTTCAAATTTATGTTTGATTATGTTCCTGACAATTACAATCGTAATTCAGCTCTCTGTGCTGCGCATTTTACGGAAGACAGCTTCCAGAATCTACACAAGTTCAATGCCGGATTCACACAGAAACTATTACTAAAACATGGAGCAGTTACAACTTTAAAAACAGAGGCAGCAGTTGTTGGGCCACAACCTGTAAGTAAGATTTAATCATTTTAAATGTATTTGCATGTATAATTTCAGACGTAATGTTTTAGTTTTATCAAGGACGTAAACAAATGCCAACGCTGGCTTTAGTAGCCAGTTAGTTAAATGCTATTTCGTGTGTCTTTGACAAACGCGTACAAACATTTTGGACCCGAATTTGTAATTATGTACTAATTTTGTAAATGTATTTTCCATGTATACTTTATGACGTAATTTTTCGATTTGATCAAGAACGTAAACACAAGCCAACGCTGTTTGGTTATAGTAGCCAGTTAGTTCGATGCTATTTTGTGTGTATAAGACAAACGTGTACAAACTTCAAAAATTGATATGTAATCACAACAGCAAACTTCCATTCAGAAACGTTTGTAAGAGCCGTGCTTGCGGAAGTTCTGCTTGACTCTCTTCATTACCGCTTTCTGGGTCTGATTCTGGCTCAAACTAATATGGCAATATTGACACCATTATTTACATTTGACCGCAGCACATGCGACTGTCGCCCGTGAAGGTAATGGGCGTGAAGTTTCCGGACAATGTGCAGTACGCAGTTTAGCCAATCACAACACACCGGCCCAACTAACCAATCTGAGCCCATCGCCTGTTTCTGAGGGAGTGGTTTCAGAGAATCAGGAAGTCAACCGGTCGTTCAAATGACAGAGGAGAAAGCGGCTTACAATAAAGGTGAAATATATGAAAAATAAGGCGTTTTTTAACAAACGAAACACGAAGACATGTTATATTGCACCCCATAAACACAATCAAGCAAAGAAAAAAAGCAGTAAACCACCCCTTTAAAATGCAGACACTGTTTTTATGCAAAGTGATGTTCTCTACTGAGGTTCCTTGCTGCTTGCAAAGGCAGCATCATAACAATGGAACCTCACAGGTGACCTATTTGAAATCCACACAAGTAAAACTATTTCCTCAAAGCTTTGCTGATGGGGCTGTAGGGGTACATGAGTCAAAAACAGCTGGGAAACACCATGCTAAATGACTGCTTACTCACTAATTAACTTAACCTGCATCACAGTGAATGTGTTAGATCCCACCTGCTTTAACAGTTCGCTGAATAATGGCACACCATGAAAGGTGATGCTATTGAGCCGTGAGTCTGCAGCTGATTTTACAGGCCTATGGTGAAGGATCACAGCACTAAACTCACTTAATGAAATAAAAGAGCCTTTATGACGATGTTAAAAAGACAGACAGCATGGATTCACAATTCAGATAATATGAGCGGGTAATAAGTGATCGTTAAGGGTTAATGAGGCTATATTTATGGGGTGATATAGTCTGGAATAGTGTTAAAGGGACCATGTCATTGAAAATTTGAAGGAAAAAGGCTTTTCTTGCACTTTTGACATAAAACCTAAGTGGCTAAACAGTGCTCTATGAAGTAGCTACAGCTCTGCATATCTTTCCAGAGAATAGACTAATGACTATCAGGAGCTATGACATTAAATAGAGAAGACGGGAAAATAATAATATACTATATATCATTTAATATTTGTAAAATCGGTTTAATCTAAATAAATAAATGAGGCTCTGGTAAAATACCTTCTAAAATATACTGAAATTGTTTGCAAAAAATGTACTCTCCTGAAACATGGTTATTTTCGAATAGTTATTAATGGAAGAGAAAGTTGCATTTTACAGCCAGACGGTATAGTTATGGTATCTACCAGTAGGAACTAACTAGGCTAACCTTGACTCTGGTTCAGATTAACAGGTAGTCTGGCACCAAACTCACTTCTTTAAATCTAATATTGGTGCTGATTTGAATCATTTTAATAAACTGGTGGTGCTAGTAGCATAGAAATTGCATACTTCATCTTAATGAAGTATGTATTTCTCTTTCACAAAGCGAAAGAGAGTGATTTGTGGAGTGATATGATCTTTGGGAGTATAAGCTCTTCTGTTATGGCAGAAAGTGTCTCCAGCAGTCTTACAAACACTATCACACACTCATAGCCCACAATCCAGCTACTCAGACACTATAAGCTCTTTGGGCTGGTTCCCGGGCACAGATTAAGTTGAAAGACGGACTAAAAACAGCATTTAAAGAACAATCAGCTCTGACAGAGTGATCTGCTCCAGCACTCGGCTTAATGTGTCTGAAATAAAGAAAAAAGAAGTTTTGGGGGGGAATATACATATATGTGTGTGTGTGTGTGTGTGTGTGTGTGTGTGTGTGTGTATGTATATATATATATATACATGTGTGTATATATATATATATATATATATATATATATATATATATATAAGTTTGTGAACCCTTTAGAATTTTCTAGATTTCTTCATAAATATGACCCAAAGCATCATCAGATTTTCATATAAAACCTGAAAGTAGACAAAGAGAACCGAATCAAACAAGTGAGAGAAAAATATTTTCTTTGTCATTTATTTATTGAGAAAAATGATCCAGTGTTACATATATGTGCATTGCAAAAGTATGTGAATCTTTGCTTTCAGTATCTGGTGTGACCCCCTTTTGCTGCAGTAACTGAAGGTAAAGTTTCTTGTAAATGCTGATCAGTGCTGCACAATAACATGTAGGAGTTTTAGCCCATTCCTTAGTGCAGAACCACTTAAACTCTGTGATGTTGGTGGGTTTCCTCCTATGAACCGATTTCTTAGGTCCTTCCACAACATTTTAAATGGATTAAGGTCTGGACTTTGACTCAGCCAGTCCAAAACATTAACTTTGTTCTTCTTTAACCATTCTTTAGTAGAATGACTTGTGTGCTTGGGGTTGTTGTCTTGCTGCATGACCCACGTTCTCGAGACTCTGTTCTTAAACAGATGTCCTGACGTTTTCCTTTAGAACTTGCTGCTATAATTCAGAATTCATTGTTCCATCAATGATGGCAAGCTGTCCTGGCCAAGATGCAGCAAAACAGGCCCAAGCCATGATATTACCACCACCATGTTTCACAGATGAGATAAGATTCTTAAGCCGGAATGCAGTGTGTTCTTTTCTCCGAACATAATAGCTTCTCATTTAAACCAATAAGTTCTATTTTGGTTTCATCCATCCATTAAACCTTTCTCCAATAGTCCTCTGGCTTGTCCACATGATCTTTAGCAAGCAGTTTTCTTTTTGGAGAACAGTGGTTTTCTTCTTGCAACTCTGCCATGCACACCATGGTTGCTCAGTGTTTTCCTGATAATGGGCTCATGAACATTAACATTAGCCAAAGTGAGAAAGGCCTTTGGTTGCTTAGAAGTTACCCTGGGAACTTTGCAACCTCGCAGATTATTACATGTTCTGCTTTGGAATGATCTTTGTTGGTCGACCACTTCAGATAACAGTGATCTTGAATTTCCTCCATTTGTACACAATCTGTCTGACTGTGGATTTGTGGAGTCCAAACACTTTAGAGATGGTTTTGTAACCTTTTCAAACCTGATGAGCAACATCAACTCTTTTTCCGAGGTCCTCAGAAACACATGGTTACATATGTGTAACGTCTCGGTTCGTATGTAACCCTCGTTCACTGAAGGAGGGAACGGAGACGTAACGTCAGTGTGACTGACTAATGGGATCTCGCCCAAGAGCCCAATCACCTTCGAGTGTTAACAAAACAAGCCAATGACAGTTGGCGTGCGTGTTTCGCCACGCGCACCCCGCCCCGCAGTGTGGGTATAAAAGGAGAGCGTGTGCAAATGCACATCAGTTTTTCGCTGAGGAGCCGAGACTGTGTGCCCCGGTCGTACAGCGGTGGTACAGCAACTGTGGCGACGGGATGTTACGTCTCCGTTCCCTCCTTCAGGGAACGAGGGTTACATACGTAACCGAGACGTTCCCTATCAGTCAGTCACGTTCGACGTAACGTCAGTGTGACTGACTAATGGGATCCCTTGGAAAACGCCACTATTGCTGACCCCTTCCAGTGCCCTGCGGAAGCCGGCAAGTCCCCCCACACCAGTTGGGACGGAAGATAGGACAGGGCTTAGGCAGAGATGACAGCCACTGCTGTTGCCTACAGTGGATATGGATAACACTGGGAAAGCATACTCCAAGTAGGGGAACGCTACGGAAGCCACATCCTGCCTAAAGGAGGTACCATGTGGAGATTACACATATGGACTGGCCTAGGCAGTACTACATATGGAAGTCTCTGAGGTAGACTCAGCCAGCCTGGGGTGAGATCAATACACAGCAGAGACGGCAGAAGGTCTCTGCCAGGGAAAGACACGGGATCACCGTGAGGGGAGCCGTACCGTGGAAAATACACATGTGGGATCACCCAAAGGGGAATCACTACACACGAGCACCTAGCCCAGCACAAGGGCTGACCTTGGGCAAACACACGAGTGCTGGACCTGGCGTCTGGCGCTCCGCCACGCTTGACTGCCGAGGGTGCGGGAGGAACTTCAACAGGGTTCGCCAAGGGGAATTGAACTGAGAAGCAGTAAAAGCGCACGTATCCGGTCCGTAGAGGGGAATGGCGCAGCAAGCGTGATTGACACCGAGCGGGTCCTGTGTTACTGGCCACCTGAGGGGAGTACACGGGAGGACACGGGCTCTACACAGAGATTATAGAATCTCGCAAACGTGTTAGGTGTCGCCCAGCCAGCAGCTCTACAGATGTCTGCTATCGAGGCGCCCCGCGCCAATGCCCAGGAAGAGGCAACACCTCTCGTAGAATGTGCTCTTACTCCGAAGGGGCACGGCAAGCGTCGGGCCTGGTAAGCTAAGACTATAGCCTCCACTATCCAGTGGGTGAGTCTTTGTTTGGAGACAGCCTTTCCCTTCTGCTGTCCTTCGAAGCAGACAGGTCTGAGGTCCTGAAGCTCTGCGTGCGGTCCACGTAAACGCGCAAGGCGCGGACGGGACAGAGCAGAGCAATGGCTGGGTCTGCCTCCTCCCAGGGCAGCGCTTGCAAGTTCACCACCTGATCCCTAAAGGGCGTGGTAGGAACTTTGGGCACATATCCAGGCCGGGGTCTCAGGACGACGTGAGAGTTACCCGGCCCAAATTCTAGGCACGAATCGTCGCCCGAAAATGCCTGCAGGTCCCCTACCCTCTTGACCGAGGCCAATGCTGTGAGGAGCACTGTCTTTAATGACAGAAACTTAAGCTCTACTGACTGCAGAGGCTCGAAGGGCTCCTCCTTCAAGGCCGTCAGGACCGAGGGGAGATCCCAAGAGGGTACCAGATGAGGGCGCGGAGGATTTAACCTCCTCGCCCCTCTGAGGAACCTGATGACCAAGTCGTGCTTCCCGACAGACTTACCGTCTACTGCATCGTGATGTGCGGCAATAGCGGCAACATACACTTTGAGGGTGGAGGGAGACAGCCTTCGCTCCAACCCATCTTGCAGGAAGGATAGCACGACCCTGATCGGGCATCTCCGGGGGTCTTCCCGGCGGCAAGAGCACCAATCGATGAACAGGTTCCACTTCAGCCTGTAAGCGTGTCTTGTAGACGGGGCTCTAGCTGAAGTGATGGTGTTTACTACCGCTGGACGTAGCCCACATAGAACCTTCGCGTCCCGTCCAGGGACCACACGTGGAGATTCCACAAGTCTGGACGCGGGTGCCAGAGGGTGCCCCCTCTCTGAGAAAGGAGATACCTCCTCAGAGGAATTTGCCAAGGAGGGGCTGTCGCGAGGAGCATCAGTTTGGGGAACCAAGTCCGATTGGGCCAGTAAGGCGCCACCAAGAGGACCTGCTCCTCGTCCTCCCTGACCTTGCACAGTGTCTGTGCGAGAAGGCTCACTGGGGGAAACGCATATTTGCATAGGCCCCGAGGCCAGCTGTATGCCAGCGCGTCCGTGCCGAGGGTCACCTCGGACAGGGAGTAAAACAGCTGTGGGACGTGTCTGGGGAGGCAAACAGGTCTACCTGAGCGTCCCCGAAGCGTCTCCAAATCAGCTGGACTGTCTCGGGGTGGAGTTGCCATTCTCCCGGAAGGGCGGGCTGACTTGAAAGCTCGTCGGCTGCACAATTGAGCTCGCCTGGGACATGAACGGCGCAAAGCGACCTCAGATGCTTCTGACTCCAAAGGAGGAGATGGCAGGCGAGTTGCGACATGCGACGGGAGCGTAGACCGCCCTGGTGGTTGATGTACACAACGGTCGCAGTGTTGTCCGTACGGACCAGTACATGCTTGTCATGTAGCAGCGATTTGAAGCGGCGCAGAGCAAGCCATACTGCTAGCAACTCGAGGCAGTTGATATGCCACTGCAGTCGGAGCCCTGTCCAGAGCCCCGCAGCTGCGTGCCCGTTGCACATGGCACCCCAGCCCATGGCAGAGGCATCTGTTGATGGAACCGGAGGCGGCTGCCGGCGACCGGCCTGCGCCCCCAGGAACCAATCGTCCAGCCTCGAGCGTTCGGGAGAAGGAGGCGGCCTCCAGTGCAGCCCGACGCTCTCAGCGGCCCGGGAAAGCATAGCAGTCAGCTCTGGATCTGACTTGGACAACACCACTCTTCCTGACAGAGGCAGCGCAGCCGAATCATCATCTCCAGAGCCTAGGTCACCCTCCGATGCAGCGATCGACATCCTGTCATCCGCTGGTGCTCCGAACAAGATGCTGGGCCCCGCCCTGACCGGGGATCCTGATAGGGAACAGTAGCTGCCTATTACATCTACATAATTACAAACTGTAAGTACAGGCTGATCCATAACTTAGTTACATGGTAAGTACATTTTATTTCTTGTAAGTACAGCGGCTACTACTAAGTACTTAAATAGGTAATTACTCTGTATTATGACACCTTGTGTTACCAAATATTTTTGTCTCATTTGTTTGACTGGGTTCTTTTTGTCTACTTTCAGGACTTGTGCGAAAATCTGATTATGTTTTGAGTCATATTTATGCAAAATATAGAAAATTCTAAAGGGTTCACAAACTTTCAAGCAGCAAAACCACTGGTCTGGTCAGTAAAACTAATTACCAAGTGCAACATCAATTGAAATTAAGGGGGGAAAAAGAAGAAAGCGCATCCATCACAATGAGTCAGAGCTGACAGGTATCTGACGGATATGTAATATATATGTTAGAACATATGGATGTTTGTGTGTGTGTGTGTGTGTGTGTGTGTTTTCTTTCCATAAACTGCTTTAGTGAGTTCCTGGCAGCACATTAGCAGCAGTCCAAACATCTGTTTAATACACACAGAGCCCCTCAAATTGCCTCAGAGACTAAATAAGAGGTACAGACACAACTACATCTGCATTTCCTGAAGGAAACAACAGTGACTGCAATGCTGTAAACAAAGTGTTAAAGGTTTAGGTGAAGAACGTGAAGAATCTGAGAGCACAAGTTGTTTAAAGGTGATGGGCAGAAAAGAAAAGAGTATTGAGATATTAGAAAACAGGAAAGAATAGAGAGAAAAAAAGAAAGAACAGTGAGTAATCATATAAGGCTGCTGCCACATGTTTCAGTTTCTCCTCAGGGTATTGTGGGTAAAGTTACCACTCTATTGACTTTACAGACCGTTACATGTCATGAGTGAGCCAGTGACACAGAGCAGACAGCATTTATCGACATAAAAGTCTCTCAGGCCACTGCCACACACAAACGTCTCATCAGAGCTGGAGAAGAAGAAGAGAGAACTAGAGATGCACCTTCACTCCACTTAGACAATACATACATTAATGTTCAAAGGTTTGGGATTTATAAGATTTAAAAAAAAGACAAAAAAGAAATGAATACTTATATATAAGTTGATTAAAAGTGACTGTAAAGACTTTCACATTGTAACAAAAAAATATAAATATTTCAAATAAATGCTGCTGTTTAAATTTTATATTCATCAAATAATCCAGAAAAAAACATGCAATGTTTTTTTTTAAACATGTTTCCACAAACATCATATTTAAAAAAAAAAATAACGTACCAAACTCAAACCTTATATACATAATGACTGAATCCCACAAAAAAATAAAAAATATCAAGAACATATCAAGTACATGGCTCACCCCAAAATCAAATCAATCAATTAATGTTTTTTTTTTTGCATTGTATCATTATTTTCAAAATATTATTAAATGTTTCTTTCCCGAATTACTACAATTAAAAAATGTAATTTAAAATGGAGAAAAACACTAATTATATATTATTTAAATTGTGAAATATTTACAAATTATGCTAATATTGAAATGTCCTGAAAAATATTGCATTACAATATTGATAATATGGTGAAAATTAGTTTAAAATTATAGTTATTTATTTACTTACAATAGGTCATGAGAAGTTTTGAGGTAAAACAGACATTGCATTTAATTTTTTTCCCTGAAACTACTTATGTTAGTCAAAGTATCTCATATGAATAAGTCATGATTTACATTTTTCACCCTCATTCTGACCCCTTTATGAAACTACTGTAACTACCTTTAAGCTGTTTGTATGTAAATTGCATCAGTCTTGCTTTCGACTGGTTAACCTATAGAGTTATAAGCAAAGAAAGTCATGTTTTCCATTCTGGTCACACCATGCTTTTTTCCTATTGAAGTCCACTTATAATATTATAAAACATTTAAAGTCTAACAAAAACGACTCAAAAAAAGTCTCACATGGATCTATAGTTACCTTGCAAATTACAGTAAATTACCTTAGCAAGAACGGGCCAAATTTCTGATTAACTGTCATGTCTAAACAAACAATCCATTCTAGCTCGTTTTCAATAAATGCTCCTTTTGGACTGCAGAGGAACTTCTGAAAGTTACAGAGTGTTTTCATAGTACATCACGCTCTTTGATCTCAAAAGATCAAGGAAAACTTGACTACTCATGATATGACCCCTTTAATATTAAACAGGAAAGTTTTGTTTAAAAGTTCTGAAAGCAGCAAATGGCACCATCACTTCTGATTTGTTCTGTGAATTTGAGCTTCAACCAAATTTTTGCACTGCTCCTCACAATACAGAAGCTCTGAACTAGAATTAGTTTTTTATGATTAGGAATAGCTTGCACAGACACCAGTCCAGCACCTGGATCCAGAGCCCGAGCCGTGTATCGATCAGTATTGATCTCTATAGCGTCCAGCAGTGAGAGTGACAGAGGGAGAGTGATAATAGGCTGAATTTATGAGCTGCAAGTGGTTGTTCACAGTGATTTATTCTCCTGGAGTGGGATGACCTTCAGCACTCTGGAAACAGTCTGTGTGCTGAAATCAAATAAATGACGGTGACACCGTAAAAAGATGGGGAATCTTATGGATGTCAGAGAGTTGTAGATGAGGATCCTAACCTCCTAATGTATCATCACAGCTTTCCCACTGGAGATGCAGAGGGAAACTTCATTAGGGCCATGTGAAAACAGTTTAAATTTTTTCCTAAATTGCAATAGTTTTTTCCCCAAATTCCATTTTAATTGTTCTGGATTTTGTTTTAATGGTTAAACTATAGAAATAAAAAAGCATGTCCAATTATTTAAAGTTATGAAACTTCTAAAATTGAACAACAATTTATTAGAAATTTAAAATATATATATATATATATTAGATTTTAGGGCCCTAAGAAATCCGTTTTTATTTTTTTCCATTTTCTTCTCTATTTTCCCCAAATTCTGTGTTTTTTGTTTTAATGGTTAAATTAAGTTGTAGTAATTTAAGCGTGTATAATTAATTGAAATCAGAAAACTTATACAATTAAACAATTTATTAAACACTTAACAAAAAAATTTTTTATTTTATTTAATTATTCTGTTTTTATTTATTTACTTATTTTTTTAATAATAGGACTCTACGGAGAAAAAAAATTGCTGTTTATTTTTTCTGGACTATCAAAAAACAATGGTAATCGAATGAAGGTAACACAGTAACAATTTCATTAATCTTTTAAAATGTAATCAAATAGCATTTTAACAATTCCTTTTATTTGAACAAAATGCTGCAAAATAGAGGTGCTGCAAAAAAAATTACTTTGAGAAGTACATTCTACACAGTACAATAGTAATATATATCTGCCAAAATTTCTTCAAGCTTAACCAAACTTTTATTTTGACAGATTGCGGTTAAGACCTTTGGTTTTCTGTGTACAAGAGTTTTTATCAAATGAAAAGGTGAAATAATAGTGGAGTGAACTCTCCAGAAATGAAGTTCATGTGATCATGTCCTCATATAGTGAGACAGCAAATGCTGAAAACACCATGACATGTATAGTATGTATAGTAGACAAAACTGCATCACTCATTCACACAGAGACAAGCAGAACATACAGACATTTAAATAGCAGTCTTTTTGAGCTTTTGTATTCAGATATTAGTCTAAATCGCAATTCCAAAATCTGCTTAATTCCGTGACATTCCAATATTTACTGTAAATTCCATTTTTATTACTGGATTCTGTGATTACGTCCACATTTTCCATATTGTGGGAATCATAGAGCCCTACTTTACTAATGTTAAGAGCAAGATCGTGCAATACACCTGGAGGAAGCGATCGGTGTGTGTGCTCACCTTTATCTGCAGTAGAGATGTTCCAGCAGCGGTGCTCTCAGGTAAACTGATGTTATAAAGCGGCCGGCTGAAGATCGGCCTGTTGTCGTTCTCGTTGATGAGGTCGATGAAGACGCGAGCAAACCCCACATGCTCCGACAGAGACTCGTTGGCATACAGCTGGAGAGAAAAGCAGCAATATGACCACAGTTACCATTAGCATAATTTTTTTTTTAAAATCACATTACAATAACACTGGATGTATTTTAAGGCACTGGTTATTTCATTCAATACTGAAAAATATTAATTGAAAAAAATCATATACATAAAACTATTTTAAATAGTCTTTGTGTGTTCTATGTGCTGTATAATGTTCCCTAAGTAGGCAGCTACCTATGAAGGCACTAGACGGCAAAGTAGCTCACTAGGTTTTAGAACAGAGCCAATATATTAAATCTAAAGTGTCTGTCTTATATCACACTTTTATGAGACTTTTATATCTCTCCGATGCTGTATTTCATTGCTGACAATAACTGAGATGGAAAAAAAAAAATGGGCAAATGAGCAAAATACATTTTTTGCTGTTGTTTTGGAGTGCATTTGAAAACAACATGCAACTAACATGCATAACCAATACAATCTGTTACATGATATGAGCATATATTACAGAGAAAGTTATTACAGCTTGTTGAAAGATGAAAGATTTCCTAAAAAGTCAATTTTCCAAATCTCTTATTAGTTCACTGAAGTTATTACATTTAGTTGAACTGGAACAGATGTTTGCAAGAATCAAGGCTACAAACTGGTCGAGGTAGTGCTTGTTTGAGGGGATCTGCTGTACTGGTCTACAGCCATTTCTGATTGTGTTTTGTACTGGTGCAGATTGCAGTCATTTGTCAGTGCAGCTAGTAAGTCCATCGCTGCAGGGAGCAGCTTCAGCCAGTTGAACTAAATGAACTGTAGAAACACAGCTGAACTCCAGCAGCATGACAGCACTGTTCTCTATATAAGTGCCAGTAATTTATTTGTATTTCATTTCCCCCACTCTAAATCTCGGTTTAATTTTCTATAAAACACTACCCTGGCATGTTCATCTATTCTCAGTGTATTCTAAATGTTAAAATGGGCACAGATCCATTGCGCATGAGATATTAGAGAGTATTACTGTTGTTCATGCATTGTGTAATGTTAACTGTGACTCATAATGAAGATGAAGCAGCTCCCTGAATCCGAGAACTGATTTTAACACACATTCTATAAAACTAACTTGAAATTAAAATCAACTCTATGCACATCCTTGCAAATTCCTGTTCTTATTGTGAATGATTTTTAATCCAAACTGCACATGAACCAATCATCTCTTCATCTTTGCTAGTTATAGCACGAAATAAACATGAATGAACATTTTTCAAGTTCAAGTCCACCGATGTTAACCTACTCTCCTGTCTGGTTTGTTTGTCGGACAGAAATGGCAGATTCGGCGTTATGATTGGTCAGATCGCCTGTCAATCAAACTCCCAGCGAAGGGTCAATTGCCATTTGATAAAATCAAGACCCACTTCATATGTTTTTATCATGATGAATATCATAATGCATATCATGGATGTAAAATACAATGTAAAAAATACACTGTTTGCTCAACTTATTTTTGTGGGAGATTCTCAAATATTTGTTGTATAAACTTAAAACGACAAGTTGAGAAAACTCAAAAATCTGCTGAATCTGGTTGCCTTAAAATTTTAAGTTGGCTCAACTTTCTTTTTTTTTTACAGTGTAGGCCGTGATTTATGTTGACTTTAAATACTCTTGACTGAAATGATCTGAATATTTGTATGTGCTAATATCAATATAAGGGCAGATTCTAAATGAGAGATTCTAAATTTTAGAGATAAAGGTAACACTTTACAATAAGGTTCATTAGTTAACAACATTAGTAAACATGAACTAAGAATGAACAATACTTCTACAGCATTTATTAATATTAGTTAACGTTAATTTCAGCATTTACTAATGCATTATTAAAATCACAAGTTGTGTTTGTTAACGTTAGTTAATGCACTGTGAACTAACATGAATAAACAATGAACAACTGTATTTTCATTAACTAACATTAACAAAGATGAATAAATATTGTAATAAACACATTGTTCATTGTTTGTTCATGTTAGTTAATACATTAAATAATGTTAATAAATGACACCTTATTGTAAAGTGTTACCTAGATAAATCTGTAAAAATACTCCGTTTGAGCTTCATACATTACTAAATTCATGGAATTTATAGACTGATTTACTGTATTTAAAATGAGAAAAATTTAATTGGATAAATTTAACACACATAAAAGTGCCATTTAGGTCTTCTGCATATTTGCTTATATACTTAATATACACAAATTTTCAAAAGTTTGGGGTCAGTAAGTTTTTTTTAAATGAATACTTTAAATTGATCAAAAGTGACAGAAAAGACTTTTACATTGCTACAAAAAAATCTATTTCAAACAAATGCTGTTCTTTTGAACTTTTCCATCCTGAAAAAAAAAACAATGTATTGCATTTTCCACAAAAATATTTTGCGGTATAAAAAATATTTCTTGAGCATCGGCATATAAGAATAAGAATAATTTCTGAAGGATGATGTGACACTGAAGACTGAAGTAATGATTCTGAAAATTCTGAAATTTGAATGGAGTTTTCTGTACTCACAGAAAAGCTGTAGCTCCTGATGTTTTCGTAGTCCAGCGGGATGGCCACGCGCACGCGGAGGTCTGCTCTGCCCTGCACTGAGGTGGGAGAGATGCTGAAGTGCTCAGAGTTATTCCCTGTCAGGACCACCTGAAACATGCTGTTCACCCCCTGTAGAGACAGACAGAGTCATTTTGCACCATTATTATTTGACTTTATTTTATATTTTATTGTCCACAGCTAAGCAGCAAACAATTCTCCTTCTCAAATGTTTCTCAAAAGAAAAAGAACCTTATAAGCATCAGAAATTGCACAAGATACAGTATCTCAGCATCTCAGACTGTATATATAGTGTCAAAGTCAGCAATCAAAACTGACTCAAATATTTCTCATCCAAATGTACTGAGCTACGATGCACATTAATTTTTTTTAAATGTAAGTCTTTTTAAGACCATGTAAAGAAATCGAATGGAACATAATACGTCAACACTAGGATCTCTATATGTAAATGTCTTATTAGCAATGCTTAAAAGTTTGAAAACTCAACTTCCTCTATTACTTTTTAATTAATTTGACTAAAAAAAGCAGCTTGCGGCTTGAATAGCTTTCCACCCAACCACAAAAAAAAAAAAAAACTGATCACAGCTGCAAAAAAGTGATGTTCTAAAGATTCTTAAATCACAATACATTTATTTGAGAAGCAAAATTACATAAGATAAGAAGTCTTGTTTTTTGTGAAGAACAAATATCTGCAAATGGGTTCAGAAAAGTCAACTTAATTCAAAGGGAAAACATGTTTTAATACCAGACTGACATTTGTTCTTGTTTGAATCATAAACTTCAAGTATAAAATTTTATTTTGTTCAAGACTATATATGTTCATTTTGAATCTCAAATAAATGTATCTTGATTTAAGAATGTTATGTATTAGAAAAAATAAAGTGAAGAAAGATATTCATTTTTTTAGTGTATTCAACATTTACTGCAATGATTTTATGAACAGAAAACTTTCTGCTACCATTTAAGACCTTAATTTGTGAAAGCACAAATTAATTGACCTTTTTAAGGCCTGCAGATTTGTGTCTACTTCCCTTTCTCCAAAGGAATTTGAGGAGAAAATCTAAGACAACTTTGACACCTACAAACCAAGAGAACTCCATTAAGTCTAATAAAAAAAGCAAAATGTAGCATCCAGCATACAGTACTGTACATCACACCAGCAAGAAGTTCCTCTCTCATCCTTTCCTCAAATGTGAGAGTGTGTTTTGACAGGGATTTTATTGGACGGACTCGAAATAAAACTTCAAACTTCACATAAAAAAGTAATCAAATGTTCTGCAATAATCATTTCTTCCTCTCGTCATTGTATCAGGTACAGAGAGATCCCGAGCAAATGGAGAGATGACAGGAAGTCCCTCATTAGTGCCATTCTCTCTTCCTTGAGGCCGGCGAGGGGAAGACAGGACATATGGCAGGAAGTAAATTTAATGATGACTCATCACTATCTTAGAAAGCGCAATTTTCATACTGTACACACACTGCATCACACACTCTGATTAAACACAATGCTAAAGTGTGAGTGAGGCAGCTGGCACTTACACTGACGGAGAGATTCGCTGACTGAAAAACACACAGTTGTGTGAGCTGTCACAACAACTTACGTCGAGAAGAAATATCTGGAATATAGTTCAGACGGAAAGCAAAGCAAACGTACCGACCCAGACACACACGTAAGCAAGAACACAAACACACTCAAAAAGCAATAATGTTGAGCATGGTGAGAAGAATCTGTGATTGATTATTGTGTGTGTTGACTTGCTGCTTATCTCTACTAAGTCCACACTTATCGGTCTCTACAATCACTCCATCTCTTCGAGTCTCCTTCTCTCTTTCTTTTTTTGTCGTAATCTCTCTCTCTCACACAAAAAGGAGAAGATGGGTTGAGGGTTTTTCTCTTATCAGATCTCACATGCACACACACAAGCACTGACAAACCAACATGGTAGACCTACAAACCCTGTGTACTAGTCTATGTGTTAGTGAATATTCAGGATGTATTCACACTTATTTTGCTGGCCATATACAATTGAGCAACATTATGAATATTGCAATGTGACTTATCAGTATGAGAGAGCATCGCTGCTGATCAGTTCAACCTGCTTCAATAAATATCTGTGATAAATAATATGGTATTTTATGTTGGCTCATGAAAATGAATGTTAAAATAAAAAAGTCATTTCGTTTAATGACAAACTGTGCGAAAAGATTAAACGTAAAAATTTCAAGATGCAAAATAGAGAGATACTGTAATTTTCTTAACAATACGGGAGACAATAATTAATTCTCATACTTTTTACTCCATAAACATTTATACTATTTTTGATCAAACAGTTTGATGAAGCGAATGGGGCAAGTTGTCACAATAGTTCACAGGCTTCCAGCTAAATTTGGATATTATATTTTTTTTACCTTAAAATGCACATATTCATTATTCATTTGATTCTTGCCTTAATTGTGTTCACTTGTTTGTAAGTGTTAAAATTGGTAACTTAAAGTAAAACTATTAAAATATTGTTGCTAACTGAAATAAGATTGATAAAATAAAATACAAATATTAGATGAAAAACGTTAAAAAAATTAAATAAATTTTAAAAAGTTAAATAATAAGTTAGAGCAAAAATAAGTTTAAATACTAAAATTACTTAAAGTGAAAAAAATATATAAAATTAAAGCTAAATAGAAATATAAAAAACATACCCATATAATAAGAACGTAATCATATTACTAAAGCTTAAACTAAAAGAAACCAAACAAAATAAACATAATAATATAAAATAAACAGTTAATATGAAATGATATTAGAAGAGATGATACCAACGCCCCAGAAGACCTCAGATGATGCTAACAAATTTTGCTTAATCGCAACGTTTAATCGCTATCGCAAAGTTTAATCGCCACATATAATCATTGCAGTTAATAGTGTTCACTGTTTGACACTGTTGAACTGAATGATTTTTACTGTACATTTCTGCCATAGTCACCACTAATAACCTACTCCTAAATATAATGTAGAAACATAACATTTTATGTAAAGATGCTTTGCAACGATTTGTATCGTGAAAAGCACTATACAAATAAACTTGAATTGAATTTAATTGAATTAATAAATGTGATAATAGTACCTAATACTAAAATGTATTTTAATCCAAGAGCTATCGCAAAAATATGATGACAGGGGAATTTAGAAATCCAAAAATAAATAAATACACTATTATACAAAAGAAAACTTGTGTGATAAATTGACTCAAAAAATAGTTCATTCAAAAACAACTTCCTGCGTGACAACTAGCCTACAGTTCAGTGCTTATATTTTTATATACAGATAAAAGCACTATGCTTAATGAAGAACACTGCTAATGCGCACACACACACACACACACACACACACACACACACATCCCTGCAAGATTCCATTTGCAGGCGAAGCCGTTTGTGACCGTAACGTGGTGAATTGATCCGGACAGAGAAAATAGTTTCAGAGTTCAATAAACATTTAACCCGAGGTGTTTCCTTACAGAGCAAAACACACACAGAACGAACAAGAAAATAATAGAAAGAGATTGAGTGCGTGAAATAAAGGACGATAACCGAAGACCAGCCCTTGCTAAAGAAAGCAGCACTCCAGGTTAATCTGAGACATTCACTTCTTTTATATCTCTCAGTTATGAAAATCCCTCCATCACGCCGCTCCTCGGGCCGGACGCTGTAATTGAGGAGGAGAATGAGGAGCTGGAGGCCTTGCTGAAGGAAATCCGACCAAATGAACGACAATCTATACAGATGAGGAGAGAGAAAGAGAGTTTGTGCCAATCGAACTCTTACATACAAGCATAATCAAGAGATTCATTCGTTCAGATATTCTTCTTGTTTTATGATCTGCAAACGATTGTAAACACAAAGCTACAAATGCAAATGTGAGCCAACAAACTTCTACTATTCTTCTTAAGAGTTAAAGTTTGTTGTTGTGCAAACTAACTAGCTAGCTGCCGGCTGATAGTCGTGCAGATTGACAGAATCATTAATCCACAGTTTCATTCTGATCTACATTAACCTTAATGCTAATGAAGAGACGCAGACTGCAGTTGCTGACATAACACCTCATTATCTCTGAACGATCATCCGTTTGAAAACACGCTGCCTGAGATGCTGTAATGGACTATTGGAGTGCTTTTATAGCTTTTAAGGTGATGTGTGTAATTTTTTCTGTTAAAACGCTATCTCCTATCTTGGCTTAATATACACAGACAACTACAAGCAAACGATTCATTGGTTCATTCCGGCAACAGAAGTAAACAATATGACTATGTGGCACTTTTAAAACATTGAAAACACAGAGGACACAAAGATTAATTTCTCATCAAATTTTCCATGCTAGCAACCACAAAAAAAACACCACAGCAACTGCCTAGCAACTAGAACACCCTTAAAACTGACAAAAAAAAACATACTAATGCAGTAACAACTACTCTACACTCTCAGGAAAAAAGGTACAAAAGCTGTCACTGGGGTGATACCTTTTCAAAAGGTACCATTTAGATACTACTATCTACGCTTTTGGTTCAAATGTGTACTTTCAAGGTGCAAAAAAGCACCCTTTAGGGGTAAATAAGGTACAAAAGTATAAGAAGGTACCATACAAGTCAAGGCCCATAGCCATGAGGTCACCGAGGTCCAGACCTTGATTCAAAAATAAAATTTGTTCTCTGAATGACTAATTTGCTGTTTAAAACTTCTCATATGAGTGTCTGCATGTATAATTCAGTTTAGACAGTTTGCAGGGATGTTTAACGTTCATAGTCAGGGCCTAAAATTAACACTCGCCAAGCACCAAATGCAAGTAAAAATCTGCGTTGGCGAGTAAACAGAGTGTAACAGAGTTTCTGACATAAGCGAATAAAATTATGCAGATACAATTTATAGTTTATGTGAAGATTGTTTTAAAATCACTTAAATTAAAAGTTGTTATATATTTCATAGCCTATTAAATGTTAAAAAAATAATGGCTTTAAATTATACTGTAATGTTGAATGGCTAAAATTAATAGGTAAAATTGAGGGACAATGCATTTAATAGAGACACCAGTAGCAGGAAAAATTGAAAAACATTGTAAATATGTTTAGTCATTGTAGTAGTAATAACTGCCTGTTTTTTGCAAAAAAAGTTTCATGGCCGGTAAAAAAAATTTTTGGCCGGTAAATTTTATCACGCCACCGGCCATTGGCTGGTGTGGCAAAAAGTTAGTTTTAGGCCCTGTTCATAGTATGAAAATGATCGCTGCGAGACACTGGTGGAGTGAACAAGGCTTGAGAGAGTTGTGAGTGAGGGCGTGAGTGCAGCCTCTGTGTTGCCAGATCAAGTTATTATAAGCGTTTTAGACTTCATTTGACACTTGAAAGTTAATAAAGTGGGAAGTTGCAGTTTAGGGTCCGCAATATCTATATCTTGTCTTTTTTGCAAAAGATTTTAAATAATTTTGGTTTATTTATTTTTCATTTTTTAATTTGTTTTTATAGCAATATCTGGCAACATTGCATCACCGGCACTTAAACTGACAGTGGACAAAAAAGCCCATGGACAGGTTATTGCTCACAGGATAGCAAATTCGGTAAGGGAAACAAAAAATATAATGATATTAGGCTCTCTCTAAGAAACGTTACCAACGCTGCCAAAAAACTAGCATTTAACACTAGTACACAAATCTGTAGAACAAGTAGGTTACAGAATGAAAACACTATGAAGAAGTCTCTGCTATGTCATTCAATACAGTAGTTATATTTCCACACATCATGCTAAAAACATTCATAAGACCACTAGACAAAATTATCATCTATATAGCAATGATTATTAATGAAAGCAGTAATATGTATTGTTGCATGATTAATAAACAACTGATATCCACCCCTAACATATAGTAAAATATTAACAAATTCTGATGCAATAAATATGGTATAGTCCAACAGTTTTCATCCCGCTAAAACAGAGAAAACATGTTTCACAAACATCTACATTTCTGTCTCTCTTTAAAGTGTTAGTGTTATTGCACAATTCTTAACCACACCCCAGACCTCACTAATTTTCAAACCCTGGCTATGGCCAAGATAACAGTAATAGCTTTTGTACCTTTTTTTCTGAGAGTGTAGTGGCGCCAAACTATAGCTAGTATTGCATGAGACAAACCTTAGCTTGTTATGTCCTGAAAACTACCTTTATATTTACATGTAATAATTTAGCAGACATTAAATATTCCTTTAAAAAGCCGAAATTCTTTTACAACAGCTGAACTCCTTGAATGTTGCTGTATAATGTGCACACTGATTACAGCAAAGCCAAATGTAAACCTGTTCTGTTCTGACCACACACAAACCCAGCTGTTCATCGCCCAACACCGTGCGCTATAAAGATCCACCTGTCAGCTTCTAGCGGGATGACAACACACAGTAAAGGCAAACCATCCAGCACATGTCTCTATCCATAATCAAAACCACTAACTGTCAAGATCCCAGGAGCGAAGAAACCTCTCGTCACGTTTGTGCTCTTAAAAGCCTCGGAACGCAGGCGACACGGAGGACGACGCTCGAGATCGATGACGGAATTACATCGGCGGTTAAAATAACCCCTTGTTTTTGTTTGGAGCGCTTAGAGAGCCATTGTAGCTGATGGGGGCTATTTAAAGAGCCATCCAATATGCAGGGATGTCAACACTCACTGGCCATAAGCGTAATTGCCCGTCCATTTGCCTGAACCACTACAGAGAAGATAAAAGCTGCCTGTCACACACACATCAGCAGGAAAGTTTGAAGATGAACCTTACAGAGAAAGTTTAGAAACACGGTAAGAAATTTTACTATAAGGTAAATACTAAATAATTTAACTATAAGGTAAATAAATGAATAAAATATAATAATAATAAATACATAAACAAATAATAAAAAATAAATACTGAGATGTTTTTTATATCACATAATGTTTTATATCACAAGATCTTGCATTAGGATCAGAGTCGAGCCTCGCTGTGCTGAAGAGTTACTATCTCTCTCAACTGTGTGCTCTGAAAGTCTTGTGCTGAGAGAGCTGAAAATGCCTCTCAAATGTAGCTGCTGTTGTATTTCCAGTGCAAGACGAAACACCCACTGCTCAAAGGAGAAAAAGAGCTGCATGCCCTGAAGGGTAAAAGGACTTAGACTGGAGAGAAGGAGTTAAGTAATTGGAGACCGATATAATTTTGATTTGCCAATTAAAAGTGACAGGACAGTAAAATGTTTGAGTTACTGACTAGAGGTGATTTTCACACACTTTCTGTTTAAAAATCACCTGGTTATGTTCAGAAGAGCATACTAATATACTATTATTATGTCTGCAGTATAATGTATGTACTGTAAACTGTACAAAATCTTCTGCATGCATTGAATAGATTTATGACAACTGTCAGAATAATAAAACAGATAGTTCTGGAAACGGAAATTCTGATTGGATAAGGTGCATTTGATAGATG
Organism: Onychostoma macrolepis; assembly: GCF_012432095.1. Taxonomy (NCBI): domain Eukaryota; kingdom Metazoa; phylum Chordata; class Actinopteri; order Cypriniformes; family Cyprinidae; genus Onychostoma; species Onychostoma macrolepis. The sequence goes on along the minus strand of NC_081167.1, from coordinate 26,450,967 downwards.
CAATGTTACTCATTTTACTGCATTTTTGATCAAATTAATGCAGCCTTGGTAAGCATAAGAAACTTGCAGTATGCAGTATACAGTAAGTGGACTGCTAGTTTACCACTCTTTCTCCCTCTTTATTTATCTGTCACTCTCTGTTCCAATAATTTGAAGCAGGAATCAGTCTTAAGTTGACTTGTGCTGCACTTATCTCTGATTAATTCTGCCGTTTACCGATAATTTGCTGCTGTATCTCACCTAAAAGCAAATTAAACCCTTCTCCAGTCTAAATGGGGTCCCTGTCTGTGTATGACACCATGCAAGAGACCATGGACATCTGTCAGAATGTGTTTGTTCGTAAGCTGGGTTTGTAAGCGACATTTTATAGTGGATTTGAATGTGTTTCATCCAAATCAGAATTTAAAGTATATTTTCCAGTATAAAAGCTATAAAAATGTATTACACTATTTGCACAAGAATGGTTGCAAAAGTTGTCAAACACAGTAAATGATGCTCAAGAAAGCAAAAAAAAAAAAACATAATGTGCATTTTATCACTCAAACACAGACCTTGACAAGCGTTCCCTACAGACCTTTGATATTTACAAGCCATAACATTTATATAGCTTTCCACTGGATAAACGGCCCAAGTAAATATTTCTGCCTCATAACTCAGCTTTTATACTTGCCTACAAATCAACCACTTCAAAACCGTCTAAAATGCTGGTAATTTTTGTTGAACAACAGATTTTGACAAACCAGCTCGACTGCAACAATTAGTTGACATTTTAAAATTGTGTTTACCAAGCATATTAAATAAGTAAAAAAATAAGTCAATTATTATTATTATTAACAAAAATAACATAATACATTATTTTTCAAATAAAATAATAATAGTAATAAAATAACTGAAAAATAATGCCAAACTACTTCATATAGTTTTCAACTGAATGCATTATAAAAATGATTTATTTTCTTCATTGTATCAATACAGTTGTATAACTGTGATAGTTTCGACTTTACGACCCCCAAATATATCAAAATTAATTTCAATACAAAAATAAATTATGCTCATCATAAGAAGGTCTATTTAAGTGGATTTAAGTTTTGTTATGTATTTTTTTGACACAATCATCATGTCAATCAATGGTACTGTATGTGTCTGAGCTTATTTTTAAAATAAAATAATAATAATAGTAATTGAAATAACTGAGATCATGCCAAACTACTTCATACTGTTTTCATTCTTAGAATTAATTCAAATAATAAGGCTTTTTTTCTTCATTATAACATCAAGACGGTTGTATCAGGACATTTTTGACTTTATGTTCTCCCCAAATATTTACAATTCATTTTAATAAATAACAAATAAATCATGCACATCATTCAACTAACTGTATGTATGAACTGAATGTTAATGTATTTTTGAACAAATGAACAGATCTGAGCATCATGTAATTGACCCACAAATCATTGCCCTGTTTCTGCACTACTGAAGCAAAAACAACACATTTATCGCCAGCAAACTCATTTTGACAATTTCCTAGCCCTAGGATCAAGGTGAGGAAGCCAGTCAATCCACCTGACCTGTGCCTGTTATTCACATATGATGACTAGCGAAGTGCTGACTCTGAAATGCCCATCTCTGCCAGCAAAACGTGTGGATGGCAGTGTCAAAAACTGCTTACAGATCGGAAAGAATTAGCATGGAGTTATGCGAGCATGTTGCCGCTGACTTGAGCACTTTACAGCCAGGAGAGCAGATTCAGAAGAGTGACTAGTTTGAAGCTTGAGTGATAGAAGGTGAGCAGGTGAGAAAGCTTGACGTCTGACTGATTCCAGCTCCTTCTGGAGCTACTGCCATGAAGGAGAGCAGTGAGAGCGGTCAGAAGAGTCTATGCTGGAGAAAATGTCATGTTCATGGAAACCACAAACAGCTGAAGAAACAGTCAATATACTCACAGGCTATAGGCATACTTGCACGTCTGAATAATTAACACGTGTCAGGGGAAAATATTCTCTTTTAAAACCTCACTGGTTATATGTGTGCAAGTCTCACCTCGTCTTTGTCTTCGACCTGTATGTAGAGAGGCAGAGCGAAGCCGACCTGCGCCAGCTCTGGGATCAGGACGCGATACTCGGAGCTGTTAAACCTGGGCGGATTGTCATTTTTATCAATCAGCAGGATGGTGAAGGTGGTCATGACGGTGGCAGACGAGGGTGTGCGGTCGTCATTCAGCTCTGTGGCCTACAGAGAGACACAAAGACATACAGCGGTTGATGCCTGCAATCTCAATACTGTATACACAGCAAAATTTGGAAGAGGAATCTGGGGAATCAGCCAATATTTTAGGATTTTAAACAATTTCAAAACAAAGAAAAGTTATAATGCACAATGAGCAAGAACTATTGAATATTTTCAGAGTGATTATATGATTACGCTGGGGTATATTTGTAGCAATAGCCAAAAATACAATGTATTGGTCAAAACGATTGATTTTCCTTTTATGCCAAAAATCATTAGGATATTAAGTAACGATCATGTTCCATGAAGATATTTTGCAAATTTCCTAGAATAAATATATTAAAACTTAATTTTTGATTAGTAATATGCATTGCTAAGAACTTCATTTGGACAACTTTAAAGGCAATTTTCTCAGTATTTTGAGTTTTTTGCACCCTCAGATTCCAGATTTTAAAATAGCCAAATATTGTCCTATCATAACAAACCATACATCAGTGGAAAGCTTATTTATCAGCTTTCAGAAGATGTATAAATCTCAATTTCAAGATGCTCTCTGGATCCTTCTCAAATCATGTTGGAGAATTCATGTTCATTTATATATACTTTCAAAAAGAACTTTCAACAGTGCGATGCATTTTTCCCAAAATGTCATTTGTTCAACACTATTTATGCTATAAAATATAATTAAATCATTTTATTATGACTACTACGGTTTTTTTATTCTCCAATAAATGTAATACATTTCTCAACTGATTAACAGCCATCAAAACACTTTTACGCATCCAACTTAATTATTTAAATAATTTACCTATTCTCATTTCATGAAACATGGACACTTTTTGTCACAGCAATTAAAATTAAAAAATTGTGAGTCAGTCAGAAAGAATAAAATAAAAATAACAGTGTAATATACAATTCATGAATAAATCATATAAAATCGAAATATTCAATAACGAACCTACAGGAAGCAGATGCAACATTCTGCAGAAATCTTTGGAATGGTCTACCATTAATTAGTTAATTTTGTGACTAATCGTGAAAAGAAATTGGTGTAGAAACAATTTGCTAGTAAATTTCACAAACAAATATGAACAACAGCAACACATTTAATTAAGCATGACATTTTGAAGTAGATAAACTGAAATTATTTTCTTGTAAAACGTACTCCATATTTGTTTAGCTTCGAATTTATTATTTTATTGTTTTAAATGTACATGCAAAAAAAAAAAAAAAAAAGCTCCCCCAATCAAACGACACCATCATCCATCTCTCTACTGTGAGGAAAACATTAAAAGTAGCTCCAGAAAAGGAAAGGAGAAGCAAAAGAAAGAAAGGAGATATACGAGTGACAGAGAGAGAGACAGTACGAGATACCAAACCAGAGAGGAACGGATGTGATAATAGAGGGAATCTGGCAGTAAGCAGCATTAGCGTTTAGTCTTCAATCTCCTCGATTTGTTCAGCTCTGCCTCTTTATTAAATCAGAGGGGAGGATTCTGGGAGAAATCCCACAGGTCTGCCGTAAGTGGGGGCACACGGGGGCCAGCGGGAAGACAGACACAGCCAATAAGATTTAGGATGAACAAGTCTTATCGACAGGAAACAATTGCTCACAATCACTTTCTTTCTTCCCTCCCTCTCGTTCTCTCTCCTCCTCTTCTTGAGCAATGGAGCAGGACTCGCAGAGAAATCAAAAGGAATAATGGTGTTTTGTGACGGAGGGATGCGGGGTGAATGGAGGATGGAGGTGCGGCGATGCTGCGGGTCCAGGTTAATCGCGAATTGTGTCGTTTAACACCCCCTTGCACATCTCTTCTCTATCCCTCCATATAATAAATGCACTGACCTCCAGCCCAATGTACTCTAGCCTATCCAAGCGCCGTGAAGTTGAGAAATTAGTTTTATTACTTTTCACTCAAAATCAATAATGCCACCAATAAGAGAGAGGGAGATGGAGAGAGAGAGTAAGAAGATAAAATGGTAAAAGAAAAAATACATAAATAGGAGCAGAGGCTCGGGAGAGAGAAACAGATAATGAAAATCTATAACTTATGAATATTTTGGGAGGTTTTTCTTGTGTTTGCTTTGTTTTGAGTTTCGCTTTTCGTGGCAATCATTGATTTCAATTTAGAGGACTACAGCTGTGCAGTTTATGACTGCAAATAGAGCAGAAGAATCCAAAACACATTTATGAAACTGTCCGGACGGAAATTTATATAATATTACAGGCAGAGAAAGAGGTAACAATAATAAGTGAACATTTAAACGTAACAGTGACCAAAACTTCCTTATAAAACAGAACAGTTTGGCTCTGATATCTGACTACATGAATCGCTTTGAATTTCTTGTAAAATTTTGATTTTGATTGCACAAAAAGTACATTTAAAAAACATTACTTTTCCTTTCGTGTGCTGGTGAGACTGGGTCCTGTTACATAACTGATAGGGTTATATGGTCATTCATTTGTCATTGCGATTGTGCTTTGGAAGGTAAAATACAGCATTGGCAACTTGTGCAAATCTACAGACACCGGCAGCAGCTCAATGGGTTCTTATCAGAGCAGAGGCGATAATGATGACAAGTGTGTGTCAAATCCCGACCCAGAGAAATGATGACAGAAATCTACAGAGACCCAAATCGCCACTGATCTTTTGAAAACAGAATCCCACACAGAGCAGTTTCTGGTCATTTTCAGCTCAATTTGAATAAAGTGCTAACCTTAAACTTAGCATCTTTTCTGGGGTGTCTGAAGATCCCATGTCACGATCAAACGTTTGTTGGTAAACAGTATTTTCATATTGACACACACCTGTTACTGCACATTAGTGCAATATAAATAGTGTCGAGAAAAAGTATGTGAAATCTTGGAATTGGTTGGTTTTCTGCATTAATTGGTCATTAATAGTCAAGTATCAACAAACATAATGTGCTTAAGCTAACAACACACAAGCGGTTTTTGATCAATAAGAAAACCAACCAATTCTAATGGGTTCACACACTTTTTCTTGTCATCGTATATATACACTACTATTCAAAAAATTGTAAATAATTTTGAAAGAAGATACGCTCACCATGCATTTATTTTGTGAAAAATACAGAAAAATCAGTAATACTGTGAAATATTATTAGAATTAATTTTTATTAAAGTCATTTTCAAATTTAATTTATTCGTGTGATGGCAAAAGTCAATTTTCAGCATCATTACTCCAGTCTTCAGTGTCACTTGATCTTTCAGAAATCACTCTAATATGCTGATTTGCTGCTCAAGAAATATTTCTTCTTAATATCAATGTTGAAAAAAGTTGTGCTGCTTAATATTTGTTATGATAACCCAACCCCAAACATTTGACTGGTAGTATGTTCCATATTAATAACAAAATCAATTCAGATTTTCAGTATCATACATGTGGTGTTTTACTGAAATTATTTTAAAAGTTGCTCTAAACTGAAATCTGCCTGCTCTTCCTTTCTGTTTCTCCTCTTTTGTTCTTTTCACCCTCTTTCTCATCTCTATCGCCATTCACCCCGAAGAGGAGGCAAAGGTGTGTGTGTGTGTGTGTGTGTGCGTGTGTGTGTGCGTGTGTGTGTGCAGCTATTTCAGGAGCCTAAAGTTCTCTCTTAAACTGAGCTCTCAGAGATGGAGAGACAGGAATAAAGAGTTTCCCTGGCAGAGGTCTAGAGGGACATTAAAACACACACACTCATCCAATGTTTGGCCCTGGAACTGTCAGCGGGTACAGAGATAACGATGACATCACACACACACACACACACACACATGCAGTGTCTGTCACATGGTCACTCATTCCAACAGTAGCAGGGCATAATAGATTTAATATAGTACATCTTGAGCTTCAAAGGAAACAAGAACATCTGACTGTCTGTAAAAAGAGTTGATATGATTTATGTCACAAAAATACATATTTTAATTGATCTGTGACCTGTGAAGGAATCAGTGGTTAATCAAAATTTGAAGTATAATAGTATTTTCTTGTAAAATGTACTCCAAATAATCTTTGCTTAATTTACAACTTCGAAAAAAAACATTTTACATGCACAGAAAGCCTGGAAAATCCAGTCCAGTTGAGTGTAATTAGAAGTGTTTTGCATATACTGTAGCTATATGCAAAAGAGTTAAACATGTATTGAAAGCTCCAGGGTCAGTGAGACCTTTTCACACACTGATCCTGATACGCTCAATGTGGGTAAATGGCTCGATAAATTACAGTCACACTCCGCAAACATTTACTGTAGAATCAATACAGCATTTGGCAGAGATCCCAATGAGTTCAGCGCAGGGGACGAGAGACTAACCAGAGCTACTACACGAGAATTTCTGGAAACAGAACAAATCTGCTTATATGTGATTTCATTCCTCATTTCAAATCAATCTTGACCTTGAAACATTACAGAATAGATTTTAATAATGCATTAGTGGATTTGAATCTCACGCAGGGTTGAAAGACTTATGATAAAAGGTTTTAAGAGCTTAAGGAACTTCACTATTCTAATTCCAATTCCACAAAACAATTCCAGTTTCTCAACAAATCTATGAACAGCTCTTTCGGTATAATTGTGGAAGCACTCAAAAGAATCTGTCCAAATGATATATTAAAGAAAAACTACTGTATTCTTAGTGTTATTTTTACATTCCCAAATAATCTTCTGTTAAAGAACAGCTAAAATGTTGAAATTGAGCAAACCGAGCTCAAAAACACTTTTTATTGAATCGTCATGAGAACCACATCTAGGTTTGAGTCTCACCTTTACTGTGATGGTGAATCCGGATGAGTACAAGGGGTTTTCCCGGTCCAGCTGTCCGCTCACTGTCAGGGATCCGCTGATGTAGTCGAGAGCAAACATGCTGTTGGTGTTACCTGATGAACAGAATAATAAAAGGAAGCTGATTTCTGTGACAATCGGGTCGAAAGATGTTTCTGTTTGCACTGAATACTGCCACATTAAACCAAATTAGAGTCTGCACCCTAATTACACTTTGACTTTTTAGCATTTAGATATTTTAATAATTGGACGGTCATGACTGTAAAGTGGTTAAATATCTGAGCCCAAACTCAAAGGTTGTAGGTCAATATCCTCAGAGGCGTCGGTGAAGCGGAGGGTCGTTGAGTTCCCTAATCACCATTCTGCCCTAGAGCAGGGCACTTAACCTCCGCTCCAGGGGGAACGTCCCTATCGTCAGCTAAGGATTTCAAAGAATTCATCTGATCATTCCTATCCTAGAAATTAGGGCTGAATGGCATGACAGTTTATGCCAAAAATCTGACAAATTTGCAGAGGGCAGGATTCTAATGCAATTGCTATAGATCTATCTATAAGTCTGTAAGGCCTGTAAACCTTCAAAGGCTTTGCTTTTCTGAATTTGTTGCACGAAACTCTTTAAACATTATTAATTTCCATGTAATTCTACTTCATTGCATTCTAATTTGAAGCGCAATCATGCACACTTTTGCTCATGATCTAAATTGTAATTTAAAGGCATTCTTAATTTAATTCTGAATAACACACACAACCCTGGTTATTTAATGTAAATCAGGAATATGCCACCAAAGGCATAGAGAAGGCCGAGTTATGATATTTTAATTGAACATTATGAGGTCAAACAATTCATATAAATGAAAAAAATAAAATAAAATAATAATAATAATATAATGAAATACATACATGCATGATGAATTGTTGAGAATAAGATTTATAACATGCATTTACCAAATTAAAAGGAATGACTGTATCCAACTGGGATACAAAATATCACTCATACTGCCCGCAACTACTGGATTTTGGGAGAAAAATTTTCTACAAGCTCCAACACAATGATGAATATAACTGAAACAAGGCTCTTGTAATTATACTAGGTTTTTACTAAATCATACTTCAGTACTTAGCTCAACAAAATACTTGTTTAAACACCGGACAAAGAGTAAGAAACAGAAACAAAATCCTTCCTCTTCTGTTCTGTCTGACAGAGAGCAGGCGTGTGGTTTGGGACTGGACCTCTCCCTGGTCTGGGATAGAGGAAAATAATATCTTCTGACTATGGGAACAGCGGCCCTGTTAATTAATCCATTACCCCTGAGATATCATGCTGGTTTTGTGTAATTAGTTCAGTGCTTGGCAGCAGTGGCCCAAACTTTAGGGCTATAACAGAGCGCTAGACCGGCTCACCATCCGATCCACCATTCTTTTCTAATTCATCTTCCACTCAAAACATTTCATACTCCCTCGATAAACTGTTCATCTCATTAACACCTCACTTTCCTTAATTATATGATATTTCAGTAATTATTTTCATTATATTTTCACATTTCTCTCTCTCTCTGTCCACCTCTCACAGCTGCAGTGTATATTCACTGCACACTAATTAAGTCCAGCAGATGCAGATGGCGCACAGAGTGACACACAATCTGTCTTCTCCTCTAACAGTCTTCTTTTGTTCTTTATGATAGATCTCACCTCTGTACAGCTCTCATCACGTACAATCATGTACTACTAAAGATCATCAGCCCCCCATCGCTCCGTTCGCTACATACTCACTCCTACATTCCTCCACATCCCCATTCCCGTGTTAAACCATCCAACTTAGTTCCTCCACCTCCATTCTGCTCCCTGTCTTCACCTCCCCACATCTCCATCATAGTTGTTTGCCATTCAGAACTGAATTAAACTGAAAAGCCTTTTAATTTCCAAACTAAGCCCTACATTTAAATTCAAATTAAATTTGAAGTCCCAAACAGGATGCAGAACTGCAACTGGAATTTGATGTAAGAAAGTAGAATGCAAGTTTCATTAGGAAAAATCATACAGCTGTAATTAATAACAGACAGACAGATAGATAATAATAATAAATATTTTAAAGCAGGAAATCAGAATAGAACGACGGACGGACGGACGGACGGACGGACGGACGGACGGACGGACGGACGGACAGACAGACAGACAGACAGATAGATAGATAGATAGATCTTTGATTCTAACTATTGCATAGTCCTGTCCTCCAAATCTCAGCTCTTACATTCCTCCAGCTCCCCATCGCTCCATTCCACCCCATCATTAGGTTTCTTCACCTCCTTCTTCCCAGGTACTCAAACTTTTATTCTTCCTGGTTCTTCTCCTCTCAGGTGTTCAGTATTGTTATGCTAACTTGGACACAGCCACACCGCTGCAGCACTGGCAGTGGATTGAGACGGAGCTTGTTGAGCATGCATGAGCTGTGATTTATATATTCAAATAGCAATCTGAACCATCTCCGTAATGGAAATCAAACAATGGGAGTACCCAGATTGATTGAGAGCGCTTGAACCGAGTGTATGCATGCACGTCTGCTAGCGTGAATATATTGGCTCCTCTGGGCATCGGCGGCCAATTAGAACACACACTTTAATTCACTTTCCCAATTGCCCAGTGTGAAATCAAACGTGCAGCTGAGAGCCACGCTGACCTGATGGATTCTTTCAAATTAGCATGTTTGGCTGTTCACTGGAGTAAGACCGCTGAAAAGTGCACTGATTTGAAATGATAATCATCCTTATCTGGTAATGCAAATGTATTTCTTAAGGTGAGATGCAGATGCTGATTCATTTCTGAGGAGGTCATGAGGAGACGGTAATTATAAATTTAGCATGAAGAAAAATTTTATGGGTTTGAAATATGTCTAAAAGTTGCATGAAATTAAAATGTAAGAAATTTAAATTTAACCTAAATGTATCATTTTATTTATAATACAATCGTTAGAAATCAGGGTTTTTATTGTTAAATAAAACCGTTAAAATATTATTTCATTTCATTATTAAAAGAAATAGTAAAATATTAATAAAATAAAATATTTTTAAAAACTAGTTACAAAATGTACAAATTTATTTAAAATAAAATTACTAAAATTAAATAGAGTAAACTAAAATGTAATAAATTATATAGCCATATTTTTTTAAAAAGAACATTAAAAGAATAAGAATAAGATTTAACTATGAAACTTTTTATCTATGAAAACTATTAACTATTAAAAATGACAAAACAATATAATTACAACAAATTTAACTAAAATTATAATGAAAACATGAAAAATCTAATTTAAAATATGAACAAAAATCACTGTATACTATTATGTTAATGATACTAATATAAGACTGTTCCAAATGCTTTTGAGAAAATTTCATGAAATAAATAAATAAATTAAATAAATAAATACTTTTTGTAATGCAAAAAGGCATTTATGTATTTATTTAATTAATGACATAAGAAATGCTACATTTGTTAAATCTTAAAGACACACACCAATCATAAGACTTTAAATATAGTCATATAAACCATTTTTTATAGTTTTTTATTGTTTTATTTTTATTTATTTAATTATTCATGTCTTGTTTGGAGCTTGATGGATATGATCACTACGAAACAATCGCATTTTGTGGGGGGAAAAAAAACTGAAATGACATAAGGGTGAGAGTCGGACTCGTAATCCAAAGGTCGCGAGTTCGAGTCTCGGGCCGGCAGGAATTGTAGGTGGGGGGAGTGAATGTCTAGCGCTCTCTCCACCCTCAATACCACGACTGAGGTGCCCTTGAGCAAGGCACCGAACCCCCAACTGCTCCCCGGGCGCCGCAGCATAAATGGCTGCCCACTGCTCCGGGTGTGTGTTCACAGTGTGTGTGTGTTCACTGCTGTGTGTGTGCACGTTGGATGGGTTAAATGCAGAGCACAAATTCCGAGTATGGGTCACCATACTTGGCCGTATGTCACTTCACTTCACTTCACTTCACTTCACACTTCACTAAATAATGACAGAATTTTCCTTGGATAAACTATTCCTTCAACTAGAGGCAACAAAATACTGGTTAATAATTTAGTATAACTGTACACAGAGTCAGCAGACGAGAGCTGTGATTAAGAGGCGGCTACATTAGCGTGAGATAAGCAGAAGACCAGAATGATGCTGCGTTCTGCCTGACAGAACAAAAACTCTCCCCCGCAGAGATTGACATCTCATCAACACACAGAGTGACAGCAGAGAGAATTCACTGTTGGAGAAATCAAGCTCAGCTGAAGTTGATGGAGAGAATAAAGAGGCGAGTGTGAGTGAGTGGAGCTGTGCAGGAGAGCAGATAGCTCACTCACTTTAATCCTGCTGAGAGCCAGCAGCTAAGAGAGCTTAAGACAAGCACAGCAAAGACAGAGAGCTGCTGCTAAATTACAGCGCTGGGGAAACCCTTTCATTATGCCCTTTAATGGAGTTCAATTACTGTCTAGAACAACATAATGATAATAATAATACTTCTAAAACAATAATATTATACAATATTCAAAGGTTTGGGGTCAGTAATTTTGTTTAATTAACAGTTTTATTCAGCAAGAATGCATTAAACTGATCAAAAGTGACAGTAAAACATTTATAATGTTACAATAGATTTCCATTTCAAATAAACGTTGTTCTTTTACATTTTCTATTAATCACAGAATCTAGAAAAAAAAATTAGAACATCATTTCCACAAAAATGTATATACATTTATATAATTAAGAAATGTTTCTTGAGCACCAAATCTGCATATTTCCTAAATACTCAACTTTGTTATCACAGTGAAAAAAGTCAAATTAAAGTCAGTTATTTTAAATTGTAATAATATTTCACAAAATCACTGTTTTTGCTGTATTTTTGAGCAAATAAATGCAGCCTTAGTAAGCACAAGGGACTTATTTTAAAAACATTACAAAATTCTTACTGACCCCAATAATATTACATATTTAATAATAACAACAACAACAATATTATTATTAATAATAATAATAATAGTAAATAGTGAAAAACAACAACAACAATAAATAAATAATAATAAAAGTTGCTGTTGTTGTTGATGTTGTGTTTTGAAGGTAACTCAAACAAGCACTGTTTATAACTCAAGGCTAAATTATTAAGTCAATATTAAATCAACATTAGCTCTGTTTTTAATACAAATTATACAACATTAAATATGGTTTCACCTGCAGCAAGGACATTGTTTAATGCATGAAACCATCAAAATTCCAAAGACCAATATAGTCAATTGTCCTATTTAGCCAATGTCATGTAAATAATTTGGCATACGATAAACATACAATAAATGTATGATTAAAAAAAATCCCCCACTTGATCCAATGTCAAATACAGATCCAGCTGAGAACTGATCTACATTTCCATCCATGGAATATATGTCTTATGAAGCAGCAGTTTCTCGAAATATTCCTCATCTAAAGTCGCAGCCCTATGTGTGCTGACACTCTGCCTCCCAGACAGCGCTTGTTTACCTTCTGTTTGTGAAGACGCTGTAAAATCAATTAAAGTCACAGTCCATCATCTGCACGTCTGAGCTTAGCTGAACCTCGCGTTAAAGAAGAGGAATGAGACTCCACTGCCCTCAGCCTCTGTTACCACGGCACCTGCTATCTCTCTGTTTCAGACTGATTTACTACAAGAGCTGCGTTGCCAGCCTTGATCTTAGCCATGCTAACAGAGCGACACAAATTAGCTCACAGTTATGGGTTAGCGAACCTGCGCAGCAGATAGCCACGCTTTGTCGCATCTATCAAGTCAGTCAGGCAACAAATTAGTGGACATGCCGTGAATTAGTGAATAATTTCATTAGGCTGTCAGCGAGCAGGAGAAGAGTTGCAGCGAGGGGTGGGTTTCAGTGTCAGCAGAAATACGCCCCAAAAAGGACGATTTCAAAATAAAAACAGTGGGTTTAAAAGACAAAATACAGTGTTTGCTCACCAATGATCTAGAGCTTGATGCCTAAGACTGACTTATTTCTGTTCTAAATAAGATTTGAGTGTGTACAATCATTAATATGCTTAAAAATAGTTATTTTTACTAGGGATGCAATGATACCATTTTTTCAGAACCGATCCGATATCGAAAATTCTGAGTATCTGCCGATACCGATCCAATCCGATACCAGCGCAGTTTTTTTTTTTTAAATCAATGTAGAATTTCTATACTTCTGTGTGTTGACCTGATTATCACTCTTTTGTGTGTTAAACAATCTACTAAATAGACAACTTCATTTTAATGAAAAATTACAAATGAAAAAGTATATAATCATAATCTACGACAAAAATACTATTATAAGGTTAGTGGAAAATTCAGCAGCAAAATTTACTCTAGAACAGAGGTCGGGAACCTATGGCTCGCAAGATCTCTCACCCTTTACCAACAAATGATCTATTACAAAAATTAGAAATCACTAGAGAATCAGCAATTCCTTTGTTGTAGACCCTACATAAGCTCTACATATACATACAAAATTATAATACATTTTCTGTACCGGCTAAAGTGAGTGTTCAGTGCGCGTTCAGAGCTGTTCGCGAGAGCAAACCATTGACGTTTCTATGGTAACATACAGCTCCTGCACTCAGATTCGTAGCTTTGTGGTAATAGCGAAAAGAAAGATTTTTTGAACAGCAGAAAAAGTTATACTTTTATACTTTGAAATCCGCTCAATCCGCTTCTGACTGGATGTTTTCTGCGTGCGAGGTCTGAGTGGAACACGTACCAGCATAGTAGACTTTTTCTTTGGGGGCATGCCTAAAAACACGGAGTGTCAAAATGCCTGCACTGGTGTGTATTCACATAAATACGGTCAACAAAAGCACCATGCATTATTTTTCACTCAGTCTCTTACACACACGCGCATGTGCGCAGAGAGAGAGAACTCTGAAGAGAATTCATCCCTCTCATGTTGTAAATCAACCTCACAGTAAAAGCCCTGCACAATTTTTGACGATTTGTTGCTTATTTGTGTATTTTAGTTTCCATGGTCCTAATAAAGTTACTATTATTAAAACGTTATTGAAAACACACACACACACTCAAATATATATAATATATATATTATTTATTTTTATTTTTATTTTACTTTGGCTCTTTTGGAAAAATGCATTAACCAAAAAAAATAAATAAATAAATAAAAAGGCTCTTTGGTCAAAAAAGGTTCCCTTTTTTATTATTTTTATTATAATTATAGATTTTTTATTAAATCTATGTGATAGTTTATTGAGCCTTTTCTTTTAACAGTTTTAAATCTCAATTATTGTGCGCTCTTGAAGAGAGTTTCATCGTCTTGACTCATCGTCTTGACTTGACTGGCAGCGGAGAGAAGAGTTCGTGTCAACTTGAATTGAATGACTTAAATATTTATCTGTACCTCACACTGAACTATGGAACAGCTTCGGAACACTTGAAATATAGTGCACGAAAACTTGATGGTGCTTTATAATGTTTTTGTGCCTTTTGTGGGGCTTAACAATAACAGAATAGTATACGCACAGTATCGGATTTGGATCGGTCTCATCTGAATGATACCCGATCCGGCAGAGAATGCCAGTATCGGAGCGATGCATCCCTAATAATTTCCCTAACTGATTAGTTCAAAACACAGATAGATCCAGAAACAAAAGAAGTATTTTAATAATTTAAACAAAAGAAGAGTCATTGAATCACTCACTCAACCAATTCATTCCCAAACACTCATTCATTCAGGAACTAGTGGGTTTCATTCACGAAGGGTGCCTAAGCAAGAGTTTGTGTGAAAAATTTGAGTCTGAATGTTTTTACAAACAAATCAAGATTCACCTATAACTTAATTCTAAATCTACAAAAAAAACCGTAGGAACTGCAACCACAGGTACACAACACACACACCTTATAATCATGCCAGTGTTTTTGATCATTTTCTTGTTTCTTCGTCTTCCTCGCTTGTGTTTTTGATTGGGAGATTGTGGTCTCATTCAGAAGATGCGTAATAGCCCCGAGTGTGTAACTGTGAAATCACGGAAAGCCAGAAAATTTGGTCTTTGACAGGGAAGCATTTTCTCATAAAAGACGAGATAACTCGTCTTTGGTGTGGAAAGAGTTAAAGAGGTATGCAATATGAGTTTGCACAAAAGTGTTGATTTAGTTTGAACCATTTTGTTTAAACACACTGATTCATTTAGGAATGAAAAAGTGACTGTTTTATATATGAATCAATGAATCATTCACTCAACCGATTTGTTTAAAGGCATTCATTCATTCAGGAACTATATTGCTATTCGTTGCCAGAAGACGCACAACAAGTTAATTGTTTGGAACTATTTTCACTGCGGAGCAAAAACACACATTGTCAATGTACACATAAAATTGTAAAATGACAATTCCTTACTATAATATCTTACCATGTTTGTGTGCCTCATTAAGGGGTTTGTATATATTTGTATAACAACTAGGTGTGCAAGACATCGCTACAAACATAACTGTGCAGTCAAAGGTAAATGGTGATAATTACAGAAACTGAAGTATATTAACGATCATCTTCAGATGAGGATTCACAGTGACCCATGATCCACAATACTGTGTGTGGCGCACTTGAGCGTGCTTAGAAATAGTCCGACAGAAAATCAATTTCACATCACTGATAAAAGGTTGGATGAATGAAAAACAATCATGCTATGTCAGGGGAATAATTGAAAATGAAACAGAATGGGAATGTTTTTGTTCTTATGGGGGTCTGGGACTAACCCAGCCCTCCCCTCTCGATGTTAGGGCCCTGCATTTTCCTATTCATCGCAACAGCTCCAATGCTTGACAAACGAACAGTGTCACATACATATCATTGTTTCCTCCTGGAACCTTTGGAATAAACACCTGCTAACTAGTGCCAGAGTTCCCATTTCCCCTGGCACAAACATTTACAGCTTCATGCGCGCTCTCTCTCTGCTGCACGTCTGCTGTAATAGTGTCTGAGCGTAGCGCGCTTGTGCAATAAACGAGGGCAGAGTGTGGGCATGTTGACAGAGGCTGGGGCACAGGAGATTAACCCCGGGCCAGGCCTGTCTGTAGTCACTGCGTACTGGGCCTATGCCAGTCCATTGTTGGCCAGAGAATGGGGTGACGGTGGGGCCACTGCAGGCGGAGGAGGGAGCACAGCCTTCTGGGTAATTATGGAGGATTGGGGGCAAAAGGTGTAGAGACGAGAGGGCAGAAAAAAAGCTGTTGAGGGGATAAAATTGAGTCCTGGCAAACGTGACTGTGTATGTTTGTGTAGCTACAGGTGTGACATTCTTGCACAGGCGCAAACACACACACACACACACACACACACTCAAATCTTCAGATTGCAATTGTTTTACCTATTCAAAAAAGAAAAAGAAAAAAGAAAAAAAACACATTATTTATATTTTACATGAAAAATTGTATTACACATTAAAAAAAAAATAAAAATAAAAATCTAAAATAGAAATATTTTGTAACACTTTCGATCAGCTCAATTTAAAGCATCCTTGCTGAATAAAAGTATTAATTTCTATAACCCCCCCCCCCCTCCAAAAAAAAACCTATACTGACTCCAAGCTTTTAAATGGTGTGTATAATGTATAATGGTACAAAATCTTTTTAGTTTTATTTAAATGCAGATCTTTGGATCTTTCTATTCATCAAAGAATCCTGAAAAAAAATTTACTCAACTGTTTTAAATATTGATAATGATAATAATAATAATAATAATAATAAAATAAACAACAATCAGCACATGAGAATGATTTCTGAAGGGTCATGTGACACTGAAGACTGGAGTAATGATGCTGAAAATTCAGCTTCGATCACAGGAATAAATTACATTTTAAAATATATTCAAATAGAAAGCATTTATTTTAAATAGTAAAAATACTTCACAATATTACTGCTTCTGCTGTATTTTGGATCAAATAAATGCAGGCTTGGTGAGCAATAGAGAATTCTTTAAAAAACATTACAAGTCTTACTGTTTCAAAACTTTTGACTTGTAGTGTATATTTCGCATATGAAATCTTAACAAGGTTAATCGCCATGAATTTAACAGAAATGAAAACAAGGCTGTGAGGGATAGTGAGGGACACACAACGTATAAAGGCCTTTTTTACCAACCCACAACTTTCAAAACTCTTTTATGGAGTTTTTGTCTACGAAAAGTTTTTCTCAGAAAGATGTTTTGTCAGCTGAACGCTAATTACTTCTACCCCTCGTTTTCATTCCTGTCAAAAAATTAAATATGGCACTACCCTGACAAAGGTCTATTCAATTTTGAACAAAGTCAGGGACAAAAAGCCACCAAACTACAGCTGCATATCTATAGCAGGTGGAACAGAGGTCGTTGTCATTGTGACCCGCCCCTTCACTGGTTGCCGTCCAATCAGTGGGACAGAGAGTGCTGAGTGACAGCTGCTCTGCGACTGGTCATCCATGAGGGTTCAAAGCAGCCATGATGGCTCTAAATTGCTTTGTGTGCTTCAGTGGCTTGACCAAACTGCCAATATACTGTGACAGCCGTCGGCTATACGGACCACTGCGCCCTCACCTGTCACCCACACCTGTGTAGGACGAGACTCGACAATACACCCAAACACACAATTCACACAGCCATTTTTCTAACCCTTAGATACAGACTTTTGTCAGAACATACACAAACAGTTTACTACTAAGAGGAAATGCACATATAAACACATAAAGCTTAACAATGGAGTGTCTGACGGGAGGGGAGTCATGTACTAAATCTGTTTAGAAACTAATTTGCCAAACAACTTATATGAAACATCACATCATTATTATGATAAGATTGTTTATGTCCCCCGGGCTGCATTTATTTGATAGAAATGGTAATATTGTGAAATATTTTTACAATTTAAAATAACTGTTTACTATTTGAATATAATTGAAAATTTAATTTATTCCTGTGACGACAAAGCTGAATTTTTAGCATCATGAATCCAGTCTTTAGTGTCACATGATCCTTCAGAAATCATTCTAATATGCTGATTTGCTGCTCAAGAAACTTTTCTTATTATTATCAATGCTGAAATAAATTCAGGATTCTAACATTATAAATGTCTTCACTATCACTTTTGATCAATTTATTGCATCCTTGCTGAATAAAAGTACAAATTTCTTTAATATATATATATATATTTTTTTTTTTTTTTTTTTCTTTTGTCAGGAAAAACAAACACCTACAGACTGGATCACCAAAAACAAATATTTGTATGTATGCAAGAGTGTGTGGAGTGAAACTACTAGAGCTGAAGTCCTTCAAGTATTGCAGTCATCACTATTTCAAGATGCTTGAATTAACTTTTTCATTCAGTGGATTGAGTGTGTGTGTGTGTGTGTGTGTGTGTTTTGCTGGGGTTTTCACATTACCGCTAGTAGTGAGCTGGAAAATGAGAAGCTAAAGCAACCACAACTCACACACATGCAAACACACTGTATACATATACACACACATTTTTCATTCATGATGGAGGCTTTTGAGGTTGTGTCATATTTACAAAAATTTGTGACTTGTGATTTGAAAATATCAATAAATAGTGTTGAAAAATGCAGACAAATCAGTCATGTTCTGAATCACTTGCCATCATTGTCAAGCAAAAACGGAGTTACATTATAGCCATATAGTTTCCAGCTTGTTGAAAATTTTTAAAGAATTTAATGAACAATATATTTTTATCAAATATAAAAAATACAATAGCAAAAAAACAAAACTGGACATTTATTTGTTTTAACATTTTAAATACATAATAAAATACAATAGCAAGCTATATATAATGTTAGAAACATTTATATTTTCATTAAATGTTTTAAATATAAGTTTTTTTTTTTTTAAATACATCCATATATTTTTGTTGTGGGGCAAATCTAACCTTTTTACAAAATACAGTAAAGAAAACTTAAAGGTCCCATATTGTCAAGACTGAAATTTCCTGGCTTTTTTCATGATGAGGTCTAGGAGCTATGTAACTACCATATGTGACTCTGGACCACAAAACCAGTCTTAAGTGTCAATTTTTCGGTGATGTAGGGTTTGTTATGATAGGATAATATTTGGCTGAGATACAGCTATTTGAAAATCTGGAATCTGAGGGTGCAAAAAAATCAAAATATTGAGAAAATCGCCTTTAAAGTTGTCCAAATGAATTCTTAGCAATGCATATTACTAATCAAAAATGACGTTTTGATACATTTACAGTAGTAACGATTCGGGCCGCCTGCAGCTTTCCCTTTGTTTTGCCTCCAGCTAGCACTGTAACGTCGGACTTAAAAGGTCTAGCTGTAGTTGGCCTGGCCGTGCGTCACTTAGAAAACAACAGGCCAATCAGAAGAGAGACTCATGAATATTAATTAGACAGGTCAAAATCGACCTGTTCTTAGCAGAGCTTTTGAGAGTGGAGCTGTAAAAATAAATTGAGATGTTTTTTTGGTACTTATACTGCAGATATATATTCTTAAGGACATCAACACCTAAAATAAAACTCCAGAAAAGTGTAAAATACATGACCTTTAACATTTAATAAAAAAATATACATTTTTAGAAAATATAAAAATACATAGCAAAAATAAAATGTATATTTATTTATTTTAATAAAATAATAACATAATAAAATAAACATATATATATATATATATATATATATATATATATATATATATATATATATATATATATATATATCCTAGTAAAAATAATATCAGCTTTTAAATGCAAGATATTTAAAGTGTACCCAACTTGAAATAGTTTGACTTTAGCACAATTAAATATACTTCTGTATATCTTTAGTTGGACTTCATCACAACGTCCACACAATTAAAGTGCATTAAGCACAAAATTAGTTGTTCCAATTTAGCAGACTTTAACTATACCAGTTTAGTACTGTATACTAAAAGTACAACTGCAGGGTATTTTTATAAAAACACATAAATATGTAAATGTATTTGTAGTATACTTAGCATAAAATAAATGAATTTCAAATCAATTTTAGTATATTGATTTTTCATTAGGGTATATACATTACATTTCTGCGAAGGGGCCAGAGAAAATCAGAGAAAATACCAGCAAGTAAAAATCTGACCTTATTGCTGAGCCCTAGATTGGCCTTTTTATGTCAATAAGACATTCTTTTCTAGTCTGTGGACGGGTTCTTTGCAAAATACTTTTTGACTTTAGTCAAAAGCCTGGCTATGCAAAACCTACAAGTGGAAACCCACCACAAGCTGTTAAAAGCACTGAAATTAAAACGTTATAAAATATTCACATTGTGTTTGTGCATGTATGGATGAGACAGCAGTCTCTCCGGACCACCAGTCAACACTTATTGAAATTCTGCCCGCCTCGTTCTCAGAAAAACACTCCTAGATGAAAAGAGAGAGGGACTCAAACATGTATAGCTATTATAAGAGAAAGACGAGTGCATAATCTGATGTGTGTGATCGAGTGTGTGATGAGACAAACGATTCTCACGCTCACCCCCACACACACACTCTCCGTCAATGTTTAATCACCGTGAACCTACGTGCACCGCTTTCGCAACCGCTCACACAATAGCAACAGGAAAGCGCTAATGTTGTGGGGACGTGGTTCGAGGGTTTGGGATATGTTCTGGGGTTTGGTGATTAAAAGATTGTGATTCCTCCAGGCTAATGCACTGCGTTATGAGAGCGTCTATGTAATGAGAATAATTTCAGAGCATTAGGAAAGACATCACAGAGTCTCGAGCGACATCCAGACAAATTTGTAAATGCATATACACAAACACACTCACATGGGAACATGCACAAAAAGAGCTGATATTTATGCCCTCATTATAATTATGCTTTCATACAGGTGAACACACACACGCATTGATGTGCAGCTGATAGTCCTTCGCATACGTTCTTTTGTTACAGAGCAATATAGCAGCCAGAGAACCTGGCAACGTTGTTTAATCTACACGTTTTCTTCTGAACTAACAAATAGATGTTAACAATAGCCTGCATTACAATACAATGAATATAAAAGTAATACTTTCCCTTTCAACAAACATCTACTTCAAAAGAATGATAACGCACTGAATAGATGACTCTGTGCTGTCAAATGGCCGTTTGTCTGTCTCTACAGAGGATTTATTCAAGTCTATAGTTGACCTGAATGACTTCTATTACCTATTCTATTACCGATTTAATCAAACCCCTTGAAAAGGACATGACCAGCTTTCATAGGCTTTAAGGGAACTTAATAGTGTTTTAGAGAAAGCATGGACCTAAAGGAACATGGAGTGAAAATACAGAGCATGAGTGTCCAAAACAAGTCAAAGCAGGGTTGTTTAGTTGTTTACTTACTAAATGAATAAAGAATTCAATTAAGAGCATATATATTATTGTTTGTTTTGCACCCATCAAGCTTCAGATGAAAAATAGTCAAATGACATGAATTATCTTTTAAATCGGAAAACTGCCAACAATATTACAAAGCCTATCAGGTATCCAAATAAAGTAAAAAAAAAGCTGTGTATTCTAGGGAATTGAAAATCTTGGCAGGTAAAATAAAATTAAATAAAATGCATTCTGGGGAATTGAAAAATGCATTATATTATAGTAGATGTCTTAACAGTGAAATTTTTTAATTAAAAAACAAATATTTTATATTTGTTTACAATACTCCTAACACTCCTACTAGATTTATGTTTTGAAATGGAGTCAAAGTCATAATAGACGATTATATAAAACAGGAGCAAAATGTGAAGTTGTACGTGTTAGGAATAGTCAGAGTAATATATTTAAAAGTCAAATGATAACCAAATCATAACCTTCCATAATGAACAAACAGTCATAAGCAAAGGTCAGATAGATTTACCACCCAATCACCACACCATCAACAATTCATCTACTCTACACACAGCATTTACAGCAAACAAAATAATAGAAATCTTTCCCTGCTTTATATAGGCGGCAAGAAACCATCTGATTTCATCTGACATGAAAAGCTGTTTTATGGATTATATGACATAATTCAATCAATATACTCACATAACAAATGCAGAATCCAGATTAGAGACAAACACACTGATCAGAGTCTGACAGTGAAATCAAACGCCAACTCTGACAAGAGTGACATTCGAAGCCTATTTAACCAAAACACTTTACCAACTAGCACAAGCACTAAAACAAATCTTAACAGATATTAATAAGCAGAAAAAATTTTTTTAACTCTAACCTATTTTAATGATTTCATCCACTTGAACCATGAGGGAACCGTGAATGTTTTGAAAATATTGAATGTCATGTCGATAGCCAATGAAGCTTTTTCGGGTAATAGGATGGGAATTTACCAATTCTGATTCCACTGAGCAATTCTTGTTCTTTAATGATTCCATGAACAATTCTTTTACTAATTTTTTGGATGAACAAATTGATGATATTTGGAAATTGCATTCACAATTCACAAACAACCTATTGTAAAATGACAAGACCATTTCTGAATTCAACAGAACAGAAACAACAAATGGGAAATAAACAGTTCTTGGAAATGTGGTTCATATTCCACAATTATTGCATCTAACAACCTTTCACTTCTCATTATCTTTCCTAATCCCATACCTAGGATTTAGCATGCTTGAGGCATTTCATCTGTGAAAAAAAGTCAAATGGCATCTTTGCACTGCAAACACACAGAAACAGCCTATATACACCACAAAAGATGCGTTTACACAGCTGCTTGGAAGGTGATCGTTCATTCTTGTGCACAGTGGACAGAAAAGATTTTAAGGTGACTCTGATGCGTATATTGCATATTTTATGCATATTTACGCATATTTTACAGTGTTCAGTCTACATCAGTGGAAGAATGCAGATTTTCCAAAACCGTCAATTGAACAGAACATCATGGAAATCATTCGGGTTCAATATTTTTTTTTTAAATGCATCCATTCTCAAAAAAGAACATGCTCTAAAGGGCACAGGGTCCAGCTGTCAGGACATCGTGGCAGTAAATGAATAAAGAATAAAA
Organism: Onychostoma macrolepis; assembly: GCF_012432095.1. Classification (NCBI taxonomy): domain Eukaryota; kingdom Metazoa; phylum Chordata; class Actinopteri; order Cypriniformes; family Cyprinidae; genus Onychostoma; species Onychostoma macrolepis. The sequence goes on along the minus strand of NC_081167.1, from coordinate 26,427,927 downwards.
GGTGTTCAGTGTCTGTACTTCAGGCCGGAGGAGTGACCCATCTGACAACCTGTCAGCCTTCACACACACTCACACACTCATTCAATATACACACCACCAGCCTCATTTGAAATTAAAGACCCCTCTCACACACATACACACACACACACACACACACACACAGATAATTCATTATCAACTAGAGCTTATTGTAACCCAGGTCACAAGGTTGACTATCGATCAGAGAGCTCAGGCCTCAAGGGGAATAATCAAACCCAGAGAGATAGATTGGAAACTTTGATCTCTCTGCTCAAAGTGTCAAGCGCATTCTTTAAACAAGATCTACAGATGATTGAGCTTATTGAACTTTTCGGTTTGGTCGCATTTGTGCTTGAATGTGAGGATATAAGGACTAGGTGATGTCTTTTGGAATATAAAATACGTGTTCCACAAATGATTGTGATGTAAGCTAGACATGCATGACCTGCTTTGCTGTTTTGATTCAGTCACTGTGCATGTGAATCAACGCACAACGACAACGTAAAATCAGCTATACAGTAAAAAGATGCAAGAAAACAAAGACCAATCAAAATGCAATATGCAAATAGCTGTAGGGAAGAATTCCAATCTCTGCCAACACACACAGAAAACGCATGTCACATGACCATTCAATTCATGCAGGTGCAACAATGAGCATCAGGGTTGCCAGGTTTTGACAACAAAACCGACCCAATTTCTACTCAAAAATAGACCAATGGTTTTTCGACGGGGGTCCCCCGGGAAAAATCTTGTTCCAGGGGGTAAAATAAACATTTTTGGCGAGGTTCCCCTGGTAAAATTCGCATTGCAGGGACTAAATATCACGTTATAGGAGTTGCTTCAACACACGACAACAGTGTTAAAGTAGCCCAATTCCACGGGAAAACCGCAGACTTAGCAACACTGATGAGCACAATGTTATCGTTTACACGGTTGTCAAGGATACGCAGAGCGAATGTGGGCAGCCATGCCATCATTTTCAAAAGTCTCTGTTTACACTGAAATGCCACCCCAGAGTTTTCAAGCTAAAACGGGGTCTGCAGCATTTTCGAAAGTCTCCATTTTGAGGGCCGAAAATACCGGAGTAGTGTAAATCACAGGCGTAACCGTAGCAAACGTTATGCGGTTTAAAACGCAAACGCACCAGTGTAAACATAGCCTCTATCAATGTAGGTCAAGTTCATTTCTTAAAGTATACCAAAATATGCTTAAAAAAAAAACAGCCAAAAACAGCACAATTTAAGGGGATAGTTCCCGCAAAAATGAAAATTCTGTCATAAATTACTCACCCTAATGTCGTTCCAAACCCATAAGACCTTGGTTCATCTTCAGAAAACAAAATAAGATATTTTTGACGAAATCCAAGAGCTTTCTGACCCTGCATAAACAGCAACGCAAATACCACGTGCAAGGACATCAATAAAATAGTCCATGTGACAGTGGTTCAAACGTAATGTTATGAAGCTACAGTATAATAATGCTTTTTTTTTTTGTGCAAGAATGAAGGTCTTATGGGATTGGAATGACATGAGGGTGAGTAATTAATGACAGAATTCTTATTTTTGGGTGAACAATCCCTTTAAAGGGTTACTCCACCCCAAAATGAAAATTTTGTCATTAATCACTTACCCCCATGTCATTCCAAACCCGTAAAAGCTTTGTTCGTCTTTGGAACACAATTTAAGATATTTTAGATGAAAACCGGGAGGCTTGTGACTGACTGTTTTATACAGAAAAGTATAAAAAACATCGTCAGAATAGTCAGTCCATCTGCCGTCAGTGGTTCAACCGTAACGTTATGAAGCTACGAGAATACTTTTTGTATGCAAAGAAAAAAAAAAAGACTTTATTCAACAATTCGTCTCCTCTGTGTCAGTGTAGCACCAGTTTGGAGTCTATCCGCTGGACACAAACTGCGTACGCTGTTCTGTCACCCACACCACAAGAATATGCTGTTTTCGTTCAAATCAAAGCATAAACAAACGTAGAGGATGTATCCGTGAGGCGCGACTGACACAGAACAGCGTATGCAGTTTGTGTCCAGCGGATAGACTCCAAAATGGTGCTACGCTGACACAGAGGAGACGAATTGTTGAATAAAGTTTTTTTTTTTTTTTCTTTGAGTACAAAAAGTATTCTTGTAGCTTCATAACATTACGGTTGAACCACTGATGGCAGATGGACTATTCTGACGATGTTTTTTATACTTTTCTGGGCTTTGACGGTGTTAATTGTTTGGCAGTCAATGGGACAGACACAAGTCTCCCGGTTTTCATCTAAAATATCTTAAAGGTCCCATGACATGCTGCTTTTTGGATGCTTTTATATAGGCCTAAGTGGTCCCTAATACTGTATCTGAAGTCTGTTTCCCGAAATTCAGCCTTGGTGCAGAATTTCAGCCACTACGAGCCAGTCCCACAATGAGCTTTCCTTAGGACGTGCTATTCTGTGTCTGTAGCTTTAAATGCTAATGAGGAGGAGAGAGGCGGGGCAAAGTGGAGGGTGGGTGTGTGGCCTTAACCAGCTTGCGCTACCATGTGCTAATGTTGACAGTGGATGTATCTCAATGGCTTGTAGACACACAGTCCTTCAAGCTTTTCAGTTTGATCCAGAATCTGATCCGGATGAAGAAGTTGCAACTCAGCGGCTACAGCAGGACATCTCTGAATGATTAGTTTATAATATTGTGTCTGGATACGGTACTTTAGTCGGTTTGTTTATGTATGCTGTTACAGTTATTATCATGTAGCTAATGCTAGCCATAGGCTCGGATGAAGGAACTAAAAATATACTTCGGTTTTCATTTGTACATCCAAACACTGAGCAACTGCCATGCTTCGCTCGTTTGCAAGCCATGATGTCTCTCGAGGAAAAAAAAATATTGCGCTCGCCTCGCACGGTAGTAGCTCATTTTCTCATGGGCGGGCAAATCAGAGAAAGGGGAGGTAACCTTTCCCCGTATGACGACATAAAGGGAAGATTCCAGATTGGGCCATCTGAGCTTTCATTTTCTCAAAGGCGAAGAAGGATACCCAGGGCTCGGTTTACACCTATCGCCATTTCTAGCTACTGGGTGACCATAGGCAGGCTAGGAGAACTCATATTAATGTTAAAAAACCTCATAAAGTGAAATTTTCATGCCATGGGACCTTTAAATTGTGTTCAGAAGACAAACTAAGCTTTTCCGGGTTTGGAATGACATGGGGTAAGTGATTAATGACAAAATTTTCATTTTTCAACCCTTTAAGGCAAAAATCAGATTTTTGGGCAAAAGTCCCCTCCAATGGAAAGTTTGAATGTCGTTAAGCACTTGAATTGTGGAATTTCAATACTTAAGAAGTGCAACTTTGTACGCACATTAAATAATGCTTGTAGATCAGTTCTGTTGTGAAAATCTCACTGCACTGCACTACTACAGACTTCCGTAGACGACATTAAGCCATTCATCTGAAAGGAATCTGTGACATGATAAGATCCTATTAAAGATCAGACTTAGATGGCACAATAAAAGAATGTAAGCTGATCTTTATGCCTTCATCACATATCACATCTCTGCAGGTGGATTTCACAGGGCACGCTGTTGTGAGCAGACTTGTACGTGAACAGGTAATGGCTTTTTAAGTACTCTACACAGACAGTGAGTGAGTATTGTAGAAAGCTGTCAGTGCATGTGTGTGTGAGAGAGAGAGACAGAGATTATCAGAGGAATGAGTGTATAATTGGAAAGCTGAAGAGAGTGTTATTGTTCCAATGATAAGCATCTTTAATTCGATGGACATATCATACATGCACATTGTATGTAGCGGTGCACATGTGTTCAGGCCCGTTCACACCAAGGCCGATAACTATAAGAACAAAGATTTAATACTTTTAATACTAAAGTGGCAGATGACACAACTGCAGTGCATGCGTATAATAAACTATGTTATTGTGAGTTGATGTAGATACTGTATAGTTATCTTTATAGTCATTGTTATTGGTGTGAATGGGACTTTAGTGGGATTTTACTTCTACTAATGAAGCGTTAGCGTTAGTTCTGGCAGGTCACGTGAGTCAAGCTTGCATCAGCTGATTCTCAGCTGATCGTATCTACCTATAGGAATACAACACCTATCGCGGCATTCCTATATAAGCTGTCTTCCGTATCAATCAGCAGCTTTTTCCGCTTGCTCAGGAGCAAATCACCCTCCTCCATCCCCAACTCCTCCTTTCGCAGTCAGGACTTGTCTTTCTGATATTCCTTGCTGAATCATACTTAAATACACTTAAATATCATTATGTACATTTAATGATATCTGCTTGTTCTGTTCTGTTTACCCTAGGGGGGTTATTATTGTTGCTCTCCCTGCTCATTCATGACAGGCTGTATGGATGGGCAGGGAGTTTTTGCACAGAACAGAACCATACCGCCAAACCAAAACCTTATGCTAAGTATCTATCTTTTGACGATAGTGGTCCTGACAGAACTACAATGCTTTAGCCTGGTGTTGGCAAGTTGTGGACATTTTGTGTTCAGTATATGAAAATACATTGAATACAACATATAAAACATGTTACATGTCCAACAGTTAAATACTTGATAAATAAACTGGCTTTGTCATTAACATTAACAAAAAATATTATATAACCAGGGGTGCACATAAGTGATGCACAGGTGCATATGCGCAACCCCCCCCCAAAAAAAAAAAAGTTCAGACCACTCATTTGCGTACCAACATGGTTGACAGCTGTCAACGTACAATCAATGATTTAGATCGGCTAAAGGGGCGGTCACACTGCACTTTTTGTTCCATTGACTTCCATTCATATGCATGCAAATGCATCAGAATGGAAATCCAAGCTCGTGCTAAAATTTTAGCTTTGCATCTCAGGAATAAATGACATTTAAAAATATATTAAATTAGAACAGATATTATGTATTGTAATATTTTACAATATTATTCTTTTTCACTATATTTTTGATCAAATAAATGCATGAGAGATAGCATAAGAGACGTCCTTTAAAAACATAAAAAAAATTTTTTCAACTTAAAAGAAGTATATCAATAAATAACCCATATCAGGAATTTAATATTTAAGGATAAATTCCAATCAGTTCCAAAGGTTCTAATTATTTTTGTTCTGAAACAGTTATAATGTCAAATAAATGTGCTAATGCTGTTAAAAAAATAACAGCATTACCAACGTGATCTCATGATTAGAGGTCGACCGATAGTGGATTTTATCGATACCGATAGCTAGGTTGGACCACACTGGCCGATACCAATTAATCAACCGATAGTTTTCAAAATGGATACTGAAAGAAAGCTAGTGCTTTACTATTTAAAAAAAAAAAAAAAGCAAAAGCAGTAACAGTACTGAACCATACATTGTAAATGAATAAAAATATTAATATTATTTACTATATTGATCATTAAAGTTATTTCATAGTTTGCTAATGTTAAAAGAAGAAACTTTAAAATTATTAGTTGCTAATAGTGAATGTTGAAATGAACACACTCTAACAAGGAACAATACTTCTACAGTTTTCATTAATGCTACGAATGGACTCTTATTGTTAAGTATTACCATCTAATTTCAACAATCATGCCTAAAGATGGCCATCTTTAAATATCTACACAAGGCCATAGCATTAAAATTACATACATATGGATATTGTATGTGTACTCACACACTTTATATGCTTCTATTTTTTAACACTGGATAATTATCTAATAAAATAAAAAAAATGTTAGTCACACACAGCGCTGCGTCTAGGAGAACTCAGAGGTATCACACACACACACACACACACACCAGACGCTTTGCGTTCAATTAAAGTGGCGGTCTAAAACAATTTATTTAATCCCCAAATGGACATAAGTTTGCTTCAAGAATGAACAATGTGGCATAAATGAGCTTGAAGTTCGGTGTTTAAAAAAAACAGAGCAAGCGGAAAGAGAAATCACAATCTATTACAGCTGTCTATATGAAGCATACTTTATTAGAGCCACAGAAAGACAAATGTTTTGCTGAAAAATGCACAATACATAATTTATAGCCTAGGGTGAAGTCATTATGTACATTCACAATGATTTGGGACAAATATAATGTAATTTAATAGAAAACTATGTGAATGGCGCTCTGTTCCACGGCAGGATTTTCTGTCCGCTGTATTTAAATGCACGTCTGGAGTTTCCCGCTCTGTGCAGCGTGCAGTGTCACGTGTCAAAATAAACAACACGTGCTGTCAGTGATTTCCGCCTCTAGAGGCCGCTCTCGTACTGTATAATGCCAGCGGACCCTTCTCAGCCACTCCAGCAATGGTTGCAAACCGGCATGGATTTTTGCCGATAACCGATAGTTGCGGTAATCAACTATCGGTGCCGATTAATTGGCAAAACCAATGAATCGGTCGACCGCTACTCATGATAATTAGTATGTATTTGACATAAAATGTGGTTTTATAAAACGTACATTTACTTATGTTTTTACAGGCACTAAAACGTACAATACTGACGTATTTTCAGCATCTAAACGTATAGAACTATAGAACTAGATAAAACACCAAAACCACAACAAATTACAAAATGAAACAATTTTATCCGTGCGCTGTAATCCAGATCTTCAGAATCCATACAATTGCGAGGAACAGTCCCAAATCCAAGCCTTTATTCGGCGATCTTCATCTCCATCCCGAGCAGCAAGTCCAGCGACAGTAAAAAGCGAGGCCGCACTGACTGACGTGCTCGTTACGAATTCAAATGTTGCTGCTTCAAACGACGGGTTTTACAGCAGGATAATCGAACGCTCATTGGCTCTCGCCTGCATTCGTCACAGATTGCGACATGCCGTGTTTCTGGTGAGGTGTGTGTTTGAATGATGTGAGCACGCGCACTTTCACGAGTTCACTAAGAGCGAGAGAATCAGGAAAATAATCTGCATAATATTTTCAGCGATTAACAACATAAATTCTGCTCTGCACCTCACGCAAACCTACTGTAATTTAATTCTGTATTAATACTGTATTCTGCCAGAGAGGACTGCGGCTGCAACACATCGTCATTTGGATTACTTTTGGTAGTGCTTTTGACATTTTTGCAATAAATAAATTATTGTAATTGCATTTATCTGTCTGTCATGTTTTTCTTATAACTTACTGTACAGAAATAGCTATGTTTAGGTTTAGATGTAGGAGTGGGATTAGCAACTATAAAAACATTTTCAATGCTATATTGTTACTAAAATGGTTATTTTCCAGCATATTTCAGTCAATTGCGTTTTATATCCTATTATATTCGCTGTAAAATGGTTAGGTTTAGGTTTGGGGGTAGGTTAAGGGGTCTAAAAATCTAAATCGCTTATTGATAAAATGATAAAAATGCATTGATATGAGTATCTTAATGATATATAGAAGATACGTAAATAATTTAAGTTTTTTAGCTAAAAATACGTATCGATTTGTACATTTTAAATGTTGAAATACGTATAAATTGTACGTTTTAGCATCAATAAAAACGTACAAAAATGTATGCTTTGTGCTTGTAAATGTTACATATTAATACCTACGTATAAACATGAGACCAGGCTGGCATTACACATATTTAATAGCATTTGATTTCCTGTTAACTTTGACAGCCGTTATAACAGTCAGCAGACATACAAGCTCTGACCTAGTGTATGCATGCATGATCTAGTCACATCTACTCTATATACATGTGGAAACAATAAATATCTAGATATTGTACTGTCTAAATATCTCATCTTGCTTAATCGAGTTGGTGAAAAGTACAATATGGGTCTGCAAGCTGTCTGTTGCCCACAGTAGTCCAGTGTGTGTGTGTGTGTGTGTGTGTGTGTGTGCGTGTGCGTTTGTGTGTTTATATTTCTTGAAGTTTATGAGATGCTCCTAACTGGCATCTGCACACATCAACGGAATCTCTCCAGGTGGAATCTCAGCATTGATGAGAGTCCAGTTCCCTACATAAGAAAAGTGTAAATCACTGAGAACTGGTCTCCATAAAACCAGACAACTTTCCATGGTAACATTCAGCTTCAGCATCACTATGTAGATCTGTACCTTTTGGGAACTCCAAATCCAAAGCAGCTCACATCTGCTTCTGAAAGAGCAGGGTGATTTAATGAGGCTTTAACTTTGGCCCTTTAAAGCCACCGTAGCTGCAGGGGCTGTTAGCCATATCTGTGAGCGCTGTGGTTCATGAACCCTGCTGGGCTAAAGCTCAGGACAGCGTTCTCCCAGGGCACTTTATAATGGATTCTACAGGCATGAGAGCACGCTGAAGACCTTCACAAGTCCCTCTGTCTCACACACACACACACACCCTCTCGCTTCAGTAGTCACAGTTGTACCAACTTATCCTAGAGTTGTGCTGGAGTTCAAAAACACACACACACACACTTAAAACTTCAGCATCAATTCTTCTGATTTATGAAACTAAGAGCTCCGGCACTGAAATCTGATCTCATTTAATCACACACATTCAATTCTATATTACTGTAGCAACCATAAACCTATTCAGCATAGCAACGCCTTGGCAACCACCTATCAACATTCTTAAAACCACTCAGAATAACTCTGCAAATGCATAGCAACACCTTGGCAACCACCCACAAACACTCTAGAAACAGGGGCGGTTTTAGGATTTCATCTTTAGGGAGGCTTAGCCCTCAGAGAGACCATTAGATACAACGATACAAATTACCTAAATAAACAGTAGCCTATTTTACTGTGCTTATAAAAACTGTATTGCTGTATGAAGAAATTAGACACAATTACCTATTAAAGTTACAGAAGTTACTTGGTGAGTGATTCTCATGTTTTTCTTTTGTTGTTTGATTAACATTGTTAGCATAATATAAGAAATGCATGGATCCGTTATACCGACACACATCCAATATTTTCTTAACTGTTTATGTTTATTTAAGACGTAACCGACTACGTTTACTTGAATACTCATCAAGACAGGCCATTGTGACATAATATTTTGTGTATTTACTTATTTGCTCGAGAAGACGTGAAAGTGAATGACCCTATCTCATGAAAGTGCGTTTCAATGGCACGATTTGCTGTTTAATTCGGTGTGCTATTTATATGCAGAAACTGATTTTGGCGTGCATATGAGACGCAATGGTTAGGTTTAGGGGTGTGGGGAAGGTGCATATCATAAGCACACCAAATAGAAACAGAAAATCGTCCAATTGAAACGCACTTTCATGGGACCAAGCTGGCGTGCTGTCCGTGCAGTGGCTCTCAGTGCATGGGCGCTTCATTCAAATGTGTGCGCGCACATTAATGGTCTATCACAGCGCGAGATTATCACATTGAGATCGATAAATGAGCGAGAATGATAAACTTTCTTGAGGAAGCAGCACTGGCCTGATCGTTCAGATTATAATTTTAGGGGGGCTTAGATGACGAATAGGGAGGCTGAAGCTCACCTAAAAAGGGTCTAGAACCTCCCCTGTCTATAGCCCCTTTCGCATCGCTTTAGTTCCAGAACTAAAAGTACAGTACTAAAGTACTGGGACGATTTTGTGCGAACTATTTCCCAGCACCATTTAAAGGGTTGCATTCGCACCGGCAGTGGGTACTAAGAAGTGACGTAAGCCGGTCGACAGCGACGTCATTTGTGCGCGGTGTTCAACAACGAAAACAAAGAAGAACAACGTTAACAACAGGAGGATGGAGGACGCTGTGATCGGAGCTGTGTTTTTGTTGTGTCTTGCGGGGTTCACAATAATGGACATGGAATGTCGACGTAACTTTACGTCAAGCGATTGAAAGATCGCAAAGGAGTTCAAAATGTTCAAAAGTGCCTGCACTTCAGCGTCCGTCCATCTATCGCTGTTCTCCATTCTTGCGAAATATAAGTTGACGCGATGTTTACACAGCGTTTTAAATCATGGCGGGTGAGGGTGTTTTCGTACGCGTTTAACCAATCAGCGTACACCTATGGAACTGTTTTAGACCCTACTCTGAAGTAGGAGCTGTTTAGTTCCTCCAAACGGAGTTCCGGGAACTAAAACAGTTCCTAGTTCCCGCAGTGCGAACACACCAAAAAGTGGGTAGTTCCACAATTAGTTTGGGTACTATGAAAAGGTTCCTGCGGTGCGAAAGGGCCTATATGTTTTCAAAACTACTCAGAATAACTTGCCAACTGCATAGCAACACCCAGGCAACCAACTATCAATGTTCTTAAAACCACTCAGAAAAACTTGTCAAGTGCATAGCAACATCTTGGCAACCGCCCACAAACACCCTAGTAACTAGAATTATTTTTAAAAGTACTCAGAATAACTCAGCAACTGCATAGCAAGACCTTGGCAACCACTCACAAACCCCCTAGTAACTAGAAATGTTTTTAAAACTGCTCAGAATTATTTGGCAACTGCATAGCAACACCTTGCCAACCACCTAGCAACATTTTTAAAACCACTCAAAATAAATAATAAAATATTTAAAATAACTTGGCTACTGGAAAGCAACCACCCATAATCACCCTAGTAATTAGAAATGCTTTCAAAACTATTCAAAATAACCTGGCAACTGCATAGCAACACCCTGGCAGCCTTACGATCTTTCAAACCTATTTGACTTTCTTTGCCTTACGATTTGTAGTAACCATATATCCCTTCAACTTAGCAACTGCATAGCAACACCTTGCCAACCACCTACTAGTGCTCTTAAAATTATTTAGAATAACTTGCCAACTGCTATAGCAATGTTCAAGCGTTCTCACAATTTTTTAAGAAAAAAATTATTTCAAGAAAATTCTGTCAAAAATGTCAACACAGTTTAGCTGAGTGCATAGCAACACCATGGCAACGGTCAAGAACCACTCATATTGTTCTTTAGAAAACAATGTTCAACATTTATCATATAGCTGTTGCTGCTGCTTTATAAATGGCTAAACTACTCAATGCAGTTATTTTACCACAGCGGCTTTGCGTTATTGACGCAACTGAATAATACTATCAGAAATGTAAACTTGACTAGTTTACATTCTCTTTATTTTCACATTCAGGTAATGTTTTGACTTCAGAAGATCATATAATGACATTCCAGGTCAAGTTGCAGGATTAGAGAGGAAGTTTGAGGCCTGAGGAACAGCACAGTAATTTGGCAGTAAATAATAACATCAACAGCACTGTCATCACACCTCTGGGGGAAAATGAGTGAGAGAGAGAGAGAGAGAGAGAGAGAAAGAGAAAGAGAGACTACAGGAGAGCGTGATCTCTAGTCTCTAGATCATTAACACACATCACCCTGCAATTAAAAACTCATTTATCTTAATTACTCAACTAATGGGACGAGTCCCTGCAGAAAAACACACACACACACACACACACACACTCGAAGGACGGCTGCAATGACATACACACACACATACACACATGCGCGTATAGGTGTGAAAAGCCAACATTCATGCTCAGAGAGAAGCCTAAAGCCACACAAACTACAAATACACAATCCACACATCAGCCTGTCTGTCTCTGCTCCACTGTCTTCAGTTCTGATGTGACATGTCATTACTGCTTCCTGAGGTGTTCATTCATTATATGCTGATGAATTTAACAGGGAATCTAAACTAATGAGATTCTGTGTGTGTAAAGTCTGTTTCTATAATGTACACTAAAACAATCCATCCGTCCATCCATTTATCTGTCTGTGTTGTTCTATCTGTCCATCCGATCATTTGTCCATCCATCATCCATCCATCCATCCATCCATCTGTCTATCCATCCATCTATCTATCTATCTATCTATCTATCTATCTATCTATCTATCTATCTATCTATCTATCTATCTATCTATCTATCTATCTATCTATCTATCTATCTATTAGGGGTGCAACGGATTACCAATTTACACATTCAAGCAATTTCAGACCATTCAGATGAAGGAGAAATCGAATCGGGACTCGCGAGAGAGAGAGAGAGAGAGTGGCGCGATTCAGAAACCGCGTTTCAGACAACGCCTCAACGGATGGATACATGCACACAAAGTTATGTGAAAATACCCGTTTTGGCAAGTATTCTGGTAAACACAGTAGGTTATGTCCATGCCTTAAGTTAATATATACAGCTGACTACGAAAAAAACGAATGTGTGTCAGTATTTAGGTCCGTGCATTTAGTCTTAAAGAGACAGCAGCTTCTGTCTACCTACTTCTGTCTTGTCTGCTAATCAAACAACACCACAGCTTTAACAAAGATTAATCTATATTTAGCTTATGCAGTAAGCATTATTGTGTTGTTTTACACTTAATTATTACATTTCTGCACCTGAATACTACTGTTACTGTCTTTAAATAGGCTATAATTTTATGTTGTAGGCTGTACATCTATGCTTGGAATTTGTGCAATTGTTCTTGTTGTATTACTGACTTTAATAGTTAAGCTAGTAGTTTCTGCTGGGGTATAGAAGTACTTAAAGTACGCTTTTAGAAATAAATGAAAAGCAAACTGTTTTTTTTTTTGCTTATCCGAAAAATGATCCGATCCGTGACTCAAAATCCATAGTATGATCCGAATCGTGAGTTTTGTGATCCGTTGCACCATTACTATCTATCTATCTATCTATCTATCTATCTATCTATCTATCTATCTATCTATCTATCTATCTATCTATCTATCGTTCATTCTGTCTATCATTCTCTCGTTCTATTGTTCTATCTATCTATCTATCTGTCTATCTATCTATCTATCTTTCTGTGTGTATTTCTCTCTCTCTCTCTATCTATTTTTCTATCGTTCTATCTATCGTTCATTCTGTCTCTGTCTGTCTGTCTGTCTGTCTGTCTATTGTTCATTCAATTCAATTCAATTCAATTCAAATTAGCTTTATTGGCATGACTTGCACAGTATTGCCAAAGCATTGTCCATTATATAAATAAGGAACAAACAATTATATAATACATAGAACAAGAATAGATCTGTAAAATAATTAAGTAAATATGTACATGTATACTTTTTTTTCCACAAACAAGAAAAATATTTAAGATACAAATAATAAAAAATTAATATTTCTTTAATAAATAAATATTAAAAGAAAAAATAATAATAAATAAAATAAAATAAATAAATAAATACAAAACCTTTGTACAGCATGTAAGAAATTATCTTGCTTCAGTTTTGTCCACTGGCTGATAGTCTTAGTTTGTGACAGGTTGATACATATCTTGCTGCTGTTGTAATCATTTTGGAATTTTCCCCTAAAATGTGACTTAATTTTTCTGCATTTGGTAATGCCATAAAATTTGGTTTAATTTCTTGGAATTTGGGGAAATATGCAGCTCTAATGTTGTGATAGTAATCACAGTGCAGCAAGAAATGTTCCTCTGTTTCCAGCTCTTTCTGCGAGCACAGTGAACACAGTCTCTGTTCTCGTGGCTGCCATCTTTGTCTGTGTCGTCCTCTCTCTATAGCCAGACAGTGATCACTCGTTAGTGTCTTTCTTAATTTGTGATCTTTTACACAGCTCAGGTATTCTGCTGGTTTGTAGTCTCTTTTCAGGTGTAAATACAGCGCCATCTTCTTTTGTATTTTCGTGGCATCTTTCCAATAGACAGTGTAGTTTTGTTTTTGTAACTGTGTGATTTGGTTGGGCCGGACTGTGTTGTGCTAGTTTGGCTGTAGTTTGAGTACCAGCTGTAAAAGTGCACTCTTCTGCAGGTTCTGCAGGGCTTCAGCCTGGTAAGAGCTCGGATCACTGCATTTCAGGTGCTGCTGGAATTTCACAGCTCTCTTTCGAATATTAATTAATAGTGGGTATTGTCCTAATTCAGTTCTGCACGAGTTGTTTGGGGTTGCTCTGTTAACTTTTAAGATATTTTTACAAATTTGGGCGTGCATAATTTCAATTTCTTCTTTTTCCCATTTAGAGAAATCTTGGGTTTTTAGAGGTCCCCATATCTCACTGCCATATAGTGCAATTGGTTCGATTACTGCTTTTAGGATTTTTAGCCAGGTTTGAATTGGAATTTCATACTGAATTGTATTTTTGATCATGTAGAAGACTCTCAGTGCCTTTGCTTTCAGTGCATTCACAGCCAGATTGAAGTTTCCTGTTGAGCTGATTTTTAGTCCCAGATAGGTGTATTCATGGGTGTGTTATCATTCTGTCTCTCTGTCTATCTTTCTGTCTGTTTCTCTCTGTCTGTCTGTCTGTCTGTCTGTCTGTCTCTCTGTTTGACTGTCTGTCTGTCTGTCTAACTATTAAACTATTTTGAAAACTTTCAAATAATCTAAAAATTACACTTAAATTTGAATTCATTTTAATACTTCCTAATGTTCAAATTTAAATAGCAATTCTGCCCCCGTTTGCTACTTTAATTTAGTTTAATTCTACTTTCCACTACTTTACTTTACACTCTATTCAAATTCAAGAATTGCACTGAAATTTAAAAGGCATTTGTAATTAAATTCTGAATGACGGTTAACCCCTATGTTAACACAGGAAAGAAACTGCGCTCATCAAACTATTTCATATGATCTTGAACTCAACCTGAGTCTCCTGAAGAGAGCAACATCTTTCCCTTTACCTCTACCCGTTTCCCCCTGCTTCTTTGATTGTCCCCTTTAGATTCACACACAACGGCTTTGAGAGAGCCTGCAATATGAATTCTAATAGAGCAATTACCATTATGAATGATAACTAGGGATATTCCGCTGATCTAGGGTCAGGGCCCGTGCAATAGCTCTTATGATTACGGAGTATGGAATCAGGTTCAGGAAATAGCAGTGCTCCGCTAGCCAGCGGGAATGTTTAACCTACATCACGGATCCCTGAACCACTAAGAGGAAATTGACACAATCCTCTTTCCATATGAAATCTTTGCATTAATGCTCCACAATTTAACGGCAAAGCTATCAGATTTCTTCAGAATATTTATCCGTTCACTTTCCAGCTTTCCTCTAAAAACTGAATAATATGTCATTTTGTGTGTGATTTGGAGAGCTGCACTGCTCATGTATCGATTCTCAAAATATAATGTCCTCAAGCCTCTTCACTCAACAGTTACTTTAAGAGGCTACTTTGTCATCATTACCATTAGACGATAACCATTCATACGCTTGGAAGACTAACAGAAGACTGAACTATCAAAGACACATTTTTATTTAGTCATTTCTGAGTAAATACAATGTGCAAATGACATAACAGCACTATTATTTGCCATCTGCCACCTGGCTCTATAGATATTATATATATCCCAAACCCCAACTAAAACCATTTCAGTTCCCACTAAATAACATTTTATTAAATAAACAATATCTATTTATTTACATAAATAATATAAAATTATTAGTGCTCTTAAACGATTAATCACGATTAATCACATCCAAAATAAACATTTTTCTTTGCATAATATGTGTGTATAATGTGTATATATATTATGTATATGTAAATACAAACACATGCATGTATATATTTAAGAAAAATGTTATGTTTATATATATATATATATATATATATATATATAAATATAAATATATAAATGTATATACATGTAAATATTTTCAAAATATATACTGTATGTGTGTGTATTTATATATGCATAATAAATATACACAGTACACATACATATATATTACGTGAACAAAAACTTTTATTTTGGATGCAATTAATCACGATTTATCATTTGACAGCACTAAAAATGATATACAAGTAAATACATTTGTTCCAAAAAATGGCATTTGATAATTTCCTGCTTAGGTTTCTCTTTCTCTTCTACCAAAACTGTCCAATCAAAAAAAAAAAAAAATAAAATAAAAAAAATAAAATAAAATAAAATAAAATCAAATAAAATCAAATCAATCTCATGGCTGCTGTAAAAAATGTAATATAATACATTGCTTTATTTATTTATGTGCAATAGTGTTTACACAATACTTCAGGACTGTAATGTGAGCAACATGATAGAGTCTTAATCAACTTTTGTTACAGCTCACAACTTGCAGTGGAAACTATATGAGCCCATGAAGATCTCAGGACAACAAACTGAGCTGCAACACATAAAATACAATAAATACACCAATTAAAGGTGATTTTTTTTCTGTAATTTTTGGGATGTTTTTGTACTTATTCCTACAGTTTTATATTCAAAGGCAACTACAAATCATTCATAGGTTGAATTCCCTCAAAAGATGAAACTGTATATTTGAGCATCACAACCAACATTGAACAAGACTTGCTCAACCAATAGCATGAGTTTGGAGCAGGATTATCTCTCAGGGTGACCAATGTAGGCATTCAGGAAATATGTTTTGTCATTTAAAGGGGTGGTTGACTGGTTTTTTTCTTGGCTTGATTGTGTTTATGGGGTGCAGTCTAACATGTTAATGCTTCGTTTGTTAAAAAAAAAAATTATTTTTCACAAAATTTACCTTTATTCCACACCGTTCTGTCACTTCTCCTCTAAACACGCTGATCATTTCCTGCTTTTATGAAGCCCCTCCCTGAGAAATACTTGATGGGCTCTAATTGGTTAGCAGGCCCAGTGTGTTGTGATTGGTTAAACCGCCTCTAGAGCACGTTTTTTGTTTGTTGTTGTCTCATACTTTTAGATACGCTGTTATTTGTAAATGCTACTGCTTCTGTTAGCTTTTAATATACGGTTTTATTCTGATTAAAGCTTTAATACAGTACGGCAACGGCACGCGCGTCCATGTATAATGCTTCTCATAGCTACAGTATGTGAAAATAAGTGTATTCACTGAGCTGATGATCTGAATGAGAGCGAGAGAGAGAGAGAGAGAGAGAGAGAGAGAGAAAGAGATGCAGAGCAGGGAGACGCGAGCAACAGTATTAAGAACCGATGCTAGAACATTGGTTTTGAAACTTGTGAATCCATTAGAATCATTAGAAGACAGAATCACGATTTATATATTAATAGATTTTTACGTGCACCCCTAGTTTTCTCTTCTTCTTCTCTAAAGCAGCGCAGCATGGCCTCGCCCCCTTCGTTACATGTTCCCGAGGGCGGGGTTTATCTGGGTTCTTGATTTAACGGACCCGGGAAGTAGCTCGTTGTAGTCCCTTACCAGTCGTTTTTGTAGGTGTTAAACTGCCATAATTTTAAAAGACGATATCTCCATTTGCATTGAACTTTCAGCTTCGTAACTTTGCAGATATTGTTTATCCTCAAACAGCAATATTACACACTAACTAACGTTAAAAAAGTGAAATCGCAATCAACCACCCCTTTAATATAACTTAACCAGAAACCATGACTTTTTCAACAACATTTGCATATGTAAACATGTTTTAAAATTGATTAAAATGAGTTCGAAGCATATCAAATGTGAACACAGGCAATTTCGGAGAGGCTAGCAATAGCAAGCTAGCTTTAAAAGCATAAATACCCACCCTCCCCAACTGATTGCTATTGAGATGTGAAGAGACTGTCAACCAGCATAACTAAAAATGTTTTTGAACCAAATCACTGTATACCCTGCTTTTAAAACATGTTTTTTGTTTTTTTTTAATCAAAACTTCGAAACAACATTAGAATGAAACACATCTCTCAACACTACTCAGAAACCATGGCATTAAAAGCGGCCTACTTTTACTACGTATATTCACATACAGTCTCTCTCTGTGAGTGGTTTGGTATTTTGCACATAATGCAGTGCCATTCAGACCAGGGGCGGACTGGGGCTAAAAAGTGGCCCTGGACTTTTTGGCACAGAGCGGCCCACCACACCATAAACCCACCAGCTCATTAGAGCTGTTTTTAACACCTTTTACTAACAAACAAATATAACACAATACAGAAATTTATATATTTTTTAATTATTATCATTAACATTAATGAATGACCATCATACGTCTTTACATTATAATTTGTCTTTCCTGGTGTGTATGGCAATTTATAAATAAAATTTGTAAATAAAATCTCTTTAACATAAAGGGACAGTTTAATATCACTAAAGTTAAATGCCTACCATATATATAACAATGCTCTGCTCTAGAAGACTTGAAATGTAGTGCAGAATTTGGGCTGGTTTTATTGTGCCTTTCAATTGCTTGAAAAGAGTTTTTTTTTTTATGATGAAAAATTTTATGATGATGATGAAAAATACAGTAAACTGTAATATGTGAAATATATAAAGTTACAATTTAGAATAGCTGTTTTCTATGCAAATTCATAGTAAAAAAATATATTTTATTTCTGTGATCAAAGCTGAATTGTCAGCATAATTACTTCGGTGTCACATGATCCTTCAGAAATCATTCTAACATGCTGATTTGCTCGAGAAACATGTCTGATTATTATCAGTGTTGAAAGCAGTAATCTATGCTTCATATTTTTGTGGAAAATGTGATACATCACCATTCAGTCCGGAGTAATATAAAAAAAACACTTTTATTCAACAAGGTTGCATTAAATTGATTTAAGTGACAGTAAAGATATACTTATTACAAATTATTTATATATAACAAATGCTGTTCTTTAAATTTGTATTCAACAAATACTCCTAAAAAAGTGTCAGTTTCCACAAAAATATTAAGAAACAAAAACCGTTTTCAGTAATTAATTTGATAATAATAAGAACGTCTCGGTTACGTATGTAACCCTCGTTCCCTGAAGAAGGGAACGGAGACGTCACGTCGGATGACCGACGAATTGGGATCCCTACCAAAACGCCACAGGAGCTGCCCCTTCCAGTGCCCTGTGTAGACCTCTTGATCCTTCCTATAAGGCAGACGATAGGACCGGGCTCTACACAGAGAAGGTCAACTACTGTTGTTCCTTGGACAACCCAGACAGTAGGACTTGGAAACACTGGGAAGCATGCCCTTCCGTTTGGAAGAGGCACACTGCGGAGTCACCTCCTCCCAGAGGGGGTTAAGTGGCATTTAGACATGTGAAGTAACCCCGTAGGGCCCTATTGCACATGGAAGTCTCTGAGATGGCACAGGCTGCATCACTAGAGATGGCAGAACGTGGTCTGCCAGGGGAAACACGGCTCTAATAAGCATACCGTGGAATACACATATGGGATCCCGGCAGGGTCTCTCATATGGGCACTAGCCTCACATCAGATTTCAAGAATTCATTGGCTGAAAGGCCTGGCGCTGGACGCTCCGCCACGTCCGGACGCCGGAGTGCTGGAGGACTCGACAGGGTTTGCCTGGTTAAGGAACTCTCTGGAGAATTAGGCGAAAGAACGCCGCAAGCTGACTCTGAGCCGGGCCTCTCAATGCCACTACCCGTTTGAGGTGAGAACACAGGAGGAAACCGGTTCGACACGCAGGCTATAAAACCTAGCGAACGTGTTAGGAGTCGCCCAACCCGCAGCTCTACAGATGTCTGCTAGCGAGGCACCACGAGCCAGCGCCCAGGACGATGCGACACCCCTAGTGGAGTGAGCACGCAACCTGAGCGGGTAGGGCACACCTTGTGCTTCATAGGCCAAGGTGATGGCATCCACTATCCAGTGGGCCATCCTCTGCTTGGAGACAGCCTTCCCTTCTGCTGTCCTCCGTAACAGACAAAGAGCTGTTCTGAGGTCCTGAAGCTCTGAGTTCTATCCACGCACTGTCGCAGTGCGCGTACAGGACAGAGCAAAGCTAGGGCTGGGTCTGCCTCCTCCAGGGGCAGCGCTTGCAGGTTCACTACCTGGTCCCTGAAGGAGTGGTAGGAACCTTGGGCACATAGCCGGGCCGGGGCCTCAGTGTTGCACTGGAGTCAGCCGCCCAAACTCAAGGCACGATTCGTCGACCGAAAATGCCTGCAGGTCCCCACCCTCTTGATCGAGGCCAACGCAGTCAGGAGCAGGGTTTTCATAGAGAGAAACTTCAACTCAACTGACTGCAAAGGCTCAAGGGGCAGTTTGTAGGGCTCTTAGCACCAATGCCAAATCCCAAGAGGGTAGGGAGGGAGGCCTAGGCGGGCTTAACCTCCTGGCCCCTCTAAGAAACTTGATAACCAGATCGTGCTTCCCCACCGACCTCCCCTCTACGGGGTCGTGGTGAGCGGAAATAGCAGCAACATAAACCTTAAGGGTGGAGGGGACAACCTACGCTCCAACCCTTGTTGCAAAAAGGAAAGCACGGCTCTGATCGAACATCTCCGGGGGTCCTCACGGTGAGAGGAACACCATTCGACGAACAGGTTCCACTTCAGCGCATAGGCCCGTCTCGTGGGCGGTGCTCGTGCTGAAGCAATAGTGAGAGCTACCTCCTGGGGCAGATCACCTAGAACCTCCGCGTCCGTCCAGGGACCACACATGGAGTTTCCACAAGTCTGGACGCTGGTGCCAGAGGGTGCCCGTCTCTGAGAAAGCAGATCCTTCCTCAGAGGAATCGGCCAGGAGGGGCTGTCGCGAGGAGCATGAGTTCCGGGAACCAGGTCCTGTTGGGCCAATATGGAGCCACTAACAAGACCTGCTCCTCGTCCTCCCTGATCTTGCACAGTGTCTGTGCTAGCAGGCTCACAGGGGAACGATATTTGCGCAGGCCCAGGGGCCAGCTGTGTGCCAGTGCATCCGTGCGGCGTTGCCTCGGACAGGGAATAGAACCACTGGCAGTGGGTGGTTTCTGGAGGCGAACAGGTCTACCTGAGCAACTCCAAACCGACTCCAAATCAGCTGGACCGCCTGGGATGGAGTCTCCACTCCCAGGAAGTGCCGCCGAGACAGCTCGTCGGCCGCCTGATTGAACACTCCTGGGATGTGGATGGCACGAAGGGACCTCAGATGCTTCTGACTCCAGAGGAGGAGGTGGCGGGCGAGTTGCGACATGCGACGGAGCGTAAACCGCCTTGCCGGTTGATATACGCAACGGTCGCAGTGTTGTCCGTACGGACCAGAACGTCCTTTCCCGGCGCCCTCTGAGGCGGCTCAAGGCAAGGCGTACTGCCAGCAACTCGAGGCAATTGATATGCCAACGCAGTTGGGGACCCGTCCACACCCCTGACACTGTGTGCCCGTTGTACGTGGCTCCCCAGCCGGTGGCCGAGGCATCCGTGAATACCACAGCATGCCTGGATACCTGCTCCAGGGGCACTCCTGCCCGAAGGAACGAGGGATCTGTCCACGGGCTGAAGGTTCTGCGGCAGGCGGTGTAATCTGAACCCGGTGAGTACCGCGTTTCCACGCCCACCTCGGGACTCGGCCATGGAGCCAGTGCTGAAGCGGTCTCATATGGAGCAGACCGAGCGGAACTATCGCCGCAGCTGCAGCCATATGCCCCAGGAGCCTCTGAAAGAGTTTCAGTGGGACCGCCGTCCTGCCTGATAAAGTCTTGAGGCAGTTCAGCACCGACTGAGCACGTTCCTGGGTGAGGCGTGCTGTCTGGTTGACCGAATCCAACTCCATGCCGAGAAAAGAGATACTCTGCGTTGGCACGAGTTTGCTCTTTTCCCAGTTGACCCGAAGACCCAACTGGCTGAGGTGCCTGAGCACCAGGTCCCTGTGTGCGCACAACTGCTCTCGAGACTGTGCAAGTATGAGCCAGTCGTCGAGGTAGTTGAGGATGCGCACACCCGTTCTCTCAGGGAACAAGGGCCGCCTCTGCGACCTTGGTGAAGACGCGAGGCGAAAGGGACAGCCGAAGGGCAGGACCTTGTACTGATATGCCCGACCCTCGAACGCAAATCGCAGGAATGGCCTGTGTTGCGGGAGAATCGAGACATGAAAGTACGCGTCCTTCAGGTCGATCGCTGCAAACCAATCTAGGGGACGGACGCACCCAAAGATGCGTTTCTGCGTCAACATCTTGAACGGCATCTTGTGAAGTGCACGGTTCAACCAACGAGGCCACAGACATACCCGCGGTGGGGCAGCGAGGTGGAACACAGGGACCCGGCCCGGAGCCTGTGACGGCTTGGCCTGTGATGGCAGGGGGCGGGGTCTGGGTGTGCTGTGTAACACTCACCTGATTCCTCCTCGTGAGGGAGGAAACACAGGAACCCGGCTTGAGGCTTGTGACAGCCTGGCGTGTGACGACTTGAAGCGGGGACCACCCTTACCTGGTTCCACAAAT
Organism: Onychostoma macrolepis; assembly: GCF_012432095.1. Classification (NCBI taxonomy): domain Eukaryota; kingdom Metazoa; phylum Chordata; class Actinopteri; order Cypriniformes; family Cyprinidae; genus Onychostoma; species Onychostoma macrolepis. Next base: position 26,405,919 of record NC_081167.1, on the reverse strand, counting down.
GGGCAGGAGGGGTGCTCTTGGGCAACCCACTGCTGCCTGCTGGCGAGATAGGAGAAGGGAAGTGATCCCGTGATGCACTCTCCTCCTCTTGAGACCCAGAGATTGAGAAAACTGCTTTTTTACTGATGTTTTGGGGGAACAAAAACAAAACGAAACAAAAGATTCTCCGGCCCTCCTCCGGGGGAGGGAGTGGTGCAGTCACCATCTCCCGACAAGCAGTCTCCTCCATCTCCGGGTCGCCCGTCTCAGGGCCTCTTGCACTTGCGCTTGCCGCGAGGTTTGGCGGGGGCCTGGACGGGCTGGGCGTCCTGCCTGCGACCAGCTCCACGACACTGCCTGGTGGAAGGCTGCTGCGGCTGCGGGAGCGGGGCAGCCGCAGGGGCGCCACGGCGACGAGCAGGCTGAGGGGCTGCAGCCGGAGTGGAAGCAGCAGGTTTCCTCCGGCGCATGATGTGTTTGATCGCCTCAGTCTGCTTCTGGGCTGCCGAGAACTGCTGGGCAAACCTCTCGACAGCGTCGCCGAAAAGGCCGGTCTGCGACACGGGAGCATTCAGGAACTGTACCTTCTCCTGCTCCTTCATGTCAGCAAGACACAGCCAGAGATGGCGCTCCTGGACCACTAGCGTGGACATCGCACGACCCAGAGACTGTGCAGTCACCTTCGTCGCTCGAAGCGCGAGGTCCGTCGCAGCACGCAGCTCATGTAGAACCGCCAGGTCGTGAACCACCCTCGTGAAGGTGCCTTCCACGATCTTGTAAGCTCCTCATGCACTTCCGGAAAGAATGGCACCGGAGGGGGGCGCTGAGAACCAGTGCGACCCCCACCGAGAAACCACTCGTCCAGCCTCGAAGGATCGGGACGCGGTGGAGGATTCCACACGAGCCCGACATTCTCGGCGGCCCGGGAAAGCATAGCCGTCATCTCTGGGTCTGGGTCGGACAACGCTACCACACCCGAAGGGGGCAATGCAGCCGAGTCGTCATCCCCAGAGGGCGACTCGCTCTCCGATGCAGCGACCGACATCTGGTCGTCAGGGGGAGCACCGAAGGAAACAGGCGGTATACCCCGCTCTGCAGAGGTCCCAGCCCACTCCACGAACGCTGGATCGCGGCAGAGGCAGAGGGACTCCGCCATGTTTGACATAGCGGAGTCTATTATGCAACTCCGAGATGGTCATGTCCCCACAAGAAGAACATGAACCATCCACGAAAGCTTCCTCAGCGTGCTGAATGCCCAGACACGTGAGGCAGCAATCGTGACCGTCCTGAGGCGCCAGGAAACGACCACACCCAGAAACGCACGGGTGATAAGACATCTTTAAAAAGACGTGATCACCCGTGTTGCACTTTTAGAGAAATTTGCTCTTTATTAAGTGCTGAAGCACGCAGGGGAGCTGGCCACCACACACTCCGAGTGTGACTGTCTTCACGGGAATCGACCTCTTCTCCCGTGAGACCGTGACCACCGCTGCTGCGCTGTAACGCCCGCACTCGCTCGCTCTTCTCACTCGCAGGACAGGAGAGCAGCAGTGATTCACCGCCGCTCGGCTCGAGCGAAAGGATGAATGTCACGGTGCACCCGCTGCCTCTTATACTCACGCTGTGATCAGCGGCAGCTGGATGCAATGATCGCATGCCAATGTCCATTGGCTTGTTTAATTACACTCGAAGTGGATTGGTCTCTCTGGCGAGATCCCAATTCGTCGGTCATCCGACGTGACTCGGAGTGACCGACTGAAAGGGAACCATTATTAATAACTGAGCACAAATAATAACTGAAAATAATTAAGCAGCAAATCAGTATGTTAGAATGATTTCAGAAGGATCATGTGACACTGAAGACTGGAATAATGATGCTGAAAATTCAGCTTTGATAAAAGAAAAAAAAATAATAGAGAATGAGGATTTAAGTCACAATCTTTTCACTCCACGTTGCATTTCGGGAAGGCGCCGCCATATTAGCAGGATACGCTGTCCGTTCCCATGGTTACTTCTCATTCTCTATATGGATAACTGCTTATCTCTTGTTTTGTTCTTGCCTTTAAGTTAAACAATCATTAATTCTTCATTGTATCGTTTGCAGGGAAGAGAAGCCAATTTATCGCATTACATGATAATTCGATTTTTTTTTATCTTAGGTTTTGTAGAATTTCATTTACAATGTTGATCTGATTACCATGAAAACAGTGTCACCCGTGCAGTCACTTTCTTATGCGCGCTGTTTTTTTAGGTTTCACTTTCAACACATACAACGCATCATGTTTGCAAGATTCGGAATAGAAGTAGGTATCAGTTACTGTAGAAGATTTGTCACCCCCGCGGACATCCTTGTTCCTCCCCTCCAGACCGAGGGGGACGGCCAGACTTTAGTTTAGAATGTATAATAGTCTAACTCGTAGTGTAAAATAGTCTAACTGATTGCTTTTAGATGGAAAAACTGCCCATAATTCCTGGTCTAGTATCTGTTTTCTTCGTAATAATAGCATAATGAAATAGATTTGGCAAACAATCCAGTGTATTTTCTGCTTTGTAAAGCGTCAAATGATTTTACAATGCATTTTCGCAGAGGGGAGAAAAGTAGCCAATCACAGACCTGTTTGTTGATTTCTACAACGCAATGGCCAATCAGAGGTGTTTAGGTTGGAATTCACGCACTCACCGCTTTTTGTCTAGTTAACTTCGTAAAAAAAAAAAAAAAGTTTCATTGTGTGGTCACATTCATTGGTTAAAACGGAACTCTGTAAGATCGTGATGAATGAGGTAAGGAAACGGTTATTAATTACTTGTATTGGCTGCCATGCCAAATCATGCACCTGCTTGCTTTTCTGTTTAATTTAAGTGTTAGTGAATTATTGTAAAGTGTTACCCCCCCCCAAGTTGTCATTTAAGTGTCAAATCTATATATACACACATACAGCCTACAAAACCCATTCAACACACTCTTACGCAAAATTGAGCCACTTAAGGTTCTCAATGTACATCTGAAATATATCACAGAAACACATGGTGTAACCCTCTCTCTCTCTTTCTCTGACTCTCTCTGTCTCTCGCCCTTCATTCTGTTCCTCCCTTCGCTCCGTCTGTCTCATGCTGATAGCAATGAAAGTGATCTACGGGGGAGGCCGTGCACACACAAGTACACAGCTACAGTGAGAGTGTGTGTGTGTTTGTTGCACTGTGGGACGGTTTGTCCTGCTGTGTTAAGCTCATGTATGGACTAAATCGACAAAGGCTTTCAGTCACACACACACATTATCCCACATCCTAAGAGACTTACACCACAGCAGCACTAATGTGACGCATACAGGCCACTGTCCTTCACACTGGAGCATGAAAAATCATACTACGCTCAACACTCAAATCACTATATATCAAATCATGACATTAGTCATTATATAATTGTCTGATTATGAGTATTTGCTCTATCTGGAATATTTTGAGATGATCACTGCCTATTTTAAATTCCAATTACATACTGTCATCCAAATAAGAGATTCTGAAATGAGTATTAGGAATGCTATGAAATGCACATTTTCATATATGTGTCTCTTTCCCCTGCACTGAGAGCGGTCAGCTTGACATTCTCTGTCTAATTCACTTTAAACATGTATGACAAATGCACTCTGAGTTCATTTTATATTCAGATTCAAAGCTAAATGTTTATGGTCATTCAAGGTTATAATTCAAGGAAATATTATGTAATAATACAGAGGAGGAGACGACAGTATATTTCCAGATTTGTAATCAAGAGGATAAATAAAATAAAATAAAATAAAATTTACAACCCTAAAATGCTAAAAATGAAAGACAGAAATAAAAAAAAACAATATTTTATATATTTTTAAATATTTTATATTACTGTTATTATTATCTAAAATTACATCATTCTACCCTTTGAAATATTTGTTAACACAGCCGAAAACACTTAAATTTAATACAACAATAAAGAAAAACGAAAGTATTTATAAAATATAAAAAGAATATATTATAATACATATTATTATTATTACTATTATCTAATATCATGTCATTCCTGTGAATTGTTTCTATTTGTTTATAAAGCCTTAAAGGAACACATACATTAATAAACTGCATAATCTCAACAAAGTTCAAAGGGAAGCATTGAAATGTTCTTAAGTTTATACAATTAAACACCAGACAGATGTGATAATCATGATGGATGTGACTGACCTGACATGATTGTATATCCAATTCCACGTGGTCGACCCAAGTCTTGATCGATCGCTGTGATCTTACGGACTTCATAACCCTACAAACACACACAGACAACAGGCATTTAATGAGAGGTAAAGCAAGAAACTTGTGAAAATTATGCATACAAGTGCATAAATAGTCTTTCGTTTGGACAGCATATCTGTTTTATAATTTGTTTTTAAAACACTTTGCATGAAAAGTGTGCTTGTGCTGTTTTAAAATAAATGCCACTTTTTATTTTGTCTAATGCAATGACAATCGGACATTTTAAGTGTTCAAATGCTTTTGTGTGCAACTGTTGAGGAAACTGTTACGGGGGCATCAGCTTCAAAAATGAATGCATCAAATGAGACATGAAAAACAACAAACAGAGAAATATTCTGAGTTTGAGGACTCTTTGATCCTGAATGAGAAACAGTACAGATGCTTAAGGAGAAAAGTGAGAGAGCGTCTGCCATTGATCCAGCTAATAGTGTCTGAGAGCTGTTTATGCTTCATTTCTGCCAACACTCCACTGCTATTACAGCACACAATCAATTACAGCACGTTTAGCGCAAGAATGTGAGGAGGAGCGAGGGAGAAATGGATGACAAAAGCGGCTGAACAGGGGATGAAGTGTGGCTGAAGTAATTTGCGAGCCATTCTCTTGCCGTCCGCACAAGTTGAATGTTCAATCATGCACACGTCTTTCTCCTCTTTCCTGTCCTCTCATCCTTAAACATTCTCCCTGCACCTTCTTGTCCACTCTTCCATCCTCCCTCCATCCGCGTCTCTTCTCTTGCACCATTTCAGATCAAGAGCTTGACAGCCAAATTGTGTTTGCCCCTAAAAAGCCTTTAAATGTCACCCTGACAAAAGAAAACGCCAAAGAGCGCTGCAAAAACTCCCCACTTTTCCCGCAAAACATTGTTTTTCTCTCTCTGTTTTAGCTGTCGTCAAACTTTGGTCCATTTGGCAGCTGGATTCGGTTTTCTGCGGTATGAGCATGAACCGCAGAGCTGTGTTTGTGCCAGAGGGTCAAGGTTTGACAGGTTAGGATGGACAGCGAGCACCTGCTGGTAGATGACGTAACTACACCAGTTATCATTATACACCAAGTAGCTGTGTATTAAAAAAAAAAATAAATAAATAAATAAAAAATAAAAAAATATATATATATATACTGTATATATATTTTCATGAATGGTGCACTCTCAGAAATAAAGGTACAAAAGCTGTCACTGGGGCAGTACCTTTTCATAAGGTGCACTTTTGTACCTATTAGGTTCAAATATGTACACTTTAAGTACTAATATGTACCTTTAAGGTACCAAAATGGACCCTTTAGGTACAAACATGTACCTTTTGAAAAGGTACCGCCCCAGTGACAGCTTTTGTACCTTTATTTCTGAGAGTGTGCTATATACCACTAAAAGTGGTTCTTGGCTCGTAATCATAGGGGAACCACTTTTGGTGCTATATAGCGCCATATCTTTAAAGGTGCTATATACAGCACCTTTGTCAAATGGTGCTATGTAGAACCATAAGAGGTGCCATATTGCATTGTATTTCTTCAACAAAAATGGTGCTAAACAGCACCAACAGTGTTTTTTTGGCTCGTAAAGAACCTTTAAAGGGGCTTAACAGGTTCTTTGTACGGCAGTGGTGCTATACCTTAAGCACCTTAATCGCCCCAAAGAACCACTGAAGAACTGCTGAAGAACCATACAGGAGCTTAACAGGTTCTGTATATGGTAGCGGCGCTATATAGCCCCTCAGTCATGCCAAAGAACCGGTGAAGAACTGCTGAAGAACCACTGAAGCACCAAAAGTGGTTCCCATATGATTACGAGCCAAAGAACCACTTTTAGTGCTATATAGCACCATTTTTTTTTTAGAGTGTAGTTACGGAGGCAAATTTGTTTAAGAGTATAAAGAATCATGAAATATATAATTGATTATAACAAAATTATTGTGAGATTTACACTATCGTTTAATAATTTTTAAAGAAAATAAATACTTTTATTCAGCAAGGATGGATTAAAATGATCAAAAGTGACAGTCTCTCTCCTTCTCTTACTTGCACAAATACATGAACTGTTTTCAAGATTGATAATAGTGAGAAATGATTTTTAAGCAGCAAATCAGCATATTAGAATGATCTCTAAAGGATCATGTGACACTGAAGACTGGAATAATGATGCTGAAATTGCATCACAGGAATAAATTACACTTTAAAATATATTCATAAAGAAAACTGTTGTTTTAAATTGTAATAATATTCATTGTTATAACATCATCATTGTTTTTTAACTGTATTTTTTTGATCAAATAAATGCAGCCTTGTTGAACATAAAGGAAAAAAAACAACACTAAAATTTTGAGTGATAAAAATAAGAAATACAGTAACAATTGTGAGATAAAAACTCGCACTTGAAATTTAAACATCACATAAAGTCAGTTATGAGAAACAAAGCCACAGTTGTGAGATTCACACAATTATGAGAAATAACGTTGTAATTCTGACACAATTACATTGTTATTTTCTAAAGGCATGAACTGGCATCCATATATAGTGCATATTTCACTATATTCAAGCATTATGGTGAATCTTAAATGAGCACCAAAATATAGATCATATCAGAAATATGGTGAGAATATTTTAGTGGTTTAAACAACAGAGAGTGATTCCAACAGAAAAACAAAGCTACACGGAGCTACAAACGCAAACCTCTCAGCAGCACGGCAGACGGGAATTATTTAATTTAATTCATACAAAAAATGTATTCTTTTATTTTAAATGAATTAATAAAAAATATTTAATTAAATACATTTTGACAAATCTTCAAACTGATCTTTCTATACAATGACCACATAGTGGTGCCTGTCGAGCTCCAAAATGGACCAAAAAAAAATAAAAATGTCTTCAAAAAACCTCATAGTTATTATTAAAATCATCATATCACCATATGAAAAATAGGTGAGAGCATTTTTGGATGTGAACATATGCTAAATGTGACCTTGAAAGACATGGTCACTATGAACCATCCTTGCATATAAAGAGCTTTGCAAAAATTATCTAGGAGGAGAAAAAAAATATATAATAGATCATACTAGATTGGGATACTAGATAACGATAGGATTGAGAATCTTGGGCAAACTATTGCTTTAACTATAACTATTGCTTTGTGTTTCTCCAATGTAAAAAAGCCATTGAGATGAGGGGAAAAGCTAAGGGATCTCTCTTTCTCTCTCTCTCTCCAGGTGTCTGAGTGAGAGTGATGCACCTGAGATGGAGCGAGGGTTAAGAGTTGTGTTTTGACAGATGACCCACGACAGATCTGCGTGTTTGATATCTGTTTGTGTGTAAATGTCAGTAGCCTTGAGAACTTTCCACACCCACTCAGTCACTTAGCCCGAGGCCCGTCGACTGAGCCGACACACACTCCATACACGCGTGTGTGAGTGTGAGTGTGAGGGAAGATAAGCTTTAAGCTCTCTGCGTGTGGCTAAGTGTACGTGTCAACAACGTTTTATACGAACATGCTAGTGTGACGTGTGCCCTTATTGAGGGCGTACGTGTTTAGACTGTCTAATTCTCATCACAAAAGTCTCTTGTCTTTTTTTTTGTAAGTGTTTCCGCAACTTTAGGAAATAAGAAATGAAATGCCAAAATCAATCGCGTCCACTAGGAACTTGATGCTGACCGCCACGTTTAGACAGGACAACTGGTCTAAAGTCATCACTGTCTTCTTATTCATGACCTTCCCAAGACGACTGATAGAGCCATGTCACCACACTTCACTTCTGACACGCTCACGAGTTAATATGCATGCAAATGGACACCAGAGAGAGTGATAAAAGGAGGGAGAGAGAAAATATGGGGCATGAAAGAAAGAGAAATAGGTAAAAAGACAGCAACTCAGAGGCTTAAGAGTTGGTTGAGAAGTGGATTTATACAAATGGTGAAATACTGATATGTACATTTTGTAATGTATTAAAATAAAATAGAAAACAGTTCTTTTAAATTTCACTATATTGCTGTTTAACTGGATTTTTGATCAAATAAATGCAGTTTTGGAGAGCATAAGAGTCTAATTTCAAAAATGTTAAAAACCATAATTATTCCAAACTTTTGACTGTTAGTATGTGTATTAAATATGTACAATACTGATATTTGACACAAATTAAAAAATATATCAAAATAGAGTATTTTTTTTTCTATAGATCGATATAGATCAAAATATCGTTATTTTTGCTTAAGGCAGCACTGTATTGATCTTCCTTAAAAAAAAAAAGATTTTATATACATATATTATATATGTGTATATATATATATATATATATATATATATATATACACACACACACACACACACACATATAATTTAAGGAAAATCAATACAGCGCTGCCTTATAAGCAAATAATTTTTATTCTTTATTTTATCATTTATTGTTCTTCACACTTTTCTGCATTTTATTCAGCTTGAAATGCAAGTTTACAGATACAGTTTTATTCTTAGGAGATATTTCTGGTTTTGGTCTATGTAAAAAGTACAGTTTTAAATAAATTTAAGAATAAATTTTGATTAAATATAGCTGATTCTGCTTTGGTTTATTTTGGAACAAATTTTTTTATTTATTTATTTATTTATTTTAGTGGAGAAGAAAATTGACTATTTTGTGTCTAAAATAAAACTTCAATATTAACTTCTTGTTTATTAAACTGTTGTACAGTATAAAATCGATACAGCAGTTCAGTAAGGGTTAATCTCCATAGGAAATATATGATTTCTGGTCTATGGTCTGTTGTAAAGGCAGCTTTAATGTAGCTATTTCCACTTTCAATTTCACACAGACAGAAACACACACAAACACACATCCACCACACACATATCCTCAGAGCCTGCGGCGGTGTGTTTGACACAGTAAACCAACACAAGAGCAAACGGCCAGTAGTGAATCTCGGGTTGAATGACCTTTCGTGGGCTCTCACATTGAGCAGGTCACAGTATAAATCTATCACTGTAATTACAGGAATATTCCAGTGAGAGTTCACAGGTGTAATGGCTGCTTCTCTCATAATTATTGTCTAATTACTCAACACACACATTATATCACTCATTGTCAGCCAAACTGTCTCTCTCTCACATTCCCTGGAACCTTTTCTGTTTATACAAATCTTTACTTTACTTTTACATTTTTGTCCTTACATATATATATTTCTGTTTTATGGTTTCTATCTAAAAATGATCTGGCTGTAACTCAAAATCTTGTAAAATTACATCCTTTCTAACATGCTTATGAGGCCCAAATATGCTGTCTACGTAGGCAGCTCACTAGGTTTTGTGCCAATGCATTTGGATGAATCTCCCAAAAAACATGTCCAGGATGTGTTCATGTTTGCATTTGAGAATAATACAAATTACAAACACATTAAAGTTATTAGAGAATTTGAGAGGGTAATGCTATAATGATAATGCTATAATGAAAAAAAGTAAGTGTATATTTAAACAAACAAAAATGTAAAAACAATAATAATAATAATAATAATAAAATAAAATAGTAATTCTGAATAGATAAATAAAAATGTAAAATACATAAAAAAAATTAAATATCAAAAGAAATAATATAATTTATTAGAAAGTATAATTTAATAGAAAATAATATTCATTGCAATTAAGAATAATGGAAATTACAAAGACATTAAAGTCATAAGAAAATTTGAGAGCGACCTTCCTTAGTGGTCATGAAAATAATGTCAAAATAAATAAATAAATAAATAAATCCATTCAAAAATAAATTTGTTAAATAATAAAATTCAATTAAATAAAAAATGCAATATAAAAATATTATTTTGGAGGCGGAGGGGTCTTGTGTGAGATTCACCCTTGTAAATACTGCAGAAGTACGTACAAAGCAAGACTAAATGTATGTGTGTGTACTGACTGGTGGTGCGTCCTCCATTATATTAGTGCTGTAGGGGAGGTTGGTGAAGATGGGGTCCATGTCTTGAATATCAGTGATGGTAATCGCCAAATTAGCCAGACTCGAGAGTGGACGCCGTTTATCCTGGTCCTTTTACAGAGAAAAACAAGCAGACATGTTTTATTTGGCTTTGGAATTGCCTCAATAATTCCACAGTGTAGAGCTCTTCAGTGTGTGTTTTCTAACCGTGGCATTAACAGTGAGCTGATAGGCGATTGTCGTCTCATAGTCCAGCACTCTCGTCACAGTAACGATTCCTCTGGCCCCGTCAATGGAGAAGAACGGAGAGAGAGGCTGGAAGGAGAAGAGCACACTGCCGCCCACGCCCTGATCCGGGTCTGTCGCGTTCACCATGAACACAGACGTTCCCACTGGAGTGTTCTACACACACAGAGACAGTAATGAAACATGTTATTAAATATATACAATCTTGTGCTGTTCAAATGAGAAAGAAAGAAAGAACTTGCAAAATGAGCACTATTTAATGCTGCGGTTAAGCAGATTTCAGATGATGAGTGACAGCTCTTGTTTCAGTCATTTCACCTGTCAGTAAGTGACACACGTCTGAGATGATTAGACCCCTGCTGTCACTGAGATATGATGCAGTCAGTCAGTACCAGAGAGAACACACAGACTAAAATGCTGGAGGAGCATTTTCAGACGCCCCCTAAGTTTTAAGTCAGTATTCATACAATATCTTCATGGATGTGGTCTATAAGGGTGAATCTGATTAAAACAGGTGAAAATACAACATTTTTACTCCAAAACAAAACCAATATGTATGGCTATATGGATACAGTATACACATTTATTTTTTTTTTTACACTCATGCGGCCTCGTGCTTACGGCCGAATCACAGCTTTGCCGATATACAGCCATATCGCACTGCTATGTTTGATGGCACAGTAACAGTTTGATGACATGAGTGTGTAAATACACAAGAAACAACAACGGAGTATCTTTAAAAGCCCTCTTTTGTGCAGAACTACTTCCTTCCACCACGGACTCAAATCTAAAGATGACAGTTTAACAGCTGAGCTCAAGCCTCCGTTACTAATTCCAAAACATCACTTTAGAGCTACTAACGAAAGTTGAGTTGCTTCATTGAAAAGGTATTGTGTTACTTATTAAAAGCTTACTGTATTGTATAGAGTATTATGAGAGAGATGGACTGAGCGACTGTGATTACCTGCATCTGATACAGCATTCATTCTTCGGCTCTCATATTTTTATCTCATATTCACAATAAAACAGTAGTTTGAATGTCCGCTGATTAAAGCAATATCTTTGTCATACTATCCTTTCATCTGTTAAGGGTGATTTCCGATGACAGCGCTGCATTTGTTGGCTGCATTTTACATGGTGTTGTTGAAAGTAAAAATAACTTCCTTGTTTACAACCCTGTTTCAGTCTCTTTCAATATAAAAGTCTTTACTGTTGACTCACTCATCAAAACAGTCTCTTGACGCCATATAATGGTGAAATAATGTAACTAAAATCATCATCACGAACACACACACAGTTTCCCAGACACATTCTTGACATTTAATGGAATTCATCATATAACTAAAAAATCAAATGCACACTATCTATACATACAATATATCTACACACACCTGCACTAGACAAAAGTCTACAGTATATGGAACAGGAAAGGCAACTTCAAAAACTCTTGCGGAGAGTCATAGCTGACGTTAAACAGCCAGCAGCATTATTTATGCTTATATATGCTATTTACATATATTTATTTATAAACAGCATTTAAATGAAGCTGAATGTCCCCAGAATCCCTAGGCCACAAAAAAAAAAGAGCAAAAGAGAAAAAAACGACACTTCCTATTCCCAAACAGTAAACCAGATCCTTCCTGAGAGAAAGAAGTTGTACTTCAGCAAGCACTCCCTCTTTATCTCTTTCAATAAAACAGGAGATATCCATCCTTTGAAAAGAAAGGATTAGAAAAGATTCAGATAAACTATTGGAGAGAAAGAAAGCATGAGAGGAATAAAGGACAAAGATAAAAGAGAGAGAGAAAAGAGGATTAGAAAAAAGAGGAATCATAAGAAGGAATGAAGATAGATGTGGACAGTGAATTCTAACTTGCTGTCTTGCCTCGACCTGATAACGTCCTCTCACACTCTCACTGCTCAGCTGCCCTCAGCTCCACCACGCTAAAGTTCACGCACCTTAAATCAAACCGCTTTAGGTCAACTGAGGAAACTGGAACACTTCTTTTATTGTTCAATTTAATTACTGCATTGCAATCACATTTTTAGTGTGAGTCTGTGACATTTTTCATTAAAAAATGATTACATATACTGTGTTCTTTGCCCGTTCTTTGTAATTAATTGTGAAATTTACTATCAATTTCGGAGTGTACAGGATGCTGATGACAAAAGAAAGTGTTGATCTGAGAAAGAATTTTGTATTCAAATATAACATTTCAGGTTAGGAAAAAGCCTAACAAGAATATAAAATAAGAAGAATGAAGGAAGAAAAAGAATGCATGAGTGGGAGAGAGAGGCATATCTAATAGTATTAAAAACCTCAAATACAGCAGGGACTCCCCAGCCTCTTTCAACTGCAGTATGTTAGAGAAGATTATTCCCAAACCAGGAAGACAGAAAGAGGGAAATGGGAGGAGAGAAAGAGGCTACTTATTATTAGCTTTCTGCCTCTTATATACAATGTGGCACATGAAAATCAGTTTACACAAAAACACCACAGGAAAAAAGAGATATTCAAAGAGAGATCCAGAGTCAAAGGTGAAAAGAGTGAAGCTTACATTAAGGTGAAACTTACATTAAAATCGAGCCATTGCTGTAACTCAAACAGTAAAGCGTGGCACTAGCAACGCCAAGGTCATGGGTTTGATTCAGAGAGAATGCATGAACTGATCAAATGTATATCTTGTAAAATGCTTTGGATAAAAGAATCTGCCAAATGTATACATTTAAAGGAACAGTTTTGAAAATGTGAAAAATTTGCTGAAAATTTACTCAGCCTCTGGCCATCCAAGATGCAGATGGGTTTGTTTCATCATCAGAGCAGATTTGGAGAAATCTAGCATTACATCACTTGCTCACCAAAGGATCCTCTGCACTCTGTGAATGGGTGCCGTCAGAATGAGAGTCCAAACAGCTGATAAAAACATAACAATAATCCACAAATAATCCACACCACTCCAGTCCACCAATTAATGTCTTGTGAAGCAAAAAGCATATTTTGCATATTTCTAAAAAAACAAATCCATGATTAAAATGTCCATAATCCATAATATTGCTTACACCAGTGAAAAAAGTCATCTCCTCTGAATCAGGAGAGAAATATGCACAGATCAAGCATAATAGCATTGTTAACTAGAAAACAGTCTCAAACATGAGGGTGGATTTTGATGTGAGAGGACAGCAGCAGCTGCACTTTTTCAGATTTTTATGGATTAAGGACTAGTATTTTGGCCTGAAGCAATGGTTTCAAGTTTTCCACGCTGCTTTTTACCTCACAAGACATTAACAGATGGACTGGAGCAGTGTGGATTACCACAATGTTTTTATCAGCTGTTTGGACTCTCATTCTGACGGCACCCATTCACTGCAGAGGATCCATTGGTGAGCAAGTGATGTAATGCAAAATTTATCCAAATCTGTTCCCATGAACAAACAAATTCAGCTGCATCTTGGATGGCCTGAGGATGAGTGCATTTTCAGCACGCTTTAATTTTTGAGCAAACTATTCATTCAAAGTGAGATTTAGAGTGAGATGTCGGGTAAAATTCACATTGAGACTTAAACAACAAACACTAAAGGAAGGAACAATACATTCCTCTGAAGATCACTGTGCAGACACGCACACAGTTTAACTACACACTCTGTTCAACATGTTCTTAAGCTCTATAATTACTATTATCATATTTCTAAATGATCACAAGCCCCTTATCAGCTCATTAACCCATCTGAAGTCTTCCCAGAGACTCTCTGAGGAGACAAATTAACTAGAAATGTTTAGGATCACAGGGATTCCTCCATCATCTTCAGTCTGTTCTTTTTTTCTGTCATATTCAATTCTATCCTTATCATCAAGAGTTCAGTAGCAAATCAGCATAAATTATATCCTCTATAGAGAGAGGAAAATTATTTTCAGTGCTTTTCTGAAAATGTTAAAATTATAGCAGTCTATAAACTAGGATCTCAGGTACAACTTATCAGATAATATCGGTCAATAAGTCTTTGTCTTTTTATCTCAGGGTTTTCATTAACAGAAATTAATACTTATGCATTAAATTGATCAAAAGTCATGGTAAAAACATTTTTAATGCTAAAAAAATTTCTACACTGAACAAAATTATAACACTTATAACACTTTTGTTTTTGCCCCCATTTTTCATGAGCTGAACTCAAAGATCTAAGACTTTTTCTATGTACACAAAAGGCCTATTTCTCTCAAATATTGTTCACAAATCTGTCTAAATCTGTGTTAGTGAGCACTTCTCCTTTGCCGAGATACTCCATCCACCTCACAGGTGTGGCAAATCAAGATGCTGATTAGACAGCATGATTATTGCACAGGTGTGCCCTAGGCTGACCACAATAAAAGGCCGCTCTAAAATGTGCAGTTTTATTACACAGCACAATGCCACAAATGTCGCAAGTTTTGAGGGAGCGTGCAATGTCCACCAGAGCTGTTGCCCGTGAATTGAATGTTAATTTCTCTACCATAAGCTGTCTCCAAAGGCGTTTCAGAGAATTTGGCAGTACATCCAACCGGCCTCACAACCGTAGACCACGTGTAACCACACCAGCCCAGGACCTCCACATCCAGCATCTTCACCTCCAAGATCAGCCACCTGGACAGCTGCTGCAACAATCGGTTTGCATAACCAAAGAATTTCTGCACAAACTGTCAGAAACCGTCTCAGGGAAGCTCATCTGCATCCTCGTCGTCCTCATCGGGGTCTCAACCTGACTGCAGTTCGTCGTCGTAACCGACTTGAGTGGGCAAATGCTCACATTTGATGGCGTCTGGCACTTTGGAGAGGTGTTCTCTTCACGGATGAATCCCAGTTTTCACTGTACAGGGCAGATGGCAGACAGCGTGTATGGCGTCGTGTGGGTGAGTGGTTTGCTGATGTCAACGTTGTGGATCGAGTGGCCCATGGTTGCGGTGGGATTATGGTATGGGCAGGTGTATGTTATTTACAACGAACACAGGTGCATTTTATTGATGGCATTTTGAATCCACAGAGATACCGTGACGAGATCCTGAGGCCCATTGTTGTGCCATTCATCCACGACCATCACCTCATGTTGCAGCATGATAATGCATGGCCCCATGTTGCAAGGATCTGTACACAATTCCTGGAAGCTGAAAACATCCCAGTTCTTGCATGGCCAGCATACTCACCGGACATGTCACCCATTGAGCATGTTTGGGATGCTCTGGATCGGCATATACGACAGCACAATATTTGAGAAAAATAGGCCTTTTGTGTACATAGAAAAGGTCTTAAATCTTTGAGTTCAGCTCACGCAAAAACAAAAGTGCTGCGTTTATAATTTTGTTCAGTGTATTTAAATAAATGCGGTTCTTTTGAACTTTCTGCTCATCAAAGTAAAAAAAAACATCATGCCACACAACTGTTTTCAACACTGATAATAATGTTTCTTGAGCAGCAAATCAACATATTAGAATGATTTCTGAAGGATCATGTGACACTGAAGACTGGAGTAACGATGCTGAAAATTCAGCTTTCCATCACTGTCCCAGCCATCTGCTGGAGTGCCCTTGCCTTCTGGACTGTTGTTTGTGATGTTCCGGACTTCATTTCCCATCCCCCCTTGCACTTATTAGTTGTCACTGTTCCCAGCTGTGTGTCATTTAATCTTATTAGTTCCCCTATATATACCATGTTCTGTTAACCCTGGTTTGCTTCAGTATTGTTTTCTGTTATGCTGTTTGTGGATTACCTTTTGCCTTTGTTTTCTGCTTGTTGCTCTGGTTTAGGATCTTTGTTTTTTGTGGATTAATAAACTGCACTTGGATCTTATATGTTTTCCACGAGTGATCCATGACAGAATAGTGAAGCCAACATCAGATCCAGCAGTTGGGCAGTGTTCTCTGTTTTTTTGTTTTTTTTGGACCATGGGCATTCATATTCTTCCTCCAGCCACTAGCAAGGAGCGGATGGCACGATTTCAATCGTTGTTGGCTCTGCGCCAGCAGGGGTTGGAGGTTGGACATTTCGCCCAGTATTTTTTTGGACTTTAGCAGTGGGGCTGGATTACAATGATGCGGTACTCAAGGATTTTTTTAAATGGTTGCCTGGGTGAACCTCTGCCCCAGTGTGAGATGGAAGCACTTCAGACTCTTGATTATTGGGGTTTTGTTAACTATATCTGTTACCGCAGTTTAGTGGTATCACCAGGTCAGTCTGAGCCCATTGAAGTGCCCCCGGAGATGCCAGAGTCCACTGTAACACCTCCAGAGAACAGTGAAGCTTCCCTATCTCTGACCCGTAAATGTAGGCTGAGAAGGAGGAAGGCAGCTAAGTCCGCTCCTGTGGTCCCAAATCCAGTGGTCCTGGAGGACCCAACTCCAACGGTTCCGAGTCTGGTGGTCCTGGAGGACATGACTCCTGTGGTTCCAAGTCCAGTGGTCCTGGAGGACACGACTACGGTGGTCCAGAGTCCGGTGGTCCTGGAGGAACCCACTCCAGTCCAGGAGTCCAAAGAATCCACTCCAGAGTCTGCTCCATTCCAGGAGCCCTCAGAGTCCACTCCAGAGCCTGCTCCCATTTTGGAGCTCTCAGAGTCCACTCCAGAGCCTGCTCCCGTCTTGGAGCTCTCAGAGTCCACTCCAGAGCCTGCTCCAATCCGGAAGCCTTCAGAGTCCACTCCAGAGTTCGCTCAAGTCCGGGAGCCCTCAGAGTCCACTCCAGAGCCTGCTCCAGTCCGGGAGTCCACAGAATCCACTCCAGTGCCTGTTCCAGTCTGGGAGCCCTCAGAGTCCACTCCAGAAGGCTGGCTCTCCGAGTCCACTCCAGAGCCTGCTCCCGTCTTGGAGCTCTCAGAGTCCACTCCAGAGCCTGCTCCAATCCGGAAGCCTTCAGAGTCCACTCCAGAGCCTGCTCCAGTCTGGGAGCCTTCAGAGTCCAATCCAGAGTTCGCTCAAGTCCGGGAGCCCTCAGAGTCCACTCCAGAGCCTGTTCCAGTCCGGGAGTCCACAGAATCCACTCCAGAGCCTGTTCCAGTCCACTCCAGAAGGCTGGCTCTCCGAGTTCACTCCAGTGCCTACTCTAGTCTATGAGTTTATTCCCAATCCCACTCAAGTATGAGTTCACCCCAGGGCTCACTCCAGTCCAGGAGTCCACTCCTGAGACCGCTTCAGTTCCTCCCGGGGTGGCGGCGTCCACTGCAGAGCCTCCAGAGGTGGCGGGGGTGTTCACTTTAGCTCCTCTCAAGACAGGGGTGTCCATTTATGAACTCTTCATTTATCCTGACTAGGTCATGAAGACCGTCAGTGAATCCCCTGTCATACCAGTCTCGGCCCTAAAAGCCAATCATGAACTCTTAGCCCTGCCTAATACGGTCACAAAGACTACCTCTGAATTCACTCAGTGCCCTGTTTCAGTGAAGGTGACCATTGCTGAACTGTCTGCCTACCCTGTTACGGTCAAGGAGATTGTTGCTGAGCTGCTGATCTGTCCTATTGCAGCCATCAAGGCTGTTACTAACCTCTCTGTGCTCTCTATTGCAGTCCTGCCTGCACCGCTAGGGGGGTCATCTGCTTTGGCAGTTCCACTGAGATGGTCTTCAGCTCCGCCCTGGTCGCCTGCCAGGGTTCTTGTTCCACCAGAGCCTCGCTGGTCTGTCCCTCCAGCCCCACCCTGGTCATCCACCAGGGTTCCTGTTCGGTCGGAGCCTCATTGGTCCATTCCTCCGGCCCCGCCCTGGTCATCCGCCAGTGTTCCTGTTCGGTCGGAGCCTCACTGGTCCATTCCTCTGGCCCCGCCCTGGTCATCCGCCAGGGTTCCTGTTTGGCCAGAGCATCGCTGGTTCATCCTGCCGGCACCGCTCTGGCCCCCTGCTCTGCCGGCCCCGCCCTGGCCCCCTGCCCTGTTGGTCCCGCCCTGGCCTCCTGTTCTACCTCTGTGACCAGTCCCTCTGCCACTACACGGGCCTGGCCCGCCATCCCTCCCCTGATCCAACCCCGTTCCGCCTCCCTCCTGGATATCTTTTACTTTATTTAGAGCGTCTGGAATCCGCTCCTTAAAGAGGGGGTCATGTCACAGTCATCTGCTGGAGTGCCCTTGCCAGCCATCAGAGATCTTTGTTTTTTTGTGGATTAATAAACTGCACTTGGATCTTATGTTTTCTGATGAGTGATCCGTGACAATCACAGGAGAAAATTATTTTTAAAAAAATATGAAAAGTTATTTAAATATGCTATAACATTTCATAATAATATAAGAGATTTGTTTCAAAAACAATATATAAATTAAACTGATAAATACAATTACATAAATTATCTGATAAAGTATGTTAACTTTTCAACTACACTTACTTAGATGTAAATATTTAAGAAAACAAATTCAGTTTAACATCTGTAAAATCAAGGATGCTGCTCTCTCAGTAATTGTTTTCAGATCACAATGAGACCAATTCATCACTCACTTTGTGGTAAATTGTGTTTTCACAGTTAAGCTTTTAACATCTGCTGCTAAATAGAATGCTTGCAGTTTGGAGTCTGAATATGAAGCAGATGTCCTGTCGCTCTGCACCAATCAGTGATGACAGTATTTGCATATCCTGATGATTTGCTTCACAATTATTAAAAGGGAAATTTGACTTAAGATAGACCAATTAGATTAATTAGATTACTTTACAAACTGTGTGTGAATTCATTAAACCTTACTATTCTCACATCAGTGTGCATCTCGTTTTTATGAGCTATGCATGAAAATCAACAAAGTTTCCCACAATTCCATTTCATGTGCATTAAAATGTTTGTGTAAACGTATAGCACAGTACAGTATGCCACTTTCAGTAGCTTCCTTGTCAACAATTTTTGCCTGGCAAGCACAAACGTGAAACTCTGCACTCTGCAAGGGGACAAATATTGCTCACAACATAATGCAGATGTCAGTTAAATTTATAAAATCCACACAACAGACCATTTAGTCCAGTTTATGGTCTAAATCCAGTGGCCCTCCGAGGTCTGCACTGCGCTTCACTGACCATTAGCCTGTGCATTAAAAACTCTCTATAGGGATAATTACTCTGATGCAACAGAGAGACATAAGCAAATGAATTTATTGAGCATCCACTGTGCTACATCTCAAACTCACAGACAGCATTAAATCACTGGAGGTTGACGAGTCTCTGTCAAGGAGGTCTATAATACCTGACCAGAATGGCTGTACTTTGCACTACTTTGTATAGGGACTTTTGCACCGGGCTATAATAGGAACTCAGTTATAAGAACTAGCCACCAAGGCGATCCCTCGGGAACTAAATTTGCCCCTAGTGCCATTTTAATGGCTACAATCGCACCACAAGCAGGAACTTTGTAGTTGAGAAGTGCCTGGACTTTGGTGTTAGTCCATCTATCACTGCTTTCCATGGATGTGGAGTTATTTCATGGAGTAAGTATGTAAACTGTGTGTTTACATGGGTTTATAAAAGAGCTGGGTGCCGGTGTTTTGTATGGCATGCATTTGGCCAGTCAATTTACACTTACATCACTGGTAGTTCCTATTGCGAAAGCCCTTTATGTTTGCATTTTCATCTGCCATGTTTCCTCACAGGAACCTCAGAAGTCAGAGTCACAACAAGAACACCAGCTTTTATAAAAAATAAAATAAAATAATTAGAAATGTATAAGTAATGTAAAAGTCCAAGGTTCTTTTTAAAGTTCCTTTCTTTGAGATATTTTAATTTTGAAAGGCCAATTAGGTAGGCAAAACTTCATTAATAGAAACAATAGTTTTTCAATAAAATTATTCATGGTCTTTCAATGTAAAAGGCCAATTTGGTGTTTAAAAAAAAATAAAAAATATAGTAAAATAAAATAAAAAAAATTAAATTAAATTAAATTACATTAAAAAAACATTATTGTAAATGCGTAAGTATTGTAAATGTCCATTGTTCTTTTCAAAAGTTCCTTAATTTCTTTGAGATATTTTAATTTTGAAAAGCCAATTAGGTATTTTAAAAAGGCAAAACATCATTAATAGAAACAATTAAGTTTTTCATGCTTAAACATGCTCGCATGACCTTCATCGTCTGCACTAGGTAGTCGCAGAAAATCACCAACCCTCACTGAAAATAACAGACATGCTAACAGACTTTATCAGACCTTGTTGTTGCAAATCATTTTATGCCTGAATTTCTGAACAATCCACTTGAACAAGTTAATCATACTCTCTTGTTTGCCGACTTTCTGTTAAACACTATAAAGACCTTTGTGGTTAGCCAGCTATTGTTTTACATTTAATAGAACAGAAAAAGTATTTTAGCCGCTTAGCGTGGCTCTCAGCGTGTCCTGTCGTTAGCTCTTTCCTGCCTAGCTTTGGCAAGTGAAGGGGGCTGATTAAAGTTACACTGTGAAATACATATGAAAACTGGCCTTTTCAGAGTTGAGGGTGAGTGGGGGAGTGAATACCGGTTTGGAAGAAAGTTTAGCCAGGTTGAGCAGGAGTGGATGGCTGAGAGTAGCTGGCACGCTGAAGGTTTTCATTGATTGGGAAGGTTAATAGAGACATTGTGTGATAGAGAAGGTGAGGAAGGGGTCCATGGCGAGTACGTTCTCAAAGTGAGGCTGGTTCCAGCCGTAAAGGGCTAATTTACAGGGCTGACGCGGCGCGGTGGCAGGATCACGCAGTGCGCTAGCCTAAAGCCGTAAAACCCCTGCAGAGTACAAGCAGAGCCGACCGACCGCTGCCAACAATACCGCACTGATTACAGCTACGCCCGCTAAAAGACCGGACTCCAACGCCCACTCTATGCCAGATACAGGCCTCATGATTATACCTCTCTTTCCCTCCGCTTTTTTCCTTCCCTCTTTTTCACGCTTAGTAATGTCACTTTCCTCATTGACTTTCACACTATAACTAATTCTCTTTTTCTCCTTCACTGGGGCAGCCAACCGTCCTGCATAATACAGAGCCATCATTTATTTTAGGGAATATATTTGCATTTCATATTATATCCATATTTTCCCATGTATTAGCAAAAAAAAAAAAAAAACAATTGCTAGGAAATTAATTATAAAGAAACAGCAACACTTTGAATTAAACCTGAAATTTGGAAGTGGAAAGACTGAAATAGTATTTTCTTGTAAAACGTACTCCAATAATTTTCCAATACACTTGCAGTTATGTCACTTGCAAATGTCTGACATGCAAACGACTGTGAGCTTTTGGAAAAATCATTAAAATCACTTAAAATACTTGTTACAAAAATATTGTCACAAAAGATTTCTATTTTGAATAAATGTTCTTCTCTTTAAATTTTTATTTATCAAAGAATCCTGAAAAAAGTTTCACAAGTTCCAAAAAATATTAAGCAGCACAACTGTTTCCAACATTGATTATAAATCAGCATATTAGAATGATTTCTGAAGGATCATGTGACACTGAAGAGTAATAATGCTCATGAAAATTCAGCTTTGCATCACAGGAATAAACTATATTTTAAATTATTTTAAAATTGGTGCTGTTAAAATGAGCACGTTAACACGTGATTGATTTTTTATTTTTTTTTTAGTTTAAGGCGTTAAAAATATTTAACGCAATTAATGCAGGGGCGGAGCTAGGGTTGGCCACCCCACTCACAACTGCAGTCCCAGAATTCAGTCCCAGAATGTCTTTATGACCACATCAAACGGGAGATGTTTCAGACGAGTGCTCCAACTTCATTTCACCGCCAGGTGCTAGTCAAACGAGCACGGGAACGGTACTCTTCTATTGCACGCACAAATGCGACGGGCACGCTGTAGCCTGTATCATTTCATATCAAAGTGCAAAATAAACTACGTGCATGCAATGCCGTGGTCAGTTAAGTCATGAAGATACCAAAAAGGCGATTAAAGCTGCCATAAAACTGTGCATGCATGTGATATATTTTATACAAGTCACATTTAAGAACATGTCTCTGAAATGGTTTTCAAAACTGTCCAGGAGCAGCCCAGCACTGTTTCACTCATCTAACACACCCGATTCAACTCGTCAGCTCATTAGTAGAGACTTTAAGACCTGAAGTGTGTCAGAAAAGGTAAAGAGAGTTGAGAGAAAATACAATGCGTGTCAGATCCGCGTCACGTTCAGCAGCAGCAGCAGCAGCTCTTAAAGAAATTCATCTATATTTCAATTTAGTGTTTGGTAACTTCAATTTCAATTTCTGTAGGCTATATTTCTGCCGAAGGGCACAGGTAAACATGACATTTATTATAATGGGTTTATGTGAAGATTGCTTTAAGTTCACTTAAATTAGAAGCATTTTTTTTTTTTAAGTCTAATAGCTCTCAATTATATTGTAATGTTGAATGGCTATAGTAAATGGTTAAATATTAGTGGGAAAAACAATTTTATAGAGACATCATTTGTCATTTTCACTTAATTTTTAGCGATTATCGCCGATTTGATTGCACAGATAATATTTAAACTAAACTGAGCTAGACAAGGACATCTCTAAATTCAATAATGAAATGCCTTTAACTGAAATGCCTTTAAAATTGAAAATTGAGTGTTTAATCTTATCATTATACATTACTGACACTCTATCCTCTAATTTGATACTGTTAAGTGCTTTGACACAATCTGTATTGTTAAAAGCGCTATATAAATAAAGGTGACTTGACTTGACTTGACATCAGTAGTACTGGTATCAGTGATACTGGCCTTCAGTCATAAGAAAACAAATTAAACAAATATTAAAAATATTCTGTCTTTATGTTGTTTGTACATCAATTTGGAGATTTAATGTGAAATTATTGCAATATAAAAGTATATTTAAACATTTTTATGTTAGGTGGGATTAATTGTGATTAATCGTAATTAGTTTCAGAAAAAATGTGCAATTAATTAGTTAATTTTTTTTTAATCGATTGACAGCACTAATTAAAATATAAACATGTTTTTTTTTAATTGCAATAATATTTCACAATATTATTTCACAATAATTAAATGCAGCCTTGATGAGCCTTATTTTTTTTAAAAACATAAAAAATCTTACTAATCCCAAACTTTTAAACAGAATATATCTCATTGACCCCAAACTGTTTTTTATTTCTTAAAAAAAAGACTTTTATTGGGAAAAACAAACAACTAGTCTTTACCTAAAAAGATAGTAAAAACTAAAAGAGTGCAGTATTTTCCTCTGCACTCACACTCTTTAGCTATAACGCTGCTCAGTGGTGTGAGTTTCACTGAAAACTGTCAAGAGTTTAAACAGAAATGACAGAGAGACAGACAGTAGTTTGCCCTTCAAAGGACCTGATGAGGGATGGGAAGATACTTTCAACCAAATTATGCAAATTATAATGCAACTATATATGTTTTAATTTGACGCCTACATCAGCAAGGGAAATTATGCAAGTGATTATATTATCCTCCTCTTTGTTCACAATCTGTTCATTTTGTATTATGAAAATAACACAATGAAATAAACATCTGTGGAATTTAATCTTGACAGCAACAACTATAAGCTGGCAAATGGTGATGATATAAGACCATTTTAATGCATCCAAGTGGCTCTTTTTTCACAGCAAACACACAAAAATTCATCCCCCTCTATTTCTCCCTGAAAAATGGAATCATTTACCAAAGTCTATACTTGTATTTCTCATCAGTATCTTTCTTACGTCCTGCGCACCACCGTCATCCATCAGAGAGAGATACCTCATATATCAGTGCTGAAATGAGCTAATCAATTATTTAACACCTTATCCAACCTGAACACAAGCACAACGCCCTTCACACCAACAGTACAGTCGCACAGACGTGTGTGTGTGGGTGGGTGCGTGTTTTAATGGCCAATGAGCCAAAAAATTACTGATAAAGTAAAACATTATCCTTACTACAGTGGTAACACTTCACAATAAGGTTAAATTAGTTAATATTAGGTAACTTAATTTCAAAAAGAAGTGACTATAGCCCTATTCGCACGGGATTAGTATTACCTGGTGACCTCCAGTCATTTGTAATAATTGTGGAGATTGTCTGTGATCTTAATCCCGTGCGAATCGGCCATGTCTGTAATTTGTAAAGTAAAAATTCCCCCACAAATGACCTACCATATTTCGCCGAACACCGAGGTCCTGTGATAATATTAGTCGCGGTGTCATATCATTTTTTCAATGTTTTTGTTTCCTGAGTGCCTTTTTATCCATCTTTTTTACGAAAAATGGAGGCTACCAAGTGTTTTGATCATATTTTTGGTGCTGGGTCATATCGCTATACACCATTCTACAACACAATTTGCAATTTTGCATTTAAAAAAAGCTGAACCATCAGAAGAGCGAAAAAAAGAATGATTAGATGCTGGATGACACGTACAGCAGCATGCAGTAAGGAACATTCTTCTGTTTATGATATAAAATGCTATGCAAAGCCTTGACATCATATCCGGGAGATAAGTCTGTAAATTCGAGTAAAATCACAGGCTTCGTTTATCCTGTGCGAATGCACCACACGAAATTCAGATGTGGGAGGGTCATTTCTAAATCACACGAGGTCCCTAGATAATACTAATCCCATGCAAATAGGGCTTTAGTCTGTTTTTGAAGCAACTGATAGCAAAATTTTGGAAGAAATAGTACAGCACCTTAAATTGTCAACCTGCTATCTTGACACATTTCTCACATCTTTTTTCAAAAGTGTGTTTAACTGTTTAGAAGCAGATCTCTTAGAAGTGGTGAACACCTCACTTCTTTCTGGGACTTCTCCAAACTCCCTGAATACTGCAGTTGTTAAGCCCCTTCTGAAAAAGCGCAATCTTGATAACACCATATTGAGCAACTATAGACCAATTTCAAATCTTCCTTTCATAGGTAAGATTATTGAAAAGGTTGTTTTTAAATCAGCTGAACAACTACTTAAACTCGAATGGATACCTGGACAATTTTCAATCTGGTTACCAAGCGCATCACAGCACAGAGAAAGCACTCATTAAGATAATAAATGATATTCGCTTTAATTCTGATTCTGGCAAAATATCAGTGCTGGTACTACTAGATCTTAGTGCTGTGTTTGACACTGTCGATCATAACATACTTCTAGAGAGACTGGAAAACTGGGTCGGGCTTTCTGGGATGGTACACAAATGGTTCAGGTCATACTTAGAAGGGAGAGGCTATTATGCAAGTAGGAGAGCATAAATCTAAGTGGACATCCATGACATGCGGAGCCCCACAAGGCTCAATTCTTGCACCGCTCATGTTTAGTCTGTATATGCTCCCACTAAGTCAAATAATGAGAAAGAACCAAATTGCCTATCACAGCTATGCTGATAATACCCAGATTTACCTAGCCTTATCTCTAAATGACTATAGCCCCATTGACTCCCTCTGCCAATGCATTGATGAAATAAACAGCTGGATGTGCCAGAACTTTCTTCAGTTAAACAAGGAGAAAACTGAAGTCATCGCATTTGGAAACAAATATGAAGTTCTCAAGGTGAATGTATACCTTGACTCTAGGGGTCAAACAACTAAAAATCAGGTCAAAAATCTTGGGGTGATTCTGGAGACAGACCTTAGTTTCAGTAGTCATGTCAAAGCACTAACTAAATCGGCATACTATCATCTCAAAACCATTGCAAAAATTTGATGTTTTGTTTCCAGTCAAGACTTGGAGAAACTTGTTCATGCCTTTATCACAAGCAGGGTGGATTACTGTAATGGTCTCCTCACCGGCCTTTCAAAGAAGACCAGTAGACAGCTGCAACTCATCCACAATGCTGCTGCCAGGATTCTGACTAGAACCAGAAAATCTGATCAGGGAGCTCAGGAGGAGCAGGGAGCTCGGGAGGCCATGTCGGAGCCGGAGACTCAGTAGGCCATGGCAGATCCGACATTCCAAGGGGCCAAGGCCAAATAGGGACCTTGGGGCGCCATGGTAGGTCAGGCAGTCTTGGGAGCTTTGTCGGGCCAGCCTCCGTGGCCTTGGCCTCGGCCTCGACCCTCGGGCCAGCCCCTACAGCCTGACCCCTATAGCCCCCCCCCAAAAAAGATTCCTTGGGGGTAATTACAGGTTTCTTGGCAGGAACTGGATCTTGAGGGTGCTCGAGAGGAGCGGGCACAGGAGGGCGCTCGGGGGCTGGAGCCGACACTGGAGCGAGCTCTGGGGCTGGAGCCCACAGTCCCTTCCTCCGCAATCTCCCCTTTTGGGCTGAGGAGAGGGAAATGGCCGCTGGGCTTGACTTCGGAGCGGCCAGTGAACTTGACTCAGGAGCAGCTGGCGGGCTTGTGTGAGCCGCAGCCGGTGGGCTTGACATCGGAGAGACCAGCGGGCTTGAGCAAGCGGCGGCCTGCAAACTTGACTTTGGAGAGGCCGGCGGGCTTGAGTTAGCCACAGCCGGCAGGCTTGAGCCAGCGGCGGCCGGACAGCTTGACTGGGGAACGGTCGGTGGGCTTGACTTTACAGCTGTCGTATTTGGACTGGACTCTGGAGCTGGTGCGGCCTCCATTTCGCCTACTTGATATGAGGATCTTGCAATCCATAATGCAAAAGTCAGGTATTGTGCATTCGACCAGCTGGGATCTCCTCGTGGCATCACAAATTGGATTTCCTCATCCAGCTCAACCCTGAATCCCTCCAGCAAAGTGAGGTCACTGCAGGTGGCTTGGTAAACTACATGAAGCAGATAAACTACTCCACATAGTCCTCTAGACACCTGCCACCCTGGAAGATAAAATCAGTACCTCCTCCAGCGAATTCATCCTCCTTCCTGGGGCCCACATTAATGGAGGCTAACTTCATCCTTGGTTTCGGCCCGGTCTTCTGTCATGACACAGACAAGGAACACAGAGGTAAGTGATCAAACAGGGGTATTTATTGACTGATGAGCCAGGAAGAAGCAGGAGCAGTCAAGAGGGGAGTATGACACGGTGAATGGCTTCTGAATGGCTTAGCTTGCGGTAACTTGATCCTTGTCTCGCCGTAGGAGGAATGGGGTCGGTGGAGAACTGGAGCAGTGGAGCACAGGAGCATCTGAAGTGCGTAAACACAGGTAAGTACACGTAGCGAGTCCAGTTAGAGTTTAGGGAGGTGAACAGTAGACCTGACGGTGAGTGAATGAAAGGAACGTGCTCAAATAGGTGACTTGATTGAAGACAGCAGGTGCGGGTGATTAGAACTCCAGGTGATGGTGATCGTGACTGAGAACATGTGAGCCGGGGAGGATTCTGGGACATGGAGTTCAGAGCTGGTGACTGGTGACAGAGACTCTCTGACAGGGAGTCCGCTTTTAGCTATTATGGCGCCCGCAGCTGGAACCAGCTTCCAGAAGAGATCAGATGTGCTAAAACGTTAGCCACACCAAACTGACTGCACTGTATTTTATGTATAATCATTTTTATTTCTAACTGTTCTAAATTCATTTTAAATCAATTTTCAAATCATTTTAAACATTTTTAAATTTCTGGTTTTATTGTTGTGATTATTTTTTTATGATTAACTTACTTACTTTTATGTAAATCACTTTGAATTACCATTGTGTATGAAATGTGCTATATAAATAAACCTGCCTTGCTTTGCCTAATTCATTGGGTATTATGAACTAACATTGAACAATACTCTTACAGCACTTATTCAAGTTAATGTAATTAGTTAATGTAATGTTTTAAATACTTTAACTTTTCAAATTATTATGGTATCTAACCTAATCCAGATCTATTAGTGTTATTATTACTAATATATATATATATATATATATATATATATATATATATAGTATTAAAATATATATATTATGTAATATTATAATAAATAAAATCATATTAATTAATTTTAATAATTGTATGTAATATTATACTTGTAATAACAATCAAACAGTAATTGTGTGTATGTTCATGTAGCTCATGTAGTAATGAATTAGAATAATTCAATAAAATACAAATATAGTAATTATGTAAGTAAAGTAGTAGGCCTAGTATATATTATAATTATAACTATTATAATAAATTACATTATATAACTTATTTATTTTTACAATAATATTATTATAAAATATTATTACAATTGATTTGATTATATTATTACAATATACACAATTTATAACATTTTATATTATAATAATTAAAGAGATAGTTCACCCAAAAATTAAAATTCTTTCATTAATTGCTCACCCTCATGTCGTTCCAAACCCGTAAGACCTTCGTTCATCTTCGGAACACAAATTAAGATATATTTGATGAAATCCAAGAGCTTTATGACCCTGCATAGACAACAACACAACTGTAATGTTCCCAGGTCCAGAAACGTAGCAAGGACATCGGTAAAATAGTCCATGTGACATCAGGGGTTCAACCGTAATTTTACAATGCTATGAAAATACTTTAGTGTGCAAAGAAAGCACTAGACTTTATTCAACAATTCTTCTCCTCCTCATCCCGTCTGCTGTGACGCGCCGCCATTGTGGAAAGAGTATCACGATGCATGCACTTGCTTCTGCTTCATGTAAACAACTCATGAGTGTGCTCATCAAAAATTTCTTAATTTGTGTTCCAAAGATGAACGAAGGTCTTACGGGTTTGGAACGACATGAGAGTGAGTAATTAATGACAGAATTTTCATTTTTGGGTGAACTATCACTTTAAATATATTAAATTAACATTAAACCTAATACATGCTGTAAAAATGTGATATGTGATATAAGTAGTGTCACAGGGCTGATAAACTGCTATTCATCTCATCTTCAGGCACTTGGAAAATAAAGAGTCTTATGTCAGAATGTTGTTTATTGTTTTCAGTTCAGGGTACCTTCATTTTCTAGACCCTTATTATCAAGTGTCTTCTCCTGAACTGATCACATCAGTCCTGTTCTTTCTGAACAAGTCTCAGACCGTCAAAAATCCAGACCAGAACTTTTCATCCCACCATAAGTAGCACTGATGTGGATCCTGCTGACCTACGACTGCGTTGGCAAACACAGGAACAATCATATCATTAAGTTTCACTAACGACACTACAGTTCTAGGACTCATCAACACAGTGTGTGGACAACAATCCCTTAACATCAGCAAAACAAGGGAGTTGATTATCAACTACAGACGACGCAGAGCAGCTCGCACTCCTGCGCATCAGCAGTTAAACTGTAGAAACATCACTCAGATTCACACGGAGCTCAAACACCTCTTCTTGAAAAGGAAGGCACAACAACATCTGCACTTCCTAATGAAACACAAACTGCAAGAGTCTGTGGGAACAGTACACTGTATATACAGATATGTAAATTGTCAGAAAACCTGTGTTGGAAAAGTATACGGAGGGTGTGAGAAAGAAGACAGGACACAAGTATTAAAGTGGTATTCACATTCTCATTGCATCTAAATTGCCCAAGATCTGATTTTCAATTTTCTTGTTCGTACTCTCATATTTCATTTTCCTCCTGTTTTTATTTTTATTTTTTTGTCCTCATCCACTTTCCTGAACATGACGAGAATGGAAAGTGAGAGAGTGAAAGATGAGTAATGAAGCAGAAGAACAGATCTCCTCCTCTTCTACCGGACGGAAATGGCTCTTAACGGGAGGGGCAGCACATCTCCATCCTCCTTTATTCCATCCTCTCTCTCCTGAATCTACCAATCAAAACTTACACTGAAAGCACTGGTATGCCACAATCCATAGGCGCCTCGGCGAAGCTCCGCCCACAATTAATGATGTCCTACACAAGAATTTGTAGCACTGCTGGAGACACTACTTTAAAA
The DNA here is from genome assembly GCF_012432095.1 of Onychostoma macrolepis. NCBI lineage: Eukaryota > Metazoa > Chordata > Actinopteri > Cypriniformes > Cyprinidae > Onychostoma > Onychostoma macrolepis. The sequence continues at coordinate 26,375,816 of NC_081167.1, read as the reverse complement.
CAAGTGTTTACATATACAAATTATTGCAGGCAAAAATTTATTAAAGCAGGATAAGTGAAATTTCCATTACCAAAAAGGACAATAGATTATTATAATATTATCTATATGATTAACGTGTAAGTTTTCTGAAATCATACTAATACAAATAAGATCATTTTTATATTTTATGGAAGAAAAAATCCACATTTGTAACAAGATGAGGGAAGAAAATGAGATTCTACCATGTAAAAACTGCTCTATAATATAATATAATATAAATTATTTTAAATACATTTAACTCATTTAAAATATATATAATTAATTAAATTTTTGTATTTATTTCAAATGATGTAAATGTAATTTATAATAATTTATGATTATTTAAAATAAATCAATGATATATATTTAATTTAATAAATGTAATAACTAAATTATAATGCATACATAGCCAACATCCAACGCACACACACACACAGTCTGATGTTTAGGTACATGATGTAAAAACAATGGATGGTTTTTAGTCACTCAGTCATACAAAATGATCTTACACTTTTGACCTTGTGAACTGACAGCCAAAGACCGTGTATTTGTGCATATGAACTCTGAGCTTGTAACACACAAATGCAGTGGCATATGCTTAAAGAGCAACCAATGTAAATAGAGTATTAGGGGTGTGCAGCGGAGCCATTATTTGTATCTGTATCTGTATCTGTGACAAGCTAAAAATTATTTGTATCTGTACCTGTATTTGGATAGATCCGGAAGTGGGCGTGGCTTAAACCGGAAGTTCGTCAAATTACATGAAAATACCATTTTAAATGCAAATCTGTTCGATTTGTAGTTTTCATTTACCAAATATGCCTTGTATAACTAAAGAAAGTATTATTTTTTATTAAAATTGTAACTGTAAATATCTTCTATTTAAAACATCATCAAAAAAGAAAAATAACTTTATTCTTCTTATTTTCCAGTGAAACTTTGTGTACAAATTTGACAAGAGACAAGCATCCATAATCTTAAATACGAGCACTATTAGAAAAAAAAAAGAAAGAAATAGAAATGGAAAAAGTGTTCAGTAGCCTATCATAGCAGAATGACAATAAAGCTGGCTTGAACTTTTTACGTAACTTAGAGACCTTAATGTTTAGTTAGATAAACATTAAGTTAGAATCCATAATCATACCCAAATATTTAAAATACTCAACAATTTGTATTACCTCTCCTTTAACTAAAATACCTGTACAACTCATCAACTTTCTTGATGGAAAAATACATTCCCACAATTTTACTCACATTAAGAGTAAGGCAAGAATGACATAGCCAATCTGAGACTTTGTTCAATGCAGCAGTAAGTTGAATAGCAGTTTGTTCTTTTGTCTTAGCATAAGTATATAACTGTATCATCTGCATACATCTGAACCTGGACCTCTGGACAAACTGTTATGAGATTGATGTTATAAATATAACATTTTAAACAAAGATATATGATGGGAGTCTGTGATCATTTACGAGTTTTTTTTATCAACAGAAGGCAACAAATCATTTGGATCCTCCAAAAGCCTTGATCAAACATCGCTTTTCTTCGTCTTGTATAATTAAATGTAATGCCATTCACGAAAAGGGCAAATGTAATGTGTTTTTACACTCATTCACACATAGCCAGCTATGAGGTCCAGACCTCCGTAAATGTTTCATGTTCAAAAATAAAATTTGAAAACCTTATGAAAAATTATTTAAAATCATGTCGCTGAATAAATTTATGTGGCTGACTCGCAGCAGCTGCGAAACGCAGGAGTGACGGAGCTTGGCGCAAGTGCAGCCTCCACTCCGCTCCGCCATGTTGCCAGATCTAGTTATTATAAACGTCGCTGGACTTGTTTTAATACTTAATGTAACAGCGTTAATAAAGTAATTAGGGCATCAATAAAGTGGAAGGGTGAAGGTGGAGGTTAGAGATTCTGTTTCCTATTTGTAAAATACAAGATTTGGTGCATTTTTCAGGAGATTGGTTGTGTTTGTCTTTTGTAGCAATATCTGGCAACACTGCTTCGCCGGCGCTGACAGGCAGAAATCAAAAAAGGAGTTCAATAGTTCAATAGGCAGAAATCAATAGTTTATTGCTGAGGAGACCACATTCGTCAGACAAACGCAATGATCACCATGATGTTATCTGTACGAAACTGTGTCAAACCCTATCAAAGCAATTATTATTGCACAAATCTTAACAACCGTAGACCTCACTAATGCACTAATTGTGTCTGCCGAATATTTCTTTCTGTTATTCGGATAAATCCGTTATTCGTTTTGAAGCCATTATCCATGCCTTTCCGAATAAGGTATTCGGCTTCGGGCACATCCCTATAGAGTATATCTCAATCTGTAGAGGTGTGTATGAAGAAATATACACTATCTAATCAGCTCACACGCCACACACACACAGCTCACGGCTGACTGGTCACCAAAGGTCTGTGCTGTGTATTTAAGAAGAAAGATAATCAAGAAAGAGCCTGGAAGGCCGAGAGACACCGAGAGAGAAAAAAAAGCAAGAGTGAGAGAGAGAACAAAATGCATAAAGAGAAAAACTGATGGTATTTGGGTACCTCATGGTGAGAGCACAAGGACGCCACAAAGAAAAACCCTCCATCTCCCATTCCTCTGCCTCAATCATTCAAACTCTTTCATTCTCTCATTCATCCTATTTTTTGTGTCTCAGCGGGAGCGAGCCAGGGTCAGACGCACACATGGGACGAACACACCACAGAAATGCTACGAAAAAGACAGGGAAAGGATGATAATGAAAATTTTGTCATGATTTACTCACCCTCACCCTTCAGTTTCTTTCTTCCAAGAAAAAAAGCAGACTTTTTAGCAGAATGTCTCAGCTCTTTTCCATACAGCGAAAACAGACACTGTCAAGCTCCAAAAAAGAGTGCCATAAAGCAACGTTAAAATGGTTTATATGATTCGTGACATATATCTCAAATCGTTTTGTGTGAGGAACTGACTACATTTCTACTCTCTAGCTTTCAAATCTCATTCATGTTTCAGCATATTCAGATTTTGATTGAATCACTGATATCAAAACTGGTGCAATGTGTCTTCACATGGCAACTTATGAGTAGTCTACATGACAGAAGTACCTTCATAAGATTTTTTGTGGAGCTTGACAACTGTATTTTTTTCATTGTGTGCGTGAGGAAAATGTGCAAAATAGAATGAAAATTCATGATGAAAGCATGCAAAATGATTCAAAAAAAGAAAATCCGGTTTTGGATGGAAGAATAAATAATGTCAATTTTTATTTTGGGCTGAAAAAAGTCAAACAGTCCGATAAAACAGCTTTGAAAGCATCAACCGTCAGAAATACAAAATTACCACATAAACACTGTTTCCCCATTTGGTGTGTCTCATATCTCTTGGTCTCATTTCTTAGCCTCTATCCATTTCGTTCAGGTGAATTGTGTTTTTAATAGAATTAAATGCAAATGGGCAGAGAGCTGATTATCATACAAAAGCTGCATTGCACAAAGACACACAGCATTCCAGCTTCATTTATTTCTTTGATACTGTTGCATTTGTCCAAAATAAAACACTGCAATTATCAATGTGTGTGTGTGTGTGTGTGTGTGTGTGTAAACTGTGCATGCATGTTTATTTGATTCTATAATCACTAATTTGATCAGTGTGTACATGCACGGTTGGTGAGAGACTGCTGTGTGTGTGAGAAAACATTTGTTTACTGCATTATAAAGCAGTCCTTTCAAACACTCACATCGGCGGGGGACAGCAGAGGAACAGGAGTGCTTATCTGTTATGGCTGCTCTTTGGGGTGACGTCTATTTCCTGTCTATTAGACGAGGGTCCTGTCGGAGGAGCCGTATTATCAGCGGCTGATTAAACTCACTGTGGTGGAGACCCAGTGTGGCCATGGAGAAAATCGCTAATTATAGGGCCAGTCTTCACTTTTAACTGCTGCTTTTACCCTTGATAATAAACCACTTTGGATTTTATTGCTGTGAACAATAAAAAAAAAATGGTAGCATCGTAATGTTTACTCTATGCTGTTACAAAGTTATCAGCACAGTGAAGTTTTCCGTATATTTTTTTTACGTGACCTCATATTTACGATTTGACAGCAGACTAAAGCTTTCAATATGTCATTTTCAGTCAGGGATGAAAAATTCATATTTATCCAAACAAAAGGCACATTCACTTGTGCCTCAAGAGAGAACGTTTGAGCAAAAAGCTTATAAGGGGAAAAAAAAATAATGTAGGGTTTCTAAATATAATGAGATCAAATGTAGAGCAAACTGAAAGTTAAAAAAAAGTGTCAAAGTCTCAGATTGTGCTCAAATCTGAACAATATTTCCAAGTCTGAAATCAAAAGTCAAACATTTCAGTAAGAACTCCATTATTTTTCAATGAATTCATCAAATCAGTATTACAGCTGTATGCTCTTTCTGAATGTCAACAACTGTCTCATCTATTTACATTTTATTTTTGGAGGAATATGTTGGATGGATGGATGGATGGATGGATGGATGGATGGATGGATGGATGGATAGATAGATAGATAGATAAGAAATGGTCTTGATATTGATTTCAAATTCTTTTTAAGTCTCTCAAACTATGAAAGAGCAACCTAAAGAGCAATAAAAAGAGAATAGGAGATAAAAAAAACTGTCAAATGAGAAATTGATTGATATAAAGATGAAACATGATATGAGAAATGATCACCACAAATAATCAAGTGCAAGAAGTATACACCAGGATCACACAGTATTGTACATCAAATACATTTCACAGTATATAAACATACTTGTCAAATGCACATACTCACACATTGATATTCCCACTTCAAATGCACAACCAAACATCTACATGCAAGCTCACGCTCACACATACGCCAAACCCTGACACACACCCAGTTTGACACATCAAACAGTTGATTATAGCTGCGGTGAGAACAGATAGATACTAATGCTCTCATATTATCTAACATTATGATTATATAGAGCTGAGGACAGGTGTGTGTGTGTGTGTGTGAAGCCAAACAGCCGTTTGCAATCACTCCATGTAGCTTTGCAGCAGATAGAGGCACTCTGAATATTTAACGCAAGATTTATGAGTGAAACAAAAGCAAACAAAGACTCATTTAATATTCAAGCTAAACTAAATGCAACTTTCCCTCATTTATAAAGACAATTCAAGGCATGAGGGAGCGATAAAAGAGATGAAGCGAGAGAGAAGAAGAGAACTTGTATGAGAAGTGATGATGGGGTCTTATGACTGAGAATGAGAATAAAACCAGGTTGTTTTCCACCAACAACTTCTCCATTTGATTCTGTTGTTTTTGCGTAAATCATTAAGCGATCAAGTAAATTTACTGGATGGATGGATGGATGGATGGACGGATAGATAGATGATAGATAGATGATAGATAGATAGATAGATAGATAGATAGATAGATAGATAGATAGATAGATAGATAGATAGATAGATAGATAGATAGATAGATAGATAGATAGATAGATAGATAGATAGATGACTATCGGTGTAAGTCATGTGCACAAGTCACAGTCCTGCTATCTCTCTCTCCATCTCCAGGAAAGGAGAGGAAAGACAGAGTGAATAAGGAAAAGAGGGATGGGGTGCAGGACTCAATTATACATCAAAGCAGGGAATATGAGGAAAAAGAGAGAGAGAGAGACTGAAATACAGACACAGAGAGGAAGAATGAAACAGAAACAGGTAGGACAAAAAAACATACTAGATTAACTGATATCTGGTAAATGATTAACTTACCATCATTTACTCAGTTTCAGTCAATGACTTAATGATATGCTGTATATCATGCAAAACTATGACATGAGTTTTAACACTTTTTGTACTTCCTCAAAGTTGGACAGCTTGTGGTTGCAGTATGCTTTTGTTGTGTGCGTGAAAAATGTCTCCTTTTGTTCCTTGCGAGTTTTGATTGACATGAGGATGAGTGAATGATGACAGAATCGTCATTTCTGAGTGATTGAACTAGAAAATGTAAGCATTTACAAACACGGAAACTAATATCCACTAATAAATATAACTATCACAAACCACACAGCCAACATATATGAATGAATGAATGAATGATGCATTTATATAGCGCTTTTATTGTGTATTGCTATACACCCAAAGCGCTTTACAATCATGTGGGGAGTCTCTCCTCAACCACCACCAGTGTGCAGCATCCACTTGGATGTATATATATCATAGTCAAAAATCAGAATGAATTATACAATCTACAATCAATACCAGAAATGTAAGAAATTAAGTTTGCCATCTGAGTAAAAGTGCATTGATTTTACAGAGAGTGAGAAAACAATGAATTGATTAAAATGTCAAATTATATTTTGTGCAAATGCTGTATAATTCCAGAGCATTAATCTGAACCAAACCTCACCATCAGTAATGAGCTTTAAAAACCCACTGTATAATACGCTATCGTTCAAAAGTTTGTTTTTGTTTTCTTTATTAATAGTTTTATTCAGCAAGGATACATTATATTGATCAAAATTACAAAAAAAATAATAATTTCAAATAAATGCTGCCCTTTTGAACTTTCCTAAAGAATAATAATAATAATAATAATATAACACTAATACATTTATCATGGCTTCCACAAAGCTATTAACTAGCCCAACTGTTTTCAACACTGATAATAATAATACATTTTTTATAAGCATCAAATCAGCATTAGAATGATTTCTGAAGGATCGTGTGACACCGAAGACTGGAGGAATGATGCTGAAAATTCAGCTTTGATCAAAGGAATAAATTGCATTTTAAAATATGTTGAAATATTTTTTTACTGTATTTCTGATCAAATAAACGCAGCCTTGGTGCATCAGAGACTTCTTTCAAAAACCTTAAAGGTCTTAACCAAACCCAAACCTTTGTACGGTAGCGTATCTGTTCAAAACAGCATGAATACTTCTAATATACTAAACATTACAACATACTATTTTTGGAATTTTGCTTTAAAGTCTTTTCCTGCACAATGAATCAGACTCTTGAAAGAGAACTGCTTCCCACATAAATGAGCAGCCTGTGATTACGGCATAATTCTGCTCTGACTAATCTACATTGCACGTGTGCTACAGGAATGAATGTGAATGTGGTTTGGTTGATTCAAGCAGTACAGGCATGGAAGACTCTTTCTATCGCTCTCTGGTATGACAGGTGAGATTAGACTCCAAAAACTGCAAACACAAATCAAAGGTGCTCTTCATGCTCAAGCAGATACAGGACATAAAGAGAGGGAGGGAGAGTTTGATGGACAGGACGCAGGCGTTGTTAGTATTAGCCACTGAAGTGTAAATGATGTGTGCTAAACTGCAGCGAGATGAGTCTGCATCTGTGATATCTCACTAAATAGCCATCAAAACACACATGGACACACAAACATAGACAGAAACACACATACAGCATCATGATAATGCACACAAACCTCACAAATACCTTTAAAACACTTACAAACAACCTGTTCTCGATGTTGGCAGCATTTTAGATATCATAGATGCATTCCAACATGAACGTTGAGCTTATTTATGCTGTCTTCTGAGATCATTTTGGCCAAACTCAGAAAATATGATCACATATACAGCAATTTGCAGCGACAAAGCAATCAAAAGAAATGAAATTTCAATGATAGATGGCAGTTTAAGGCCACAAAGATCAAAGAGGCCACTGGTGATGTGACTGTTTTCACTAATTACTGTATCACTTGCATTGGTTTGGTTTCCATGTATGTTGTTCAATTTGACTCCCACTATCCATTATATATTCAAAAGTTCGGGGTCAATGGTCCTCACTGACTTTGACAGTACAGAAAAATACTACGGAAGTCAATGTGGAGCATCAAATGTCTGCTTACACACATTCTTCAAAATATATTCCTTAGTGTTCAGAAAAAGAAAGGTTTGGAACAAATTAGGACAATTTTTGGTTGAACCACAAATGTTTAATCATTAGATATGTTTCTTGAGCAAATTAGAATGATTTCTGAAGAATCATGCAACACTGAAGACTGGAGTACATTTTATTCCATTTGAAAATATATTCAAATAGAAAACAGTTATTTTAAATTGTAATAATATTTCCCAATATTACTGTTTTTCTGCATTTTTCATTAAATAAATACAGCCTTGGGGAGCATAAGAGACTCCAAAACACTAAAAAATACTAACAATCCCAAACTTCCGAATAATAGTGCATCATTCCAAGAGGATATCTGACATCCAGATATGAGGAAATTTGACATTTCTACAATAAAATAAGTAATATTGATCTCCCGACATTTCATAATAAACTAAGAAATAAAATAAATAATATCGATCTCTCTTGAATGCCAATTATTGCCCCAGGGTTGCCAAATCTGATCTATTGTATAAACACAAATGCTAAATAGTTGAATGTCTTTGAATGTCTTTCTGTCTTCCTTCACTTCTCTCTTATTCACTAGAGATGCAGGGAAAGTGCTCTCTCTTCCGTGTGTGTGTGTGTGTGTGTGTGTGTGTGTGTGTCTGTGTGCTTGTGTTCGTAATAGATTTCACTGAGAGTGACGGGAATAAAGCCTCCAGTTTACCGCTCCAGCAGTGAATTCCGTAATGACTGGCTGGGGAGAGCAATTCCCTTCCCTAAACATCCGCTGCTTTACATTTGGCAGGCAGTTTTCAAACAGATCAAGAGGCCATATCATCACTGTCCACCACAAATCTCCATTTCCCGCAGCTCCATTTTTTTTTTAACGTAAATTGAAAGCCGGCACACTCGCTCTTTGTCTTCTGGATGTTTGGCAGGTTTGGGAGTGAAAATAGTCAGTTTGGAAATATCATATTTTTTGTTCTGACAGGGCTGAACTCACCCTTCAAAATATTTATTAATACCATACGCTGCCCCCCAAAACAGTTATTAAGCTTGCCGCTGTATGACATGCAGCACTGGCCTCTATTATTACTAACAACCTTTGATTACATCTTGTTATATCGCAAATTCGTAATGTTCACAAATTTTCCCTATTCCTGTTATTCAGTGATCCAAGCCCTAGTGAGTGGCCTAGCTATATAGCAGTTTTGGACATAAATATGCTCCTGACACAAAAATAGTTCAAAATGGTAACTAAATCATGCTACTTTGTAAACTGTTAAAAATAAAGGTTCTTTATTGGCATCTTTGGTTCTATAAAGATCTTTTAACTTCTATGTAACCTTTCCAACCACAAAAGGTTCTTTATAGAGGAAAAAGGTTCTTTAGATTATTAAAATGTTCTTCAAGAACTACACACTGAAAGCATCTTTGGAGAACCAAAAATGGTTCTTCTATAGCATCCACCTTTATTTTTAAGAGTGTATGACACCACATTTTCAAAATCTAAGGCTGCATTGTACAGCACACTACATGTAATTCACAGATTAATTGCAGATTAATAACAGAATGCAATGCCTTCAAGTCCTTCAAGTCCTTTTTGAAGTTTCTGTGTACAAGCTTGGAAGTCATAACATGATGTGAAAAATAGGATAAAATGAGAAAATAGAGCAAATGAACGTGATGCTTTATCTGTGTATTTTATCATTCTTGTGTTGCCATGTGTTACTCTATATCAACACCACACAAAAACATACCGACATGCTGCTCACCGCCACAGAGGATCTCAACTCTCTCTGAAGTCAAACTGCAAATGCCAAGTGTGTTTACGTGTTTCTGCACATGAACAAGTGCCAATAAGTTCAAATTTGTGTGAACTAAAGCCAAAAATCTGCCAGTCAATCTAATACCAGAGTGATTCCACTATAAACACTCACAACAACAACAGTACGTTCATACAAATCTTTCAGTGTCATGCATGTCACTTTGCATAAAAGCTCTGCTAAATGTATAAAATATAGGCCAAAACCAAAAACTCACTTTTTGCAATGTACAGTATATGCAAAGAGAAATCATTCTGTATTCTGTGTCTTACACAATACAAGGTGCCCATTCTAACAATGGCACTGCCACTTGCACAGAGAAACACCCTTTCAAGGTGTAATGCCCTGCATTTACATAAATGTGAATAAATTTTCAATGAAGACACACACATTGTGCAGCTCTTCGGGTGATGATAAACTCTCAGGCACCTGCTCACTCTCACATGCAGAGTGTGATGTGTTCAGTCTATGACACACAGTGGCCTATTAATGAGCGTTGTTCATCATCTTTCATATTACACTACGCTTATAGCAAATCGATTTCTTAAAGGAATAGGTCACTCTTCAGCATATACAATCACCCTCACGCTTCAGGGTTGGCAAAATATTCAAAATTTAGTAGTCAGAAGGGGTTTTTCTTTTGGAAAACAATAAAATTACTTAATTTTATTCCCTAATAGAAAATTCAAAAAAATATGTTTCTTCTAAAATATGTAGTTTCAATACTATCAATATATTTAACAGCCATAAAACATATTTTAATTTGATAAAAATATATGCTGTCATTAAATGCTTGCTGATTTTAGTCCATCTTTTTGGTGTTTTTAAAAGAAGTATTTTATGCTTACAAAGGCTGAATTAATTTGATCAAAAATACAGCAAAAACAGTAATATTGTAGCAAATAACAAAACCGAATCAGTCTTCAGTGTCACATTATTCTTTAGACATCATTCTAATACATTGCTTTGATGCTCAAGAAACATTTCTTATCAGTGATGAAAACAGTTGCGTGCTTAACATTTTTGTGGAAACTAATACATTTTTTTCAGGATTACTTGATAAATACAAAGTTTAAATGAGCATTATTTATTTAAAATAGAAATAAATATCTTTACTGTTCACTTCTGATCAATGTAATGCATCTTTAATGAATACATTTTAATTTATTTTTAAAAAGCAGTAGTGTATATGCACATAAATTGAATTCAACAAACTGAATAGGATTGCAAGCCATTCTTAACTCAGATCTCAATAACATACAACCAGTGTCTTTCCTCATCACATTTAAATCAGACTCTCACACAATAGAATTCTCTTGCTATAGTGCTGTAGATTCAGCAGCTGTGGAGTGCCATTGCAGAATAACAGTGCAGTAAACACTGACACACACAACTGCATGCTTACATACACACACACACACGACTGTAAATTTAAGCAGCTTTATAACTGTCAGATGCAATCCTGTTCACCTGCTTTCCTTCCATAAGAAACCTCCCACAGTTACTGCCCAACAAATTACACTGCCAATTACAAGCCCATTCACACACAGTTCTTTGCTGCAGCCTGCTATGATACTCAACCTATTCACAAATCATTCTAGAAATGTTCTACATGAATAAATATTTTAATTTCATTGATGTTCTTGAAAGATTTCTTCTTAAAGCAACTTTAAAAAGGTAATATCGTACATTTTTGCTTCTTGTTTTCTGATTGGCTCAAAAAAAGATACAAAAACAATTGCTTAAAGGGGGTGTGCCCGAAGCATGAATCCATATTCAGAAAGACACGGGAAACACATAACGAATCTCGAAAGTGAAAGTGAAACTAAAAAGCAATCATGCATTCTAAAGCAGTTTCAATGCCAGGCATAATAGCGGCTCCCTGATGCCCGCAATTATATACAATACAGCATAATTACTGTAGTATAATTATATACAATACAGTATAATTAAAAGTATTGAAATATGTATTTTCCTCCCATCTCGTATTTATTCCCTTTAGGGGTTCCGTAGTACACGTCATTTTCTTTCCAAACACGGTATTGGGATGCGGTGGATTGCAGGGGGTACATGGGGTATGGTGGGGGGATCACGATGTCGGTTCAACATCGCAAAGTCTATCAGCCATCAGCGATGGACGATGGCATCGTCTATCGGCCCAACCCTACTTGACAGTGCAATTTACTATGCAGTCAATGGGACAGTCACAAGCCTCCCGGTTTTCATCTAAAATATCTTAAATTGTATTCCGAAGACGAACAAAGCTTTTACGGGTTTGGAACGACATGGGGGTAAGTGATTAATGACAAAATTTTCATTTTGGGGTGGAGTATCCCTTTAAAAACACCTTAATACAGAAATTAAAGCTGTTATCGTCTTTAACCTTTCCTGGGGGGAAAAAAAAAATCCTCTTTTTCATTCAAGTGTTTCCAGCTCTTCCTACCATCTTACACTATTCCTCACCTCCCACTCTGAGCAGTGATGTCAGGATAATCCCTGATTGGTGGAATACAGTTTGAGTGACAGATTGATGGAGTGATGCCACGGTGTGTTTTCACATGCCAAGAGAGGTCAGCGGAGGTAATGAGGGCATCAAAATACAGAAACAGACAGACTTAAACAGGAAAAGGTGGTTGGGGTGAATATATTTATACAGAATATATGATCCCTTTTATGGTGCTTTTTTGTTCTAGTAGCAAAATGCAAGTGTTCTATGAACATACAGACAAATTTCACCAAGCTGGTCAAAGCATTTCCTGCTTATTATTCACCTCAGATAAAATGACTGACCTGTCTGACCCATCTCTTTTGGACATGGCTTAAAGTTTAAGTAATTTTCTGACATGTATGTTTGTATGTTTGTAAATAATTACATTATTTGGATATTCTGTTTCTCTGTTGGACCATAATGATTATGGTTAAATTTGCTGCATGGTGTTTATTAATGCTGAATAAATTAAATTGCTACTTTAAGACACTAATGAAAATCACCATGTAGAATAATGTGAATTACAAATAAATTAAATGCATTGTAAAATATGTATAAATCATGTTGTGTGGTGTGTATTTATACTGATTAAATAAAAAACAATTCTGTAAATATATAAATTAAAATCACCATTTAGAATAATGTGAATTACCAATAAATGAAATAAATGCACTGCATATATATATATATATATATATATATATATTTTTATTTTTTTATGAACCTAAAATAAGCTTCATATTCATTACTTTGTGGTGAAATATGAATGTTTCAAATATTATGTTTCAAAAGAAATGATACAAGCTGCAACTTACAAGATGATTCAGTGATCTTAAAAGGTAAGAGAGACTCAACACTGAACAATCCAAATCTCTTTGAGTTTTCCACAGGACTGATGAAGAGCGAGAATTATGGGTAAGTGGCCAAACATGCGGGTCCTCCTCTGTCCTCCTAACTGCAGACAGCTTAATCATCAAGCCTCAGTAAACAACATCAGCTAAATACAGCTCTCTCGCTCACACTCGCTCACTCTCACCCTACTTTTATTTACTCAGAATGACAGATTGAAAAGAGAAAAAAAAAGAACTGTGGCTTTGAAGATTTGCTGTGGGGAGGAGTGTGGGATGTATATAGACACACAATATAAACATCAGCTGAGGTGTGTGTGTGTGTGTGCTGTGGAGAGAGAGAGAGATATGTCTACTTTACTCTACCAAATTACCTCATGTCAGGGATTAGAAGGGGACGGGCCAGACGGATGATGGGAAAAGGAGAGAGGGATAAGTTGAAGTTGGAAGAGTGCTGATAGACAGAGCAGAGGAGAGTGAGAGAAGGGGGGAGTCTGTTGATTTCAGTCGGGGTTGGTGAATATGACAAAAAAGAAAGAGATCTATAGAAATAAACAGAGTTCAAAAACATTCTCCGCATTCCAAACATATTTGCAACTCAAACTTTGAATAAGTCCTATCATAAGACATCATGAAATCATTGGTGTACAGTTCATTGTTTCAAGAAAATAGTTAAATAAAATAAAAAATTAATTAATTAAAACAACTAAATAAAATATTTATTTTGAAATATATAAACTGTTTTAAAATCAAAAAAATAAACTGAAATAAAACAACTTCAAAATTAAACAACATATAAAAATAAAATAAAATCAAACAGGATATTACAGTATAGAGAAGATAAATCACATTATAGAAGCAAAATAGGATGTGAATGCCACTGCAAGTTTATTTTGAGAATTGAATTGTTATACATTACCTCTGGTATTTGAACAGCATAAGGCTGGTTGAGAAATGATGGTGCATTGTCATTTACATCTCCGATCTGAATGTTCACTGTATTCTTGACGACCTAAAAAGCATTTAAATAAAAATAAAAAATGCATACAATTAAATCAAATAACAAATAACTTTCTGCTAATTCTACATTGGATTTCATAGATTAAAAAGATTAGTTAGTTTATAATTAAAACTAGAAAAGTTAAAACTATAAAATAAAATAATGGTTTTAAATAAGAAATTACACAACCATTAAAAAGTCTGGAGTCAGTAAAAGTCCCTTATGCACACCAAGGCTGCATTTATTTGATCAAAATATAGTAAAAACAGTAACATTGAGAAATATTATTACAATAAAAAAAAAATACATTTGAAAATATTTTAAAAAGTAATTTATTCCTGTAATGCTAAGCTGTATTTAGCCATTACTCAACGGGACATGATTCATCATTCTAAAATGCTGATATGGTGCTAAAGGAACATTTCTTATTATTATCATTGTTGGCAGTGCTTCACTTAGCCTTGTGGAATATCTTTGATATTATTATTTGATTTGCTTTTTTGAAGGAAAGTTCAAAAGAGCTGCATTTATTTGAAATTATTTTTTGTAATTATTATCAATGTTGAAAACAGTTGTTCTGCTTAATATTTTTGTGGAAACTTAAACTTTTTTCATGATTATTTAATGAATAGAAAGTTTAAGTGAACATCATTTTTTTTAATCTAATTCTTCTGTAACATTATAAATATATTTACTGTCCACTTTTGAAAAATTAAATGCATCCTTGCTGAATATAAGTATTCATTTCTTTACAAAAAAATCTGTACAGGCCTCAAACTTTTAAACGGTAATGGAAAGTTTAAAAACACAGAGCTTAGAGACAGATGGATGGGACAAATGGATAGATCGATGATCTCTAACTCACCCCTTGACTGTCACTGACTGAGAACTCCACCTGCATCTCTGACTTGGTCTGAAGACACAAACAGACAAACAAACAGCAGCATTAAATCACTAGCATCAGCTCCAGCTGGACAGTCATTCAATTCTTTCACCATTTGCTCATGGTTTTCCGCACCTCCCTGTCGAGCGGCTGTCTCAGCCACACAACCCCAGTCGTCTCCTGCACAGCGAAGTACCGCATGGCCTCTTCCCCGACCACACCGAAAATCAACGGCTCACCGTCCGGGTCGACCGCCTGCAGCTGAGTAATGGATGTACCTGAACACACACAATGGGCGATATTTCAGACAACATTACATCTTAAAGTGGTCATGAAAAGTTTTGACACAAAAGACTTGTTGCTCTTTGAAAGTATAAAGTCTTTCGGAGCTAAAAAAAAAAGAAGAAGAAGAAAAAAGTATTTATTGCAACTACGCTACTATGAAACAGCTCATCACAAACTTTTGCAACATTTCAGACAAAACAGACATTTTTTTTTTTAATATGTACTTTTGTCTTGTTTTCTAATATTTGCTAACTAGGTAATATAAGATATAGTTGTACAGCTGGATACAAACATTGCAGGTGGATATGACCTCATTAAAGGTAAATATGCTGGTAAATGTGAAACACATTTACACATATAAAGTAAACTAAACAGCCCAGCTTAGGTGTAAATATATCCAGCAGCGCAGGAGGCCACAAAGGATGAGTCACATTAAAAGGTGAAGTGTGTAATTTTTCTGATACTTTTAAAATGTCCCAGTTTAATATGCAGAGACAACTATAAGCTATTTGTAGGTTGGCAAGAGTGTGAACACTGTGACTTGTGTTTTGTTTTGTTTTGAACTTCTGCCGGAAGCAGTGAAGTGAGTTTGTTTGACAGGAGTTTGAAAGCTAAAATTAAGGCTGGACTATACAGCATTTAAAATCTGAATAGTTTTGGCATACACTAAACATCTCTGGATCACCAGAAAATTATTTTTTATTATTATTCTTAACGATTTTAACCATACTTTCTCGTATTAAATAAATTATATTTATGTTAAATAAATATATTTTTTTAAATGGTGTTTTATTTTTATTGCATTTTATACTTATAAACGTGCATTATCTGCAAGTAATTTGTTCAGAAGGCAACAGAAGGCAAAATAATCACCCTACTTAGTATTCGGAAGAGTCATTAGCATTAGAAGCATACTATGCAGGCAGCTAAAACAGAGACTGTGTGTTCATGAGAGTGTGAACGTGTGTATATGTGAGTGTTTGTAAAGTAGAAGCCAATTTTAAGTCATTCCAAACACAAAAAAAACCCACAGCAGATGCATGATAAATGAAAACAATATGCAATCTAAAATTGACTCAAAAAATTAAACATGTTTGATTTCCTCTGGCTAAATGAAATTATAGTCTGTAGCTAAAAAAAATTGGAATCTGTGCCTATTAAACACTATGATTTTCTTTGAAATCTGTCGACTCTGACTGCCCAAAATCTGACTTTCAGTAACTAGCATCAACTCCTAAGCTCATTACAAACTTTAGAAACTTTTCAGAGAAAAAAAAAAATGTGTAACTTTTTTTTTTCTAGTAAAACGTCACACTTAAGCCCGGTTCAGACTACACGATTTTTTTTTTGTCGGTTACGACAGTCGCTGTGTCAGATTATGCGATTTTGACTTCTAAAATCTTGTTGTGTCGTGAGCAAGCAAGTGTCACAGATGTGACAGAACTCTTCAAGGACGACCGGAAAAAATTAAACGTGCTAAACCCAGTTCAGACTCCACGATTTTTGCCAAATTTTGGCACGATCTGCTTGATGTAGGTGTTGTGGGGATTTGTAAATGACAATGGGCATTGCAGACGTGGGATCAGTTGATGTCCACCAGACGAGATGAAACAATTTGAATCTTGCATCCTGAAGCCCATTGTTGTTCATGAATCCCCACAACATCCTAAATCAAGCAGATCATGCCAAAATCATGCAGTCTGGGCCGGACTTTAAAACAACATAAATTTACTTGAGAAGATAAACTGCATGAGATATCCATCCTTGTTTTCAGAAAATATTTTCCAATTTGGTAATGTAATTTAAGATATAGTTATACAAGTGGATACAAACATTGCAAGTGGAAATTACGTCATTAATGGACATTGATAAATATGAGACATATATATATGCATATAAAATAAACTAAAAAGCCCAATTTGTGCAAATCAGGGCAAAATACAGTACTAGGTAAAAGATGTATAATATATTTCAGGCTTTAAATTGCACCTCATCTCACATGGGTTTCAATAGAAGAAAAAAAAATCTTAAAAGATTGAAACAAGTGAGGGTGATTAAATAATGGCAGAAAAGAACTGCTACTTTAAGTAAGACTTCCTCCAGATATTTTAATCTGATGCAAAGTTATGACCTTGAGACGCAGTTATTTTAATATTTCATTCTTTCTTCGTCTCATTAATCAAAATCTAAACAAAATAACCCCTTTAAATTAGGTTTTTCACCTCTTTATTCTCTCATTCCTCCTCTCAAACAGTCTCGATATCCCAAAACCTGCTACAATACAGCCAAACTAACAAAGACATCCTCTAAGCTCATTATACATCACACAACATGGAGTCTGTGTGTGTCTGGTAACAGGTGTGTGTTTATGAAGACACCTGGCGAGGGGGTCCCTGACTCATTCCAGCTTTAGTTCTGCTGACGGCGCCAGACGCCTAATGCTGCAAATCCTACATTAATGAGAAAGACCAACAAACAGATCAGGCCCAATCCCTTCCACAGCCATAAACACACACACAGACTCAGATTCAGACTCGTGAATACAAAAGCACTCACATACTGTACATATGGTGCTAGCAACACCAAGGCCTTGGGTTCAGTTCCCAGGGACAAAATGCATGCTTTAAAAGCAACTTTGGATAAAACCTCTGCCAAATGCAAAAATGTATGCATAAAGTCCAATAGCAATCAAGTCACACATGAGATATATCAAACGAAACTATACAAGTAGCTCTTTCATATCCAGACACACCCAGCAACTACAAAGGTCAATAAGTTAAACCACATGCACATACAATGTTTATTAATACACAATGCTGTGTGAAAGGGAGGTGAAAACACCTCTAATTAATGGGAGGATTTATGAACTGCGCTCTCTGTTTATAATGAGATTTATGCAAATTCTGATACTTTCAGTGTGAGTTATAATTTGGTTGAAGACGGTGCAAATTAAGCGTTTTACGTTACACTCGTTAATAATCAAGACTTCCCCCTCTATTTTCTCCTGTTTTTAGAGATGGAAGAATCCATCGTGTGTGGTCAGGAGAGGGAATGCTGAGTAACAAATAGCTGTTCTGGGTCAGTGATGTGTGTCTGTGCACAAAGGGATTGTGGGATGTGTTCAGAGGAAACTAAAATGTGTGTAAATGTCAATCTGCAAGACGAACTGTGGCTCTGTTTCAAAACCTAATGAGCTGCCTTGCCAAATGATTTTAGGAGCATTTGGCATTGGCATATCGCTAAGCTAACAACATGATAATCTAATAAAGCACAAAAACACATAACACAAAGAAATACTGTTTTGTTTCTAATTCTTCCGATAATATTTTTAACCGTACTTTTTGGTATTCCATGAATTATAATAGGCTAAATAAAATATAAAACAGTAAATTATACTAACTAAATGCAATGATTATATTTTATTTATATTTATAATCATATTACTATACAGTAAACTGAATTACTAAACATTTTTCACTTTGACCTCCATCTTTGACGTATATTTCAATCGTCGCAATGCATAATGGGATTGTGTTATATGCAACAAGACACTGTATAGCACAAAATACATAATACAAATAAATAGTTAAAAATAATTTTCAACTATTTTAATCATACTTTTTGGTTTTAAATGAATTATAGTAAATAAAACAAAAATATAATCAATTCTATTAAATAAATATAATGATTATACATGGTTACAAATATATTTTATAATATTTTATTTATATTTTTAACCATTTATAATAAATGTATTGTTATTTATATTTGTAAAAATTATTAGAAAAATTATATTTTTGAACATGTCTCAATTCGTCATCCATGTTTAATGGATTTATTCACTTTCTGCAATGCATTAAGGAATTGTGTTATCTGCAACCCTAAGCACAAAAATACAATATACTAAATATGTATTTATTTTAAATAATTGTAACCATACTTTTTGGTATTAATGTTGCATATTTATAATGTGTTTTAAATATTTTTATTTATTTTTAATTTAAATTCAATTAAATTTTAATTATTTAAATTCAATTATATTTCTCACTTTATTCCTCCATCTTCGATGGATTATTTCAGTTGTCGAAATGCATTATGATATCCCACTTCATAGCATTTGGAACAACATCAGAAGCACACTATGTAGGCAGCTCACTAGGTTTTGAAACAGAGCATGTGTGTTGGTACTGTATGTAACGAGTGTGTATGTGTGTTTATATGTAAGTATGTGTAAAGCAGTGACACTCACGTTCTTTCTGTTTCTCTCTGGCTCGGCTGATAGATGAAGCTATTTAGGCCACAGTGAGCCCAGTATTATGCTTATGACTGATACACTGCACATTAACACACCACACAGCCGAGAAGAACTGACAAGAGCAATGTGCCTGCGGACTCATCTATCTCTCTCTCTCTCTGTTGCAGTCACAGGCCCATCTCAGCAACTGTGTAGAATGTTTTATTTCAGAGAATGTAACTCATCTCGATGGCACAACACTGACCGGACAACACAAACAGATACTCCAAAACAAAACAACATTAAATCTGACTGCCACAGGTGATTAGAATGACACACAAACAGAAACATGAACATTTGTGAATTTTTGGGCATGGATCACCCAAAAATGCCATTTCTATCATCATGTAATGTCATCTCAAATCTGTATTCTTTCTTTCACAGAACACAAAATGCAAGATGTTCAGCAGAATGTGCAAGCTGCTCTTCTCCATAACACAAAATAAATACCGTCAAAGTCTGTCGAGGTCCAAAAAGGACAAAAAAGGACCGTGAAAGTAGTACATATGACTCATGAGTTATATTTTGAGTGTTCTGATGCCACACGATAGCTGTGTGTGAGATACGTCATTCAGTGATAATCTTTATGGTTTCAGAAGACTTGGAATATAGTGCATGAGTCATATGGGCTACTTGTGATACTGAATAACAATCTAAAGCCAATATATATATATATATATATATATATATATATATATATATATATATATATATATATAAAGATTTCAGTAAATACAGTAATTTTGTGAAACATTATTACAATAAAAAATGTTTTTACATTTTAATATGTAATTTAATCCTGTGATGTTCCAGTATTCTCTTCAGTGTCACATTATCCTTCAGAAATCATTCTAATATGCTGATTTGCTGCTCAATTATTATCGGTGCTCAATTATTAACATGGCTCTTATTATTCTAATAGATGAAAACCGTTTTATGCGGTGTAATATTTTTGCTGAAACATGATACATTTTTTAGAATCCTTTGATGAACGGAAAGTTCAAAAGAACAGCATTTATATGAAATATAAGTCTTTTGTAACATTGTAAATGTTTTTACTGTCACTTTTGATGTATCCGTGCTTCATAAATAACTAATTTACTTTTCTTTTTTTTTTTTTTATCTCACTACCCCCAAACTTTTGAAAAGTATATGTATTATGGTTTCCACAAAAATGTTAAGTAGCAAAAACATTTTACCTCTGATAATAATAAGAAAGGTTTCTCAAGCAACAAATCAGCATATTAGAATGAGACTACTTTCAAAAACATTTAAAATATTCTTAAAAATTTCTAACTTTTGAATGGCATATTCTATGGTGCTGAATGATTACCAGATTCATACTGTATATCAAGGTGTTTTACCTGGTTCTCCAATGCAGTATTACTGTACTATGATACCAGTACATGAATGAAATACACATTAATGGAAACTTCCAGATTCCAATGGAAGACATGTATAGGTGGGTAGCATGTGTGCGTGGGTAAAAAAAAACAAGAAAAAAACAGAAGGAGAATGAAAAATAGAGAGAGGGCGAGTATGAGATGTGATTGTGTAGAGATGCTGGCAGTCAAGTGTTTTATGTAGCTCCTGGTCTGTTGGAGAGGAGGCCGCCGGGGCCAGTAAATCAGCTCAGAGAGGGCATCCATCCCTGGGTAGATCAATAGACTTTCAGCCCCTGTGACTACACAAAAGCTCCTTTGGGGGCCCACAGGGGCCTGGGGTCACCACTCCACCATCACACCGCCAACTTTATTACTATCATCTCAACTGTAATGTTGTACTGCAATACAGAGACATACACACAAACAAACACACACACACTTCAGAGAAATATATTTGAGAACAAGTTTCTCCTAGACAGTGATGACAATAAAAGGAGAGAAAATGGAGAAAACATAGTCTGCAATTAAAGGTCACGTATCTCAATACATCTAGTCTGAAGACCAAATGATCTAAACTATGCTAAACACATTCATTTTATTGTTTTTTATTTTCTTATTATTATTATTCCAAGAAGGAATTTTAGAAGAAACACCTGAGAGAAAATGTATGAATGCAACACAGATAACTTCATTAAGTCTCATGAGCTCTGAAAGAGCAATGTCTGAGCAATAACATCAATAATTAATTCATATAAAAAATTGGTAAATTATTCAGGGTCAGTGTGAGAAAGTTTTGGGTCAGTTGATAGTGTTACGCATCCAGTTGGGCAGTGTTACATTTAACACCACCAGGACACATTACTGTTTTTCAAAAAATAATAGAATGTAACAAAACGCAGGGGTCTTGAAACACATTTTTAAAAACTAAAACTATTTTTAACTTGACATCCAATCTTAAAATGCAACACTTGGTGTGAGACATTGAAAAACGATAAGATGTAATGCAAAGATTTCCATTTGACACTAATATTTAACATCTACCAACACTTAATAAAAGAAATCAGGAGTATCCTGACATCTGAGTAAAATTGTGGGAGTTGGGGGATTTTTTAAAATCTGAAGATACATTCAAAAGTTTTTTTTTATTGTTGTTGGTTTTTTTTTGATGCAAAAGTGATCATAAAGTAACAAAATATTTTAATTTCAAATGAATCCTAAAACATTTATATATATATATATATATATATATATATATATATATATATATATATATATTAGAATGGCTTCTGAAGGATCATGTGACACTGAAGACTGGAGTAATGCCTGCTGAAAATTCACAGGAATAAACTGCATTGTAAAATATATTAAAATAGAAAAATACAGAAAAATACAGACAATATAAATAATATAAATAAAGAATAATAATAAAGAAATATAAATATTACTGTTTTTTCTGTGTTTTGAGCATAAGAGACTTCTTTTGAAAACTTTTGAGCGTATTTGTTACAAATTTGCCATTCTTCTAAAAAGAAATCTTAATGTTTAATAATAAAGAATACTTTGCTTCTGACAATTGATTAAAAAAAAATCTAAACCTCAGTGCCAGTGAAAATGTCGACAGAGCAGTAAAAAAAAAAATCTAAACTACTCACCCAAGGAAAAAAAAAAACTAATTTTTAATCTATTATATTATTGCCCAGCATGATTAATAATAAGACAGCGACATGAAGAGCACAGTTAAAGCGGAAAGCGCTCTATTACGTTATCTCATTGTCACTTAGTCCCGCGTACAATCACGCAGATATCATCAGTCTTTGCCCCGTCGAAAGCGCCGTCTCGCACGCAGGCGATAAACCGCACATGTTCCACGACTGCGACTCTGATACATGATTCACAGCCTCGAATTCATTACCCATTGTGTTAATGGCGGGTGTTTCATTAATAGGGCTGAACTGTAAATCAAAGAGGCTGTTAATTGGCTTTGTGTCATAATCTCCGTCTAAAGCTGTTCTTCATCCGTGTGCCCGTAATGTCTTAACGCCTGAGTTTCCTCTCCACTAATGAGCACAGGCACTGAAGCACAGGAGCCCTAATTTGTTTATGGGCTATTGAAAAAGGTTAGTCCCCCCCAGAGCATGAGTTATGGTACCCTCCCTAACGTGTTCAGGGAGGAGGTAAATACCATGAGCTGCATTTGTAGGGGAGAAAAGGTGTAAGCAGCATAAATGATTGATTTGAATGGAGTTGGTTTCAGTGTTGAATCCAGGCGATGTTAGGTCTCTCTCGGGGTGATCTGTGCAAATCTGTTTCTGCTCATGTTTTATGTGAGTGTATTTCCATGCATAATTTGACCTGCAATCCCGAGTTTATCCCGTTTGATAGACCCCTGAGGAGTCAACATAATCTAATCTGACCAAACCCCCTTCAGTGACTCGCTGTGCCCCAACCATAAATGACTTTAAATGTCAGAGTGGGTCTGATCCCTGTGAGGGTCCATTCACATCAGGAGTTTCTCTCATACACACACACACACACACACACACACACTCTGTTCCTCAACTTAGTGAGCTGCCTTTCTTCAAACCCTCTACAAAAGCAGCAACTGCACATGGAACAAACTAACACTATTAGACATATAACAACCCAAAATATTGGGTAAAACAATTATTTTAATTAAACAAATTGTATGTATACTATACACACACCATCAAAAGTTTGGGGTAGGTTTTAAGATTTTAAATTTGAGAAAGGAGTCTCTCATGCTCAAATTAAGAACAGTAATATTGTGAAATATTATTACAAATTATTTTATTTTATTTTATTATTTTATTTTAACATGCAATATAAGTGACACAAAGCTGAATTTTCAGCAGTCATTATTCCAGTCAGTCTAATATGCTATTTTGATGCTCAATAAACATTTAATAATAATATGTGCTTAATAATTTTGTGGAAACTGTGATACTTTTTTCATTGATTGAAAAAAATATTTTAAATATAAATCTTTTGTATCGGTCAAAATTTTGAATGAATGATTAAACATAACAACAACAACAACAATAGTCTAAATATATTTAATTATTTAAATATTTAATATGTATATAGAAGATAAGGAAGTAGTATTAAAATGAACTGAACTTTAAATAAATTCATATAATGGCAATAGATGTAATTGTAGGAAGTTTTTTAACCTTTTGAATGATGGGAAAATGTCTGAAGGTTTTATAGGACTATTTAGGATTATATAGAATTTTCTGTATTTAATACATTTCAGCTCAGCTCAGGGTGCAAGAACACTTAATTTCCCTGAATGCCACTACTTGCTAAATTTATTGTATTTTAAGTAATTTTCCGACTTTGAATTTCTATTCAAATTCCAATTTCACTTCCTGTGAGGCATGGCCAATTCAAGTCAAATCCATACTCATGAATTAAAAGCTAATTCTTCAATTCTGAATTTTGCCAGACCCTACTGTCTGGATATACCATGGTATAAATGGTAAAGCAGAATCACTATATGACACATTTCTATGTACTGTCATACCTTCCAGCCCTAGTCAGCACATTTACATACCAAGAGCCTGTCTCTCTCTCTGCGTGAGTGTGTGTGTGTGTTCCACAAAGGCACATTCGAGCACATCCAGACGGCTCATTTCCATGGATAAAGCTCCAGAGAGCACGCTGGGTCAGTCCCTCGGGAGAGCTATCAAACACTACTGATAAAGACTGTGTCAAATCACACCAGTACAAAAACACAGGGTTAAGTCCTAGACAGGGAAATTATAATCATCCAAAAACATTGCTAAAACAAAAGCTCCACAATGAAAAATAGTAAAACAGCTTTCGCTTGCTGTCAGCAACAGAAGTGGGGACTTGACTTGAGCTTTAAATTTCCCCTTCCGGATCCAATTAATTTTAGGAAGTAAATGAAGTGGTGGAAGGATTTTGCCAAATATTCATTTGGAAGTCTATTCACACAAGTAGCAACATGACAAAGCAAATTGCTAGAAAATGGCTACTGAAAATTTGTCCCAAAATTATTCAAGTGTAACACAAATTTCCATCAGTCTCTTAAAAGTTCACACACAAGAATTGCCAAGTAAATTAAAAGTAAACCTACGCTGTAAAACTGAATGAATAAATACATAAATTAATGCAAAAATATATTTTTTCTTATATATATATAAATG
Organism: Onychostoma macrolepis; assembly: GCF_012432095.1. Classification (NCBI taxonomy): domain Eukaryota; kingdom Metazoa; phylum Chordata; class Actinopteri; order Cypriniformes; family Cyprinidae; genus Onychostoma; species Onychostoma macrolepis. The sequence goes on along the minus strand of NC_081167.1, from coordinate 26,350,736 downwards.
TTTATACTAAATATTTACTACATAGTAAATATTCAGTATAAACATTTAGATATTTATATAAAATTATAAGTTATTAACTTTAACAAATTGAAAAAAGGTAAAATTTATATAATTTACATTTACATAGATAGGGCCAGTTTTACTAACAGCTTGCGCCAGTACAAACCGTCTTTTGGCGTTAAAATATTACCGTCGGGTTTTACTAAAGACGTGCAGTCAAGAATTAGCACTGAAAAGGCGCAGACACAGTTATTTTTGCGCCTGACCTTATTGAATATGTATTTCTAGGAGTTTCCCTTTCAGACGCAACATTTATTGGAGGAGAGTATTCCAATGAATCACGCAGCGCGTTTTACTAACATTTGCGCTCATCAAATTACTGGTATTTGCACCATTATTTAATGCCCAAATAAAGCACATCTTAAACTATTTTGCACTTGAAATGGCTGCAATTATTGTTGCAGAGAACAGACAGCGTGTGGTAGAAGGGAGAGGATTTTTTCCACATGTATTAATTTATTTAGAAAGCAAGAAGAACACATTGTCCAAACATATTGTTTGCCAAACCATGTTATTTTTAATTTGCTTCAGGAAATAAAAGTCGACTTGGAACACCCAACTAGGAGTCACGCAATACCAGGTCTATCAAAACTTCTTGCAAACCTTCATTTTTTGGCCTCCGGTTCTTTTCAACGTACTGTGGCTTCTTTATTTCTTTATTTGCGACTACGCTAATTTGTGCTGCACTTGTTATATTGCGTTGGTCGATATGTAAATGAGATGTTGCGTCTGCAGTAAATCGCCTGCAGAAATGTCCCCTTCCATCGGCGCTGTTTTAGAATTGCGCTCTCGCGCTAATTTGCCCTGTTTAGTAAAACTGGCCCTAAATGTTTACTGGTATTATATAATGCATGAAACCAGTCAGTGACTACATTTACATGTGCACCAATAATGTGATTATTTCCAATAATCAAAGTTGATTTAAAGGGATAGTTTACCCAAAAATGAAAAATACCCCATGATTTACTCCCTCTCAAGCCATCCCAGGTTATATTAAAAAATGTCCTGGCTCTTCCAAGCTTTATAATGGCAGTGAATGGGGGTCAAGATTTTTAAGCTCAAAAAAGTGCATCCATCCATCCATAATAAAAAAAGTAATCCACACAGCTCCTGGGGTTAATAAAGGTCTTCTGAAACGAATTGATGCATTTGTGTAAGAAAAATATCCATATTTAAAACTTTATAAACCGATATGTCTAGCTTCCGCTAAGTGATGTTTATTGGCACTTTATTAGCACTAAAATCAGTATATGCCACATACTGTATTTTACTGCCATTATTATGAGTTTAATCGCATCAATTTGACTGAAGTGGTGTGTTTAAATGAGGTACAGTTTAATTGCAATATTGCCTAAATTTCATTAGAACTGCATGTAAATGTAGTTAATGTGACACAAATATGCACAAGTTATTAGTTTTATTGAATTTATAAACATCATAAAAGTCTCTCTCCTACACTTTCTCTCGCTGTCTGGTTTCAGTACAGAGCATTAATATCAGGGTTGATGGCACAACAAGAGACTGATGGAGGTCTGAGTCCAGCTCTAAGTGACTCGTGTGTTTTAACACACACACATACACACAGAGACCTTGGGCCAGTGTGTATTAATCCTGCTGATTTATGGTTAAATCTGTCACGCTTCAAGAGAGCGTACCCTTTGCCTCCATCACCTTACGGTTCAACAATACACAAGCATGCACAAGCACACTCACACCGCATGTGCTCTCACACACTGCTCAAGCATCACATGACGTATCCAGTTACATACATGATGCAAATGAACTGATTCCCATATCAGACGACACCGATGGCTTACTATTGCCAATGTAAACGTACATTCGTGCTGCATTATGTATGTTATTACACTGTAAAAAATTGTGTAATAACTGACAAATAAACATCCCAAAAATGACCCCCAAACAAAAAAATACATTGTACTAATTTTAGCTGAAGGTCTGAAACGCGTGTACGCATACGCCTCAGAGAAACCGTTGGCGGATTCAAATGTAGCAACAAACATCATTTCCAGACGGATTTTCCATCAATAAAGTTATGATGAGTCCTGAACTTTGTCTTTATTAAGACATGTTTAAGTTAAACAGAGTGCAGGTCTCAGAAAGTTCGACATAAAAATGAAAAACGTGGGTATGATATTAACGTTACCTTACATTACATTACCGCCTCTGATAAGTTAATGTAAGTACTCGCTAAACGAATTAAACCGAGTTTCCGAATGTCTTACTTTAGGACACAATACATTTGATATGAAATTGCATTGTATTTTGCAGAATAACGGTGAATTCACACCTGTTCTCGTGACATGTTGGCGTTATAATACCCTAGTTTAGCTCACACTGATCTCTCGGTAGAGGTGTGCGATATATCGTCTGCGATAATATCTTAATTGCTGTTTTAACGATGTAGGGTTTGACATTATGATTAACGTTATATCGCAAAAACCAAACAAAACACACCTACAGAGTGCGCATTAGAGTGCGTTCTTTCACTGCATGATTCAGTCTATTAATATACATTTAGAATGATCACAAAATTCAAGATATGGGGGCAGAAAATGTATATATTTACATCATTTCAAATGGTTAATCAATATCATAAGAAGAGTTTGATGTGATACTGATTTTATACAATAGTTCAATAAACAAGATGGTAATATTAAGGGACTTACGTTTCAGACACAATATTGCCTGTTTTTGCTCTATTTCGCCAACAAAAATAATTACAATTTGCGTCTCATGTTTGAGCAACATGTCGGTGTTTCTTTCCTGAATGAATCAGCCGCTTAAATAATTCGGTTCAATCGCAATGACTCCCTTATTAACAGTCACTTGCTGCCACCTACTGGCGGCTTTAATTTCACATTTAAAGTATCTTCATTTTTAAATAATTCCAAATATCAGTATTCGTGTTTAAAATATCAGAACATTATTCATGCAGTTGTAACTGCAGCTTAAATGGTTGATGTCCTGCATTAAACAGTTTGTAAATGTTTCTAAATGCCATTTCAGATGCAGCATATGTGTTTCCTCTGCATTGCAAAGATGCATTTTGTTGATACTGATTTAATTTGCTTGGTAGCAGCACAAATGTCTTATTCTAATTGACTACTAAAATCTAAGAATTTGACTCAAAAGATGATGCACATTTTAAAAAAAAATGGCTTTATGAAGGTAAAAATGCCCATAAAAGGTAAAACTCAATTTAAGCGTACTGGAAAAGATTAATTCCTATGACTGCTGTGAACTGACCACCACACAGAATATGCAGAATATCAAAACTTTAGGAGTCCACGGTAGTCTTTAAAATGTAAGCACAAAAACACACTCAGCAAAATATTGTCCGTCTAATTGTTGTTAAAATATTTAGATATATTTTTGTCAATATCGCACACCCCTATCTCTCGGTTACCTAAAGTTACTATTTATTGAACTAAATTATTTTTATTTCACTTTATGATTATTATATTAAATGTATGAGACCCAAGGAAAACCTTTCTGTTGTAACAATTTTTTTTTGTTCCCCTCAGTGTAACCCACCATTGCTAGGTCTGAGCTTACGAGGCACCATTTAGTCAGAAGTCAGAAGTGTAGAAAAGGAACCACTATGAATTTCACTAGTATTTAACTCAGTTTTATTGAATATGTTAATTCCATATTAGTGTCAAATACTATGAGCTCTTAGATGTAATTTGTGTGACGTGGCTCTGTGTAATGCAGGCTGCATAAATTATATGTAGACTTACTGTATATTGACATTGCTATTTTATATTTTTTACAGAGCCATTGGAGAACCACACAACTGCAATGAAAACTGGAATAGTAAGCATCAGCAGTTGCACTTCAAGAGCCCTGTCAAGTGTGCTAAATGTCTCTGTTGTCCTGGAAGAGGAGGTGGTGCTTGACAACTTAGGTGACTTTGTAAATGTATTTATTGTCAGTGGTGTATAAAGTACCTGAAAGCCATACTCAAGTAAAAGAACAGACACCTTACCAGAAAATGACTTTGTTAGAAGTTGAAGTCACCGTTTAGAATATTACTTGAGTAAAAGTTTTAAAGTATGTGATATTTATTGTACTTAAGTACGAAAAGTATTTTTTAAATCTTAAACGTACTTAAATATTCAAAGTAAAAGTACAAATAAATGCAAAATGGAAAAGAAGCAAATAAATAAATATATATTAAAAAAAAAAAAGTTCATACACAGCTTGAGTAGCAAGATTGTGTTCAGTTTTAACTCTTTCTTCCATTTTGTATTTTTGGGTATGAATAAGAAGCACTTCACTTGGTAGGCTACTTAGTGTCTTTCATTCCAACATAAGAAAACATTTCTGGAATCTGCATCTGAAATAGCATTTAGATGTATTTACACAGTTTATGTATCTCAGAGGGGACATGGGTGCATTTAAACTGCAGTTACAGATGCATAAATAGGCCTAATGTTTTGTTTTTAACATAAAATGTTGAATACTGATATTTGAAATATTTAGACATGAAAAAAAAATAGTCGAAATGTGAAATGAAAACCGCCTGTAGGTGACAGCTAGTGACTGTTAATGAGTGAGTGATTTAGATTCAACTGATTCATTCAAACGGCTGATTCATTCAGAAACAAAGCATTTAACTGTGTTAATGAGTGAATCACTGAATCATTTATTCAACCGATTCGTTCAAAAAGCTGATTCATTCAATGAGTAAACACCGTCCATTGTTCAGAGGCGCAAAACAGTGCTGTGATCTTTGGTTGGAACTATTTTCGTTGGCAAAATTGAGCAAAAACCTGCAGTCTGTGTTCTTCTGACTTCTGACTATTTTGTAGTAAGTAACGAATATCGTTGTATCGGAGTAAAAGTATACATTTTAATTAGGAAATGTAGTGGAGTAAATGTAAAAGTTGGCTGAAAAATAAAAACTCAAGTAAAGTACAGATACTACCAAAAAATACTCAAGTACTGTAATGAAGTATTATTACTTCGTTGCAATACACCACAGTGTATTGTACTCTTTGGATTATTGTATGCACTCAACATGGAGTACAACAAGGATTTACAGTAAAAGGTTAGTTCACCCAAAAATGGAAATCATTAATTACTCACCCTCATGTTGTACCCAAACCTACAAACCTTCAATCATCTTCAGAACACTAATTAAGATATTTTTGATAAATCCGAGAGCTCTCTGACCCTCCATAGGAAGCTATGCAGCTTACACATTCAAGTTCCAGAACACTAAGAAAGACATCATTAAACTATTCAGCGTGAGTCCAGTGGTTTAACCTAAATTTTATGAAGCAACGCAAGAGTTTTGTTTGCAGAAAAAAAAAAAAACGATATTTATTTACAAAGTAATATCCATTCCAAAGTGTGGTGGTGCTTCCCCTATTGGGTTGCAGATCAATGTTTTAGTAAATAAGGTGGTTATTTATTTATTTTTGTGCAAACAAAGCACTCGCGTTGCTTCCTAAAATTGAGGTTTAAACCACTGGTTGATTACTCTAATGATGTCTTTATACTGTTCTGGACCTTGAATGTGAAGCTGCATAGCTTTCTATGGAGGGACGGAAAGCTCTCAGATCTTATAAAAAATATCTTCATTTGTGTTCTGAAGATGAACAAAGGTCTTACAGATGTGGAATGGCATGAGGGTAATTAATGACAGAATTGTAATTTTTTAGGTGAACTAACCCTTCAAGTTCAAAGTACCTCTTATGAGATTATTATTATTATTTAATTTTTTTTTTTTGGCAAACATTTAAAGTATAAGTTTCATGAGCTCAGAGTACCTTTTGTGAGAATGGTAATATTCAGGTGACATTACTCTAAACACTGGTCAAAGTAACCTCAGATAAATTATTACATTTTATGGTGTTTTTGATATTTTTGCATATTTGTGAATGTAATTCATCAGCTTTGTGTATCTTCTGAGAATTAAAATGCATGATTTTGTAAGGTTTACTGTGTAGAAAATTTCAAAGTATTTATCATTGTAAGGTATTTTTACAATATTGTTGTAGATCGTATTAAAATATGTATTAAAATGTGTCAGTGTTCAGTGTATCATCATTTAATGTTTTTGTTTATTATAATTTTCTTTTGGAACAACGGCGAATAAACAATTCAGTAAGGTTGCTTTAGCTATATAAATTTGCCAATATACATTTTTAGATTAGGTAAAACAGAAAATGTATGCTACTACTATTTAAAATATTGAATTAGCCAATAACATGCTTTGGTAGATTTAATGTTTTTTTCAATTGGCTCAACATATTATTTCTCATTGAGCCAATGTTAACAGACTGTTGCCACAATTGAAAAAATTCAATTTGCAGAAATTCAATTGGGCAAATGGAAAAATTTAGATGCAATCAGTCACTAGAAAATTTTGAGTTGGGGAGGTCTGAAATTTTTTACAGTGTATTCTATCGTACAGACTAGCTTGTGTAATTCATACTTCACAAAAACTAGAACCTACTTCCTTGTTCTGTGTCATTAATTAGTAATAATATCCTGTGCATTTCAAACATGATCACACCTGATGACTGATAATGCTTCATGATAAAACCAAGCAAAACCACAGTGACAATGAAATTGCTTCCCTTATGAGAATTATATACAAAATAATAATAATAATATAATACAATTCTCTTTAAATGTATAATTAGTTAGAATTTTTCATAAATAAATAAGTAAATATGCAGGTCTATTTGTGCAGTTTATTTTATATTAAATATTGTTTATGCATCTATATATATTTAGAAATAAATGCCTGTTTTATTTCCTTTTTGTGATAACTTCTGTATAATTTTATTTATTTTTATTTATTTATTTTTATCTTCCCCAATATTATTATTTTTCTCTCTATACTGTAACTTCTGTTTAAAAATAAATAAATAAATAAATGTTTTAATTCCTTTTGTGATATCTTTTGTATAACTTGTAAAAATAAATAAATATAAATAATACAATTAGTTTTGTATTATTTTATTTCCACAGTTAAAGTATAAAAACAAAAGAAATATAGAGGAAGGAAAAATAATCTTTTCTCCCTATGTTGTAAGTGTTTTAAATAAATAAATACATCAGTTAATGAACAAATAAATATTTTATGTAAAATAAGTCACAAAAAAGGGAAATAGACCTAGCTGGAAACAGTTGTGGTAGAGTGAATTAACGTACCAGTAACAATCAGGTTGACCAAGACGCTCAATCAGGTCGTGCTTGACCCAGTCAACTGACAACTACTGAACTTGAAACCATAAAATCAGGCCTCATCGTGCTTTCACTGGATGATCCAGCAGGGTGTTATGGCCTCTGGGAATCGGGATGAGGTAAGTCTACGGTGGACAATGGCTGGTCACGACCGGATAGTGTTCTAGGGTTTAATCTGTCTATTCCAGGAATGAGTCTGTGACACAACGTGTGTGACGAAGATAATGGATAAATAATTAATAAAACAAACACTATAGCAAGGACACACGCACAAAAGACTCCACCCGACACAAACTGTTCATCGTGAAAAATCATGCACAAACACCCTTTACTCAGGTCCCATTTAGCTGTCAGAAGTCTGGAGAATTTAAAAACCCATCCAAGAACTCCAAAGCTATCACACACCTCACTAACGCCACTCACATTACTTTTCTCTCATCCTTCTCCATCTGTCTTTCCTCGTCTTTTAGTGTGGCAAGCGACAAAGAGCGATGGTAGGGGACGCTTTAGAAATGTTTGGGCAGAGCCTCAGGGGGAGCCTTCAAGGATACCTAAAAAAATGAGCAAAGCAGCAGGATCCCGACAAGAAGAAGAAAAGCCTTTCTGTTTGAATAGAAGTCAATGGAAAAGACTACGTATGACCCAATATGATAATTATTTTCATTATTCTCATTGGTAATTCATATTAGTACATTGCATATATGTTAACATAGATATTTTTTAAATAATAAATTATATAAAGTAATATATATATATTTTTTTTTTGCATCTGAACTCTTAAAATTTAAAATAAAATAAAATCTTTTGATTTTGGAAATTTTTTTAAATATGTTGCTGAGTTTCATAAGATTCACACATGTACCATAATCACCAAATCTTTCTTCCCACTTCACAAGTCAGAATGTTGACAAATCTGAAGGAGTGCTACAATACACCGTGTCTATATTTCTTTACACACACGCACATTTCTCTCACTTGATAACTCTTTTGTTGACCTCTTGGACCTGTGCATTATCTAGAGTGGAGTTAAATCAAAACTAACGGAACTCTAATGTGTGTGTTTTCACTCACAGGTTCAGCCATTTCATGCCTCTCAATCACCGCAGCAATCCTTCCTCGCTTCTCTTACCCCCATCTCACACCTATTCACTTAAACGACAAACACTTGGAGAGAGTGTTTGCCATCACTGCTGTCGACCGCAGAGCTGTCCGTCACTCAGGGTTGCTGTGGAAGCAGGGCTGTCCCAGCAGAGAGCGTTCGTGCTCCGGTATGTGCCAGTGTGACATATTTGTCCAAAACCTAGTATTAAATCAGCATAAATTAAAGGCAGTGCAACAACTTTACAGATTAAATGATTTATTCTTCCTGTTTTTACGCAGCAGTAATGACGAGGGGGGATTTTTTTGGTTTGTTTATTCGTATGCTTGTTTGTGTTTATTTATTTATATATGTTTTTTATGTGTCACTGTAGTGGAGAAATAAAATAATAATAAAATAAAATAAAATAAAATAAAATAAAATAAAATAAAATAAAATAAAATAAAATAAAATAAAATAAAATAAAATAAAATAAAATAAAATAAAATAAAATAAAATAAAATAAAATAAAATAAAATAAAATAATTCCTGATCCTCTCTGTCCCACTTCACTGTCAACATGCTGTCCTATCATGATAAAGACAAAAATGCCAAAAATAAACTTTTAAAATAATAATAATAATAATGAATAGGCAGCTTTTAATGAAATAAAATGTAAAAATATATATATTTCAACAGAATTTGCCATTAGCACAAAATAAAATAAAAAATAAAATAAAAGTTGAAAAAATATTAGTAAAATTTGTAATTCGTTTACCTATTTTGTATTGATATTTTTCAAAACTGAAATGATTGCTTCATCGATCTTCTTGGATGGATTTTCTGTTTCGCTGAGCTTGCTGCAATGCATTATGAGATTACCTTCTCTACACTGTAAAAAAAAAAGTTGAGCCAACTTAAAATTTTAAGGCAACCAGCTTCAGCAGATTTTTGAGTTTTCTCAACTTGTCGTTTTAAGTTTATACAACAAAAATTTGAGAATCTCCCACAAAAATAAGTTGAGCAAACTAAAAAATCTGCTGAAGTTGGTTGCCTTAAAATTTTAAGTTGGCTCAACTTTTTTTTTTTTTTTTTTACAGTGTAGGAAAGATGCATGCGATACAGCTACCTTTCAGACTTTACGCTTGAAGTGCATATATCATGTATTTAACATTGCCTATGCGGGCATCTCGCTAGGTATTGGAGTCTTTATCTATCTGTTGACCCGTTGACTCTCTCTCGTTACCCGTGGCTGCACTCCTGACAGTGAGGTCATAGAGGTGGTCACAGGAAAAGGAGGATGGAGACTGGAGGATTAAGGTGGGCAGCTTTGGTCTCCAGGTCACAGGAGTCAATGACCACAGAAAGACAGACAGATGTGTGAGTTTCTGTGTGTCTGCATCTTTCCACACACCTCAATGAATTCTACCGTGTCTGCTTGAGTTCGAACTACTCCTTTCAGAGCTCCTAACAAACCACGGATGTTATGGATTATAAATGAACTAATTATTTGTAATGCTCATTAGCTCCAGGTCCTAATTAGCCTAAATTAACATTGGTTTTGATAAAGACAATGGCTGAGGAAAATTGGCAATTGACCTTCTCAGTTAATCTGGAGAGGAAAAGAAGAGAGAGAGGTGACTGGAGAAAGGTGAATGAAAAAAAGAGTGCATAAAATCACAAACTTTCAGCATGACAGTTGAATAAAATGCATACATTGGCTCTGTTCCAAAACCTAGTGAAATGCCTTTGAAGGCACGATTTTAAGACATTTCAAGGCAAAGGATAGTGCTCATATACCTTCTTCTGGACAAATTCACAGAGAAGACGATTCCATAATGCACAGGATTCAGACAGGAAACGTTATTAATTATCATTTTAATAGTTGCCTCTGTCTAGCTGTTATGAAATGCAAGCAATCCTCCTCAAACTGATCGTTGAGTGCAGTTCCTATACCAAATTGAAAATCAGTGGACAATTACCGTCAGCAAAATAAAATGAAGCAAAATAACAGCAAAAAAATATATATATATATATATATATATATATATATATATATTTTTTTTTTTAATAATAATAAAATATAAAATAAAAAAACTAAACTAAACTAAACTAAAATAAAATATCCAATGTGAAATCCCCGCTCTGAACCAAGGTGCCAAGGCTCTAAAAAGCATGGACATCTAATCTCTTGCCTTTCACGTCACAGCTCATGCATCAGCAAGACCATTGCTAGAGAAGGTTTAGAGCTGTGCACAGTCTTGTGCTGTCAATCAGCTCGGGAGATGGCCAGTTGTAATTCAGAATTTTGGGGTAGCCAATATCAGGTTTGTCTGCAGCCACCAGTTCAGACACGCCCCTGCAGTCACCTCAGAGTACCACAGAGACAACGAGAAAAAGAAACCTTTTAAATGTCAAACACTCTCTCCTGCGAGAGATAAGAGGGAGAGCCTCAATTATACACACATCCCTCCCAACCATCCAGCAAACGCTCCCGCACCTCGGCGACACACGAACACAACCCCTATCCAGGTTGAAATTAAACGTGGAGAACGCTGCACTGCTAGATACTGTCAGATTGAAGACATAATTGCTTGGTCTTTGCAAGCTTAACCTGAATGACAATAAGAATCAATAGAGCAGGAGCAAGAGAGGAGTGGACTGAGAGAATGAAGTGGAGATAAACAGTAGGAAAACAAAGAAAAAACCAAGAGCGAGGCAGGAGATTCGGGCCGCGTGGCTGAGGAGGTGACTCTCGGAGGAGACACGGGGGCCACTGGATTAATCCCATCAGACAACGCTGCTCCAAATGTCATCGGAGTGGTGAAGGACATGATAACCTTTCAGCACACACGCAAAACCCTCTCCTAAATTCCCACACACTTTAACCCTCTCATTATCAGATGGACGCAAATATGCACAGAAAGCGACATGACAGGCACAAAGCGGCACGGCATACGCAGGTAAAGCCCACGCGGGTGCTTGTTGTTGTCGGCTGGGCAGAGAGCGGGTCACTGATGTGAGACATCAATTTCCAGGTAGGCTGCTCTCAGCGGCTCCAGCAGGTATCAGCCGACACACACCTGCCCCTGATAAGCAGCTGCCGCAAAATGATCTCAACCACACACACACACAAGCGCGCACAACATGCATTATTCACACACACATAGACCAGTACATCCATGCACCCCTAAACGGCACACACAGAAATATTGAGAAATTGGATGAGTCATGCTGTTCTTTCAGACATACGATTTTCCTTGAGTAATGAATCGAATAAAAATTAAAAAACAACTATATATGACTGTAAATAACATCCCCAACCAGGGATCAGAATATCTCTAAGAGCTTTCAACACAAAATTGGTACTACTCTAGGCTGTACTGAGTTAGTAAGTTTTTCTTTTTCTCATAACTAATAAAAACAAACTCAAATACACAACAGTTGCATAAAGTTAATATTGAACAAATCGCATTTCATACAGCAGAAGTAACTTTATTTTTTTTAATAATCTCACGTATGAAAATTGTTCTAGATCCATTTGAGTCTTTGGGATTTTATTTTTTCATGTTTTATCATCCATCTATCAACCATACCATAAAAATCATACCACTACCATTCAATTTTAAATTGCTTTTAAGAAATACATAAGCAAGTAGGATTACAAAAGTAGCTTTTAAAATGTTACAAAAAAAAACTATATTTCAAATAAATGGTTTTCTTTTGAAATTTCTATTCACTAAAGAATCCTGAAAAAATGTATCATGGTTTCCACAAAATATTAAGCAGCAAAACTATTTTCAACATTGATAATATATGTTTTTTAACAGCAAATCAGCATATTAGAGTGATTTCTGAAGGATCGTGTGACACTGAAGACTGGAGTAATGATGCTGAAAATTCAGCTTTGCATCAAAGAAATAAATCACAATTTGAAATATATTAAAATAGAGAAAAGTTATTTGAAACTGTAATAACATTTCACAATAATACCTTTTTACTGCAACCTCGGTGAGCATAAGAGATTTCTCTCAAAAATACCGAACAAAAGGCTTAGGTAGTGTACTTTAAAAAATAATAATTCTACAAATAGTTTGTAAATCATTTTAATGGACTACTAATAAAAGACTACTAATTTAGAATATTGTAACTGTATTTTTCAAATAAAGGCAGCCTTGGTGAGAATAAGAGAGAATAAGAATATAAAGAATGAAAATATAACATATAAACAAGAATAAGTATATAAAATGTTAAAACAGTTTATAACATTTAGTGTACATCTGATCACATACACTGTAAAAAGTGGCCATTTTTACCAGCTTCAACCCATAAAAATAACATTGTCTGTATAAATGAATGTACTTAGGTTGATTCAACCATGTTGAATAATTTGACTTGAATAAAACCAAAACTTCATAGTAAATAGTACATCTCCTCAACATCTCCTGTTGATTTCATGTCTGAAGCAGTTTTTGTTGGTTTACAGTACATCAGGTAGCACATAAAACATTATGGTAGCTGTGTTCTCTCTGGTCTCAACACAAACATAACACTCAAACACACAAGTCACACTTACGAATCCTTACTATTCCCATCAGGCCTTATGATACTCGTGTGTGATGTAACAGAGCATCGAGATACAGTCTCAAATGGCTTCTGTCTTCTGTTTCCCCAGAGATGTAACCTTACACACCTGCAGCCTGAGTAAAGGTCAGTAAAACGTCAGCCAGGACACAGACAGATACAACACAGCAAAAACTGTCTGAAGACACACATTTACTTTCATTTTTCATAATAGTCTGTCTGGATATTACTGCTTAAATTAAAGCTGAATTTTTTGAATGTTTAAAATATTTTCTCCTATGCCGGTTTAATAAAGCAACGGCATGTTTCTGATGTAGTCTGTTTTAAAAATCACATCAGGTCTGAGCGGGAAAAGTGTTTGGTAAAGTGAGCTTATTACTGCAAGAGCGTCTATGAACACTTCCAAATGACCCCAATCAATTACACACTAGAGTCAGCATCAGAAATACGCAAGCCCTTATAAATCATAAGACAAAGATGGGGTCACCGAGAGGGAGAGAGAGGTAGAGGTGCTGAAGGACACACTGTCTTTACCCTCGGATTTAATGCAAATAAAGTAGTAATATTTACTTAATTTTACGGGTTAGACAACCAATGTACACTAGTGGATGATCTAAATAGATTGTCAATGACTGATGTCAATATATATACAGTATAAAGCTGATAGCTGATTTACTGCTTATTAGGATAATTTGTGGTTTATTTATTAATCTATTAAAAAGTTGCTATGTTATAGAACTGAAGAAACATAATAGAGTTCTCAGTGATGTTTTAGTTGAGTCCCGGATGTTTCACTCAATTGGAGAACAAAGACACAAGTGAGACAACTGTTGATATGTAGTAAGAAAACAGGACTGCTATTTGACTGCAGACTTGGGCTTGAGAAAAAACTTTTTCTCAGTATAAACGACTGAACTGCAGAAGAATTAAGTAACAGTTTCACTCGCTTTCTATTTAATCTAGGAGTAACGACTAAGAAAAAAAAGAGAATTATTTGCTTTAGGAATTAAATAGACACTTAAAAAGGTAAACCCTCCTCAATTCAAGCAAATCCTCTCCTAGCAAATACATATACACTGCAAAAACAATATACTGTACTGTGAAATTTTGGGGGCACTGTGAAATTACTCTATTCAATTTATTACCGTAAGTAAAAACAACACTACTGCAATTGCAGTTAATTATTACACTTTCCAATAAGTTCCTATTAGTTAACATTAGTTAATGCATTACAATTAACTAAGAATGAGCAACCGGTTTGTGACAGTATTTATTCATCTTTGTTAACGTTCAGGTCCCTTAAATAATGTTAACAGATACAACTTCTTAATTTAATAATGTATTGATGAAAAATGTAGAATTTAACATGAAATTCAATACATGAGTAAAAAAAAAAAGTGTTAAACTGTTTTTCATTGTTAGTTTGTGTGAACTAATGTTAACAAATTAATTGTAAAGTGTTAGCCAGTTGGTAATACTATTCTAATATAATTAGTTCACTGTACACAGCGCCTTCGTTTAATTCAGCCCTTACTCAAGGCATATGGTGATGGTGTGTGGTCAGTACAACACACACAGTGCAATGTTATTGACCAGAGCCCAGAGAACACCATGGGGCGTTTCACATTGCTTTTAACCCCAGGTTATCGTCATTCTAAACCCCACTTTTAAAAGGTACACTCTTAAAAATAATGGTTCTTTATTGGGATCAATGGTTCCACAAAGAACCTTTACCATCTATGGAACCTTTTCATTCCACAAAAGGCTCTTTACAGTGGAAAAAGTTTCTTTAGATTATTAAAATGTTCTTCACACTAAGAAAAAAATGTCACGCCCAGTGTGGATACGGTGTCACACATTACCTGGGGTGAAACCCTGCTCCAGTGCCAATTGTAGTGCCAAATGGGTACAGTGTGCAATGATACAGTGTTAGAATGTTATGAATGTCTTCGCAACAGATGGCGTGTCTCATATTCATGTGTTTTGGACAGTTAAAGAAACAAACACAGCACATTGTATAAACAGTGTTTTCAGTGCTTTAGTGGAAAAAAATGTTAAAAGGTGACAGACAGGGCCGGCGCCAGGGCACCTCAGTCAGGAGGGCATTAAGGACATTAAGGACTACTACACAGGTAGTAAGGACATTGTTAAAATAGTCCTAAGTGGCATTAAGCATTAAGTGGTTCAACGGTCATTTTATTAAGCTACTTTTTGTGCACAAAGGGTACCATGGGTTGTAATTAATGACAGAATTTTCATTTTGTAGTGAACTATCCCTTTACTCGCTAACCAGGTAAATTGCGTGAAGGTGTGAAACGTGAAGCAAGATCACCCGGGATTCCCAGGTTTACCCAGGTTTACAATGAGCCAGGGTTCTTTATCTCAAGTGTGAAAAGCCCCCATGTGTTCTGCACACTCAAACAGGAGCACACACCATACACCAAAGGCCTGATAGATAGTGCGTTTACAGACAGCATTCAAGCGTACAGCACTAACTCCTGGAGTGAGAGCGAGGGAGCATATATGTCGTCACCATTTTAAGCTATTGGAACTAGAGCGACCTGAGGTGAAGCAAATGGTTCAAGGGCACAATGGTGATACTGCATGGGTCGCTTCTTGAAGGGTTCAAATGTACAACCTTTTGTTACCAGTCCAGATCTTTAGCCACCAGGCAGCACTCCCTTTTCTTTATTTATTTTTAAACAGGATCTTTATTTATTGAAAGCCTGCCTCCTTAAAGCCAGAGTTGAACCAGCCACCTAAACTTGGCCAATTACCAACATCCAGCCGAGGATATTGTGAAACCGACTAGCAATTTACTACATTTCTGAGGGAAAATTGTTTTTTTGTTTTTTTCAGTGTGTACAGACTGATAGATTAGACAAATGGTGAAGAAAAAAAGATTAGACAAAAACAATGAATAAAAAAATATGCATGCATATATATCATTCAACTTAATCTTTAAAACACTAATAATCTAATAACGCTGTTAAATATTTTTAATTAGACAAAACAGTTTCATTACTTTTGTTGCTTTTTCAGTTATCGGCCAAAACATAAAAAAAAAAAAAAATCAATGAAAACAGTGTGAACAGAAGAAATAAAATGATGTAGGTTTGGAACAGCATGAGGTTGAATATATAACAAAAATTTCATTTTCGGGTCAATTATTTCATTAAGACCCTTTAGGCCATCAGTGTGACCCACGCTATCATATCATTCAGCAGCCAAATAAATCACTTCCTTCATCATCAACACAAGTTCCTCTAAGGTAAGTCTCCAAAACACATGGCACTGTTTAAACTAGCTTTTAAATGAGATGAGAACACACTGCCAAACAGAACCTGAGGCTGTAACCACTGAAATAATTGCTCCAAGCTCTAAGAAATAAACTGTTTAACGAGGCCACTCATTTAGCTGTCAATCACAGAGTCATTTACATTTGAGAGAGCAGGACCGCTCAAAGGAGAGCTTTTTCCTGAGGAAATTTTCTTCAATTCAAATCAACTCAATAAAGCTTTCGAGTGATTGTCTTTCCAACAGGTATGAATTTTCTCTTTTAAAATTCACTATTTGAGAAAAATATATTTCATGAAGTGTCGAAAGCCATTATATGTAGCCAGAACCTCAATTCATTTCTATAGAGACCTTCTAACTGATCAAATAATTGAGTGGATGAATGGAGTTCATATAAAAATAAAAGCTAATGCAGGTGCTAATTCTATATTACAGTTCACCCAAAAGTAAAAAGTAATCTTTAACTCACCATCATGTCATTCCAACCCAAATTATTTTCATTCTTCCATGAAGTGCAAAAGGGCAAAATCTTTGGAAAGTGGTAGAGTGATTTTTATTGTCAAGCTTTAAAACTACAAATGGCACCAGTAGGGTATGCATGAATGGATGTTAAATTATATTGCCAAAAAATACAAAAAGCCCAATTAAAAAGTCTGTATGACCAGTGCGGTTTATTACAAGTCTTCTGAAACCACACAATGTCTCACAAACCGACCAAAGACTCAGAATTGGTTCAAAATTGGCACAAAAGTTTGTGGTTACTAAGATTTTTTTAAATGTTTTTGAAAAATCTCTTATGCTCACCAAGTCTGCTTAATTTGGTCAAAAATACAGTTAAAACAGAAATATTGCAAAAAAAAATAATAATAATAATAATATACAGGTGCTGGTCATATAATTAGAATATCATCAAAAAGTTGATTTATTTCACTAATTCCATTCAAAAAGTGAAACTTGTATATTATATTCATTCATTACACACAGACTGATATATTTCAAATGTTTATTTCTTTTAATTTTGATGATTAGAGCTTACAGCTCATGAAAGTCAAAAATCAGTATCTCAAAATATTAGAATATTACTTAAGACCAATACAAAGAAAGGATTTTTAGAAATCTTGGCCAACTGAAAAGTATGAAAATGAAAAGTATGAGCATGTACAGCACTCAATACTTAGTTGGGGCTCCTTTTGCCTGAATTACTGCAGCAATGCGGCGTGGCATGGAGTCGATCAGTCTGTGGCACTGCTCAGGTGTTATGAGAGCCCAGGTTGCTCTGATAGTGGCCTTCAGCTCATCTGCATTGTTGGGTCTGGTGTCTCTCATCTTCCTCTTGACAATACCCCATAGATTCTCTATGGGGCTCAGGTCAGGCGAGTTTGCTGGCCAATCAAGCACAGTAACACCATGGTCATTGAACCAGCTTTTAGTACCTTTGGCAGTGGTCCTGCTAGAAAATGAAATCAGCCTCTCCATAAAGCTTGTCAACAGAAGGAAGCATGAAGTGCTCTAAAATTTCCTGGTAGATGGCTGCGTTGACTGTGGACAACAGAAAACACAGTGGACCAACACCAGCAGATGACATGGCAGCCCAAATCATCACTGACTGTGGAAACTTCACACTGGACTTCAAGCAACATGGATTCTGTGCCTCTCCACTCTTCCTTCAGACTCTGGGACCTTGATTTCCAAATGAAATGTAAAATTTACTTTCATCTGAAAAGAGGACTTTGGACCACTGAGCAACAGTCCAGTTCTTTTTCTCCACAGCCCAGTTAAGATGCTTCTGACGTTGTCTCTGGTTCAGAAGTGGCTTGGTAGCCCTTTTCCTGAAGACGCCTGAGCGTGGTGACTCTTGATGCACTGACTCCAGCTTCAGTTCTCTCCTTGTGAAGCTCTCCCAAGTGTTTGAATCGGCTTTGCTTGACTGTATTCTCAAGCTTGCGGTCATCCCTGTTGCTTGTGCACCTTTTCCTACCCAAATTCTTCCTTCCAGTCAACTTTGCATTTAATATGCTTTGATACAGCACTCTGTAAACAGCCACACCTTTCAGTAATGACCTTCTGTGACTTACCCTCTTTGTGGAGGGTGTCAATGTTCGTCTTCTGGATCATTGCCAAGTCAGCAGTCTTCCCCATTATTGTGGTTTCAAAGAACAAGAGATACCCAGAATTTATACTGTAGGGATGGTCATTTATTCAAACTCAAATGTAAATATTCTAATATTTTGAGATACTGATTTTTGACTTTCATGAGCTGTAAGCTCTAATCATCAAAATTAAAAGAAATAAACATTTGAAATATATCAGTCTGTGTGTAATGAATGAATATAATATACAAGTTTCACTTTTTGAATGGAATTAGTGAAATAAATCAACTTTTTGATGATATTCTAATTATATGACCAGCACCTGTATATATATATATAAATTGTCTATTGTCTATTTGAATATATTTTTAAAATTTACTCCTGTGATAGCAAAATTTTAATTTTAATTTTAGCAGTCAATACTGAAATCATTTTAATACGCTGATTTGCTTCTCAAGAAACATTTTTCATTATTATAAATGTTGAAAACACTTAATTCAAATTCAAAGTTAAAAAGAATAACATTTATTTGAGATACAAATGTTTTGTTCTACGAATTGTGTTTATATTCACTTTAGATTAATTTAATGAATCCTTACTGAACAGAAATATTATTTAAAAAATAAATAAAAACAAATATCTAACTGACCCAATCTTTTAAAACCAAGACGAGTGGCTGGAGTTTAAAAGCATAACTTTGAGTCAATCCAAACATTGGTAGGGAACTGTTAGACATTATCAGTATGCTTAAGAAAAACTTTGATAATATTCACCCTGAGGTCAATTCCTGCCCCTTTATTATTCAATTAGAAAAGCCAAGGAGCTCATTACAGAGAAGACTTAAACATGCAAAAAGTGGCCCTCACAGACACACTCATACATGCATTAATGCAATTGCATATGATTATTTTCATCTCAGCAAAGGGAGTATGTGCATGTGGGAGAGAGAGAGAGAATGTGTGAGGCTTAATTGCCATGTTGAAACTGAGTCTGACTGAACAAGTGGATCAAAATAAAGTGGATTATCAGATTAAAGGGTTTTGCCACATGCAGCGCTTAAGTTAAATACATCCTAAACTTCCTCTGGATTCACACACTGCTAAATTACCACACACACACAGCGCAAATCAAGAAGAAAGGCATGCGATTTGTTAAATGTTCATTATTCAGCAGGTGTTCATCATGTTAATGTGACATTATGGGAGAAACATTTCATGTGCACTTATCGATTTGAGAAATTTCTCCATATGGGATCTCAGGCATCCTTGCAAAAAGTGCTATGGTTTCAAGTATGTACTTGTGTGTTAAGGGAAGCAACAGAGGCCATCTGTTCAGGGACTCTGAAAACAACATTCTATTTGTTTTTTGTTTGTTTTTTTCAAATCTGAAAATTCCATTTCTTGCTTTTGAATATGAATGTTTTATGCACATGACTTTAAAACATGACAAATCTGTTTTCAGTCATATTTGAGCGTGATTTTTAAATGCATGTATAATTGACAGGCTGTTATACTGTAGTAGTCTAGTAAATATGTGGGAGAGTGCACAAAATACACTTACACTGTAAAAAGTGAAAGTTGACTTAACTTAAAAAAATTGAGGAAACCCGTTGCCTTAAAATTAAGTACATAATAATAATTTTTTTTTTAAAGTTAAGTGAACTTGACAATTCAATTAACTTACTTTTTTTTAATTATCATTTACTTAAAAATTTTAAGGCAACGGATTTCCTCAATTTTTTTAAGTTAAGTCAACTTATCACTTTTTACAGTGTATGTACATGCAGTTCCACATTACTCATCCACAATAAATAAATATGACAAAGCTTTACCCAGCATTCCTGCGTACATCTATGGACATAAAAACACCCAAAACAGTCTAACACCAACAACACAATCTAAGCGCACTTCTGTAGTCACCAGAGGTGGGGGCAAGTCACACTTGTTCAAGTCTCAAGCAAGTCCCAAGTCCCTACCATCAAGTCTCAAGCAAGTCTCAAGTCACAGTACAAACAAATCAAGCAAGTCAAGTCAAGTCAGTGGCTCACCTCAAGCAAGTCAAGTCGAGTCCTGATAAGGGTCAAGTCAAGTCAAGTCACAGTATCAAACAGGAACAAATATATTTTTGCCACACGACCTTATTCATTTTTCCTCAGAAATTTACTTTTTTAATTATACATTTTAAATAATAATGTTTTAAATATAACATTTTGAAAATAGGCAAAATACTACTTTGTATACCGATAAGTCTGTAATTGAGAAAATATAGATAAAAATACAAGATAAAAATATGTCTCTCATATTTATGTTATATTGAGTTTGACCAGGAGACAAAGATAATAGATGTTTGAAAATGATTTCGCATTAAATATCTCCAGTGAAGACTGGGATTCAGTCTGGGAGCACGCTAAAGAATTTCAGTGTGTAACAAAACATCCTATTCAATTTTAAATAATATGCTGACTACAAATCACCCCTTATATCAGAAATAAAATTGACCCAAAATGTTTCATCGAATATAGACACCCTATTTGGACTGTATCTTTCACTTTGCATGATTGCCTACATTGTTCTTGAAAACTATTGTCATCATGGCTCAAAACAAGAAGCCTATTGCTGTTAATGTTTATGTATCTTCCCTGTAGCTTATCCATTTCTTTGATTTTATCTTAATAAGAACTAAATTGACAGCTGTGCATTTAAGGTCTGCTTAAGCTTTTTGTTTTGTTTCGTTTTTGTTTTCTGTTTGTTCTGTAGGAAAAATAATTAATTAAAAAAATTGAATATAGAAATATGAAATTAACTGATAGACCAACTCTATGACATTAATGCCGCCAGTAAGTGGTGGCAAATCACAGCTTTATCACAGAAGTGTTCACTGAACCGATTCATTCAAAACAGTTGATTCGTTCATGAACAAGCAAGAATGGGCCACTGATTCACTCAACCGATTCGTTCAAATCCCTGGATTAGTTCAGTATTCAGTGTGTTGCTTAGAGACGCCACAGAACTGTTGGCAGCAGCGCTGAAGATATTACTAAATATCGTATGTTATAAATATAAAAACTCACACTAGGGCCATTTTAACAACATATCTTGGATTTTGGGTTCAAGAGAAATATCACTAATCGATAAAACACTGTGGTTTCCGTGGTACAATTCCATATTGCCTATTGATTTACAAAGAGGGATACTCGACACTAAAGCACTGTTTTGAGGGGCAAACGCCAGCGAAATTTAAGTTTGACGTCGTTAATTATAAACACGAGATGAATAATTTATAATCATTTTAATTTAATGACAGACCTAAACTGAATTTAAGACCAATGCTGTTTTCAACTAACGAACAAGCTTACATACATTGCCTTTATGAAGTGGTGACATCCTGGCTTTGCAAATGCATATAGAGCTTGGCAACCGACGTCACTGCGCAGTGCATTCTGGGACGTAAACAAGAGGGCGCCGCCATATTGTGAGGCCACATCGGGCGAGACTTAAAACGAAAAACAATGTTGGAAAGTCGATTAAAAGAACGAAATGTACTATACAGAGACAAACTTCTACCGGACGCAAGAAAACGGTACCTGGAAAAGATGGCCAACCACCCGCACCTATATTTTTGCCTGATTTAGATATAACGGCACCCGATCGTCACATTCAGGGTTCATATACGGTCATGAAAAACCTAGAAAAGTCATGGAATTTTAAAACCGCAATTTCCAGGCCTGGAAAGTTTTGGAAAAATAAATAAACCCAGAAAGTTTTGGAAAAGTCATGTTTCACAATTCTATGTACAGTAGAATTATGTTTAATCAGGTCCTGAATTTCGGTCTGGGATTGCGCATATATTCCCGCAGCTTTCGACTTTAAAGTGAGGGAAATTCCTGCAAAACATTTATTCAATATAGCGTGTAGGTTAGATGAGTAAATAAATTCACACAACCAGTCATTTGAACACAGCGTGAGTGATTCAGCTGCACCGCGTCCGCTCTCTCTGACCTTCTCTTCACATCTGGTGCACGCTGCGATACAAGACTTTAGCTCGCGTTTCGGTACAGCTGACAGAATTGTCAATTGCCTAATCGGTCATTGTTGCATCGTCACAGAAATGTATTATTTACACGTCTTTTTAAGTCTTTCGGTACTCGTGCGCTCCAGAGGCGCTTTTCTGTGCGCTGCAGTCACATCCAAAGCGCCATGAACAAACAAACACAGCTTGTTGCGCTTATGGCCAAATACACACCAAATAACGTCAAAATGGTCGTCCTGACGAGTATCCTCATAAGCATTGTCGGGTTTGTCTTAAGTTGCGAACGCATATGTATAAGTATTGGATCCGTGAAACAGGTCTTGTGACAGCAGCCTAATAAAGCTGTGCCGTCTGTCATTAATGTTAATCAAACAACAAAAGACAGAAGAAATCCCTCACTGCTCTTGACTAAATAATGTTTTGTGGAATAACTTTAATATGTTGATTTACAGTTTATTCAATTTCTGTATCCTATTTAAAACATTCATATTACAACTTCCTCGGCGCGTCGCGCAACAAGTGGCCTCACAAAATGGCGATTTTTCCCATCAGCCACCGCGGCGCTAGAGCAGTGACGTCACGCCCCCATCCCCTATGAAGTGTTAATCCAAACATCGCAAGATTCTCTTGCTCCATGTATTTGGCACGCTGTGTTCCTGTGCTCTTGCAGTGTCAGCTGCGCAGACTCGGATCACTTCTGCCGCTGGTTCAGTGGCTTGCGTTTTGTTTACCAAATTTTGTCGTAATGATTTATAATAATAATTAGAGTTGTTATAAAGTCAAGTCCTGCCGAGTCATGAAGGTCAAGTCAAGTCAAGTCTCAAGTCACTGGATCTCAAGTCCAAGTCAAGTCGAGTCATTTTCTTTATTTAGTCAAGCAAGTCACAAGTCCTTAAATTTGTGACTCGGGTCAGACTCGAGTCAAGTCATGTGACTCGAGTCCCCACCTCTGGTAGTCACAGAGTAACCTACTAGATCACAGTGACTCAGCTGGATAGACAAGGAACCTAATCCCACCAATCAGAGGTCATGGAAATCTGACCAGTGAGGATTGAGTATCCAACTCCTTTTTAGACTCATTGTAATACTTGGCACATACCTCTCACACATAGCCTCACTATTAAAACTAAAAGTTACAGTCAGAAACAAAATGTGTTTTATAGGCAGATGCTATATTATTATAGAATTATTATATTATTATTATAGAAAATGATTCTGTTCTACCAAAAAAAATAATAATAATAATAATTAGGCTGTAGTTCTTTAGAAAACCTTTAACATGTGGTTTACAGATCCCAGAAACCGATAGAAAAATCTATAAATTAACATCAAAATCCAACTCAATGATCCTACACATTGTAAAACTAACCAAACTATGCTGCAAAGAATCACTGAAAAACATTTCTTTTTAAGCCTGTATATACACCAGTAAGCTCTGAAGGTCAGGTCAGGACACATTACATTTATCTGATTCTATAATAGCCTGCTGTAACCACCAGAGCTGGAGTTAAGACAAAACCCTCTATAACCCAGACCAAACTAGACCCCTTCAGATCCAGATCCAAACCAAAATATAAGAACAAGGTTGTCCATTTCAATCAACTTAATGCTCTGAGATACTTTACTTTTGCTAACTAAAATAGGAAGTCTTGCACATTTTCGGCAATGGTGAAGATACAATGTCATGAATCAAATTGTCTGAAACCAAAGACTATAGAATATCCAGACTAAGGGCCCTATCATACACCCGGCACAATACGACGCCAGGCGTGACGCAAGTGTTTTTTGCTATAGCTTCATCCCGACGCAGTTATCATTTTCACATCAAGAGCCATGTTGTTTAAATAGCAAATGCACTTACGCCCATCTGTTAGCCCATGGGCAAGCTGGTCTGAAAACAAGGTGTGTTCAGGCGCATTGTTTTGAGCGTTGCTATTTTGAGGCACCTGAAAACGATTGCGCTTCACGTTCGTATTATGCAATAAAAGAGTATTATTGTGTACGCTTTAACCTCATGCACAAGCAGATTCATTTCCTCTTTGGAGACGCGTTTAGTCTTTGCTCTTGCAAATTCCACCATGTAAACAGCCAATGGCGCGAATACATCTGGCTAGTAAAGGGAATGGGAGATGAGACTCAGGTTTATTGCATGTTACACCCAAAACACACCTATAGCTCATTATGAGAATAGGTACAACCCTTTTGGACCATGCGCCTGGCATGCAGATTTTTTTTTCCGTCGTTAAACTAGCAAAAGTAGATTCAGACACACTTTAAGTGCACCTGCGCCATGTGCTTCAGACCTTGCGCTTAGATCATTAAAATAGGGTCCAAAGTATCTAAGTTCGGAAACCCAGATCATGCAATGCATGTTTATATGTCTTCAATCTCTGGTTCACCTAAGTGGTGCATTTGTGGGCTCTTAATGAAGTCTTCAAACTCCTCTCAGTGGTAGCAGCAGACTGCTGTTAAACTAACATTATAATTATCTGCAGTATGCCCTTTATTCAAAGCCAAACAGGCCTGAAGTATTATGTCATTTAAACAGATGACTGCGTGTGCTACAGTTAGCTAATTGACTAATTAGTCTAATTAAGCCACTTGCCAATTTGGGAGTGAGCAAACAGAGGCGTCTCAGCGGAATTTTCCAGATAGCAGGAAGGAGAGGGTCATAAATTGGCTGGCTGATAAACTACTGCAGTGAGACACCAGCTTAAAGCAGTACGGACACTGAGGGCAACAGTAACATTTACTTACATTTTACTTCATAAGCCACAGACCATGTGCCAACAGCAACAGTATTATGTACATTCAGAAAGTCAAAATAATAAGACACAAAAGGTGTGTTCCAGAAATTTACCACAGGTAAGAAGTGTTTTTAAACATATTTCATTAAATAAACAAATAAAAATAAGAAAAGACTATAGAAAATATTAGTAAATATTTATATTTCAAATAAATTCTATTCTTCTTTCTATTTATCAACTTTTTTATGTATCAAAAATTCTTGAAAAAAAGGTTTTCCTCATTTCAGCATTAATAATAATGTATCTTGAGCAGCAAATCAGCATATTAGAATGATTTCTGAAGGATCATGTGACACTGAAGATTGGAGTAATGATGCTGAAAATTCAGCTTTGACAGCACAGGAATAATTTACATTTTAAAACAGATTAAAATAGGAAAAAAAATACTTTAAACTGCAATCAAATTACACAATATTTCTGTAAAAATGTACTGTATTTTTGATTAAATAAATGCCTTGGTGAGCATAACATTTACAAACCCAAACTTTTGAATGGTAGTTTATATTTAGAGTGTTACAATTTCCTCAGTTACATTTGCCCCTTATAAATAAGCACATTCTCACAAACACACAAACATATTCTCACTGAACAAACACAATGACAAAAATTCATCAAGCAATATGAAGCACTTGATCCTGTATAAACACAGATACTGTTTGCCGTGATCATGTGCATATACACACACACTCCAGTGAAAAGTCTGTGTCTCCATCGACTCCTGAGTGTGAATGTGTTGGTTTGCATGTATTTATTCGTGTAAATGTGTGTGTTTGTGTCGGGGTGTGCCAGTGCATGTGTGTCTTTTGGAAGTCCTCCAGTACGAGGACATCTGCGCTACTAATAAACTATAACTCTGACAAATTGGCACTGTCCAATCATCCGCCCTCTCCATGAATAAGCCATCAGAGTCATCCAATCAGACATGGCTGACGGCTCCAGCCACCAATCAGAGTCAGGCAGGGCAGAGAGGACACACAGGGCACGCTGACACTGCTGCGGGTGGAAATGAACCCTGACTGAACCGACGCTGGTCTGGGAACAGCTTGTCACATCCTAATTAATCTCAATAAACAAAAATGAACATAGCAGGGTCTGAATAACTACTCTTTTTTTTACTGGTCATATAAAAAGCAGTTGACTAGTTGTGAGTTCATTGTTAACCTCATGTGAATGGCTCATCAAACATCATGCAGCATCAGCGTCTTTGCTGTTCAACGTTGCGTTAATGGAGAGCGTGAATGGCTCTTTAATTGTGTCATGAGAGATTGCTGTAGCGGCACGTGAACCGATCATCTCTTCCTCTTTACTAGTTATAGCACAAAATAAAGATAAATGAACATTAGAAGGTATCTTGTTTCAACTGCATAAAGACGTCAATACACACCATTTTTCAAGTTAAAGTCCACCAACGTTAATCTACTCTCCTATCTGGTTTGTTTGTTGGACGAAATGGCAAATTTGGCGTTATGATTGGTCAGATCAATTGGAATTCAGTATAGTATTACAATGACATCCTTGCTGTCATTTAAATTTTGAATGTTGAATATTCATTCAATTTTTAGGGCCAGATTTACTAACAGCTTGCGCCATCACAAACCAACTTTTGGCGTTAAAATGCTACTGTCATGTTTTACTAAAGACGCAGTGAAGAATTGGCGCTGAAAAGGCGTGGACACAGTTATTTTTGCGCCTGACCTTATTGAATCCTGGAGAGCTGCAGCCCTGCAGAGTTTTGCTTCAACCCTAATCAAACACACCTGAACAAGCTAATCAAGGTCTGAAGGGTTACTACAAAGCTACAGGCAGGTGAGTTTTAATTAGGGTTGGAGCTGAACGCTGCAGGGCTGCGGCTCTCCAGGACTTAGTTCACACTGCAGGTCTTAATGCTCAGATCGGATTTTTTGCTGAAATCCGATTTTTTTTGCGCTGTTGTTCACATTGTCATTTAAATGCGACTGCCATCAGTCTCATGTGTGAACCGTATACGGCCCTGAAGTGACCCGCATGCGCAGAAGAAGACGTGACGTCAGACGCAGCGCACTGTGTTTGCGGAAATAAAAATGGATGCTGCTCGTGTTAGCGTGTGTTTAGCAATTTTTAAGTTAATGCGCAATCGGAGTCTAAATAACGAAGTGATAAGAAGAAAAATTTTAAGAAGAAGGAGAGCACGATTTCCTCCAGCGCGGAATTGTGACGTCTGTCGCATTTCAATGACGTAAAAATCATGAAATGCAACATGGCCGTTCAGACGCATTGCAAAACATCGGATATGTATCCAATTTAGGACCACATATGAAACTGGCCTGGGCCTGATTTGAAAAAATCAGATTTGTGCTGTTCAGACTGTCATAAGAAAATCAGATATGGGTCACATTTGGGCAAAAAAGTCAGGGCCACTTTAGCCTGCAGTGTGAACTAAGCCCAGGACCGGAGTTTGCCACCCCTGGAATATGCATTTGTAATAGTGCTCCCTGATGCCCGCATTTTATATACAGTACAATTACCTGACGATATAACTGAGAGACAAAGTATTGAAATATATATTTTCCTCCCTGTGTTTCCTTCCTGCTGTGTGAGCTACTGAAATGAGCCACACTGTGAAACAGCCAATCAGAGCAGAACCACACTGTGAAACAGCCAATCAGAGCAGAGCCGCACTGTTAAACAGCCAATCAGCACAGAGCTGAACATTATTATTCATGACCCTTCCAAATAAGCCAATAACAGACCGTTTCATTCTAGGGAGAAATCCTAGGGTTGTAAATGCACATGTAAAACCGTTTCTGGAGAATTTTTGCCCATACCAAAGCCTATGTAGATAACCTAGAACAATTTAAAATATTGTATCAATGCATTCAATGGCACCTTTAAATTTCTTAAAATAACAGTTAACAAAAACTTCCTATCTAGTTTCAATTTTGTAAAATGAGTGTAATTGTGAGAAAAAATATGTAATGTATTAAAAATATGAAATGTGTGTAATTAGGATATATAAAATGCTAGCTATGAAATTAGTCTTCTAATTTAATCCAAAAATTAATTTCCACCACTATCATTTTCATCATAGAATGCTATTAGGTTATGTAATTTCAAATTATAATGTAATGTAAGTTATGTACATTACCAAAAAAAAAAGAATAAGGTTTTATGTTTTTGAAAAAAGTCTCTTTTGCTCACCTAGGCTGCATTTATTTGATCAAAGATACTGTAAAAACAGTACAATTGTGAAATATTACCACAATTTAGAATAACTCTTTACTATTTGAATATGCTTAAAACCCTATTTGAAAAACAAATCTTTTGTAACATTTTGTGACAATTTCACTTTTGATCAATTTAATGTGTTCTTGCTGAATAAGTATTCTTTATTAATTTATTTTTATTTTTTTTTTAAATGTGCTGCCCCAAAACATATGAACGGTAGTGTATGTTTATACACTTTTGGACACTGTTAGCAGACAAAATAAATAAACTAGTAAGAGTGTGAAAAGTATGTTTTAAAATATTTTTTTCCTTAAAAATCAATAGGGTCTAAAGTGAAGAAACACCCTGTAATGAGTTATATAGCCCTTCTGAAATGCACATTTACACACATAAACTGCTTGTTTGCAGACTGTTCAGGTAAAATGGGCTGAAAGGCAGAATTCTGAGATTTTATGGATAAGTGAGGTATAAGTGTATTTGCGGTTCAGAGAGCCTCCTATCAGCGAAGGGACCCGATAGATCTATTTTAAAACCAACTCACGACAACACGCGGCAAGGTGATGAAAACCCTGACACTCTCAAATTGCCCTGTCAATCATCGGGGTCCCTAAAAAACTGAAATACATACAGGCACAGACAGAAATTTAAAGACAGAGACTGTTAGAGTAAAACACCGCTTGAGACCAAACACACAGAATTAAATCTAAACCAACTATACAACACACCAGAAAAGTGTATTCCTAATTTTGCTGCAATCATGTACTTCTCTTCTCTGTCAATGATGCAATATCACAGAGGAGTGGTTTGCTGACACTTTCCTCATTTTTTTAACATTCAATGCTGCATTTCTGTATAATGCACCAAATGCACAAAAAAAGTGCACGTTTTTCAAACTTACGGCAGGAGAAAACATATAAAGTCAATTTATTTAAGTGTTTTCGCTCTTGGTGACTCCTTATGAGTTTTTTATGAAGAGAAAGCACTTTTTAGGCCTAAAACACAGTGTAAGTGCTTTACTCCTTCTATTCTAAATAAGTCTTTATCATGCAGTCCATAACAAGCGAGACGTTAAAAACAGAAGCAAATAAGGAACAGTGAAGCAAACTGCAGACTGAGGGTCAGATAAGAGCACAAAAGCAGCTTATGATAACAAAAGGTCACAAGGTTAAATAAACACGCATGCTCTTTGACCTAAAGACAGGAAAACTATGAATAAGGGATGAAGAGGTGTAGAAAGAGGAGAGATGGGAAGTATAGACAGCAAGGAGGGATTAATGCCCTTTATAAAATGAAAATGCTTGCCAAAAATGTATATGTCAAAATGTACATGGCTGCCAGTGCTTTGCAGGAGATGAAAATTTTAAATGAGGGTTTTAGCATGCAAACTGTTTAACCGTTCCACAACAAAAAAAGATGTACCTCTCAAATATTCAGTTCACTGTATTAACTATTCATACTAGATACTCATTACGATCATAATGCACGTATCTCATTTTTCTAATATGTGTTTTTTGCTTAGTTTACACATAAAAGCAACTAAATAATCTGAAAGTCAAGCTAAACATGGTTCATTCAGCATTGATGGACTAAAATCATGAAAACTGGAAAAAAAAAAAGTTAATCTGTGAGAATGTGTAGAAAGATCCATCAGTGTGTGTACAGAGAGAGAGAGAGCAGTATGCGTGTGTTTGTGAGAGTCACTCACCCACTGGTGTGTTCTCATAGATGAGCAGGTACGACTGGAAGAAGTAATTCTGGAAACGAGGCGGCTGATTAGAGGCTGGAGGGGAGAGAGACAGAGACATGGGTCTTAATAAGAGAAAACACACACAGTTACAGCTGTTACATGAGACGGCAACCAGAAACAGACATCGATGAGCACATCAAATGAACACACTCAATGTTGTGTGAGAGATCGGTGTATATGTGATATGACAATAATTCGGCCACTTCTACAGTAAAATAAAATGTTCTGCAAAGGTTCAGTTCCTTCAGTGAAAGATCCACCTGTGTACAGGGTTCTTGAGTTGGCTGGTTCTTTGCAGTACTAACTAAAAAACGCAATGTTATTAACTGAACTACATTTTGCAATAGCTCAGTTTTTTCCCAGTAACAAGCTATTTTTTAACAATAAATATCCTTACTGTCACTATTGATCAAGTTAATGCATTGCTTTATTCAGAATCAAAAGTGATAGTAAGGATATTTATAATCTTACAAAAAGTTTCTTTTTTTTCAAATAAATGCTGTTCTTTTGAACTTTCTATTCAACAAAGAATCAGTTTTCACAAAAGTATTAAGCAGCACAAAACTGTATTCAGCATTGATAATAAATGATTCTTGAGCAGGAAATCAGCATATTAGAATGATTTCTGAAGGATCATGTGACGCTGAAGACTGGAGGAATGGATGATGAAAATTCAGCTTTGCATCACATGAATAAATTACATTTTAAAATATATTAAAATGGAAAACAGTTATTTTAAAATGCAGTAACGTTTCACAGTATTACTGTTTTAACTGAATATTTGATCAAATAAATACAGCCTTGGTGAGCATAACATACATTTACTTTTAAATATACAATATATATTTAAATGTACAAAACCGTTTTTACAGCGGAACATTTCTCACATGAATTCCCCTACACTAGCACTCAATATTTCACAACTACACACTTTGCTCTGACATGTGTAAACTTCCCCATCTGCGCTTGTTGTGTGTGAGACATGTTTCCCCAGTGTATATACGCGTGTGTGTGTGTTCTCTTTCCAGGGGTAGCAGGAGACAAGCAGATTTGTCAGGAAGATCAGGAGAGCTTTGATCGTGTGCATGGGTAGTGGGCCACAGAGACAACACACACTCCAGAAAGGGCTTGTGCTTGTGAGTGTTTGAAGTGCTGGTGTCTGATAGGGTGAATCACTTTTTGACTCCGCTTTGAACGCGGCAAGAACAAACCAGAGAGAGAGAGAGAGAGAGAGGGAGATGCCGAGCAAGAAACGAGAGCCATCGACTGTGCATCCGCCAATACGCACTAACTAGAATCAATCTAGAGTAACACGTCAGCCCGTGTTAATTACTGAACCATTACAGAATGGCAGCAGAGATTAAAAGGAGTTTTAGGTGTGTGACAAACTGGATCACAGATTTAATGAGAGTTCCTGCCAAAAGCGAAGCCTGCTGCATCTGTCCCGGCTTCAGCTCCAGATCTTTACACTGTCATGATAAAATTAATAATCATATCATTATTGTTGCTTAATGAAATTTTCTTTGAGCCCCATGCATTGAAATTAAATTGTAATGAATACTGAAATTAATACGATTTAATTGAATTTTCACACTTAGGCCGGTTTCACACATCCAATGTCGGCAACCTATAAGTGACGTGTATTTATTTCACCGCCTATAGCTGTGTGCAAAACATAAAAGATGCTGTTTTTGCAGGCAGTACATGGAGGTAAAAACGCATAAAAGCACATGTGAATCAATAATGCTTTCACCGCTGAGCCAAGTTGTTGTATTTGTTGTACTTCACATAATGATTAAAAAATATGGTCAAAATGCACTTTTAACCAATTTATCAACACATTCGTTACAATAAAGTTTAGCTTACACTTTGGAGTTTGTATTAGTTCTCAATGGCCTGCTCTTGACAATTTTGTAATTTATAGCCATTACCAAAGAAAAATTCTGTGTCGTAATGAAAGCTCTACAAATGCCTGCGGCTGCAGTTACGCTGCTTACACTGCTGCAGACCCAGGATGTGTGAAACAGACTTGATAGCTGATGTTTTCCCATTGTGACATTGACTGAGAGTCTTTTGAGTGAACAGGTCGGACAGAACCTCACGTCATATCGGATCTTTTCACAGACACCATCATTTTTTATGAAGACAGCTCAACTCTCTTCCACCTCCTACACTATTTACCTTAAAAAGGAGAGTTCACCAAAAAAAAAGGTAAAAATTCTTCCAAGGTGAGCTGTTTTTATATTTATATTTATATTTAAAAAAAAATGTATATATGTTTTTTGAGGAACACAAAAGGAATTATTTAGCAGAACATACGGACTGTTCACAGTCCAAAAAGCACCAATGGGACAAAATACAACTCTTGCACTACTTGCACTATATTTAAAGTCTTCTTTTTAGGGCAAAAAGAAAGATTTTCAGTGAATAACCACTTGAATTTCTGTTGGTTTGTTTCTCACACAAAGCTAGCAAATGACTTCAAAAGACTTGAAATATGGCATAAAAGTCCTACGGACTACTTTTATGGTATTTGTGTGGTCCTTTTTGGTAATTGATTGGTCATGACTAAAACTAAAAAAGACCAAAAAAAAAAACCCATACAGCAATCAATACTTGTGCACTACATTGAAAGTCTTCTGAAGCCATACAACAGCTGAAATATACGTTGTTATTCACTGGAAATCATGCATTGATGTCATTCTTTTTTTATATACTGTATATGAACACAATCACAAAGGAGATTTAAAGTCGCCGTAAAATGAAAATTCATCCCATGTACAGTGGGGCAAAAAAGTATTTAGTCAGCCACCAATTGTTGAGCGCTTGCTCAAGTTCTCCCACTTAAAAAGATGAGAGAGGCCTGTAATTTTCATCATAGGTATACCTCAACTAAGAGAGACAAAATGAGAAAAAAAAAATCCAGAAAATCACATTGTAGGATTTTTAAAGAATTTATTTGCAAATTATGGTGGAAAATAAGTATTTGGTCAATAACAAAATTTCATCTCAATACTTTGTTATATACCCTTTGTTGGCAATGACAGAGGTCAAACGTTTTCTGTAAGTCTTCACACAGTGTTGCTGGTATTTTGGCCCATTCCTCCTCTAGAGCAGTAATGTTTTGGGGCTGTCGCTGGGCAACACGGACTTTCAACTCCCTCCAAAGATTTTCCATGGGGTTGAGATCTGGAGACTGGCTAGGCCACTCCAGGACCTTGAAATGCTTCTTACGTGTGTTTGGGATCATTGTCATGCTGAAAGACCCAGCCACGTTTCATCTTCAATGCCCTTGCTGATGGAAGGAGGTTTTCACTCAAAATCTCACGATACATGGCCCCATTCATTCTTTCTTTACACGGATCAGTCGTCCTGGTCACTTTGCAGAAAAACAGCCCCAAAGCATGATGTTTCCACCCCCATGCTTCACAGTAGGTATGGTGTTCTTTGGATGCAACTCAGCATTCTTTCTCCTCCAAACACGACAAGTTGAGTTTTTACCAAAAAGTTCTATTTTGGTTTCATCTGATTCTCTCAATCCTCTTCTGGATCATCCAAATGCTCTCTAGCAAACTTCAGACGGGCCCGGACATGTACTGGCTTAAGCAGGGGGACACGTCTGGCACTGCAGGATTTGAGGCCTTTGTTACTTTGGTCCCAGCTCTCTGCAGGTCATTCACTAGGTCCCCTCGTGTGGTTCTGGGATTTTTGCTCACAGTTCTTGTGATCATTTTGACCCCACAGGGTGAGATCTTGCGTGGAGCCCCAGATCGAGGGAGATTATCAGTGGTCTTGTATGTCTTCCATTTTCTAATAATTGCTCCCACAGTTGATTTCTTCACACCAAGCTGCTTACCTATTGCAGATTCAGTCTTCCCAGCCTGGTGCAGGTCTACAATTTTGTTTCTGGTGTCCTTTGTCAGCTCTTTGGTCTTGGCCATGGTGGAGTTTGGAGTTGGACTGTTTGAGGTTGTGGACAGGTGTCTTTTATACTGATAACAAGTTCAAACAGATGCCATTAATACAGGTAACGAGTGGAGGACAGAGGAGCCTCTTAAAGAAGAAGTTACAGGTCTGTGAGAGCCAGAAGTCTTGCTTGTTTGTAGGTGACCAAATACTTATTTTACAGAGGAATTTACCAATTAATTCTTTAAAATTCCTTCAATGTGATTTTCTGGATTTTGTTTTTCTCATTTTGTCTCTCATAGTTGAGGTATACCTATGATGAAAATTACAGGCCTCTCTCATCTTTTTAAGTGGGAGAACTTGCACAATTGGTGGCTGACTAAATACTTTTTTGCCCCACTGTATTTTCTAAATGCATGCTATTGATCGTATTGTGAACAATTAATTCATGCCTATATTTCCTTTTTTGATCAAAATGACATAATTCAAACTTCCAGGCAAGCAACAGATTTTTCTCTGCCTCCATCCAATCAACAACCAATGGATAGAACAAAGTCCCAAGCATGACGGCCCACCTTTAAACTCAGTCAGTAGAGCATAAACAGATTGTACAAATTAATACAAATTAGCAACCAATTAGCAAAAACATAAAATAAGTTCAAGATGCCTTGAGAGTATTGTGGAAGAGGTGCAAGTGATGACATAAATTTTAGCCTGTTCATCACACAAAGCTATCACATGTCATCAGGAGACTGGAAATATAGTGCAAAAGTTATTTTAATGATACTTTCATGATATGTTTTTGTCCTTGTGGAAGATTGACAGTCATGGTCACTAAGAAAAAGTTTGAATAATGAGTTTTTTCTTTTTTGTGAATTATTCCTTTAAACTCTCTCTCTCTCTTTTGGGCAAGAAGTGTTTAACATTCAGTCTCGAGTTGTTCTGGGGTTCAGGGCTCAAACTCCCTCCCTAATTTACCTCCATTTCGTTTAACCCTCAAAACCCTGAACCAATCACAGAGAGCTAATAACCATGAGAGAACAGCTCCCACAGGCCCTATGAGAGACAGAGCGAGCGAGGCAGATTCATGAAGAAAGATGGAGTGTGTAAATGATTGAGAGAGGTTCGGCGAAAGAAAAGGACACAGACAGGAAGAGGAAGGAGAGGGCAGCGAATTATAAACTCCTGTGGGCTGATGTTAAGTGGCAGAGACACTGTGTTGTTAAACGTGCCGCCACAGATCGCAGGTGTCCGACACACACCCGCGAACAGTGAGGAATGACAGACAGGCGCGAGAGAGCAGTGATGGAGTGAGATGTCTGAGTAAAGACAGGACTTGCGGGCTGATAGAAGGACAACAGGAAGGTAATGAGAGCACGCTGAAAAATGAGAGAAACAGATGAGAGTGACACAGAAGAGAGACCGCTGTCAGCACAATCAGAGTTTTCATCTCAAAGTCTGAGAGACACATTTGACCCGTGAGCAACAAGTTAGTGGGGGGGGGGGGGGTTCTTGTCCTGTTCTTCTAGATGTCTCACACTGATTTGACATCGGAAAAAAATATCATTCAACATTCACTTTTAATGAGAGTCAATTTAACATTAATTTTGTATAATTACTAATGAAAGATTGATTAAAAATGAATGCTAAATTAGCAATTTAGCCAGGACAGGGATGTCTTCTCGCATTCAAAGACAGCTAAACAGAGCGCAACAGCATGGAACAGAACACAGCTTTCTAGAGATACGGTTTTCTTGATGCTGTGTCTAAAAAATGCAATGCTTATTTTGAGAGATGCTGAAAAAAAAAACAGTCAAAGATGTTCATTTGATGCCATGTGCACATAGACAAATAATTCAAAAAGAGACAGAATGCTAGCACACTTCTTTTGTGAACAGAAAATGAATTGCAATAAGCTGACTTCAATAAAACATGATACATTCCCATCTAAAGCCACTTTTTGTCATTTAATATTGAACAATATTGTGAAATGTTATTACAGTTTAAAAGAACTGTTTCTATTTGAATTTTATATATAAATATTGTGTAATAATTCATTGAAAATAATTAATTTTGGAGACTGAGTTTACTATTTAGTAGAGCTCATAATTTCATGTCAGAACTGTATAAAATCTTTTAAACAATTACAATTTCTAATAAAGCATTTATTGGCTGTTTCTCCACATAAATCGTCTCGGTTACGTATGTAACCCTCGTTCCCTGAA
The DNA here is from genome assembly GCF_012432095.1 of Onychostoma macrolepis. NCBI lineage: Eukaryota > Metazoa > Chordata > Actinopteri > Cypriniformes > Cyprinidae > Onychostoma > Onychostoma macrolepis. Next base: position 26,314,485 of record NC_081167.1, on the reverse strand, counting down.
GGAGGGAACGGAGACGTCATGTCGGGTGACCGACGAATTGGGATCTCGCTTAGAGAGACCAATCCACTTCGAGTGTAACTAAACGAGCCAATGCACATTGGCATGCGATTATTGCATCCAGCTGCCGCTGATCACAGCGTGAGTATAAGTAGGCAGCAGGTGCAGCGCATATTCAGGTTTTCGCTGAGGAGCCGAGCCGGTGACCCGGCCGCTCAGCGGTGGTACAGCAGCCGTGGCGACGGGACATGACGTTTCCGGGACGGGACACTGCCCCTTCCAGTGTCTTGTGGAAGCCTCCTGCGCCCCTACTTTTTGGTGTAGGTCAGGGCTCACCACAAGAAGACCAGCTACTGTTGCTATGGCACTACCCACTCAGTAAGACTGGATACAGTTGGAACAGGAACGCTGCGGAAGCCCAACCTTCCCGAAGGAGGTTCAGAAGCACTTACACATATAACAACCGTTTAGGTGAATATGGAAGATTAGAGGTAGACTGTAGCCTCTTGGGTAATGGCAGGAAGTCTGCCGGGGGAAACACGGGCTTTGAGGCTATACCATGGACTTACACATATGGGATCCAATTAGGTCTCTACATATGGAACCCAGCCCTCTACCGGTTCTCACGGATTCATCGAGTGAGGGCCTGGCGCCAGACGTTCCGCCACGTCTGGCTACCGAGGGGACGGAGGAGCTCGACAGGGTCTACCAACGGACTCTCTGGAGCAGTTTTAGCAAGCCGACCCGAAACCGGGGACTCTCAGTGCTTCTACCCGTTTGAGGTGAGAACAGAGGAGGAAACCGGTTCCACACGGAGGCTATAGAATCTAGCGAACGTGTTAGGGGTCGCCCAGCCCGCAGCTCTACAAATGTCTACCAGCGAGGCACCACGAGCCAGCGCCCAGGAGGATGCAATACTTCTAGTAGAGTGAGCTCTCAACCTGAATGGGCAGGGCACACCCTGTGCCTGATAAGCCAGGGTGATGGTATCCACTATCCAGTGGGCCATCCTCTGCTTAGAGACTGCATTCCCCTTCTGCTGGCCTCCGTGACAAACAAAGAGCTGATCTGAGGTCTTGAAGCTTTGTGTCCTGTCAACGTAGCATCTCAATGCCCGGATGGGACAAAGCAAAGCTAGGGCTGGGTCTGCCTCCTCCGAGGGCAGCGCTTGCAGGCTCACCACCTGGTCCCTGAAGGGAGTAGTGGGAACCTTGGGCACATAGCCAGGCCGGGGCCTCAGGGTTACCTGGGCGTCCGCTGGCCCAAACTCTAGGCACGAATCGTCGACTGAAAATGCGTGCAGGTGCCCTACCCTCTTGATGGAGGCCAATGCAAGCAGGAGCAGAGTCTTCATTGAAAGAAACTTCAGCTCGACTGTCTGCAAAGGCTCGAATGGGCCCTGCTGTAGTGCTCTGAGTACTAGAGACAGGTCCCAAGAGGGTATAGAGTAGATCCTTCCTCAGAGGAATCTGCCAAGGAGGGGCTGTCACGAGGAGCATCAATTCCGGGAACCAAGTCCGAGTGGGCCAGTACGGCACCACGAGCAGGACCTGCTCCTCGTCCTCCCTGATCTTGCACCGTGTCTGTGCGAGAAGGCTCACTGGGGGAAACGCATACTTGCGAAGGCCCCGCGGCCAGCTGTGTGCCAGTGCGTCCGTGCCGAGTGTTCCCTCGGTCAGGGAGTAAAACAACTGGCAATGAGAGGTCTCTAGAGAAGCGAACAGGTCTACCTGAGCGAGTCCGAAATGTCTCCAAATCAGCTGGACCGTCTGGGGATGGAGTCTCCACTCTCCGGGGAGCGCAGCTCGTGACAGCTCGTCGGCTGCCCGGTTGAGCAAGCCCAGAATGTGAATGGCCCGAAGCGACCTCAGATGCTTCTGACTCCAGAGGATGAGGTGGTGGGCGAGTTGCGAAATGCTACAGGAGCGCAGACCACCTTGTCGGTTGATGTACGCAACGGTCGCAGTGTTGTCCGTGCGGACGAGCACGTACTTGCCTCGTAAACTGCCTTTGAGACGATTCAAGGCCAGGCGTACTGCCAGCAACTCTAGGCAATTGATGTGCCAGTGCAGTTGGGGGCCCGTCCAAACCCTGACACTGCATGCCCCTCGAACGTGGCCCCCCCAGCCGGTGGTGGAGGCATCCATGTAAACCACAGCATGCCTGGAGACATGTTCCAGGGGCACTCCTGCCCGGAGAAACGAGAGGTCTGACCACGGGGTGAAGGTTTGACGGCAGGCCGGCGTGACTTGGACCCGGTGAGTGCCGCGTTGCCACGCCCACCTCGGGATCCGGCCATGGAGCCAGTGTTGAAGCGGTCTCATATGAAGCAGCCCCAGCGGTGTGACTGCCGCTGCAGCTGCCATATGCCCCAGGAGCCTCTGAAATTGTTTCAGTGGGACCGCCGTCCTGCTCTTGAACGTATTCAAGCAGTTCAACACTGACTGAGCACGTTCCTGTGTGAGGCGTGCTGTCTGGTTGACCGAATCCAACTCCATACTCCAAGTGGCACCGACGGAGCCACCGACGTACCCGCGGTGGGGCAGCGAAGGGGAATGCAGGGACCCGGCTCGTTGCCGGTCCGAAGCGGGGTCAGTGTGTGTGCAACACCAACCTGCGTTCTGGCAGAGGGTGCGTGAGTAGTACGATTGGCTGCACTCTCGAACCGCCTACAGCTGCTCACTGGCGAGAGAGGGGGATGAGTGTGGTACGGTGTTGGTCCGTCCATAACTCTCCATGCCCTTTTGGGACCCAGAGACAGAGACAACCTCTTGTCGAGGTTTCTTCCTTTTTTTTTTTTTTTTTCTTTATTGAAACAAAAGGTTTCTCCTCCCGGCCCTCCTCCAGGGGAGGGAGAGATGCATCCACCATCTCCCGAAGCAGTTCCCTCTCTCTCTGGGTCACCCGTCCCGGGCCTCTTGGCCAGGTTTGACGGGGTCCAGGGCAGCTTGCCTACGCCCAGCTCCATGGCGCCGCTTCTGGAGGCTGCTGCGGATGCAGTGCTGGAGCAGAAGCTAACGCAGGGGGCCGCCCTCGGTGACGAGCAGGCTGGGGCGCTGCAGCCGGCGGACGGGTGAAGGCAGCAGCTGCCCACCGGGGCAGGACATGTTGGATCGCCTCAGTCTGCTCCTGTGCAACCAAGAACTGCTGGGCCATGTTCTCGACTGCGTCGCCGAAGAGGCCAGTCTGGGACACAGGTACCTTGAGGAACCAAACTTTGTTGGCGTCCTTATGTCAACCAGACACAGCCAGAGGTGGCGCTCCTGGACCACAAGTGTGGACATCGCATGACCCAGAGACCGCGCAGTGACCTTCATCGCTCGTAGCGCGAGAACCAGCACAAGCTACCCCGAGAACCAGTCATCCAACCTCGAGGGCTCGGGACACGGTGGAGGTCTCCACTCGAGCCCTACCCTCTCAGCGGCCCGGGAAAGCATAGCCGTCATTTCCGGGTCTGATTCAGGCATTGCCACTGTCGGAGCAGCAGCGCAACCGAATCTTCTTCCCGAGGAAGTTCCGGCTCACCCTCCGATGTAGCAATCGACATCCGGTCGTCGGAAGGAGCGCCAAGGATACTGCTGGTACGCTCCGCCAGCATGTTCCATTGGCAGCTCGCTGGTTTCGGAGCGCAAGAGGAGCGATGGTCCCTCGAGGGTTGGTTCCCTGGAGGGTTTGCCACCACTGTAATCCTCAGACCACCCGTGCCACCGCCTGAAGTAGTCCTCGCCTGTCTGCAGCCAGAACGAGAGCTAGATCAAGGCAGAGGCAACAGGGCTCCGCCCCTTTGTCGAGGTAACAGAGCCTGGCCCGCAACTCCGAGATGATCACCTTCCCAATGAGAAGATGACTCATCCACGAACGCCACCTCAGCGTTCTTACTGCCCAGGCACGTGAGGCAGCGATCGTGACCATCACCCGGCGCCAGGTAACGACCGCATCCAGAAAAGCACGGGTGACACATTGTCTGTAGCAAGACCCAACTCGTCTTTACAAAGACGTAACGTCAAGTTTGCCAGATGCAATGTCGTCTTTAAAAAGACGCACCCGGGAATGCTCTTTTAGGGAAAAAGCTCTTTTAGCGTGCTGAAGCACACAGGGGAGATGGTCACCTGCAACACAAACAGGGGGTCGTGCAACCTGATGTGTGCAATCCACTCGACACGGGAAGAACCACCGCCGCTGTAGCGCCGTACCACCAGCACGAGAGTCTTCCAAAGAGCGTGCTCAACTCGTTGAATTCACTCGTCAGCAGAAGTCAGGAGCAGAACGATGTAACCGCTCGGCTCCGAAGTGAAAAGCTGAATATGCGCTGCACCTGCTGCCTACTTATACTCACGCTGTGATCAGCGGCAGCTGGATGCAATAATCGCATGCCAATGTGCATTGGCTCGTTTAGTTACACTCGAAGTAGATTGGTCTTTCTAAGCGAGATCCCAATTCGTCGGTCACCCGACGTGACTCGGAGTGACCGACTGAAAGGGAACAGTAGGTTCTGTCACTTCACAAGCTTGTCAATTTGATTGTCAAATCAGCTTGACAATTTATTAGATAAACTGATTCATACATGCTAGAATATGCACCCTAAAATGTAAAGTTTGCTTTAGTATGATAACATGGAAATTTAGCCCCACATTTCTCAAAGTGAGAAAATGTGTGTGTGTGTGTGTGTGTGTACCTGGTATTCCCTATATTATGAGCACCAAATGTCCCCACAAGTATAGTAATACCAGTAAATGTTGACCTTGTGGTCAATACCTTGTGGACATTTTTTGGTGCCAGCTTATAAATCATAAAGAATGAAGTGTTTTGAAAATCTAAAATAGCAGAAAGTTTTCTGTGAGGGGTAGATTTAGGTGTTGCTTGGTTTAAGGTTAGGGTAAGGGGATAGAAAATACAGTTTGTACAGTATAAAAACCATTATGTCTATGGAACGTCCCCACAAAAAAGGAAACCAGTGTGTGCGTGTGTGTGTGTGGTCATTACCTTCAGAAAGTGTGTGTAGCAGCAGTAAGGAGAGGAGCAACTTGACTACAGTCATCTTGCCTCCAGAACCTTCACACCACAACATCTCCAACCTGCAACACACAAACACACACACAATCAACCACTGCATTCACGACCACAACTGTTTGGTGCGGCCAGCATTGCAAAAATTACCAACCTGGTCTCTCATGGCATAAGCGTACCTGGGGGCACTTTTTAGTGAGACGCAAAATACGTAGCAATAAGCACACTGCAGTTTCCAAAAGAAATGAACACTAGAGGCAGTAAAACGCCTTTTATTCCTTTTCACACAAATTTACAATTTCGATTAATAAAGCGTAATTTTCACACAATTACTTGAAGAATATCACGTTATGACTTCAAAACTATTTTAATATGCTGGGAGATTTGAAAACTGATGCTTTTGAACGTTAGCATCCAGCTTCATATCTATGGGTTTTCATAGACGGTAGGTTTGTTTGGTAGCTCACGGAGTACGGAGATGTACTGGAGAGCTGAGGAGCTTCGGTTTGAATCCCGTGTAACTGCGATTCGACAAAACAGTTCAAATCTGCATATAAAGAAGTTCAAATGGTTGCATCAACAAATGCGCATTTTTCAACACTATCAGGTAGGTTTAGGGTTGGGTTTGGTGTAGGGCATATTTCCAACACGAAAGAGCATTCATTTTTAGCGACGGTCCCCGGATATTTGAATTCTGATCCACCACAATACGTACCTGGAGCAACGTAATAAAAACACAGCAATACGTACCTATATCAGCATAATAAAAAACATGCCAGGGTTTACGTATTGAACCTGTGTTTAGAGCCACTCAGTGGACATTTCTCTTTGAAACTGCGGCGAAACGTGCAGTAAGGTACGTAAAAACAGTCTCGCTAAAAAGTGCCCCCAGATAAGTCTATGCCATGAGACCAGGTAGGAAATTACACACTGCACATTTGTGTACTGGCATTGTCTGGTCAAGCCTTTTATCATTAAAAATTCTATGACATTTGCACAGCTGGTAATCCACATCTGCGATGTGAAATCCATCTCTATAAATAAATAATGTACGCTTCATGTTGAGATTTGTGATGTCTCCAGGTGAACCTCATTACAAGTTCAATGCTCCTGATGTCAACATGTGATATGCAAATACAATCATTGTTTGGTTCCTGATAAATTGTAACACACTGCATGAATCTCAGTGAGAAAAATCTCATAGCTCTGGAAATGGCTTTAAGCGTTTAAAAATCCAAATGTTTTCTGAAAATTGCTCAGTTTGCACCAGATTTAGGGGGTTAGACAGTTTTCTTGTGTTCTTGAGCTCAGACCAGTTTTCAGTATGCAAATATGAACTCCAAATTCTCATACATGCAACAACAAACGCATGTAAAGAGTTTTCTTTGCATCAGTGAAGTTTGCTAAAATGTTATATTTCATACATACACATATAAAATGAAATTATATTATTTTAAAATATACTTTTAAATATTAAGATATTTAATACAAACAAATGTTTTAATAATAATGTTTATGAATATTTATAAATCAACAAAAATTAATAAAAATTCAAAGTATTTACATGAAAAAACAAAGGTTCACTGTTGTGAAATATATAAACAATATATGGATTCCATTTATTTATTTATTTATTTATATATATATATATATATATATATATATATATATATATATATATATATATATATATATATATATATATACATATACAATCTCACTATAGCTGGTGGGCTAAAAGTTAATTTCGTACCCTGGTGAACACCCTTAAGACTAACTCTTTTGTTGGCAGCAGAGCGTGTGCAAAAATAACTTAATTTGAAGACAAAAAGCATCATTTGCCAGCTTGTAGTGTTTCACACCCTGTTGAACATGAGAGCTGCTTCAAAATGATTTTATGCCTTTTATTCTTTTAGCCTTGATATACAAGCAGAAGCTGTATGAGATGTTTAAGTATTTGTTCTGCGTTTGCAATCTGTCAACATAATCCCAACATGATTTTTGGACCAAACTGTGCAGCCCTACATTCAAATATACACATCAACACACCATATGCTGCATTTCCTCTGAGAAGAAGACTTTCTCACAAATGTTTTGCAAGCTAAAAGCACTTTCAGACTTACGTGAAGTCACTGAATAGATGGTATTGCTTGAGGAGAGGGGTATTATATTGACAGTATTAATGATTAATAGGCATATAATTTATGCATTAAAATGAAGAATAGTTTTAGACTTGCTCAAGTGAGAAGGAGGGTTCATTCGACAAGGAATTCCCACAGAGTGAAGTACTCACACACACTCAAGTTAATCGAGAGACGTGTGCTGCTAATCATCTCACTAACATCTCGCTCGCCCTCCCTTCCTCCTCTGAGTAAAAATAAATAAATTAAATAAATAAGTGTCTGAGTGAGAAGAGTGAAAATGATATTTACAAGGGAGCTGATGTGATGAGCGACTTAATTACAGCAACTGTAAGGTCGAAATTAATGATGTATAATCACGCCGCGTACAACCTCAGTTTAATTAGGCTAATTACCGAGCTGGGATTGGCTGAGCTTGTTTGTTTTGCTGGTATTTACCCTTAATGCTGTGGCGTTAAAGGTGTCCGCGGGGATGGAGATAAGATACAATCTAATTCTCTCTCCATTCTAGAAAACGATCAAATGGAAGTTTAGCCCAGCGTCTTAGGATTACATTCTATAATGAGGAAAAACCCAGCACTGGATCTCCTGGTGGAGTGATTTGCACATTTTTAGTTACTATAATCATCTAATATTATATTTCTCAAAATAAAATTCCATAATATGCTGATTAATCACAAACTATAATCAATAGTTGCCAGAAAAGCACTCAAACAAAAATCATTTAAGACTTTATTGTGGTATCCCTGAGTGTGGTATCTCTGGTATCTCTTTGCAATTTATGGTTTTGTGTGAAGTAAAAAAAAAAAAAAAACCTTGTGATTCAAGACTACCAGACCAAATTTGGCCTTGAAAAAATACAACTAAGGCATTGTATTTACAATAGTTGCTTTGTGATAAATGCTTAAGTATAAAGGTGTGTGTGTGTGTGTGTGTGTGGGTAGGCAGAACTTGATCTACCTTCTCGGTGTCTATGATGGATTCATTATTCAGAGGATGTACCTCACCCATGATCTATCTATCTATCTATCTATCTATCTATCTATCTATCTATCTATCTATCTATCTATCTATCTATCTATCTATCTATCTATCTATCTATCTATCTTCATGGCTTTCAAACAACTTTCAAACCAGGGTTATGTATAAGCCAAGTATCTCTTTTAGTTAAAATAAATTAATTTATTTGATTTTCAGTTCATTTTAACTGACCCTTTGTAAAGACCCGCCCCCTTAGTTATTGTTGCTATGTCCAACAAGCTATGCTCCTCTCACACCACACATCATTTTCTCACGCAGTGGAAAATTGTGGAGCAAAGAGGAAACTGAAAACACGCCGGCCGACAGACAAGACAAGGGCGGTTACTTTTGGTATGAAACAAAATCTCAGCTTTAAAATGTTGTAATTTTTAAGAAATTCAAACTAGGGATGCTCAGTTTTAACTGGTTAACCGTTAACCGACCGTAAGAATTTTGACCGATGAATACAATCAGTTAAACGGTTTAAAAAGACATTTATTTTTTTCCGTAATTTATCAAAATATTTTAAAAGGTTTGCTGCATGGTTAAAATACACTAGACGTAGCCTATAAAAAATTGAATTTTTAGAAAAAAAAAAAACATAAGTCGCGTAGTAGGCCTAAGTCGCATTTTATTATTTCATTCAGAAATAGGCCTAATGTCGACGTGAAATGTTTACAAACATTATAATAAAAACTGTAGCCTAAATAGCTAGGCTATTTCAGTTCCCCTCACTCTACAACAAATCCTTTCAGTTTAACAGTAGCCTATTTAGAAAAGAACAAGAATTAAAAATAAAAGAAGCCATGACAAGCCAAAATGAATTAATTTAGGCTAAAACTAAACTGAAACCAACGTTGGGTCTCTCATTCGACACAAAATCAAATGTTTCCATATTCGCGATGTATTTGAATGCCAAAATATTATTTATTATGTAGGCTACTTCGCTCACGTTCCAATATCTACGTAAAACAAAATGTTTTGCATAACATCACGGCGGTACGGTGATGACGCTTAACGACACAGATTTGACAACATATTTAAACTGAGCAGTGTTTTTTTTTCCATATGTTTGACTGACTGTATTTTATTATGATAATGAACAGGCTGTATTGTCAAGGTATCCTGCTGAAAAAAACAATAGAACCCTGCCCAAAACACAATAGAAAATGTAATGATTTTAATGGTTTTAATGGGAATTCTATTGGTTTTAATGGAAACTGTAATGGTGTCTACTGGTATGTGATGGATTCTATTGGTGGGATGTTAAATCCTATTGGAAAAATGCCCAAAACACACTACAAAAATGAATTTTGTAATGGTTTTACTGGAAAAATCTAATGGTTTATAATGGTATTTTTATGGAAAACATTGGAATTTCTGTGAGGGTTTCTACTGGGCTTCTATTGTTTTTTTTAGCAGGGTAGCAATGCTTACTTTACTTTACTTACTCTGCATACTAGGCTACTTAATTCCGTTTTCTTAATTTATTATTAAAGTAAAAATATATTTCTTGTATAGGCCTATTTATTCGTTATATATGTTATGTTATATGTTTTTCTCCGCTCGCTGAAGCGCTGCAGGTGCGTGATGTGATGTGATATGATATGACCATGTAAATCCTCATGTTCTGTTGTTTGTTGTTTTTTGCACATGTAAAATTAATCTTCGGAAAACAAATGTTAGTATTTTTAACGGGTCACAGACACTTATCCGTTCTAATTTAATTCAATTCTACTTTAAAATAATCTTGTCAGTTAACGGTTAATAATTGGTTAATGAGCGTCGGTTGTTGGTTAGGAGAAATAACCGAAATGAATATTCCTAATTCAAACAATAAATACCATTTTGTGGCTCTTTAATGTGGTGTAAAAGATCACTGTAGCGCCTCTACTCAAGCAACAAGTGAACCAATCATCCTTTCATATTTACTAGGTAAAGCACGAAATAAACATGAATGAACATCAGAGGGTATTTTATTTTAATCGCAGAAAGATGTTAATATACACCATTTTTCAAGTTTAAGGCTATGTTTACACTAGTGAGTTTTTGTTTTAAAACGCATGACTTTTGCTATGGTTACACTTGTCTTTTACACTACTCCAGCACATTCGACCCTAGAAAACAGAGACTTGAGAGGCCTCTAAATAATAGGGAATCTACCTATAAATATCTATGGTTGTACCTGCATGAATGGTCACGTGACATGCGTTTTCAGTTGTGTAGTGTGGACAGAGATCGTTTCTAAAACGCAGTGAAAACGCTAGTGTAGATGCAGATCGTTTTCATTTTAAAACGCTGCTTTAAAAACAAAAACACACGAGTGTAAACAGGCCCTAAGTCCAACTACATTATTCTACTCTCTTGTCTAGTTTGTCTGTCAGACAAATGACGGATTTGCCTGTCAATCAGTCTCCATGCCAAGGTTCGATTCTACTTTCTTACATTTAAATTTGAATTACAATTCTAAATCAACACTGTCTGTTTGTCTATCTGTCTGTCTGTCTGTCTCTCTATTCTTCCAAAGAAGTGTTTGTAAAAGCTCAGTCTTTACATAAAAGGTTTGAGTACAAAATAAAAAATAATTTTAAAAAAGTGTTTGTTCTCAACTAAGCAAATTACAGTCAAACTGGAAAAGCACACGTCTGCTGTGTTTCCCTGTAGACTCAGTAGCAGGGCACACACTCAACAAAAATACATGAACATTGCAACGAAATGAAATGAGCAAGCTGCATATTATAATGTTTTGGTTAGCATGGCAATCCCTGGTGTGGAATTTGAGCAACAACCTTGGCAGTGAATTGCATTTCGAGAGAAACAGAAGAGACACAAAAATAGAGGAAGAGAAAGAAAGAGCAAGGGAAGGAGAAATAGTCGCATTTGTTTTCATTTGGCGTCTTGCAGTTTCCTGGGTGATATAATAAAAGAGTTCCCTGGCGTCATATAGCAGCACAAACCTTCTCTCGGTCCATTGTGTAGCTGAACATTCTGCCACTGGAAAAGTGCTGTCACATGAGCCCAATACACCTGCTTCTGCTGCAGGGAAATCCACACATTCAACATATAATGCTATGTCTATGCTGTTTTCTGAATAGACATATGGTTTTTGCAACAATGTAAAGTAACTGCTGAATGTTTAATGAATGCAATACATCTTACACATACTGTAATATTCAATAAAAACAGGCAAGGAGGATGCATATGGGAGCACTGCTATAGACAAAGATATGTTTATAACGAAATACTAGCTGATCTGAATGCTTAATATAAAAACATGCTAAATTACTATAATCATTTCTGTATTTTTTATAATTTTTTTAAAGGCATCATGTTATCATCTTATAAATATTTTGCATTTTTATGCAATTTTGTGTAAAGACTTTGGTAATTCAATCAAATAATGAGCTAAAACCGATATATTAAACAAAATTTATTTTTCCAGTTCATTTGTCACACTCAAAGTGGGAGGTAAATCGACAGACTTAAATTCTATTAATTATTTTCAATTCTAAGTCATTTACACCCATATATATATATATATATATATATATATATATATATATATATATATATATATATATATATATATTTATTTATTTTTATTTTTTAGGATTTTTCATTCAAAAACGATTGACTATTACAAAATAAGTATAGAAGAAATGATAAACTAAACATTTGGAATCAAAGAGGAAAAACATTGAAATTGTTAATAAATTACTACAATTAAAAAGAAATGTAAAAATTTAAGAAAGTAGCTAATTCTTAGTTACTGTGATGAAATGAAATGCTATGAATATTAAGAAGCATTATTGTTATTGTATTTTGTATTGTAGCCTGCCTATTACTGATCCATAAATAATAAAGTAATATAGTAAAAGTTCATATGTTTACCCTTGTGCCGGTAAAACATTCAGGCCATCTAGAAAAGACTCAGAGCTATTATTTTCAGACCAGGAGAAACACAGAGCAGAAATAATATGAATATATGTTAGTGTGCTATTTTAAACAGGCCAGAAAAAAAGGAGTTAGCCGTGTGAATCAAAGAAAGTTTATACTGACCTGGAGCTAACTCATGGTGGGACTTCACTCTTTAAACACCCACCGTCATTAATAACGTATATAGTATGAAAGCGTATGCTAGTTACATCATCACAATATGTAGTGTACACTTAAAATACAGAACTCTCTCTGACCTCCAACAAACAAACATTCAATCCCACAAACCCTGACCCTTATGAACGAAAAAGGTGATGTATTCGATGCAGACACTAAGAAGACCCTAATCATACTGTTCCAATATGAGACAAAAAGATTAGAGAACCCTTACAAAACCAACAACCTCTAGGCCAAAAACAGTACACTGATTCTCTGCTTTTTTGTTGTAAAACCATTCATGTCTGGCGAAGGAAATTGAAAAAAGGAATGTAATTCATTTTCAAGATGCTTTCAAGCAGTAAATTGGTTGATTACAGTTTGAGAGCCCTGTTTTTAAAGTATCAAGCAAAAATTGAAAAGAACTACCAATCAATAAAAAGGTTACTTGCCCACAGGGATGGCGTGTATAATCCAGCTCAGCAAAAATGTTTGTATTATTATTCAAACTTAATTTTACTAATGAGAAACCCACTGGGCCCTGGGGTCCATAGTTCACAGACTGTGGCACTCTTGACAGAGCAACTCCCTCATCCTAAACTTAACTGTCTAACACAGACAAGATTCAGACACTTTGATACTTATTTTATATATTATACACAACACCCGCTGTCTTTCTTCATTTACTCACCACACATCCTCATAAGCACTAAAGGAGCGCAGCTGGTGTGATTTCTTTGATGTTAAAACACTTTCTCCTATCTAAGCTTAATATGCAGAGACAACTATAAGATTCGGCAATCTAGTTGTCACGCTGCCAACTAGTTGTGATGCTGTGCACATCGTGCTGCAGGTACTGTGACATGAAACACAACTTACACTTCAGTAAACAAACAGAGCAAATGAGCCCAAATGTGCTGATGGAATTATGGGAGTTTGCCGCATCAGCCCTGTAATGTCATGTGAGTGTCATCAGCTGATGCTGATCTCAATGGACTCAAAATGGGTCGCATGCCACTCGAGTTATATTGAGGGGAGGTTCACTAAGAATGAATTGTTCCTTCTGATAGCGTCGTTTATTTGCATGTGCTTCGAGTTGTTTTAGTGGCCAATTCCAAATGAATTATGCAAATCAGATAATGGGGCAAACACTGCCACAAATCTGGGGCTGTTTGCGCAATCTGAACATAATTTGCACGGGTCAATTGACTTTTTTCCCCACAGTGTCAGTATTTTGTTGTTACCTGTCTCACGCCACACACACAATCGATCTGGCTGCAATTACTTCTGCCATGATCGCTAAAAAATACACTCATACATCCTTTTTTAATGTCTACTTTACAATAGAACCAAGTTAAGTATGTTTATGTTTGGGAATGTCGCACATTCTATAATGAGCATCAATAAGAAGCATTTATGATTAAATTTTTTTTTTTTTGCATTTATGTATGGTGCAACTGTTAAGTAAATTCGCCTGTGCATTTTAGAATACTGAAAAATCACTTCGAGTGGAAATCTAAATACTTGACTGACTTTGGGGTAGAGAGATTTTTTATGTTTTTAAAAGAAGTCTCAATTTAATAAACAAAACAAAAAAATACAGAAAAAGCATTAATAATGTGAAATATTATTTCAATTCAAAATGACTGTTTTCTCATTTTAATATATATCAAAATGCAATTTATTCCTGTGTTTTTATTCCAAAAGGAACCTTAAAGAGGATGTTTTAGACAAATTTATAGCTTGAATATTAAACGGGATTTTACTGAAAAATTTATGTAAGTGCTTTAACAACAACACAAGCTTACATTTTAACTTTTAAAAATGCCAGAACTCCAAAAGCAACCACTAACATCTTTATTATCTTACTTTAGCATTGCACTGTCAAACACAAACCATGTTGACTCGAGAGTGACGTTCATTAGAAATTCCTGTCATGCTGCGCAACACCCATAACAATCAAAATGTGAGTGCATGAATTATAACTGTATCTATGGAGGATATTTGACTTTCCACAACACCATTTGGATTATTGGCACATAATTAGGAGTTACTCGGTCATCATTCACAATTAAAAGTACAATAAAAACCTTGATAACCCAACAAAGCCATCTGCTGACTGTGATACAACCACTACATCAATTAACACTGTGAACATCACTATCAAGTACAATGGGTTACAAATTTTGATGAAAATCGTTGCTGGCTATTTGTGGTAAATGTAAAGGACGTAGGAGTTCTTTTAAAGCCGGTAGAGTGGGTGAGATAAGACATATCCAGCGTATCTGTTCTTTACAACGGATTCCAGTGAGATTATGTGTGACAGGATTTAACCTCACACAGTACAACACTTCAATTTGTTCTCCTCTGCCCCATCACTAAGATCATTGTGAGCTTTTCAGAGTCGCTGGTTCCACATAAGTGACCAACCTCTCATGATCTTATTATCCTGCTGTCTGCACAGGCTAATTATTTTGTGCGTACTTTTCCCACAATATAATGGGATATTTCTTCTCATTCACTTCTAATGATCAGTAGCAGAGGGTTGAATTAAGCAGCTGCAGCCGCAGGCAGAGCGCTGTAGGTAATTCAGTACTGCTCGACTTTTATACAACAGTTCTATAAACAAGAAGTTAATATCGAGTAACTTACGTTTTAGAAACAATATGCTATCCACCCAGGTGAAAATCAATCTATCTTCAAACATATTGGCTATGTTAACATGCACTTTTTTTAATGCCATTAAGCCAGAACTGTGATTAAGTTAGAGGTCATGCAAAATGCTGTTATTATGTTAATGTGATTGTGCTCATAATTAACAATAGCAGTAAAATTATGTGGAGTGCTACGGTTTAAACCATACAATATGGCTGTGCATACACTCACACTTCTTTAACTTTCAGTTTGCATGTGCTAGTGTGCAGACGGATTCCCCAATTGTAAGTCGCTTTGGATAAAAGTGTCTGCAAAATGACTAAATGTAAACTTGACACTCATTTGAAAACACGGCTTTATAAACTCTTTTGTTTAAAGCAGTTCTGAATTTCCAAACACTGAAGACTGGAGAAATAAATTACATTTGAAAATACATTAAAATAGAAAAGTCATTTTAAATAGTAGTAATATTTCAAAATATTACTGTTTTTACTGTATTTTGGTCAAATAAATGCAGCCTTGGTGAGCATAAGAGACTTCTTTCAACATCTTCCCGACCCCAAACTTTCAAATGGCAGTGCATACAATATTTATGACAAAAAATGAGAGAGGCTGCGGGATCTAGCAAGCATTTTACACTTTAAACAGGCAAAAAAAAAACTGAAACAGCAAAAAGAGCAAATAAGCATTTTCTATTGCAAGTTATGGTACAAAATGGCATTAAAACAATCACATTTCTTAGTGAATAATCAAATTAATAGCAAGTAGCGTGTAAACGGGATTGAAGATTGTACATGAATGGAATTTATATGGCAAACTTTATAAGGCAAACCTCTTGAATCCTGTTGACATGCATTGTTTCACTTACAGTATTCACTAGGAATTGTGTTTTTATTCTTTAAAACAGGCAGCCTTCATGGCTCACCAGCAGTTTGTCGGTTCGGTTGTATTCAATCTACTTCGTCATTAGGAACCAAAAGTTTATGGACATCGTGTGGCGGTCAGAAACACTTGTGTTCCAGCATGCTTTTAAACCTATACCTCCCTCATCTGCAGCACATGCACACCTGGAAGAAATGCGATTAAAGTGTATGCATGCGATTAAACTCCACATATTTGCCTGTGATTATGGTTTCTGTAATATGAGCATAATCACATTAACATAATCACAGTATTCAGTGTACATGAGCTCCAACTTAATCTCATTATATATAAACACAGTCAGTAAGTGTGTGAATGCATGTGCGCTGCATTTAGGTGTTCGATTAAACAGGCAAACTGCCAGCTTGCAATACAGCAGAAGCAGCAGGAGACACTGTATGACAAACACACACACACCTTTCTCACCTGCAGCCTTGAAACAAACACACTGACACACTGGGATCTCGGTGCTAAGCATGGCTGTGTGTGTGTGCTAGCATCTGCTTGTTGTGCTTTTCACATTTATGAGGGTGAATAATGTGTTTGTGTATGTGTGTGTGTGTTTGGCGACCTGTAGAGACGGTAATTACTGCGACAGGATGGGGCCCCAGCGAGACGACGTGCTGCAGTTCATCCCGTCACTATTGCTCAAGCACGTCTTTTCCTCCAGCCACAACCGCGTGAGGTCTCTCCTCCGCCATCTCTGCGCTCGCCCTCTTTTTTTTGTTCTTACATCTTTTTTTTTATTTTCTCTAACTGCAGAACTAAATGAATTAGTCTCCTGTAGAGCGAGAGGAGCAGGCTAGCGTGTGCGTCTCACGCTGAAAGCGAGCTGAAATCCACCGCTGACACGCTAAGTGTGAGTGGCATCACTTCACAGCAATCCACCTTCGAAAAATACCAAGAAAATCTGACAGGAACTTCACAGCCACTTTAAATTTGAAGTTGGAAGTTTTTTAACAAGTTTGACTCATCAACATTCCTGTTGTTTGGCTTTTTATGAAAGCCAAACAAATGAAACAAGATATTCAACAGGAAAAGGGACTTCTAGTGTGGTACTTGGGAATTCAAGTGGAGGTAAGCCAGGGCTTGAAAAATAAGAAGCATGTCTTTTTTTTTTTAGATTTTGATTAAAATGACCAAGACCAATTTTTTTCTTCAGAATAACATTAGTCATGAGCAGAAAGGTATAGTTAGTACATATGGTCAATTTAGATTTTTTTTAAAAAATGTTCTGCTCTTTTTACAAACTAAAGGTCCTTGCACACTAAGTCTGAAATTTTCAAATGCGTTTTTTCATATTCGTCATCCTAAAAATTCGTCACGCACAGAAACCTTGCACACTGAGTCAGATGCGTATTAATTAATCAGTTTGATGCTTTGCTAGCGGTACTAGAGCCACATTTTAAAAAGAAGACCACCAATTTTTGTGAACTCAATGTGCAAGGATCTTTACGGTGCTTTGTGCTGCAAGACAATCGCCGTTATGAATTTTGCCGTTCGCTTGTACGGTGGCTCTTGAATTGTCAAAACACCTCTCAAAATGCTTGCTACAGATGCGAAAAATCCAGATTCTAATTTATTTATGACGGACGAAAGTTTCAGAGGCAGTGTGTAAACGTGATTGACACAACGTGAGGTCGTATTTATTTTTCAACGCGTGAAAATTTCGGACAAAATATTTCGGACTCAGTGTGAAATGGCCTTAATGGACACTGATTTTATTTAATTTTTGTGGCAAACAACACCATTAAACAGATGTTTTTCATAGAGCTTGCGTTCTAAGTACAAAAGATTTTTACCACATCTGCTAAAATAATGGCATGTACAACCGAGCATTACATAATACCATTCTTTCTGAAGAAGTACATTTTTTTTTAAGATATTTGTTACAAAAGATTTACAAAAGATTAATGCTGTTCTTTTGAACTTTCTATTCATTAAAAATCCTAAAAAAGTCCACAAAAATATTAAGCAACACAACTGTTTTCAACACTGTGTTCTTGAGCAGCAAATCAGCATATTAGAATGATCATGTGACACTGAAGACTGGAGGATTGATGCTGAAAATTCGGCTTTGTATCACAGGAATAAATTACATTTTACAATAGAGTCAAATGGAAAATTATTTTAAATTGTAATCATATTTCACAATATTATTGGTTTTACTGTATTTACAACCAAATAAATGCCACCTTACACATGATGCAACAAAAAGTCTTAATATAACTGTATATAATACATAGAAACATAAATTAATATAAATTTCCGCTGAATATTGAGCAAGGTGAATCATTCACACACTGCCTACATCAGCAAGATTCAGATTACCGATCTTACAATTTAATTTTAGAATTTTCATTTTAATAATATTCCTATAAAAGTCTTTGGAATATTAATAAAAGTGGTACCCACAATTTAAAAATAAATTTAAAAAGCATGCTCTAAAACATAATGATTTCATGTGTAAAACATCACATCAAACATCAAACATACTCACAGAAGAGAAAGACAACTGAAATTTGTGGGGTCAACATTGAATTTTGAGCATTAAATGGTTTGTGCAAGCTAATATGTTCAACATGTTTCACTGCTATGTGCCGACTTTGACTTTATGTGCAGCAAAACTTAGAGGCAGGCAAGACAAGCTCACTGCGCCGACAAAATGCTTAAATCAATAACCTGTCAGAGGAGAGGAGAGCTGGAGAAGGACTGATATTCTCTCTCTCGCTCCCTCTGCCTCTATCTTTTCCTTTCTGCCTCATCCCTCTCTCCACAGAGACTTTGTTATAGGTTTCCTCTATTATTGCATTGCAAAACAAACTGTCAGTATTCTCAGAAAGATAGAGAGAGAGTCAGAGAGATAGAGAAAGAGAGGGCAGCTGTTGTATTGTGGAGAGGTCCACCTCTACAATAAACCCATCAGACGGGGAAACTTGCAGCTATCTGACAGCACACAGGTGAAACAATGCAAAGATATAGAATAAAACACATCTTTACTTTCAGCAACACATGCTCTTTTTATTAAAATTTAAATATGTAAGTGAAGTATATAGTTTCTGTGCCACTAGGAAATTCAAATAAATTGCAAAGCAAAATAACTGTTTTCAAACAGGTTTTCAGGTTTGATTCTTCTACTTCATATTGTATCTAAAACAATCCAGGCTCATTGGAAATACGAGACTCTGACTTAATTTCTGTAAAAATGCAAGAATAAAAAAAACTTACCTATACATACAGTTCACTGCAGTTTCCAGGTAGTACAACAGAGGAAGTTCTTATTCACACAAATAATTATTACTGTAGGCAGTGTGTCACATTTCCAATGAGACTAGGTTGGTCAAACAGCAGAAATAAAGCAATAGGTGAAATTTTGAGGTGAAATGTGACACAAGCATGCTTTGTCGTCGCCTTATCTTTTCCTTTTTCTTCATTAGAGGAATATAAACAGTGACATATATGATTAAAAGGCCTAAAAATGGATTTGACTGTTATTTGTTTACAAACACACACACACACACACAGACAAACGTTCCCAAGGCTGCCTTTTGTACATAAATACCAACAACAAGGATTTGTCACGCTGTAATGCTAACACTGAATGGGGTATTATGACCGGCCTCCGTCAGATTATTTATGAGTGGGGCTGTAATTGAACACTGCAAATCCTACAGTTTTGAGTTATGGATGAACAGGAGAGGGCGTTTGCAAGTGTTCTCCATATGCTCCTCTCTCTCTCACTCTTCACAAACTTTACAGATTCATACTAGCTTATTTACACAAAACAACAAAATACACAGGGAATTCCAGAGTTACAGATGTCACATCTGTCGCCAAAATGGGAAATTTAACATCTCAGAGAAAAGATTAACTGTCATTATACAATACTGAAGATAAATTAGGTAATGAATGTTTTGGTGTGGACGATCATCTCTCTTTGGCAAGTGCTGGGCCAAATGACCAGAGGCTTTGAAGGGCCCCTGACAGATTAAGGTCAGGAAGGGCACTGGCCTGGTCCATAATGCCGCCCTGATTGATTCATATGTACAGTGGGTACGGAAAGTATTCAGACCCCCTTAAATTTTTCACTCTTTGTTATATTGCAGCCATTTGCTAAAATCATTTAAGTTCATTTTTTTTCCTCAATGTACACACAGCACCCCATATTGACAGAAAAACACCGAATTGTTGACATTTTTGCAGATTTATTAAAAAAGAAAAAGTGAAATATCACATGGTCCTAAGTATTCAGACCCTTTGCTCAGTATTTAGTAGAAGCACCCTTTTGATCTAATACAGCCATGCGTCTTTTTGGGAAAGATGCAACAAGTTTTTCACACCTGGTTTTGGGGATCCTCTGCCATTCCTCCTTGCAGATCCTCTCCAGTTCTGTCAGGTTGGATGGTAAACATTGGTGGACAGCCATTTTTAGGTCTCTCCAGAGATGCTCAATTGGGTTTAAGTCAGGGCTCTGGCTGGGCCATTCAAGAACAGTCACGGAGTTGTTGTGAAGCCACTCCTTCGTTATTTTAGCTGTGTGCTTAGGGTCATTGTCTTGTTGGAAGGTAAACCTTCGGCCCAGTCTGAGGTCCTGAGCACTCTGGAGAAGGTTTTTGTCCAGGATATCCCTGTACTTGGCCGCATTCATCTTTCCCTCGATTGCAACCAGTCGTCCTGTCCCTGGTCTCATCAGACCAGAGAATCTTATTCAGGTGTTTTTTAGCAAACTCCATGCAGGCTTTCATGTGTCTTGCACTGAGGAGAGGCTTCCGTCGGGCCACTCTGCCATAAAGCCCCGACTGGTGGAGGGCTGCAGTGATGGTTGACTTTCTACAACTTTCTCCCATCTCCCGACTGCATCTCTGGAGCTCAGCCACAGTGATCTTTGGGTTCTTCTTTACCTCTCTCACCAAGGCTCTTCTCCTCCGATAGCTCAGTTTGGCCGGACGGCCAGCTCTAGGAAGGGTTCTGGTTGTCCCAAACGTCTTCCATTTAAGGATTATGGAGGCCACTGTGCTCTTAGGAACCTTAAGTGCAGCAGACATTTTTTTGTAACCTTGGCCAGATCTGTGCCTTGCCACAATTCTGTCTCTGAGCTCTTCAGGCAGTTCCTTTGACCTCATGATTCTTACTTGCTCTGACATGCACTGTGAGCTGTAAGGTCTTATATAGACAGGTGTGTGGCTTTCCTAATCAAGTCCAATCAGTATAATCAAACACAGCTGGACTCAAATGAAGGTGTAGAACCATCTCAAGGATGATCAGAAGAAATGGACAGCATCTTAGTTAAATATATGAGTGTCACAGCAAAGGGTCTGAATACTTAGGACCATGTGATATTTCAGTTTTTCTTTTTTAATAAATCTGCAAAAATGTCAACAATTCTGTGTTTTTCTGTCAATATGGGGTGCTGTGTGTACATTGAGGAAAAAATGAACTTAAATGATTTTAGCAAATGACTGCAATATAACAAAGAGTGAAAAATTTAAGGGGGTCTGAATACTTTCCGTACCCACTGTATTAACCTAAATCCCATCATAAAGTCTTCATAGTTTTGTTCTGTTAGAAGAACTTGTGCAATGAATGTGAAAAATGTGGGGGGTGGGAGGGGAATCACTTTTTGGAAGTTAACACACTTCGTAGCAACCTCGTGAGAGCTGTCGCTCCCAATTTTTTGACACTACCATTCAAACCTTTGGGATCAGTACAATTTTTTGAAGAAACTGATATTTTATTCAGCAAGGATGTATTAAATTGATCAATAGTGACAGTGTAAAGACACTTACATTGTTACAAAAGATTTCTATTTTAAATTAATGCTGTTTTTTTTCCTTACTCATCAAAAAATCCTCAAGAAAAATGTATAACAGGTTCCACAAAAAATATTAAAATAAAAAATGCATACAATTTTAAAATTGTATGTATGTATAGTTATAGGCCTATATATATTTTGTTTTGTTTTTTTAATAAATCCTGCCTTGGTGAGCATGCAAGACTTCTTCAGAAACACAGAAAAATCTTACCAACCCCCAAACATTTGAATGGTAGTGTGCATGGCTATAGGAAACAATTCAAATGCTTTGACCAGACTTACTGAGACATCATATGAGATCCATTAAGCATGCACAACTGATCGAATTAACTGAAATCGCTTTATGGCCTTGAGGTTGCAATTAAAAAACTTTAGTTTGCATTCAACAATTCTGTCAAAGTGAAGGAGTGATGCTCATTCCATTTTACTGTAATGAACTACACAAACGCTAAAGCACTTCTGGGACTCACGCTAAGCAGGAGCAGTATGAGATGTTAAATGTTTATCATATCACAGTTCAAATCGCATTCACAGTGTGTCAGACATTTGCATGAAATTGTCTGTTGAATACATTTATATATATAGTCTTTAGTCTATATATTTAAGTGAAATGGATATATTCCTGACTATCACTATGCTCAATGAGACTTAAAGGTCTGTTTTCATGGCTGTGACCCATAAGGTTTTGTTCATCCAAAAATTGTCGTCATCATATACTCATTACGTTCTTTTATCCATGACACACAATGGGAAAAACCTTAAAGAATGCCCAGTGAATGAGGGCTGGATTGTTCAAAAACACAAAAGAAACCTAAAATTATCAGTAACCTAGTCCTTGTGTTCAAACAGACCACATGTTGTTGTTCATTCATTCATGTGACTTTACAAAAATCAAAATAATCAAATATTTTATATATCAAATAGTAATACTGCTTATTAAGCACCTTCCATCCACAAATCAGAATCGAAGGTGTTAACTAATTAACTCACTAACTAAACTATTAATAATAGTTTAATGTAAATATTGATTTAATATTAGTTTTGCAAACTGGATCAACTGATTAATTGAAAAAAAAAAAAAACAATTCATTCAAAAAAAACTACTTCTAAAGAACACACATCATGCATTTTGGAGCTTTACAGCCCCAGTCCTTATTCACAATTATATTGAAAAAGTGCCCAAAATATCATTCATAAATTCACTTTTTTGTGTTGCACAATAAATGTAAGTAATGACAGATTTTTTTATTGCTAGCTGAACTAAACCCACTCTGAAGTCTGTTACCGTCATAATGCACACATGCAGCCATTCGTTTACCCTCTCTGACCGAATAAACAGCTTGTTCTTAAGAGCATCATGTCACATTCACATCTGGTCTCAATTAAAATCTCAATCACTCGTAATGGTGAGAGGCGTTCAGCTCCAAAAACAGAATACGGAGATCAGTGAGGTCAAAAATATCAAGAAGGAAGCAGTCTAAGACTATAGTGTATTACTGCTATATGACTCCGCAGTATATACTGTGCATATTTATCAGCCCAAATATCAGTCGATCCCTACTGTGCAGTAAGCATTACACAACTATCCCACTCTGAATACAGAAAATTTGCATTTGGATCGATCCTGTCCAAAATCCACTCTCCTCTCCTTCTGCACCCCTCATCTCTTTTATTCTGTCCCTCTGACCTCTCTGCGTTCTGCCTGACTGACCCTCCTGATTTAATGACCTCGCACAGACGGGACACTCAGAACAGGCGAGAAAGAGAGCGAATGGGAGCCAAAAGCTAAAACAAGCAGAGTGGGATTCATTGCTGCTTACAGATCAGAATTCTCCCATTTTATCCCTCAGATTCATCTTTTATTTTCTTCATCTGTTCGTCCTCTCTCCTGTAGATTTAGTGTCACTGTATCTGCAATTCATTCCTCTCTCCTTCTCTGATACAGCCATTCATTTCAGCCTGCCACTCAAAATACCTGTCCCATCCTCAGCCTTCATTTCAAATGATCATTCCTCTCTCCCTCTCTCTTCCTCTGTGCTCGTTTTCAGAGTGGATTTGAAAGGAGTGACAGACATGCCGAGTGAGAAAGCGTGGCAGAGGAGCCAGCAGATTCTATATCAAACAGAAACACTTGTGCGTGCACACAAACACACCTCCGCCAAGCATTCATCATTATTTGTTATTTCGACAAAGCTAATGTAACCAAAGTCCTGCTGATGTCACTCTGATGTATAAAGTGACATTCAGTCCTCACAAACTCATCAAGTATTCAGAGCAGCCATCATACCTTCATAACACTTCAACCCAAGTCATTTTCACCTAAATTCATGGTTTTATAACCGTATAAATATGACAATGGCTGTGATCCAAAAGCTGTCTTGCTGGCTGCCTACATCTGCCTTGTACGCATCTGAACTGGAATTGAACATGAACTCATGAGAGACTGATCTGATGCAACCAACCATACAAATAGCACTTCTCGTATGCTCAAAACTGAGTTCATTTGATTTCAGAATTGAATTTGGAGTTAGCAAATTGCAAAGCTAATGACACAACCATTAAAAAATATTACACACAAAAAAGACAATTTTGTAGCCTATTTCTTAATAGATATAACAAAAGTTAGATTAAGATTGGATTTGGGGTTGTTGTTTTTTTGCATGTATATACAGTTTATGCGTAAATTCTTATATAATTTTGAGATGTTTTATAATTGTATTTATAATATAATAAATATAAAATTATGTATATATATATATATATATATATATATATGTGTGTGTGTGTGTGTGTGTGTGTATGTGTGTGTGTGTGTATGCATATATGTAACAATAATCCTAATGCCATTCAGTAAACTTCACTGGTGTGGGATTGCCTTTTCAGAATACTTGCAATGCTGCCCTAAAAAGGAATCTTATCAAACTTTTGGAAGAGCCTTCAAATCTTGAGCTTATATGCTTAAAAAAATCAACTCACAAGTTTTGGAACAGAGCTCAAGCCTTCTGTATTAAAGTTGTTCCAATGTTCCCAAACTGATCAACAGTTGAGAGACAAGTCCTAAAACTGGAGAACTGAAAAACTTTCTTTGTAATCAATAAGTTCAGTGAGTTCACCAGAACTTGGGGCCAAATGGACCACAAGGTGAACAAGCTCAAATGTACAGAGTCGGAGCTTTCAATCAATCTTAGTTTCAGCTCAAAGCAACTTATAACTCTGTATGTCAATTAAGGTAAAAGATGACAACTATACCCACTTCAAAGCATGAAGGACAAACAATTAAGCAAACCAGAGTGGATCCCTCTAGAGCACTTATGCATGCACAGGTGATCAGATCTGCTTTCCAGCTGGAAGTGCACAGGCATGCTGATAACATGCATCACCAATTACCTCCTGCCATCACATAACATTATAAACTCTTAATGTCACTAATGGCATGCCAGCCATTCCTCTTTCATCAGTGTCACCATCAGTCATAATAACGCATTAAATGTGGTTATCAGCTGACACGCTGTTCTTCAGTAAGTTTCCGGGGGTGAAACCCCTCACGCGCTTCATGGCAACCCGCTAGTTCACGCTCACGAGCTCGCATGACACATGAATAAATAAAGACACGCGCAGCAGGCGCGCACAGCGCTACCCGATACGCGCGACACTCACGCAAAACTAAAAACATTCAAAGGTTAAAAAATACACTAACCATCGAAAGCTAATAAAACATTTAAATATTTCAGACACAAGACACAGAACCTGAATTGCCAACTAAAAGCATGTCTTTAGATTAGTTGCATCATTGTGTAATTTTCTGACATGTCTAGGTGATAGGCTACTGAAGTAACGTTATCAATAAAAGTAGCGGTTGTATAGACTTGCCAGCCGTTTTTCGGAGTAAGTCAGAGATCTTACCTGCTGCTGCCTCCTCCTGATCAGTCCGGCCCGAGCGTTCTTGACAACCGACCGACCGACACCGACACCGACCAACCGAGCGACCGCTGATCTGCTGCTGACTGCTGGTGCTCCGCGCTCAGCCTCTCTCTCTCTCTCTCTCTCTCTATACCTCCTTCTCTCTCTCTTTCTCTCTCTCCCTCTCTCCATCATGTTGCAGTTTAAAGTTTCGAACAAGTTGAATGCTGCATGACTGAGCAGCATTGTCGGGTGTCACTTATTATCTACAAATGAATGAAGCTTGCTAGAAATGTTATGTTGCATCTCACTGCATTTAAACAGTATGCATGTGAAACGATCACTCGTGTCTTAGCATATACTACATTTTATTATTATTATTATTATTATTATTATTAAATTGTAATAATATAATATAATCCGATGGTGCTTTGTAATAAAAACGAAAACCAATTATTTAAACACATTTTGTGAAGAAAAAAAAAAGTATTAATTTAAATTCTGTAACGTCGGTGTACATCTTATTTCCTATCATTCCTGTCATTGTATTGACATTATAACCATTGATTCATTTGGTAATCTAGCTTTAAAGGTGACTGAAATTTGGTTTGTAAACTAAAAACGTATATACACTTATTTTTGACTTGGAAGTTCTCGATAATTCGCACCATGATTGTAACGACAAGTGGGCACTCTTCTGCCGTATTATATTAATTATATTATATTATATTATATTATATTATATTATATTATATTATATTATATTATATTATATTATATTATATTATATTATGAGAGGTTGAGTTCTTTCGGAGCGCAGCTGGGACTCTCGGGTGTTTTCTGTTTCTTTGCTGCCATCATGTGGACTTCATCCTTTTTTCCTTCGTGTTGTTATTTCAACTAGGCTTCTGGGAATTTAACCCAGAAAATTGGATTATGTATGCTGCCAATTTAAATCCAAAAGCTACAGATTGATATCTGAGAAGTGATTTATGAAATAAAGAGTTACCAGTATCCTTTACCGCACTGAACTGAAGTCAGACTGATTCAGACAGATCTCTGATAAAAGGCTAATACAGTTTTTCTCAGTCGCTTTGGTGCATTTCTCGACTCGTCCTCAATATTTGCAAAAAAGTATGTGCATTTCTCAAAACAATTTGTACAAACAGCACCACACAATGGATTTCCAGCAAAAGTCAAGTCAAGTCAAGTCACCTTTATTTATATAGCGCTTTTACAATACAGATTGTGTCAAAGCACTTAACAGTATCAGTAAAAGCCAGTAACTTACTCAAAATGTTTAGTTCATCTCTCAAAAGTAAGTATTTATGCCATCAGAATGAAAAGTCCTTGTATCTTTGTTCACAAACAAGATAGTCAGAATGCTTAGTCATGTTGTCAATATAACAGTGCACTCAGTGTTAGTATTACCTGATGTAAACTATGGCAATAGTTTAGATGACAGTTACTGTATTGAAATGCAGAAGGCTGCACTTATGTATGCCATACAGTATATCTATTTCAAAAGTACAAATTTACATATTACTGTATGTGGGATATTGATTGAAAGAGACCGTTTCGAAATGTTTGAATTATTGAGGATATGGTCGATTTCCCGATACTTAGCTACACCCTTCAGCCATTGTAAGGCCATGATTGACAACATGGTCCACAACAGTGGCCCTTATTTCAGCTGATATGCGCCTCTGTCCTTGGCCTCTTCTGCCTCTTCCTCTGTTTTGCCTCTGTATCCTTCCACCATGCATCTTTACTCCTCTTTTTCCTCTCGGCTTTTGACCCTGATCGTTTCCTGGATGTTCATCCACTGTCAGAACTTGTAACTCTTGTGTTCTCCTCTGTCTATAAGCTTTCCAATTGAAGGTTCATGAGATGCACCTTTGAGCTATTTCAGAGAACTGGTTTATAATTGATTGATCTATATTCTCTTCATTAGTGAAAGTCAAGATTCATGGCAAATTTACAAAAAGTCTAATAGAAACGTGTAGAAAATATGCTTGACAGTTTATGACAACTAGCTCAACCATTTTGCATTTAAAGATTTATACGATGAACTAAAGACTAGATGTTTTGAGGGGTAAGACAATTGCACAGAGAACTCTATAATACATTTTGAGCAACATGATATTAGCAACTGATAATGTAGGAAACCGCAGACAAATGTACATAATCAGTTGCATGTACCAAAACAATCGCAACTTGTTCAAAAGAATAAGAAACTGCTTTTATGATGTGCACAAGTTACTAGATGATGTGGAAGTTGAACAAGGAGTTTTGAAAATTTTATTTCTGGTCTGCGAAATGCACCAAAAAGTGACTGAGAAAAACTGTAATAACTGTAGGCCTCAAAGTTTGAGTTTGTTTGCTTGACACTCTACTTCCCTCTGCTGGACAAGCTTCAAAATGAATGGGAAAAAGACGGGAAACACAGAAAGACTTGAATCAAGTAGCCTATGTGATGTAACTTTACAGATCAAAGACTTATCCCACATGCAGAAACATCAGACAGCATTAAAATGTTTATTTTACATGAGTTCAATATTGTAAATGCCTGCTGCTTACAGAAGCTCGCTGAAAAGAATTATAGCTATTTTCCTCTGACTTATTCTCAAATTAAATATACATTATATTATTTTAAAGCCAATCATATATATATATATATATATATATATATATATATATATATATATATATATAATTTATATTTTTATGCATAACTTTAAACTATTGTAGAACGAAGGACTCCATGTTTCCTCCATGAGTGAGCCTCTCACTGTTTTAAGTACAATAATATATCATATGTACTATTATGAAATTGTAACACAAAAAAAGAAAAGAATAGTAGCCTACATGTCTTCAACTCCTCGTTTATGTGTTGTGTTCAAAACACAAGAGGGCAGCAGCAGTCCATCATGAACTAGATAGTTTGGAAGAACTTTGAATATGCAGGATATATACGCAAAATAATATATAATGTAATATAAGGTACGATAATGCGAGACTACATTTTTCGGCTTACGCGGCGACTCGCCAAATAAATAAATAAATAAGTAAGTACGAGAACATGAAATATTAATTCGAGTTGAAATTGTTTTAGAATTTAACCATTATCCTAAAGCTAACGTTCACAAAAGGAATAGCTATAGTGTATTTTTAGTCCATTGCACTATACAACATAATCGGCACACCAATAAGACACTGCACCAGCAATATAGTAATGTTAATACTGTATTAAAATTCTCTGAGGGCCATTTTCACTACAGTCGGTAACTGAGGCACACGATGGCAACAGTTGCGTTTGTACGGACAAATCACTCACGCACTTTCTCACTCAGAAACTGTAAGGGACGCTTATTAATGGATGAGGTGGATATTTACAACCCACTGCTGGAAACAAAACTTTACTGCAGCTTGTGAACGATTCTGAACTGAAGGTAAAACGGTGTTTTTTTTTAAAACATATCAAAGTATGCCCCAGTACTTAATGAAAGGCTAGAAACTAACCATCCCCACTGAAAAGACTAGCATAAACCAGCCTGACCAGCTAAAAAAAAGTGATCAAAACCTATGTGCAACTACCCAACAGACCGGCTTGACCAAGCCAGGGGAGCAGAAAACCTAGTTGAAGTTCTTTTCCACCCATCAAGGCGGTCTGAGGTAGGCTTTAAAAAAAAAAGTGCATGCGGAATGCAAGAACGCTTCCTGTGCGAGAGCGTGAAGCTCAGCTTTCTGCTTCTTTTCCGCTGTGCTGCTGCTGCTGCTGCATCCAGCTGTTTTTAAACGCAAAAAAGAACGTAGAACGCCTTCTGTGCGTGTGTGAACGGCCCAAAAATTACAGGCTTAGGACCACGCCTGTCCTAGAAGGAGGAGTGGGTTAAGGCGTTAGTGTAGAAAATTTTCACTGTCGCACTTTACAGCTGCAAAGGAGCACAGGGCAAAAAAAAGTTTGAAAATGTCCGGCGTGGCATCCACACTCGCCAGGAAGAGAGCCGAGGCGGCTGGCTTTGGGACGAACGCCAATGCGGTGAAGTACCTGAACCAGAACTTTGAGAGTCTGAGAAGCGAGTGTCTGAGCCGCGGACAGCTGTTCTGCGATCCAACCTTCCTAGCCGCTCCCGAGTCTCTGGGCTTCAACGAACTCGGTCCACGATCGTCAAAAACCAGAGGTGTCGTGTGGAAAAGACCTGGGGTGAGTTCTTGTCAAAGCAACATAAATGTAGTTTTGCCAAAGTAATGCATCATGTAAGTAAATGCTTCTATAACTATCATTCTCACTGTGGCATGAAGCATTAAACTCTTGTTAATGTGATTTTCATCAAAAGCAATATATGCCAACATATGACTCATCCCTTGAATATTTAAATGGAAAACAGGCAACAACATAGAACAGATCTTCATTTCAATGCTTTTTACCATTTCTGCAGGAACTGACCTCCAGTCCGGAGTTTATTGTTGGAGGGGCTACAAGAACAGATATTTGCCAAGGAGGTTTAGGTAAGTAAATGCCCCTGCTATGTGCAGAGTTCTAACAGTCCACAAGGTGTTCCTAATGTGGAATGACAAATAGCATGTGAGATTGACCCAATATGTCTCGCATTTTATGTAGCTCTCTTGGAATTGTTCTTATTCCTTTTAACTTTATTGGTAAATCCCCACTGAACATGTGGAAACATTTTAAGAAGCACACCCAATGTCTTTGAGTATTCTGGTCCCCTTTAAACACGTTTGCACACTCTCATAATGCTGTGTAATTCTTAGTACTAAATGAGACCCTGTAGTTACTCACACATCAGAGAAGTCTTTGTGCACTTTTTGGGAAAAATACTAGCCACTGTTTTCAGCTCTCGTGTTTGTTTTACTTGCAATGAATCTGTTGAGCCAGATGGAGAAATCCTCGTGAAGTGTGGTGTGATATGCACCATTGCAAAACACAGAGGATGATTCCTGCAACCTCTGCCTCAAAAGGCTGTTTATTATATTTTTTTATTGCTTATTTTTGTGTATTTACCTTCATATTCATTTCTTTACAAAACATCATTTTTGCATTATTGTTTTTTATTTGATATATTTATTAATTTAGTCAGTTTGAGATTTCATCATGTGCATAGGTTTGATTTAAGGGTCATGCAATACTTGTAGCCTCGCTAAACACTCCAAAGAGGCATAAATTATTGCATGAAATTAAATTAAATGGGTTCTCAGTTCAACTTCATTCTTTAACAATGGGAAATAGTGCTAGAACTAAGAGTTACGATACTGGTTGAGGAAACCACAAATCAAGCCTGTCACTATAGTAACACTTTCAGTGTTGTTGCACATCACAGTATCATCAGGAACATATTGTCATAGCTGTATGAAAGATGAAAGATGATTCATCCAACTGAAAAGGAAACGGTTTTTTAGCTCATTGAGTTATAGGCATTTCGAACACTGATCAGCTGACATGTTGTGGAAGATTCTGAAAGACGCATTCAGATAAACTGAGTTGTCTTTGTGAAGATTGTGGAATGCAAAGGATTTTGGGGCAGGACAAACAGTGTAGGCCTACAAACAAACCGCAGGAGGATTGAATCTCAGCATTTGCAATTGAGCATGTGGGAAAATGTCTTAAAGGGATAGTTCACCACAAACACGAAATTCTGTC
This sequence comes from Onychostoma macrolepis, assembly GCF_012432095.1. Taxonomy (NCBI): domain Eukaryota; kingdom Metazoa; phylum Chordata; class Actinopteri; order Cypriniformes; family Cyprinidae; genus Onychostoma; species Onychostoma macrolepis. Next base: position 26,283,278 of record NC_081167.1, on the reverse strand, counting down.
CTTGTTTATATTCTGTAATTATTATTTATGTTAAACCCTAATGTCATTCCAAACCATTTTGTTTTCTTCTGTGAAATATAAAAAAATAATAATAATTATGGAGTTGGATGCCCTTTCCTATTCAGTTACAATAAATGGGGAGTGGATTGAAGCCTTCAAGTCTTAATATTTTTAAACTGCTTTAGCTTATTTGCATTCTTCCTGTCTCTGCTTTGGTAAAAATCAAAGGAAATCTGGTCAAATGTATCAAACTTCCACAACCACAAGATTTTCCTTTCTGCAGGTGATTGCTGGCTCCTAGCGGCCATTGCTTCCCTAACCCTCAATGAAGACGTTTTGGCTCGTGTCGTTCCATCCAACCAGGGCTTCGGGCAGGACTATGCTGGAATTTTCCACTTTCAGGTAAACAAAGTAGATATGGAAGTTATGTTGCTCTTGGACAGCTTGTGAAGAGAAAAATTTGGAAAAATTGGGCTGTTTGCAGAGAGATAAAGTTTTAAGGTTGTTTTGGGAGGTTGCTTGCTGTTGCCAGAGCTACTCTAGCTGGTTTCTAGGAAGTTAGATAGATTAACACTTTTTAACAGAGACTCACATTGGCTTGATTGTATGGGTTGTGATGGTGGAATATTTTTGTCAGGACAGGAAGTCAAACTGACTCAATAGACAGACAGCATTGATCCCAGAGGAAGTGCGTTCTCAGTTCCTCTATGTGCTCAGCCTTACTGTGTTTTTAAATTCCACATTTTGCTATGCTGCTGTTTTCAGTTATATTTAAGCATTTAAATCATTTCCAGATCATAACAGGCTTTTCAGATGTAGCAGGAGTATCAGACTGTGCTTTGACTCTTGATGCTGTGCAATCGTGTGTTATGATGTTGTATTTTAAGTCTCATCTGCTGTGATTCCTCCTTAATTTAAGTAAATTTGTTTTGATGGTTGCAGTTGTGGCAATATGGGGAATGGGTGGATGTGGTGGTGGATGATCGATTGCCCACTCGAGATGGAGAACTGCTGTTTGTTCATTCAGCCACAGGCTCAGAGTTCTGGAGCGCCCTGCTGGAGAAGGCCTATGCTAAGTGAGTCATATAATATCCCCTTTTGTTGGGTTTGGTATGTGTTTGTTTTGCATCATAACAACCACAATTGCTGTCTAGCTTACATTTTAAAAGTAGTCTATTTGCTTTAAAATAGTCTATTAAATTTATTATAATTAATTCTACTGAAATTATTAAAATAATTATAAGTTTTGAGTCAATTTTGATTTTTTAAAATGTTTTTGAGTGAAGTCTAATGCACACCAAGGTAAAAATAATAATTTTGTGACATATTATTACAATTTAAAATAAGTGTTATATGTTTTTATATATTTTTTAAAAAGTTATTTATTCCTGTGATGGCAAAGCTGAATTTTCAGCATTGTTACTCCAGTCTTCAGTCACATGATCCTTTAGAATTCATTGTAATATGTTGTTTTGCTGCTCAGGAAACATTTATTTTAATCATCAGGGTGTGCTGCTTAATATTTTTGTGGAAAATGTGGTATTTTTTCAAGATTCTTGATTAATAAAAAAAAAGTTAAGTTCTTTTTATAGTACTAATGTTGTGAATTTAGCACATAGAAATTGTCCAAAATGGTGTGATTTGTGATAAAGAAAATAGATTTATTTGTTTATTTATTTTTCTTACTTTTTATTGCCCTCAATCCTAAATATGTGGTTACATCTTTGCAAAGTTATCAGTAGTAAGTCATGCACAATCAGCACACAAACATCATTTTGGGGCATTTTTAGTAACTTTATTGATACAATACTTGTTTATGATACAATACTTGGTAGTCTGTGTCTTTCTTTTTGCACAATTTCCCTCTGAGTGACACTGTTCTCTCATTCAGAGTGAATGGATGTTATGAAGCTCTGTCTGGAGGTTCCACCACAGAAGGTTTTGAGGATTTCACCGGTGGGATTGCAGAAAATTACGAGTTGAAACAAGCCCCGTCCAACATGTTCCAAATCATCAGGAAGGCCCTGGAATCTGGAGCTCTGTTGGGATGCTCCATAGATGTATGAGCCCTTTAGCACACATACAGATGTTAAAGGATTAGTTCACCAAAATATTTAAATTCTGTCAGAAAAAAAAAAATACAGTAAAATAATGCTTATTTTATATAGATCACCAGTGCAGCAGACTCAGAGGCCATCACTAATCAAAAGCTTGTGAAAGGACACGCCTACTCTCTTACTGGAGCAATTGAGGTTAGTCATCTGAGTCATCTTTCATTTTTTGGGCTCCTTTGGCATTACTGTTCAGGTAATGGCTTGGATTAGAAAATGTTTTCCTATGCATTTGCTAGGTTAAAGGAGACATACACTGAAAGTAGCATTTTACTTGTTAACATTTATATGTATAATCTATCCACAACCTTGTCAGGTTAATTACCGAGGCCGAAAGGAGAAGCTGGTCAGAGTTCGTAATCCTTGGGGTCAGGTGGAATGGACGGGGGCCTGGAGTGACAAGTAAGACTCAAAACTTCAAAACAATATTCATTTATTAAGATGTATATTATGCAGTTGCATAAGCTTGTAATGAAGCAGTTGTAGTGTTATACAGTATAATATAGCTTGACCTTATTGCTTAATTATGTTTGTGTATTTTAGCTCTTCTGAATGGAATGCCGTCGATCCGTCTGAACGTGACAATGTGAAGTCAGAAGATGGAGAGTTCTGGTAAAATTCAGTTAAAAACCATATAACTGCATCACTGAAGCTCTTCTTGGCACAATTATTCACTACCTGTTTGCACTTGTGTAGGATGTCATTCTCAGATTTTGTGAGGCATTATTCCCGCATAGAGATCTGCACTCTGACCCCAGATACGCTGACATCTGAATCTGTCAAACATTGGAGTGCGTGTAAATTCGATGGCACCTGGAGACGAGGCTCTACGGCTGGTGGATGCAGGAACCATCCATGTAAGCATGTTTATATTTCTGTGCATCGGCTCAAGTTTGACATGAGTTTGGAGAGGGACTATCTATCAGTAGCAGAGTGAACTTTAGCTTTGCACCACAGAAATAAATTACATTTTAATATATTCAAATAGAAAAAGGTTATTTTAAATTGTAATATTTCACAATATTACTGTTTTTACTATATTTAATAAATAAATATTACTGTTTTTATTGTAATTTAGATTTTATTGTATTTTTGATTGAGCATATAAGAGACTTCTTTCAAAAGACTGTAACATGTGTCATCTTAATCATTTGTCTTCCATAGACACCTTCTGGATGAATCCTCAGTTTAAGATCAAAGTAGAGGAGGAAGATGATGATCCTGATGATAATGAAGTGGGATGCAGTTTAGTGATTGGCTTGATTCAGAAGAACCGGCGTAAGTTGAAGAAATCTGGAGAGGACATGCACACCATTGGCTATGCCATCTATGAGGTGGGGTTGCTAAGATAGCAATGTTTTATGTCTCTTTTGTTGTAAATTTAATGACATAACCTGTGAAGGGTGCTGTTTATACAACTATTCTTTTTCTTTTCATTCTAGGTGCCTCCGCAGGTGAGCACAAACTAATTATTTTAAAGGATTTCTCTTGAGATGTGGAGAATTAACATAAATAGAAATAATGAAGCATTTTAAATATATTTTGCAAAAAATACTCGTCAATAATATCCACAGAGAAACTGGTCAAAACCACCTAGCAACTGCCTGGCAACCACCTGTAACACCCTAGTAGCGTTGACTGTTGTTCAGGCAAACAGCACTCACATTTTCTTCAAAAAAAATGTAGAAGTCTAGCTTAATCTTCCTCTGGTTCTTGATCACCTCATTGCAGTTCCACGGGCAAAAGGACGTTCATCTGGATAAGAATTATTTCCTGTCCCACGCTCAAAAAGCTCGATCTGAGACCTTCATCAACCTCAGAGAAGTCAGCACCCGCTTCAAACTTCCTCCTGGAGAATATCTCATTGTCCCATCCACATTCGAACCGCACAAGAATGGAGACTTCTGTGTGCGTGTGTTCTCCGAGAAACAGTCTGAGATGCAGTAAGAACAGTCTTGATTTTTTGGATTGAAAATTTTCAATAAGCTCTTGATAAGACCATGTTCAATTTACTTCAGCATATGATCGACAAAAATCTCTATTACTTTATTACAAGTGGTCCTAAGAAACCTGTCAAGAAATGTAGTTAGTATTCTGTGGTCTGAAAGAAATTATCCCCAGGCTATTTATTTACTTATTTATGCAAATTATTCCTTTGTAGTCAATGGAAAAAAGAGTCTATAATTCTAGTCAATGTCTATAAATATACATACAGACAGACAGACAGATAGATAGATAGATAGATATACTGTATATACTGTACCTGTATAATGTATATATTATATAAAGAAAATGAAACATAAATATTTATTAATTTTTTCATTACATATTTACATGTATATAAATGTATTATTATTATTATTATTATTAATCAGTTTTTTAAGGAGGGGTGCTGTATGACCTGAGATTCTCGTTTGTATGTGATAGACTCTGTCTCTCTTATTTCCTCCAGACAATGTGATGACCCGATAGAGGCAAACATAGAAGATGTAAGTCTCATTTTCCAGTGTCTCTCTTGTGATGCTACCATTGACTTTATTAACGTGAATATCATCAATAAACCTCTTTTCTGACTCCTCAGGAGGCTGTGTCTGAAGATGAGGTTGATGCTGGCTTTAGGGGACTGTTCACTAAACTTGCTGGAGATGTGAGTTATTTTAGACCCTGGCATTCATGAATTACCTTGATAAACATGAAACATGTTTGACCAATTAAACATAAAAAATTAATAATGTTTGCTCTTGCCTAAGGACATGGAGATCTCTGCCACTGAGCTGAGAACAATTTTCAACAAAATAGTCTCAAAAAGCAAGTCTTTTCTTTATACGTTAATATTTATTTAAAAATTCATATTCATAGATATTTAGTAAACAATTTGTCTTCTCCTTACAGGAACGGATATTAAGACAGATGGTTTCAGTTTGGAAACATGTAGGGTCATGCTGAACCTCATGGACGTATCCTTTACAAATAGTCCAACAGGCAGTTGTTTAAGATGTCCAAAGATACATTTCTGTTTAACTTCATAAGTCATAAGGAGTTTGACTTAACTCTAGTGCAGGAAAGTGGCAATGGTAAACTAGGGTTAGCTGAGTTTGCCACTCTTTGGAAGAAAATTCAAAAGTATCTGGTAAGTTTGTCTTAATAGAAAGTCAAAAATGCTACTTGCAAAACCTCGTGGGTTGTCTTAGGATAAAATCCTTGTCTTTTTAGATCATTTATAAGAAGAATGACATGGATGGGTCCGGCTGTATGAGTACACCAGAGATGCGAATGGCTTTAAAGGAAACCGGTACGATGACTTTTGACCTTCATTCAAACTTTTAGTTTTAAAATGAGTTTTTAATGAAGGAGCAGCAAGTGAAACTTCAAAGCAACTTGATTTATTTGTAATCGTTGCACAGGATTCTCTCTGAATGACTGCATTCATCAGAATCTGGCTGCACGCTATGGAGACGCGGACATGAAGATCGACTTTGATAACTTTGTGTCCTGTGTGATGCGCCTGGAGATGATGTTCAGTAAGAACAGTTCATTTTTTTCTGATTGGTTGAAATGTGTTTCAAGGGTTTTAATTATCGGATTCAATTATGTTATATATATATATATTTTTTATAATTGTATGGCTTGAGGTTTGTTGACCGCATTGTTGATCAATTTATTACATACTTTCTGAATTGAAGTTACACTTTTTTTAACTTTTAATTAATAATTTAAGTAGAGTTGTGACTTTCATTACCATCTCGTGTGTACAGCATGTTTTCAGTAATTCAGTGTTCCAGAGGCAATTATTTCTTACATACTATATAATTTTTATTTTATAGTTTTATGGATTTTCTTTATTTTTGGTGTATGTATTATTTTTTGTTTATATTTTTTATATTAATTCTTTTTTTTTTTTACTTTTGTAGAAGTGTTCAAAAGGATTGACATAGACAACAGTGGGTTCATTGAGTTGGACTTCTTCCAGGTACTGAATGTCTTGCTGTATAATAGTGCTGTGTGACTTAATGTTTAACCATATTGTGTCCGCGCGTTTTAAATGGTTCTTTTTCTTTCTTTCAGTGGCTGACGATTGCTATGATTTAAAGGCCCAGAGGATTATTATTAATAGTATTTTTATTGTGCTAGTTAACTTACACAGAAGACCATCATATACCTAAATGCTTAATTGGTTTAGTGGACCTTGTGGAATTTGTAAATGTGTCCATTGTACTTTGCTATAGAGATACAAGCATAGTTGCCTGTTGTTTTTTTCGTAATGCACTTTCATCTTACTGCGGTGCTTGCAAGGCATCATCGTTTTGATTTTTTTGCTGCTCCAAATTGTGTGGCTTGTTGATGACAATTGTGCAATTACTTTAAATTATCAGATGTATGATTTTCACCTGGTCATATAGACTTAAAGAGCAATCAAAGTTATACATCCACTTTTTCCTCATCCGCATCCATCTATTTTAAGCTGGACAAAACAGCTTTTGCTGGTGTGTCTTACCATATTATTTAATGTATTATCTTAAATCTGAACACACTGGTTTGTATTGCAAACAGTTTTACCGTTTAATGCACGTTGTTCTTCTTGTTATTTCCCAAGTGCATAATGAACCGGAAGTCTTGCCCATAGGTTTACTTCCACATTGAAGAATAAGGTGGATAGGGATCAGATTATCATATCAAACTTGAAAGTGAACACTTTTTTAGAAAGTAAGCAACCACATAGCAATGCTCTGGCAATGAATCTAGCATCTTGGTTTTGTGAGCAAGCAATTAGTAAAACCAACAGCACCAGTAAAATTACAGACCTGATGAGATCGCTTGACAAAGTAGGATTTTCTACTTCCATGTAGATGTGTTTCCTATTGAAGTTTGAATAGGATATATCAGGAATTGTCTTTAAAAAAAGCCATATTATAACAGCAAAGAAGTATGATTTGCTGTTGCTAATCAGTGCAGGTGGAGTTAAAAGCCACAAAACTGTCATTTTGCTTCAGTGCACAGACTACATTCAAACTTTTTGTCAATCTATTTGTTGTTGTTTTTTGGTGAACTTTATACTTTTTTAATGAAATGTAATATTCAAGCCTAAAACCAAGTTTACTTTTCTCTGCTGCCTTGCAAGCACTGGTATTTTTGTGGACCATTTGAAATGTATAAATGCATAAAATATACAGCCTTGTTGCTCTAGAGAAAAATAAAATCCTTTATTTGTAACATTATTTCCAGTGTTCACGTTATTCAATGGCTTTCAAGGGTGTCGAACTTTAAGGAGAATTTCTGTCAGTAATTTTAACTGTCTTATATATTTTAATCTATTAATATTTGCCTAAATCAACCCACATCGACTCTTGCATCATCAGCCTATACCATCATATATAAATCAACTTTTTTTTCTCTATATAGCGTCTATTTAGCACATTCTGACCAATTTAAACCTTTCGTTGTTAGTATTAACATATTTGAAGTCATGTTGAAAATACTGTATGAAACAAGTAGGTACTATGTAATTAATATATAATGTAAATAGAGTATATACTTATTTATATACCGTATTGTTTTTATGTCTGTTAGAAAAGCTCGAGGCTTGCTTGGGACCCTCTCAAATCCACCATAATTTGGATATGGACCCGTTATTTGTAAAGCATTTGACCGGTTTGTCGAGACAAGTGCACTTGTCTGTCTCAGTGTTTATCGCCCCGCCTCCTCTGGACTCACACACACACACACACACACACACACACTGAAGCTCTAATAGTGTTTTGCGTATCTTTCGGGAGATATAACTGTATATATCTGACATCTCCCTCACAGAAGAGACTGACAGGACCGCAGCTGCAAGGCAAGTTTAGCGGTTCTTGTATTTCTGCCCTGAATCATGTCGAGATTTATTTAGTTCTGTTCTGTCCGTGTTGTGGGTCTCCGTCGGCCTGCTGTAGTCTGTCGCATTGAACACTTTATTCAGTGTCAGATATGCATGTTATGCACATATTGAAGCTTGAAAACGTTTTAGGCTAGAGCAGTATCGCTAGAAATCCCAGCTAAGTAGAAATTGATAATTAAACGAACCGCAGTGATTTGCGAAGGTTGAATGGAGTTACTAAGACAACAACAAGACAAAATGCTTGGCATGCCATACATTCATTTTAGAAATGAACTAATGTACAGAACAACCATAGACGCTTAATAAATCGACATTAAAAGTGTTTTTAAATGTTTAAATATAGAGATTAAAAAAACGGCCCTGTGGTGGATTTTTCTAAGTGTTAATAGTTTTCGTACCTTTATCTAAATACAATGCAGGTTGTGAAGTTATACACTGAGTGTGATTTGTGTTGAAATGAATGGGAGGCCCTCAGTCTGTTGTGAGTTTTGAGGCCAGCAGCAGCACAATGCAGTCATTGATACAGAGAGATAATAGAAATATGATATTTCACAGCTAATGCTGTGACTGTCTAAAATTAAATGCCATGCCCATATGTAAGTCTGAAAACTGAATGAGATTCTGAGTCTACAAACCTGCACTTATTTAACGGAGCAGAGCCACAGTACAGCATTTGTCATCAAAGACAGCATTTAACACCAGACTTTCTGCATCTGTTCTGTTTACATTTTTAACCTTATTGATATGGGGCAGTATGCATCATTTACTTTAAGTAATTCTAACTGATGCCCACAGCCTTCAGTGGAACCAAATTGTATTTGGACACTAAAATAACCCTATTTTGTAAAATTGCATTAGAAACTAAATATCAAAGCAAGTAGCATTTGCAAACAAATGATGCATATTTTGCGCCATTTTTGCAATTACCAACTGTCATTATCATATTCCACTAATGTTTAACAACCACAAAGTACTACTTTACATAATCTTTTTTTTTTTTTGGAAACTGGTGATGATATTCCATAAACCTTCATGTAAATTAAAAAACTGTCACAAGGGCATTACCCTTTCAATAGGTACTAATATGTACACTTTATATATGTTCTTTTAATGTGCTAATATGTGATACCAGTGTGTACTATTTAGGGGTAAATAAGGTACAGGACTTTTTTTAGCCCCAGTGACAGCTTTGTACTTTTTTTTTTTTTTCTGAGAGTGTATGGTCTTTTGAAAGCTAGTGTGCATAATTTGCATTTGCGTGTCAATTACAGAGGGTTTTTTTTTTTCTTACATAGAAACAATTACAATGCAATGTACTCCATGTCTTCACAAAGGCACAAAAATTATTAAAGTGTTTTGAGTATGAATCCCTTTGCTATCAGTTTTGCTATTTATAACTGCTTTGCATCTCACGGCTCCAGCATGTTCACATATGGAGGAATCTCGGCACAGATCAGTGCTAACAGGCTACAGGCAGAAGGCGTGGGCTCTTTTGAGCAGGCTTTACACTTCCAGAACCAGGACTTTGAGGCACTCAAACAGGAGTGTTTGGAAGGAGGCTACCTGTTTGAAGACCCCTGCTTCCCCGCCGAACCACCCTCTCTAGGCTTCAAAGAACTTGCCCCAAATTCCTCCAAAACCTGTGGTGTGGAGTGGATGCGTCCTACGGTGAGGGGAAAAAGAATTAGTTTTTATGCTACCCTGTAGTCTCTTATGCTCAACAATGCTGCATTTATTTGATCAAAAAGTACAGTAATTTATTGTCATTTATTTCTGTGATGGCAAAGCTGAATTTTCAGCAGGCAGCCATTGCTTCATTCTTCAGTGTCACATGACCCACCCAATCCTTGGAGTTCATAGTCAGAATGTTTATAACCACACTGACCCTCCCTTCTCTCCATTGCAGCTGTTGTCACTATTATAAAATCACATACACAAGGATTATAACATTTCTCTAGACACACTTAGTCAGAGTACACATGATTCCTGTAAGGTGGCTTCATTCAGATTAATTGTTAATTCATTACAGAATATGAGTGTGTTTCTCTGGCAACATAGGAGTGGCAACAGTAATTACACTCATGTCATTCCAAAGCCTGTTATTTTTTTACATAATACATGAAAATATCTATTATCATAGTTATCTAAATCTAAAACTATCAAATCATAAAAAAAGTGTTACTTGAAATAAAATAGCTTAAACTCATTCTATTTAGGCTAGTTGCCAAAGCAACTAAATATATATATATATATATGTTATATATATGTTATTATATATAATAACAACTAAACTAGTAAAAATGGAAAAATACAAACAAAATTCTGAGAACATTCATTAAAATTACAATGAAAGCATACAAAAATAAAAACTTTTATTATTATTCAACTATAACAATATCCTAATTATGCTAAAATAACACTCTTTCATGGTCACCCCACATTTTAAAAGATTCTTCAACATTTTTACTTTGTATTAAAAATGCAAAATAAAGAAACACATAAAAAAATTTAATAAAAATCAACATTTTTGTACAAATGTTACAAAATGAGGATGCTTTTTCATTTTTGGCTGAACTGATCTTATCGAGTCTTGATTTATTAAAACAAATATCTTTGGCTTGCCTAATTCCAGTCTCAGCCCCTCTAATCCCTCTTTTTCTGCAGGAGCTCTGTGATGATCCTCAGTTCATTGTGGGTGGAGCCTCACGGACAGACATCTGTCAAGGAGCTCTGGGTAAGTTTTCTGGTTGTACAAAAGCCATCGAGCATGCATAGTTTCGAGGCGTTTGTCTCGGCAGGTATTACGTGTCATGGAATCCCCTCCAAATGATTCTGAAGCTGTAAAACTCAAAGCATGACTCACCACAGAAAGAGCAGCTCATATAACTGACCTGAGGCGTGTCTGCATGTGACTCATCCACTTCTCACTGACCTTGAGTCAGTGCATGTTTGTGATTGTGCCAACTTTTCTTAGTCAGCGTGCATGTCAGATTTTTCTAGTTTTTATGTTACCGCCCTAGTAAAGAACATATTTGTACTCATTTTACATAAGCTAGTTTAAAACTATCAAATACAGTACCAGACAAATGTCTGCACACCTACTAATTCAATATTAGTAGTGTCTTACAATAGTACATATAAATTATATAGTGACCAAAACAGTTTAACAATTGAAAACTCATATATTAGAGCCAACAGTGGTAGTGTATGTTCAGCCTGCCGCTGGCCCCTTACGGTTTTGAGGCTGTGGAAAATTCCTCTGCTCTGAGGTTGAGATCTGAGTGGGATGTAAACAGGAATGGGTTCACACAGGCCTCACTGAGAAAATAAACCCCACCCCTTTCTCTGTGTCCCTCTGCTGGTTGTAGAGTGGAAGCTCAACTCCTGTGTCTTATTAAAAGACAAAATATTGATTGAAGCATTTTATTCAGGGATTGTGGTATTACAGTTTAAATAGCTTTTTGAATAAGTGGTTTTATTTCTCCTTGCCTCATCTGTTTGTTTTTTTTCCATGGTCAGGTGACTGCTGGCTCCTCGCTGCTATAGCCTCGCTGACTCTTAATGAAAGACTCCTCCACAGGGTCATCCCTCATGGCCAGACTTTTCAGGATGACTATGCTGGAATCTTCCACTTTCAGGTTCTGAAACACAATTGCGTGCTCTTGTTGTAAATTATACAGTAAATGGGGTTTTTAATCTGAAAATGCTTATATTGGAACAAACATATATTGGGCTGAAATATGATTTTTTTTTTTTTTTTTTTAAATCGTTGTTATTCATTTTTATACTTGTCACTTAATTTTTTTATTATCATTTTTCTGGCCCCACTTTTTAAATGGCAATTTATATGTATCTATATATAAACAAATACTTGAATATATATACAGTATTTTGAATTTTATATATATATATATATATATATATATATATACTGTATATACTGTATATATATATATATATATATGTGTGTGTGTGTGTGTGTGTGTGTGTATATATATATATATATATATATATATATATATAATTACATGTTTCCCCAAGTATTTTTTCTTGATCTTTCTATTAGTCTTAAGGTGCAGTCACATTGGCAAAAAAAAAAAAAAAAAAAGGTCAGTTTAAAATCTATTTAAATTGTCTAATCTCTTATTTCTGATTTCTCTTGGGAATCTCAGTGGGGAAATTTTTCGCCCTCAAGTGAAATTCCAGATTGCATAGATTTTATTGAAATTACTGTGTTTTACCAAAATTCGCAAATGTGACCGCATCTTTAATCTGGAGTCCTCCCATGCTTTTATTCATACTAATCACTGTCTGTTATCTGGATGTCAGATTCATTACAGTTGCTTTTTTATGTTGTGCAGTTCTGGCAGTTTGGTGAGTGGGTTGACATTGTGATTGATGATCGGCTCCCGGTCAGAGACGGAGAGCTCATGTTTGTCCATTCAGCAGAGGGAAATGAGTTCTGGAGTGCCTTGGTTGAAAAAGCCTATGCTAAGTATGTCCTGATAGACATTTTGGTAAAGGCCAGCAAAATGTGTTGTTACTAAACAATAATAATTTACAAAAGTGGACAGTGTGTGTTTTATTTAATAAAGATTTTAGCATAGTCTAAGCACAGTCTCCTTACTTGTGTGTGTTTGTTTGTTTTGTGCCAGGCTAAATGGCTCTTATGAAGCTCTCTCTGGAGGATCCACTACTGAGGGTTTTGAGGATTTCACCGGAGGGGTTTCAGAGATGTACGAGCTCCGGAAGGCTCCAAGAGACCTGTACCGAATCATCAGCAAAGCCCTGGAGAGAGGCTCCCTGCTGGGCTGCTCTATTGATGTGAGAACTGAATTTACTATACTACAAAATTTGTTTTATGTCACACTTAATGTCAGTTGTAATTGCATGGATTTACAAAACACTAATAATATAGGTAATCTAATTTTTCTTTAGAAAGTTATTCATGTACATTTATTTACCTCAATCTAGATTTAAGTTAATATATTATTTCTGATTGTGTATCAGATCACCAGTGCCTTTGACATGGAATCTGTGACGTTCAAGAAACTGGTTAAAGGTCATGCTTACTCAGTGACTGCTCTCAAACAGGTGATGCTCTCAGTATATGTTGCTCATAAACACATTTGAGTTTAATTTTGTCTGCCTTCACGTGTGCGATCTCTCTTTAACAGGTGGAATTTAGGGGTCATACAGAGAGGCTAATCCGCATTCGTAACCCATGGGGTCAGGTCGAATGGACGGGGGCCTGGAGCGACAAGTAAGAAATAACACAGAAACACTTATTCAGTTCAGCCCAAATCATTGAGTAAGAATACTGTGTATGTTTCTTCTCCAGCTCCTCTGAATGGGATGAAATTGATCAGTCTGAGAAGGATGACTTGCACTTACAAATGGAGGATGGAGAGTTCTGGTGAGCTTTATCGGCAATAAAAATGTAAGGAATAGTTCACCCAAAATTGAACAGATTTAGAGAAATTTAACCATACATCACCTGCTCACCAATGGATCCTCTGCAGTGAATGGGTGCCGTCAGAATGAGAGTCCAAACAGCTGATTTAAAAAAAAAAAAAATAGTTGTCTTGTCTGAATCAGTAGAGAAATATGCACAGATCAAGCACTGTTTACAAGCAAAATCAGTCCAGAACAGTTCTAAACAAATATGTGCTTGGATTTTGATGTGAAAGGACAACAGGAACAGGGGAGTGACTTTTTCACTGGAGGAAGCCTTATTATGGATTATGGACATAAGCAATGGTTTAAAGTTGAAATGCCTTAGGGATGGATTTGTTTCTTACAAATATGCAACTTTTCACTTACAAGATGTTAACTGATGGACTGGAGTCATGTGGATTATTGTGATATGTTTATCAGCTGTTTGTCCTCTAATTCTGACGGCACCCATTCACAGCAGAGGATCCATTGGTGAGCAAGTTTTGATGAAGAAACAAACTCATCTATATATACTGAAGATGAGTGCATTTTTAGGAAATTTGTATTTTTGGGTGAACTATTCCTATAAATTTGACACATCAGTAGACCAAAAACGCATTGTGTATGCTCACAGCATAAATAAACAGTTCCCTTTGTCCCCAGGATGTCGTTCAGTGAGTTTTTGCGGCAGTTCTCCAGGCTGGAGATTTGTAATCTGACCCCTGATGCTCTGAGTGATGATGACCTGAGCCACTGGAACACCATCAAGTTTCACGGTGCCTGGCGGAAAGGCAGTACCGCAGGAGGCTGCCGAAACCATCCCAGTGAGTAACACCCCTGTTCACGTCCAGCGATTTTATTAGTTGAGGTCACAGAGGGGCTGTATTGTTGGTCATAGTGGGTGACCCTACTACTGGAAACATTGGTGGGCTTTACCACTGGCCATAGGTGCAAAAATCCCATTGCCAGTGAATTGGTTTTCAATTCTGGAAATGTTAGGATATACACTGCCATTAGGGTCAGTAAGGTTTTTTTATGTTTTTGAAAGAAGTCTCTTTTGCTCACAGATGCTGTATTTATTTGATTATAAATACAGTAAAAAACATAATATTGTAAAATATTACAATTTAATTTAATAGATGTTTTCTTTTTTAGTTAAGGAAAACAGCTATTTTAATTTTAATTTAAAAATTAATTTATAATGTCATTTATTCCAGTGATGCAAAGCTGAATTTTCAGCATCATTACTCAAGCCCTCAGTGTCACATGATCCTTCAGAAATCATTTTAATATGCAGATTTGCTGCTGAAGGAACATTTCTTATCAGATGTGTTGTCTATTGTTTTTTTGTGGAAACAGTGGCACATTTTTTTCTAGGATTGTTTGATGAACACAAAATTCAAAAGAACAGTATTTATTTGAGTAAGAAATCTTTTGTAACATTACAAAAATCTTTACTGTCACTTTTAATCAATTTAATGCATTATTGCTAAATAAAATATTAATTTATTTTCAAAAAATCTTACTGACCACAAACTTTTGAACAGTAGTGCATAAAGCATCATATCACGAACAAGATGAACAATTATTAATTCATAAATCAAGCTCAGCTACCAGCTTTATCTAGGATTTGAACCCTTGACTGTTACGTGTTCCTGTATTATTTGGCAGACACATTCTGGATCAATCCACAGTATAAGATCACATTGCTGGAGGAAGATGATGACCCAGAGGATGAAGAACTGGCCTGCAGCTTCCTGGTGGCTTTAATGCAGAAAGACCGCAGACAGTACCGCCGCCACGGACAGGACATGCACACCATCGGCTTTGCTATCTATGAGGTGAAGAGCAAAATAGGTTCAAATTGAGTTTATAGAGGGGGAAAAAAGCCTAATTGTTTTCTCTCTTTTTCTTTTTTTCTCCTCCTTGCAGATTCCTGAAGAGGTATGAACCCATGTCAACAATTTCTTTGTTAAATAGGTGTGCCTACATCATTAAGGCTTGTATACTTCCATAAACATTTATTTTTAAAACGGAAGGATGAATTTTCCTACAGTGGGATAATTTTGCGTACCGCACAGATTTGTCATTTCCGTCTGTCTGCAGTATGCAGGCTGTCAGAACGTTCACCTTAAAAAGGACTTCTTCCTGACACACTCATCGTCTGCCCGCTCTGAGACCTTCATCAACCTGCGAGAGGTGAGCACTCGTCTCCACCTGCCTCCCGGTGAATACATCATCGTCCCCTCCACCTTCGAACCCAGCAAAGAGGCAGATTTTGTCTTACGAATCTTCACTGAAAAGCAGTCACAGACAGAGTGAGTGTGTGTTCATTTTTGAAATAGCACCCAAAAATTCAAATTCAGTCATTGTTTACTCACCCTCATGTTATTTTTTCTACTGGGAGTGGACAGAGATTTCATACATTCATTAATACAATATAATCTATTACACATAACAGAAAATGATCAACATTTTTTATGTTTTAATATAATGTATAACTATATTTACAAGTCATATGCACTACTTAGATGATGCATTATTTTCTCTTGTCATATTTCCTATTGTGTTGCATGGAAAAAAAGAAAATTGGATTTGGAATGAAATTAGGATTAGTACATTGTATTCTGTCACAACTTTCACTTTTTTCCTCAAAGGGAGTTGGATGACGAGATTTCAGCTGACCTGGAGGATGAGGTAAGATTTTGGATCCATATTAATTAGAAAACAAATGCCATATTCTTTAGACTTTTTAATAAACGTGTCTCCTTTGGGGTTTCTTGTAGGCAGAAATTACAGAGGATGATATTGATGACTCTTTCAAGTCCTTGTTTGCCCAGCTGGCTGGAGAGGTGAATAAATATATAAATCCGTGTTTTTCTATTTTAGGTCCGCTGATGTTAGAACATTTCATTTAAATATTAACTTTTGAATTTTTTGTCCTTGTTTTAGGATATGGAGATATCTGTCCGTGAACTCAGGACTATTCTCAACAGAGTAGTGTCCAAACGTGAGTAGCGCTATTTTGCCTACACTTGAGGTCAACACAGTCAAAACAAACCCGTTTATCTGATCTGAATGAACTGTTTCTCTCTCAGATAAGGATCTAAAGACAGATGGCTTCAGCATGGAGTCCTGCAGAACTATGGTCAACCTCTTGGATGTATCCTTCACTATTTAAAAGAGTATTCTGGGGTTAAATACAAGTTAAGGTCTATAAACAGCATCTCTGTCATTCTGTCGATCACTATGGAAAATTGTTTTGACTCGTTCTTGAGTTGGTAAAAACAGCAACAATCCTCTTCACATTAATGCAAATACAGTGGAAGCTCATATGCTATGTTTATTGGCTTTAAATGCCAATGACAGCGAAAATATGTGTAGAAAGGTTAGCAGAATGTGTTAACAGTATAAGAAGCATTTATTCTGGTATATTGCCTTGTGATCAGACAACCTGTATCTGTTTTTACTCTTGACTCCATTCATCAGAAAGATGGTAGTGCACGGTTGGGTTTAGTAGAGTTTCAGATCCTCTGGAACAAAGTAAGGAAGTTACTGGTGAGTGTCTTAGGTCAGCCTTTTTTTTTTTTTACTAATTCCACACACTATGAAATGTTCATAGCTTCTTTAGTATAGTGTTCAAAATAAATATTTCATGCTTTCCTTTTCACTCAGGGGATCTTCAGAGAGTTTGATATTGATAAATCAGGGACTATGAGCTCTTATGAGATGCGTCTGGCTGTAGAATCAGCAGGTAAAAGAGACATTCATTTCATTAATTGGCATACACTAAAAGGGTGCAGAAACTTGAATGAATTGAGATAAATTACGGTCCATAAATGTTTGTCATGAGTCATGATTTTAATATCATTTCATTTTTTTTTTTTTTTTTTTAAGAAATTTATATTTTTATTTGGCAAAGATGCATTAAATTGAGCAAATGTGACAGTAAATACATTTATAATATCACAAAATATTTATATTTCAAATAAATACTGTTCTTTTAAACTTTCTACTCATCAAAAAATCCTAAAAGAATTGCAATGGCTGCTGAAAAATCAGCTTTGCCATCACAGGAACAAATTACACTTACTGCTGTTTTTACTGTATTTTTTATTAAATAAATGCAACCTAATAGTTAGCATAAGACTTAAAATATTATACGTTACATTACAAAAATATTAATATTATCAACCCCAGATTTTTAAATGATGTACAGGTGCATCTCAAAGTAGAATGTCGTGGAAAAGTTTATTTATTTCAGTAATTCAACTCAAATTGTGAAACTCGTGTATTAAATAAATTCAATGCACACAGACTAAAGTAGTTTAAGTCTTTGGTTCTTTTAATTGTGATGATTTATGCTCACATTTAACAAAAACCCACCAATTCACTATCTCAACAAATTAGAATACTTTATAAGACCAATAAAAAAAACATTTTTAGTGAATTGTTGGCCTTCTGGAAAGTATGTTCATTTACTGTATATGTACTCAATACTTGGTAGGGGCTCCTTTTGCTTTAATTACTGCCTCAATTCGGCGTGGCATGGAGGTGATCAGTTTGTGGCACTGCTGAGGTGGTATGGAAGCCCAGGTTTCTTTGACAGTGGCCTTCAGCTCATCTGCATTTTTTGGCCTCTTGTTTCTCATTTTCCTCTTGACAATACCCCATAGATTCTCTATGGGGTTCAGGTCTGGTGAGTTTGCTGGCCAGTCAAGCACACCAACACCATGGTCATTTAACCAACTTTTGGTGCTTTTGGCAGTGTGGGCAGGTGCCAAATCCTGCTGGAAAATGAAATCAGCATCTTTAAAAAGCTGGTCAGCAAAAGGAAGCTTGAAGTGCTCCAAAATTTCTTGGTAAACGGGTGCAGTGACTTTGGTTTTCAAAAAACACAATGGACCAACACCAGCAGATGACATTGCACCCCAAATCATCACAGACTGTGGAAACTTAACACTGGACTTCAAGCAACTTGGGCTATGAGCTTCTCCACCCTTCCTCCAGACTCTAGGACCTTGGTTTCCAAATGAAATACAAAACTTGCTCTCATCTGTAAAGAGGACTTTGGACCACTGGGCAACAGTCCAGTTCTTCTTCTCGCCTCTGACGTTTGTCTGTGGTTCAGGAGTGGCTTAACGAGGAATACGACAACTGTAGCCAAATTCCTCGACACGTCTGTGTGTGGTGGTTCTTGATGCCTTGACCCCAGCCTCAGTCCATTCCTTGCGAAGTTCACCCAAATTCTTGAATCGATTTTGCTTGACAATCCTCATAAGGCTGCGGTTCTCTCGGTTGGTTGTGCATCTTTTTCTTCCACACTTTTTCCTTCCACTCAACTTTCTTAATTTCTAGCGATTATCGCCGATTTGATTGCACAGATACTATTTAAACTAAACTGAGCTAGACAATGACATCTCTGAATTCAATAATGAAATGCCTTTAACTGAAAATTGAGTGTTTAATCTTATCATTATACATTACTGATACTCTATCCTCCAATTTGATACTGTTAAGTGCTTTGACACAATCTGTATTGTAAAAGCGCTATATAAATAAAGGTGACTTGACTTGACTTCTGATAACATGCTTAGATACAGCACTCTGTGAACAGCCAGCTTCTTTGGCAATGAATGTTTGTGGCTTACCCTCCTTGTGAAGGGTGTCAATGATTGTCTTCTGGACAACTGTCAGATCAGCAGTCTTCCCCATGATTGTGTAGCCTAGTGAACCAAACTGAGAGACCATTTTGAAGACTCAGGAAACCTTTGCAGGTGTTTTGAGTTGATTAGCTGATTGGCATGTCACCATATTCTAATTTGTTGAGATTGTGAATTGGTGGGTTTTTGTTAAATGTGAGCCAAAATCATCACAATTAAAAGAACCAAAGACTTAAACTACTTCAGTCTGTGTGCATTGAATTTATTTAATACACGTGTTTCACAATTTGAGTTGAATTACTGAAATAAATGAACTTTTCCACGATATTCTAATTTATTGAGATGCACCTGTATAAATTAGTGTCACTTTGAGGTTCTCTCTGAAAGACCATCCTGTCATCCTGTACACTTTCTTTACAGGCTTTAAGCTCAATAACAGACTCAACCAGATTCTTGTAGCCAGATACGCTGAGAACGAGGTCATCGATTTTGATAACTTTGTCTGCTGCTTGATCAAACTGGAGACCATGTTCAGTAGGTGTTTCTTTTTGTATCACATGGTGGCTCTTAATATATTTTTTAAACATACCCAAAATGCTTTATCCCAGTGTGGTTTTCATGGTCTTGTTCTTCCTTGTAGGATCTTTTCAGCAGCTGGACAAAGATGGAACAGGAACGGCTGAGATGAACCTATCTGAGGTGCTCTGGCTTGATTTCATTACAGTCAAATGTTAAAACAAGCATCTACAAAACACTAATCTCTCATTCTCCTTTTGTTGTGTAGTGGCTCTTCATGACCATGTGCGGCTGAGGTAGACCATTTCATGAACGTCCAACTCAAGAAGCTGCTGCAAAGTGCCTCAATGCTGAACTCCTCGTGCAACAATCCCACTATAACCTCATTAGAATAAAGTGCTACTAGTTTTTTAAAAATTTATTTTTCACTCAATATTACATATTGCAGTTACACTACAAAGAAAACCCCTCTAGTGTGAAACACAAGAAAGAGGACCTCCACTCACCGCTGCTGTAATGACTGATGGAATGGCTGAGAAACATCATGTGCATGGGATAAATATCAAATGAGCTTCAAGTTTTGTCCTAACAGAAGACCGACCTTTATTTCAAAAGGCTGTCTATGAATGCCATAGGGGGAAAAAAATAAATCACAGCACTGCATGTTCTCCTATAAGGTGAACTTATGCATCCTATTAAAAAAGCTTTAGATGCACAATGCGTAATTGTGTAGATATTGTCACTGATTTCTTATGATCAGAGCTTCAGAATAAACTCTGTTACACTAAACTTACATAAACTATTGTTCTGAAAACAAATCCAAATACCTGAAACATCCTTACAAGTTTATCATACTCCAGCATTTAATTATGATTTCACAATTATGACATTTTTCTCTGAATTTACGTCTGTTTTTTTTTTTTTCATTTGGAATAAATAAGGTAAGTGTGACTCTTACAACTTTTTTTTTTTTTCTCACAATACTGACTTTTCTTCTCAAAATTATAAGTGTATGTCACAGTTCTGAGAAAGTCTGAATTGTGAGATATGAACATTTAAAAAAATTAAAAGTCTTAATTGTGAGATTAAAAGTTGCAATTAACTTTTTTTTTTTTTTATCCTGTGGCAGAAACAAGCTTTCATACATAAGTGTCGATAATACTATAATCAGTTATTTTTACTAGAAATTGCATACTTTAACCCAGATGATAATGTAACATTCTCTACAGAATTATAAGTAATAACTATAGCAAACATTATTACGTAGTTTCATCCACATTTTTATTAGAAATTATTCCACAAGTAACCATGAAGGTTAATTACCTGAATGGTTACCTGAACATTATTTTTTTTATATTTACAAAGATAAGTAGTTCCTCCCAGAATACAAAAACACCAATTTAAACAAATCGCTGAGCAATGGCTAACAGTTTAGAGTATTCCCCCTCCATTTTGCGCAGATGTGTTGGTATAGGAGCTTTTATTCTTGTTCCTGTGGGGTTTCCATTCTCTTCGATCAACACCACATTATTTGAGTCAAAGCGTGGGGTCATTCGAGCTCCAGGCATCTTGTGACCTACTATGAGAGCTTTTTTCTTCTGTCCTTTAATGGCCAGTAAGACTCTGTCTCCCACTTTCCCGATTCCATTCTTGGTGTATACATGAATGACTTTTGGTGGACGGTGGTGATGGGCATTTCCGAGAGCGCTGTTGTCGACCACCCTCACGCGTGTTAACTTCTGAATTGCGGCCACAGCTGCTGAGACGCTGCAGTGTGATGATAATATGATGGTTTTTGTTAAGAACATGCAAGATCATTGAACTGTCAGGGCTACATGAAAAGTCAACATATTCAAACAAAAACAGATTTAGATCAATGATTTTACATTTGTTTTCTAAATCATTCATATATCTTGTCTAATTTGCTGATATGAGCAATGCATATCATACCATTTCTGAGAAACTGGACCACTAATCATATATTCAGAGCAAAACATTTCCTATGTGTGGTAACTAGTTTAGAAATCTCCCTAGATAATAAAACCAGGGTGCCCACACTTGCTGACCAGTACATTTCTGCAATCGTTCGTGATTACAAATGATCATTTTTGTAGAAATTAACCCTAAAAAGGCATATTACGACATTACAATTCTCTCATATTTCTCCCATGATTATGTGAACCCAAAAAACTAAAGGAAAACCTGAAGAATGAAGAAATTGTTCACCTGAAAGCCCTCTGCTGCATCAGTTTGGGCAAAATCACCCCGGACAACGACAGGGCCATCCTGACCTGACATTAAAAGCAAGCCAAAATTTTAAATAATAACAACAACGACGACGATTTTAGAAACTTTTTCTCTATTAATAACGAGTATATTATGGACAATTCTCATGTCATTTAGCGGCGTCACGTTATCGATAAAAGCATGCAAGAGAAGTAGGTGAACTCTTAACATTGGTCAAAATGTTCTTGTAAAGTGATATTAATAGTGTAAATAAATAACGTTATTAAATACCTGCTCAGATCATTCACGCCACACCAATGTCATACACACGTCTGCGTCATAAGAAAGCGACGTTTGCTCTTTTTCTTGTATTGATTCAATGGCAGCGAACTGAGCTCATTCGCGCCACCTGCAGTGCTGGAGGATATACACCGCATTAGGAAGAAACTATTCATTTTTAAAGTAATTTGTCATTTAAGTAAAAATGTATTTATTTTGTGTTATTTATTTGTTTGTTTGTTTTCTGCAGGCTTGAGGCCCCATCCATTTGATCAGTGTATATAACAGCTGTGGGCCTTGATATCAATGGAGCAAACATAAATACATATAGATGCATATAGAATCAGTAAGCAACAAAACATTTTATAAAATGGTTTTAATTAAATGATTATTTCAAAAATAATTTGATGAAGTACAGAAAATGAAAAGATCAGGCCTTATAAATTATACGTAGAGTACAGAAAGCAAGTCAGAGAGCTTAAATAGTTATATATGTCCAAAAATAAAATCAGTGCATGATATATATACATGATACCATAAATATTGCAACTTACAACAAATAATTTGTTTTTAAAGGTTAAAAACACAATGCAAATGGTACAGTACAGAATGTGTGTCCTAGCTGATATCATAAAGCTGATAACTTACTGACTTTTGCTAGAGCTGAAAATAACTTCCACTGAAAGTAATTGATTGTTTACAATTTGAATAATTCACATACACATTGTAGGCCTATCATATTATTCATTCTTTCATTCGAATCTTAATGTCTGTTATATGCTAACCTTCTGACAATATTTTGAAATCAACAGCTAGAGGTCATTATTGGACTACAAATGTAACACAGAACATTGAATTCTGTGGTGGTATAAAAAAAATAAGAAACTGGAAATTAGCATGTTTTATCCTTGAAAATGTGTTACACACACAATCTGACAGTCACTGATAGCCAGTGTGGAGATCATAAAAATACAATGTGCCTAGTGTTAGTTGGTTAAGGCTAATTTGTTTGGTTTGGGGTTAGGATTAAGATGGTTAGTTTAGGGTTTAAGGTTATTGTTGGTATTGAGGTAAAATATAGGGTGGGGACATATTATTATTGAATAACAAGTAATTTGCTAGGGCTAATAAACAATATTACACAACAACATCTGCAATCTGAATAGCTTTCTGTTTAGCTGGTCTAATATATATTTATATATATATATATATATATATTTTTTTTTTTTTTTTTTATTAAATGCCATTAAGAACATATAAAATATGAAGTAACCAATGACAGGGGTGAGTGCAATTAGGAATACAGTTAGCTATTAGTTACAAAATCATGAAAATATTATGAAATTGAGACAATTTTGAGGGCTTTGGAATTGCTGGATGTAAGAAGAGTGTCCAGGTAAGATTTAAGGTCCTAAGCTTAACAGGGTAAAAAAGATGAAGTAATTTGTAAGAAACCTCCTAGTCCTTAACCTTATTAGTTATTAAATATTTAGAGAGTCCACACTTTCTTCCATGGAATGTTATCGTATAGGCCATTCCAGTGGGATACAATATATGGGAGAGAAGTTATCTCAGCCTGAAACAGTTGTCTAATTATTTTGTTCTGACCGGAAGAGGGAGATAAAAAGCAAATCTTCTCAATCACTGTATCAAAATCTTTGACAAAGAAAACTGGGATCTAGCTGAGCCCTTGAGGCTGGTCTCATAGTTAGTTGGTTAGGGTTAGCTGGTCTAGGCGTGTTCCAAGGCCACACCTCTTTTCCAACATCCGGGACTTTTAGCGCGAAGCTGGAAAAAACACCTCAGACTCTCAGGAACGACCATTAACAGCGTGTGTCGGCATTTCCCGCCATTTACGGTCTTTTGTAAAAGAAATTAAACTGATGCTAGCGGTGGTATGCTGCTTTTAAGCCTCCTGTGACTTAACGTGAGCCGTTTTCTTTGGAGAGTTTGAGGTGACGGACAGTGTCAGTTTGTGGCTGTCACACAGGCGCGCGCACGTGTCGCGCGCTCTCTCTTTCTCTCCAGTCAGCGGGAACGCGCCCGCGTCCCAGTTGGTCAGAACCGACCCGAGTCTCGAGCGGAACAGTGACGAACAGAAACGGTAAGAAACCGGCACTTACGGGAACCGACTGTCATGAAAGTCCTGGCAGGTCACTAAACTGTAATGTGTGAATTAACGGCACGAGACTTGAGTGACATTTACACACTTTATGTCTTTGAGGACAAGCTAGCAAGCTAACCGCTAACTTGAGTAGTAAATGTTGAATTTTACTTAGCACATTTATAATTTATAATAATTACATATATTTATCTTTATTTGGTGGATACTTAATCTGTTTAATACTGAAGCGTTCTTGTTATTTATTTGTTTTCTAGAAAATAAAGTGCTTTAAGTTAGTCTGTCACGCAGCTGAATGAGTGCTGGTTTATATTTAGCCCCTCAGCAGAAATATCAATATAAATATAGATTTTTATTTATAGGTTTATTTACATTGAAATGTAATTATGAGGTCCTGACACATTCAACAAGGGTTTGTACATAATAAGACAAGCATGATATCGTACGCACAATGCTTTGGTAAAACTACTCTCGTTTTTTTATTGAAATAATTTGCTTATTAAATGTCATTGTATAAATTCATTTTCTGATAAAAGAGCATGTAAGAACAGATGAGGCTGCTTTATTTAAAGATAAAATAAATTGGTTCGGTTGTGTGTCTGGTGTTAATCAGCTCTGGGTCCAGACACACATGACTAAAGCCTCTATTTGTGGGTGTGTGAGATAGTGTGAGAGGCCTGGTTTATCTAACCTACATTATCTAGCCTACATTAGAAATTTTTTATGAAATGACATAGGTCTAATAGACCTGCATAGGAAAAGGACTGTCAGTGCAATTTTCTCTGCTGTGTGCTGTTAGATTGCTTTATTGTCTTAACAAACGGGTCATTAAGGTTATATTTTACACAAATAGACCACCTTTGTGAGAAGAGACCATAAACATCTCATTCAGTGTTTTCTACATGCACCGTGAAGTTGCTGCTGACATGGGGACGCCAGGATCAGGACGAAAACGGGCCCCAATTAAAGACCGTTTCTCAGCCGAGGATGAGGCGCTGAGCAGCATTGCCAGAGAGGTAAGAGCTGTTCACCTGTAACCCCTGTTTCTCACTTATGTCATCCTGTGTCTGGTGGTTTCCTGTAACCACAATAAAGGAAGCATTCACCTAGAAACTCACCCTGATCTTGTTGTTACAAACCCAAACAACTTAATTATGCTTATATACAACAAAATCATACAGAGATTTTGGACTGTTAAGCAATTAAAAAGACAAACAAGTCATACTTCATGGGAAACAGACCAAAATTCAGTCATTATTTGCCCTTCGGTGTAACTTACAAATCTCATTTGCAGTTCCACATGCATGTCTGGTTACATGACACAAGAAGCAGTGGCTTTTGCTGCCATTGCAGCTGGTGTTATGAATATGGGACATTACAAAGCAACATGACCCAGCCCAATTAATTTGCATGCAAAATGCCTTAATTTGCCTTAATTACAAAGTAGCAAACTTTTGCATATGTGACCCTGGACCACAAAACCAGTCTTAAGTTGCTGGGGTATATTTGTAGCAATAGCCAAAAATACATTGTATGGGTCAAAATTATCAATTTTTCTTTTATGCCAAAAATCATTAGTATATCTAAAAGTATATCTAGTAAAGATCTTATTCCATGAAGATATTTTGTAAATTTACTACTGTAAATATGTCAAAACGTCGTTTTTGATTAGTAATATGCATTGCTAAGAACTTGGACAACTTTAAAGATTGCACCCTCAGATTCCAGATTTTCAAATAGTTGTATCTCGGCCTAATATTGTCTGATCCTAACAAACCATACATCACCATATCATACATAAATCTCAATTTCGAAAAATTTACACTTAAAGGTCCCATGGCATGAAAATTTCACTTTATGAGGTTTTTTAACATTAATATGAGTTCCCCTAGCCTGCCTATGGTCCCCCAGTGGCTAGAAATGGCGATAGGTGTAAACCGAGCCCTGGGTATCCTTCTTCGCCTTTGAGAAAATGAAAGCTCAGATGCCCAATCTGGAATCTTCCCTTTATGTCGTCATACGGGGAAAGGTTACCTCCCCTTTCTCTGCTTTGCCCGCCCATGAGAAAATGAGCTACTACCGTGCGAGGCGAGCGCAATATTTTTTTTTCCTCGAGAGACATCATGGCTTGCAAACGAGCGAAGCATGGCAGTTGCTCAGTGTTTGGATGTACAAATGAACACCAAAGTATTTCTTTAGTTCCTTCATCCAAGCTACATGATAATAACTGTAACAGCATACATAAACAAACCAACTAAAGTACCGTATCCAGACACAATATTTTAAACTAACCATTCGGAGACGTCCTGCTGTAGCCGCTGAGTTGCAGCTTCTTCATCCGGTGCTTCTCCATCCGGATCAGTTTCTGGGTCAAACTGAAAAGCTTGAACGACTGCGTGTCTTTGAGCCATTGCGATACATCCACTGTCAACATTAGCGCATGGTAGCGCAAGCTGGTTAAGGCCACACACCCACCCTCCACCTTGCCCCGCCTCTCTCGTCCTTAAAGCTACAGACACAGAAATGGCACGTCCTAAGGAAAGCTCATTGTGGGACTGGCTCATAGTGGCTGAAATTCTGCACCAAGGCTGAATTTCGGGAAACAGACTTCAGATACAGTATTAGGGACCACTTAGGCCTATACAGAAGCATCCAAAAAGCAGCATGTCATGGGACCTTTAAGACTGGTTTTGTGGTCCAGGGTCACATACTTTTTATGTATTATTTTTTATGTTTATTTTATTTTTTATTTTTTTAACAAAGCCCTATACTTGCTGTCATATGAACAAGCAGCGATGATACAGAATTAAGTTTCACAAACCTTATGTAAACAAAACTCCGGACATCACTGAAAGCTATGATAACTTTCAGTTCAGTATGTGAGTCAGATGTTGATTTTGTAACTGCTCTTAGTGGATTTAGTATATTTGTGTAGCAGTGTTTTCCCATCATTGTATGCATTCTAAATGGGTAGTATACTCCATTAAAGACATTGGAGAGTACTAAAGGTGCTGTAAGTGATTTGCTTTTTTGAAATACCACACACAAAATGTCCCAACTACTTGACAGGAATATGTGTACCTGCCTCTGTGACAGCCTTAGGCTCTGTAAACGGCAAAGAAGACTCAGGGTAGCGGCCAACACCTTGTAATCAGAAACACTCTCCATCTGTCAATCATTGTTCCTGTTTGGGTTTGCTGACGTTGAATTTGCTGGCATGTCTTTTAAAGGTGGTGTTTTGGAGAAAGGGCGTGCTGTTATGACATCTCAAATGGGGATCTTAACTGAATTTAAGTGACTGTCCAAGATGAAAATATTAACCCTGCAAAGCATGACATTTGAAATAATATTTAGAATTTTTTTGAAATGGAACAATTTGTTTCGAAACAGTTTGAAGAATAGTTTGCATATGCGTTTGATGTTTTTGATCTTATTTGGTACATCAGACTTTTATGGCCCGTATAGTATGATAGTGACGATGTGAAGCTCATACTCCAGAAGGATAAAAAACATGTCAGATTTATTCTGAAAAAATATGCAAATTGATTAAGTTGTTATTTATATGACCAAGATGTTGAAATGTTTGTAATGTCAATCAATGAGAATTTTATAATATTATAACAGACTACTTGCATAAAATGCATATAAATGTCAGTTGTCATGAATATATCTTCCAATAATATGTCTTAAGATGATTAAGATATTAAAAATGCTTTGTTTTATTATCAAATCTCTGTAGTTCTCATTGTGGGGACAAAATTTTAATGTAATACAAATGCAATACAATGATGATTGAGATGTTCAGATAACCACTTCTCAAAAGGCTGATGTATATTTGATACTTACATTGAACATGATTTTTATTAAAAATGATGTATGGATAATTAAGTTAGTTGCTTCAGTCCAGAAAGTGTTTATCTTGAAATGTTACTAACAAAATAAAAGTTATCCTTATGTTTACCTTGTAAAAATCATTAAAGATTTCAGAGCAAAATGACATGTAGGTGGAATTTTTAGAATTATACTAAAATAAATTTTAGTTGCTAAAAAGTATGACACCAGTCAGACACCAGCAGGCGTGTAAAAGATGCTACATTTTGACAATGTTGGTAATTTGGAGGCCTTAGAAATTCATGTATCAAATATGATAAAGTAGGCTTTATGGGGTTAAAGGTGAATGTCTGCTGTTTATCTAATCTCTGCATCTAAGTCTGAATAGTTTGGATCTGCATTATATTGTTGGTCAGTCCCTCATAGCTCTGTTGTGATGTGTCGGTATGTTGACGTTCAGGTTCTGCCAGTTGGAGCTGCAGCTGATGAAGTTTGACTCACAGCTTGAGCAGGGACCAGCCAGTATGGACTTGTCTTAGATTTTTCAGCAGCACACATGTGTGAGCCCATCACTCTTGCAAGCAGAAAACTGACTGCTATCAGTGCTGTGCTTAGGGACTCTTCGAGTTGAAATTAACTCATATGACCCAAATTTATAATTACAGAGCCCCCATGTGACCAAATGGGATGACCTTATCGCTAAACCAGATATAAAATCATGAGTGAGAGAATTTGGTGTCTGCATTCTTTTTCGTTGTTTGTATGCCATGTTCATTATATAACCATAACATAGGCATTTCTTGTTGCTGTGATACAGCTTTAGCTAAAGCCCAGCATTGTCAGTGTGTTAATTACAGTATTGGCACTTACTATATCAAAACAAAACTAGTCAAACTCACTAATCAATTAGTCAGCTTTTTTTTTATTTTCTTTTTTTTTTTGGCAAAAAAGGCACCATGAAATAAAAATGGACACTTCCTATTTTTAATGGAATATTGATTTTTTTTTAAATTATTATTATTATAAATAATTTATCTGTGCACATCATTACATTTTTTTAAACATTTAAAAATATAAAATAAGTTCCCCTTCCCATTACATCAACTTCTCTTCTCTGATGATTTGCACCTCTTTTTTTTTCAAGAAGCTGTTTAAAATAAGGAAGAAAAGATTATTACAATTTCTATTTTGTTGACTTTAAAATAGGTCTAAAAATTTCTGCTACAGTTTAGTAAGGAAAATAAAAACAAGGGTAGGTTTCTGAAACATTATATATATATATAATTTGTTATTTATTTTTATTTTTCTAGTCAACTGGTTGTTCAGTCTGTAACATGAAGGAAATGAAAGGCAGTCATTTCCTTCTGATACTGTCAATGAAAAAGCAAATTCATGTAGCAATATCTCCTTAATATGGACCATATAAGGATGTTTTAAAAGAGGAAACATTAAAATCTAAAGCTACAGGGTGTGAGTTGTACTGCAGAAGTGAAACTGCAGCCAGATTGAGGATGTTTGTTAAATATCTAAATATTTAAGGATGACTTATTCGCACACTGAGAGAAGTTTGGCAGCTTGTCCTGTGCACTGCTGGAGTTCATGTACTTCTCAATAAAACTTTTGTACAGTTAAGAGAAGCTGAATTACATACTGGTCCATTGCATTACGATGCAAGCTAGATCTACTCTATCTAGAAGTGCAGAATTCACTCCACCCATGCAGTCCAAAGATTATGAATCACAGTCTACCTACAGCACACACAAAACTTTGCTTGTTTCATTGAACCTGCCTTTGGATCCACCCATTTTGTGCCTGCTGCTGCGGAAACTCCCTAATGGTTAAAAGAAATCTCTGTTAACCGAAAGCATGCCGTTTGATTTGTCTGTGCATGGTCAGGGTTACTGGGGGTGAATTTGAGCCATGCAACCCCCTGTTGAGGTCACTTATGTTACTGGCCAATCTTGCCACTTTCAGAGGGCAGTGATTTGCATGGTCCATTAGCCACAAAGCAACAGAATGAGTCCCTTCATCTTGGAGTATCTAGGGCAAGGTGTGATATTTCTTTAGCTATTACTGGCTTGCAATGCTCTCTGTTTAATGTGAAGTTAAAATAGGTCAGCGTACTGTAGTACTTCTTTGCCAGATGTAATATTCAAAGTACACACCTACTTTATGCAATGCAAAAATACTTGTCCATGAAACTTTTTATATCTATTTATTTTATTTCATATCTATACTTAAGGCCATAGTCCATTGGATCAGTTCAGTGTTAGGCTGAATATAATGTTGCTATTGCTCAATGCACATTAACTGCCTCACATTGTTTACTAAAGATGGGCACATGCTGGTTGACATATTCTACTCAAATGAAGGCTTTGCTGAAAAATACTAACTATGTAAATTGACTTGTAGTTTCAATGGCCTAACTTATCAGCCATAAGACAATCAACTTAAATATAATCAGACATCACTGAAAGTATCATAAATTACAGTTACAGTAAGTCAAATGTTGATTCTGTAAGCAGCCTCAATGGATTTAGTGAGTTAATTCAGTGAAGGATTTGTCAGACTGATTCAAACTGGCAACCTGTGATTCTTTTTGAACGTTTTATTGAAACATTCATGTTCGCATTGAAAGATCTGGTTCATAAGTCTATTGTTCGTGAATCAGACTACAATGGTTGTGCATTGATGTGCTTGCAGTCCACAAAGACAACCCAGAAGAACAGCATGTTTTCTTGCCATTATTTTAAAATGAAGACTTTATCATGTTCAAGTGGTGTAAAAACATTAGTTCGAACTGTAGAGTCTTATTAATGTATGCTTAAACTAGCTGATAAACGACAAGCTGACTGCTCTTTGAATAATGAACCACTGCAGATATAGACACTTTGCATTTTATTGTGACCTGCAGTAATACAGTTGCAGACATTTCCATATCGACTTTGACAAGCTTATTGTGTAGTCATGCTGTGTCATCTCATTGGTTTGTTCACCTGTGGAGCTCCTGTTCTGCACTGTCTCTCTAATAAATGAACGGCTATGTTGGAGGTTGTGAAGTAAGTGTGTCTCCCCCCGCTCAGATTTCCTGTTGCAGTCTCATGACGGAGGCTCTGCTGGTCTATAGATAGAGCTGGAGACACTGGGCTCAGTTGAGCTGCTCTGGTGAGCGGGTCAAACTGTCAGACAGCTCAACAGGTGCTGAACATAAGAATCACACACACACACACACACACACAGAGCCCACCCTCTCTAACCTCACCATATGTGTAAAGATTTGCCGTAAGCCTTGTTTAAATGTTTGCTGTCAGGCTGCATACTTTGCAAAGTCACTGTCCAATCTGTCAAGACGTATTTGTATTGAAATGTAATGCAATTAATTATTGTGTAGGGTATTAGAAAATGCAAGCACTCCAAGCAGGTCATATTGCATGTGTGTCACATGAGGAATGTGATAGTCAGAAATCATCCAGCATTTGTTTCCCTGGAGTGTGAGTCTGGTGCACTGTGTGTGTGTGTGTGTGTGTGTGTGTGTGTGTGTTGATCTTAAATTAGACACTGCTGCTGAATCATGTTTGTTGTTTTTTCACCTAGTTAGAGATCAGCCTTACTTCCGGTAGACGTGAATTAGACCAATCCCATTGCTTCAGCCACAACACCTCTTTTACCAAACCCGCCCTCTAAAAACATGTCAGCCAACCTGATGTCAGAAAACCCAAAGATTTAAAAAAAGCTGAAAAGCGTGGGCTGCTTTATTGCAGAGCCCAGTGTTGTCACAGAAGACAGGTGTGGTTTCCCAGGACACCCTTTTCAGTGTTTTGTCAGGACTTTTGAATGCCTTCTTTCAAGCCGTTAAATGTTTTCCTAAACGGTCCAGTGAAGTTTAAGAGGTATGCCCTCCCAGTCATGGTTTCTCTCTTCTTATATCATGTCCAAACATGTATTATGAAGATGTTGCTTTCCCAACCATGGTTGCATGGAAAATATTACTGTTCCCCTCTTTTTTTTTTTTTTTTTCTTATGGGTGTTTTGGGCATTTATTTATAGGACTGTAGCGAGACAGGAAAGTTGAGGGTGAAAGAGGGCCAATGGGATTGAGACATGACTCAGGTTTGAATATGGGTCCCGTGCCAGCTGCTCTTATATATATCATCAGCATGTGCGCTATCCACAGCTCTGACGTCCATTCATGTTATGATTGCTGACTTTTTAACCATCAGCGTAAAATGCCAGTAACAATGGAGAAAGCAGCAAAAATGCACTTCTATTTCATTCCAGTTCTGTATTTTAAATATACACTGCTGTTCAAAGGGTTGGCAATATTATTTAAAAGTTTAAAAGAACAGCGTTTATTTGAAATAGAAATCTTTTGTAACATTATGTCTTTACTGTCACTTTTGATCAATTCAATGCATCCTATTTCAATAAATATTATGTATTGATGATTCTTGGCTCATTTTGAGTTTAACAAAATAGCCTGTAGTGTTTGAGTGAGTGAGTAAAATGTTGGTTCTGTAAGGCAGTGAGTTATCTGAACGATTCCCACAGGACATATGCAGAATAATGACTCCTTTTTAAAATTGCAGGTCCAAGATACCATTAAGCGTCCAGACAGAGTGCTTTCTGCACAGATTGTTTGATGCAACAGCTTTTAAGATAAATTATCTTTCCTCTTTTGTGCAGGCGGAGGCCAGACTTGCTGCAAAGAGAGCAGCTCGTGCTGAGGCTCGGGACATCCGGATGAGAGAATTGGAGCGGCAGCAGAAAGAGGTGAGTTCTACAGAGCAGATGGAATGAGAAAAAGGCACCAACGAATAGTGCTGAAGTTGCACCAATATGCAGTTTCTCAAGGTCTTCATACCTCTTTCCTCTGCCTTTGCCCAAATCCAGAACCACATGTTTATTAAACTTATTTCAGTCAGGTCTGTTGTACATTAATCCTCTGTTCCAAAACCTAGTGAACTACCTGCATAGGCAGCATTGTAAGGCATTATAGGCAAACTTTCAACATGACGTCTTTTCCAAAAACTTAGCAGCATAATTGATGCAGAGTTGCATATATCCTTAATGGAGAAAGAAAATCCCATAATGCTTAGCAAAATGATAATGCAAAACACTATCTCCCATCTCTCTGCATATTTAGTTCCAAATCCATCATGTATGAGGTTCGATTTCAGTTAGGATGCTGTCTATGTGGCATTAAATGGCGTGGCAGCTAACTAGGTTTCGGAACGGAGCTTCTGAATTTCATTCAGAATATGCCTGATCTTCTACAGACCATCATCTCTTTTGTTGCAGTAAAGCAGAAGGATTGTTTTTAGAGTGGCCTTTTGCGTAATGTTCTTGTCTGTTTCAAGCATTTTTGTTGAGAAGACAAAGTACGACTGCTTTTACAAGTAGTTCCAGATTCACAACCCAGATTTAGCTAGCTGACTAACTAAGCTCATAAGTGGAAACAGGCCTTTGACAATACAGTATGTTTTCAATGGTTGCAGCCACATGTGAATGATTCGGTTATCGATGTCAGCTGTATCTGTCGGTGTTTTCTGTACTTGTGCGTTTTCAAATGTTGTTCTACACTGGTTTGAAGAGTATGTTTGCATACTGAAGTACATACTTTCAGTATGAGTAATTGTGTGTTAATGGGTTTGTTCATCAGTATGTTTGTGTTTGTTTTTGTCTGTAAGACATTCACCAAAAAAGTACCAAACAATCCACTGTCACATTGAACTGCAATAGAAGTCTTTGTGTTTGTCTTGTGGCTGTCTCTCTCTCACAGCTGTCTTACCATCAGCACTCCTCCTCTAGCAGGAAATGGGGGCAAATCCACCAATGGATGGTATGAGAAAGATTAGGCCAGTTTGGACATGCATGTACTTTCGCCTTTAACTAATAAAGAGCTTTCAGATGGGAGTGTGCTAGCTGTATTCTCATACGCTCAGTTGTTTGTATGTGGCTTTCAAGCATGTTTTTAATAATACTTGTGCTCTTTTGGGTTTTTAAAGGAACCCTTGTGGCACTGTTGTTGTCTTTATAAATAGTATTCTGTTAGGACAGCATTGGATTCACTTTTTCAGGAGAATTTTTTTTGCACATGATCTATTTGCTTTAGCGTTTGTGTGTTTGTATATATTACAGTGTATATATACACTTAATTTCTAGCGATTATCGCCGATTTGATTGCACAGATACTATTTAAACTAAACTGATCTAGACAATGACACCTCTGAATTCAATAATGAAATGTTTAATCTTATTATACATTACTGACACTCTATCCTCCAATTTGATACTGTTAAGTGCTTTGACACAATTTGTATTGTTAAAAGCGCTATATAAATAAAGGTGACTTGACTTGACTACAGTGGTAAACCCATAAAATTGGTCTCAGCATTTTAATTTTGTCAGTCTAAAATGAGTATCTCTATGTGGCCTTTTCTTTATGGGCTGGGTGATATGTTTCTGATGTCTTTGCAATGATTTTGCTGCCAATACTAAATTATATTGTAAATATCACACTGATTTTAATGCATTTTTAAATTTTATTAAAGATGTTTTATAGCAAACTTGGTTAATTATTATTTTTTAAAACCTTGCTCTAGGGCTGGGCGATATGACGATATTATCGTATATCGACGATGTCTTGTAAGTATCGCGATGTCAACAGTCAGGTAACAGACGATTATCTCAAAAAAAAAAATACAAATGATAAACCTAGTAAATTGCAAAAAAATAAAAAATTACATTACCCCATAGTCACCATACAGGTCTTTTTGCATGCAAGTATGAAATAATTTAGTAGGAGGTTTGGGAATCGAGAAGCTATTCCAGTTTTGGAAATCAGATCAGATGGAAGGTCAGGAACCGAATTACTTGTTATAAAATTTAATTTCTATTCTGCTTCTCGATTCTTATATGCGCATTTATTGTGATTTTTCAAAAGATTCAACTTCAAGAAGACGAAAAAAGAACTGGCTTGTGCACTCGTGCGCTGTTTTCCGTGCTGCGCACACACACACACAAAGTGCACGCACAAAAGCCGCCTCTTATATACACGAACACTGGACTCCGCTCTCTTTCTCGCATTCTTACACATTCAAATGGACAAATACACACAGAATTATATCAAAATATCCCATAAATACAATCGGTTATGTCTTAAGTGAACGTAAAGAGTTGAGAAAGAATACGGGTGTATTGGATCCATGCAGTGACAGCAGCCGCAGCCACCAGTCATTAATGTTAATCAAAGAAGAAAAGAAAAGAAAATCCCTCACTGATCTTGACTGAATCACTTTTGTAACCTCGGTTTATATATTATTTGCCTGTTTTTCGGTGTTGACTACCATAATGGAAACGTGCATCTGTGTATGCGACTATTTTGGAGATGCGTTCCAATCCTATTTATGCTTATTTAGGTTATAGGCCTGTTCTATTTTGATCTGCAGTTTAATAAAAGTTAAACAGAAAAAATAAAAATAGTAGCACTGCATGTATTTCTGAATATTTATTTAAACAGACTGTATAATGATGAAAAACCACAAACATGATGGTTATAATTAAAATATGCAAATTCCTTCACAGCCTATTCATATAGCACACATAGTGCCCTATTTTTACAGATTTTTAAAACAGTGTATACAGTATAATTATGTTTAATTAAGCTGCGATACAGCACTATAAATTCTTAATTAATTTGCAACAAAACTATAAAGTTTTGTTGCAAACAGATTAAGGCATTATAGTACTAGGCTAGGCTTGTCTCAGCTCGCCCCTCAACATGTACGCGTTTGGATTTTCGGCAGCCCAACACTGAAAATTATATTGTGGGGGTTGTATTTTGATTAATAAAATAAAAACTATAAAAATTAAAATGCAAAAATGAAATTTAAATTACCCCTGCTTCTAAATAAAAAGCAGTTATTTTATTTAGTTAAAAATGGGCCAAAAGAGACCTCCGAACAGGCTACCAGAAAGGGGGAAAAAAGCAACGTTTTTGCTCAGAATTCATTTTTAATCCCTGCATGATTTTAGGCATACACGATAAATATCAAATAGCCTACTTTATAGCTTGACTACAAGTTTAAAAACAATGCAACATGTCTACACAGGTGATAATGCCAAAAAGAAAGAGAAACATCGGAAAATAGGCATATTTTATTCAAGACATTATATGACATCAACATGCATTTATCATTCTTACAATCACCGCCAGAATGTCCAACGTCACCATGATGAACTTAAAATTGGGTTCTATTATTTTTCCTCAACAGTTGTCCTCACAAAACGAAATTCATTTCAAACACAAATTTGATAAGAACAGAATGGATATTATTACCAACATAACAGTAAAGCATGAACGTGTGTTTATGGTGCATGTCGGCAATGTTGTCTCGGTGGGGGCGGGCGGGCGTGGTGGAGGTGGGGCTTGGGTAGACGATATTATTGGGTATCGCGATGTTTTTTTACGGCATTTATCGATAAGATATTTTTGACATATCGCCCAGCCCTACCTTGCACTATATATTTAATGTATTTAATGTTTATTTTATAGTTTATTTTTAAATTGATGCGCATATGCGCAAATAATACATTTTTAATATACCTTAATAACATTTAATTAAATAATAGAAGTTAAGGAATTGTATTGTTCATTCAGTGAATAACATTGTGCAAAATATGCATAGATTTATTTTCAGCTAGATATTTACGGTTTAACTACTTGCATCAGTAAAAGTAAATATTAAGATACATTTAGAATTTTGTCAAAAGTGTAAAAATTGAGTTTTTTTTTTTGTTTTGTTTTTTTTAAGCTATATTGCTCAGCCCCTATTGTCATGTTGCTGCTAGTAAGCTTGTATGCTTGCCTTGAAATTTGAACAAGTCTTATCCTGGCAGACTTAAGTATGTTTAGAGTTTGTTTAGGACTGCCGGTGATGACCAACACTAACACAGCCCAAAGCATGCAGCTTCTTTTGTTTAAATTCTATCTTCTTCATTCTGTTCATCTCAGGCTGATACAGAAAAGGCCCGTCATGGTCATCATTCCAGTAGCCACAGTCGACGGGTCTGTATCTCCCGATGCTGCTGTCTGTGTTTTGTCCTTTTTCCTCTTTTTTTTAATTCTGTCATTTCTTTTTTCTCCTAATTTCTCATCAACAGGGATTAAATGATGATACAGCATCAGTCCGAAGTGTCGGAAGCTACAGGGTGTGTCATACTGAACTTTATGAAAGTGCATTCAGACCTAATTCAACTGTAGAGTAAAAAACATTTGAACATTATTTATGATAATTGTTTAATTTGAAATATTGGCTCGTAAAATGCAAATAGAAATAAGCCCCAGCAAAAAAAATTTGATCCAGTAATCACAAAATGGAAAGTTTTAAAAGCTCGTTTAGAAAGGTAGATAAGTGCATTTTACATGCTATTGGAATTTGAAAAAATTTTTCCTATTGGACTTATGCTTTTAAAGTCAAGTTCATCATCTTTACGAGACTTGAGCAGTTCTCATCACTCCAGTCGGGCTAGTTCTTCCCGGAGAAGAGACTTGGTGGTACGTCACTGTATGTATGTGTGTTTGTATGCGTGTTTTCCGTCTGACATTGTAGTGTGTTAGGGTTATTTTGGCAACATTGTTTTCTCTTGTGTGATTGTCATGACTCTCTAAATTAGACTGCTGTATCATACTAACATTGTTTGCTCTATTTGATTGGCTAGAAAGTTTGTCTGAGTAACACAAATTATCTAATTCTAAAGCTGATTTCTAAAGACATACAGGATTCCCATGGTCATGGATAACATAAAAAAAAATTAAATTTCTTAATGAGATTATTTATGAAATTCAGACCTGGAAAAGGCAATGACAGTGCAGCTAAGGAATAATATTCTGAGAGACACAATGTAGGTTCAATCATGTAGGTTACTTCAAGGTTGATGTACAGGCAGGCTTTGTGCTGTTGATGACTAGCACCGCTGAGTGGTTTTCTATAAATGAAGCATAACCGCACTGACTCAGTGACTGAGGGCACTAACATAAAAAGGTCTTTGGTGTGATCTGACGTAACGTTCCCTTATTAGTGCACATGGCATGTTTGTGGCATGGATTAGTTTGTGTTATACAGTATATCCAACAGATTGTGATGGTTGTGCTGTTTTCTCTGCAGTCTGGCATCTCCAGTAGTTCCTCTTTGAAGAGCTCCCACTCCACTGTATGTATCTGTGACAGTTTACAGTTTATTCTCCTTTGAGTGTCAGAAGTTCTGCATTTAAGTATTTTATATTGTTCCAGTTTAACATTTTATAAGTGCAGACGGCCAGCTCTGGGATCTTTGTTCTTTCCAGCACTGTGAAAACATAGCTTTATATATCTGAGAGAAGATTCTTGGGCTACACGCAAAATTAATCTTGTGATGTGGCTTAGTGTGATAATCAAATCGCAATTGCTTTGATTTAATTAAATATATGAACTGCACATTTCAGAGTAAAGTGCTGCACCTTTACACACAGGCAGCTCATATTCCAGTGTTTTCAGTGTCTCAGAGCAACTCATTTCACAGCAAATGCTGCTCTACACAAACTCACAAACTACAGGATTGTTATAAGTTTGGGTCACTTATAACATGCGTTTAGGAGTGAAAAATTCCCAAAACCTTTAATGAGAAGTGCCTATAAACAGGCTCTGGTCAACAAAAGAGACGCTGTAGGGATTCTCTGCGGCTTTCCATCAAAATGAAATGGAATCTCTGTGGTTTAATGTTTGTATGAAGAAATGAAGAAAATAGGACTGTTGTAATGAAGAAAATAGGACAGCCATAAATATTAGTATTGCAGTTTTACATTTGTCAAATCTAAAAAAAAATTTAGTAATAATAATTAAACAGCCCAACAAATAATTACATTTTAAATCACAACTTTTATCCAGAAAATTGATTATTTTCCCCTCAAATCATGCAGCCTTTCTGGTTCCAAAATTGGTAAGTTATTACCATTAGTAAAAGAAAGCTTTACACATTTGTGATCTTCTCTTCCAGAGCTCTGTATATAATGATCTTCACAAAAAACCTGTTGGCAGTAGCTCCAAAAAGGACCTTCTGGTCAGTACTGATCAATATCCTGAACTCAAAAGCTGCTTCATTCTTGATGCGTCATCATGAACATGTTCTTCCTGTTTTAGAGCATGTTATTTCAGATTTGTGACTATGATTCATATCCGATATCTGTGTTCATTTCCCATTGCTTTACACCATTTCCTTAGACTGGATTATATCATGACCAAAGAAACTACACCAGCTTAAAGAACTCCAAACCTCCTCCCTCTACTGTCTCTACCTATACACCACGGGTTTGTCGCCTTCCTTTCTGCATGTTTAATATTCTCACACAGAAAAACTTTGAGGAAAAGTCTTTTAAGTCCTCCTGGAAAGTTCGTCCTTGCTAATTCTGCTATATGATGTAGTCAAGGTTTTTATTTCAGTATTGGTTGTTCCTTTAGTTTTCGAAGTTAGTCCAACATCATCTGTTTGAC
This sequence comes from Onychostoma macrolepis, assembly GCF_012432095.1. Lineage (NCBI taxonomy): Eukaryota > Metazoa > Chordata > Actinopteri > Cypriniformes > Cyprinidae > Onychostoma > Onychostoma macrolepis. The sequence goes on along the minus strand of NC_081167.1, from coordinate 26,243,689 downwards.
TCTGTGGAGATATCTGACGGCTGTTGCTTGTTGTTTGACCTTCACAGGCTCCGTCCAGCAGCAGTTCTACAGGTCTGACGCGCAGCTATAGTGTGGTCAGTCAGATTTTCAGCACATCTGCCATGTGATTGGATGTGATTAATCACCACTCTGTTTTATAAGCCTCTTTGTCATCTGTTCATTTAAAAAATGTGAGATCTGTGTTCTCAGGCCTCCATATGTGATGACGGTCTGTATGGTTCATATAGTTCCAGAGCTGTAAGTGATGCCATAGCATACATACTAAAACAGTAATCTTATCATATTCCCGGAGCAGTGTTAGCTCAGTGGTCAGTGTTATTCCCCCCGCAGCCCTCTGAATGCAGCTGGTATTCTTCTGGTGCCAGTTCCACCCGCAGCAGCCCTGTGGTGAGCGTCGCATGTGTCCAGAGCTGCAGCAGCTGCTCATGCATGTGTTCATTGTGAAACGCCAGTGTGTGGTTATCTATATTATACACTCAGATAATTCACCTTTTGAAAGTAGATGTTTGCATTAGTCTAACTCCACGTATTGAACTTAAGTTTGTAACTCATGCATTGTCTGTTTTACGAACATTAATGATACCTCAAATTAAATTGTCGGCAAGTTAAGTGGAGGTGTGCAGAAGTGACTGAACTTACTGTTTATGAAAAAAAACTTCATAGACTGTGAAGAAGGGATAAAGCTATACCCTACTATTCAAAAGTTTGTGGTTGGTAAGATGTTTTTAATGCTTTTGAGGCTTTTATGCTGGCCAAGGCTGCAATTAATTGATCAAAAATACAGTAAATGTGAAATATTATTACAATTTAAAATAACCGTTTTTTATTTGAGTATATTTTAAAATGTAATTTATTTCTGTGATGGCAAAGCTTAATTTTCAGCATTAATTAGTCTTCAGAAATCATTCTAATATGCTGATTTGCAACATCATTAACAAAAGTTTGCTTAAACCTTTTTGGTGGAAATCATGTTTTTATTTTGGAATTATTTGATTAATAGAAAGTTTGAATAGCGTTTATTTGAAAGAGAAATATTTTGTAACATTATACATTTCTTTACTATTACTTTTGATCACTTCAATGCATCCTTGCTGAATAAAAGTATTAATTTTAAAAAAAATATTAAAATCTTACAGATCCCATACTTTTGAATGATTTTGTATATAGAGTACCAGTATATCATAGAGACATGGAGGTGGCTTTTGCTTTTTTTCTCTTTTTCTTTTTTTGACTTGTGCCATTAAGCAACTTGGCTTGTCATAGGTAATAATAATAATAATACATATTATTTATAAAGCACTTTACATTTTAAAGAAAATTTCAAAGTGCTACAAACAAAGTCATAGTAATATAAAACAATTAGAACAATTAAAAAATAAAATTAAAACCAGCTGCCAACAGATAGATACCAAAGTTTAAACATTAGACATTAAAATACTTTTTAAAGAGGTATGTTTTTAGACCCCTTTTAAAACCATCAGTTGTTTGTGGAGTCCTCAGATGTTCAGGGAGGGCATTCCGCAGGCGAGGGGCGGCAGTGCAAAAGGCTCGATCCCCAATGGTGCAGGCCTTAGTCCTAGGGAGGAGGAGACAATAACTGTTTTTGAGTGGAGGGAACGTGCTGAAATCTGTGGGGTGAGGAGTTCTTTAAGGTAAATGGGGGCATTGCTATGGATGCACTGATGTGTGAGGAGGAAGACTTTGTATTCAATCCAGGCGGAGATGGGAAGCCAGTGTAATGATTGAAGAATTGGTGTGATGTGTTTATATTTACGCACTCTCATCAAGATCCTAGCGGCACTATTCTGTATATGCTGGAGTTTCTGGATGCTCTTGCTAGGGATCCCGATGAGAAGAGAGTTGCTGCAGTCCAGTCATCAACATCTGAGCCAAAAATTAAAGCCAACATTGTAGATGTAGTATGTCCAGAAATGTGTCAAACCTTATAATTTGTCATTAAATTCAGTGCATAAACTGAAAGCATGAAAAATTGGATGGATTGTTGGTGTTTTGATAGGTTGGTCTCTGCAGGTGGGGCAGGAATTAAGCCAATGTCTTTATTTTGCATGTGGTGCATTTGTCTAAACATCTTAAATAGCAATGACGTTATTTGATGACTTCTCACTAATACAAATGGAGTGCTATTAAAAGAGTGACTTCATTGAAATGGTTACATGTTCTGCTTAACAGTTATGACAGATGGTTTTTGGTTTTCTTCCCTGTGCAATTTGCATTTCTTCTTTTGAATCATCCTCTTTTAAACCTTTCAGTCATCCTCTGATGACGATTCTGGCAGCACTGTATCCCGAGGTCGACGTGGGAGAAGGGATAGTGTGGTGAGCCAGAATAGAAACTGTGACCGCATATCCAGTGTTCAGACAATGCAACCGCATATTTCTGTTGTCATTAAAACAGTAATATATCATAAAAACTTTTCCACTTCAACTACTTATTTTCTTTCGCTTTCTCATGTTCTCGTCTGTCTGTGTGTAGTTGTCTGATTTCTCTGATATCTCTGAGACGGCTGCTGATTATTTCAGCCGCTCTAATCGCAGAGGCAGCATTGTCTCTGATCTTGATGATCTGAGCATCCCAGACCTGGACAGCGTAAGTCAAGACATGCATGAAGTATTAACCCATGTGACACGTTGACTAAAGAGCACTGGATGGTTACTTAAAGGGATAGTTCAGTTATTAAAGTTGGTTTACTCTGCATGGCTTGATACTGTGTAAAAATTGCATTAAAAATTACTCTACTGGACTCTCTTTTATTTAATGACTGCTTTTAGGAAGGTACTATATATTATTCCTGTATAAATGCATCCAGCATAACTGTGGTGTGTGTCTCTTTTGGTTGGTCAACGTTTGGTTTTAAAACGGGGAGTTTTGGTGAAGTCTGGCTGGAGCACTGACTCTCTGATTGTTTCTGGTTAAATTGTATGAGTTACGTGGCATGATGTGTGCCTAAAACAGGCTACAAGAAGTAGCATCTTACTAACCTTTTTCTTTGCCTTACTTTAGGATGAAGGCAAAACCCAGCCGATTCAAATTGCGACAAGTGCATTTTTCTAAGTGTAACCAATGAGACTAATGGTGTTTTCTTCTTTTTCAGCTTGATGAGAAATGTGACAAGCAGTTTACAGACACCTACAGCCGGGTAAGAGGAAGAGAGATCATTTTCCACTTCATGTGTTGTGAGATATTTGACATAATTAAGACCCAGGTTTATGTTTCTCTTCTCATTAGGGGAAAGTTAGTCTGTATTTGGTCAGTTTTTTTCATTCAGTGCTTAAGTAAAATTTCTGGATATCTGGAGCAGGTTTAAGTGATTTGTTATTTTTGTTATCATTTTTAAATACACCACTAAGTTTTTTTTTTTTTTTTTAAAGAAATTAATTTTATTCAGTAGAGATAAATTAAATGAATAGAAAGTGTTAAATAAGGTTAATATTTTATTACAAATATCGGAATGTTATTTATTTATTTTTTTAAATTTTCAATTTTTCAAAGAATTCCAAAAATGTATATCACAGTTTACACAAAAATATTAAACTGCACTGTTTTTAACGTTAATAATGATTATAAATGTTTCTTGATCAGCATATTATAATTTCTGAAGGACATTGTGACACTGAAGACTGGAGTAAAGGCTGCTGAAAATTCAGTTTTGCATTACAGGAATAGATGAAATAACCAACTTGCATCTGCAAACTGGGGATATATATTTTTTTGGAATAACGATAATTAGACAATATTTTGCTGAGCATGTTATTGTGCTGGTATTTTGACAGGTTTAGCACTGCTGTGGACAGCTGACTCCCAAAGATTTTGATATCCTCCATATTTTGTGCTGTGGTTAGTTTGTAGGAGTAATAGAAATTAACTTTTCCAATAAGGTTAAATTGATTTTTACCTTTTAAGGGCATTTTCACCTTTATAAGGCCAATTTTTCTAACCTAATTAAAAGTATGCATCATCTTTTGTGACAGATTTTTAAATTTAATCAATAAATTTAAATAGTAAGACACTATAGGGCTGTTACTAATCAAATGAAATCAGTATCAACAAAATTTGTTTGCAATGCAGAGGTGGCACAGAATCTATACCTGAAGTGGCATTTAGATGCATTTACACTGACTATTTAATGCAGGACATGAAGGCCGTTAACCTGCAGTTACAAATGCATAAAAAAAATTGTTGAATACTGATATTTGAAATGGTTTTGGGGGGAAAAGGGCAATATACTCTTTAATGTAAACCTAAAATCACCAGCAGGTGGCGGCAAATCACTGCATGGGTGAGCCATTGAGTCATTTAGTCAACTGATTCGTTCAAACAGCTGATTGATTCAGTAACAAAAACACAGCCCTGTGTTGCTCAGAGACGCAAAACAATTCTGCTGTGGCTTTGTTAGAAACTATTTGTGTTGAAGTAATAGAACAAAAACAGGAACTAGTCTAAAATGTAAGTCAATTAATATTAACTTTTTGCAACTTTTTGACTGTTTTATAAAATATCACATTTGCAGTCATACTGATATTTGGAGAAAAAAAACTGTACTCTGTGTGTTATTAACTTAATCAGATTATATAAATATAAAAGACATAAGTCATATTTGCCCCCTTATTTTGAATTTTGGGGGAATTCTAAATGTATTTTACATCATGCGTGCACTCTCTGGGTGCGTTTTTGTTTTTTGCAATATATTGTTGTCGTATATTGTTGAAACAATAATTTTGATATTATCATAGATGATATATATTGCACACCCTACTGCAAGTATCCTACCAAATTTTTGCAAATAAATTTAACCAACAGGTGTTACAGTTGTTGAATAATGTTTTGATTCATTGTTGATGGGGGTTTTGTGCTCTCGTTTGCTCCAGCCAACCTCTCGATGTACCACCCCGGCGCTCTCTGCAGCTGCCCTGGCATCTCTGGGAGGCAGCAGTTCTAGAAGGGGCAGTGGAGATGCTGGAAGCGTCGTTATGGATGCAGAGGCTTCTATCAGCGAGTTAAGGGTAATCATGTTGTTTATTTGCATTGCACAAACTGTAATGCAAATTTCTGATTTATTTCTTGAAACAAGATGAATCTACCTGCCTTTGAACATATTTTGGCTGAGCATAGAGCATCATACTTTCCTATTGAATGCATCCGATCTCAAAGAATCCACTTGTGTTCATTTTACAGTTTTATTTGTGTCTGTTAATGCTTTCGTTTCTTTCCTCTTCATGTTTGAATGCCTTTGGGAAGCTCTCTCCTTTTTGTGTTTGTGTGAATGTACAATCAGAGGTCACCGCTCTGACCTTCAGTGAATGCCAAACCTTTCCCATGATTCATTCCTCCATCTCAACAGGACATCTATGATCTAAAGGACCAGATTCAGGATGTAGAGGGTCGATACATGCAGGGTCTTAAAGAGTTGAAGGTAGAGGGTCCTGAGCTCAATGCATGCTTTCCCTCATTCTCCACTAACACACCAGGGTCTAAGCACTCCTAGTCTGAAAGCATGAGCCTTGCATGAGTCTTTCACTTACTACATTAGCTCTTTACAATCACGTTTAGCCCACAGTCGTGTTGCCTGAAGACGTAATTGCTCTAAAGAGCCGAAGTCACATGGAAGTCTTCTGCCTCACTCCTAACTGCTGTTAATAAAGAAGATGGACGAGGATGCAGACACACATTTAATCAGCTTTGCAAAGGATTTCAGTGTTTGTCCAGTTCACATTTGGAAGTTGGAGACCTTGCTTTGAAAATCCTGATTTCATTGAGAGACTGTGAAGGAACTTAGGGTTAATGTGACATAGATATGGAAGTTCCTTCTTATATCTGATGTCATATATTATTCAGTGTTAAAGTCAACATGAAATGCTACAAACAATCTATTTAGGGACTTGATTTTATCTATTAAGAATTGATTGGATTGTAAAAAGGTGGCATTACAGGAATACAGGAATAAATGACAGATTCATATAAAAAGTTATAATAATATTTCACAATATTACAGTTTTTTATGTATTTCTGAATAACTAATGCAGCCTTGGTGAGCGTAATAGCATTAAAAAAATCTTAACGACCCTAAACCTTTGAACAGTAGTTTACCTGGATGGGACAAGTGATTGGAGGGAGAGAGTCGATAAGGGAAAGTAATTTCAGAGGCGGAGCAAGTTATTATCTTTTTAGGCCGAGTTGCAAAGAAATGTGGATAGTAAGACCAGGAACATGTATTTACCAAGTAAATGGGACCATTTTGATTTCATGTTGACTTTAAACATTTCTGTCCAACTTTATAATATTTAGTTGTATTACACTTTCACTTTTCAGTTTTTATCTATACATCATATTTTTTTTACCTAATCTTCAGTGCAGTTAGTGTCAGTGTGTGCTTTATTTGCCTGTTATTACGCTCTGTAGTGGTTTTGTAGCATGTAAAGCTACTCCAGTACTTTTGTGTAAAGGATTTTTCCTCCTTTTGATCAGGATTCTCTGTCGGAAGTGGAGGAGAAGTACAAGAAAGCCATGGTATCCAACGCCCAGCTGGACAATGAAAAGGCAAACCTCATCTACCAAGTGGACACACTCAAAGACGTCATCGAGGAGATGGAAGAGCAAATGTCAGAGCTGCGCAGGGAAACAGAAGACAAATCAAAGGTGCTTGTAACAAATTAGCATTTTGATTAATTTGACAATGATTCATCAGATTGAAAAAAAAAAAAAAAAACATTGAATGGTCCACAAAATGCACAGGCCCAGCTGATTATAAATGCCTTGTTTTATTGGAGGTTTATTTCTGATACATTTATTAGATGTTGGAACCCTGTACACAAGCTTTGGCAGATTATGATGTGAATGTTTTTCTTTTGATTGACAGGAGTTAGAGCGGCAGAAGCACACGTGTTCAGTCCTACAGCACAAACAAGAGGAAATGAAGGAGGGCATTCGTCAGCGAGATGAACTTATCGAGGTAGAGCCCAGAACAGAAATGGACCACAAATTCATTTGAAGACATTAGAAACATTTGCATTAGGTTAATGTTTTAAAAGCTTTTGCAGAATAATCAAGTTATAGATGATTTGAAGTCTTGGAGTGAAAGTGTGCTTTATGTTCTTCATGAAATTGGAAGGTTCAGAGTCTTTGTCATTCACTTTCCTCCGTTGAGGTCCTTCTGTTTTCTTCCTTCATATGTTCTGTCTCATCGCTTCTTTGTTGTGTCTATTTTGAATCTGTCCTTTTCTGCTTTATTAAACGCATCCCCAGGAGAACCAGAAAATTCAGCAAAAACTAGATAACCTCACAAGAGAGGCATTTGACCTGCAGGAAACTGTTAACTGGAAGGACAAAAAGATTGCGGTAGGACGGTTTAGGAGATGCTGCTTGGATTGATTGCAGAAAGACTGGTCAAATTAACTGTTTGTTTAACTCTTAGTCATTTATGAACGTTATTTTTTGCCAGGCAGCCTTATACATATAAACATATGTATATAGTCTTATCATTTTTACAAAGGATTGATGTGTGGCTAATATAATGTGCATGTAAAAATGTAAGCATTTAAAGCTTGTTCATAAAAACAAGGGGAATATATTTGCTTCAATTTTTGTTTGAATGGATTTATGCACAATGTATGAAAAAAGTGCTGCCCTCTGCTGGTATCCCATGAGCCTCAGCTGTGTACACCAGAAGTGCTGGGTACACCAGAATAGTGTTGAAACTATTGAAGGCACATGGTGCATGAAAATATATTGCATCCAGAAGATTGATTGGTTTTTACTTTTTGATATACTCCTGCATGAAAATCCGTGAATTGCTCAAGATGATTAAAAGAAAAGCGCTATACAGATTAATAACAGCATTCTTTCACTTCCTGCACTGTTCATCTGTCAGCATGGTCTATTTTCATCTTGCCATCTGTGACTAAAGCTAGGGCTGGGCATATATATTAAAAATACATCTATACATATATTTTCTGATATATGTTGGTAAATTTTGCTGTTTAGATATTGTCAGTATCCGTATCATTCTTTTTGAAAATTGTTGAAAACATGCCTTGAAATGCCTTCAAGAAAGTTAAGTTCAGTGCAAACACACAGAGGTGTATATCAAGCATCAAAAGCTGAATAAAACTTTATATGCAACATATAAAATTTATATACACCATATATTTTATATATTTACTTATTTATTTTTTTAAGCTATATTGCCCAGCCCTAATTGAAGGCTGTTCATTGTGTTTTCTGCTGTTTCTTTGCCTACTTTTCTCTTCACTCCTCTCTCTTTTCATGCCCTTCGTGTGGCCAGGCATTAGAGAGACAGAAAGAGTACTTTGATTGCATTAGGAATGAGAGAGATGAGCTCAGGGATGAGCTGGCTGACCTCAAGGGGAAAAGCCGAATGGGAGAGGTATGTCCTTTAAGTGCTCCTGCACAGGATGAAAGCTTGATATCAGCACTGTATATCAACAATAAACAGATCGTTTCACTGGAAAGTTTTTGGCTTGCTGCCAATATTTGTTTTTTTTTTCTCTGCATTTCACTGGCCATGTAAACACTGCCCACTTTGAGCATGACATTACAGTAGTATTGTTGACTCTTTTCTTAAGTTGTCTGCCATCTTGGATCTTTTTTTTTCCTCATTGAGCCTGTGTACGGTGCATTATGGGGTGACCTTCTCTATAAAGGAGACATGCAGTTCTGTTTTAGAATCTGTCCTTAAGAAGGCATCTTAGAAGGAAACTCGACTGTGTTATTGTTTTGTGAATTTTTTTCATGAGTTTGTCACTCAAACTTTGTGTGTCCAGAAGAGAAGTGACAACTGCACTGCAGTGTGTATGTGGAAAAAACATTTATACTTTCATTTATTGTGACCCTCCTGCTCTGGCAGAAACATGGGCTGGTCATCATACCCGAGGATACTCCCAACGGAGACGTCAGCCACGAGTCCCCTACCTCAGGCATCACTGTGGTCACACAAGAGGCAGCGCAGGTGCTGGAGTCAGCGGGAGACGGACCTTTGGGTGAGTCTCCACATACACTGCCAAGCTTATATATATTAGTATGAAACAATGGCATAATGCTTGTTTTCTGTGTTCATACCCCAGATGTAAGACTACGAAAGCTTGCGGATGAAAAGGATGAACTTTTGTCCCAGGTATGAGTGTATATGAAGTGAATTAAAATGTATTATCGGCACTGTTGAGTTGAAGTAACACATCTACGCTCTTTTAGATCAGAAAACTGAAGATGCAGCTGGAGGAAGAAAGACAAAAGCACTCGAAGATCGACAGTGTTTACACAGAAGGAGAGCGAATGGAGAACGGCACTGACCTGAATATAATCGAGATGCAGAGTACGACCTGTGACACATGCTGTGCACACACTCATGTTTGCATTAAAGGGGTGGTTGATTGCGATTTCACTTTTTTTAAAGTTAGTTAGTGTGTAATGTTGCTGTTTGAGCATAAACAATATCTGCAAAGTTACTAAGCTGATAGTTCAATGCAAACAGAGATACCGTCTTTTAAAATTATGGCAGTTTAATGCCTACAAAAATGGCTCGTAGGGACTACAACGAGTTACTTCCCTGGTTCGTGACGTAACGAACCCAGATAAACCCCGCCCCCTGGAACATGCGGCAAAGGGGACGAGGCCATGCTGCACTGCTTTAGAGAAGAGGAAGAGAAAACTAGGGGTGCACGTAAAAATCTATTCATATGAATCGCGATTCTGTCTTCTAACGATTCTAATGGATTCACAAGTTTCAAAATCATATGTTTTAAAGCAGCGGTTCTTAATACTGTTCCTCGCGTCTCCCTGCTCTGCATCTCTCTCTCTCTCTCTCTCTCTCATTCAGAACATCACCTCAGTGAATACACTTATTCTCACATAGCTATGAGAAGCTTTATACATGGACGCGTGTGCGGTTGCCGTACTGTATTAAAGCTTTAATCAGAATAAAACCATATATTAAAAGCTAACATGGTAGCATTTACTTAGGCCTGCCATTAAGAGCCGTGCTTGCACAGGTTCTGCGCAATCCTCTTCACTAATATCTTCTGCATCTCAATCGGGCTCAAATTGATAAGCAATATAGACGACCCCATTGTTTACAATACAACCGAAGTACATGCCGCTGAGCTGAGGGGCGGGACGTTCAGACGCGCACTAGAGGCGGTTTAGCCAAACACAACGCACTGGACCCGCTAACCAATCAGAGCCCATCGCTTATTCTGAGGGAGGGGCTTCATAAAAGCAGGAAATGATCAGCGCGGTGTAGAATAAAGGTAGACTGCACCTCATAAACACAATTAAGCCTGGAAAAAAAAGTCAACCACCCCTTTAACATCCTTTACATGTACCATGCTTTAATACTATCTGTTTCCTGTAGGGGACGCCAACAGACAGATAAGTGAATACAAATTCAAGCTCTCGAAAGCTGAACAGGAAATGGCAACGATGGAACAAAATGTGAGTTTATAATTAGAACAAAATAAAGTTATTACAATAGTAAGTATAAGCTATGTAACAATAGTATATAAAAGTAGTATGAAATGTAACTGAAGTATTATTGATTTATATAATGGCACAGAAACTGAAGCCTATTTAGGACATAGGATCATTTAGGTTTGTGGTTGTTTCAAAACAATGACTTTTTTTCATGTCCATGTTTTTCCACTTTTTTTAGTTTAAAAAGAAAGAAGTCTGATCACCAAGGCTGTATTTATTTTATCATAAGTACAGTAAAACACAATTGAAAATCAAATGTTTATATTTTTCTATTTGAATGGAAACTGTGATGCATTTTTTTAAGGATTGTTTGATTTAATAGAAAGTAAAAAAAAAAAAAAAAAAGGTTTATTTGAAATGGACATTTTTGCAACAACATGTTATCATGTTTGATCAGTTTAATGCATGTTTATGTGTTTATATTTTAGTTTTTTGTGCAATGTCCATTTTTTATTACTGAGAACAAATTTAATTAAATTTAAAATATAAGTAAAATTTTAAAAGAATTATTTATACATTTAAAATATTAATTGCTAATAATTACAATTATTGAAATAGTATAATATTGCCACTTTTTAATTAGATTTTGAAAAATAAATCATGGTTGTTAGTGCTAAAAATAATGTATTTGTATTTGCTTAAGGTTTTTTTTTTTTTTGTCTTGCAGGTAAACCGACTTGAAGGACAGGTGTCCAGATATAAAGCTTCAGCAGATAATGCAGAAAAGATAGAAGATGAACTGAAAGCAGAGAAAAGAAAACTTCAGAGGGAGGTATGAACCAACACTGAGGAAACCTGCCATTCAAACATCTCTGATACTGACCTACACGCATTTCACACATTTAGTGTCCCCATAATCATAATCTGACACTTGGAAAAGTCATGGAAATAGAAAACATCTGTTAATTTGAAAGAATAGTACCTGATCCAAGTATAGAGAAGATCAGACTCTTCTCATATTAGCTGTCACAGTCAAGAGTCATCCTTACACATCTGTTTTCCTTTCGTAGCTGCGTACAGCCCTGGACAAGATCGAAGAAATGGAAATGACCAACAACCATCTCGTAAAGCGGCTGGAGAAGATGAAAGCAAACAGAAACGCTCTCCTGTCCCAGCAGTGAAGAGAGACGCTCCAACACCAAAAACAAATCTGCAGGCCCTTTACCTTGTTTCCTTGCCTCTCGTGGTAAAATACAGATTCACACCCTACTAAGGCAACACTGTGAGGTTGGAAGCCTCCGAACCTTCTCTGAACCTGAGAATATTGTACTTCTGTTGGTTTTGTTGTTTTTAAAAGCTTGGTACATCACGGTAGCTTGGATTGGGTGCTTTTTCCCCCTCCTCTTTTGTAAGTTGCACGAGTATAAAAGCGCTTTTTAAACTGTAAATCGACATGACTGCAGGGCCCTCAACGTCCATGTAAATGCTTACACAGCAATGTGCCTTCACAGGTAGGACGAGGGTTATATGCATTATAACACTATACAGGAAAAGCATATATTTCTACCGGTACAAAAAACATTAATGTGTTTAATAAAGGGTACGGCCATGAGTTGAACAGTATAGAGAATCAATCATGTCTGCTATGGTTTCAATTTAAGTGTTTTTGTTTTGTTTTTCCAAATATTTAAAATATTTCTTGAAAATAAATGTGGAAATGAATGCAGTATGAATGGGCAGGTGATTCATGAATTGTGATTGTTTGCAGGGCACATTGAATTTTGTTAGTGTTTTTTTTTTTTTTTTGAAGTGCTTTGTCACAATGGACTACATCAATTTTACACTAAATATAATGATTTTAACTCCCAGTAAGAGACCGATGTTTCTACTGTGACATCTTCAGATTTCAAGTCCCAAATGCCACTTGATGCCTTTCACAATGCTGTTGTATTCAGGTTTGGTGTAACTTTTTAATCACACTAGAAACCAATTGTCTGACACTTCATGCGCACAGTGATTGTGACTAAAGCAGCTGCAAAGTATACTGTAAATAAACTACACGATTTACAAACTGACCTCTCTCAAAGTTTCTCATACTCAGTATGTTGTGGACCCATCAAAATAAAGTGTTAGTAGATATTAAGCAGACAGTCTACTAATACTCTAATGACTGCTAGTTGACATGTAGTTGCAAAGTTACTTACTGTTAGTAGAATGTCTAAAGTGAACTATCAAAATAAGAGTGTTACCCAGAATTGCAATCTGTGTGATGCAGCCCAACATAACAGCACTGGCTAAACGAATGGCCACATGCATGTAAAAACAGCCTTTAGTGCATACTACAATTAATTGAAATGAAATAACATTATGCAATGATAAACAGTATTATGTTGATTTTATACATGACATGATATTGCATGTTTAACATTAAAGGAATAGTCACCTAAAAATGAAAATTTCCTCAGGCCATTCAAGATGTAGACGAGTTTGTTTCTTCATTTGAACAGATTTGAAGAAATGTAGCATTACATGTATTCACACAGCATTTCCAACATCAATTGATGGACTAGAGTTGTATGGATTACTTGTGGATTATTGTGATGTTTTCATCAAATGTTTGAACTCTTATTCTAACGGCACCCATTCACTGCAGAACTATTCCTTTTTCTTTTCTTTTTTTGGTGCTGTTAGTGGTGCAAAATGACACGCTTCACTTTAAAAGTTATTTTGACATGATGTACTTGATGTGTTTTATTTGGCATCTAAATCACACTTTTGGATTTATCCAGTTAGCTTTAGATAAAATCATCTGCCAGATGCATGTGTGTAAGTGCATTATGGTATTAAAGTCAGTTCCATCAGTAGACAGTAATGAAAATGGTTGTTTATTTCAAAATGCAGTCTTTTTTAATCATTTGCAGTTCAAATATCTGTACATCTTAGTTTAATGTTAGCTGGTCACCTGAAATAATGTGACAGGCTGTTTATCACTGTCAGTCATTTTCATTTAGTCGGCTAACAAAGAAAACACGTAGAAAAGCAGCCATTTTTTGATAGTACAGCATTAAAACTATTATACAACAGAGTACTAAAATTTAGCATCTTTCAAAGACTTTGTAGAGTTCAGGCAGGCTGGCTATCTGCAGAACGCTGCCGTCTTCACTGAAGTGTTTTGGAGGACTGAAGAGAGTGCGTAGCGCTTTGAACAGCACATGCTCCACCTTCCACTGCCAGCTCATCTCTGAATCCTTCAAGTAATTCACACATTAAAAATATAAAAACTCTTGGCTTTCAGTTGATTTTCCAACTAATCAAAGATCATTGACATCAACCACAAAACACCTGAATGCATAATGGTCAGATAAGTATATTGTTATATTTTTCTGCAGTTTGTGCAATATATATTTGATTTTTGAGTGTAGCATTTGAACTACCTGCGGCTCTTCTGCATCCGGCTCCAGTGTGAATTGTTTCCTTATGGAATAGAAGTGACTGCATTCTATGCTGAAGTCATGAAAACAATCCTTCTCTCGATCCCAGTTCACCTGCATCATCCATCAGTCATTTGGTTGCATCTGGATTTTATGTTTTAACTAATGCCTAGTATATACAAAACCCAATAAACTACAATTCAGTGAAATGCTGACCTCTGTGGCTAAACGCAGAATGAACATGGGAAGTCCCTCCATAGCAGGAGTGTAATTATCAAGCAGCATTGGCAGACCAGTCAGGTTCCCTTCCTGTAAAGAAATGCTTCTGTTTTGTAAAAGCAATAGTCCAAGTGATTTTTTTTTAACCATGGTTAATAAAGAGGTTTTTAGCATTTGTATCTAGGAACAACCTGAGGTAAAGTAAAAACAGCGTTTTGAGCTTATTGTGAACCAGTTAAACTGATGTAAGTTTAGTATGTGTCACTCACTTCATCTATTTCCAGAGAAAAGTACTCCTCCAGCATTTCTGATTTCTGCTTCAGAAAATCCACGATATACTGGGCCAGTCCTTCTTTTGGACCGTCTTCCTCCGTCCACCCACTCTCCTCCGAATCCAGAGCCAACATGGCCAAATCATAGAGTGGAGCTGGATTCTGAAGAAACACAACTTTCGTTTTTAATCTGTATCTTATGTAAAATATAGTTAACGGATCATTTTTAATAAAAAAATACATTAAGATACATTTATTTTAAAAAAAGAAATGTATAAAATGAATGCAAAAACACACCGACAATCGAAGAACCCCGAAGTTACCAAAATCATAGATCAAAATTTGATAAAACAGCGCCTGGCTGTAGAAAACAGGAGAGGAAAGTAGGTTTGTTGACTCATACAAATCAGTAGAAAATTCTGGAATAGAATTCACTTTGAAAGTGATGTCAGCAATTGTTGTGTTTCTAACCTGAGTTTGGTTGTATTGAGCAGGTAGAGTTTGGTCTGGTGCTGCACTAGAGTCCACTGAGGATTGACTGAACCTACAAATGAGTGATTCTGGAGAAGATCCTGTAAACCTGTGGAGGACAAAACACTAAATTCATTACATTATATACACTACCATTAAAAAATGAATTCAGCAATACTGCATTATACTGATCAAAAGTGACAGTAAAGACATCTGTTTCTAACAAACAACTGCTATTCCAAAAAAATTCTGTTATTTTGAACTTTCTATTCATCAAAAACTTTTCAATATTGATAATAATAAAAATGTTTCTTGAGCAGCAGATCAGCATAATAGAATGATTTCTGTAGGATCATGTGCCACTGAAGACTAAAAATAGGCTAAATAAGGCTATAATTTCAGCCTGTAAGTAGTGGATATTGTTTAACCTTTGTGAGTTTGCTGCTCAATATCTTCTCGGAGCTCCTTTATGCTGCTCAGTTTAATGACGCGTCTCCTGGGTAGAGAGGCGGCTGTCAAATCCTCCTTCACCTCCTCAACGTGAGGCCTTTTCCTGAAGACCAAACAAATAACAGGTTGATCTTCTGCTTAGAAAGCAAAGTGAGTAGAGAGGTTAGTGACTAGGGCTATTTTCTCAGTACAGACAAAGTTGTATATCGACATCAAAACTGGAACCCTAAGAAATAATTAACAAGTGCAGCAACTTGCCCCAGGCTCCTCTACTATTACTGAAGTCCCACACAAAACTCATCAACAGCCAGTTTCCTGCGTTTCACCTTGGTGGTGCTTCATCAGGAGGAGGTTGACTGTCTGTCTGTGGATCCTCTGCATCACACGGCTCCAGAACATCCAGAGCAGTCAGCAGCTCCGAGTCGTCTGGTTCGGCTGAACCCTGAGCAGCAGTGGAAGAGCTGGAGGCTTTATCTGACCTGCTCTGAGCAGCAGAGGATGAGGCTGATGGCTGGAGAAATGCATCCAGCTTCTGGACTTTGCTGTCAGTGCGGACCATCTGATGGGCGTATACGCGCTCCTGGGAATCTGCTGAGGAACTAGAGGCTTTTGTCACGCTGGTGGACGCCGAAAGTCCTGGAAGCAGAGTCTATGGATCATGCACATCAGTCAAGTGTTGGTCAGATTAGAAGACGTTAAATATTTACTCCTGGAATTGAAGGATCACCTGCGTGAAGTATGTGCGTGAGGAGTTAGAGCCGAGCAGTTTACTCTCTATGTGTTTCTGAATGCTCTCGATGATGCTGTCCTCATGCAGGAAGTGCACCTCGTGCTTGGTGGGGTGAACGTTCACGTCGATGTTTTGAGGGGCAATCTCTAAACTTCAGAGCGAAAGCAATTGTAAAACATTTCCAGATTTGTTTTAAATGAATGTAGAAAGCACACTAGCGGTCAAAAATTTGAGGTCTGTAAGTTTTTGAAAGAAGTCTCTTATGCTCACCAAGGCTGCTATTAATATTGCAATTTAAAAGAATTCTTTTCTATTTGAATATGTTTTAAAATGTAATGATGTAAAGCTGAATTGTCAGCATCATTACTCCAGTCTTCAGTGTCACAAGATCCTTCAGAAATCTTTCTATGCTGATTTGGTGAAAGAAACATTTATTATTATCAATTTTGAAAACAGTTGTGCTGCTTCATATTTTTTTTTAAATCCTACTGACCTCAGACTTTTGAACAGTAGTGTAAACTTCCATTCTACGAAGTGATTTACCTAAGATAAAGAAAAGGATGAGTGTTTTTGGGAAGATAAGCAGTGTAGACAGTCTCAATTGCTTTCTTCAAGGCATTAGATTCCACCAAGCGATCTAGAAGACAACATTAGTCAGAATTACGAGTCAGAACAGTGATTATTCATCATAAAAGCAACTATTTTTTCAATGCTTTTAAAAACTGAGATAGAAAGAAACTCATAATGCATACGGTTGATAAAAAGGATAAGGATGCATTTCTTGACAGAGTAGTTGGCATTGGAGATGTAGCCCTTCATTTTAAAAGCGAGTTTCTGATCTTCACACTCAACTTCAATCAGCTCCCTGAAACACACATAGAAATGTTTGCTTTACTCCATCATTTAACCTCAAATCAATGTATCCTTTTGTTAAAATGAGGTTAAAAAATGTTCACAGTACCTAAAAATGAGCAAATAAAAGTACCTGCTAACAGCTACACCAAACACAACACGAATGTTGTCCAGCACAGAGGCGTTCTGAAGGGTCTTCACATCTGCAACCATCTCACCTTGCTAACACAGAGGGGGGGGATGTTATTATACATATTTAAATTCAATTAACTCTTTAACAATGTTAATTTAGTATCATTAATATACTATTATAGCATTTTTATTTTAAGTTTTCTTTTCATTTTAATTACGTTTAAAGAAATTTTGTTGATTTTGACATTTTTATTTATTTCTTTTTTATTAATTATTTCAGTTTTACTTTTAATAATTAACTAAACGAAAATTAGACCACTAAATGAAATAATATTAGTTTCAGTTTGTTTATATAATTCATTTTATTTCAGTTTCTGTTTATTTAAATGAGCAAAAATGTTTTTAACTTTAGTTAACACTGCTGTGGAATGAGCATTTCACCTTCTTGACAGAAAAACTGTTCCCAGAGTTGTGAATGGCGTATCTGTATAAGAAATACATACAAGTTGACATGAATAATCATTCCGAATCTTAAAGCAGAACAAAAACCTTCTGGATCTCATGAACACACCTGCTCACAACCTCAATGATTCTAGAATATTCCTCGCTGGGGCTCTTCAGGGCTTTCCGTCGGGTTGACACATTATAGAACAGATCTTCTACCTGCAATAAAAATCGATTAATTATGGATTTGTGTCGGTCCCAAGTTTGAATCATGGACCTTTCCTGATCCCACCCCCCTCTCTCTCCTAAACTTTCCATCATTACACTGTCCTATCTAAATAAATAAATCTTGAAAAATGCAGTTGTAGCAAAAAATGGCTCAATGACAGTTAAACCTACAGAAATCAACGTCCCTTGGTTTCCAGCACAGGGTTTAGGTGGAGCTTTCAGCTTCCCATCACAGTAACTGGCTCTGTAAACAAAACCAAAGTCAGACCTCTTTATAAAAAAAGAAAAAGAAAAGAAAAGCATAATAAATAAAATAATATAATGTATATTAACATTCTGTGTGCATGCTAAAATATACACAAAATGATATAACTGTAATATATCAAATATTTTATATAATATAAAATAAAAACATTACCTGTAGGCACATTTTGCATCGGCTGTTTTTGTGGTGATTGTGACATGGGCTACATGACTTACACTGGCGAGAGCCTATAAATGAAGAAGAGAGTTGATTTAGTCAAGGTTAATCAGTAAACGCACTGCGATCAGCTGAAGTGATTCATACCTCCCCTCTGAATCCATATGTTGCGATCGATGACAAGTCCTCAAAAGACTGAAGCTTGCTGGTTGTAAAACGCTCACAGACTATTTCCATATCATCTTTCTGCAAAAAATTAAAATGCAACAAGCTCCAAATAAGAAATTTGTCATTTACCAATGTCTACCGATGTGTACAGTGTAAAAATAAGTGACTTACCCTGATGCCAGTGCCATTGTCCTGAATGAGGATGAGCTTCAGTCCGCCCTCTTTCACTGTTATCTGGATATTTGTGGCCTTTGCATCCAAACTGAGGATTTAAAACAAATATTAGTGTCTCATATTGTGTCACATGCAGCTGTTGACATATTAGGGTCATTTCACATAACAGCTACAATCTGTGTTCCTTATATACATGTACAAATTTGCTTTAACAATGACCAGCTTGTGCCAACGTTTACGTTTAATATAGACATGTTTAAACATATCATTGTGCCGTTTTAGTATAATTTTAATATTATTTTAGTACTATTTATATACTATTTTAGTACTTATTACTACTTACAATATTATTTTCAATTGCTTTTCATTTTAATGTAGTCATTTTGTTATGTGCAGTCATTTATACTACATATATAGTTGTTGCTATAAGTAGATACCAAGGTAAAACTTTTCTAATATCTGTTTTAAGTTTTTTACAGTATATTTTATTTCAGCTGTATCGAAAACGATTTTAATAGTTTTAGTTGAAGTTAGCAATACCAACACTGAAGCTGAAGAGCTTTTACAATAAAAATGAGTGTTTATTAGTGACATGATAATAATGCACAATATATAACACCAATCATAATCAATAAACTGCCATCATGTATTAGTGACTACATTCGTTTTTAGTCAGTACTTATTTGTTTATTGGTGATGAACCTCTGCGACACCAGTTATTAGGTATAAATGAATAAAATCTCATCAGACAGAAGTTATAATAGTGCTCAATAAAAGCCTTTCACCAGTTCTCCATCATCTCTTTGATAGCATTGGCAGGCCGCTGGATAATCTCTCCTGCTGCGATGCGGTTCACTACAGTCTCATCGAGTCTGCGGATGACTCCCGCCATGATCAACTCTCACTCATTCACTAAACCATAAATAAACACAAACACATTCACACGAACTGGCACTCGTTCACCACATCAAATATAAGCACTTTCAAATGCACGTGAATGTTTGTTTACGTCTCACGCGACACCCGCTAAACTTCAGGCGCGAATGGCGAGCGCCCGCCTCCCGAGTGCTGTGATTGGCTGGTGGAAGAACTGTATCCGGCGACGTCATGCCTGGAGTGTAGTAGTCCGATCCAAAGCGGTGCTGTACAGTAGTGTAAAGATGAACCAGAAGATTGAAATGGTGATACTAAACAGTTGCTTTAACCAGTTCACGTACTAATGCGCATAACTCAGATGAATATATGTATAAAGATGTTATTTTAATAGACTGTAAAAACGTTTTCATAGTTAGCAATACAGTTTTTTACAATCATTTTTGCACTAATAACAGAAACTTCATTTCATTTTTCAAAATTCTAGACACATAATTCACAACCGATGATAATTTTTCAAAACACTTAATATTTTTCCAAATGCTTGGATACAATACACGTGAAACCAAAGATCTTTTATTCATTGAACTAAAATCACCGGTTCAGAAAGACACAACTTAACATCAAAGTATTACTATTTCAAAATGTAACCCACATATTACATCTGAATTGAGTGTCTATTCATTTCATTACAACGATCATCTAACTATCAATTGATACAACTGCTCAAAATGCTGCATAACTGTTGCATTACTCTTGAAGCATAATTTTTATGGAAAATGATGAACAATATTAAATGTTTAGATTATGAAAGCAACTGAGGACTGAGTATGTTCAGGTATGATCAGTTTCAAGATGCCTGTTGTTGGGAGAAAATAAAATCCCCAAAAATTCTATATCATTGTTATCATCAGTATTTGTTTTTCCTATACAGTACAGAGCTGGAAGCTGATGAAAACCATTCATATTTTTGGATAAGGCAGGCTTTACCCTGGCCATGACATGGAGGAGCGGTTGAGAGTGGCCCAGAACGATGTTCTCTGGGGGGGCCAACCACCCCCCACTGAATGTGATTTTGAGGGGACCCCGTAGCAAAATCAGTGCAATGGGCCCAGAATTCCTAGCAACGGCACTGAGAGCAATCATGGTTTCAGGCCCATCCACAGTTTATCACCTTGTATTTACCCCCATACTCCCCTTTCCTTACTGTAACCCGACTGAGGAGTTTTTCTCCACATGGAGGAGGGTTTACAATAGGCTCCTCACAAACAAGTCTCTCTTCTCCAGGCCACAGATGATGCATGCAATGGCATCACAGGAGGAGTCAGGCCTGTATTTGCCATGCCAGAAGATTTTTTCCAGCTAATGAAAACATCCATTATGATGTGGATGGGAACCTGTGGCCAAATCTACAAGACAGGGTTGATAAAAAAAAAAAAAAACATAGAAGTGCAGTGTGGAACACTCCAGTTGACATTTTACTGTAGTTTTTTCTAATCTAATTTTTTCTTATTTAAAGTTTTTTGAAAAACCTGCTGTGAGTTCATGAGTAATGATTCCAGTGTCTGTACTTTTCTCTCTGGTCTATTACAATGATGTATGAATGTGTAGAACCATAATGAAAGCTGCATCATGTGTTTTGACAACTATATTTAATGATTGTACTAACAACTAAACACTGAAACTATGGGTATCTTGTATGTGGGTGATCTAAAGTAATGTTCCTATGATATTTCATAATAAATTAGTTTTTTGAATCAATGCTTCTGCAAATGCAAGGCTTCTCTAAAGATATGAACGCAATATGCAAAGTTTTGAACATTGGACAGCCTGTGTTACAAATAATGACTGTTTTGAGTTTTGTGTCTAGAGTTTTGAAAAATGACATGAAGGTTCTGTTATTAGTGCAAAAATGATTGTAAAAAAACTGTAATACTAAATTAGTACAAATTAATGCAAATAATATAACCAATTAACAATTTACTTATATGAACCATTTCCATGTTTTGTTTGTATATTGTAAACAAGTATAAAATCATTTGAATGTAAAGTCCCTATAATGAAAATGAGGACTTAATTTTCTGTATTTTATAGAAAATGCGTGTGTGTGTGTGTGTGTGTGTGTGGGTGTGGGTGTGTGTGTGTGTTGGGCCAGTATTTAAAGGGCAAATATGCCTGTCATGACCAAATACCCTGAAAAAAAAATGGCCTCAAAACAATTTATATAGTCACAAATCTTTTAAAGTGAGAGGTTTTGGTATATGACTTCATTATATTTTTTGATGACATGCTGAATACTGACATTGTGATGATTAATGAAACCTGTTGGAACTTGACTGTTGATTTAAATGTAGAGCTGTTGCTTTCAATTATGGTAGCCTTCAGCATAAATTATGCATATGTGGTTTGCAGATTGCTGGTTTGGTAAGGAAATGAGTAAACAGCTAGTGAAATACTGCTCTGTGTCAGCTATTTTAGCCAGTTCATGCTGGTGAAGAAGTTTACCTCCACACCACTGTGTAAACTGTCATTTTATGAGAGGTCTGTTGATGTGCACAATGTGATTCACTTGCTATATAATGTCCCCAAAAATATTAATATCCTAGATATCAGATTTAATTATGAATCCAAAGTATAGGCTATGCGTGTTATAGTTTCTTTGTTTAGAGTTTGAAGACTGAATGCTTTGTCATAGCAGTAGAAAAACATCTATTTTTATTTTTATTATTCTTTTCAGACTGCCATGATGTTTTATGGCGTTTAAACTACTTCAACTACAGCATCACAAAACAGTCAGCAGGGGGCAGAATATAAGAGTGATTGCTTCCTGGTTAAAGGGAAGAACCTCTTAGCAACTGAGATGATCCAGTTCAATAAAAATTCTGTTACGAAAGTAAAATAATTCTGTACTGAGTGTACTGAGTTATCTGATTCACACAGCTGACAGACTTATTTATTCAATGAGTCATAGACCACAATGCAAGCATGCAACTTGTCTTGTATCTTTGTTTCATGAATCTGTCTTGTTTCTCATTTATGCTTCATGAATATTGAATTTCATGAATTTTCATGAAAAACTCTTCATACATTAAGTTTAGCTTCATTTAATGGTCTTAAAATCATGCATAAATTAAAATTCTGTCATCTTTTACTCATCCTCATGTAACTCACTTTCTTCTGTGAATACAGCTATATTTTAAACGTTGTGTGAATGAGCTCCAAAATTACGAAAAATATATAAGAAATAGTTTTATGTGACCAGCAGACCAAAATTTAAGGTATAAATTATACCTTTTGTGATCCACAGAGAAAAGAACAATATAAAGACGATGAGATTTTGGGTGAACTATTCCTTACAATGACTTTTCATTATCCTTATGTCTATTACAGAGATCAGTTCTGGAGAAATGGATAATAATGAGCATTCACATCACATCAAATGTTTCCAACTCGTCCACACTTCATTTTGTTCTAAAATCCTGTGGTTGAGCTCCACACAGTCTTCCTGCGGCTAGACAAATATGTCTTTTCTCGCTCGCTCACATGTAGGTATGTGAGGAATTTTGTTTCTTTGTTCTTTCATATTTTGAATGCAAATGTAAGTAATACCTGAAACCAGCTCCCTTCCCCTCTGGTTTGAGCTGTAAATCTTTCTCTTTGACACTGTCCCATGTTTGCTGTACTGAATTCACGCTGAACCTTTTTACAAGCCTGTTGAATGAACTGGTCTGACCAATGCTGAACAAGAAAGTCTCTCTCTTATGCTTTCTCTAAATCTTAACCTGTGAACTAGATTCTCTATTTGTCTGTGTTCTGCATTGAATTAAAGCTAGGGGCTACATACATCTTTTTTTTTTTTTTTTTTTAACTTGGAACAATTTATCAAAGAGGAGTTTGTGGGTTTCTGGACTGGTTCCCCAAATGAGTTACGGAAACTCAGGAATCCAAAAATCCACAAATCAGTATACCTCATTTTTCCCATTTGGTCAAACTAGGCCAGCTCATATAGCCAACACTTGTTTAGACTAATCATACATGCATATTTCTATAACCGGTGCTTCAATGAAGGTTGATGAAGGCCTATAACCTGAGAAGGGAATTGCCATATCACATTATTTTATGAGGTGTGTTCTGTAAAGTTGAAGCCTGTCTCATCTGTCAATCTGTGTTTCTCTCTGCTTTCACCCTTTTGCAGGTAGGTACAGTATGAATAGGTAAAGTGGGACACTTTCTGGTAATTTGTCACTAGCATTGTAATAAAAGATAACAAATGGCTTAGCCCTTCACACAGCATAAAACCATAGCGTCCCACATTACCTGTATTATACTCTTGAACATGTACCTGAAAAATAAAAAGATAAGTTAAAAAGTGAAAAAGGGCGGGAAATTATCTACAATTATCTTTACACAATTTAGATTTTGAGGAAGTACACTTTCCTCAGTGCAAAACTGGTCACACTTGTAACACAGCTAGTCTGAACCTGCTGATATGCTTGGGTTGTAATAGTTTCCTTCTTATGTTGTTTTAATATATATATATATATATATATATATATATATATATATATATTATTTTTATTTATTTATTTATAATCATAAAAGAGTCATTTTAACGTTTAATCTGTTACTTCGATGTCATTTGGTTATCATGTCATCAGACCCCCAGGTTAAGAAACTGTGTAGAAGTGTAATTGAGAAAAGAAGCGGGTCAAGCACTGAACCCTGCAGCACCCTGCAGGTTTTGTGATATGACTTGGACATTCTTCCCCAATAGCTGCCCAGGAGGAAAAACTTAAGAGTGTTAGAGAGAATGAACAGGTATAGAAAGATGGGAATGTTGTTTTTTTGGTTTTTTCCCTAGACCTTCTTTCTTCTGTCTTTATGTTTTAAACTTTGATAGCATATTTCCACTTGATCTAAACCAAATTAAAGTAGTTAAGAAATACTCTGTAAATGAGTGTAAATTAAAGATTACTGTTGTTACTACTGCACTGTTAATTTTATTTTTAAGCTTCTTTTTTTTAATTCAAAATAGGGCATTAAAAAAAAAAAAAAAAAACTAAATCACATGAGTTAGTCATGCTGCCAATTGTGGCAAATATGCACTGACCTATTTTGTGCAATATTTGTGAGCCCAGTAATACAACCCTCCCCTTCTAAACAGTAATGATCATTCTTCTTTTGTTGTTTTGTGAGGATGTTAGATATCTAATTTGATCTAAAATGACTCCCTGCTGATTCATTTCACATCCATTAACATAAATCAAATCAAATTATAAGCCATATGTGAAACTGTATTTTTGTCCCATAATAAATTCCTATACCTCAGGAGAGTGGTGGCAATTTCCAATGCTAATTTAGCTAATTTATGATTTGTTTTTCAGTGAAAAACCAGAGATGAGAAAGGAGATATATGAAGAAAACTCATAGAAATGAAGGTACATTTCCAAAGGAAAATTACATAATTATGTGTTTTTAGGATATGTTTTTAGCTATGAAATTAGTCTTAGTTATATAAAGGACTCAGCCATTGTTTTCAAAAAATATTTAAATAAAGTTAATATTTGAATATTTTTCATTGGACTAGATGTGCCCATAGTTGAAGAAACACCAACAGTTCGATTACATTATCTTTGGATATAGATGCTATTCAATTAATGCTGCTAATACAGTCCTTTCTCTCTTTTCAGTGCATGCAAATAATATTCAACAGGATTCTGACAAATTGATGGAGGGCTGTCATTTGCATGAATCTGGTTGCTGGCCAAAACATTATTTTCATATTATTTGTGTGCAAAGGCTTGCAGCATGTTTTGTAGATGTAGTTAGCGATGGGGAACTACATGCAGGCACAGTGCAGATTGTCAGCTGGCCAAATAAGATTAGTTAACGCCTGATAAGATTAGTACAAAAAATCTATATCTCAAACATATTTTTATATATAAAATATATTATTATATATTTTAAATAAAAAATATATATATATATTTTCGCTCGGAATTGTGACTTTCCATCTCACAATTCATGCTTTTCTTCTCAAAAGTACTAGTTTACATCTCACAATTTGGACTCTTCTTCTCAGAATTACAAGTTTGTGTCTCTCAATTTGCGAGTCCGAATTGCAAGAAAAGAAGTCTGAATTGTGAAATTAAAAGGTCACAGTTACAGCATCTCCCAGTAGGGGCTAGCCAAACCTTCACCCCTTAGCATGCATAATGTAGCAAAGTTTTGTCCAGTCAAATGCTCTTTAAGATAAGATCGACCCTCCCTCTAACACTTCTTACCTCTAACTTGCAGCAGCAAGTAGCATTGACTGTGACTCAACTAATGGCTATTGATTATTATATAATAAAAGGGGCTACGCCTTTGATATGTCCTTTTCATATATCAGCACTGTGCTTGTCAAGACATTTAATAGGGCATTCAAGGTTTTTGATGAGCATAACAGGTATAAACACATGCGGATTAGCTTACGAAATGATAGCTGTAAAATATGTGATTTCTGCACTTGGAATGTTTTTACGTACGAGTTCATGTACATCTTCACCCTTAACACTGCTTGCAGTATGTGCTTTAGGCGGTGTCTGTTGAAACAATGCAGGATTGTTCAGGCATGCACTTGAGAAATTACATCATATCCTGTAGCCCTCCCGAAGCCAAGTTTAACTTGGAAGGGAAACAAATACATATGCATTATAGAAGGCAAGCTTTACAAACATTGGATCAATAGTCTGATAAATGTGACTTTGAGGCATTTGTGTAAAGACTATAAATCAAAGTAGCCTGATTAAGATTTAAAGGAATCGTTTTTTAGTTTGAGGAGCTTTCAACTATATATATTAGCACATCAGTGCAATAAAAACAATTAAATTGTAATGTATGTGTTACATTTTTTAACCTTAACCCATTTAATCCCTTAATGTAAAAAAGTTTTTCATTTATAAAGCTCTAAAAACCGTACCGACTGATGTTTTAGTGCACTTCCTGCAAATATGGAAAAAATAAAGGGTCTCAATTAAATATGTGCAGTTTCACATGATTGGTGCAAACTGTCACGTGACCAGAGCAGTTTATTTCCTGTTTGCACCTTGAGATGATGATGGATGCATCAAAGCTCCAAAACGAAAGGCTAGTAAAGTATGTTAACATAAAGATATGACAAAGATTTTTGGTACACATTATCTTTAGGGTGTCTAGTATTAATATATGTATTTGCATATATTCAGTTTTGTTGAGTGTGGTCATAGAGTGAGTAAACATGTTGATGGTCACAATAGTGACCGGTGGGATAACGGTGAACTTTATTTTACAATATAATCCAATGGCAGTTGCTAGTGAAAATGACAATAAAATGTTGCAATGACAAAATATTGCACTAAATTAAAAATTCAAATGTTAGAAAAAAATTACAATAATGATGTTGTAATACTCGTAGCATTGATATAAAAATTTGATGTTATATTTTAGAAAAAAGTAACAATTTTGAAATGTGGTGATGGCTGAATTTTTTTTGTTTTTTATCTCTATCTTGTAGTGTTCCTATCAATGCTGCAAGGTTTTTTTTATGCATAATAGTAACCCTAGAATGTGATCAAACAGTTTAAAATAGCTGAGCTAAGATATATAAAAAATTTTATGACTGCAGAAATATGTGATTCACTATTGTGACACAATTTTTCACACACTTTTCCAAAACAATGTCAAAAAATAATTATTGATTATTTCAAAGGGCTACTAATGACACATCATTTGGATATTTTCATGTCTGGGAAAAATTTTGGATTAAATGAGTTAATCAAAATAATTTGCCACACAACTGTACAATGCACACTTAAAATAGAGGTGAACATGACAATGAGGTTTGAAAAATGTTCACGCATTTTGTGGCAAAGCATTGGCTGTAAAGTTAGAAGTGAAGTGGTTCCTCTTCAGGAACTAATCGCACAAAGATTAATCGCTTCCATATAAACCACACTGAAGACCTTCTGGCGTAGAAACGATGTGATTTCATCTCTGTTGCCAATGGTGATGCTGGCATATACATAAAGTCACACCCTTATTCTGAAACTGCAAACAAGATGTTAACAATAGTGCTGTGTATGTTATTTTAGAGCATTTTGCTTCCAGCAAAAACGTAATGCATTCAGAACATGTCCGGTCAGATTTGCACCAACTGGATTTGAAATGCAATTTCCAAAAACATTTGTAGTATGTTTTGAAAAAAAATGCACAGTTGTAGTATGTTTTAAAAATGTGGTCAGTCCAATCGAGTCATGTCTTCCACAGATCACCTCCTTTAAACAGAAAATTCTGTCATCGTCTACCCGCCCACAAGTCACTGTGAACTTAAATCACGTCTTCATGTATAACATGAAGGGGAATTTTACATTGCATTTCAAGGAACATGCATACTGATCAGTTATTTAAAGTAAAGGCAGACATGTTCATGTTATGTGTGTTCTTATATAAATATATAACATGCATAGTGATATTATATATGTATAGCACTGTAATGTTACTAACCATTGCATATTTCAGTTTTGTTCACATAGACTATATTTTTTCTTTCTGACCTTGCTGTCTTTACAGAAGTTATTCTGTTCCAGCCTAACAAGTTCAGGCTCATTTGACCCCATTATTTTATACACTAAGATAAAAATGTTGTCTATACAATGTAAAATCTGTCACTGGTTATCCAGATAATATATTTGACACATAGAATGTTCATAACAGTTTTATGGCTTTATCCAAATACGTTCTTGTTAATTAGTATTATTTGTGCATTAATTTTTCAGTAAGTTAAAAATGTATGGCTATTGCATTGTTTGCTATTGAATTAGTTGAGGGATTAAATTAAAAGCATTAAATGAATTAATGACTGATGACTTTAATAATATGTTTTGTATAGTGTCTGAAGATCTGTGTTATTGTGGTGGAGGTTTTCCTGTGACCTCTGACTGACTGACTGACTGTATGTTCTCAAATATGTGTGTATTTGAGCTCCAGATCAAGTCTTTGTTATCAGGATCTCGTGTTAAAGATTGACTAGAATTGAGAATTATTAACTTTGCATCTACCCTAATACTCATATGGAAATCAATATGTTATGGAATCAATCCTGTCATGAATGAAATCTGTCTGTCCTTAACTTCTTTTGAAAAGATGGACAAACGCGTATAGGGCTGTATCATTCTTTGTCTTGCTCGCGAACACAAACAGGTTTTGCCTGTGTGTGTGTGTGTGTGTGTGTGTGTTTGTGTGTGTGCGCGCGCGTCTGTGTGTGTGTTGGCCGAGATGTGTTTTCCTCTTCCACTGGAGTGAAAGTTACATCGTCTGTCGTTCGTAATGACGGTCTTGCATCGATGAAGGGGTTTCACACAGGGAATTAAGGGCAAACTGCACTTTAACTTGGTAAGTCGACTTTAAATCTAAGTGAGGAAACCTTACCACGTCTTTGTATTTCATAATTGTACTTTTTTTGTTGCTTAGCAGTAGCCTAAGTTTTCTAAACTTGGAGAGCTTTACGATTCGCGACTACAAAATCTTACGGAGTCGCGTCGATTCTCGTGAGAAAGAAAACATGTTTGTGATTAAGTTATCAATCGATTATTTGTAGGCTATTTAAATAAATACAAGAGAGAAAAAACATTTTCAGCCCATAAATGGTGGTCTCACTGTTGTTGCGACACACCCAGAGGTTGTTGAAGCAGATGTGAGATCTTTACCAGAGTCCCTGTCTTTACTCGATCCATTCAGATTCACTTTGCATGACTTACTGATAACGTACAGGATTCGTGCTTTTCGACTGTTTGAAATTATTACAAGTAATATTTGGCTGATATTATAATAGAATGTGAAAGTCCAGAGATATTTTTGCTTGACGTGTTAACTAAAATTACTTAAATGTGTCTTTTAGACTTGAAATGGACTCCGTGATCGTTTATTTGTTCTTCTGTTTTAGTATCCATATTGTATTTAAACCCTTCAGACACACAGGGACACAATTATGACTAAAATTTCTACCTTAAATGCATAATGACCATAAATGACCATAACTGATAATAAATAGGCCTACATAAAAAAAAAAAAGAAGAAGTTTGTGACCATTTGAACAGTTATCGCTAAATATATGATAAAAAAAATATATATTAAAAAAAAAGTTGTAAATGAATTAATTGAAATTATGGTATGATATTATGACTTGTCCTACTTTTATTTATGTAGGCTAGTTTTAGGATATAAATGTAATATTCGATTTCTGGGTTTTTGCAACATTTATAGATTGAGTTAGTAACATCCATTCTTATTGATTTGGATGTCACTGGATGACTAAATAGCTAAATAAATAAATAGCATGTAATTACTCAAAAAAATGTTAATCATTGAAACAGCCTAAAAGGCTTCTTACATGTTTCCATTTATGTGAGCAATCTTTTTTATATTGTTATTATTAAAACAAATTTTATATGTATCCAGCATATTTTTTGTTTGATTGTTTGTTTATATAAAAATGTGTGCATTTACAATAATCCAGCCACATGTTCGATTCATGTTTAATGTAACTGAGGAAGAAAACAAGAGTGGTTGCCCTCACGTGGAATTAATGTGCATTACCATTTTTCTGGTGTTAATTATTCTCTTAACTTTGTCTGCATTGGTGCAGGTGTAAATATGGCTCATCGTTCCCAGTGCTCCTCTACCGGGGACAATCCCCTGGACCCAAACTACCTGCCCCCTCATTACCGTGAGGAGTACCGATTGGCAGTTGACGCCCTGGTTGAAGCTGGCTTGGAGGGCTACTATGGGTTTCTTCAGGAAGCAGATGTAGTTGATTTCTTATCCCGTTCAGAGATTGAGTATATCAAAAGCAGGATGCAGGCTCCGCATCACACTGCCCAACCAGAGAGGAGATACATGGCTGAAGATGTAGATGGCTCTTCTGACACTTACTGGCCGGTACATTCAGACCATGATGCTCCGAGCCTGGACTTAGGCTGGCCACAGCAATACAGATTTGTTGGACCCACTGAGGTCACTACATTGATGAATCCGCCTGACCCCGAGATGCCAAGTATCAAAGAGCAAGTCCGTAGAATGATCAAGAATGCACAACAAGTGAGTTTTGCATGCTGTTCAAATGCAGTAATAAGATATTATTAGTGCATGACAGAAGTCAGTAAATGCAGACTGTCTTCCCTTATTGCTCAGTGATTTTAATCGCTTTGATACTGTTTTCACAAGTAAGCAGTAAGAGCTTAGTACAGCAAACTGGTCATACTAGTTTTTCAGCTGGTCTTTCATTCTAAACTTCATAATGACAGCTATTATGCACTCATTAGGGTTGTAGTATATAATGAGAACTTTGGTTTAATTGGCAAACACATCTGAATTAACTTCTTTTAATTTAGACATTATAACTTCCAGTTAATTCAACTGCAAACAATACAAGTTTTTTGTTTCGATTTGCCTAAAGGTGCAAAATGCAAAATGCTGATTTTATGCCAAATTGACACAAGATCTGTAATGTAATATCATAATAGTTGGTGTGATCAATGATGGCATGAGATGGCATTCAATTACATGCACTGAATAATCACAGTATGCCTCTGTATTGTAAAAGTATCATGCATATTCTGCAGGCTTGTTTTTTTTGTATTTTTTCCTCCAAAATGTTCTTTTGTTAGACTGAATTGACAGTTTTTTATTTTTTTTACTTTGGCAGTCTCTTTCATGAACTTTTGCCAAATGTAAAATAGACTGGGCCATCATTGTTGACAATGTGGTAAACCGAAGTCTAAGTAAACATAAAAGTAGACAGTCTTTCCTGCCCTCCACCTCTTTTCATCTGATAGTGACCTCTTTAGTCAGTTACTGTATGTATGGTTATCCTGCAATGTTGACACTTCACAAGCACAAGCACAAGCCCCCCCCCCAAACAAAACCTGAAACTTGTTCTGATATCATGTCATGCAATGCATAATGTTTTCTTTGAGTAATATATTTTTATTTCTTGTTCTAGGTTATTGCTGTGGTGATGGATATGTTTACAGATGTTGACATCTTTGCTGATATTCTTAGTGCAGCGACACGTGGTGTGGCTGTTTATATTCTTCTTGATGAACTGAATGCTCACCATTTTGTTGGGATGGTGAACAACTGTAGGGTGAATCTGGATGAAATAAAAGTAGGTACTTTTCATAGGTGTTTATCTATATCGAAGTTGAGAGTAGTCCTTAAGAGAGTTTTTTATAGCGATTTTCTAATGATTTATAGATTTACTCAAAATCAGCTTATATATTAATGGCTTTAGCATTATTTTTCTTAAATGAAACAGAAATATCATGACAATTATATGTAACCTCACCAGTAACGGGGAGGATATCAAAGAAGGGCAACAACCACAGTGTGTTTCCTTGCAAATACAACACAATTTATTGGGCACAACAGATAATTAGAAGTGGCAAAAACACAAAAGAAAAAAACAAATAAGGTTAAACCCACTACCAACCATAGGGTTCCCCAGTCATATAAAATGGCAATTCCTCTGTGAAAAAGGATATACACTCAAATCACCACACAAAACCAAATATCACTACAAGTGTCAAAACCCAACACTCACTTAACTCAAACCACTACAAATTGCTCCCCCTCACCTTAGCGGAGTTAACCATGTACAAGAAACTGGGAACCCCAATGTTGTTTGTTGGTTTAAACAAAACAAAACCATACATTAAACCACAACCTCACAATAAATTCAAGCCACTTCATCACAATGTAACACTTAAAGTCATATCTTGAGACCCAACATAAAGCCACCAATATTCTCAATAAAAGTAAACGGCAATCATGCATCATCTGTGTTATTGAATACCTCAACTCAATTCTCTGAAACACCCATCAGTGTATCGCCAGTAAACACACTCCACAAATTACTGCTCACAAGTTAACTAGTTTTTTGCAGTTATCACACAGCCTTAAAACACGCCACACAGCTTCTCCTGCTTAGCACATGGTACCACAAAGAGGAATACCAAAAACTTTGATTTCCTCTTTATAGTAACTAGACTCATGGGATTTGTAGTCCAACTCATTTGTAGTCCTAAACAAGCTTAATATAGAGCCACTACCAATACTACCTCCACCCCATTACATATAGAAATATAATTTCCTATTATAAAAATAATAGGAAAGTACTGTTGCATACTTATTTTGAGTATTTTGTATGAACAATATATGTGAGCGTTATTAAGATTTTATACTGTTTTTACCATTAGATGGTACACTTGGTTGTTTTAAATTAGTACAAATTAATTTATATACTTTTCACTTGCAGTTCATGCGAATAAGAACTGTGTCTGGTAGTACCTATTACTGCAGAACAGGAAAGACCTTCAAAGGTCAGCTGATGGATCGCTTTATTCTGGTAGACTGCAGAGCTGTTTTAAGTGGCAACTATAGGTAAGTACATTTTATCTTTTGAAGTTAATTGCAAACCATAAAAATTCCTTATATGTGTTTTTGGTGTAGTCATTTAATGGGTTGATTAATAAATTTCCTCACTTTGTGTTGCAGCTTCATGTGGTCTTTTGAGAAGATACATCGCTGTCTTGCTCATCTATTTCTGGGACAGCTTGTAACCACCTTTGATGAAGAGTTTCGGATTCTCTTTGCCCATTCAGAGCCACTGGTTGTTGAAAATGTTTTGGCAAATATGCCACACTATGGTGGTGAACCTGAAAGCTACTGCAACACAGAAAAGACCCACATGCCTAACAGACAATATCCAACTATGGGCATGGAATGGGCTGGACGTACTACAGAAGATCATATGAAATTGGGTAACAAAATGTTACCCTGTAGAAGTGAATCCATCCACAGTGCAACAGAAGCAAATCCCTCTGTTCAGAGGCACATGAACCTGCATGCTGCCCAGCAATATAGAGGGGATCATCAATTTATAGAGCATGGAAGGCAAATGAGAGGACCAAATGAAACGGTTGGCTTCAAAAGACATAGCTATGGAAATATACCTGATTACGAATACATGCCCCCTCAAAACCATCCAACAATGAGAGGAAACCAGTACATGGAGGGAGCAATGCCGCAGGGCGACTACTTTGCAAGGGAACCACATATCTACCAGGGAACTGGATTGCAATCTGGTTATGACACGCATGGAAGGTTTAGAGGCCAAGGCCAACACATCGATCAGTTTTCAGCGCCTGTCTACCCTCACGAGGAGGATGAGGCTGAACCACCTGGAGCTTATGACCATATTCAAAGATACCTGAAGTCTCAACCTGCTATGGAGGAAGGACATGGTCCAAAAAATTTATTACCACCTGTGCAGTCCAATCTCAAGAGACATAGCATGGGACAGTCTTATACATGTCAGACCTCCCCAACACAACCAAACCCGCCAGAACAGAAACGTTTCTTAAATGTAAACCGCAAACCACAGGATGTGAGTCAAAAGCAAGGCCTGCGGGACTGGAGGATCAGCTCATACCTCAGTGCATGCGATGATGCTGGAGAGCTGGATTTAGCTGAACTTGAAGGATCCACTGCATGTGATGACATTCCATGTTTTGTAAAGGAAGCTCCTTGTGGCCCGGTATGTGCTGAAATTAGACCAGGAAATAGAGAGTTTAACAGGATACCTTCACCTAGGGAAAATCCCATGTTTGTCCAAATTCAAAATTATTCTATTGTGCCTGACAGTTTAGCTAATCCTACATCTGATTTATCACACATAAATATCAAAACAACACCAGCATCAACTTCAGAGTCTTCTTGCACCACCGAGGGTGACAAAGCAGAGGAGACGCAGAATAGAGAACCTAAAGAGACTAACCGGATAAGTGAAGAGTTCCTCAAGAGGAAACCCAGCCGACCTGTCCAGAGGAGTTCCAGACTGAGGCACTCGCTGATATTCAGTTCAAATCTGGAGCTACATACGTCAGAAGAGATGAAAGATACTGCTGGAGAAAAAGATGGGGATGAAACTTCAAAACTTTCAGCTCGTGTGTCACAAATCTTCGATAAAAGGAGGACTGGTTCTCCATTTCAACCATTTCAGTGGAGCAATTTTGCAAAGTCAGCCACATTTGATAACTCCACCTCAGAGTCTGCACAACCTGAGGATGAACTGAACAAAATGGGTGAAAATTCTGATGTAGATAAGGTTGAAACCTGCCAAAATATTCGAAAGAATTCATTAAAGGGTGATCTGCAAGAAAAAGACCTGCCACAAACAGTTCCTGAAAAAAATAGCCAAAGGGATGAATGTCCATCTAATTTATTGCAAAAGCCATCTTCTTTCATAGATATGAATGACCCTGACTGTAGACTGAGGTATTTCAAAGAGTTAGCAGCCAAACGCAAACTTGCAACAGAAAAGGCTTCTCAGAGCAATCCAATGAAAGCCACCCAAACGTTTACTCTACCAGAGAAACCTTTAGCTAATGATGCAGATAAAAAAACAGGGCCTGTTTTCAAGACCCCAGCAACTCCACTCAAGTCAAAAAATACCCCTGCCACAGTAACAGGGATCAAAGAAACCTATAAAGACACCAAATATGAGGAATCGAGTAAAGACATCCTACATAGAGCCACTGATGCTGAAAAAATTAGATTTAAGAAAAAACTTGCAGAAGAGTCTGGCTCAACTTTAAAAAATTTCAAGGGAGACATTGATCAAGCTCTAAAACCTGTTGAAGAGGCAAGAACAGCATCTACATCTAAAAAACAGACACCCCCCTTTTTAAACATTGTTTCACAAAAGCCTCTCTGTGCCTTACAAAATCAAGTAGATTCTGTTGCATTAGATACTACCTCAACAGAATCTGGCCTCAACCAATATCATATTCCTAAAGAAACAGATCCCTCCCATGCCATTCTGACTGAGGGTTGTCCTCCTGTTAAGTTACCACAGACAAAGTGTGTGTCACCACTACGCACCACTCCAAATGAGGGAAGTCCATATGCAAAAGATTCCCAAATTCTTGCACAGAGCTTAACCAATATTTCTAGCACATGTTCTGATACTGTGCCTCTTGGTTCTAATTCAACAGCAAACCTGGCAATTGTAGATACTTGTGTACCTTCAAAAAATGACCACAAAAATACAGTTCCCTCCCCAGAATTTCCTACAACTGGAATTAGTTCCACTGAACACCCCAATGCAACAAAGGCTGACCCCTCTCAACACCTCAATGAAACTGGGGCAGATTTTTCTAGACACTTCACCGCAGTAGGGGCTGAACCATCTACAGCAGAAAATGTGCATTCCCAACACCACTCTACAACAGAGAAAAACGCTTCTCAACAGCATACTTTAATGGAAACAGACTCTTCCATACCACCAGCTACCACAGAAAGTGAACCCTCACAAAAATCTACTCCAACAGAGGCAGACCATTCTCAACACACTCCTACATCTAAAACAGACTATTTTCAACAGCCTACTGCAGTGAGAAAAGAGTTTTCCCTGCACCCCACTGCCACAGAATGTGGAACTTCAGAACACCTCACTGGAGCAGAGATGGACTCTTCTCAGCTGTCTGCTGCATCTGTGGAAGACTATATGCAACACCACGTGGCAAAAGAAAGTAAACAATCCCTAAAGCCCACTGCATCAGGTACACAACCCTTCATACAGCCAAATGCTTCTGCTGCAGCCTCTTCACAACATTCCAGTGCAATGGAGACAGACTCCTCCCAGCAGCCCACTGCGACAGCCAAAGACTCTTCTCAACACCCCACTGCAACAGGCACAGATTCTTCTCAGCAACCCATTGGAAAGGAGACAGACTCTTCTCAAAAGCCTATCGCAATGAAGACAGACACTTCTCAGCAGTCCACTGCATCAATGGTAGACACCATCAAAGAGCTAATTGCATCAGAGGCAGACACTCCCCAGTCCCACACTGCAACAAAAAGTGACCTTTCCACAGAACCTTTCAAACAACTACCTTTATTGGGGGCAGGCACTTCTCAACAGCCCACTGCAACAACCACAGGTTCTACCCAGCAGCCCACTATAACAATCACAGACTCTTCCCAGCAGCCCGCTGCAACACTGACAGACTCTTCCCCGGAGCCCACTGGCTCTTCCAGGAAGCCGGCTGCAGCAGACAAAGACTCCTCCCAGAAGTCCACTTCAACAGTCACAGACTCTTCCCAGCAGCCCACTGCAACAGTCACAGACTCTTCAGACGCAGACTCTTCCCAGCAGCCCACTGCAACAGTCACAGACTCTTTCCAGCAGCCCACTGTAACAGTCACAGACTCTTCAGGCACAGACTCTTCCCAGCAGCCCACTGTAACAGTCACAGACCCTTCAGGCACAGACTCTTCAGACGCAGACTCTTCCCAGCAGCCCACTGTAACAGTCACAGACTCTTTCCAGCAGCCCACTGTAACAGTCACAGACTCTTCAGATGCAGACTCTTCAGACGCAGACTCTTCCCAGCAGCCCACTGCAACAGTCACAGACTCTTTCCAGCAGCCCGCTGTAACAGTCACAGACTCTTCAGGCACAGTTTCTTCCCAGCAGCCCACTGTAACAGTCACAGACCCTTCAGGCACAGACTCTTCAGATGCAGACTCTTCCCAGCAGCCCACTGTAACAGTCACAGACTCTTTCCAGCAGCCCACTGTAACAGTCACAGACTCTTCAGGCACAGACTCTTCCCAGCAGCCCACTGCAGCAGAGACAGACTCTTCCCATAAGTCCACTTCAACAGTCACAGACTCTTCCCAGCAGCCCTCTGCAACAGAGACAGATTCTTCCCCTGAGGCCACTGCAGCAGTCACAGACTCTTCCCAGAAGTCCACAGCAACAGTCACAGACTCTTCTCAGCATTCCATTGTAACAGACACAGGCTCTTCACAACAGCCTGCTGCAACAACCACAGACTCCTTCCAGCAGACTTTTGCAACAGAGACAGACTCCTCCCAGCAGCCCGCTACAAAAGAGACAGACCTTTCCCAGACACACACTGTAACAGCCACGGACTCTTTCCAGCTGTCCATTCCAACAGAGACTGATTTGTCCCAGCAGCTCACTATAACAGAAAGTGAATTTTCCCAAAATCCCACCAAAATGGAGACGGAGACTTCCAAACATCCTATTAAAACAGAAAATGAATCCCTTCAAGACATCACTGCAACAAAATCTGACTCTCTGAATGAGAAAAAAGATGATAACTTATCTGAAGCCTTTAGCAAACTAATACCCATTCTAGAGGCTAACGTTACTCAAAAAGACAATAGCATATCTCAAAATGCAATCATCACAGACTTAAGTTCCCCAGCTAAACATTCCCAATCTGATACTGTTACACCTTGTGATAGCCAAGTGGAACTAAACCAAACACAAGCATGTATAACTCATACAGTAAAAGACACAGACAATGGTGCTTTAACTAGACTTGATTCAATGGAGGTGAGCTCAACTCAGCCTCAAGGTTCACCAGAACCTTGCTTGTCCTCGGATGAGATCAACTCAACTCAGGGAATAACACAATTACAATCTAGCTTATCATCAAATCCTATGGAATTTAGTTGTCAAAAAGACTCAAAGCCTGAGAAAACAGATGGGTGCCAGACATCTGACACCATTACAGAGCAAACTGAGAGTCATGACACTCCAGCTATAGATGCAGAGCCTCAGATAGAAGTTTCTACAGCAATAGACTCTAACGGGGTTGACAAAACGAAACAAACAACACCAGAGATAGAAAACACTGTGACTAACATTACAGACGTGTCAGAAAAATCACATTTGACTGTGCACAGTAATTCAGAAAATCAGTCTTCTGTTGCAGAGAATGCAAAACCGATTGTGTCTGCCCATCAGACATCTACTGCAAATGTTATCTCTTGTAGCAACCTTAGAGATGACACTAAAGTTCTTTTAGAGCAAATTTCAGCAAAAAACCAAAGCAGATCTTCCCTGTCCAAGCAGACTCTTGCTGCACCCAATGAAGCCAAAAAGACTGAGGTTAGCTCTGCAGATAAATTACTCTCAAATTATTCAGGAAGGCCCTGGTCCTCCAAGACTACACCAGAAGAGCGGGAGATGGTACTACAAAAGATGGAGCAAATGCGTAAAGAGAGGAAGGTCTACAGTCGTTTTGAAGTATGTTGTAGGATTTATTTCATATGAATTCAAAATTTCTGAAAATATTGATTGTCTGTTGATTCAATGTCTGAAAGCACAATATCCAAAAGACTGAAGTTCAATGTTTAAATGTAAATTTACATTTCCTTACATTACTCAAGCATTTGTATTTGGTGTTTTCACAGGCCTCATGAATTGAACCATTGGAAGAGGTGCTCCACCGATGAACAATAAGAGGGATGCGATTTTGCCAGATTTTTTCATTCTTAAAGTCTTACCTCATAACTGTGAACCTGCACAAACTTGGATTGAAGTGTTTTATAACTTCTGATTATACCAAAGAGTACTGCCTATATTGAGAGAGTGGAAATCCCTGCAGGGCTTAACAAGCTATGCAGATGATCTGGATGACAAATACAGGAACTTTACCAGCTGGAATAAGCTTTTGATAGGGCAGGTATTTCTTAGTGTGTATATCGCCTATATAGTATAGCTGTGAAACACATTTCTAAATCTTCTGTAGTTGGGAGTTCTATATCAAGAAATTATGATCTGTTATAAATACTGTAAATAGAGAGTAACAAAAACGAGGAGTTCATTAAAAATGGAGCTGCCAGAGACAGAGCATATGAGCGATGTGGAACGGGGGAGGAGTTGCATGATATTGCCAGGAGCAAGAAGCAGGTTTTCTGAAAGTCTCCAACATCGTTCTGATTCTGCTCCAACATGTTAACAGAGTCAGACTATTGTTCGTGTTTCAATACAGCATAAAACTTTTCTCCAAGGTTTTTTTTTTCTTTTTTTTTCCAATTAATATAGGTATTTTGTGACCAGGTGTTTTTCACTGATATTAAATACCAACACTGAAAGAACCTCATAGTGAATCAGTAACTAGGCACACATTTTTCTGTGTAGTGAACTTGAAGCAGTGAGCTGGAGCAAAATGATCAAAGGATGCTTTGAGGAGGGAAAAGGGAAATTGCTCAGTCATATGGTCTGGCGAGATAATAGAAAAGGACATTCCACTAGATGATTCATTTAAGTGTTTACTAGTCCATCAGTTGATTGTGCAAACTAAAGATATGCCACTGTAAAATCCATTCTGTTGGTTTATGTTGATGCACAACAGAAACTCCTAAAGCACATGTTTTTGAGTCCACGTAACATATTAATGAGGATAGCATGCAGCACCTTTTACTAAAAGGAGTTTCTTAATATACCAAATGTATACAAAAATGTGTAATATTATGAATTTAGGATGAAATATTGATTTATTTAAATTGTGAAATCCGTTTGTCAACATTTGTCCGTGTATTAAGACTTGCATCTGTTTTTGATGGAGGTTCCCATAAGCTACATGTGTAATATGTGTAACTAATAATGTCTGTTACATGTTCCCACCTGTTCCAAAAGTTGTATGTTTAAATCATGTTTAGAGCAGAATGAGTAATACTACGCTGATATAAACTAAAATAAAACTAGAACATAAGACATGTTCTTCAAATATTAATATCTCAAACGTGTGTTATTTGTTTTTGTCAGAACAGTTATGAAACTAAATGCTCCGTGGGAAGGAATTTATCACACAGACAAAAAAAAAAAAAAAGTGTTTATTAATCTTCTGATGAAAGACTCGTTTACACAATGTCTGTTTTTGTTCAATCTGTAATCATTCCCCTTTGGTACAATTATGGGTGTTTTATATGAGAACATCTTGATAGTTGACTCAAAAATCTACATTCTCGGTCCCACTTTATATTAGGTGGCCTTAACTACTATGTACTTACATTTAAATTAATCATTTGATACAATGCACTTATTGTGTACATACATGTTTTTACATTGTACTTATATTTTAAAAAATACCAATATGTAGTTACATCTGTAATTAATTTATGTAATTCCATTTATAATTACTCTGTTGACCCATCCCTTACACCTAAACCCACCCTTAAACCTAGTCATACCACCAAACCTGTCCCTATAACCTTACCCGTATCCCACCTCAATAGCAGCAAAAGTGTTTTGCAATACAATAAGTACATTGTACTTATTTTTTGATGTAAGTACATAGTAGTTAAGGCCACCTAATATAAAGTGGGACCAAATTCTCTTATCATTTACCTTCATGCCATTCCAAACCTATGTGACTTTCTTCTGTGGAACAGAAAGAAAACAGGTGAAACATGATAAATGATGACAGAAATGTTATGGTCTTTAAAGTCAACAAATATTGCAGTGAATGGGGGCTATAGACCATGTTACAACTTGTAGTAAGTATCACCTTTAGAAAAAACCGTGAGCTTGTTTATGTGACATCACTGATCTTTAATTAGCTACTCAGGCAGGTTTGAGTCTTGCTGCAAAAATGTGAGCCATGCAGTTATGCTTAAATAAACCAAATTACAGAACATATTTTTTTTTTAGCCTGTGATATTTAAGAATGTGTTACATAATTGTGCTTGGAGTGAAGAAAAATACTTAGCATGTATGATAACAACAGAAAAACACAAGGCCCTTTGTGAGTATTTGCACTTTTATAACACCATGCCAAATTAGCTAGTCAGTTTAGGCTAATCTCTCAATATAAGCTTTATTCTCATAAATCTGAATTAGTTCCCCTGGCATTTCTTAAAGTCTCTTGCAGCTGAGGGGAGAACTCAGTTCTTGGTGATGAAATTTGTATTTCAGTAACAGACTGTAAGACTGCAGACATGACTGGCATGTTGAAGAAATTTTACCACATAGTTGCTTTCAGCTGGTATATCTTTGTCCTTCAGTCTCTTTATACAAAACGAAATTCAGATATACCACCTGGGATATTTGTCTATGGCGGACCCTGGAAATACCTCACATTTTTAAACCTGGTAAGGTGCCAGCCTTGTGAGAACACTTTTACATTGTTCTGATAAGACACAATACTGGAGGTTGCTTGTGAATGTTTCATTTCTCAGGTCTTACAGATAGTGTTTTTTGGACTGGCATCTGTGAATGACCTTCAGCCTGTTGGGAAAGGCTCCAAAATGTCACTTCTTTGCCTCAGCAAGGACTTTCTCTTTTCTGTATTTGCGTTTCCAGTGGGAATGGTGAGTTTGGATATTAATAATATTGGATATTGGATATTACTAGTTAGTATGACTTTTATGCCAAAACTGATGTAGGCTACTAAATAGTACTGTTTCGTGTATATAATATACTTCACGTGTGAAGAGTGCGTTGTGCCAGTCATCTAGAGATTAGATTAGTATATACTCTCAGAAAAAAAGGTCAATTTACCCCTATAAAATACATATTAGTACCTTAAATGTACATCTAGTCTACTTTAAGTCTACATTTTAGTAGTCTACCTTTAAAAAGTGTACCGCCTCAGTGACAGATTTTGTACCTTTTTCCCCAGAGTGTAGCTACAGTTCAGGGGTCTGAACAAGTGTCGCTCAGTATTGTTGTCAGGATCATTATTCCTATTATGTTTTCCGACCAAACCATAAATGATCAAATCTAATTTGTATGCTCAAATTTAATTCAATACGAAGTACTGTGGCTGCACGTAAAGGTCTTTAAATGAATACCATAGTGCTGCCATGGTACTCCAATGGTGATTTTTGGTACTTTTTTTGTTAATAACTACAGAAATTGGATGTTGCATGCATAAGTAGATCTAGATCGTCACTTACTGTTGTTGAATAGAGTCCATCAGAACCCATTAAATGCTGCTTCTAGATAGACAATTTAGACATTTAGATTTAACAGAAATGCATAGAAATGTAACCAATGAATGTGCACCATCTACTGGTGGTTAATAGTAATAACGCTTTTTTTATTGCATAATAATGCATAAGACTGAATACACATCAGTTCTTCAAGCTTTTATAAAATTTACTAAATAAGTAAATTTACTTAATAAGTAGTTTCTTTACAATTGTGTGCATCTTCTTCTTCTTATTGTTATACATTTATTTGAATTGTTTTAAGTTTGTAGTTCTGCTGTTTTGGCTGATTTTTGCCTACGATCGACAACTGGTCTATCCAGCTTCGTTGGACAGCCTCTTCCCTCCATGGATGAATCATGCTATGGTTTGTTCTCTATAATGTATGATATATTTTTAAAAATGTCAATTAAATAATCTTCCTTCACAATTAAATTGACCTTTTGATTCATAGACTGACTAATACAGATGACTTTGTATGCTTGACTCCTAGCACACTTTTGTTCTCCCAATCGTGTTTGGCGAGATCCTGGTGGAGCCACATATCTATCCTAAAACGAAGAATGGTTTGACTGCTTTGGGATTTGTTAGTCTTGCTTACTTGGGATGGTGAGTTATGATTATGTGGGTGACTGTGCTAGTTATGAAACTATTTGCCAGCAACACTAATACATATTCTCCCTCTCTTTTAGGGTGGCTTGGGTGTATTTAACGGTGGGAATCTGGGTTTACCCTATACTGGGGCTGTTCAGCAGCTCAGGATTGACCATCTTCTTCTTTTTTAACATGCTTGTGCTGGCGCTGCTGTACTTACTGGGACAAACTTTGAACCGTAAAGTTTGGGGTGAGAAAAGAGCAGAATCATATTACTGAGTTGTATTTTCATTATATATTTTTATCTATTGGAATATTTGTGAGAAATATTGTGGCAGCCACATAAATACTTAACCAATACCAATTTGCTAATTAATATTTCCTTTTACTCTCACAGGGAAAGAACATCCAAAATTTACAAGAACATGATCACACATGATTCCTGTAAAAGTGTTCTGGTGAATTATGAATATCTGATATGGACCATTTCCAAGTGATTTGAGTGGCGTCAGTGCAGATGTCTGATGCTGCTCATTTGTAATAAGTACACTTGCATTATCATAGTTTTGTGTGTTTTTTTATCTGTGACCACTTTATGCTAACGTAAATGTGAAACTACAATATGTATCTGATGTTATAGAGACATTTCTGGGAACTTGCTGTGATAATCCTCTAACATTTATTGAACATGTTAAATCAAAAACTGCAATAAAAGTAGTAATAAATATTTAAAATATATTTATTTCATACTTAGGTATAGTGCAAATCTATTAACATATTTACTTACATACTCGAGACTTACTCATATAAAAATGATAATTAAACTTTATTTGGAGTACTTCTGCACAATGCACATTTCTTAATATTAAGCCTAAAATGTGTTTTAATGTCACTGTTGATGAGGATTGTATGATTTTTGAATAATATCAGTCTTTAAATGCAAGATGTTTAAAGTGTGCCTAAAGTATACTTGCAATAGTTCCACTTTAGCACAATCAAGCACTACATCCGCCCAATTAAAGTGCATTAAGTACAAATTTAGTTGTTAGTTGTTCCAATTTAGCAGACTTTAAGTATAGCAGTTTAGTATACCAAAAGTACAACTGAAGGGTATTTTTAAAAAGCATATACATATATAAATGTATTTGTAGCATGAAACAAATGCACAAAAATAAATTTCACATACATTTTAATATATTGAATTTGTATAACGCTCAACATGACTTTGTTAAACTGTTTATACATTATAGCTTCATATCTTAAACGGAATTGCTTCAGTAAATTTCAGATCTGTCTTTGGAAACTTTGAATTTTGGGTTAAAGATGCCAAATATTTTCTGAACATAGTGCATGTATGTTTAATGTATGCTGATCCAAATGTTAGAAACATTTTCTACCCTAGAGAATGTTTGTTCTTCATGGAAATTGGTGCTAGCATCATATAATTTCTTCATTATAGATCATTCATTATATCGTCCATTTCACCGGAGTCTATCAGAACAGATGATTCAGATGTTTTGGATATGATTTCATGAGAAAGTGCTTCACAGTATTTGGTTTGGGAGGACAACAGTCACATGTTTCCTTGAATAATCAGTAACCGAAGTAAAAGAAAACCTGTCAGGTTTCCTTAAACAGGGTTAATAATCAGGAAGCGAAACTCATAATCATCCAGATGACTCTTCCCCTCTCAGGATGAACTTCCTCGCAGATCTCTATATTCTTTTATATGGTGCAGAGTGTTTGGATCCGCATCTACCAGCCCGACAGAGAGGAGTCTAACGATGAGATGAACTTCCTGATCGTTCATTCTCCACTGCAGGAAAACAATCAGATATTAATGTGTATCCTTCAGTCAGCAGTAAGAGAACGTGATAGATTTTTAGATATATAGCCAACTACCTTGTTTATGTAAAGTATTTTTTTTTCTTGGAAGGCATTTCCAACTTTGGCATGTATCTGGTTTGGAGACAATACAGTGAATAAACATGTAAGACAACATTGCAAGTGCTTTTGAGCAGAACAGTAGCATTAAAACACTGTTTATCCACCTTCCTGTTCTGAACTGATGATTGACAGCTATAAAGCTACTGAATTTATCGCTTTAATGCAGTTCCAAGACGCTCAAGAATGACTCTTCTCGAACTGTAAACAGTACAAAGACCAAACTAACACATAACATCAGCATTATG
Source organism: Onychostoma macrolepis (assembly GCF_012432095.1). NCBI lineage: Eukaryota > Metazoa > Chordata > Actinopteri > Cypriniformes > Cyprinidae > Onychostoma > Onychostoma macrolepis. The sequence goes on along the minus strand of NC_081167.1, from coordinate 26,198,741 downwards.
TAAGTGTTAACTCCCTCTCCACCTGCTTTTGTCATATTTTTCTCTTCTGACTAGTTCTCCCAACAATAGATGTAATAGCGAGATAATAGTGTATAATTTGCTGCTGACCATTGCATCCAGATTAACCAGTTTTGAAAACATTTTTAAACATTTCCTCTCACCTGACTCAGACCATGTGACATGCACTGAATGATGACAATTAGCCCCAAAACAATCTGTAGAAAGAAACATTTTAATTTTCGTGAAAAATTCAGAAAAATGTGTTTGCAAAAAGATCCAAATTAAAGAAAAATGCATAAGTGAAAGAGAGACGATAAAAATGACACACTCTAGTCTGGAATATTGAAGATTTGATTGATTGATTTATTTAAAATGATTTTAAAAGAAGTCTCATGCATTTATTTAATCAAAAATACAATAAAAACAGTATATTGTGAAATATTGATACAAATTAAAAGAACTGTTTTTGTTAATATAATTTAAAATGTAATATGTATATAAGTTGTTGTTTACATAATTTATGTGTGTGTACTGTATATATTTATTAGCCTATGTTAATAAAAATACAAACACACACAATATATATATTGAAAATATTTACATGTATATATTTATATTCATATAATCTATATTGTATATATAAATATATTTAATATATAAACATAACATATTTTTCTTAAATATATACATGTATGTGTGTGTATTTATATATACATAATAAATATACACAGTACACACACATGCATTTTGTAAACAAAAACTTTTATTTTGGATAGATCAATCGTGATTAATCGTTTGACTAATATATATATATATATATATATATATATATATATATATATATATATATATTACGTTAAGAATATATATAATTTCTGCTTTCATTGGAGTTCATGCACTCTGCATTTATGTATCAACATAATAGACTGCTAGAAAAACTCAGAACCTCAGAGATACTGAAAGAGAGCCTTTGTGGCTGATAGATCTGGTGTCCCCTAAAATACTGATTGATTTTTAGTTTATATATATATATATATATATATATATATATATATATATATATATATATATATATAAACACACAGACAATAAAAATAAGATGAGAATAAAAAATATTCATATGTAAATATAATTAAACAAAATTATAATAATAATAATAATTTGAAACATAAACGACACACAGACAATAAAAATAAGATGAGAATAAAAAATACACATATGTAAATATAAATAAACAAAAAATTATAATTTGAAACATATACAGTATATACAGTTGTGCTATAGATGATAGAGTGGGATAGAATAGAAGGAGATGAAGGGATGTACTAGGATGGAGGTGGTAGCAAATAAATATAAGGTTATTGCACAAAAAGCTGGTAAACTTACCCCCGCAATGTACAACATGAGTGTTTCTTTGTGTGTTCCTCTTGCGTGTGTTTGTCTCTGTTCAGTGCTGTGATATATAATAAGCTGAAAGGCCATCGTGTGAACAGAACCAGATGTACAGGTTTAACACGTATGTCAAACCCCACGGTGACAATGCCAGACAATCATGAGCTTTCCACACACACTGACAGCTGGAAAATCACACTGACGCACAGTTCTGTGACACAATTCTGGACAATTGACGTTGTTTTTAGAGCAACAATTAGACCCCAGTGTTTTTCTTTTCATTAGTAAAGAGGGTTTCATCAGAGGTAATGGCACATGTGAAGTCTTACATTCATGTGAGAGGTGACGCACAACATTATACTTCAAGCATCACAAACCAATCAACAAAGAACTATCTCCTTATCAAGATGTTGTTTCATTATGTTACACAATTCTGTAGGTTCTTCAGATCAGAATACTAGTTTAAAGCAGTTGTTTTTCGAAAGAACTTGAGAATAAAAAGTTCTTGACCTACAAGTTTTCCCTTGGTATCAGTCTGTTTTAAAATTGTTATTTTTAGAATCACCAAAATACAGAGCAAACACTTGACTGTAAAGTTTTTTTTATTTATTTTTTTTAAGTTTTTTTTTTTTCTTGTAGAAAAACAGGTCTTAGCAGGGGTTTCCTCGTGCTGCTTTTTTTGTTCAGAAGAAAAGTGAAAGAGATAATATATACACAGTGTTGGAAAGGTTACTTTGGAAATGTAATAGTTTACAGATTACAAGTTACACTATCTAAAATGTAATAAGTAGTGTAACTATTTCAATTACTTTATTAAAGTAATGTACATTGATTACATTTGATTTTTTTTTCTAATGTTTTCAACTGTCAATCATTTTCAAACATGTAAACCAGACAGCATTAAGCTTACAGTTGCACCTCAACACTAATTACTGTCAGACTTTTGAAATCCTTCATCACTTGAATTAAGATTATAATCATTTCATTTTAAAGCACAGCCACCACAAAATCAGACTTACATAAAGATCATTTTGAGGTTAAATACAGGAAATAGTTTAGTAGTTACAATACTGTTTTTGAAATCAAATCTTTGCATAGTTATGACAGGAAACACTGCAATGGTTTGGAATAAACAGCTGATCTTAAGAAATAAAGCATATATATGAACCCAAATAGAAGATAAAATTGTCGAATAAGCATGTGTCCTGAAACTCCTGAAACATTGGTGTCTCATATTTAGAGCAGCCACTGCAATTTATAAAAGAAATCAATTAAATCCGGATGTGGGTGTGTGCAAATAAATAAATAAATAAATAAAAAATCAGAGGTTACCCCCTTTGTAATCATTAACATTTTCATAAGTAACTGTATTTTTTTTTTATTAACTGTAACTGATTGCAATTACATTTATTTTGGGTTACACTTTATTTTAAGGTGTCTTTGTTACAGTGTAACTATACATTTAAGTACTGAGTAATGATAATTAACTACATGTACTTACTATACGGTTAGAATTAGGGTTTGGTTTAGGGCTACTTGCATGTAATTATGCATAATTTAGTGTTATTATAATAGTAAGTACATGTAACATGTGCAACAAGGACACCTTAAAATAAAGTGTTACCTTTTTGTAATAACTACTTTTGTAGTAACTACTTCCCATCACTATATATAAGTAAATTCAGTGAAAATCCAAGAATAAAGGTGTGATAATCAAACTGTTACTGTTCAGAAAGAAAGAAAACAGTACAGTTTTTCATTACTGTGATCTTGATAATGATACAGATGGACAGACTTTAGACCAATAAAACCAGTATCTACCTTTGAACTGGAACAGTGCTTAATGCTTTCACACAGACACACACACACACACACACACACACAGACAGACAGACAGACAGACACACACACACACACACACACACACACACACACACACACACAGACAGACAGACAGACAGACAGACACACACACACACACACACACACACACACACACACACACACACAGACAGACAGACAGACAGACAGACAGACACACACACACACACACACACAGGAATGTTGTCATGACAACAGGGCATTTGGACTAAAACCATTTAGAGCATGTTAAATTCATTTTTAGGAACTGGTGTGGAGCCTTTGGTGAATAAATATAGAAAACCTGCAACATTAAGATGAAGAAAGTGAAGGAAGAGTTAAAAGGCAAGTGGTTTATACGAGGATATAACAGTAACAAATTGTACACTGATGAAGAATGCACATTTATTTTTCACATGCATCAATATAATTAATAATCTGAAAGTACAAATATCCATCAATAGCACACTGCCAATCTGAAGCACCCGTGGGTGCCATTTTAACATTTGATGTGGACAGAATGTGGTTCAGTATTGGATATTATTATTATTATTATTTTTTTTTTTTGGCATCAAGCCATCATGGTTCTCAGTGCTTCTTGTTTTTGAATAAATAGCAAATCTGAATATATAACAAATAGCCTAGTCTTTAAAGTTTAAAATGATAAAATAATGAGGCCAGTCAGTGAGGTGATGACTTGCAAGTTTGTTGCAAGTATACAGCGAGGGTAGTTCATTACATAAAACAGACATTTTTAGCACTGTGTGTTAATACAGTATGGTTCATCAGTGTGATTATGATCGTCAAATCTCACCAGCTAAATGAACATACTCTGGGTCACCACCAGAGGGAGGCAAAACACAGAGAGAAACCACACCAACCATGTGCGTTTCCCGAAAGCAACTATGGTAAATTCCGTCGTTACCAATAGAGGTCAGCCGTAGTGGGCTAACGATGTTTTGGGGAAACGCACCCCAGACCAGCTACAAAAAAACTATGGTAGAAACTCAGCCAGGTTCCATATCCGATAATGACATCAAATGTAGGGAATATCCAGTTATTGTTATTGTCTGTATTTTAGTTTATTTATAAGGAGCGTGTATCAAATAGAACCTTTATTGCAATATTTAAATAATATATTAGAAATTTAGTATTAAGAAATTTTGATTTATTATGAAACGAATTGGCATATACATTTCCACGTTAATCAAATTCAAGAAATGTTTTAATTATAGTCTATTTTAAAGGGAAAGAAAAGCACAGACACATCATTCTTCAAATAAAAATGCATTAACAAAGGTCTAATTTCACATGCACACAAAAATAATCATATAAGCTATACTTAGCCTACATAAATACATTTATTTTCTTAGTTCCATTTGTCATATGAGTGATTTTAAAAGTTTTCTCATCAGATTCCTTTTCTCAAGTCGATGCTGGTCTTTGTGCAAGTGTAATTTTCCATGAAGTGGTCATACTATCATCAGTTACGGGGAATTTAGTGTTACAGATTGTCATGGATTGAAATTATTTTATTAAATATCTCAAATGCGAATTTACAATAATTACAGATGCAAAATAAATGTTTCCCACTCAACCATATAAAATATTTATACTGAAAATTAGATTAAAAACTTGTTTCCGGAGCATATTTTTCTTGTCCTGTGTGCTTCCTTTTTGAAAAGCGCGTTGTGATTGGTCAGCTGGAGCCCATGTAACCAATCACAGCGCGCCTACCATGGAGGAAGGAATAAATGCAAGATGGCTCCTCATATAAAACCAGCCGCCTGGCTTCTCTTTTGTGATCAACAAAATTATTTCCCCCCGTTTATTCGATTAAAATACCGTTTTCGGGGAAGTGCTGAGGGCTAAATCAATCTGTACGCTGGCGTAGGTGTTACTCGGCGTCTTCGGGCGCTGTGGGATATATTTAATAAGCGAGCAGACCGATTTTGAGGCAGTGCGCGAGAGATCGGGCCTGTCCGCGCACGCGAACCTGAACCGAACCCCGCGCCCGGATCCAAACCCGAGCAGCTCATATGGCTGTTTCAAGGTGAGTCTGTGAATAAAGGTTGTTTTGCAAAAGGCAAATGTGTCTCCATAGTTGATTTTTCTAATTCTTAATAACTTTTGTTGTATACATTATAAGTAAAATGTATGTCTCTCGAGCTCTTTCTAACGGTCAGCGTTTTAAAATAAGTAACGTTATACGTAACCGAAAACTGCAGAAGCAGTATATCCTCCAACAAATAGACCTGTCAAATTCTGTTATCTCATGCAGTATATCGTATATTAGCAGTCTTTTGTGTGATGTTGCATGTGGGTTATGAATCCAACAGTTTGTGGTCTGCCATTATGACTCTACTTTATCCTGGGAAATCTCCGGTTAATGTGTAAATCCGCGGGTGATTAGTGGACTAACCCCACGCAGTGTCATCCCTCTCTGGGTTGGGCACTGTCAGTAAAGACAGTTTTAACATCCAGACTGACTGAAGTCAGTGCTCATTTCTCCTAATCCATCTCTTCAGTTGATGCAGTAGATTAATGTGGCGTTATATAACGCGTCTGACAGGATGGTGTGAGGGAAGCTGCTAGTAGATGACTATTTTTACACGCAAAAATTATTTTTTAGTAATTAAAATGTAGGCAAAGGCATAAATTAATATGAGACCCTCATGGAAAGCATCTGTTTTTTTTGTAGGTCGGGTCGCCCCCTCATGGGCGACGCCACGTTGATCACGTGATTTATTAGTTATAATAAATGGTTCGTAAACAAATGTAATGCATCCATTAGATAAATATGTGTCCAATGCCACTGGTGCTATTATTTGGAAAGAAAACCCAGCTACATGTAACAGAAGCTTTATTTTGTATAGAGAAAACTTTGTCATAATGAAACTTTCCAAAATCTCATGAAAAAGTAGAAAGTGGATTTCACTTTACACCAAAATTTGTTTGGTGGTCTTTGATCTGAAATTTCTAAAATTCAAGTCAGTCTTATTTGTACACCGCTTTTACGCATTACACACAATATGCATCGTTTCAAAACAGCTATACAGAAAATCATGAAGCTAATGATATCTTCTGATTGTATATCTTCCAGATGTAGCTATATCTGTATGGGTTTGTATACTCATGCAGATTACACCCATAATACTGTATGAATGCAAATAAAGTTGTGTACTGTAAATACTTTACATACATGTTGCTTGGTGATAGTGTAGTTTACATATTGTGACGATGCAAACAAGTAGTTTTACTTGCTAATTAGCACATTGCTTTGTGACTACTGTATGGGAAAGCTTCAGTTTTGCTGCTTAGTATTTGGAGTATTTGTTAAATGAGGAATTTATGTTTTTAAAAAAGACTGCCGTATCATGACCCTTGCAGCGTGTGAAGAAATTGTCCATGCTCGAAGTCTAGTGTGACCGTGGCTTCAGTGATGATTTTATAACATTGTACAACTGTATTGCCAGTCAGATCTTCGTTATGTTAATTATAACATCCAGTCTTACTGTCTCCAGGTTGGAACGGCTGTTTATCTTACTGGATACAGGTACGACTCCTGTTACCCGTAAAGCAGCTGCTCAGCAGTTGGGAGATGTTGTTAAGCTTCATCCACACGAGCTTAATAACCTGCTATCAAAGGTGGGTGTACAGACTAGTAGAATATCTGATTTTGATTGTTTTTTTTTAACACACTCCTCTAGTAGTTTGTAGTCTGAACGGCAAAAACACAAAGAACAACGTGATTGCATTTTTGTACTAGTAGCACGTGTTTGTTTGCACAGGAAGAATGTCTTTCCTAGCATGAAGCGTTTCAGAATGCATGCTTGCCATCTTTATTCACAATGCTCTCATATGTGATGTGAAAACATTTTGTGAACCGCTTAGACACTCTTGAATGTAAATAAATAAAAAAAAGTCTTTTGGCATCATGCTGGCACTTTTATCGTTACTATTATCTACAATGGTTGTAGATGCTGACTGTCTGTCTGAACTAATGGGTTTAACTTTTATTACTTGCAAAATGCCAGTGTAGAGCTAAAGATTGGATTTGAAAAACAAAGCAGAATTGAACCAAGATTAGATTTGCAAAACTAAGCTGAAAGAATGGCTACACCCTCTTACAAAAATGTGATCTGGTGGTTTCAGATGGTATTATAATGGTAGTTTGATATACATGATGTTACTGAATTATTCAGGTATTTACATTTACTTTTCCAAAATTTTTCTTTCTTTCCTTCTTTCTTTTGGTGTAATTCAATGACTGGGTTAATGATTTTAATTGCGAAAAGCCCATAAGATGCTACAGATAAACTTCTTAACATAAGCATTGAGGTAAAGGTTTGGATGGTTACTTATTTGCCTAATGTTTTGTACATTTTGAACAAAGCTGCCCATTGCTGAATTTTAACTCTTTAGATTATTGATCTGTTTCCTTTCCTCTGGGTTCAATACATAGGTTTTAACATACTTGAGGAGTCCAAATTGGGATACACGAATCGCAGCGGGACAAGCTGTCGAAGCCATAGTGAGGAATATTCCAGAATGGAACCCAGCTCCAAAGCCAAAAGACGGTGAGTTGATTAATCCCAGATTGCATTACTAGAGAATTTGATGTTTTGGGATTTTCTGTCTGATATTTACATGAAGGCGCGTTGTTGTGGTAACTAGTTACATAGATTTTTTTTTTTCATTTAATTTTTTTGTGTGTTTTTATCAAGGCTGTTTAATGCAGATCAACACCAGTTTGATCCTGCAGTGGTAATGCCACATGGCACGTTAAAAGCTAACAAGACTTGCACTTCTGTCTAATGATTGTCTTGAGCAGAGAAAGTGCTTTAATGCATGTTGTCTTTCTCAGAGGTGTGTGCAGAAGATATGTCTCCAGAGGACATCTCCTCAGACAGGCTGAGTTTCTACAGGTTTGATATCTCCCGTCTGCTCAAGCACGGAGCATCGCTGCTCGGCTCTGCAGGTGCTGAATTTGAGCTGCAAGAAGACAAGTCAGGTAGGGTTATATCTCTCATATGTGTGTGTTAACACTGCAGATTTCTAACGTTCATGCTGTTATTGTTTGTACTTGGGGGTTTGAGGTTTGTTCAATTTCTCAACATCAACTCCTCCCGCACCTTTTGTACCACAGATGTATATTATCTTAAATGCAACTAGGTCCAGTGGCATGCACGGAGGGGGGCCGTTGGGGCTCGAGCCCCTTCCCCTTTGAGTTCAGACTGTAAAGTGCCCCTGCGGTCCGGTGCCTCTGGACTGCGATTTCTGCCGAGGGTAGGGGTGTTCGATATGACAATTTTTGAAGAATCTGAGTAACCAAACAGTCGCTGGTCCACATTGACTTTGATAGTAGGAAAAAATCCTATGTAAGCCGCTGTGGACCAGCAACTGTTTGGTTTTCCACGTTTTTCAAAATAGCATTTATGTTTAGCAGAAGAAGGAAACTCATTCAGGATTAAAACAACTTTTGAGTGCGTAAATGATGGTATAAAAATAACACTATTTTTATTTTTTGGTGAATTATTCCTTTAATGTTAATAAAACACAAAGAGAAAAATCACTCACTACTCTTGACTGAAAAATGTTAATACAGTTGCTTTAATAGGAATCAATCTATATAGTGTTTTATTTTTATTAGTTCATTCAATTTCTTGAATGCTCCTGCTAAATACACCTATTGTAGCCTACCTGAAAATAAAAGTTTTTTATTTGTATATTATGTGTATTTGTAATGTGTATCTTTTGTTCTCCTTTTTTAATAACAATGATAAAATAATGACACAGATTTTTATCTTCACCCACTTTGGCCTAAATATCCGCAATACTTTTTTATATTTTGTTACCCTTGAAAGCCTTGTCTTTATAGGGAAATTAGTTCGTCTGTAATTCCCGAACAACTTGCAAAATAGAAAAACCAACATGACAAAGAATCGTGATATAATCGAGAATCGTGATATTTATAAAAAAAATAAATTAAAAAAATCATATGAGATTTTGCCATATCGCCCACCCCTAGCCGAGGGGGACGAAACCCATCGCCCAGCCCAGCCCAGCCCAGCACAATCCACAACCCCCACCCCCTCACCCCGGGTCTGCGATTGTGCCCTTGTAACGCCATTTCGCCCCTGCCCCTCCGGAGGTCTGTGCACGCCACTGACTAGGGCGATTCATTGTTGCCTATGAGCAGAAAATGTTTATAACTCTACGTGAAAAAGAAATTTGTATGATCGGATACGGTTAAAGTTGACTGTAATAAGGAAATTAGCAATTGTTCGTTTGACATTCTTTGTTATTGAGGTGGATAAGAGATGTAGGTGATAAGTGTGCCTTTATTTGCATGTCAGTATGGAAGAAATTTGAATAATAGTATGTTTGTCATCTCCATCTTTCCATGCACACCTTGATTTTTCCATTTCATATGTGGTGTTCGTTATTAACTTGTGAATGATCCCTCATTGAGGAGTGTTGTTACTTTTCTATGCATGTGTTTTTTTTTCTTTCTCCTTTTTATGTGGTGGATAGTAAAATGGGTGATTTATTATTGATATTGAGAGACCAAAATATTATAGATGGTTTCGAGCAAACACCTAGAACACCCTTGTTGGTGATGCAGGGCTCCAAACTGCGACCAAAAATATTAATTTGCGAGTGAAGTTTTTGCTGAGGTCGCCAATGGCGACTATGTTATGACTTAATTTTTTTTTCTTGATTGTTTTGCAATCACATCTTTTATGTCCACGTATTAAACTGAGACGATGCGCATCAAAGTTTTAATGGGGAAAAAGAGTTTCAAACAGTCAGTCCTCATCTCTGCCGAAATGCCTGCTAAACGCAGCTCAGTTGTGCAGCGCGAGAGATCAAAATGACGGAGACGTGCAAAAGTGCAGAAAAGCAGTGTCTATTTCATGCACAACTTGAACAAACTTCAACCGGTAAAGCTGTCAGCTGTGTGGATCTTGGCAATATCGTTAACAATTCTCGTTTATAATCATTACTAATATGCAGGGGTGCACATAACTGGTTCGCAGGTCCGCATGCGCGACCAAAATTAAAAATGCGCTGTGTAAATAAGTTCTGACAGCGCATCTACATGGTTGACAGCTGTTAATGCACAATTACCATTTTAGATCGACAAACTGTACTGTATAAGATTTCTATCCAAACTGAAAGCACAACCTAGGCTACCGCTGCCGTTTTCAAAGCAAAACTGTGACATTTCATTCACTGACGCTCTTCCATCAGCAGCGCTAAACCCGGAAGCGCATAATATTTACTTGCCGGCAACCCGCCAAAATAAAAGCTCGCTGATTTTACGTTTGAAAATGATTATAATAAAAATATTAGCATTTTATTTTTGTTTACTATAAAATAATTGCATTTGTATGTAATACTCCCTTATTTTTAAATAAAAGTATTATCACACTTGATTATTTAGTTCATTATTTTTAGTCGGTTATCTTATAAAAAAAAAACAAAATAAAGTGGAATAAAGAAATTTATTAATAATAGTGATAATATTAGAGTTATATTTTATGGGTCACACTACATGCCATAGCCCGTGTGAGGACCAAACCAAATCTCCAGGTTCTCATATAAGGAGCCAGGCTGAAAAACTTATGTGCACCCCTGATTATAATCATTACTAATATGGCTTCTTGTCATCAAGATCTTTAGTCTATATGCTGAGTTCTGTAAATGCGTGAACTTCATATTTGCCTGTTTGCAGCGCACTTGCCATCCAGTAATCACAATAAGCTTTGTGCTTTGTTACTTTTTAATAAACAAAGTATCAGCTTTAACATTCTGCCAAATTCATAAAATAAATACAGTTTTGGCACTCTTTAATGCGGCAGGCGCAATCGCTTTAGCGCCTCAGTTCAAGCGGCAAGTGAACCTATTATATCTTTCTCTATTATAGTATGAAATTAATGTGAATTAATATCAAAAGGTAGGATATTTTATAAGAGAGCCTACACTTATTGAAATGTCTCATGTAATCGCTCATTCTGTGTCAAACTGGAAGTCTTGTAAAGCTTGTAAACATAAGCTCATCAGTCAGCTAGAAAAATAATTATAAAGAGGAGCATTTTGCTATATTTATTCGCTCTTGCATATTAATATTTTTACTTAACCTGTTGTCTACATGATAAAAATGCAAAAACCGACTGGATGTGTGAGAGATTTGACAACATTTCTATAGGATGCATTGAGGAGGAGCCCAACTAACACTGTAAAAAGCGATCAGTTGACTTTTCTTTAAAAAATTGAGGAAACCCATGGCCCGCAAAATCGTGGGGCTATTGCGTTTTCCAGTTGGGCTACCAAAATGTATCACTGCCCTACCCAACGGGCTAACTTAAATACTGTGGGTCCTTAACCTCTCAATTTACTTATTTAAAACTTTTTATGGCCGTAAATTTTATACATGTTAAATGGTATAAGAAAAGTCTTAATTATAATTTCAAGAGGTCTTACAGTTGGGGATGGAAAGACAAGAACCGCGATACAGCTGAATTAAACTTCAAAAGGCAATGATGTCATTGAATAAATATGAGTTTGGTGTCGGGAATATTAACAAGTCCCGCCCATTTGGAGCTGGCTCCAACCTCCGTTTATACCTATCTCGGAGAAGCCGCTATATTTGCTCCTAAAGCGCCAACTTAATGCATAATTAAAGAAATACATTAAGTGAACTTGACAATTCTGAGTTACACTGACAAATAACAGTTTGAAAATGTGTTCACTTTTTATTTTAAGTTGGACCAACTTATTAAATTGGAATTACTTAAGTTCTTATGGTCCATGATATTGGTACAGATTCTGTGTAATAAACAATTCTTTGTGACCGTATATTTCAAGTTGGAAAAGACGTTTAGTTCCCACTTTAAGTGAACCTTAGTTCCCAGGTCATCTACAAGATGGATTAAAATGCTGATAAAGTCAAGAAAAGAGTAGACAAACACATGACTGTATGATTGAAATGTTAAAAAAACAAATAAATAAAACGTTTATTCTGTGGCACCTAAAAAAAAAAATTTCGTTTTTTCTTATAGGAGCCAATGGCTCCTTACTCTATTTTTTTTGTTTGGAGCCCTGTGATGACTTGTGTTTTGCAATTCTTACAAATGATTGCATTCTGTTCTCAGGTGAGACAGATCCCAAAGAGCGTTTGGCCCGGCAGAGGAAGCAGTTACAGAAGAAGTTGGGATTGGATATGGGTGCTGCGATCGGCATGGACACAGAGGAGCTTTTTAATGATGAAGACCTGGAGGATGCTTGTGCTTCCAGTACCAACAGATCACAGCCTGGTAAAAGCCTGGGCTGTCACTTCTCTCGCAACCATTTGGTGAGTGGTGCTGGAATCTCTTACAAATGCCAAACGCTTCAGAAAGCTTACAGTTTTAAGGCTGACATCAGAGGAGATGGTGAATGCCTAAATCACTGCAACTATTGCTCAGCGCTGATACCAGGTGTTAAAAGGCCTTTACTGTATTAAAATGTTCAGTTTTGTTCTCCTCTTCAGCCGGCTGCAGAGCTCATAGATTCAGAGTTTCGTCCAGGCATGAGCAATCGACAGAGGAACAAAGCCAAGAGGATGGCAAAACTTGTGGCAAAACAGAGATCCAGAGACGTGGATCCAAATGAGAAGAGGTAGAGATGTCATGCTAATCAATTTGTATTTATTTCTAAGCTTTTATTGCTTGATTTTAAGCAAAGCCTATAGAAATACAACGACAGTTCACTCCTAAACTTATGAATGGAAGAAACTGCAATGCACAATATGGAGGAATAGTCCTGCCTTCTAAATGAAAGAGCCAATTGCTGATTGGTAAAGTCATTGTGTCACTGCAGCGGCCATTAGAAGCTCCGGTTCCCATAGAAACCTGAGGCTAGACCAGCAGCTGCGCATGCACAGTCAAAAGCGCGTTGTAACTGCGCATGCGCATTGGCTGGTCTGGCCTGAAATACGCTGCTTTTTTTTTTTAACGCTATTTGAGCATAAGAAACAACATTCATGGGACAGTTCATTTCAGATTTTGTTGCTGATTTGAAATATGTAGTTTAATTGCGACTACTTCAGCGAGCAGTTTTTGATTTATTTGATTTTATTCATTTAGATGGGACTTGGTCTTGTTTGAGCTGCCCGGAGGTGTTGCAAATATGGCCGCAGAGTGAACAGACTTTCCTTGAAAGGGACTTTGTTTTAAGTCGATATGACATCAAAATTGACATTTAACTTATTAGCTATTTTGGATATTTTGACTTTCAGAATTGTTTAACAGCCTTGGACAAAGTGGTTGCACATGTTTTGTTTTAAAGATGACAACAACCATGTAACTTTATTGATCTAAACTATAGAGGGAATTTTTTTTTTTTTCTCTCTGTTTTTATACAGAAAACTATGTTGTGTTACACAAAGTTGATTTATTTTTGATCAAAAACACATCAAACAATGTAGGCAGAGGCTTTAAGGTTGCTCCACAGCGTTGCATTTACACAGAAAGCTGCAAAATCACTTCTGAATACTGGGTTATCATACCTGCTATTTCTTTTTTTGTTAGTGGGTGAAAGTAGACATGTTCTAAAACAGCTTTTATGCTTTTCACAGCCACCTTCACTTTTCAAAGATTTGCACTCCTAGAGATGCATTGAAAATCATTTTTGGAATCCGATCATGATGTGCCTGAACACTCCCTGCCCTATAAACAGTGTTTCATGTTGGAGAAGATAATGACTGTTTATGGGGGTGTGGGCGGTCAGTCTGACCACTGCTCTTATGTTTCCTTGCCACAGCAATGACAGTTTTGAGGGAGAGCCAGAGGAGAAGCGCCGGAAAACCACAAATGTAGTCATTGAGCAGCCAGCAACCGACAGCAAAGTCTTAATTGATAATGTTCCTGATAACTCCAGTTTATTTGAGGAGGTGTGAGACATGCACACATGCTTGTTTTTTCTTCCACACATTGAGCTGTTGACATTCAACTGTCAGCTGTGTCTGTCTTTTTTATATATAAAAAGTGTATATAATTTTTTTTTCCTTTTTTTTTTTTTTTTTTCTTTTTCACAGACTCAGGAATGGCCCCTGGAAAGCTTCTGTGATGAACTGTGCAATGACCTCTTCAACCCCTCGTGGGAGGTACTGAAAAACACATTAAATAGAATTAAGCAATTGTAACTAAAATTCGGTTAAAAATGTTTTACAAAATGTGTTCGCTCTAAAATGGCTGCAAGACAAGGAGTGATTATACAAATAATCTAATCATTCAGTGCTTAGGAAAATTAATGGCCCAATAAAAAGTGCATTAAAATATTGCCATATTTCACAATGTCACGTAACTTTTATATTGCCATCTAAATCATTGTGAATATATCATAAATATTTAAAATATCTCCCAGCTCTAGTTGAGACTACATATTACCACAAATGGAGCAGTAAATTATCTGGCTGTCATGTCTGACAGTAATACTTTAAAAATAATTCTAAAATAATAAAGTATTTTTTTTATTGCTATTAAAGTACATTATTTTGTTGACTTTTTTTTTTATTTTTTTAATGAAATTTATATTTTAGCTTTTTTCAATTTTAAAGAAAAAGGTTTTTTTTTTTTAAGTTATATTTTTGGGCTTTTATGCCTCTATTTTTGATAAAAACTGTGTTGACAGAATGGGAAAGCATAGGACCGAGAGAGGGGAGTGGTATTGGCAAAGGACCTCTACACTTCCGACAACCCGCATTCGATTCTGAAGTAGTTGCACTACATGTTGGCGCACTAACCACAAGGCCATTAGAAAATTATTTTTAATAGTTTCAATTCTAGTTAAAAACAATACTAATGCCTGCTGGTTGTGTGCTTTTTGAGACAAACCAGTTTGCATTTACTTGTGAAATGAAGCAATGAAAACTATTATTTGTATGTGCATTTACAGTGAAAGGAGTACTGGTTGGTCAGTGAGCTTTTGTTTGGTATTTTTAGATTCGTCATGGTGCCGGCACGGGACTGAGGGAAGTGCTGAAGTGTCATGGTACTAGTGGAGGAAAGACTGTTGGCAGTACAGCAGAACAGGTGCTCACCAGCTCATTGGACATTATCACTGTCAGAGTTTAAGTTCAGTGTGTGATGTTTGATTCCTTCTACATTCTCAGATGGAGCGACAACAACAAGAGTGGCTAGAGGATTTGGTCATCCGGCTTTTGTGCGTCTTTGCTCTTGACAGATTTGGAGACTTTGTGTCAGATGAGGTTTGTCATCAACTTCTGAATTTTTTTGTATTAACATCTATTGCCCCCTAGTGGTTGAACAAGACTGACATTTGAACCTGTACTTGCGTGTAAATGTGTTGGCGTCAATATTGAACAATTTGGTTTTTTTTTTTTAAAGAAAAAGGTTTTTTTTGGGGGGGTACATTAAAAATGGGCGTTATTTTTAATTAGCGTAAACCTGTTTCTTCCTTAAGGTCTCATCTTGAAGCATTTCTTTTTTTCTTATCTTTCCAGGTGGTTGCACCTGTCAGAGAGACGTGTGCCCAGACTCTGGGTGTGGCCTTGAGGCACATGGCGAACAGTGGCGTTGCCATGACTGTGGACATTCTGCTCAAACTGCTAACTGAAGACCAGTGGGAGGTTCGACACGGAGGCCTGCTGGGCATCAAATACGCTCTTGCTGTCAGACAGGTGGAAAAGACTCAAATTCATATTGGCTGAGATTGAAAGTGACATTCTAGATGCTGCAGTGTGCTTAACTTGTGGTTGACTTTCACATCTTGCTGACCCTCAGGATTTGATTGCTGAGCTGCTGCCCCGGGTTCTTCCTGCCATTACAGAAGGCCTGCTGGATCTGGATGATGATGTTCGTGCAGTGGCAGCAGCGGCTTTGATCCCAGTGGTGGATGGATTGGTTCAATTGCAGCCTGCTAAGGTCTGAGCTGAAAGTTAATTCGAATTAGACAGCTAGTGCAGATATAATGGCCAATGCGGATATATCGAGAGCATGCCTAATCAACAGATTCTTATAATCTTAAAATAGTTTAATATTGGCCAGTTGGTTTGTCACTGCCAGTGTCTGTGCTTACAGCACTCATGTGTTAACTCCTAATTTTTCCAACACATTTAAATCAGTCTGAAGACCCCGATATACTCGCATCCAAGTTCTTTTTCATTTAGTGGTTAAAAGAAAGTGGAAATGCCAATTTCAACTTGAAGACCGCTCTCCAGTGTGTTCTTGATGAACTGAGCTATAGAAATAAACCAGAGAATATTTCAATGTCTAGAGCAGTCCTACCTATTACATAATAACCATGAACCAATGGTAGTTTGAAGGCGTTTACCAGCTAAAGCAAACTTTTCTGGAAAGTTTGCTTTCGCAAGTTGTTTTGAACTCCAGAGACAAATTTCATTTTAGTCTGATTCAGTTTGAAATGGCGTCACGGTTCTTTGGTTTTTGCTTTAATGACATTGGGGCTTTTCACATCTAGCACTTATTTGCAGCAATTGCTCTGGGTTAATGCCTCCATATGTATAACCTGCATGTGTGCGTTATAGGTTCCCTTCATTGTGGACACACTGTGGAATGCCCTGCTGGAGCTGGATGATCTCACAGCTTCGACTAACAGCATCATGACCCTGCTGTCCTCCCTGCTCACTTACCCACAGGTCCGCCAGTGCAGGTGAGATTTCTCTATTGAAATATGAAAAAGCTCTCGTGTTCATTGCTATTAATACCACATTTCCTAACAATGATAAAAGGGAAGCTAAAACCCTGTTTTTCCATTCCCAGCACGCACCAGTCTCTCACGGTGTTGGTTCCTCGAGTATGGCCATTCCTGAGACACACAATCGCTTCTGTTCGTCGGGCTGCCCTAGAGACCCTCTTTACATTGCTTTCCAAAGCTGACACGGTTGGATAATCTGTGTGAATGATTAGCAAAATCAAAATATGCAGTGTTTGACATTTTCAGTTTCAAGTATTTCTTTCCTGTTTTCTGCTCTGATTTTTGCTTTTTCCTCCAGAGTTGTGCAGTGTGGCTGAATCCCATCATGCAGGACATGTTAAGACACATCTTTCAGTCCTGCATCCTGGAGAGCAACCAGGAGATCCTAGAGTTGATACAGAAGGTATTTCTCTCTCTGTTCCACTCCTTGAATTTTTTTGTCTGATTGATATGTTAATTAGTTTATTAATATGTTGATGGTTTTCTAGGTGTGGGGGGAGTTGTTGCGACAGGCCCCGCAGCAGTATGTGGTGGCGGCCAGCTGTCCTTGGATGGGTGCCTGGCTCTGTTTGATGATGCAAGCGTCACACATCCCAATCGACCCCAACATGCTGCTGGAAGTGAAAGCACGCTTAAAGGTAAGGGTGGAGGTCAAAATCTTTACCTGTACTTCGCTGGAATAAAGAAGAAATTTGACCTTCTACTGCATCACACATGCATCTTCAGATGGTTTTACATGCATCGACTACCATATTGTGTTTAAAGAAAATACTTTTGTTCAGCAGCAATGCATTTAATTGATCAAAAGATCAAAAAATGATTAATTGACATTAAAGGTTTTTTTTATTTAAATAAATGCTGTTGTTTTGATGTTTCTGTTCATTAAAGAATCCTTACAAATATAATAAACAGCTTTTCAACATCGGTAATAAGAAATGTGGTTAATTAAATTATAATATTTCACAATACTATTGTATATTCAATCATATAAATGTTGCCTTGGTGAGAGAGACTTTAAAAAAAAATTAAATAAATAAAAAAACCTTAAATTGTGCCAACCCCGAACTTGTACATGTGCTACAAGCTTTCTGCTTGTCCAAAAGAAATAAGTGCAGATATAACTCAAAGAAAGCAGGTTTTACACTCTAGATTAGCATTCACCAGATTGAGAGAGTGCTTTCCAGTTTCTGTACAGTATGCATCAGGCAGTCAGCGAATGGACTGTGGGTGGTCTGTGGGCATGCTGTCTGAGGCTGAGACTAATCCATCCTACAACCTTCACACTTCCCACTCATCCAAAATCAGATTTGCTCTAAGCTTCATTCTGTTATTCTGCAGGAGAAGGCTGCTGGGAAAACCAGACAGGGATCTGTTCCAGTCAAGGAAACGGTCCAGGAGTACATTGGTGGAGCGGAGACGATTGCCGAAGACCATGCCACGCGAGACTATGTGGTGACACGTGCACGTCTAATGGCTTCAAAGTGTGTGGGGGGAAAATTCTTTAAACTTTTTTTTTTTTTTTTTTTTTTTTTTTGTTTCTCTGTGCCATATGTGAGGCTGACTGCTTTTGTGTCCTCCTAGGCTGTTGGGGGCACTGTGCAGTTGTATATGTGACCCACGGTTGAATAGCTCTTCTCAGGAACTCCGGCCTGCCGAGTCTCTAGCACAACTTTTACTGTTCCATCTCAACTCTAAATCAGCCCTGCAGCGGATTGCGGTTTCCATGGTGATCTGTGAGTGGGCAGGCCTTCAGAAGGTGAGAACGGGAGAGGGTCAATCTCAAGTTTATTTTGAAGCATTTTAATGGCTGTTAGTGCTGTCCTACATCACAGGAGTGTGAGCTGTTGTCCAGCGTGGTTCAGCCCCGATTGCTGGTCATTCTCTCAGAGCAACTCTACTACGACGAGATCGCCATTCCTTTTACTCGCATGCAGAACGAATGTAAACAGCTCATAGCGCTGCTGTCTGACGCCCAGATTGACGTGAGCGAACGAATCAACTCCACTGTATTCACCATCGAT
The DNA here is from genome assembly GCF_012432095.1 of Onychostoma macrolepis. Lineage (NCBI taxonomy): Eukaryota > Metazoa > Chordata > Actinopteri > Cypriniformes > Cyprinidae > Onychostoma > Onychostoma macrolepis. The sequence continues at coordinate 26,179,743 of NC_081167.1, read as the reverse complement.
CAGGCTAATGAGCTGGTTAGTAAAAGACACTAAGAGATACAAAAACTCCAGTTCTAAAGCATTCCGCTTTAATTGTAAGAATAAGGTCTCTTCTCGCCAGTTAATCAGTTACACTGTAATATTAGTAATAATTAATAAGTAGTATTATTGTTGTTACTGTTAAATGTTTACACTAATTATTACTACATGAATAAATAGTAAAACATTGTGTAATACATTTATAATTGTTAAAAAAAGTTTATAGATTATGCACTAACAAAATGTTAAATATTACATTGTTGTTACATTCATAAATAAGAAAATATTGTGTAAAACATAATTTCTAATTTTTATTTGTTAGTTTTCATTTATATTAATAGTTAATAATAATAATAATAATAATAATAATAATAATAATAGAAATATTTAGAAGGTGGTGGTGTTATTTCACATGTGTAGAATTTATATAGATGTAAAAAGGATGCCAAAACTCTGGAGCTCTTTTCCAAAACCATGTGTCTTTTGTAAAGGCAATACCATAATGCTTTGTGATGATCTCAGCAGAAAAAAAAAACCTATACATTTCAGTAAGACACGGGATAGCTAGGCAACTAAGCAGAGCCTGTTATATTACTGTATGCCACACTGAATGAATGTCTCAAATGACTAGTTATTCATCCCCCTAACACTCTCTAGGTCACCACCATCTTCTCAGAATGCACCTCCTCTCTGAACCTCAAATCACGTCAGTTCCAGCTGCTGGACGGCAAGAGGTTGCAGGCTCGTTCCACTGTGTGCGAGACCAGTGCCGAGTGGCAGCAGCTGCAGCTGAGAGTTCATACCTTCACTGCCTGTGCTGTGGTTGGACTTGCCATGCTGCCGGATAAACTCAATCCTGTTGTCAGGCCCCTGATGGAGGTGGCCCGCCGTGAAGAGAACACGCTCGTCCAGGGTTATGCAGCCTCCAACATTGCCCGTCTGCTGCAGCTGTGCGCTGTCAGATCTCCCTGCCCAAATGCCAAGATCGTGAAGAATCTCTGCAGCTCAGTGTGTGTAGATCCAATGCTCACCCCTAGTGCTGCATGTCCTGTCCCGCCAGCCAGCACTCCAGCAATACAAGAGAGCAGTAAAGGTGAGGGGAAGACCTCCTCTCCAATTCCCATATTTTCATTGGCTATATGAAACGTGATCAGAATTAATTTGTGCGTAAATTGTTTGTGAAGTATCTCAATTTAATGCAACATCTTAAGTGAATTATTTATAAACAATTTCTACTAATTAATTATACTTTTAAGGTCCATTGTGGCCCATTTAAAATTAATTTTATAAAAATTTTTTTTTTTTAAAAGCAAAATTGCAACAACCAAAAAAACCCATAGTTTTTGTAAGGTTTTTTTTTTTAAATTATCTTGGCAATCATATTTGTTAATCATATTGATAATGTCCAGAAAGAAATATTTTGGTGCATCTTATTTAATTTGCATGCTGTTGTTTCGGGGCTTTTAGAGGTGTTGTGTATTTGATCTATCCTGCAGCATCTGTGGCCGAGAAGGATGCAATGCATCACATGGTGAATAAGACAAAGGGCATCATCACCCTTTATCGGCATCAGAAAGCAGCTTTTGCCATCACCAGTAAGAGAGGACCCACACCCAAAGCCCCCAAAACTACTAACAATGACCTGCCCCTCGGAGGCAGCATTACCACAGAAACGGATGAGGTATTTACAGCGTTACAATTAGCAGCTTTACTTTGTTCTCTTCAGTGATTTTCATATGAGTCTGTGTAATCCTAACCTAGAGCAAGAAGCCATGTCTTATCCAGAGGAGAGGGGCAGAGTTTTGCTTGATGACAGTTGCCAGGCATTTCGGTAAGGAGTTGACCAAAACTTTGCCATATCTGTGGGAGTCCATGACCGGCCCGCTGAGGAATGCGCTGGATGCTCAGGGATTTGGTATGTCTGCTTTTACTTTGTTCGTAACCTTTTTTTGTTACCCCCGTGGAGTTTTTGATTTAAAATGAATTGAGATTTGTGAAAAGCTCTCTACAGTTCAGATGAATGTTTCTTAAAGTAGCAGTTCACCTAAAATAAAAATTGTATTAAAATGTGCTCCCCTTCAAGGCATCCATTGATGAACAAGTGATGTAATGCTACATTTCTCCAAACCTGTTCCAATGAAGAAACAAACTCATCTACATCTTAAATGGCCTGAGGATGATTTTTTTGTTTTCAGGTGAACTGTTCCTTTAGTAAATGCTCTTCTTGCTCCTCATTTGGTGTTTGTTGCAGATTCCAGCCAGTTGCTGAAGCAGGGAGACCCGGTTGCTCAGGAGCTTGTGAACTCTCTGCAGGTGCTGGAGGTCACAGCAGGAGCCATGTCCCAAGACCTCACCCCTTTAGTATGGGCACACTCACACGTACAACATTCAAGAACATCTAGTATGACTGCATGAACAATGGCAGTTTTAACCGGTCTCCTGTTGCTTCTATACCTGCAGTTGATGGAGCAGTTGCCTCACCTTTGCACCTGTCTGCAACATCCATACACAGCCGTACGTCACATGGCCGCACGCTGTGTGGGCGTGCTCACCAAGATCGCTACTATGGAGACCATGAATGTGTTCCTGGAACATGTGCTTCCCTGGTTGGGTGCTATTGATGACAACACCAAGCAAGAAGGTGCCATCGAAGCCCTGGCCTGTATCCTCTGCATTTCACAAATGAAAATCAAGCTGTTTTCTTGTTTTAAAAATGCTTTTGTATTTCACGTAGGTGTTCAATTATAATTAGTTAGTTTGGTTTGTGAAATTCTTTTTGTGTCTCTGACAACTCTTCAGTAATCAACAACAACAATTAACAAATGCAAACAAACCGTACAAACAGTAATGCTTCCTAAATTCTTAGAAACAGAGTAAGGCTTACCACAACTTTAAAATGTATTAAAATAGGAAACTGTTAAGCTGTATTTCATATTACTGTTTTTATTTAATTTTGCATCAAAAAAATGCAGCCTTGGTGATCTTAAGAGACTTCAAAAACATAAAATCTTACCGACCTCAAACTTTCAGACACTAGTCAGGGCTCTAGACTCATTCTTCCCACTGGTCTCACTCTTGCAACTAACTTTCTCAGTTGGTCGCACGAGCACATAATTTGGTCGCTATTATTATTATTTTTTTCTTTGCTACAACATTTGATCAATGCAAGCTGATTAACTTATCAGAGTTTATAGTTATATGGTAGCGAAAAAAACATTCAACCCGTTCTGAACAGGAATTCTTTTTTTTTTTTTTTTTTTTTTCATGAACTTTCACTTTCAAATTCGCGATCTTGGGGTCATGTTTTACAAGAAAAGATAATTGTCTGTTTTGCTTGCATCTATACAACTTTCACTTTTTAAGACTAAAACGAAAGATGGATTCATTGTTATTCTTAATTAAAAAGCTCAACAACAATAAAACAGTACGCTAACAAACTAGCTTGCATAACATATAACAAACGAGGCATGGCGTAGGATACATCACATGCTGTATTATATAACGACTAATAAATTACAGAATGTTTAGCAAACACTGAGGAATCAAATCAATAATAATATTAAAAAAAATTAAGGAAAGCCTCCATAGCTTAGCATGAGGTAAACAGCAAAGATAACAAGCTTTTCAAAAGGAAAACGAAAAGTAAAACTAAACTGTCTGTTGCGTGTCTTTTTTTTTTTTTTTTCTCCTATAAGAATACCAACATGTTCACCTTCTCTGGTTTAAGAAGCGGCCTTTTACTTTAGCTTGAAAACCAAATCCTCCATTGCGCTCCATCTGTGGTGCACACCTTCGCGCTCGTGCTGACACGGCGAGTATAAACCAGGTTCTACACCTGAAGCACTCACGTTGAAAGCGCAGTGCGCGCTGTATGAAGCAGACGCTTTGGAGCTGCGCAGACCATGCACTCGCGTATTCTCAAAAAATGGTTGCAAATGCAGCCATTTTGGTTGCAGTCTAGAGCCCTGCTAGTGTACAAACACTTGGTGTATACAGTGGTGTTCAGAACACAAATATTATCCTGAGCACAGTGCCCAGGTGTGATGGAGCAATTAGATGTGGATATTGTGCCCTACATCGTGCTGTTGGTGGTCCCTGTGTTGGGCCGTATGAGTGACCCCTGTGACAGCGTGCGATTCATGGCCACGCAATGCTTTGCAACCCTGATCCGACTGCTTCCTCTTGAGGTGAGCAATCAGTAACGAGCATAGTCCAGCATTTATGCATCTCATACTTTCTAATAATGCAAGACTTTCAGCTAAGAGTTTGAAGTGAGGGATGTCGAGGCATGTCTATTCTCAGTATGGTGGAACTAATCACTTCGTTGCATAACTTCTGTGCAGCTATTTTCCTTTTCATCTTAGTTTTTTTTTTTTTTTTTTTTTTTTTCCCTTTCAGGCTGGAATCCCAGACCCGCCGTCTATGTCTGAAGATCTAATTCGACAGAAGGCCAGAGAACGACACTTCCTCGAGCAGCTGCTCGATGGAAGGAAACTGGAAAATTATAAGATTCCTGTGCCCATCAAAGCAGAGCTCAGGAAATACCAGCAGGTGTGTTTGCTTTTTACACTTCTGTGGAAGTGTCTTTATTTTTAATTGTATTTTTTGGCAAATCCAGAGATTGAAATGAGGCTGATAACTGTAATTAACAAAAAAGTCTGACTGCATAAATTGTTGATTTTATTTAAAAAAATTTTTGAATCCGGGTTTGATTCTGAAGTTCTTCCTGCTGTCTTTTGTAGGATGGAGTGAACTGGCTGGCATTTTTGAACAAGTACAAGCTTCATGGGATCTTGTGTGATGATATGGGTCTGGGTAAGACCCTGCAGTCCATCTGTATTCTGGCAGGCGATCATTTCCTCAGGTACATCCCAAACCAACTTCATACTTCCTAGAGCTTTGCAGCATTTCTATATGTGACCCTGGACCACAAAACCAGTCTTAAGTCGCTGGGGTGTATTTGTAGCAATAGCCGAAAATACATTGTATGGGTCAAAATTATCCACTTTTCTTTTATGCCAAAAATCATTAGGATATTAAGTAAAGATCATGTTCCATGAAGATATTTTGTAAATTTCTTACCGTAAATGTATCAAAACGTCATTTTTGATTAGTAATATGCATTGCTAAGAACTTCATTTGGACCACTTTAAAGGCGTTTTATTGTCTGATCCTAACAAACCATACATCAATTGAAAGCTTATTTATTCAGCTTTCAGATGATGTATAAATCTCAATTTCGAAAAATTTACAATTAAGACTGGTTTTGTCGTCCAGGGTCTCGCATAGTTATAATATATGACTTTATTTGACCCGCTAAACGATGTTGCTGCATGTGTGCAGGGCTCAGGAGTACGCCAGGTCAAAGCCTCCCGACTGTTGCCCTTTGCCCTCCATAGTTGTGTGTCCGCCCACCCTGACAGGACACTGGGTGGATGAGGTTGGGAAGTTCTGCTCTAAAGAGTATCTCAATCCACTGCACTATACTGGCCCCCCTACTGAAAGAGCATGGTACCATCATAAGAAATCACCTGTTAAGTAAATATAGAGTTGTTGCCCAGTTTAAAAAATTGAATAGGAAATGCAGTTTTCTGTTTCGCTCTATGCAGGTTGCAGCACCAGGTGAAGAAACACAATCTTGTTGTTGCCTCGTATGATGTCGTTAGAAATGACATTGACTTTTTCAGGTAACAACTCCTTAATTACGTTTATCATTCTCAGACTTCATATGCAGTGGGATGAAAGAAAGCGTCACTGTTTCAATGTTATGTTCTCATACAGGGATATTAAATTTAATTACTGTATCCTTGACGAGGGTCACGTCATAAAGAATGGAAAAACCAAACTTTCTAAAGCGATCAAGCAGTTAACTGCCAACTACAGAATAATCCTCTCAGGAACGCCCATTCAGGTGAGAATTGAATTGGCTTGTATATGTGACCCTGGACCACAAAACCAGTCTTAAAAAAGTCTGAATAAATAAGCTTTCCATTGATGTATGGTTTGTTAGGATTGGACAATATTTGGCCGAGATACAACTATTTGAAAATCTGGAATCTGAGGGTGCAAAAAAATCTAAATATTGAGAAAATCGCCTTTAAAGTTGTCCAAATGAAGTTCTAAGCAATGCATATTACTAATCAAAAATAAAGTTTTAATATTTACGGTAAGAAATTTACAAATTATCTTCATGGAACATGATCTTTACTTTAATATCCTAATGATTTTTGGCATAAAAGAAAAATGGATAATTTTGACCCATACAATGTATTTTTGGCTATTGCTACAAATATACCCCAGCGACTTCAGACTGGTTTTGTGGTCCAGGGTCACACATGGTACTGTTCTAAAGCTTGGGGTCAGTAAAAACAATATTGACAAAGGAGAATGTTAAGATGACATTACTCCAGTCTTCAGTGTCACATGATCCTTCAGAAATTGTTCTTTTGATGCTTAAGAAACATTTCTTATTGTCAGTGATTAAAACAATGATTTTTTTTTTTTTTTCCAGAATTCATTAATGATTAGAAAGTTCATAAGAACAGCATTTATTTGAAATATAAAGGCATTTAGGTCCGTGTACTTTTGCGTCCGTTCGTTTTTTAACCCAGAAATGAAATACGGAAAATGCGGTTTCTAATATAATGGTTCAAACTCTGATGAATAGAATAAGCAGGAACAAACTAATTTTCATTATTCAAGATTCCTATTTCATTAAAAATCGTAAAAATGAGAGGGCTCTTTTTTTTTTTTTTTTTTTTTGTAATGTATGTAAATGCTAATTTCTACCTTATTTGAGTGTTTCTATACAGACGCACTCTCTCGCGCTACTGATGTAGCTACCATAATTGCTTTATGAAAACATTTAGCTTCGACATATTTATGATCTTAATTTTTCATGCCTAAAAACATGTATGAAATACACATTAGATAGCCCATTTCTTTGGAAATAACTGTATCCTGGACAAGTTCTACAGGAGAGGGAACGAAACAAAAGCAAGAGAAAGTCAGTTAAAGCAAAGACAAGGGACTTTGGTTAAAGCTAGAAATAGGATAACTGACATTTTATGTTGATTTCCTGAGTGGCCATGCTTTTAGTTCAGTTCAGCTCCCCGAGGGGGAAACGTGATTTCTTCCGAGGGGAACGCTAGAGCCCTGCATTTCAGCCTGATGGCCCCGACTTTTTTACGCTTCTAGGGCCGGGCTTCGATCGGGCCTATTTTCACGTCATAGTTCAGACGCGGGCCGGGCCTCGGGCCTGTTTTAGGCTTCTCCTTATTTTTATATTTTAGACATCCATCAATTAGTGATGAAAAAAATTGCCGCGCTGGTGAAAACAACACGAGACTGTGCTGCAAGTCGTGATGATTTAGGCTATGATCAGCCTGCCGGTCTGCCGCTGGCCGCTTGGTCGTTACTTTAAGAAAGAAAAAACTTATTTAACGGACAAAAAAATGCTCCAAAGGTTTTTCTAAATTAACTTAGCCTAATAAAAAAACGAAACGAAATATAATCACTTTGTCATTACATACAAAACTGAACTATTTTAATAGCTGAAACAGTGGGCTATTATAATCTGATTTGGGAGAAGGGGGAAAAAAGACAATGATTTCAGATTTTCAAATGATTTCAGAAGCACCCTCAGTGATTTGATTCAGGAACCAGGCCTGCCTGTATCTGGAGATTATAACTTTATATATTTCTATATTTACCCCATATATTAAACCGTGTGTAGCGCTCTAACACGATATAGCCTACTGTACTTTGAGCAACCATGCATGGTCCTCTCCGATACCGTGACCCAGATAGCACACAAAATTTTGAATAAATTATATCGCAGTATATAATTTCATGATGACAAAGTTCCCAGGATTCTGCTGTGTCTATTTTAAAAATCATATTTGTATTAAGTCTCTGCATTGTTGCAAAGATGGCTCTAGTTCTCAACTGAACGTGCAGGAGAAGCATTACTAAATTTGGCCAAAGAAAAACTGTTAAAATCGACATTTTTCTATATTTGTGCATTTTTCAAATGTTTATTAAAAGTGCAAAAATTCATTTAAAAAATCTGAAGTCAATTTTACTTTTATCGGGTAACATTTTGTGTACGTTTCTAATTTCAGTTTTGGTTTTCAGTGTAGCATTTAAAAATACAATAACCGTTCTTTTTTTTCTTTTTTTGGTCTGGGTTAAAAAACGAAAAACGAATGGACGCAAAAGTACACGGACCCATTTATAATGTTACAATCTATCACTTTTGGAGAATTTAACGTCTTTGCTAAATAAAGTAGCCTTTTCAGTTATTTAAAAAAAATCTTACTGACCAAAACCTCATGATAGTGTTTGCTGACATGTACATGAATTTTGGCTTAAAATTTGACAAGCTAATGCCTGTACTTGTGTTTTTTTTTTTTTGTCTCTGTAGAACAATGTTCTGGAGTTGTGGTCTCTATTTGACTTCCTGATGCCAGGCTTTCTTGGTACCGAGCGTCAGTTTGCTGCCCGCTACGGGAAGCCCATCCTCGCCAGTCGAGATGCTAAAAGTTCCTCACGCGAACAGGAAGCAGGTGTGATTTTTCACATCTCTCGGTCTCCTCATTGTAGGACCACAGACTTCTCAGTCTGAAGCTTTTCTTCCACCTTTTTTTTTTTATGCTCTGTACTAAGGGAATCACTTGAGACTGAACCCTATTTTGAGACCATGAAGGTTTTTTTTTCCCATTGTGACTGTTTCAGGTGTTTGATTTATGAAGCCGCTCTTAGTCGTTTTAATAATGTTGCTATCTTTGGTCTAAACTAATGTGTTGATGTGTGCTTTTCAGGTGTGCTGGCAATGGAAGCGCTGCATAGACAGGTTCTGCCCTTCTTACTGAGGAGAATGAAGGATGATGTGCTTCAAGATCTGCCACCCAAGATCATACAAGATTACTATTGCAACCTCAGTTCTCTGCAGGTACTAAACACAAACACGGGTTGTTTATCAAGGATGTGGCTGGTGATTACAGCAAGATTCTGTGATTTGCATTGCGTGTCGGAGGGGATCTGTACAGTGCCACTACAAACTGTGCATAGTTCACTTTAGCTTTTTTGGTAGCAATCACAAAACATTAGAAACCCTTTAGTTAAAATGAAATAAGGGAATTATTATTATTTTTTAAATATTAGTGACATAACTTTTGTTCTCACCTGTGCCTGCTCAGGTTCAACTGTATGAGGACTTTGCAAAATCTCGCGCAAAGGTGAATGTGGATGACGTTTTTTCCACAACAACGTCTATGCAAGAGGAGGAAGAGAAACCCAAATTAAAGGCCACTGGACACGTCTTCCAGGTAGATCCCAGGAAGTCTTATAAGAGCACAAGATTATCCTCCTCTGTCGAATAGTCTGTAATGTTCTTGTTGGATGTTTCAGGCTCTGCAGTATCTGAGGAAGCTGTGTAATCACCCAGCACTGGTGCTCACCCCTCAACACCCAGAGTACAAACACATCATAGAACAGCTGATCAGCCAGCACTCCAGCCTCAGAGACATTCAGCACGCCCCAAAACTCTCAGCCCTCAAACAGGTGCGTCCACTTATCTGTACTACCAAAACATGCCCTTGATATAAAGTAGAAATGCTTGACTTTATTAGTTTAAGCAATAAATATCTGCCAATGTTTTTTTTTTTTTAAATGATCAAAACCAGGCAATATTAGTGTTGTTTATCAATATTGTTGTGGAGAAGTCTTCTGTCTTGCAAAATAATGCTCAGGTGGCAGATTTCCAGAAGTCAAAGTCAGACTTTATTGCAAGACAACAAGGCCGAGATGCCTGAAGAACATCTGGATCTGTCTCTGTGCAGACTACAATCTTTGTACAATTTTGTTATCAATCACTGTCCAATGAGCGCCCAGACCATTCTTAAGATTCTTAATTCCCAGTACTTGCTTATTATTTTTCATAACACTTGCTTTCATTGTAGAAAACCACCTAGTCTGTTTTTCAAAAGATAACTTCAAAGCAAATTCATTAATTAATATCAGCCCAGCCAATATTTGTGTGTATGTATATGTATATATATATATATATATATATATATAAATTTATTATTTAATTTTTTTTATCTAGTGCAAAATACGAACACGCAACAGTAGTAACAGCAGCGTGTGTTTATTTTTGCTGTACTCTGTAGCTGTTGTTGGACTGTGGACTGGGTTCTGCTGGAGCAGCTGATGGCTGCACAGAGGCTGTGGTGGCCCAGCACCGAGTTCTGATCTTCTGTCAGCTGAAGAGCATGCTGGACATTGTGGAGCAGGATCTGCTCAAAGCACAGCTGCCCTCCGTCACCTACCTCAGGCTGGATGGAAGCGTTCAGGCCGGCCTCAGACACTCTATAGTCTCTAGGTGAAACAGCCAAATTACCCTGGAAATATTTCATCTCGTGGGCAGATCGATTTTGGGTCACTATATGGGTTTTCTTTGTCCTTCTACAGGTTCAATAATGACCCGTCCATAGATGTTCTGCTGCTCACTACCCATGTGGGTGGGCTGGGTTTGAATCTGACTGGAGCAGATACTGTGGTGTTTGTGGAGCATGACTGGAACCCCATGAGAGACTTGCAGGCCATGGATAGAGCTCACAGAATAGGACAGGTATGGAAGAATTTTGCTTTTTTTTTTTTTTTTTTTTTTTTTTGTTTTGGTCTGTTTTAAAGTTTGTTTTTAGCTGTGCTTTTTTTTTTTTTTATATTCTCCTTTAAGTTACCCAATTCAGTATTCTTCTCGATGACATATTTCCACAAAAATCACATTCTGACATTATTTATACTAAATGTTACAAAAATAGGGGAAAATCATATTTTTGGGCCACATTTAAACTGTGTTTCAGAAACGTGTGGTGAATGTGTATCGTCTCATCACACGGGGCACACTGGAGGAGAAGATCATGGGTCTGCAGAAATTTAAGATGACCATTGCAAATACAGTCATCAGCCAAGAGAACGCCAGCCTGCAGAGCATGGGCACAGAACAGCTGCTCAACCTCTTCACACTGGACAAGGTCAGTCCTTACAGGCTGTTGCATGCATACAAAACACCATCCCATGAGGCAGCGCTGCCCTAAACGCTGGTTTTCCACATGAATTTCTGCACAAACATTAATTTAATACAAGGGAAAGACAGAAATGCACATTCATTCTGATGCTTTGTGTTGATGTTTAGGCTAATAAGGCAGAGAAGAGCGAGGCGGCAGCGTCATCCTCTGGTAAAGCCAGTATGAAGTCTGTTCTGGATGGGCTGGGCGACCTGTGGGACCAGCAGCAGTACGAGAACGAATACGACCTGGACGGCTTCATGCACTCACTTAAATGAGCCCAGATCAACATGCACAACAAAACCAGAAATGACTTGAAACCGTCTGATTGGTCAACGGAGAGATGTGCGCAAGCACTGTAGCTATCGGCCTTAAACACTCCAGTCTAACGCTCGTCACAGTCTTACAGCTCTTCCTGTAGGTTCTTACAATTCGCTCGAGATTTGAGATCTAAAACTGTCTGTTATTAATGTGTCACTGGAGGAAGTCTTAAAGCTACTCTTACAAAGTTGAGTGTACAGATGACAACATTTGAACCTCAGGATTTCCAGAACTCACCATCAGTATCCGTGATGACAGTATTTCAGAACTGAATGAAGGGAGCTGGTGAGACGAGAACTGGAACGCACTGAAACGCTTCCGCGACCGCGTAGAATGACTGTATCGGTTCATCCAGACCACTAGGAGGCGCTTGACTAACTCCTGTAGGATTATGAAGGGCTTGTAGCTGCTGCTCCATCAGAAATCTTAAAAAGAAATGCACTGAGATCTTTAGGTACAGCTGGAAGAGCAGCAGGACAATGGCCTCGGAAACATTGTAGAGTTTTAAAAGACAAGATAGAACTAAATATTTCTGTTATTTGCCTTTTTGGGTAAGCTGGTAGAATTTTAATAAATTCTAATGAGCTCTCTTTAAAATGTCTTGTCTGTGTCTGTCTGCATTTATGGAGTATTTAAATGTCATGTATAACAGAATTCACTGAAGTGTGTATATAATATCCCAATATGCACATTTACACCAAAATAAATCAAATCAAATAATCCAAGCAAAAAACACCAAAAAAAAAAAATGCTGTATGACACTTAAATGCTTCATTATGTATGGTATAGCTGCTCATATGTTTATATATTATCTTAATGTATTTTTAAACAGCAGCCAGGTAAAATAGATTTTTTTTGGAGTGCTCTTGCGGTTTCAGCATTCAGACTCTCAAAATTCCTAAATTGGCATCAGCTGTTTGTTTTTGTTTTTTTGTGAGTCAAGGGACACAAATGGCATGTTTTTTAGAATATTACTGTCTTTTCACAACTTCTCATGTACATCTGTAGTGAGGAGTGTCAGGAAAAAAATAAGCCCCATTCGAAGCTATTTTAATTTTAGATCATTCATTTGAATTATTTTCCAACATTTCCTGCAGCAGGTGGTTGGTTTCAGCAGTGAAATTCTACAAGAGAACGAGACTGTGCAAAAGATGACAATGTTTCACAGTGTCGTACAATTACATTTAATAAGATTTGCTGTTTAGTACAGAAAAGGGAAAAATCATGAATGTGGGAAAATCTAGTAAGCATTAGCAGCACTGCGTTTATTTTATCCAAAAAATCCTTTAATCACAGTTTTACTGCAAAGTTAGACAAGCAGAGGTCCAAGATGATCTCAAAGCCTTGCGAAGATGGAACCAGAAGTGAACTATGAAATTAAAAGTTAAACTGCATTGGGAAAAAAATAGGTTTGTAATCATTTTAAAAAATGACAAATGGAGCTAAAAGTGTGGCAGAGAAAAACCACAAGCCAAAATGACCTGGCTAGATATTAGACAAGCTTTTTTTTTTTTTTTTTGGTGAAAGTGTCACTAAACAGGACATTTTATAACTATACAGCACAGCTTATCAAAGGATTCAAATGGTTGCAATATAGGAAACTCTTAAGACAAAGATGGTTTGAAAGAAAACGAGGTACATCTTAGTTTGTCAAGGGAATTTGACAGTGTTTGAAAGGCCATTCCTACCATCAAATCTACTCATAAGTAAAATGCATTCTGGGAAATATCAGGTCTGACTGTGAAAGTGGAGCTGTAGAGCTTCATGGTTTTGTCTTGACTGGGTTTCAACACAACCTCACATTTGCTCCATTCTGCCGTTGTTGTTTTTTTATTGCCCATTCATTGTTACATTTCAATCACATTATATTACTAAGCATGATTGCTGTTGATTTTTATGTGCAATTTTTTTTCTCCCCAATCACACTTATGTAAGCAACAAGCTTTGCATTTCAAAAATCTAGACATTTTAGTAACAATATTACAAAGTTTTCAACTTCAAAAAAACAAAACAAAAAAAAAAAAAGTAAAAATTAGCGCCATAAAATTAATTTATTCCACATAAAAATACAAAATAATATTAACGACATTGACCAGATATGAAAGTCTCCCCCAGAAATAGCTAACATTAATGGTTGAGGAATAAGTGTGTAAAGAAAAATAAAAAATAATGGAAAATATGTAAATGTTTTAATTCTTGTCTTTTTTTTTTTGCAAAAAATCTCTAAAAAATAATGAAAAAATTTCTCAGTACAAAGGCTACATTACTACTGGAAGGTACTAGCACGTCGAGTAAATACACAGTAGAAAATGATTTTAGTGAATCACAATGCTGGCAATGAAAATAAATCTGCAATAAAGATTTATGCCTCTTTTTCTGTTCTTTTTTTTTTTCTTTTTTACAAACAGTACAAACAGTATTGCACATTACAACAAAGAATCGAGGTTCTCAGCCTTTAAAAAAAGGGACTAATTCAAGTCTTGGGTGAGTAGAAGGCCACCACATCAGCGACGCATCTGGGGCTTTCGGTCAAGTTAAAGTTGAAACGTTTAATATCTTTCCAGCTTCCCAAATGAACATTCTTTTCTCTCCATCTTGCCAAAAATCATAACTTATCTGTTATCGATATAAGGTTGACAAATCGGGGCGTGTGCGCTTTACAAATCAAAGGGGAACACATCATTTCACCAAACATAAAAATATAACGAACAGAAGATTTTCAGCATAGTAAAGGTCTGATTGTAAATATATAAAAACGTAAGTAGTATGTTTATAAACACCTGACAGCCTGTTGACCCTATAGAATATATATATTTATGTAAAATATATATATTTTATACTAGTAATAAGATCAGATGTTTGTTTGTGGAACACTGTGATGTTTGCAGCGGGGACAGCAGCTGTACTTCAGCTTCCTACAGTATTAAAATAATACAGCTCTAACTCCTTCAGTTGTTTTTGTTTTTAATTTTTTTTTCCAAAAATAAAAATAAAAGCAAATAAGCATGACAAAAATAAAATTAAGCATCTGTTAAATCATTTTTTTCTCTAGCAGAATTAAATTAATATATATATATATATATATATATATATATATATATATATATATATATATATATATATATATATATATATATATATATATATATATATATAGTCTTTATTTGAATAAACTTACTTAGAAAATATCAATCTCTCTCCTATTATATTTCAAAATTGAGGTATTGCAAAAGATTACGTCAGTCAGAAAGCACACATTTTTCTATTAAAAAAAGAAAAAGAAAAGAAAAAACCCCATCCAAATACAAAGAGTAGTGCATAACAAATCTACTACACAGAAGGAACAAACATAGAAAAATCTGGGCAGGGAAAGAAATATCACAAACGCACCCAGAAGTCACCATCATTGGGATCAGGGTTACCCACAATCCTCTTTTCTCCATCGGTACAAAAGTATTGTTCGCATTTGTCGTTTTTTCAGACTAACGAACTAAACGTGCCAACCTAAAGCTGACCGTTTTTTTGACTCTCGGATAAGCAGCCAAGACGTGTTCCTTTGCGTTCCTCTCCACCATCTCTTAATTTAGTTTCAAAATGTCCACTGTCGACATGATTCTACTACTTCAAGCTTTGCTGGATAATGCAGCGGTTACACGAGGTAATTCCGCCCGCCGTATCTCAAAGTTAGGTAAGTGATTTAGAGCCAGTGTTCGCTTATTCTCCCAGAGTCACCGGCCGGACACAGTATTGTGAATCGTCGGCATGCAACGTAGTGTAATTGGTCGTTTCCAGTCGGACAGCTCTTTGGTTCTGACGGGACGCTAACTAGCAGAAGTGTGCGAGATCCGTGGACAGAAGGGACCGTATGTTTACATACGCTCGTTTCACAGGACGTTCCATGTCAGACATCAATAACAGTTAAAGCGAATCACAGTTCTAGGCGTCGTCTAACCGAACTACATAGTGTATAAAAATTGCACAATTCTATGAACAATCACTGCAAAAATTACTTCACCTGTTAAAAGACATTTCTCTAGAGGGTCCTACATCTAACTGGGTTGAGCGGTTCGGTCATCTGGCCGGTCTCATGTTTTTTTTTTTTGTTTTTTTTTTGCAGTATTCCCGTCATGCCAAGTTTGTGCTCTGTGGAAGCTTATTTCTGCCACGGACTTTCTGAGAACTGTGAGAAGTTGAACTGTAATTGCAAGTTTATAAGAAATAAAAAGTCAGAATTAAAAGCTTGTAAGTCTCCACCATGAAATTCGAGCCAAAAAAAGTGACTTTTTATGCAACAATTCAGATTTTTTTCCTCTTACAAAATAAAAAAATTACAAGTTTATATCGCAATTTGCACATTTTTGTCCTCACAATTCTGACCTTTCTCTCAAAATTAAAAAAAAAAAAAAAAAGTCTCAAATTGACACTTTTTATCTCACAATTCTCACTTTGCCAAAAAATAAATAAAAACAAAAATAAATAAATAAAAACCAGAATATAAGACGAAATAAAAAAATAATAAAAAATTGCAACTTTATCCCACAATTCAATTTTTTTTCTCTCAATTTCGAGTTTCTCTCACAATTTAGATTTTTCTTCTCAGAAGTTTCTCGCAATTATAATTTAACATCTTAGAATTCTTTCTTCACTATTTTGAGAAGAAAAGTCAAGATTGTCAGATATAAACTCAATTGTGAGAAAAAGTCAGAATTGTGAGCTTGTTTTTGTTTTTGCCATGGAATAAAAAAAACATAAACTTTTTATCTAACAATGACTTTTTTTCTCGTAATTGCGAGTTTACATCTCAGAATTCAAACTTTCCCCCCCCCTCACAATTCTGAATTTGTCCATTTTTCCCCTCCCAAGTCAGATTTGTGAGATAAAAAGATGCAATTACCTTATTTATTTTTTAATCTGTGGAGGAAATAAGCTTCCATAGCGCTCACCCATCGTGGGGGAAATGAACGTGAGACCCGATTTTACAGCATGCATCGCAGACTCATTTAACATGCAGTTTCGGTGCAGACGCAGACCCTTCTCGTTCGCCTGAATAAAGTATGACAGTATGGACTCATACCATGGATTTAGCAGCAAAAGCTATTGCAGCATTACATGTAGATAATACTAAAAAACTCGTAAAAAATGAAGCCTAAGAAACTGAAGTGAACAGAAAGAGATGCATGCATGAGGTATTACTATTCATTTCAACATGGAGAGCAAATGGCCTTTTACTCTAATAACTCAGTGTTTTTTTGTTTTTTTTAACAACTCGCTTAAACATGATTTTCGTAATGAATTCATTTTACCTTTGGTAACTTTTTTTGTCATCTAGGGGGGAATTTCCTACCACTGTTTTTCACAATAAGTGCATGCTTCTTTAAAACGTCTGACATCCAAAATGTATTATCTATGTGTATATAGATAAATATAAAATAAAAATATATCCTTTTTGTAAATGTACTGTATATATTATATATATAGTCTCACACTGCCTAATGTTACCTATATGGAGCACTAAACCGATCAAACGGAGGATAATGAGAGAATTAAAGCACAACATCCTGATAAGCGTTAACATCGACTGTTTGTGCCAAAGTGCAATGTTTGAGCACGCAGACTCAAATTC